>NC_080034.1:35207745-36474214 GCF_030020395.1 Manis pentadactyla | reverse complement strand
CACATTTTTCTCAAGTGCATATGGAGGTTCTCCAGAGTAGATCACATACCAGTCCACAAAAAGAGCCTCAATAAATTTAAAAAGATTGAAACTGTATCAGGCAACTTCTCAGACCACAGTGGTATGAAACTAGAAATAAATTACACAAAGAAAACAAAAAAAGAACACATGAAAACATGGAGGCTATATAGCATGCTTCTAAATAATCAATGGATCAATGAACAAATCAAAGTAGAAATCAAGCAATACATAGAGACAAATGAAAACAAAAAATACAACAGCCAAAATTTTTAGGCTGCTTCAAAAGCAGTTCTAAGAGGGAAGTACATAGCAATACAGACTTACCTCAAGAAACAAGTACAATCCCAAATAAAGTCTAAACTCACATTAAAGAAACTAGAAAAAGAACAAATGCAACCCAAAGTTAGTATGAGAGACATAATAAAGATCAGAGCAGAAATAAATAAAATAGAGAAAAATAAAACAACAGAAAAAAATCAAAGAAGCCAATAGAAGGTTCTTTGAGAAGATAAACAAAATAGATGAACCCCTAGCCATACTTATCAAGAAGAGAGAACACAAAATCAGAAATGAAAAAGGAATAGTCACAACTGATACACAAAAATACAAAGATTAGAAAATTCTATGAAAAACTGTATGCCAATAAATTGGACAACCTAGAAAAATAGAAAAATTCCTCGAAAAATTCACCTTTCAAGACTGACCCATGAAGAAACAGAAAATCTGAACAGACGAATTACCACCAATGAAATTGAACTGGTAATCAAAAAACTCCCAACAATCAAAATGCAGTACCAGACGGCTTCACAGCTGAATTCTACCAAACATTTAAAGAAGAGCTAATACCCATCCTTTGCAAAGTATTCCAAAAAGTAGAATCTCATTCTCTGAGGCCAATGTCATTCTAATACCAAAACCAAAGATGCTACATAAAAAGAAAATTATAAACCAATATCCCTGATGTACATAGATGCAAAAATCCTCAACAAAATATTATCAACCCAAATTCAAAAATACATCAAAAGGATCATCTATTACAATCAAATGGGATTTATTCCAGGGATGCAAGGATGGTACAATGTTTGTAAATCAATCAATGTGATACACATTAACAAAAAAAAAGGATAAAAACCATATGATCATCTCAGTCAATGCTGAAAAGCATCTGACAAAATTCAACATCCATTCATGATAAAAACTCTCAACAAAATGGATATAAAGCAAATGTACCTTCATATAACAAAGGTCATATATGACAAACCCACAGTTAACATAATACTCCATGGTGAAAAGCTGAAAGCTTACCTCTAGGATCAGGAAGAAGACAAGGATATCCATGCTCACCACTTTAATTCAGCACAGAACTGGAGGTCCTAGACACAGCAACCAGACAAGAAAAAGAGATGGAAGGCATCCAAATGGCAAGGAAGAAGTAAAACTGTTACTATTTGCAGATGACATGACACTATACATAGAAAACCCTAAAGACTCCACCAAAAACTATTATAACGAATAAGTGGATTCAGCAAAGTTGCAGGATACAAAACTAATGCACAGAAATCTGTTGCATTTCTATACACTAACAACAAACTAGCAGAAAGACAAATCAGGAAAACGATTTCATTTTCAAATGCATCAAAGAGAAGAAAATACCTAGAAATAAATCCAACCAAGGAGGTGAAAGACCTATACTCTGAAAACTATGAGACATTCATGAGAGAAATTACAGAAGCCACAAATAATGGAAATCTATCCCCAGCTCCTGGACAAGAAGAATATTGTCAAAACGGCCATTCTACCCTAAGAATTTATAGATTCAATGCAATCCCCATCAAAATAACAGCATCATTTTTCAATGAACTAGAACAAATGGTTCTAAAATTCATATGGAACCACAAAAGACCCCGAATAGCCAAAGCCATACTGAGAAAGAAGAACAAAGCTAGGGGTATTATGCTCCTTGAATTCCAACTACACTACACAAAGCTACAGCAATCAAAACAGTATGGTACTGGCACAAGAACAGACCCATAGATCAATGGAACAGAATGGAGACCCCAGATATAAACTCATGCATATACGGTCAATTAATATATACTGAAGGAGCCATGAACATACAATGGGGGGGAAAGATAGTCTCTTCAATAACTGGTGTTGGGAAAACTGGACAAGCTACATGCAAGAGAATGAAACTGGATTCCAGCCTAACTCTATACACAAAAGTAAACTCAAAATGGACCAAAGATCTGAATGTAAGACATAAAATCATAAAACTCTTAGAAGAAAACAGGAAAAAAATCTCTTGAACATAAGAGCAATATTTTTGTAGATGCATCTCCTTGGGCAAGGGAAACAAAATTAAAAATGAGTAAGTGGGACTACATCAAACTAAAAAGCTGTATAGCAAAGGACACAATCAGCAGAACAAAAAGGCAACCTACAGTATGGGAGAATATATTTGTAAACAATTCATCTGATGACAGGTGTGGGGTAAATTGCAGAGTTTCCAGAATATCCCACCTAGCCTTAGTTCATTTACATATCAATAGGGAGGGCCTAGCGTTTAACACTGCAAGGCCTCCTGTTGATCTGGGGCAAGGTGTGGAGAGGTAGAGACCCATTCTCTCCTCCCCTCCATTCCTGGTATGTTATTGGTCTGGAATCTGCCAGTCAGCAAGGACCCACCAACAGATTTCCTCCTGGAAGGGGTGGGCAGAAAGTAGAGAGTACACTGCAAGGGCATAGTGCAAGCAGAGGCTGGAGGAATGGATGATGCCAGGCCTACCTAGCAAATTCAAGCAAGCTATGAGCAATAAAAAAAAAAAGGTTTCTCCTAACCTATCCTTTCCCTTGACTTATTTTGGTTTCACAAGTTTCATAGGGCCCAGAACACCCTCCCCACCCCCAAGAGCTACAAAGGGTTAACATCCAAAATATATAGAGCTCATATGCTTCAACACCCAAATAACAAAAAACCTGATTTAAAAAATGGGTGGAGAATCTGAGCAGACATCTATCCAAAGAAGAAATATAAATGACCAACAGGCACATCAAAAGATGCTCCACATGACTAATCATCAAGGAAATGCAAATCAAAACCATACTGATATATCACCTCATAGCAGTTGGAATGGCCACTATCCAAAAGACAAGAAATAACAAGTGTTGGCGAGGACGTGGAGAAAGGGGAATCCTTCTACACTGTTGGTAGGAATGTAAATTGGTGCAGCCACTGTGGAGAGCAGTATGGAGATTCCTCAAAAAACTAAAAATAGAAATACCATATGAACCAGCAATTCCACACATCTAGGACTTTACCCAAAGAAAACAAAATCCCTGATTCAAAAAGATATATGCACCTCTATGTTCATCACTGTATTATTTACAATAGCCAAGATATGGAGGCAACCTAAATATCCATTAATAGATGAATGGCTAAAGCGGTGGTACACATATACAATGGAATATTATTCAGCCATAAAAAAAAGAAATCCTGCCATTTGCAACAACATGGATGAACCTAGAGGGTATTATACTAAGTGAAATAAGCCAGTGGAGAAGACAAATACCATATGATTTCACAAACAATTTATTGTAATAGCCAATGTTAAAGATGTTACAATGGAAATTACATCTTTAAGCACTGTGAAAATTGTAAACTGGTACGTTTTGAAAAGCAACATACTATATGTATATATCAAGAGTCTCAAAACCATTTATACTTTTTTTGATCTAGTACTGTTATTTTCTTGGCATGCTCTATACTTAAGAAAATAATCAGAACCTATAAACATATTGTCTTAAGTGGTACTTAAAAAAAGAGGAAGGAAAAAAGAGAAGAAAACAAACAACAAAAGAGAGGAAAAAACTCAGAAATAAGCTAAATGTTTAATAATAAAAGGCAATTAAGTAAATCATAGTGCTGTGTAATTTGCATCTGAGTGGTTATTCAATAAGCACTGCTGTGAGATGCCAGGACGTGGGGTGATCATAAGGGGGCAACACCTAAAACTGTTCTTATGAGGATTAAATAGAATACCATATATCTCAACAATTCTAATACCCTTTTTTCATGTGCTAACATGTTTAAGACTAAGATGCATTTAGCAATCAAGGGTGTGCATCACTTCACTAGCAGCATTTTCTTCTTTTTCAATAGTTCATAAAATAACTGTGCACCTTAAAATTCACGGTATTAGAAGACAGTTTAGATTCAGTGAAACCTAGCAATGGATTGAAGAGCCCAGCACAAATCTGAACAGTATAATGTACTTTGAGATTGGTGACTTGAAGCTAGTCATGTAGGCAGTGAGCCTGCACCTCCCCTCAGTTTATCACTGTACCTACTTGTAACACAGTGACTCTGTTTTTAGCTAATATGTACACTGCATATGAAGACATATCACATTGCCTGAATCTTTTCCTTTGTTTAGTAACATGGAAAATGCTGATTTCTTCAGGAACTGCTTGCCCCCACCTCCTTCCTCAGGCCCACTACCAGTGCCCCAAGTACCCCAGACGGACCCCTTGTCTGCACCTTTGCTCAAATAGCTTCTTCTGACAAAACCATTCCAGAACCAAGTTCGGCATCACCTTTCCAAGGACCCTCCTGCCTCAGTCCCTTCCCACCACTCTTTCATCTCCGTCCCCACTTTACCCCACCCGTGCTCCTCCACAGGAGCAGGACAGAAGGTCACGACAGGTACTCACATTCCTCCCACGAGCTGAAGTGTCCTGAGGACAGGGGTCACTCTGCTTCACAGGTGGCCAGGAACTGAGAGGCAATGAAATCGACTACAAAGGGGAACGAGGGAACTTTCTGGGAAAACAGAATTATTCTAAATTTCAAACTGTACTCCGGAAAAAGATAATTTTATTGCATGTAAACAACACCTCTATATATTTGATTTCAAAAAAAATCAGTCATTGGAATTCACATTAACAGTACAAAATTTTTAAAAAATGCAACAGCCAACTGTGATTTTTTTAAATAAAAAGACCCTCAGAAAACTAGGAAGAAAAGGTAAATTCCTTAATTTGATCTCAACATGTATGTGGGAAAAGTCATACTTATCAGTAAAGCACAGAAAGCTCCTCCTTTAAAAACTGAAACTGTAAGGATGCCTGGCACCCTACTCATAATCAACATCTTACTTGTGCTCTTAGTAGGTACAGTAAAGCAAGAAAAAGCAGCAAAAGATTTGAGGTTTGAGAAAGAAGCAATAAAACATCTTACTTGAAGCCCTGATCGCATACACAGAAAGTATTTTTTAAACTTAAAGACAAATTATAGTAACAATAAGCACATTTGTAGAATATGAAATTAATGTACAGAAATGAATTAATTTCTATATACCAACAGTAGTTAAAAATTTTTTTAATTTTGAAGCTATCACTTAGTGTCAAACAATATCTACCTATCAAATAGGAATAAATGAAATTTAAAAATATATGCATCCCCCTCAAAGATCCTTCATTACAAAGCAGAAAACAGTCCCTGTACATGTGTCAGACACCACCCAAACCAAACGAGGCACGTTCTGCTTTGCACACATACCATTCCTGTGGTACTTCTGCCAAAAACATATAACCTAATTCTCCTCAGAAGGAAATACCAGGCAAACCCAAACTGAAAGGCTTTATACAAAATAACTAGCTGGGATTATTCAAAAATTTCAAGGTCATGAAATACAAAGGAAGATGAGGAACTGTTCCAGATGACAGGAGACTAAAGCACATGACCACTGAATACAACACAGGATCTGGGATTCACTTCTGCTGGGAATGACATACTTGGGACAAATTCACGAACTCTGAGTATGGTCTGAAGATTTTAAATAACATATTGGCAACTGTTACTCATGATCATGTGGGAGAATTATTTCATTAGAGAAATACAAACTGAATTGTTCAGGGCTGAAAGCAGGTTTAAATCTGCAACCTACCCTCAAAAAATACTAAGTGCAAGGTATGTGTGCGTGTGTGCAAGTGCATATATAGAGAGAAGGATATAAATGTGGTGAGGTGTTCATTTAAGGGTTCCAGCTGAAGGGTCTCTGGGTGTTTGTAAAGTACTGTTTCTGCAACTTTTCTGAAAGGGAAACTAGAGCAAAGGAAAAGCTAAAAAGGAAAATATGCCAACCTATGACTGAGAAAACTATACATTAAGATAAATCAACAAAGACCTGAATAAATTAAACAATACTTTATAATCCCAGATGAGAAGATGCAATACTGTAGATGTCAATTCTCTCCAAAGTGATCTCTAGTTTCAATGCAATCCCAATTAAAATTCAAACAGACTTTTTTTTAGTACTCTACAATCTGATTCTACAACTTACACAGAAATCTAAGGGCCAAGAAAGGCCAAGACATTACTCAAGAACTAGATGGGAAGGTAAGATTTATTATAAGCTACAGTAAAACAGTAATGGCATATAACGGGGTAATGGTGCAGGAGTAGATCAAACAGACCAATGAAATACAATAAAGATTCACACATGTGTAAGTATACATTAATATTTTATTTACAACAGAAACAGCAATACAGAATAAAATGGCAGTGCAAGGGAAAGATGAGCTTTTCAATAAATGCTACCAGGAAAACTGGATATACTTGAGACTTAACTCACATCATACACAAAAATTATTCACATATGGGTTATAGATCCACATGAGAAAAGCAAACAATGCAGCTTCTAGAAGTTCATTCAGGAAATGAGTTTTTCATGACCTCAGAACAGGGGAGAACTTAAAACAGGGAAAAAATTAACCACAAAGGAAAATAGGCATGAATCTGACAAACTTAAGAATTTGTATTCTTACTTACTACATTACACTCCTTTCTCCCAAAGAAGGCATTTGGCAGAACTGTCAGTTTTTCTTATTTATATGTTGGTATGACTTTCATCTTCAATGTGAGAAGCATTGTTCCTCTGGGCTTCCAGCCATTATTTTGCTGGGAAAGATCACATATGAACCAAGATAGCTCCCACCTTCCACGGAACTCATTCCTCTGCCTCCCCAGCAGCAGAAAGGACTGTCTACTGCGCTCTCTCGCCCTCCTGCGATCTGTAATAGTCTGGCATACAGCTGGCGCTCAACGAGACAGGTATTGGGTAGATGATTATATAAATGCAAATTTAACTTACTTGAGAAAAACGTTATGCATATAACAAATCCACATTTGGAGGACAAACTAAATACTAATACTTAATGAGTTACAACATGACTCCAGACATCACTACATGTCCACCACCCTCTACCAGGTCCAAGGATCAACAAATCAAACAACAAATGGCTTTTAGTTTTTCTACAAAGGATCATAACAACAACGCCACGCCTCCACCTCGCAAGGTGGTGCTTCATTCCTCCACTCCATCCCCTTCTTTTTCTTTGCCTCTTTAAACTGGAAACTCCCCTTCAGCTGGGCTGTCAGACTGCCCTATAGCTACGCTCTGCCGGTTTTCTCCTGCCTGACTTTTACACTCCTATTCGGGCTTTCAACCTCGCCTCCATTCCCTGTACCTTAAGTTAGTTATTTCAATTTCCCTCCCAACCCCCAGCCCTCAGTCACCCCATTCACGATCTCCTAATGCACTCATGTAAGCGTGTGTCCACCACGGTCCTGGCGAGGGTAGACTCGCCAACAGGAACTCTGCTCCGCCTTCGCCCCTCCGCCCCTCGCAGCACAGCAGCCATCTGACTCCTCTGTAAACACAGCCGCCTTTTTTGCTCTCCTTCACTTCGAAGAGTCACAGATACAAGAAAAGTTCACGTAACTGCGCTTCCATCTAGATGATAAATTTCCAACTCTTTCAAAACCGCTAGCAAACACCAAATGATAATAAACATGACCAGAGATTGGTGGATCCTAGACATAAGTAGAGGAGCTTTGCTGATATTGTCAAAATAATTGATTTTATCGACCTCTTGACTGCCCAAGGCCTTGTCTATTTCTGGGATGTGGCAGTACTACTGAGGCAAGGAGAATATTTAAAATGGCAGTAACACATGAGACATCAAATGCCATCTCAAGGGTGGAAACTACCCCCTCTGTAAAGTATTTCATTATTAAAACTCAGAGCTCCATCCGGTGAGCTGTCACCAAACTACAGGAAGACACAAAGGGAGGAACACAGAAACCCGGCTAACAAGGCTGTTTCAATGTCCTGATTTCACAAGTGGGGTTACCGGTTCAGTGAACCCAATCATACGTACTCCACGCAGTAATTCTCATTCAAAACCAAAACAAGACCTTACGCCTGCAGGCTGTTTCCCAAAGGACACAGAAAGGAAGGCTCTGGGAGAAAACCAGAGGCATTTTGGGGAAAGAGACTTTTACCTACCTGATAATATCAAAGACAATAGCGTGTCCTTTTGTGAAAAGCTAAATCTGCAGCAAGTAGATTTCAGATAGGTTCACAAAGACGGGCAGCTGGTCAGACAAACAGGGATCTGTTCTGAGCCTAAGAGATGGTGGGCACAGAAATAACCACTGTGGGGCAAGGCAGCACAGGCAGATGGAAAACAGGCTGGAAAGGGAAACGGGGAAGAGCAGAAGGGACGCGGGTCTAAGGACGGGATATCAATGCAAGGATGAAAAGTGTAACGGCCAGAGCGAGAGGCCGGCTGAGAAACGGCAGCTCTCTTAGCACAGTGACTAACGTAGCCACAGGCGAAGGGGGTGGGAGGACATGCGTGAGAACCGTGGCGAGTGACCAGATCACGCCTTTTTCTTTCTAACCACTCCAGAGAAGATTCTTAAAAAACAAGATTCTCTGAAAGCAGCAACAATAAGTTACCATCACCTGAATACAAAGTCAAAGGAGGGACAGAAACCAAGATAAATACACACAGAAAGCAATTTTAAATTGAGATGAAGTAAGGTAATTAATGAATATTAACGGCATTTCAACTATCACTGATTTCCAACAAGCCACCCAGCACAGATTCCGATTCCCGATGCAAAGGACACGTATTTATGGGAGCCCCCCAGTGGTGAGCGCCACCCACCCCCCAGCCTGCGCCCGCCCTCTCCCACTCACGTCGGTGGTGAGGCTGCTCAGAACCACTGATCCCTCTGCACAGGAGCACGGCTCCCCTCACCTGGGCTCCTAGCGTCCTTGGAGGGTCAGGTGACACCTCACGCCTCCCATCTCCAAGGGACACTGGAAGGAACAGCAATCCTGGCACCCTGGAAGCTGGGTTGTCACCCGGCACAGATCAGTGGAGCAGCCCCATCGCAGATACAGGCCGCGGGCAGCTCCTCTTCTCCCTGGGCTGGATGCCTCCTTCCCCCAAGCTTAGCATGTATTCTGGGCCCAAGCACACTGAACCCAAGGCACCATTTCACACACACAATTTGCACTCTCCTGCCAGAAAAGCCTCTCCCCTATTCTTCACATACTGCATTTCTACTCACTCAAAGTTTAAACAAATCTTTCCCACCTTAAGTCTTCCACAAAGCCCTTCTCAGAATTGGGTGTTCCTCCCTCGGTACCTGCTTTTAACTTTCTCAAACATTAGTTTCTGTTGCTTTGTTTATTTGGTACTTTGTTGTTAGATTTTAATCTCACCTGAGAGCTTAAGTCCAAGAACCCTGTCCTACTTACCGTTATGGTACAGTACCAGCACTTGACACGTGTGGGTAAATTATAATATTTCCAGAATATCTTGCCTGGCTTGAATGCATCTGCACATCAACAGGCATTCCTCAGGGGTGGAGACCTGTAGTTCATCTCCATGTGAATGGGTAATTACCTGGGCGAAGGAGGGTTTATCTGAACCTGAGAGGTTAGGGGGTGGGCTTGCTTGCTTCTGCCCAAGCAGGAAAGATACGGCCCTGGACTGCAGTTTGTAAACAATAAATGGGTTTTAAACTTTATTTCTCTCTTTACTGATTTTGGTTTTAGAGGTATTTTGCTCCGGGATTTTCTTTCCCTGGAGTTACAACATGGTATACCATATATAGGGAATTATTAAATATTTCTTGATGAACAGATGCGAAATGAATGCCCCCTTCAACCCAAATGGCTAAACAAGGCTGTATATCAGGTTAGAAACGAAGATGTGTAGCATTATTGGTTCATCTCTACAGAAATTCAAATTCAGCACATTACTTACCTCATCTCTGTAAAGAACAAAAAAGACTCATAATGTGCTTAGGTAGAATTTTATCATCACATATTAAACAGTCTATTTTAACAACAATTTTTGCCACTACCCAAAATGTTAATGCACACAGTATCTTGTTCCTAAATGAAACAGGACACATTGCTATAAAGTATCACAAATGAAAGGCAACTTTGTGAATTATAACATTTAAATATTCTGTTTTAAAATGCATGTCTTTTAAAAGCAATTTTAAATAAGAGTTTAATTAACAAAGTTAAATGGCTCTAGGAATAATGAGGGGAAGGAAGTATTACTTTGTATTCCAGTTCACTTTTAAAGCATCTTTCCCCCACTCCAGGAAATAAGTGAAGGGAAAGATTAAATTTTTTAAAGCCATTCCTATTATCTACACTAACCCCATAAGATACCTAAATGCCATAAAACAATTAAAACACTCATTCGCTGCACAATTTTTAAGACTATAAGATACAGAAGAAAATACACTGTATCGTACATTTGTAAGGTGCTTCAGACCTTAATCATTATAAGTAAATTACAATCAAAATGGAAATACTAAAGCATTAACAAAAGTTGAAATTCATTTCGGAGAAAACTATTCATGAACTTAGCTGGGTACTTTCTGACCACTTCCTCTGTTTCAGTCTGCTTATCATGAAGGCCACTGGTGCTCGTACAATCACGTAAATAAACTGAGCACTGCAAATGCTACTCTTACATGTGCTATTTGAATTCTACATAATCCATTACTTGACAATTTCCTATACCTTGAAATTTATTATTTGTCCATTCCTCTAAGTCAGAAGGTACTATGGTGTCTCAGATCCATATATTATTAAGCAAACTGTTTTGTTAAGTTTGGGAGTGTTTCCCAAGGTCTTAGACTTAAAACATCTAATTCTGGAAACTGAAAAGCTAAGAATACTGTTTTCGCTTGCATCACAACTCATCACATGTAAATAAAACTAAAAGGAATTGAGGAGAGAGTCAAGAGCTTCTTCATATAAAACCCCGAATTCAACTTCGTTTTCTCTTTAACTTTTAAACACAGTCTTCAAACGTCCAGCCATACAACGGTAAAGAATTATGCCAGAAAACTGTATTTTATCCATCTTTATCATTAAATTCTGATATCTCCCCTTAAGATAGATATTACTTTAATTAAAACAATAGTGAGATACTTTTTTCTCCCATCACAGAGACAAAAATTAAAAACCATTTAATAACTTGTTCTGCCATTGAGACTATAAACTCACAGATCTCCTGAAGCAGCGCATCTTAGTGTACACCAAGAATATTTATTGTTGACTGTCAGAAAAAATACAAACAACCTAAATGCCTATAAAGAAAGAAAATGGTTTAATAAACCACTGTGGTATCTGGACTACAGAAAGCCACATAGCAACTAGAAACAGTAACACAGGTCTTTACCTTTCGAGGTGAACATCTAAGGCCTTCAGTTACATGAAGAAGTGAAGGTGCCAAACATTTTGTACAGCACAAGATCTCCTATGTCAAAAAGCACACAAAAAACTATACATTTCTACAAGCCTAAAACTGTAAATAACAGTGAACAACAGAGAAGGATACACCAAAGATGGTGACAGTGCCTAGTCTCTGGAGAGAGAACCAGGGGGTAGGCAGTCCAGGGCACTGCCAGTCATATCTGTGTTGTTTGGACTTGTTGGCCAAAGAATGCATTCACTCATTAGTTGAATAATTTTAAGTGAATACAATGTAAAAGACATTATTCAAAAAATCATAGGGGTTAATGATAAATATTAAGCATTAAAAAAAACTTCCCTAATCACAATCCAAAAGACAAGTTTTTCTTTCTCAGAGGTAAGAAAAAGGAAAACAATTAAACATTACAATTTTAAAATAACTTTCCAATGCTCCAAAATAAATTCTAGATAAATTACAGTTAATTAGGAAGATAAAACATCTTGAATAAAATAGAGCATATTCATCTGATTTGGCAATAATAGTTTTTAAAAACAAAGAATCAATAAAGATATTAGTACTTATTAGTTCTAGGTGGTGGCATTATAAATGATTTTTATTTTTTCCTTTACACATTTCATATTTTTCACACTTTCCAAAGGACGGCTATTGGTTTTATATTATATCAGAAAAAAGGTGTTACCTTCAAAGTAACTTTCATTCAAAAATATAATACATTCTATGAAAATTCAAAGTGATGCTCCAAGTGCATATATGTATACGAGTGTAACAGTCTTTCTCGGCAGTCAGACTTATTACACTCTGAAGTCAGAAAAAACAGTACACAGAACTAAAGATGGAAGTTAAAATAAGAGAATGTGCACAAATTACTAAATTTGGCTTTCTAAGTTTTGAAAAGAATTGATTTTACACTAATAGTTATGCAAAGAAGCCGAGCTTAAGTTTCTTCACATGTAGAAATAATCTCTGCCATGGGTCCTGTGCCACACACAACCTAAGTTACTAAAGAAAAGGTTCTCAAAGAAAGTGCCAGCTATAGTTCCATCTCCCCCTAAAAATCCTTTCTTATCATTCCCATGAGTTTTGTGTTTTTTAAGCAATATTCCAGGTGCCTGGGCTCATTCAGCCTGTGACTATTCCAATCTCACCAACCCTAAAAGATTTTATGTTGATAAGATGACCTAGACTTTGTATGTGGAAAAAGATGTAGACAATGTATTCACAGTTCAAATTCGTGATGAAAGTTACTCACCAAATATACATTCACTGAGCCTCAACTGTAACAAAGTACTAGGCTCTGAACACTCAAAAGTAAAGCCGAGCGCTTTCTGGAAGAGAAAGATGAGGAGCCTGTGCTGAACAGCAACACTCAGTGCTGACACAAAGCATTCGCACACAGGGAGGCTGGGAGGTGGGGGCAGGCAGGGAGCCGGAGGGCACAGGACCAGGACCGAGGAGCACAACGAAATCTGGAGGGGATGATACACCACACATTAGAGGAAAACAAAGCACGACGCCAATATGCTCTGTATCAGGACTTGAAGGGCCTTGCGAATGTCACTGATTCCTGGCACTATGAGTGCTGGTCAACTCTGTTAAAAGCCACTTTGCTTCCTTCTTAAGAGCGACTATGAATTTCTGATACACAAATGTTAACAGTAAACTCTGACTAGACATCAGAATCGTTAACCATTAACAAAGTAACATTAAACAACACCGAATTAAGTCAAGCTTTGAATAGCTAAACTGGGAAAGGAGAGGGGCCGGTCACGGGTCGCCGTGGCCTGTACCTGGCCATCCGCCCAGACCGTCCGCAGATCCCCAGCACAGCTCTAGGGGCAGCAGGCGTCCAGCCGGCGCAGCTATCCCCACACTGCCTGCAGACGCGCCCGGGTGGGCCTGCAACCTGAGGAGATGTATTTCCAAGCTGGACAGTTGCCAACACGTCTCATTCGAAATATCCGGGGGACAAGGGCCACCACAGCTCCCCTGGCAGGAGCAAAGGCAGCAGGGCCTGCTGTAGGGACCCCGGCCCCCAAGGGACCCACACGCCTTCTTCCAAGCCTGCTGACAGCCCTACAAGAATCTGCTCAGCCCCATCACTATGCGGACTCTAACCTTACCACTGGTCACCAAGCAACCGCAGATTCCAGGCCCCAAGAGGATCATATTTACTGAGAACGCGCCTCTGTCCACTGGGACACAAGCAGGGGCTGCACAAACAGCACCTTCTTAAAATGTAAAGGTGGGGATCAAAGCATCACCTCACATACATTACAATAAAATAACCTCATCTAAATCACCCCCATTTGCAAGCACCACCTCACAAATGTCAGGGAACAGCAGGGATTCAAAGCTAATGGGAAAACTTGGGTTTCCTTGATTTTCTTCACAAAAGAAAATCTCTAAGAAATACACCATACAATTCTAACTATTACTTAAGAAGCTATTTTTTAAAAGGTAGAAGACAGTTCTCACATGAAAAGTAAAAATACCCAGGTTGTTTCAACATATTTAGTATTTGAAGATCTCCAAAATCACATGAAACACTAAATTACATTCATTCTCTAATAGTGGCCAGAAAGATCCAATAGAATATAAAAGTATATCAGCAACTTAGTGGTAGAAAGACACATGAATATATAAAAAGAACATGTCAAAAACAGAAGATGAGTATATTCCAACTACTGGATTATGGGATGGAAATCTACCAATTCTTTAAATTTGTATAGGGCTATCATTAATATAAATTCATTAATCCTGTTTGGTGCAAAAAATTGAACTATCATGCTTTTAAATAGTATTCTTAGAAAAATAAATACATAATTCACGACCATTATAAAAGTTTTAAAAAAAACTTTATATTACCTGTTATATACAACACCTCCATGAAAACATACTCCTCTGGACTGTGAATGGACACCATCAGTCACTGAGTGGAGCTACACAGCAAAGGGCTTCGGCAGCATCTAAGGATCACTTTTCTTAAGGCAGCAGCAATAGTCAGAGAATTAAACAGTCATAAATTCCAGTGTAGAAATGAAATTTCCCCAATCACCTTACAGAGATGAAAAAGCATTTAATTTGCAAGGCCTTCAAAAGAAGGTGGGAGTGGGGGGAGTTATTTTAATTTTATTTTTGTAAAGAATATACAGGCGTACACGTACACACACAAAAAATACTAAACTATTATCTACAACAATGCCAACAATAGTGATTTTCTGTACACAGTAGAAATAGCAAAGATCCTGATTCACTTCATTTTGGTCATGCAGATTTTCCACACGACCAAATGATGAGTTCACTTTGTAGGGATCGAGGTGGGGGGCCCACAAGAGGATTGGTTAGTCCACAGAAGTATTCCACAACCACCCTAATGTTCTGCCAGCACCTTGCCCTGTCCCTTCTCACATCTTTCCCCGTCACATGCTCTGACAACCCGCAGAACTTCTCTGAAGTGCAGCCAATAAGCAGTCATTTAAAGTCTAAGGTTTGCTAAACAAAACCTTTATGATGGCGGGGCTGTGTCTGCACTGATCACAAATGCATCTCTACAACTTGGCAGTGTCTCTACAGAGTGGGCAGGTAAATGGTTTTAAATTAACAAAGAAACAAACTCTAAATACCTCAGGATGCAGCTCAAGATCAAGCTTTCCTCTGCTTTCACTAAAAAATGTTAACTGATACATGACCACTATCTTCTGTATTTGAAAACATGTCTGAATCACCTCATGAATATTCTTTTTTCAATTTAATTAATTGCAGTTCCCTAAAATTTTCTCCAGCTATGTGGTCCTTATTCTGAACACTTGTTTCTCCACGATGGTTCAGTTGTGAAGCTTAGTATCAAGCCAAACATTCTAATTCTTATTTACTGTTTATTATAATAAGGAATGGAGGAATACTCATAATTTTATATAAAACTGGGCAAAATTCAGGCAAATTGAATCAAGTGTTTAAATATCCTTCATATGTAAACAGCCTCCCCTCCCAGAATACGGAATTTCAAGTTGCTCAGACTTTGTTTCATTCTCACTACTGTCACGAGCATTGTGTCTGTACTAACTGTATTATTCCACTACTTACAGATTCTGTCATAATTATGACAGTCTGCTTTTAAGTGACTATCAAAAATACATATAAACTTATAGTCACTTATCTAACTGACATAATTTAAATGTTTTCTGAAAAGTCAAATAAATATACTTAAAATTCAAATCTTTGAACAGGGTGGCTAGACAATTTGCCTTGATAATCAGTATATTTACTAAAATTACACAATCAAAACAGAGTTTATACACTATCTGCACACTTTTGCACTAATAAAGGCCTCAATACCACCTCCATCCCATAAAACATGTGGTGACCGTCTACGTGACAGAAAAACAAATGCAGTGCAGTGCACAGCCTTTCAGCACTCTGCCTCCGCGGCTGGAAACCCGTCTCGGACTCCGTCCACACGTGCACGGCCCGACTCTCCTCAGAGCTGGTCCCCTCCGTGCGCACAGCACACCTGCTACTGGCCCTTCCAGAACCCGGGGGTCCCAACATTCTCTGAGCTGGCTTTAGTCACGAGGTCCTCACCACTACCTTCTACCAGTAAGATTAATACAATAATGATTCCTCATGTAAAATGTCTCCTTTAGATTAAAATCTACAATGGTCAAAAGGGAGACTTTTACAATTGGACTATAAAGAAAGTTTACCTAACATGCACTATTTATGCTAAAAGAAAGAACTTCACAGGCATGAAAACTGCAGTAGAGGAAATTCAGTCAGTACTATGTGTTAACTGTGAGGTGCAGACGGGGTGACCACACTTAGGGAGAGCTAAGTCACAGTGCACCGACTGCCAATCGCTACGCTGTACACCCGAAATGGATCAAACTACTGTACATCAGCCAGGCTTTAATTAAAACGAGTTTTAGTCTAAATACTAAAAAGAATTATTGTACTAATATCAGTCAAGTATGTAAATACTAAGGATTAAAAATGTGCTTATGTAGGGGTATCTGTGTGTTCACACACACGAGCAAATGGCCTGCATCCCCAGAAGGGGAAACATACACTGACCGCAGTCAGACACGGAGGAGGCAGGAGATACACACTTCATCTTCCGTGATCTTCAGGACAAAGTAAACAGTGAGTGGCCTGTTTTGAGCAGTTTAAATATGATCTGCCAGGAAACACATACTAGACTCAACAGAATTTAGCTTCTACTTCCAATTTTGTAATGAGGAACAAGTATACCATTTTAATAACTTTTAAGTCTCCATCATAGAATGTGCTTTATTTTTTAACTCCCCCATGAGACACTGAGCATTTTAATAATTAATGTACAAAAAGTAAATTTTAAAAAACATTTTGGTCACCAAGAGTTTCCTCGGTATCTGACAGAAGTTTTATTTACACACTTTTAGTATAGAAAAAGAAAAACAAACTACACATCACAATCACCTGGGCACTTTTGCAGTAGTGCTGACAACTGGGTCTCACACGCCAAGAGCTGAGGCTCAACTGCTCCAGGCTGTGGCCTGGGCACTGGATTTTGAGACCAACCCTAGAATTTATTCTTTCATTTCTAACCGTAACAAATGGAAATTCAATCACTCTCCTATTGAAACAGCAATTATTTGCAAAGTCACCCCAAATTCTCATTTATACTGCAGAGAGGATAAGGGAAAGATTTCATATCGTCTGATACAATTTGGGGGAATTTCTAATGTTCCAGTTGCAACTTTGATTAGCTAATTATTTCCCCTTAAATTTTATTTGTAAAGAAATACATTTAGCATCTGGTGTCCAAATATAAAATACTGCTGCTTTGATGAGCAACAAGTACAGGTAAACATACCTTGAGTTGAAGCATTATTCATTTTTTTCCTTTTCCATTCATTCATCAATTTCTTGAAGATATAGACACACTTTAGCTGGGGCCTTAAAATTCACAAACAAAACTTTTACAAGGAAAAGCATTGCGAACTTATACATGTGTCTTGTGAGTTTACATTTCTATGTATTTCTTGGGCAAAGCCACCTACACTATCTTTGTTAACACTAAGATTATATATTGTTATCATCAAGGTTTATGACAAAAAAAGTGTCAATTTCACATAAAAAATCAGGCAAGATAACTCAACTAAAAGACATGCAACTTTCAATTTCACAAATAACAGTCCTTGGAAAATGTGCATAAAAACTAAAGGTATAAAAGGGAGTAGTTTAGAAGTTCAAATACTAAATGGGGACAACAGATACTTAACTCTGTACTATTAATATGAGGAAAAGTATTGCTGGCCATGTTTTCAAACAGATGTCTTTTTACAGAATCTCTATGTATCTTTATAGCAATGTCTCTATGACAGAATAATTAACAAACTATTGGTAATAACTTGCTCTTAGCTTTTGTTCATTCTCAGACTCACAATCCCCTTGGTGGTAAAAAAAAAAAAAAATCTGGTCCAAGATAGACCAGATTACTGGTATCTCAATATTCCAAACCACAGGTAAAAAAGTTATTCATGCATTCTGCATCAGATATGGCTGTAAAAATGCTGGCAGGCAAAATGTTTGGGGAGGCAAATATAACCTCTGTAGTAAATTTGTTAAAAAATGCGACGAACTGCCATTAATCTGTTTGAGCAGAATCTATGAATAGTGTTATTTAGAAAAAGAACTACATACTATTTATAACTATTATAGTTCCTCATTTACATCACTATAACTGTTTTTGTAAATTCACTAGTTCTTTGTTTTCTACTCAGAATTTCAAAGCTTCCATGTCTCACCTGAGGACTGTCAAGAATGGATTGAAGACAACTCAGTAAAACTGCTGGGGCCGAAACAGATGTCAGTCCAAACTGACAGGGCTTTTGTGGGAAAAGGTACAGGAGCTTTCTACTTCTTATTCCAAATCCGAATGCCATTAATGATAGAAGGCAAATAAACAGCGAACTTAGAGCAGACAGGTGAGCCCAGAAACTGATCCAGTATATGTACACATATATTCAAAATATTTTTGCCCTGTTTTAATATTTACTGAGTTTTCCAGAAAAGTCATACCACATAAACTAAAAGAAGACAAGTCTGTGTTTTATTTGGAACAATACCAAAAGGCATTTATCATTTCAGAAAAAATCCTGTTTAAAAGCAGCACTAATATGGCCCACCTGTATGTCAGTCTAATTTGCCTCAACCTGCATTCATGCTTTTCTACACATGCATGTTAACATCTGATAACTTTACTCTGTCTTATAGTTAGGAGTACCTAAGCCTTCACATACTGAAATACATATCATAATATATAAGTAAGTAATATAAGTAGACTTGTATTTAAATATAAATAGGACAGTAATTATTTAATCACTGTACTAAAGACATATAATTTAATAATTACTTGCTATTATGGTAAGTCACTGTATTTTTAATTCTGTATGTGCATATGTACATTATGTTCATATATATGCACACACATGCGCAGATCATACTATTATTTCACTTCAGTATCATAAATGGGGTATTGCAAAATAATTGTTTTGACAAGTGGGCAGCTCATCTGACAGAATTAGTGTAACAGTGAAAGAGAATGGGAATATGAAACCAGACACCTGACATTTTAAAGGAGGAATGAGGAGCAGAGGGAAAGTATATGGAAAGGTAGAAAGTTCTCTGGGAGAGAGTGCTGTACCAAAGGAGAAAGGCGTCTAACAAGAAGGGGTGTCAACACCACCAAGCTGCTCAGCGGAGGCTGGTAAACAATTAAATATAAACCAATGGATTTGAAAATGTGAAGGTCACTGGGGACCTCTGAACCAGTATAGCTGAGGCAGGAAGGATACTATAATGAGTAAGAAAGTGAAGAAAAAGTAGAAACAGCTATACTCTACAAGGAGATATGTCAAAGAAAGAATCAATCTTCCCATGTTTTCTTCCGTCTGCTACTTCTATAGCTTTTCTTCTTCCTTCCTAATTACAACCCTTAAGTAGAATTCGTGCCTCATATCTAAATTACTGAGTATCATAATTCTTCCAAGTGGTAAAGATACCTCAAGACAAATGCTGGGCATAGAAGCCACAGGGCATAAATCTGCAAAGAAGTAAAAAGCTAACCTTTTCAAACAATATCGCTTCTCTCTCACTTACCAACTTTACATTTCCCTGTCTGGCCCCGGAAGATGACTGGTTAGCCAGAGACAGGTAAGATTCCTCAAGGGAGGAACAACCTAAGACAGGCACAGTCGCAGGGGGGCCATCAGGTGAGAAATTGGGGATCAACAGAGGTGAGGCTTAGAACCTCAACCCCCCTGTTTTGAGAGAAATCTTCTGCATCCGTGGATGTTTTGTTGCCCATGTCTAGCTTGGATTAATACTTAGTCTATAGGCACACACCTGATCATCTACATTTGCCCTCTTACAGCACTAAACTATGTTTTCTACCTTTATCTTGCATCTACCTACCACTTCAGCATTTTATTAAAAATAATAATAATAATAATAAGGGAGAAATGTGGGATCCACATATAAATCAAGTATAAAAATCAAACGAATATTCATATTTGACCTGATTGTTTATAGTTCATAATGCGTGAGCAAAACCGAAAGTTTCTGTGATGACTGACCTTGCACTGTTCACCATGGAAGAACTTATTCACTATGTAAGAACTTGTTCACCATGGAAGAACTTGTTCGTTATGCTTCAGAAGATTGGAGACTGTTGAGAATTAGGCTTGGGGTTGATTAATGATTGTGCATTGAGTCCCCTATACAGAATTTTATTGTTGTTAACAACCATTTGATCAATAAATATGAGATGCCCTCTCAAAAAAAAAAAAAAAGTAGAAACAGCTAATAGAGTCTTCTCTTTCAAAAAGTTTAGAGTAAGGGAAAGAGAAATGAGGCAAAAAAAAAAAAACCCAAGATGAAATAGGACCAAAAGGAGGAGGTTTTCATTTTTGTTCATTAGGTGAGAAAAGTCTTCTGAGAGATTAACTCGAGCTTGTTTCAGGCATCAAGTCCTGACTCCACTCTACATGCCCAATGACAAATTTTAAGAAACACTGTCCTAAAACTGAAAAGTTAACAGATGATGAAATTACATGATATCTGGGATTTGATTGAAAACAATGCAGGAGGAGGAGGAATAATTACAGATAAAGAAGAGGGTGAAGTGAGATTTGCCACGAGTTACTGTTGAATCTGAGTGATAGGCACACAGTCATTCATATGCTCTTCTTTTTTGAAAATGCTTAAAATTTTCCACAATAAAATGATTTTAAAATACTCCCTAAAAGATGCTCAATTATTTTTCATTTTTACATATAATCATATGCTGTTCTCTTACATGTCAAACTCATGATATTCTTTTCTACCAGGGTATATTTTGAGCTTTTTCTTGGCAATGCTTATACACTAATTACTGAATTATCTCAATTTCTCACTTAATCTTCCATCCAATCAAAGCAAGCAATTTCATCATCAACTAGATGAAAAAAATGGTGAGAAAAAGAAATGAAAGCTGATCCTAGAGAGTTCTGGGTCACAGAGTTTAAAAATCTATCCCCTAAGGCATTCTATTTGATAGTATCCATTTTATAGCATTAAAAAAATCCTTATTTTCTAGTCACAGCTTTATATGAAACGTGTCTGAAATTACCTCTGAATTCCTAAACTGCACAATATTGAAGGGAAGATCAACTCTGAATTAAGAGCCATGTGAGTCACTTTCTCAGCTCTGCCACCAACCTAGCTGGGCATCCCTGCACCGAGCCAGTGCCCCTCTAGCTCTCTGGGCTCCTCCCGGCTGGCCTGCAGCAGCCCTGACGACACTCCAGCTCAGGCCTGCTGTTCCAGACCAGCGGTTCTGCACTCGTGGTCAACGGGTCCCCAGAGAGCCCTGAGGCCCTTTCAGAGAGTAACAATGCCAAGATTACTTTCATAATATACTAAGACCCTTGCCTGTTCATGGTGATGACATCTCCCCAACTATGCAGAACCAGAGATGGGTAAAACTGCCACTGCGAGAGTCAGCATCGCGGCCCCAGACTGTGGCCACTGGAACCCACAGCAAAGAGAATGCTCTTTCACTTAGAATTCCTTAGATGAAGTGCTAAACTGTAGCAATTACATCTTGATCCTCATATATACAAATCTTTGAACATTCTATATGTCAGGTACAGGAGTTGTGCGTGAAGCACTTCCCCTGTAAAACGAAGCATGATGGTTGCCCCAAGGGAAATGTAAATGTTTGAGTTGTAATCTTCTTCAGGAACTGACCTTTTCTTTTAATGAAACACGATGTTTACTAGAAAGAACAAACAATAAGTTTTGGTTATTTCAAACCTGGATCTTGTTTTTTTGAGTGAATCCCATCACTTCAAGGGAAACAACGGACAATTATTTGTTTATGCTAAAATTCAAGCACAAAGTAGAATCAGGAAAACCTTGCATCTGCTACCTTGAGCATAACAGCTTATGCTGTTTAAGTTTAAATACTTAAAAGACTTTTCTGATGAGATCAAAACATGATTTTTTTGACATTACATAAATTTGGAAGATCTGTACAACGCAATGAAACCCTAGGTTCCAGCTGACTAATATATCATGTTCATAAAATCACACATGGGCAAAAGATCCTTTCAAAGTGCCAAACGGACTAAGGGGCTGTAATGGAACAGAGGACAGAAGTTCACTGATACGGCTTAAGAGGCCACATTGCAGCTTTAAGAAATTACCACTGAGTAGCTGAGTTTTGGTGAAGGATCAAGGTAGAATATGCACAATTATCTGAAAAAGCTAAATTAATGCTTCCTTTCCCAGTGCTGTACCTGTGTGAGGCCAGATTTTCTTCATATACAGTTCACCCAAAATAACCTAGTATAACAAACCATGATAACCCAGTTCTCTTCTATTAACTTGGACACTGGATAGAATTATAAAAATATAAGAGTGTCACTCTTTTCACTAATGTTTGTTTCAGAAAATAGTTATTTTTCATAAAATATGTAATTTCTGTTAACATGCATTTATTAATACTGCTATTCTTAAATTGTTTAAATTTTAAATTTCTAAATATTAATTTCTAATTCAAAAGATACCAATAGACAACAAAACAGAAAAGTAAAATCTTTACAAAGCCCTCAATAACTAAGTACAAAGGAGTCCTAAGACCTCACATCCTTACCAAATCTTTTGCTAGGCCATTCACACTCTCTAGTCATTCACAGTCTAGTGAGAGTTGGGGAGAATGAGAAAAGGTGCGCATATGTCACATGAATATTATATACAGGGGCAATTTCAAATAGTAAATCTGAGAAAGCTACTAATTTAATTCAAGCAGGTCCTTAAAGAGGGGTAAGATTAGCTAAAGCAAAGTGCATTCCAGACAAAGGTCTGTTTACACAAGACTAGGAAGAGGGAAAGAGTGAGGGCCCTGCAGGCAAGAGGTCACTGGTGGGCCACGGGTGGGCTGCAGCACCGCACAGCGGCATAAGTGTGACGGGTGCTGAGGTGGAAAAGTGGGCGGAGGGACAGGCCACAAAAGCTTCTGGCCCCAGGATAGAGGCTTGGACTCTGAAGTGTGCAAAGGAAGGGTTCACAGGGACTCTTGCTGAGCAAGGGAACACTAGAGCAGACGTCTGCTTTGACATGACTCTGAGGGCAATGCACGGATGTAATCAGTGCCCAGCTGAGGAAAGGGGCCACACACAGGCAGCTGTGCACGGAGGTCTGGGTCGGGGCGGGGAGGGCAAGAAGTGGAGGAGCACCATCCAGAAGCAGACAAGAGTCTGGAATCTGACAGAGGATGACAAGCAAAGAGGGAAAAAGGGAGTGCCAGTCCTGGACTGAACAACTAGGGAATAAGGGCCACCATAATGGAAAGAGAAGATGCAAATTTCTGAAAACAGGTGGATTTGACGAGAATATGTGAAATTTCAAAATGTCTGTAGCACACAAGTTTGGAAATGCTGGTCAGGATGATGTGGAAAGAAATCTGGAACTGACATAACTATAACAGTAAGAACAGAGTGGGAGAGCAAAGTGCTAAGTACAGGATTTCACAGGGCATAGAGATAGTTAAGACATGGGCAGAGAAAATTAAGCAGTAAAAACAACAGAGAGCATGACCTGAGAAGTTAACAAGGGAAAAACCCAAGGAGGATCAGTTGGGCAGTAGCTAGGGAGGCTGGAAAGGAATGAGGATCTGAATGAGGACACTGGGTCTGTTAATCAGCGGGTTACAGGGTACTCCCTGTTGGGTGTTTAGGAACAGAACACAGATTACAATGAATATGGGTTCACAGCCTCATTAGCATAGTATAAGTAAAGGAAGTATTTTACCCAAGACTACATGAAAGTATGTTTTCCAAATAATAGTTTGTCTGCTTTTCAACCATGACTATTTTTTAATAAAACTCTCTCTCTAAATTTAACTGTTATTTTCAGAGAATTTATTCCAATTACATAAGCACTGATTTTAACATTTAAACAGCAGAACACTAGCATTTAACTAATAAGTTTTATGACACAGAATTTACTATTTGCTATATATTGAACCTCAGCCTATAGCTTAAAAGAGTATTATCCAGAGTGTAGATAAGTCTTCTAATACACGTTTCAGTGCAAAACCAACAAAAAGCATTTAAGAAAACAAACCCAACATCCAATCCCTTTTTATTAGTCATATCAAGTACAATATGAGATCAAACTTTATTTAGGTATAGTTATATGAAATGTGTATTTAGCTGGACCTATATTTATGCAAAGGTAGTATGTGAAAGATGAATATCTATAGGTATAATCTAGAAAACAATCATTTGTTTTACTGAAAAAAATTGTTCCTTTTACAAAAGAAATCCTTATTGGGATCCTCTAAATTTAATTTACACAAAACTTTACAGGCATACCTTTGTTTAAAAGCAAATCCGTGAAGTATGAATTCAAGTGGGTAGTTGTTAAGGCGTTTAAAACTCAAAGACAGTTGAGACTTTGTCCCAAGGGCCCTGCTCTCTCACCGTGCAGTGGGAATCCAAGGGTGAGGACAGGAGAGATCACCGCGGGGGGCGGGGGCTGCCTTGGCCTTCAAATCCGGCAGCAGCTGCCATGAGGGTCATGATGGTACCATGCCACATGCAGATCTGGAAAGAACCAATCAATCCAGAAAGGGCTAACCCAGAAGCCTGAGTGGGGCAAGGCTCTGCATGCAGACGCCTGAACCCATCCCTCAGCTCTGCCCCTTTCAACTGCATCACCTCGGCAAGTCGCTGGGACCTTACCTGTCTCAGCCATAAGGTGGGCTAAGAAGAGCCACCTCACAGGATAACATGAGAATTAAATGAGAAGGTGGCTGTAAAACACTCAAAGTGGTGGCATATCATAGGCCCTCAAGAATCATTAGAATCATACTGTTATAGAGTCATTCATTTGGCTCATTTAACCCATCACTGTAATACTGCACCCTCTCAAACTGTGACATAAACTTTCCACTATTCAGTTATGTCGACCTACTTGAGTTGTCTGTATGCCCTGAAAATACAAATCTATGTCAAGGTTTCATGCCAAACAGGATCCTAGAGAACAGGACCAAAGTCTCTGAGGTTCTGGGCCAGTTCCAGAAGCACGCCTGGAAAAATAAGGAAAAGCCCATTTTCTGACATGCTAACATCCCTGTGTGCAGCCATCCCCATTTCTGCTCATGGCTCATTAAAATCACCAAATTAAACAATGGTTTATAAATTCCTAATGTATGCTGCAATCCAGTTCAAAAAAGCCAACTGCTCAGCAGACTATATCTCTAGAAATACCAAATTCTGATTAAAATAGGTATCTTTCCTTTGTTTTCTAAAACACCTGTAGTAAAATCTGGTCATGTATTCAAACTCATTCAAATCCCTTCCTCCTCTACCCTCCCCCCACACCGGATAGAAAGGCTCCCCAGACTAACATGAGCCCCCTCAGTCACCCAGCCAGCACACAGCCTGCTCTCCACCTGCACTCATCTTGCTGGTGACTCAGGCCGTGGTTCTGCTTCAAACCTCAAGCATAAATAAATCATCCTATCTTCCCATCTTCAAACCAACGACCATGGGCTGAGAAAGCAAAGACACACACACCCTTACACTTTGTTCTTCCCTAAAATACCAAAAGGATGACAGACAGTAATGACCACAAACCAAAACACAGCTGTTTCATCTAATTTTAGAAAAAAAAATAACAAGCAACCAGAGAAAAGTTCTCTCTGGAATAACTCAATTCTCAAATCAGGGAAATTCAGAGCCTAACATGGAAAAACCAACAGCCTCATTTCTCCCCTTCAGGATACTAATTCCATTAGTGTCAAATCAAAATAAACAATATGTTTTTATAAGATCCCAGAAAATTATGAAATCTCTCCTTAAAAAAAAAAAAAACTCAAGAGAAAACATCTACACACACCTTTTCCGAACACAGGTGCTATTTGCTTTACTCCCAACCTGTTTCTTTTTCTCATTCTTTTAAAGACAAGCTAGAAATCTACTGGTTTAAAAAAAAAATTATAACATTTACAACCAGAAGTATCCTTTATGGATATTGTTACAGTTATCTCAGCCAGGTATTTATTATTTGATTAATTTGCTAGCACAAGACAACACTTTCTTTTCTGGGAGCTGCAAACATGACCCAGTCTAGTTGCTGCTTCATCTCAGTAAAATCTTGTACTTCTTTTTCCCTGGGAACTGCAAGAGAAGACAGGAAGTACGGACTGTAACGCTATGGTTTTGAGGGGGGTACTGCTCATACGCTGGGGACTCTTCATACCACCTCCTTACGGAGAAAGCCTTCCCTTTAGCAATCCTCAGTAATCTGTCCAAACTAAAAAGCATGCATGCATTTAGACTTTTAGCCAGAATTCAGATTAACGAGATAAAACTGGCATTAGCAGAAGACAGCTGAATAACAGCAAACGTAATAGCTTTATACAGAAATTTAATGTATCTTTAAAAGGCCCTGGGAAAGAACAATCGTTTCTTAATAGTCTTTTACTTCCATGAACTGCTACTACAATCCAGCCTGTTTCTGGTGTTTCTGCTACCAGCAGTCCAAGTGAATAGGAAGTATAAATTCCACAAAGCAAAGGACTTTTCTTGCCCAAAATTTTTAAATGTACTCATTTTTTTTTAATGAAAAACATTTATTCTATCAAACCAAGACTATTTAATGAAGGAAATTTCAGAAAACCTCACTAATAACAATGTATTAATGAAAGTGTTAGGCTGGAGAAAGGAAAAACAAGGACATGCAAACAGAACAGAGAGATGCCATAGGGGGAGAACAGACCAGACCCCAAAGTCCGTGCCATATATGGAAAGGGGACAGCTCTTCCTGAATTCCATCCTGATGTGCCAAGACCTGGATGTCAGCCTCCTCCCTCTTGGAAGGAAAGAAGTTTCTAGCTGACTATTATGTCACCTTTGGCCAATCATACCTCTCAACACCCCCCTAAGATAGTTTGCCCACTCCTCCCCCTCCTAATCCCTTATAAGCGCCCCACTTCCCTAACCAGGCGTGACTTCTCTGGCCTCCGGCAAGAAGGCCATAGAACCTCACCCGGGGGGTATTTAAATAAATTACCTGGCCCTTTGTTGCCTCTCTTTGCCTGCTTATTCCGGCTAGAATTTATCTTACAGAAAGTGCTTTACATTAACAGAATTTTATGTCTCTCCTTGGGTTGTATGGATCATCAAGTTTCTAAAGTAATTGTTTGATTAAACGAGAAAGTGAAAAAACCATTTTCTAAAAGCATGTGTAAGACAAGTAGTTTCAAGCATTTTCCAGATGTATCACAATGGTAAAAAAGTTATTTAAAATGCACCAAGGAAAGGCTGTAAGTTCCCAAAGGTTTCAACCCGTGCCCCAGTCAATTCTCCACTGTGCCACGGCACCCACGATCCTTTCTCAGCTCTGCTCCTGCCCTCGGAGGACCAGCCTGCACAGATCATCACCTACGCTCCCCTGCTGGGTTCCCGCAATGGAAGTCAATGGCTGAGACCAGAAGACGGAGGGAGGAGGGAACTGAGGGAGCTGTGCCTGCCCGCCTCTCAAAGCCACAGCCCCCCGGGGCCCCCTCCATAGTGCCAGCTCTGCCCCGGTAATCTCTGGAGAACTACGGCGCCCCGCTGCGGCTGTCCCCTTGCGCTCCCCACCCTCATGTGTCCCCTCAGCCCTGCAGTCTCTTCATCTGCACCATCACCGTGTACGACATCTCCTTCCCGCTGGGGCCTTGCCTGATGCAGCTAGCAGGACCTAGTGGGCTTATTCAAAAACAATACATTGTCTCAATTAATCTGATTTAAAGTTTAAAAAGGGGTTAAGATCTACACAAGCATTTTCTATGTATTTATTTGGGCAATTGTTTAACTAGCTCACTTTCAAATTAAATTGGTTAATAAGCAGAAATACTCATTACAATTAAATTTAAATGTGAAATTTAACACTGCACTGTCTTCTCAACATAAATACTATAAACCTCAAATGAGCTTAAAACAAAAAAGACCAATGAAAAGATTCTGGTAGCTGGTGTCTCCCTTCCCTCCACCACATACGGCCCGGCTGATCCAAGCAACTCGTTGTTACCGCTGAAGTCCTCCCTAAGCACGGGAAACAAAGGTTTAGACTAGTGGCTCTCAAATTTTGGTATGCCAGCAAAGCAGCCAAGAGGCTTGTTAAGATGCTAATGCCCAGGCCCCACCCACACCTCCCTGCCATGTATTTTCTCTAGTGCCCCAAATAAAGCTGATGCACACCTGAATTTCAAACCTAAAACTGGCCAACTTTCAGATTCCATTCACATCTCCAATAAATTGCTTTTTCCTTTTGGATGAATACTGTACACTAAACATGTTAACAGTAACACAGTGAGAATGGTAACACGCACTACGTGTCCTTGCGATATGAGCTTCAGGTGAGCTACCGCCTCACTCAGGTGCGGGTCAGTCACCTCGAGGGCTCGGGCCTCACAGCCGCCCACCAGGCAGGCAGTATGGGTGCCTGCACTTTACAGATGCGCAACGAAGCCTGAGGAACTGAGTCACGTGTCCACCGTCCTGACTGAGAAACCAGGATGCCACAGGGGGGGCCTGCCCTCTCACCTGCACAGGCACAGCACCTGCGCAAAAATGCAACTCTGGAGTCTCAGGACTGTCACGTAGGGGATTAGGCCTGAGGGCCAAGCAGTTAGGCAACGCCCTTGTCCTCCCCACCCCCAGCTCCACCCCTTCCCCACTCGCCAGAGCCTCCACAGGCAGGGTGCGCCATCTCACATTGGCGGGAGGCACAAGTCGGCGCTTATCAGCACTCTGACCACAGGAGTGCCCACTCCTCAGTGCTGTACAGGATCCGAAGTGAGCAAACGTAACACCTGTGCGCCTGTTTCCGGGCCTATAAAGTGAAGGTCACATGCCAAGGGCACTTCAGGGACACAATGATACACTGAGCAGATGCATAGAAAGTACTAGCCTGACACAGTACCTGACTCAGAGCAAGAGCTCAAAAACAAGAGCTGCCATTAAAATTATACTGTGCCAACCACCTCTCCCAAAACCCAACATACCAGTCCTGGGCCCAGTCTTACTGCCTCTCAGCCTCATGCCAGCACCATGTCAAAAGCAGACAGCACGCCGACCAGGAGCAGCCCTCAGCAGGGCTGTGCCTCAGCATATGCAGGCCAGAGGTAGAGAATCTGAGCACACAGGGCTCGGCAGCCATCAAACCACACCACATGGACAGCTTCCCCTTCCCAGCCTCAGGGCGAGCCCAGCTGATGGCACACCACTATGAGAAGTCTATAATTAACTTGACCCAAAACAATAAAATGTCACTCAGTACAGGGACGCGGTCTTATTCACCACTGTATCATAGACGCTTAGAATGGCGCCTGGCCCGTGGGAGACACTCAAATATTTGTTAAATGAATGAAGGCATAAAGGCACCAAGCAGACACTCCTTAGCTCATTAGGAGCCTTCACAAAACAAGCTTAATCATTAGATCGATGCCTATGTGCCAAGTTATAAAAGTTATTCTCAAAACTCCCCAGAATATATTTCTCCTTCCTTTTGAAACTAATTTTTGGCTTTATTTTAAAAAATCTCCAACTAGAAAAGCTAACTATCAACTTTGGCTCCATAAATCTATTAAAATGTTAAAGCAATTCCATAATAATGCATTATACTCATCTGCTACATTAAAAAAAGAAAAGAAAAACATGTAACTATTTAACCATCATCACTTTAGTGACCCTGACTTTTCAGGAATCTCCTGAACCCTCTGAAGTAAAGCCATAAAAGGCAGTTAAGTCGCTGCTAAGATGTAAACCTAACATCTAGAAGATGGAGAGCTGGGGGAGGGGAGCTCTACTGTAGGAACAGACAGAAGTTCCGTTCTCAGCTGTGCTTCCAAGCTGCCACATGTGCGACCCTGAGCGCGGTTCTTACACTTTTTGTCCCCTTTTCTTGCGTGCCCTACAGGAGTGACCTACCACATCTATTTCATCAAGCTGTTTTAAGGATCAAATGTACATAAGATGACTTCCAAAACAGTAAATTCCATACAAATGTCATGTGTTAGCTTTTCACATAAGTATCATCAAACTTTACATGGATGTTTCTATTCATCTTCCTTTTTCTGTCTCTGCCACTCTTCCTGTTGCCTAGATTCAAAGATCTGCCAGTTCAGGGAAGAACCAGGTCCCACCCACTGTTACATTTCAAACACAGAAGGCCCTCAGCAAATATTTATTGAAAAAGTAGCCCCTCCACATGTAACATAAATTTTAAAATTCTGCTAAGTGCAGTACCTTACCTTGTAAAGGTTAAGTACCAAGTTATTCTCATACAAAATAACAAGTGATGTAACAGACCTAAAAGCTGCCTGGAGCACCACCTTCCCTTGCACACTGTACTGGGCGTGCATGTAAATGTGCACCTGTGAGTATCAAAAGAGGAATGTGCTGCAGTATTTTGGTTTCCCTGCAGACGTGGTTTCTGCATAGAAAAGGGCTTCCTCTCTCTTTAACACTAAGCAAGACTTCTAAAGATGCCAGATTTGTTCTTCCAGTTTTACTGCCGCTTCTGCTTCGGGACTCACTGGGAGAACGTTTGGTGGACCTGTGGTCAGTTCTCAAATCATTATGTCATTCTTTGACCACTTAATAAGAAAAATTTTATTTTTAAAAACTATAAATAGAAAGCTATTCTAATATTTTTTTTTAAATAATTATTTTTTATTGAAGGGTAGTTGACGCACAGTATTACATTACATTAGTTTCAAGTGTACAACACAGTGGTAGAACATTTATATACATAATTCTAGGTTCCAGCTCTCACCCTACCAAGCTGTTACAATATCTTGACTATATTCCTTATGCTATACATTACATCCCGGTTACTTATTTATTTTACCATTGGAAGTCTGTCCTTTTTTTTTTTTTTTTTTTTGTGAGGGCATCTCTCATATTTATTGATCAAATGGTTGTTAACGACAATAAAATTCTGTATAGGGGAGTCAATGCTCAATGCACAATCATTAATCCACCCCAAGCCTAATTTTCGTCAGTCTCCAATCTTCTGAGGCATAACAAACAAGTTCTTGCATGGAGAACAAATTCTTCCATAATGAATAAGTTACATAGTGAACAGTACAAGGGCAGTCATCACAGAAACTTTCGGTTTTGTTCATGCATTATGAACTCTAAACAGTCAGTTCAAATATGAATACACATTTGGTTTTTATACTTGATTTATATGTGGATACCACATTTCTCTCTTTATTATTATTATTTTTAATAAAATGCTGAAGTGGTAGGTAGATACAAGATAAAGGTAGAAAACATAGTTTAGTGTTGTAAGAGAGCACATGTAGATGATCAGGTGTGTGCCGGTAGACTATGTGTTAATCCAAGCTAGACCAGGGCAATAAAACATCCACGTATGCAGAAGATTTCTCTCAGAATAGGGGGGGGTGAGGTTCTAAGCCTCACCTCTGTTGATCCCCAATTTCTCACCTGATGGCCCCCCTGCGACTGTGCCTGTCTTAGGTTGTTCCTCCCTTGAGGAATCTTACCCGTCTCTGGCTAACCAGTCATCTTCCGGGGCCATACAGGGAAATGTGAAGTTGGTAAGTGAGAGGGAAGCCTTATTGTTTGAAAAGGTTAGCTTTTTAGTTCTTTGCATATTTATGCCCTGTGGCTTCTATGCCCAGCATTTGTCTTGAGGTATCTTTACCACTTGGAGGAGTTACGATACTCGGTAAATTTGATATGAGGCACGAATTCTATTTAAGGGTTGTAATTAGGAAGGAAGAAGAAAAGCTATAGAAGTAGCAGATGGAAGAAAACATGGGAAGATTGATTATTTCTTTGACATATCTTCTTGTAGAGTAACTTCAGCATATATAGGTTTTAAGCTACTACTTAAATTGCGCACACACATTAACATAATAGGAGTATAGTTACATAACCAAAGCATATCTGTAATTACCAGCCATCTCCAGTGAAACCAAGAAAACCATTAAGGCACCTTAGGCATTTGTGAAAACTTATCTATGATATGGTGGATATTGTCCAACTGAACTTGAACAGTCTGAGAGAAATCAGACAAATTAAAACAACCCATTCCTGGGGACTGTTCACATGCCATATGTTCTTTTAACAGTAAATAGTCTGTAGTTGTAAGAGTTTGGAGCGCTACAATTTGCACTTCTCCAAATTCTTGGTTGAGTTCCAACAGTATAGATCCAGTCAAATTTGTTGTTTTACTGTATGCACAGGCCAGCTTAGATATCTCCTTCCTCATTCCCATGGCAAGTCCAGGAACTGGTGGGATGAGTGCATCTACAGCTGTAGCAGTGCGTGGATCTTTGTTGGGGTTTTTTGATGATCATCTTCTGGCATGAGTCTTCCAGAGAGTGCAGATGTTGGAAGTTCTTTTTCATATCGTATCTTAGTTCATTGTCGGGGTAGCCCAATTAGGCTTTGATCCTCTGTATAAACACAAACAGACCCTTTGCCTACACTTTTATATGCCCTTTATACCCTTGTGTAGAACTCGTTGGAGGTTACCACACAGGAACTGCCCTTTTTTTTTTTTTTTTTTGCTTTGTTTTTGGTATCACTAATCTACACTTACATGACGAATATTATGTTTACTAGGCTCTCCCCTATACCAGGTCTCCCCTATAAACCACTTTACAGTCACTGTCCATCAGCATAGCAAAATGTTGTAGAATCACTACTTGCCTTCTCTGTGTTGTACAGCCCTCCCTTTTCTCCTACCCCCCCATGTATGTTAATCTTAATACCCCCCTACTTCTCCCCCCCTTATCCCTCCCTACCCACCCATCCTCCCCAGTCCCTTTCCCTTTGGTACCTGTTAGTCCATTCTTGAGTTCTGTGATTCTGCTGCTGTTTTGTTCCTTCAGTTTTTCCTTTGTTCTTATATGCCACAGATAAGTGAAATCATTTGGTATTTCTCTTTCTCCGCTTGGCTTGTTTCACTGAGCATAATACCCTCCAGCTCCATCCATGTTGCTGCAAATGATTGGATTTGCCCTTTTCTTATGGCTGAGTAGTATTCCATTGTGTATATGTACCACTTCTTCTTTATCCATTCATCTATCGATGGACATTTAGGTTGCTTCCAATTCTTGGCTATTGTAAATAGTGCTGCGATAAACATAGGGGTGCATCTGTCTTTCTCAAACTTGATTGCTGTGTTCTTAGGGTAAATTCCTAGGAGTGGAATTCCTGGGTCAAATGGTAAGTCTGTTTTGAGCATTTTGATATACCTCCATACTGCTTTCCACAATGGCTGAACTAGTTTACATTCCCACCAGCAGTGTAGGAGGGTTCCCCTTTCTCCACAGCCTCGCCAACATTTGTTGTTGTTTGTCTTTTGGATGGCAGCCATCCTTACTGGTGTGAGGTGATACCTCATTGTAGTTTTAATTTGCATTTCTCTGATAATTAGCGATGTGGAGCATCTTTTCATGTGTCTGTTGGCCATCTGTATTTCTTTTTTGGAGAACCGTCTGTTCAGTTCCTCTGCCCATTTTTTAATTGGGTTATTTGTTTTTTGTTTGTTGAGGCGTGTGAGCTCTTTATATATTCCGGATGTCAAGCCTTTATCGGATGTGTCATTTTCAAATATATTCTCCCATACTGTAGGGATCCTTTCTGTTCTATTGATGGTGTCTTTTGCTGTACAGAAGCTTTTCAGCTTAATATAGTCCCACTTACTCATTTTTGCTGTTGTTTTCCTTGCCCGGGGAGATATGTTCAAGAAGAGGTCACTCATGTTTATGTCTAAGAGGTTTTCGCCTAAGTTTTCTTCCAAGAGTTTAATGGTTTCATGGCTTACATTCAGGTCTTTGATCCATTTTGAGTTTACTTTTGTATATGGGGTTAGACAATGGTCCAGTTTCATTCTCCTACATGTAGCTGTCCAGTTTTGCCAGCACCATCTGTTGAAGAGACTGTCATTTCGCCATTGTATGTCCATGGCTCCTTTATCAAATATTAATTGACCATATATGTCTGGGTTAATGTCTGGATTCTCTAGTCTGTTCCATTGGTCTGTGGCTCTGCTCTTGTGCCAGTACCAAATTGTCTTGATTACTATGGCTTTATAGTAGAGCTTGAAGTTGGGGAATGAGATCCCCCCTACTTTATTCTTCTTTCTCAGGATTGCTTTGGCTATTCGGGGTCTTTGGTGTTTCCATATGAATTTTTGAATTATTTGTTCCAGTTCATTGAAGAATGTTGCTGGTAGTTTCATAGGGATTGCATCAAATCTGTATATTGCTTTGGGCAGGATGGCCATTTTGACGATATTAATTCTTCCTAGCCACGAGCATGGGATGAGTTTCCATCTGTTAGTGTCCCCTTTAATTTCTCTTAAGAGTGACTTGTAGTTTTCAGAGTATAAGTCTTTCACTTCTTTGGTTAGGTTTATTCCTAGGTATTTTATTTTTTTTGATGCAATTGTGAATGGAGTTGTTTTCCTGATTTCTCTTTCTGTTGGTTCATTGTTAGTGTATAGGAAAGCCACAGATTTCTGTGTGTTGATTTTGTATCCTGCAACTTTGCTGTATTCCGATATCAGTTCTAGTAGTTTTGGGGTGGAGTCTTTAGGGTTTTTTATGTACAGTATCATGTCATCTGCAAATAGTGACAGTTTAACTTCTTCTTTACCAATCTGGATTCCTTGTATTTCTTTATTTTGTCTGATTGCCGTGGCTAGGACCTCCAGTACTATGTTAAATAACAGTGGAGAGAGTGGGCATCCCTGTCTAGTTCCCGATCTCAGAGGAAATGCTTTCAGCTTCTCGCTGTTCAATATAATGTTGGCTGTGGGTTTATCATAGATGGCCTTTATTATGTTGAGGTAATTGCCCTCTATTCCCATTTTGCTGAGAGTTTTTAACATGAATGGATGTTGAACTTTGTCAAATGCTTTTTCAGCATCTATGGAGATGATCATGTGGTTTTTGTCTTTCTTTTTGTTGATGTGGTGGATGATGTTGATGGACTTTCGAATGTTGTACCATCCTTGCATCCCTGGGATGAATCCCACTTGGTCATGGTGTATGATCCTCTTGATGTATTTTTGAATTCGGTTTGCTCATATTTTGTTGAGTATTTTTGCATCTACGTTCATCAGGGATATTGGTCTGTAGTTTTCTTTTTTGGTGGGGTCTTTGCCTGGTTTTGGTATTAGGGTGATGTTAGCTTCATAGAATGAGTTTGGGAGTATCCCCTCCTCCTCTATTTTTTGGAAAACTTTAAGGAGAATGGGTATTATGTCTTCCCTGTATGTCTGATAAAATCCCGAGGTAAATCCATCTGGCCCGGGGGTTTTGTTCTTTGGTAGTTTTTTGATTACCGCTTCAATTTCGTTGCTGGTAATTGGTCTGTTTAGATTTTCTGTTTCTTCCTGGGTCAATCTTGGAAGGTTATATTTTTCTAGGAAGTTGTCCATTTCTCCTAGGTTTCCCAGCTTGTTAGCATATAGGTTTTCATAGTATTCTCCAATAATTCTTTGCATTTCCGTGGGGTCCGTCGTGATTTTTCCTTTCTCGTTTCTGATACTGTTGATTTGTGTTGACTCTCTTTTCTTCTTAATAAGTCTGGCTAGAGGCTTATCTATTTTGTTTATTTTCTCGAAGAACCAGCTCTTGGTTTCATTGATTTTTGCTATTGTTTTATTCTTCTCAATTTTATTTATTTCTTCTCTGATCTTTATTATGTCCCTCCTTCTGCTGACCTTAGGCCTCATCTGTTCTTCTTTTTCCAATTTCGATAATTGTGACATTAGACCATTCATTTGGGATTGCTCTTCCTTTTTTAAATATGCTTGGATTGCTATATACTTTCCTCTTAAGACTGCTTTTGCTGTGTCCCACAGAAGTTGGGGCTTAGTGTTGTTGTTGTCATTTGTTTCCATATATTGCTGGATCTCCATTTTGATTTGGTCATTGATCCATTGATTATTTAGGAGCGTGTTGTTAAGCCTCCGTGTGTTTGTGAGCCTCTTTGCTTTCTTTGTACAGTTTATTTCTAGTTTTATGCCTTTGTGGTCTGAAATGTTGTTTGGTAGGATTTCAATCTTTTGGAATTTTCTGAGGCTCTTTTTGTGGCCTAGTATGTGGTCTATTCTGGAGAATGTTCCATGTGCACTTGAGAAGAATGTATATCCCGCTGCTTTTGGATGTAGGGTTCTATAGATGTCTATTAGGTCCATCTGCTCTACTGTGTTGTTCAGTGCTTCCGTGTCCTTACTTATTTTCTGCCCAGTGGATCTATCCTTTGGGGTGAGTGGTGTGTTGAAGTCTCCTAGAATGAATGCATTGCAGTCTATATCCCCCTTTAGTTCTGTTAGTTTTTGTTTCACATATGCTGGTGCTCCTGTGTTGGGTGCATATATATTTAGAATGGTTATATCCTCTTGTTTGACTGAGCCCTTTATCATTATGTAGTGTCCTTCTTTATCTCTTGTTACTTTCTTTGTTTTGAAGTCTATTTTGTCTGATATTAGTACTGCAACCCCTGCTTTCTTCTCACTGTTGTTTGCTTGAAATATGTTTTTCCATCCCTTGACTTTTAGTCTGTACATGTCTTTGGGTTTGAGGTGAGTTTCTTGTAAGCAGCATATAGATGGGTCTTGCTTTTTTATCCATTCTGTTACTCTGTGTCTTTTGATTGGTGCATTCAACCCATTAACATTTAGGGTGACTATTGAAAGATATGTACTTATTGCCATTGCAGGCTTTAAATTCGTGGTTACCAAAGGTTCAAGGTTAGCCTCTTTAGTATCTTACTGCCTAACATAGCTCGCTTATTGAGCTGTTATATACACTATCTGGAGATTCTTTTCTTCTCTCCCTTCTTGTTCCTCCTCCTCGATTCTTCATATGTTGGGTGTTTTGTGCTGTGCTCTTTCTAGGAGTGCTCCCATCTAGAGCAGTCCCTGTAAGATGTTCTGTAGAGGTGGTTTGTGGAAAGCAAATTCCCTCAGCTTTTGTTTGTCTGGGAATTGTTTAATCCCACCGTCATATTTGAATGATAGTCGTGCTGGATACAGTATCCTTGGTTCAAGGCCCTTCTGTTTCATTGTATTAAATATATCATGCCATTCTCTTCTGGCCTGTAGGGTTTCTGTTGAGAAATCTGACGTTAGCCTGATGGGTTTCCCTTTATAGGTGACCTTTTTCTCTCTAGCTGCCTTTAACACTCTTTCCTTGTCCTTGATCTTTGCCATTTTAATTATTATGTGTCTTGGTGTTGCCCTTCTTGGATCCTTTCTGTTGGGGGTTCTGTGTATTTCCGTGGTCTGTTCGATTACTTCCTCCCCCAGTGTGGGGATGTTTTCACCAATTATTTCTTCTAAGATACTTTCCATCTCTTTTCCTCTCTCTTCTTCTTCTGGGACCCCTATAATACGGATATTGTTCCTTTTGGATTGGTCACACAGTTCTCTTAATATTGTTTCATTCCTGGAGATCCTTTTGTCTCTCTCTATGTCAGCTTCTATGCATTCCTGTTCTCTGGTTTCAATTCCATCAATGGCCTCTTGCATTCTATCCATTCTGCTTATAAACCCTACCAGAGTTTGTTTCATTTCTGCGATCTCCTTTCTGGCATCTGTGATCTCCTTCCGGACTTCATCCCATTTCTCTTGCGTATTTCTCTGCATCTCTGTCAGCATGTTTATGATTCTTATTTTGAATTCTTTTTCAGGGAGACTGGTTAGGTCTGTCTCCTTCTCTGGTGTTGTCTCTGTGATCTTTGTCTGCCTGTAGCTTTGCCTTTTCATGGTGATAGGAATAGTCTGCAGACCTGGGACGAGTGACGGCTGGAAGGACTTCCTTTCTTGTTGGTTTGTGGCCCTCCTCTCCTGGGAGAACAGCGACCTCTAGTGGCTTGTGCTGCACAGCTGCGCGCAGACAGGGTTTCTGCTTCCTGCCCGGCTGCTATGGAGTTAATCTCCGCTGTTGCCGTGGGCATGGCCTGGCTCGGGCAGCTACTCCAAAATGGTGGAGTCGCGTTGGAGCAGGAGCGGCTGGGAGGCTATTTATCTCTGTAAGGGGCCTCCCTGCTCCCTGCAGCCCAGGGGTTAGGGTGCCCAGAGATCCCGGATTCCCTACCTCTGGATTAAGTGACCCGCCCTGCCCCTTTAAGACTTCCAAAAAGCACCCGCCAAAACAAAACAACGCCCACCAAAAAAAAAAGAAAAAAAATTTTTTTTTTTTATTAAAAAAAAAAAAAAGTTTTTAATTAAAAAAAAAAAGGTGGTCGTTCGTTTTTCTTTATTCTGCGGTGCCAGCCTCAGGCCTCTGCTCAACGGTCTTTCTGCCCTGTTTCCCTAGTATTGGGGTCCCTATCCCTTTAAGACTTCCAAAAAGCGCTCGCCAAAACAAAACAGCAAAAAAGCAAAAAAAAATGGTCGCGCGCTTTTCTTATGTCCTCTGTCGCCCAGCCTCCAGTGCCTGCTCACTGTTCTTGCTGCCCTGTTTTCCTAGTATCGAGCGCCCTGCGCTCTTGCCCGGATGGCTGGGGCTGGGTGTTCGGCAGTCCTGGGCTCCGTCTCCCTCCCGCTCTGCCTGCTCTTCTCCCGCCAGGAGCTGGGGGGAGGGGCGCTCGGCTCCCTCCGGGCCGGGGCTTGTATCTTACCCCCTTCGCGAGGCGTTGGGTTCTCTCAGGTGTGGATGTGGTCTGGATATTGTCCTGTGTCCTCTGGTCTTTATTCTAGGAAGGGTTGTCTTTGTTATATTTTCATAGATATATGTTGTTTTGGGAGGAGATTTCCGCTGCTCTACTCACGCCGCCATCTTCTGCCCCTCCCTATTCTAATATTTATATTTTAAGATTATTAACAGTCTATATTTGACTAAATTTGTCAAATAGAAGCGTAACTTTTAAATGCAAACCATGCTGTTTCTTCTGAACAATATATAATGCCTCAAAAATAGAATTTAATTTAGTTAGTTCTTGATTATCTACACACACACAAAAGCAGATGTGTTACAGATCATCCCTTAATAATTGATAGTAAGCCCTTGACTATCCTTGAGATGCAAAACTCGGAACAGTTCAAACCAAGTAATGAGACACCCGGAAAAGCAGTCAACCAACTCGTGCTTCCTACCATTTTTTCTGCTCATTCACCCAAGGACTTGGGTCATTTACTTGATAAAACAGCTGCTGAAATGACTCCTAGTTTGTTAGAAAAGATCGCCCTTTGTAACAATACTTATTTTTATCTCGAGTGTCTATTACAGCTGAAAGGACAGTCCTGAAACAAACATGGATCATTAAAAAAAAAAAGTCCTAATGTAAAGGTGACAATTTAATCATAACCTGAAAACAAGTTTGATTTTCCCCTAGGTTTTAAATACACAATATTTAGAAACAGCCACTGCACTTATGGGCAACAATCTATTTCATTTGAGAAAAAGTTGAAGTTTATGTCCTAACTGGGAACATGATACTATTCATTTTCATTACAATGAAAAAACTAGCGTTACATTACAACCTAATTCTAGTTCCTATAAACCCATCAAAATAAAAAGTGCACAATATGTACAATATTCTGTATTTTATACCAGAAATGATAAAACAATACCTTATCACTGTTTCAGGCTGTCAACTTAAGAATGAAGAAACAGATGCAGAATTCAAAATTAGTTCCAGAACCACATTCATGGCCTATCTCATCCTCACTCCTGGGTGCCTTGTTCAAACCTCAAGTTAAATCTAACACACTAGTTCTGCAGATTACTGGGACCATCTCCCAAATGAATTGAGATCAAGCCAACCTGGGCTGGTGGGAAGGACAGTGATTCCACGGTTACAAGACTTGGGTGTGAATTCAAACCATGTCCCTCTGTAGCTACATGACCTTGAGCAAGTATTTAATTCTCTGAGCCTAAATTTCCTTCTGTGTAAAAGGACACCACCACCAACCGTGAAAATATATTATAGATTAAGTCCCTCAGTCTTCTGATTATGGTAGATGCCTAATAAAGGTGCAAGGACCTCATACTACTATAGGGCCAGTTCACAAATTATTACAAAGTATTCCAGTATGGGGCTCACAATTAAACTGCATCGGATTTATTATTAACATTTTAATACTTTTTTTTCAGCGTTTTACTTAAAATGTTTTAATATGTATAAATGAGAAATTCATTAAAAATGTTTTTAAAACTGACATTTCACATATCAAAGACGGAGCTTCAATTACCAACAGCCAAAAGTAGTTAATGTTTCTAAAAATGTCTGGTGAAGGGCCCCCACCCATAAGATGGCGAACTTCCTGCTTCTCTTCCGGGTCCTCGGTTCCCGCCGGCGCCACCTGAAGCCCAATCACCCCTCGCCCCCCTAATCCCAGCACCTAGCCAATAGCCACCAGCCCCGTAGAAGTGACACCTCAATCAGCTCATGCCCCTCCCTATATAACCCAGTACCTTTCCCTAATAAAGCGGAATTCTCCGGTGAATTGCTGCTGTGTGTCGCTCCCTTCCTTTCATTGGTGCCGAAACCCGGGAGACGGGACACCCCAACTGGGCCCCATCTTCCCCCCGATACCAGCAGCAGCTTGCCCTCGTCCTCTTTTTCCGGCGCTGGCTCCTCACACTCACCACTCCTCTCTGGCCTTTGGGTAAGTTTTCCCCCGAGCGGGCCGCTCTTCCCCGAGCTATCGCAGTGCCATTGACCGTGATCGTCCGGCAAGGCCCTGATACTCGGGGACGAGGAGGGAGCTCTCCCCGCCTTAGGCCTTCACGGCTGCGGCGGACCCTCAGGCCCCTCCTCCAACAGCCATAAACGAGGTGACTCCTTGGGGATGAGAACGCTCCCTTTCCCCCCCCCCCTCCTTCCATTCCTTCAGCCAAAAATTCCTTCCGCCGAAAATTCCTAGTACTAGGTTCCTCGTGACTCCGGCCCTCTGCCTTCTCAGAGAAGTCTGGGTGACGACCCACACTTCCTAGAAACCGACTCGTATACGAGTTTCCACAGACCACCAAGGATCACCGGGGACGCCCTTTGTCTCCTTGCCGTCTGCTCCCAGTCCGAGGGTCTCCGTTCATCTTCCCCTGTTTGTCTCCTTCTCTGTCCTTTAGCCACGGGAGCCTCCTCATCCCTCCCTGAAAGTTCACCTCTTGAATGCCTGCTCAAGTATCTAGCCACCCTCTCCCTGACGCCTTATATAAAACCAAAACTTCTCCGCAAATACTGCTCCCAAGATTGGCCGACATGCCCCCTAGACAATAACAACCAATGGCCCACAGGGGGAGCTCTTGATCCTAACATCACTTGCGATCTCTTTAACTACTGCCAGCGCCTGAAAAAATGGAAGGAGATTCCCTATACCGAAGCTTTCCGCCTCCTCCTCCCGCCTCCCTCGCCGCCGCCACCTCCTCCTCCCCTCACCTCCCCCCAAGTTCTCCTAGCCTGCAAGCCATCTCCCCCGCAGAAGCCTCCCGTTCACTCCCCTCCCCCTCCTCTCCTACAACAGCCCCTCCCCCTTCCTCCACCACCATCTCCTCCCCCACCTCACCCCCCTGCAGATCAAGCCTGAGCCTTTCAGCCGCCCTCTAACTAAGTCCCAGGAGCCTCCTCCATCTTTGCCCTAATCACCTGTTTCTCCCCCACAGACTGAGCCAGAACCCTTCAGTCCCCCACCGCCGTGGGTCTCCGCTCTCGAGATATCTTCGCCTGCTGCTTACTAGCAGGTCTGAAAAACGCAGCTTGTAAAGTAGTCAATTTTCAAAAGCTCCAAGACATAATTCAAAGGAGGGAGGAAGCTCCCTCCGAGTTCTTAGACAGACTCACCCAAGCCCTATTACAGTTTACCAGCCTAGACCCAGAAACACATGACGGAAGACATGTCCTTATGACATACTTCCCAGCTCAAAGCTACCCCGACATTAAAGCTAAACTCAAAAAGTTAGAACAGGGCCCCACTACCCCACAGACTGAGATCCTAACAGTGGCCTTTAAAGTCTTCCATAACCGGGAGGAGGAGAAAGAACGCCGTAAACAAAAGGCTGATCAGGCCAATTTCCAAATGTTGGCCCAGCTGATAAAACCACAACCTGGGCGCCCCTCTACAAACAAGCCCCCCCCAGGAGCTTGTTTCAAGTGCAGAAAAGAGGGACACTGGTCAAGGGCGTGCCCCTCCCCCAGATCTACTACCACCCCATGCCCCAGATGCCACAAAAAGGGCCACTGGGGGTCTGATTGCCCAAACACCCGAAGGGGAGGCTGGATGAACAACCCCCATCCTAAGCCCGCCGCAGTGGGGCTGGCAGAAGAAGATTGAGGGTCCCGGGGGCTTCTCGCCCGATCATTTCTATCACCAAACAGGAGCCCAGGGTTACTTTAATAGTAGACGGTCGCCCCATCTCCTTCCTCCTAGATACAGGAGCCACCTTCTCAGTCTTGCGAGAATACCGGGGCCCTACCACGCCTGCCAGTACTCTTATAGTCGGGGTAGGAGGTAAACAGATTTTCCCATTAAAACACCCCCCCCTTTTATGCACAATCCAAGACAGTCCCATACCTTTCTCCCACTCCTTCCTGGTTATGCCTCAGTGTCCCATCCCCTTACTAGGATGGGACATCCTTTCTCTCCTCCATGTTTCCATAACTATATCCACTTCCACAGCCCCCAGTACTCCCTTTCTGATGGCCCTCATAGCCGACGATGCCCCTCTACCCAATGAAAGCTCCAGTTCCGCCCTCATACACCCTGTAAATCCCAAAGTTTGGGACATTACAAGCCCCTCTGTGGCTCTATGTCCTCCTGCCTCTATCAAATTACGTGACCCCTCTCAGTATATCTGTCAGGCCCAATACCCCCTAACCATTTCAGCCCTCATAGGCCTCCAACCCATCATTCAAGATCTTTTAAACAAAAATTACCTCAGACCCACTCACTCCCCGTTTAATACCCCCATATTAGCTGTTAAAAAAACCAACGGATTTTCCGCCTTGTCCAAGACCTTCGCCTCGTCAACATGGCCATCGTCCCTATCCATCCCTTAGTTCCAAATCCATACACCCTTTTATCGCGGATCCCTGCCTCGGCCTCCCACTTCTCAGTCCTAGATCTCAAGGACGCCTTTTTTTTTTTTCTATCCCTCTGGACCCCTCCTCCCAAGATTTTTTACAGAAAACGGCTCCTCTCTGACCTGCCCGTTCCCAAAACCAAGACAGAAATCCTTTCCTTTCTAGGCCTGGCTGGGTATTTTAGAGCGTGGATCCCTAACTTCTCCCTGTTGGCAAGACCCCTATATGACCTCAGCAAGGGCCCCCCTGAAGAACCATTATCCTCCTCACCCCCGCACTCCTTCATTAAGCTCCGTCGAGCCCTTGTGGAAGCCCCAGCTCTCCATCTTCCTGATTTGTCGAAGCCCTTCTCATTATACATTCATGAGAGGTCCAGTCAAGCTCTAGGAGTCCTAGGCCAACATTATGGCCCATCCTTTGCCCCAGTAGCTTATCTTTCCAAGCAATTAGACCCCACAGTTCGGGGATGGGCCCCCTGCCTACGGGCATTAGCCGCTGGACAGCTCTTGCAGAGGGAAGCTCATAAACTGACATTCGGGGCGCCCCTTACCATTCTGTCCCCACATCACCTAAAGGATCTCTTAACCTACAAAAGTTTACAGACTCTCCCTCCCTCCAGACTCCTGACCTTACTGTCCTCTTTCCTCCAAAATCCCGTTCACCCCCTTTGCCATCCATACCCGAATCATGACTTTTTCCTCCTTTACTGCTCCCTCGCTCTCTCTCGCTTTTTTCCTCATTCCTGTTGTCTTCCCCGCCACCCCAGCCTCCTTTGTATGGCGATTCAAAGTCAGACAGACTTACACACAGCATCAAACAAAAATTACTGCCCTCATTGCCACATCAGACTGCCCTCTGAAAGGCTGCTCCGAGCCTTTATACCTCCACTTTCCTCCCTCCACCGAGGTGTTCACCAGCAGCTACCTTTATTCTCCCTACCTCTGCTTCCTCTATGACCAAAAACAAGCCTGTTGCAGGCAATGGCCAGACACCTACGGGGGATGTCCCTACTGGTCTTGCGCCATTCACTACATGGGTAACTCCCGGTACCCACAGTATTACTCCTCCAACCCATTCTCTTCAATACTAACAAACCCCTTCCTTACCTGGCTTTGGCCCATTGCAGGCCCTATAATAATCATTCTTCTCGCCTGTCTCTTCTTGCCTTGTATAGTAAAGTTAATAAAATCCCAAGTCAGTAAAATCTCTAATCAAACTTTCAACCAGCTTTTACTCAGGAACTACCAGCTTTTAGCCACAGAAGATCCCTCACCCTCACGTAACCTCCTCACCACACACTGAGATGGACCCCTCTCTCCGCTGGAAACTGTTCCTGGAAACAATGGCCGCAGACGCCTGGCTTCTGGCACCCGTATCCTCTTAGCACCATTAGAATCAACAGGTCCTCGACCTATGGTTACAGGGAACCTTCACTGATTTCCAACCTGAAGAAGTCCACATCTACTCGTCCTTACTGTGGGGAGTCCTATCAACCCTTTCCTCCCAGTCCTCAAGCCCTCACCCCCTTCTCCACCCCCGTTCAGCAGGAAGCAGTCAGAGAAAAAGCAACGTCCACAACCCCACAGAGGAGAAAGGGGGGAATGAAGGGCCCCCACCCATAAGATGGCGAACCTCCTGCTTCTCTTCCGGGTCCTCGGTTCCCGCCGGCGCCACCTGAAGCCCAATCACCCCTCGCCCCCCTAATCCCAGCACCTAGCCAATAGCCACCAGCCCCGTAGAAGTGACACCTCAATCAGCTCATGCCCCTTCCTATATAACCCAGCACCTTTCCCTAACCTTTCATCTGGGTTGCTTATATTTATTCAGACCTCACACAGTCAAAATTCTTTAAACTTTTTGAAAACTGTTTTTCAAAACCCAGAGACAATGGGTTACATGATACACCAGTCTCCAGGCTGTCACAACAGGATGAGAAAAGAGCCTTCAGCCAATCTCAGATTTCCTGGCCACTGTTATTTTAAAACTTGATCAGATAAACATAAACAGAGGGAAAAATCCATTTCAGATAAACTTTATTTATGATCTGTGTTTAGTACCCTGCATTTATATTAAATATTGCAATAGTTCCTTACATTTTTCTTGCTATTGTTTCTAGGTACTAATGAAGAATATACAGTAAACATAGTTCTATGTATTACATAGAGTTGTTACTCTCCATTATCTTTTTAAGTTTAAAAAGCTAGAACAGTAGCATGTCATACAGAACAAACACAACAGGGTAAATACACAGGCGACTAAAATAACTTATTTATCACTGCGATGGAATTCCTACACAACTGAAAATACTCTAAATGAGCCGCCTATTTAAAAGTCAATGAGTCGTTTTGAACAGTAGCATTGTTTCAAGCTCTGGCTGTAGCCCAACGTGTGGTGTTTCTAAAGCTAGTGACTCCAAGGTAATTTTTTCACTGAACAGTTTCCAGTTTGAAAACTCTAACCCCGTGACTTCTATGAAGTTTAGTTAATTTCTACAGAAATGCCGTTTTGAGAAGGTACAAAACGGCGGCGGACTCAGGGACTCTGACAAGGGGCCAGGGCTACGGAGTGCAGGGCTGGGGAGGCGGCCGGAGGAGCCTGGGGGCGCCGCAGGCAGCGGCCACGGCATTGGGGGAGCGCGCAGGCGGGCAGGGGCTCTGCGGCCTCTCACCGGGCTGAGGGGCAGTGACTGCAATGGGGGGGGGCTCGCTAACGTGGGTGAATGCACGCCAATGGCACTTTGATTTTAAAAATCTACATAGAAAAAAAAAGAAATGCCGTTTTGCTGCCAACCTTTGCACCATGACCATAACCAGCCCGAGCTCAAGATCGGCGTTTCCCGGTGCGAACAGCGCCAGCCGCGCCGCGGGCGCTCAGACGGCAGGGACGCTCCCCCTTCGGCGCCCGAGAGGTCGCTTCCCCGCGGCAGCGCGAGTCCGAGTTCCTCCTCGACGTGCGGCTCCCCGGCGCCGGGGACGCTCCCGACCTGCGTCCCCGCCGACCCGCGCTCCCTGCAGGCGCGTGAGGGGCCCCCAGCTCGGCGGCTCAGGGCGCGCACCGGGGCCGGCGCCGCGCCGTCCTGCGGGGTCCGCCGGGGAGAAGCGCGGCCGGCCGCGGCCCCCGGACACGCAGGCCACCTGGAGCCACCGCGGCAGCCGAGGCGCGGGGCCCGGCCGCCTCACCTGCGCCACCCGCCGGGCCTCGGACGGGACGGGGTCGGCCGCGCGCCCCACGAGGGGCTGCGGACTCGCCGCAGGGGACGGAGGGCAGGTGCGCGGCGCAGAGGCGGGGAGGCCGGGAGGAGGGCGCCGGCGCGGACGAGCTCAGGGGCCGGGCGGCCGCGACGGCGGCGACAACCGAGCTCCCGCCTGCTTCCCGTTCAGACGGACGTCGGTCCCGTCTCCGCCCGCCGGCCGGCGCCTCTCACCATCCGCAGCCCGCCGCGCGCACGTCACGGCCGCGGAGCGCCCGAGGGGTGGGGCGGGGGCGCGCCCGTCACGGCTCCATTGCGCCAGTGGGCATGACGGGGGCGCGCACACCGCGGCCCCGGAGCGCAGTAGGCTCGGCGGGAGCGCGCACGTCACGGCCGCGGAGCGCCGGCGGGCACGACGCGGAGCGCGGGCGGCGGCTCACGGGTTGCGGTCAGGAGGCTGGCCCCGCAGGGCTCGTCCGCGAGCCCTACCATTAGCGTGGCTGCAGTGCGGCCGTTTCTGTGAGTGGCGTGCCTGAGGGCCCGGACCCGGGAGCTCTGTGTGAAGGCGCCGTGCAGGACTGAATTAGGGCCGAAAATATACCTTAGCTTAACGACGAAAAGCTGCTTTTAAGAATGAAATGCTAGTTCGCTGTAATGCTGGAGGTCTCCGCGGAAATAAGCTAGAGCACCCACACAAGAGAATTGCACTTCTTAACACATTTCCCAGCAGCAACTAGGCAGGTTCAGGAAGTGTACAGCATCTGATGGAGACAAGTTTCAGATACCCAGATCTGCCACAGGCTCTTGGTGGAAAAGCTAAATTATGATGAGATACTTTAGCACACAACAGAAGCAAAATATTAAGAGTAAAATAGGGAAGAAAGAGGAAGAGAAACCAAGAAAGGAAATAATCTACAGCAATCTCAGAAACCTAATTCCAGAGTGCCAGGAGGTACCGCTCAGGCATACAGACCTAGATTTCAAAACGAATTGGGAAAAAAGAACGCGGAGAGAATGTTTTCAGTTCTCAGCTCCGACCTATTTGGAGTTTAAGATTAAAAGGCTCCGGCAAACCAGTAGAAGCAGACCCAGTTCACTGCAATGACTGGAGGTTTTGTCTCCGGCCCCTCTGTCCCGCCCCCAGTCCGCGGGGTCCGTCCCCCAGCTTCCAGCCCCGCATCTCCAAGGTCTCCCGGCGGGTACCGGGCTGCAGGCCGCCATCCCCTCAGGGCCCGCAGACGGCTTCCAGCTGACCAGTTCCCAGGCTGCAACCTTGGCCCCTTCTAATCCAGTCTCTGCAGTGCCACCAGGTTTGTAGTTTATAAAATGTAAGTTGTTTGGCTAGCACAGTGGCCTTCTCTTTTGTTTTTTTTGTAATTGAATTTGAATGCCTTTCGTTGTTCCCCAGTTCATCGCTGTCCCAAACCCCTTAAAGTGGCCCTAAAACAGGCTCCTTCACACAGACCTGCCTGTCTCTGGAGTCGCTTCCTTGCTGGCCCACTATCCTAGCTCGGCAGTACGATTTCATTTCCACTCACTGCCCTTCTGCATTTCGTGTCCTTTACATTGAAGCCGCTCTAACGAGCTTGCGCGTCCAGAGCAGACAGCTATGCTGTTTACTTTGAAGAGTTGCCAGGCTAAATTCAGTTTAATCCTTCAAAACAAAGCCTATTTGTACTCCGCAAGTTTTCCCTAACACCCTTACCCCAAAACCTGCGTGCATTCGGGTGCTTTTCCACCTTCCGGCACCCTTGCGTTTATGTATCTCTCCCAAATGTATTTCACTACTGATACTTTTGTTTTCTTATAAATACCCCCAGCTGGACTGCACGCCCCTTGTCTGCATGCACAGTGCCAAGCATGGTGGCTTCCACACGGCAGGCAGGCATCGAACAGTGCCTACCAATTACTGCTGGATACACAGGACAGACGGACGGACAAACAGCGAGGAGCTGATAGCTCTAGGAAACTGCATATGCTGTACAGTTAAACATGGTGGATATAACTCGTATTTGCTGCCAAAACTCATCTTAACAATTTATTCCATATTCATTCTTATGAAGTGTTTTTTTGTTTTCTAAGTTTTTCAAGTTTGCTCTCACCTGAGACTCTTCTCCGAATCTCCTTGTGCCGAGGGTCCCTAAACTGAGATTTATGGATCCCCTATCATAGATGGGGGCCCCGAGAACCCCCTCTGAAACCATAAGGAAAATTTTGAGGTTTTTGTTGCTTCATTTTCATAGGAATCAGTGTAAGCTATTTAAAGGTTCTACACCCTCCCTGGCTGCATCGCTAACAGCTTCAGCGCATCTGTGTTGCACGTCCCACAGAAACTCCTTCTCTTTTTCCCCCGCGCCGCAGACTCAAATGATCTCCTTGCCCGCAGACCCCTTATAGTTACGGTATCACTAGCCACTGGTCTCAAAAAGTTACGGTTTTTAGGTCACCCACAATGTCTTCCTTTGCTCACCCCTAGTCGTGGAGTCACTGATTCGGGTCCTTCTGTGTCAGAAGCGCCCCTAAGCTGCTGTGCTCCTCACCCCGCCCCCGGTACCAGCCATCAGCTTCTGTCTGAGCTCTTGACATTCCGTCTGCTCTTTCTAGCCCATTCTCTCACCACTCCCCACAAATCTGACTGTCACCCCCTTTGCCAAATCCTGGTGACCTTCAGATCAACTAAAACTCCTGGCTATGGTGTACAGAATCCTTCACAGTCCCGAACCTGCCCTAGTCAGGATTCAAATATGCCAAGCCCATGCATGCTGCTCCTGTCAGTCTTCAAAACTCAGTCTGTTACTTTCTCTGTCCTGATTCTAACAGAATTTGTTTTTCTTTTCCCTATTTTCCAATACTTTAGTATTAAGTGGTATGTTTCTATATTTGTTTCCCCCTGTAACAACTATCCAAAATACCAAGCTTTTTAATTAGAAATTCTGCTCTATTTTTTTTATTTAGTACCTTGCCTGCCTCGTTGAATTAATAATAGCAATGCTGAAACGTATCGAATGCTCACCATGTGCCAGCACTGTGCTAAGCCGGTCACATAGATCGTCCCATTAAATTTTCACAGCCCTATGAGGTAATACAGTGAGCATTTGCTTTTTGCCTGCCAAGCTTCTGAAATTCCATCCTATTTGTGGAGAATCCTAAACTTCGAGGCTTGGTGGGAGCAGGGCCCACTTTGCACTTTAGAGACTTTGGTCTAAGTGTGCTCCACTATCTGGCATGGGACCTGGGTTACATCAGTTGGATGCTGTCCCCTGAAACTTGGAATCTGGACAAAGTGATGCAGACGCAGAGATAAAGAGGATCCCCTGTGGTGTGGATAAGTGTGGCAACCAGGGTCTGATAGTGCCAGTGCCAGTGGGGACATCCTAACTGGATGGCTCTATTTTACACACCTGGTCCCTCATCACCCCCATCGTGCCTGAGCTACTCTCTTTTCCGATATGCTCTTTTGCTGGGTAAGTTAGCCAGAGTTAGTTCCTGTTGCTTTTAACCAAGAATCCCAAATGAACAGAAACGTTCTACCATTATCCCCATCTTACAAAAGAGGAAGGAGTAGGTGTTCAAGTGTTTATTTAACAAATAAGCGAGATATTTACAACATTATACATTCTACAAGAAGTTTGATCACTGCCTCAGTTATTAGCAAGTTTGCACCAATGGGACTTATCTGGAATTTTTAGGGAAATAAATTGCAGGAATAAGCAAGTCCTGAAAGAGAGAGTCTGAGTTCAGTTTCTTTCCTTAGGGTGTGTTCTTTGCCCATCCTCATGCTCCACCACTATCTGCACTGAAAAAAAAACCACCCAAAACTAATGTTCAATCACTGTAAAATCATAAATCATGTATTTAAAAAGATTGAAAGATATTTTAAACATAATTTTGAACAATCATTCCTGAGCTTGCCCTAGAAAGTAAGCTAATCTGTTTTAGAAATATTTTCCATATAAAGGACTAAAATTGAAGCTGAAATGTCATTTATTAGAAGATACTTAAAAAAAAAAAAAACTTAACCAGATCACCACATACCTCTTACCATTTATAGCTCCTGAGAATTTCCGTAAGTACAGTCCCTGTTATTGAAACTCCCAGCTAGTTTTTCCTGAATTGTTCTAGTGGCATTATAATTAAAACTGAAACAATATCACAAGAATAACCAAAGATGGTCACCCCACTTTAATTGAACTGTCAAGCATCTTAAAAATAATCATTCATCTAATTGATGATATCCTGTGGTCTCCATCTCAAAATGGGGTGATTTGAAGGGCAGAAGAGTCTATTTTTTTCAGAGTTAAATGGGTCCAATGTAACCTACATGAATTGTAGAAATTAAAAGAAAGCAAATGAGAGAAGGCTTTTCTCGGGGGGCAGAATTGTATTCAAACTTATTTAACACAAAGTGAATAACACGAGGAGGAACCAGTTTCCAGTCTGATCTCTAGATCTGTGACCTGGATGAATCACTTAATCTCACTGAGACTCAATACTCATTAATAACATAGCAATTGTAATAACACCTCCTTTCAGGGAAAGAACTAAATAAGATAATGTAAAAATGAAAATATTTTGTAAACTAAAAAGGATTACAAACAGCATCTTATCAATCTCATGTATATATATAATATAAATAATAAATTAAAAAATACATCCACATGTAATCCTGAACTTGTTACATGCTGGCAAGGCTTATAAATATATTTGAGAAAGAAAAGGTAAATCTTAAAAAATAAAATCAATTCTAACACTTATTTGAAATTAGCCATTTGTTTTAAAGATTAACATGAGAAGTCAATGATAGAATTTCTTTTTATGTGCAGTTTGGATGAAATCCAAGTGTTAAAAAATTCATAGAAATTTATATAAAACATATAACTTCTAATAATTTTTCATGGTCTAGAGAAGTCTTGCTGTAGCTATACTACTTCCAGAAATATGAGAAGAGTAACTGAAAATCTATTTTTGTTGCTGATTATGAATACATGATTGCAGTTGAATTTATGGATAGTATTTAATTTTAAAAATCAGATGTATAACTTAAACTTTGAGAAAATAGAAAAACAAGCTGGAATTAAATGTCAAGAAAGGAAACCATAAGCATATATTTGTGATACATAGATAATCTACATAAAGAATTCAGCAACATAATTCTGAATGGTCAGTTCTGCACAGCCTATATAGTCCAGAAAATACACTGAAAAATTAATGGTGTTTAAAAATCTGCAAAATTATATTTTATAAATTAATCCCAAATTGATTATAAATTAAAGCTAATCCATCTTACTACTTTGATGGACAGTGATTGCAGTGGAGGTGGTGAGGACTTGATAATATGGGTGAATGTTGAACCACTGTGTTGTGTATTTGGAACCATCGTAAGATTATCTATCAATGATACTTTAATATTTAAAAAAACATTAAAAAGTTAAAGTTAATCATTTTCAGTGACTGGCTGAATCTATTTAGATATTAATATCATAAAAATATTCAGCCTTCAGATTGAATATAATGCACACTAAAATAGCCTCTACAGATCTCCATGTTGGCACACTTCCTAATAGGTCGAGTGTTTTATTTACATGCGTATGAGCTCACTGAGCTCTTGCCTGTCTTTGACCATCCAGAGCCAGCTGGGATGTAAAGACATGCACTTGGTAGTCACTGGTGGAATGGGACTATCTGACTGAACCTGGGCTCTGGCATGTCCACACTCCTGGCAGTGGGGGGCCTTCAGAAATGAATATTTTTAGAACATTTAGAACTTTGTTGTAGAAGAGAAGGAGCTTTCCCCAAATCTCCGTGGGAATGTGGAATTTAAATTTAAATCACTGTTCCACAGGTGATTCAATATTTATAATTTATATATACATTTTATTTCATTTTTCTAAAAAATGAATCTTCACTTTTCCTTCCGTGTCATATTACACATCCTGTGATGTTGCTATCTACGAAAAAATAAAAATGAAAATAAGTTATTTAATGGTAATGATTGAAACAGCTAAAGATGATACTATGTAATACAAAAATGACTATGTATATAATATTAAAAAACAGGAAAAGATTGGGTGTGGGGAGTACTATTTAAACAAATCAGTGACAGACAATATTCTTCTGAAAAATGTTAAATAAAGGACAAGATTAGTAGTGGCTGGTTTCCTGGCCTTAAAAATAGGATTATCTGGAAATAGATCAAGGAAGTACCACGTAGTCACCGACCAGGAAGCGTCTAGTAAATGTGTGTCGGAGTTAAATATCATCCTAGTTAATAGTAAATGTAAAGTTGAAGTGAACAAAGCTTTAAATGGAGTCACAGAACAATAAACTCAGTTCACTCAGTTAGACTTCACTGAGATTCAGCAAATGATTGTTCCATTAGTCAGCCTCTGCTGTGGAGCCCACTAACTCAGTGGCGTATCACAAGAAGTATTTGTTTTTCTCCTTCGCGAGCATATAGGTCTGCGGGGGTCTAATTCAGACTGCTTGGTAAATCCAGGGCTGTTCTGCAGGTCTCGGTCAAGGAGGTGAAGGCCCGTGGCTAGCTGGGGTGTGCTCTCCTGTGCCAGAGACCTGAAACATGCTGGGCTCCCAAACGCCCGGGCTCAGGACGGGCACAGTGCCACGTCTGCCCGGAGGCCACGGGTCCGAGGATGGCACGGCCCTGCGCGGGATGTGCAGCTCAGGAGTGCTCGCTGAACTGAACTCTAATGATCCAAACAACCTCGTCTATCACACGTTGCTCAAAAGGGTTTATTAAAAAGGGTCAGTAGATTAAGAAGAGGCATGTGGGGGGCTTCTTAGAGGCTGGGAATTTGGTTCCACGGAGTTCACTTGGCGGTGATTCATTGGGCTATACGTTCAGGATCTGCGTATTCCTTCTGTAAGGGTGTTATACTTCAAATAGAAGCTTATATTTTAAAAAAAGATGATCTAACCGGTTGAGACATTTTCAGTATCTTTTTAGTTTTCTGTATTTTTAATTACTTCCTCTTATAGGAGTCATTAAAGTAAATGGCATGATTCTTGAATAGATGTCTTTTTTATTGCTGTGAGAAATCTTTTGTCTTTAGAGGAAAATAATATATGATCCTGAGAGGAAATAAATATTATACTTGAATATTTATTAATAATGTGAAGATATCCAGGCTAAGTTAATTCAAGCAAATTCATAAAAATGTCCAAGATAATCTCTGGATACAACCAAAATAAAAAATTTTACTTTTGGATATTTTAAAACAAATATTCATAGAGAAATTCATTGATTATGCCAATTTGATCATGCCAATAACAATTATAATAAACAGAATTAGAAAACCATATATATATAACTCCAAAAATTCCAAACTTCATTCTTACCTTCAAATCAGTGATACTTTTTAACCCCAAATTGAGAATTAAAAAAGAAAGTTTTCATAATTTATGCAAAAAGGTATATCAACATGTCCAAGTTGTCATTAGATGAAATTTTATTCTTGCGTATTTAAGTCTTTTGAAACACGTAAGATTGAAACCTTAGTATTGAGACAGGGACCATGGATGTAGTCAGAGTAGGGTGAGGGCCTCTGGAGGGGGCAGGGCGGGATATTTGCAGTCGGAGCAATGTAACTACATGCAAGGAAACCCCCCTTGCTAAAACTCTATGTTAACATTGGGCTCTAAAATCATTCTTCAGTGAAATCAGTTAATGTTCCCCAGATAAAGAAGAGTAGCACACGTTTTATTATGCTAAACTTTTGTAACCATGTAGAAGATACACTTTAGCATACTAAAAGGCCCAGGCCTACGTGCTGTCTTTCCTCCTTCGGATCTGACCAGGTGATTCTGCAAACTGAGCAACTAACTTAGCATGCAGACCCAGCTGTAAACGGCATAGTAAAGGGCAGGAAGAATTCCATCTTGAAGATAAGATTGTATTTTAACACCCAGGAAGCTCAAGAGGCAAGATTCTTTAGCAAGTAGACAATACCTCAGCCCACCTTGGGGGCTGGGCAGGCAGCCTTTTGATATGTCCCCAGACCAAGATGCTGGTATCCCAAGGAGAAATCATCAGAGGAAGTTGCTTGTGTTAATTCTAAATATTCAGAGACCACTTAACAAGTCCACACCCCTAAGCTTTTTTCACGTTCCCAAATATCCTCAGCTGCCTATAAAACCCCCTAGACAACGCATCACTACGGACTCTTGTCCTCTCCTGGTGTGAGCCAGGAGCTCTGTCCTTTTACTGTATTTATCTCTAAATAAAAGCCTGTACCTTGCTCCTACCTTGACTGTTTGTGAAGCTCATTCTTCGGTTCCGCAAACAAGAACCCCGGCATCAGTATTATTCAAACTGTGGATGATACTATCAATGTAGTGGATTTTAGAGAGCATTTTTTTAAAAGAATAAAGCAAATTAATGCATCTTTTTAGAAAGTGTTAAGAATTTCTGAAACTTTTCTGTTGTGTGTCTGTGTGTGTGACAGAGAGAAAGTCACGCGTGCTGGGAGGGGAGAAGAGGGAGGGGGGCTGTACTCTATACAGAGAACTGGATTCTATACGGGAGAAAATAAAAAATACATTTATCAGTGACGTCACTGTCAGAGAGCGTGACGGAGAAAGGAGGTCTGACAGTCGCTGCCCTGCCCAGGCGGAACGGGGTCTGGCAGTCCGGGAACCTAGGCTTACTCTGGGCTTTTGGGGGTTGCTTGGTAACTTGAAGAAATCAGTCTGGAGAATAATTTCTCCCCAGGAGTCCTGTAGTTAGCCTATTTATAGCCAAGTCTACAATGATTTAAGAACAAAAACAACTCAAGGACTGTTATTATAATACGTTAATTAGTACCTGAAATACTGCTGGTAACAAGCAGCAATTTATTCCAAAGCCCACGACCTAAATGAGCAGCAGGTGAGGCGATGCTGAAGAGGAGGGGCGCTGGCTTCCTTCGTGTTTGCTGTTCTTTTCTCCCTCCGAGGGCTGTCGGTGTCCCCTCTGCGTGTCGTCTCCTCTGCCGCCCTCCGCCTCAGTCCTTGTCCTGGAACATACCTCGTTTTATTTAACTTCCTCCCCAGGTCCCATATTTTTTGTTTACAGTAACTTTGTCACCCATTCTGATACTGCTTAGCCTGGCTCCTCAGAGGCATTCTTCTTTTTGTATAAACATGGAAATTTTAAAATCTAAAACCACCACCCTATGGTATTATAAAATTGAATTATAATTATGTAACATTAGGAAGGAATCAGTGTTTTCACAGTATTATGCCTTCCCATCCAAGAACATGTTGTTTATGTTCTTCCATTCCTGCAGGTCCGATTTCATTTTCTTGTCTTAGTACAAGAAAGCTTAAGTGCAAAAACAATGGTGAATAGTGCGAGAGCCTATTCTTGATATTCATTTAATTAGTTTTAAGTATTTCAGTATTTAATACATACATATATATAATGTATATGTTTTGAATAATAAATTTTATTCTTCTAAATCCCACAATGAAATATAGTGCTCCATTTAAAAAATTATAGAATGTTGACTCAGGTAAACATTTATCCCAACAAATAACTTTCTGGGAAAGTACCCTTATACGGGCCTCTCCCTGCCTGTGACTAGCACTTTTCCCCTTGCCATATGCATGCAAATCATAATCTAAGGATATTCTTTGTATAAACCTGTTGCCCATTCGAATGCACTTTACTTCCTTTACTGCTAAACTATTCAACAGAAGGCATGTCTCCTACCTACAATTACTTTCCATTCTTTTCCCCATTGACTTTTTCAACTCAAATTCTTTCTCCATCACATAGCATTTAGTATATTATTTACTAAGAAGTTATAGCCTGTATTTTAACAGATTCCTCCATTCTCATTTAAAGATTGTGTTATGAATAACTGAATTTTTTATATGATCATATAAATCTCCTTCAATATCTTTGACATAACAATTAAGCTAATCTATTTTCTGATATTGAACATCCTTGACTTCGGTTATAGGGCATCATTTATTTGCTATTACTAGATTCCTATTAGCAATACTTTGTCTTGTCAATCTTGAATCATAAATTACATAATCCTTAGTTTTTTATCTGACATCACCTTTACTAGACTTTTTTATTAAAGTTACGCTGGCCTCATAAATTAATTGAGGTTTTTTTCACTCATTTTTATGGCCTGGAATAGTTAAGCTCAGATTTAACTGTTCAAAAGTTCACATCCAAGAACTGATATAGTCTTTTGGGTACTTGCAGGGGTAACTCTGTAACACCTTGCCGGTATCTAAGTACACACAGTGTGATAGTTGTCTGCTGCTTGAATTGATTGTTATTTTCCAAGCAGTCACCTACATCCTTCAAGCTTTCCAATTTGTGGTATTGGGTTTACATGTTAAAAAGACTCTTTTAAAGCCTTTCTGTATCTGTGATATGTCTCCTTTCCCCTTTCTATTCTCCCATTTTTTCTTTTTTCCTTGATCAGACTCAAGAGTTTTTCTAATTTATGTTTTTCGAAACAGTTTTGTGAGGGTTCATGTGACAGGGTATGATAGTGTCATGGAGTAAATTCTAGTTCATTAGCTTTTATTTCCTTTAACTTCCTCTTCCTAGTTTTTTGGAAAATTTTCATTTTATTATTCTGTTAATTTTTTAATTTGAGGTTTTTTTTTGCGGGGGGGCTTAAACCTATAAACTTTGGGTACAGCTTTCACAATGTTATAGTTACCAAGTATAATGAAGTAATGAGAGACCAGTTAAAGAAATAAATTATAATTTCAGAAATAAATAATAGGAATATAATAATTTAATATATGACAAAGATGGGAATTGATTTTAATGCCAAAAAGGAGTTAAATAAGTGATGTATAAAAAGAGTACTTTCTATACAGATTTCTTCAGGAGAAAAGATATAAAGTTCTTAAGACTATAACACCCATATCTTTTGCTGTACACAGAAGTAAATGTCATATGGTTTCATTAAGTTTTTTTAAAAATCTTGCAAGAAACACAACTATATGGACTATCATGAATTAAGAAGGAACTTTTTAACCAAGACTGAAAATACAGAAAATACATAAAAATAAAATTTGAGCTATGGGAAATACACTATACACAAAGTCTAAGGCAAATAAATAGTAGATTATGAAAAGATACACTTACAGATGACAATGTAGTATGCAGAAGACTCAAATAGAAAAAAGAGACAACGGCTAATCCAGTGGAAAAATGGGCTTATGATCAGCACAGCATCCACAAAAACATGCTCAGATTGAAACTTAGAATTCAGGGAAATGCAAAACAGGTAATAGTGAAAACAGCAAGATATGCACAAGGCTTGCAAAATTAAAAATAATTGTAATACCTATTGCTGGTGGGGAGACAGGAAAATTATATTTTAAATAAATTGATGGAGGAAATGTAAATTCTTAAATCCTTTTGGAAAACGAGCTTGTAACACCTATAAAAATTAACAACACATATGCTCTTTGATCCAGTAATCCCTGGGAATCTATTCCAAAAAAATAAAACGGCCAGCCTATAAAGAAATAAAATAGGGAAATATAATACATGCTCATGGTTGCAAAAACCTGGACAAAAGTGAATGCCCATTAATAGTGTGGCAGTCACTTACGTGAATGCCCATTAATAGTGTGGCAGTCACTTACGCTGCTGAAAAAATATTCCTGTCTACAATATGCTAAGAGCACCCGACCTTGTTCCATGTGAAACCAGCATCACTTAACCGGGGCAGGCCGTGCGGTGCAGGGATGGGACGCGCCAGCCCTTGGGGGAGGCTCGGGGTGCCCAGAGCCTCCCCCAGGCTCCCTTCCTGTTCTGCCCTGGACATGGATGCTTGTGTCAGCATAGAGTGCCCATCTGGGCAGCCAGGAGCTTGCGGGGCAGCCAGGAGCTTGGGGGCAGAGCTGTTTGGACATGCATGCAGCATGGCTAAAGACAACTTTTTTGGGAGAGTAAGCCGTGGAGATTTTCAAATTGTTACTGTAAACAAGACTGACAGAGTAGGAGAATGGCTAAATAAGTTATTGCTTATTATATCATTATTATATTACTGACTTTGACTTTCATTATACCAGGTAACTCACACTGATGTTCACAGGCTCTTGCTGAGGGACAAAAGATGCTGAAAAACGTTTATATTATTATCCCAGTTTTTATAAGAAAAGCAATTAATACCTCTTTATACATATATTACTATAGAGAGATTATATGAACATGGGGAAAACTATGAAAGAGTACAAAGTTGAAAAATAGGTGATAAAGGAAAAATAAATCCAGACTATATTTTTTTAAAAAGCAAAGCTGTATGGTGTGATCACATGTCTGTTATGTTTAACTGTATTATAAATAAAGTATTACTGAGTGTATCTGATCAAATAATTTCACTTAGTATTTCACTGGATCCAAGACGCTCCAATACTTCGTGCTTTCTCGGCCTTATCTGCACAGAGAGGTTTTCACACCCCCAGCTGGAAGAGCTGTGAAGAAGAATACATCAGAGTATTTCTCAAAATGTGATCTTGCCTGGGAACTAGTTAGAAATACACATTTGCTAGCCCAACTGAAGACCATCGAGTCAGAATGGGGTAGTGGCCAGTATCTTATCAAGTGATTCTGATGTGAATGAATTCCTTATTTGATGTGTCCTTAAGAGGTTAAATTGTTAAAAAAAAGAATCCATTATCATAAATTTGGACATCTAAAATTGCTTATTAGACTTATTTTTAACATGCTGTCCTTGCTCTGCAACTTCCAATGTGCAAATTCTTTTACTTTCAGTATAAATTCCCAATGATCAGATCTGATGGGCTTTGTTTTGCTTTTATCTGCTAGGTCATATCACTCACTACAAACTGATGTTCCTTGAGATCAAGTGTCTATCCTACGACCAATCGGCTGCCACCTGACACGGAGGCAGGTGGGAGAGTGCAGGCGACGGATGTTAACAGTTACGGCCACCCTGGGCAGCTCCCCAAGGGGCGTGCGACTGGCACTGCCGGACACACACCTCAACTAGTAGTAGTAACTTCACAGCCATAAAGTGCTTTTCTTGTGAAGACAATGGAATGCTGATATTTCATGCTAATTTTATTTTTATTGTTATATTTTAAAACTATAACTTTGATATTTGAAACTTCAAAGCTTTTTGATAGTTTCACATACTTCGTAAGTAATTTTGTCTGCAAAGTCAATTTTTTGTCATAATGTCTTCAGTTAATCATCCTCTGTCCGCTCTTCAGATGTATATTTCATCTATATTTAGGTATCTTTGATAATCATTTGTTCATAAAGAAAAAAACACGCTCTGACTGGGACAAAGGGAACGAACACCTTCCTGTTTCCAAAGCTTGCCTCTGAAAGGGTCGTTCCATGAATGAAATACCCAAACTGCCGTGCTATTTTAGCGTTCCCAGGACGTGGGCATGGCCGTGTCCTTTGCCCCGGCTGTAGGGCCTCTCACTGAGTGACCGTAGGGCAGCCTCGCACCCCTTCTTGCCCCCCTGCAGTGCTGTCACTACCGCCATCACGATCTTCTCAACGTTTCATAGTCAGTCCTGTTTTTCCTTTGCTTGAAGTGTTTCAGTGATGTTTTAGGGGAATGGCCAAGATCCTGAACAGGGCTTCAAGGCCTCAGTCGGCCTTCTCGCCTCCCCTGAGCTCCACTTACAGGCCTTCCTTAAGGTTATTTTAAAACTTATGAAAATAAACTTACCAAAAGATAGCATAGTTTGACAAATCTCCATACCAGTTTCCCAAATAATCAAGAACTGGCCACACTGCATCTCCACAAAAATATGCCCATCTTATTTATTTTCATCTCTTGTCTAGCCAAGTTAACCTATCTTCTAGGGTAAGGCGGTGTGTTCAAAGTCCAGCCTTGCTGGGGCCAGTATTTCTTTCTTTGGATTTCAGTTGGTTCTTCTGTAACTGGAAGTAGTAGCACTGAATATATCATACAGTCATTGTGAATAATAAATGTATTCGTACATTAAAAACACTTAAAAATTGTCTGGCATATAGTGTATGCTTAATAAACGAGGTCATAGTCACTTAGCACAAGTCACTCAAACCTTTGTGCAGCCTACAGGCACTATTGTTTTCTTGCCCTCTCAGACATTGTTTGGTGCATGTCTACCAACAGTTTAAATGTCACATCTTCAGGGAAGACTTGCCCAACCTCCCCAGAATAGGCTAAACTGTCTTACTACACTTTATGCTTTTCCAGCATGGCACTGATTTCAAATTATTAATTTGTGAGGTTGAGTAACACATGTCTCTCCAGTACAATAAAAAGACCCATGATGAGAGAACGGTATCTGTTTGGCTCCATTTTAAATTCCCAACACCTACGACATTGTAGGTACTCAAAACATTCATTCTGTATTTAAGGATCAGTTTCTTTTCACCTTACTTGTTTGGGTAAAATTCTCTGATGTCAACATGTATAAACTAATTATGATAATTTAAAGTTTTGTAACAGGTTTAAAAAACTTGTTTTTTGAGGGGTTAAAAATATTGAAAGTATATTAAGTTCATTAAGAATATTTCTTATACAGATTTCTTTTTTTTTTTTTAGATAATTTTTTATTGAAGGGTAGTTGACACACAGTATTACATTAGTTTCAGGTGGAAAACACAGTGATTCAACATTTATATACATGATAATTCTAGGTACCAGCTATCACCATACCAAGTTGTTACAATATTTTGACTATATTCCTTATGCTATACATTACATCCCGGTTACTTATTTATTTTACAATTGGAAGTGTGTATATATATATATTTTTGTGTGTGTGTGTGAGGGCATCTCTCATATTTATTGATCAAATGGTTGTTAACAACAATAAAATTCTGTATAGGGGAGTCAATGCTCAATGCACAATCATTAATCCACCCCAAGCCTAATTTTCGTCAGTCTCCAATCTTCTGAAGCAAGTTCTTACATGGAGAACAAATTCTTACATAGTGAATAAGTTACATGGTGAACATTACAAGGGCAGTCATCACAGAAGCTTTCGGTTTTGCTCATGCATTATGAACTATAAACAGTTCAAATATGAATACTCATTTGATTTTTATACTTGATTTATATGTGGATACCACATTTCTCTCTTTATTATTATTATTTTTAATAAAATGCTGAAGTGGTAGGTAGATACAAGATAAAGGTAGAAAACATAGTTTAGTGTTGTAAGAGAGCAAATGTAGATAATCAGGTGTGTGCCTGTAGACTATGTGTTAATCCAAGCTAGACAAGGGCAATAAAACATCCACGTATGCAGAAGATTTCTCTCAGAACGGGGGGGGGGAGGTTCTAAGCCTCTCCTCTGTTGATCCCCATTTTCTCACCTGATGGCCCCCCTGTGACTGTGCCTGTCTTAGGTTGTTCCTCCCTTGAGGAATCTTACCCGTCTCTGGCTAACCAGTCATCTTCCGGGGCCATGTTAAGTTGGTAAGTGAGAGAGAAGCCTTATTGTTTGAAAAGGTTAGCTTTTTACTTCTTTGCAGATTTATGCCCTGTGGCTTCTATGCCCAGCATTTGTCTTGAGGTGTCTTTACCACTTGGAAGAATTATGATACTCGGTAAATTCGATATGAGGCACGAATTCAATTTAAGGGTTGTAATTAGGAAGGAAGAAGAAAAGCTATAGGAGTAGCAGGCGGAAGAAAACATGGGAAGGTTGATTATTTCTTTGACATATCTTCTTGTAGAGTAACTTCAGCATGTATAGGTTTTAAACTACTAATTAAATTGCGCACACACATTAACATAATAGGAGTACAGTTACGTAACCAAAGCATACCTGTAATTACCAGCCATCTCCAGTGAAGCCAAGAAAACCAGTTAGGCACCTTAGGCATTTGTGAAAACTTATCTATGATATGGTGGATATTGTCCAACTGAACTTGAACAGTCTGAGAGAAATCAGACAAATTAAAACAACCCATTCCTGGGGACTGTTCACATCCCATATGTTCTTTTAACAGTGAATAGTCTGTAGTTGTAAGATTTTGGAGTGCTACAATTTGCACTTCTCCTAATTCTTGGTTGAGTTCCAACAGTATAGATCCAGTCAAATTTGTTGTTTTACTGTATGCACAGGCCAGCTTAGATATCTCCTTCTTCATTCCCATGGCAAGTCCAGGAACTGGTGGAATGAGTGCATCTACACCTGTAGCAGTGCATGGATCTTTGTTGGGGTTTTTTAATGATCATCTTCTGGCCTGAGTCTTCCCGAGAGTGCTGATGTTGGAAGTCCTTTTTCATATCGTATCTTAGTTCATTTTCGGGGTAGCCCAATTAGGCTTTGATCCTCTGTATAAACACAAACAGACCCTTTGCCTACACTTTTATATGCCCTTTATAACATTGTGTAGAACTCATTGGAGGTCACCACACAGGAACTGCTTTTTTTTTTTTTAACATTAATCTACACTTACATGACGAATACTTTGTTTACTTGGCTCACCCCTATACCAGGTCCCCCCTATATACCCCTTTACAGTCACTGTCCATCAGCATAGCAAAATGTTGTAGAATCACTACTTGCCTTCTCTGTGTTGTACAGCCCTCCCCTTTCTCCCACCCCCCCATGCATGCTAATCTTAATACCCCCCTTTTTCTACCCCCCCTTATCCCTCCCTACCCACCCATCCTCCCCAGTCCCTTTCCCTTTGGTACCTGTTAGTCCATTCTTGAGTTCTGTGATTCTGCTGCTGTTTTGTTTCTTCAGTTTTTCCTTTGTTCTTATACTCCACAGATGAGTGAAATCATTTGGTATTTCTCTTTCTCCACTTGGCTTGTTTCACTGAACATAATACCCTCCAGCTCCATCCATGTTGCTGCAAATGGTAGGATTTGCCCTTTTCTTATGGCTGAGTAGTATTCCATTGTGTATATGTACCACTTCTTCTTTATCCATTCATCTATCGATGGACATTTAGGTTGCTTCCAATTCTTGGCTATTGTAAATAGTGCTGCAATAAACATAGGAGTGCATTGGTCTTTCTCATACTTGATTGCTGCATTCTTAGGGTAAATTCCTAGGAGCGCAATTCCTGGGTCAAATGGTATGTCTGTTTTGAGCATTTTGATGTACCTCCATACTGCTTTCCACAATGGTTGAACTAACTTACATTCCCACCAGCAGTGTAGGAGGGTTCCCCTTTCTCCACAGCCTCGCCAACATTTGTTGTTGTTTGTCTTTTGGATGGCAGCCATCCTTACTGGTGTGAGGTGATACCTCATTGTAGTTTTAATTTGCATTTCTCTGATAATTAGCGATGTGGAGCATCTTTTCATGTGTCTGTTGGCCATCTGTATTTCTTTTTTGGAGAACTGTCTGTTCAGTTCCTCTGCCCATTTTTTAATTGGGTTATTTGTTTTTTGTTTGTTGAGGCGTGTGAGCTCTTTATATATTCTGGACGTCAAGCCTTTATCGGATGTGTCATTTTCAAATATATTCTCCCATACTGTAGGGTTCCTTTTTGTTCTATTGATGGTGTCTTTTGCTGTACAGAAGCTTTTCAGCTTAATATAGTCCCACTTGTTCATTTTTGCTGTTGTTTTCCTTGCCCAGGGAGATATGTTCAAGAAGAGTCACTCATGTTTATGTCTAAGAGGTTTTTGCCTATGTTTTCTTCCAAGAGTTTAATGGTTTCATGACTTACATTCAGGTCTTTGATCCATTTTGAGTTTACTTTTGTATATGGGGTTAGACAATGGTCCAGTTTCATTCTCCTACATGTAGCTGTCCAGTTTTGCCAGCACCATCTGTTGAAGAGACTGTCATTTCGCCATTGTATGTCCATGGCTCCTTTATCAAATATTAATTGACCATATATGTCCGGGTTAATGTCTGGATTCTCTAGTCTGTTCCATTGGTCTGTGGCTCTGCTCTTGTGCCAGTACCAAATTGTCTTGATTACTATGGCTTTATAATAGAGCTTGAAGTTGGGGAGTGAGATTCCCCCTACTTTATTCTTCTTTCTCAGGATTGCTTTGGCTATTCGGGGTCTTTGGTGGTTCCATATGAATTTTTGAATTATTTGTTCCAGTTTGTTGAAGAATGTTACTGGTAGTTTCATAGGGATTGCATCAAATCTGTATATTGCTTTCAGCAGGATGGGCATTTTCACGATACTAGTTCTTCCTAGCCACGAGCATGGGATGCGTTTCCATCTGTTAGTGTCCCTTTTAATTTCTCTTAAGAGTGACTTGTAGTTTTCAGAGTATAAGTCTTTCACTTCTTTGGTTAGGTTTATTCCTAGGTATTTTTTTTTTTTTGATGCAATTGTGAATGGAGTTGTTTTCCTGATTTCTCTTTCTGTTGGTTCATTGTTAGTGTATAGGAAAGCCACAGATTTCTGTGTGTTGATTTTGTATCCTGCAACTTTGCTGTATTCCGATATCAGTTCTAGTAGTTTTGGGGTGGAGTCTTTAGGGTTTTTTATGTACAGTATCATGTCATCTGCAAATAGTGACAGTTTAACTTCTTCTTTACCAATCTGGATACTTGTATTTTTTTGTTTTGTCTGATTGCCGTGGCTAGGACCTCCAGTACTATGTTAAATAACAGTGGGGAGAGTGGGCATCCCTGTCTAGTTCCCGATCTCAGAGGAAAAGCTTTCAGCTTCTCGCTGTTCAATATAATGTTGGCTGTGGTTTTTCATAGATGGCCTTTATTATGTTGAGGTACTTGCCCTCTATTCCCATTTTGCTGAGAGTTTTTATCATGAATGGATGTTGAGCTTTGTCAAATGCTTTTTCAGCATCTATGGAGATGATCATGTGGTTTTTGTCTTTCTTTTTGTTGATGTGGTGGATGATGTTGATGGACTTTCGAGTGTTGTGCCATCCTTGCATCCCTGGAATGAATCCCACTTGGTCATGGTGTATGATCCTTTTGATGTATTTTTGAATTTGGTTTGCTAATATTTTGTTGAGTATTTTTGCATCTACATTCATCAGGGATATTGGTCTGTAGTTTTCTTTTTTAGTGGGGTCTTTGCCTGGTTTTGGTATTAGGGTGATATTAGCTTCATAGAATGAGTTTGGGAGTATCCCATCCTCTTCTATTTTTTGGAAAACTTTAAGGAGAATGGGTATTATGTCTTCCCTGTATGTCTGATAAAATTCCGAGGTAAATCCTTCTGGCCCGGGAGTTTTGTTCTTTGGTAGTTTTTTGATTACTGCTTCAATTTCATTGCTGGTAATTGGTCTGTTTAGATTTTCTGTTTCTTTCTGGGTCAGTCTTGGAAGGTTGTATTTTTCTAGGAAGTTGTCCATTTCTCCTAGGTTTTCCAGCTTGTTAGCATATAGGTTTTCATAGTATTCTCTAATAATTCTTTGTATTTCTGTGGGATCCGCCATGATTTTTCCTTTCTCGTTTCTGATACTGTTGATTTGTGTTGACTCTCTTTTCCTCTTAATAAGTCTGGCTAGAGGCTTATCTATTTTATTTTCTTGAAGAATCAGCTCTTGGTTTCATTGATTTTTGCTATTGTTTTATTCTTCTCAATTTTATTTATTTCTTCTCTGACCTTTATTATGTCCCTCCTTCTGCTGACCTTAGGCCTCATTTGTTCTTCTTTTTCCAATTTCGATAATTGTGACATTAGACCATTCATTTGGGATTGTTCTTCCTTTCTTAAATATGCTTGGATTGCTATATACTTTCCTCTTAAGACTGCTTTTGCTGTGTCCCACAGAAGTTGGGGCTTAGTGTTGTTGTTGTCGTTTGTTTCCATATATTGCTGGATCTCCATTTTGATTTGGTCATTGATCCATTGATTATTTAGGAGCGTGTTGTTAAGCCTCCATGTGTTTGTGAGCCTTTTTGCTTTCTTTGTACAGTTTATTTCTAGTTTTATGCCTTTGTGGTCTGAAAAGTTGGTTGGTAGGATTTCAATCTTTTGGAATTTACTGAGGCTCTTTTTGTGGCCTAGTATGTGGTCTATTCTGGAGGATGTTCCATGTGCACTTGAGAAGAACGTGTATCCTGTTGCTTTTGGATGTAGAGTTCTGTAGATGTCTATTAGGTCCATCTGTTCTAGTGTGTTGTTCAGTGCCTCTGTGTCCTTACTTATTTTCTGTCTGGTGGATCTTCCTTTGGAGTGAGTGGTGTGTTGAAGTCTCCTAGAATGAATGCATTGCATTCTATTTCCTCCTTTAGTTCTGTTAATATTTGTTTCAGGTATGTTGTTGCTCCTGTATTGGGTGCATATATATTTAGAATGGTTATATCCTCTTGTTGGACTGAGCCCTTTATCATTATGTAATGTCCTTCTTTGTCTTTTGTTACTTTCTTTATTTTGAAGTCTGTTTTGTCTGATACCAGAATTGCAACACCTGCTTTCTTCTCTTTGTTGTTTGCATGAAATATTTTTTTCCATCCCTTGACTTTAAGTCTGTGCATGTCTTTGGGTTTGGGGTGAGTCTCTCGTAAGCAGCATATGGATGGATCTTGCTTTTTTATCCATTCTATTACTCTGTGTCTTTTGATTGGTGCATTCAGTCCATTTACATTTAGGGTGATTATTGAAAGGTATGACCTTATTGCCATTGCAGGCTTTAAGTTTGTGGTTACCAAAGGTTCAGGGTTAGCTTCTTTACTATCTTACTGTCTAACTTAACTCGCTTGTTGAGCTATTATAAACGCGGTCTGATGATTCTTTATTTCTCTCCGTTCTTATTCCTCCTCCTCCCTTCTTAATATGTTGGGTGTTTTGTTCTGTGCTCTTTTTAGGAGTGCTCCCATCTATAGCAGTTCCTGTAGGATGCCCTGAAGAGGTGGTTTGTGGGAGGCAAATTCCCTCAACTTTTGCTTGTCTGGGAATTGTTTAATCCCTCCTTCATATTTAAATGATATTCGTGCTGGTTACAGTAGTCTTGGTTCGAGGCCCTTCTGTTTCATTGGATTAAGTATATCATGCCATTCTCTTCTGGCCTGTAGGGTTTCTGTTGAGAAGTCTGATGATAGCCTGATGGGTTTTCCTTTGTAAGTAACCTTTTTTTTCTCTCTGGCTGCCTTTAATACTTTGTCCTTGTCTTTGATCTTTGCCATTTTAATTATTATGTGTCTTGGTGTTGCCCTCCTTGGATCCCTTGTCATGGGAGTTCTGTGTACCTCTGTGTTCTGAGAGGCCATTTCTTCCCCTAGTTTGGGGAAGTTTTCAGCAATTATTTATTCAAAGACACTTTCTATCCCTTTTTCTCTATCTTCTTCTTATGGTATCCCTATAATGCGTATATTGTTCCTTTTCAATTGGTCACTCAGCTCTCTTAAAATTCTTTCATTCCTGGAGATCCTTTTATCTCTCTCTGCATCAGCTTCTCTGCATTCCTGTTCTCTGTTTTCTAGTCCATTAATGGTCTCTTGCATCTCGTCCATTCTGTTTTGAAGTCCTTCCAGAGCTTGTTTTATTTCTGTATTTTCCTTCCTTAGTTCTTGCATATTTCTCTGCAAGTCCATCAGCATGGTTATGACTTTTGTTTTGAATTCTTTTTCAGGAAGGCTGGTTAAATCTATCTCCCCAGGTTCCCTCTCAGGGGAAGATGTAGCAGATGCCGAAGCTGTCTGGGTTAGTCTTGTCTGGATCATAATTTTTTGCCTTTTCATGTTGACAGGTGCTATTGACTGTCAGCTGGGAGGGCCAAACTTTTCACTTGCTACTGGCCTTTCTTTACTGGGACAACTGCGACCCCTAGTGGCTTGTGTTGGGTAATTGCGTGTAGGCTGGGTCTTTGTGTCTTGCCCGGCCGATATGGAGTGATCTCCCTTTCTGTGGGCGTGGTTTGCCTTAGGCTGTTTCTCTGCTTTCGCAGTGCCCCGAGGGGTAATGGACGGGGGGTGGGGTGGGGCGGGGGTGGCTGTTTGGCTGTTTACCTCCAAGGGGGTCTAAGAGCTGTTGCCCAGGGGGTTAGTGCGCCTGGTTTTCCCTGTAATTTCCAGCCACTGGGCTGTGACCTGTGTTGTTTTCGTCTAGCTGTTAAGTCCCTGTCCCTTTAAGACTTTCAAAAAGCACTCGCTTTTCTTTGTCACAGGGACATCAGCTTCGGCACCCGCTCAGAGGTCTTGCTGCCCTATTTCCCTAGTTTCCCGCCCTCCACGCATGCACTGTGTCTGCGCTCTGGTGCGGATGGCTGGGGCTGGGTGTTTAGCAGTCCTGGGCTCCCTCTCCCTCCCGCCGGGAGCTGGGGGGAAGTGTGCTCGGGTCCCACCGGGCCGGGGGTTGTATCTTACCCCTTTCACCAGGCGCTGGGCTCTCACATGTGTGGATGTAGTCAGGCTGTTGTCCTGTGTCTTCTGGTCTCTCTTTTAGGATTAGTTGTATTTGTTGTATTTTCAAAATATATATATGTTTTTGGGAGGGGATTCCCACTGTCCTATTCATGCCGCCATGTTGGCTCCGCCTGGACCTACACTCTTAAACAGCATCCACCACACATGCCTACAGATTTATTCAGGAGAAAAAAAATGCCCCAAGGTATGAAGTTTGTCTGCTGCACTTTAATTCTAAAGAAAAAGATGATGGAGTGGAAGTTGGGGGAGGTGTAAGCTAGCAGCTAAGGGATTCAGATATAAACAGAAGGAAAAGCCCCAGATAATCTTTCAATTCACTTTCATATTTTCATACAATTTCTATTTTCATATGAGCTTAGGGGATTTGATGGCCTTACAAAAGATTAGTATCAAGTCTTTTTTCTGAGAATCCACTTGCATACAAGAATTTTTTCATTACAATATAGAAAAATGTTTCCCATGAAACTTCATTTCCCCCAGACACTAGTCTAGTCACTTATTTTCAAATTTCCAGATCATATAGCCAACTCTTGTAAAATAAAATGTAAAAAAACCAACCTCAGGTAAGTTTCAAAAGCATCTTCTTTTGAAAGTTCAGTTTACAAACACCCCCATCAGTTAGCTCTGCTTCCTGACGGGCTGTATTCTAAGTTTAGACAATCAGCGTCAGGAGAGGATATGCCAAAGTCTACGTCTAGCATACTGTATCTCTATTTTCACTCATTTAATCATTCTGCCTTTTAGCACACTAAAATCCCCCAAATCTGTTTAACTTGGTTTAAATGTTTTCCAAACTTATGTGGCCACAGATATTATAAATAACCCTCAGAACTGGTTGTCAAATGCACTTTGAGTATTGCTAGTCTGGCTGCATTCTAAGCCAGAATTCTATTAAAAGAATCAAACAACCTTCACTGTTGTGGTCCCACAACTCCTGGTGACCACGGAGAGTTCAGAAACCACCCATTTAATGAATTCATTTCAGAACTGTACCGAGATGTCGTTTCATTTCGGAAGCAGGATGGCTGCCATTCTCTGACCTTTGAGTGATGATTCTCTTCTTGACAGCGATTCAATAACCAGGTCACCTACCAAGCTCATAAGAGGAATTTGGAGGGAATGGGGGTTAAGTGGTATTGTAAAGCATTTGAGAGAAGAAAATGTAGACAAGCTTTTCTTCATCAGCAACTTAAAAGCTTTCAGGGACAAATAGCAATCCCTTTCAATCAGTGGCTTACTACAGATAGATACAGAATTACTTATGGAATTACCCGAAAATACACAGCACCGCTGGGCGTGAGGCCCTAGGTATATGTAGTTCAAAAAGCTCACCAGGTGATTTTGATGCACATTTTAGATAAAAGTCCTTGTTTTCGATAATATGCTCCTCTACCCAATTCATTTGCAATAAGGACAATTTAACTGTTGTTTGTAGCAGACAGTAAAGACTTCTAAGCTTTCAACTTTTTTCTGTGTCTCAGGCCATGGGTCTGTGGTATTTTTCAGAGGGGAAAAAAGCCACTGCACTCTGGTACCCTTACAGTGGTTTGGGGCACTGCACCATTATCCCTGGTCTGGCATTAGAGTCAGGATGGTGGGACTACCTTTCCCCAAGGGACACATTTCTTCCACTTGATCAACCAATTCTTCCTCTGTGGTTAAACTTAAGTTTTGAAGAGTAGTTTTCATCACTCTTTTTCTTCTTCCTGGGAGTAGGAAAAAGACAAAATGTACAAGAAGGCCTGCTAGGGCATTTCAGAGATTTCCTGATACAGTCTGGTTTTGTCTTTTATGAGTTCTGTTTTCTTACTGGTAAAGCATCCCCGTGTACTCACTTGGCTAGACAATCTGCAGTGTGTCCCAGTTCCCCACTCCCTCTCCTTTTGGCCTCAAAGCCAAGCATAGAGCAGCCTTGTTATCCGTCTCTTCTCGGCACACAGCACACCACCACCTCATCTCTTAAAGGCTCTGCTCCTTCTCACCAAGTTAAGCAAGCCATCGTTACATTCCAAGAGCTTTATTCCACCAACTCTTGATCAAAAATACTAAAAAACATTCTTTATTATTCCTGTTCAGTGAATTGTCTGAGACTTTAAACAACTTCTGATTTCTGGGAAATTAAAACTTACTCTCTTAATATCTCACATCTTCAGGGATCATAGTTTTCTTAAAAAAATACTGATTTTGCTAACTTAAAACAAGATATAATTTAGGTTATATGATCCCTTCAAATAAAACCTCCTGTGTTTAACTGACTAGTAGTTTAAGCACAAACTACTATGCTGAGCTGATTCAGGTTTATGTGAATTTGAAATGATACCACTAAGTTCTCAGCTGCATGAGCGACATCAAAGGGAAAGGACAGCAAGACACCGCCCTCGCACCTGGACTGCTGAGAGCTCAGACACATACATATTTTATGGCAAGTAATCTGAAACTCTTCTAAAAATGATCAACTGTTATTCTATCCAAGAAGAAAACAAATACAGCAGATCTATCTAATTAGTTAAGACACCAGATACTCTCCATACAGTTTCAATGTCTAGTAACAAACCTCTTAACTTTAAAATTCTGTTTCACGACTTCTAAGTACTCATAACACAGTTTAAAAGGTTGATATCCACTTTAAACTACACATAGAAGTGGCAGAGCACACAATCACCAAGCACACGTGCACAGACACCGAAGGTTCTCCAGTCTGGGAGGACAACAGGCAGTCTCCAAAGACAGATGCACACACACACTTTCAAACATAGACTTCTACATGACGTGAAAGAAATATGATCAAACAACTAGATACTCTCTCTCTAGAAGTTGACAGAAATCTGTGTTTTTCATGTCAAAACGTGACTGACTTTAGTGAGCCCAAGGGACAAGTTATCTTTTTATCTTACCAAAAACTAAATGTGTAAAGTATGACCATTAGAAATTAAAACAAAACAAACAAGCATTTTAGAATAGTTTTTTTGGTACCTTCAAATTCTGACAAAACACAGCACAAAGAAAGTCAAATATGTCACTTTTGCTCACTGTTATCAGGGTTTTCTCTTAAAAAACAATTTCCATGTTTTTGGGTCCATACTCAATAAATAATAAAACTAAGCTCTTATTTCTTCATATCAGAGCTAGCAGACCTAGAGTATTCCTTTAAAAAAGAAATAATTCTATCAAAAATAGGAAATGTTACAATAATTCAGTGAAGTAACAAATCTACAATTGATACCACATCTGGTGACCTTCCTTAAGTTTACACTTCATTGTTTCCCTTGATGAGTGTGTCTCAATAGACTTTTTCTGGTTGCTGTTAACAACACCCCATCCATCCCATATTCCCACATAGACTTTATATTAAACTCAAGAAAATACCCTAAAATGTTGTGTGCAATGCCAGACTAAAAATATAAAATAATTGCTGCTGATAAAAATGACCTTCCTTTTATTCTCCACTTGTTACAAGTGCATTTTTAAATTCATTATTTAAATGAAATTTTAAAAATAATGACTTTCAAAAAATATATTTCAAGTCTCAAAGTTTCTTTGAAAGAATGTAAAACATTTCATTTGAAAAGAATCGTTTCAGCAGACATAAGCAAGATCCCTATGCAGTTCTACATCCATCAGCAAAACCATCATGTCTTAGTAATTTTAAAGGGGAGTTCAAAAGGTAGATTTTTTTATGCATTGTGCAATACAGTACTTTCACACATAAAAATAATTTACACTAAAAAACTTAAGCCCCAAAAGTCTGTTTATCAAAATAACAAGAACAAATGAGCAATGAAAAAATAGCAAAAGCCATTATAAAAAATAGTAAATTCCTATTTCAATTCCTGTGTTCACAGATTAAAAATGTTTATCAGCTGACTCCACCACAGATTGAAACATACTTCAAGCTATGATGCAGAAAGATAATGTGGGATATTTGAAATTCAAACCACACTTACCAAAACAGTTTTAACTTGAGTCTTTTATGTCTTCAGAAACATCCTTGACAGCATGTGCTAAAGTATAGTTATCACTTAGTAGGATAATTCAAGGTTAGTTTTCTTTGAATTGCTCTGAATAGTGCTTCTTGAATATTTGTGTAGAATTATAAATATTTTTTACCTTTTTGGGGTCTCTGAACACAAAGGAGTTTATGAATTAGAAATCTGTCATTTTTTCCTGGCTACACAAGCATATGATGTCTTTCTTGTTCAAAATGCCTTAGATTTCATCTTACTTTCCTATTTTGAGTTATTTTAGAATAAATGCAAGAGGTCAAAAGGGTTATCATAGATACTCAAATATCCCCATGAAATATATCATTACCCACTGAGGAATTTAATACAAGTTCACTGAAGAATATCAAAATTAATCATTTCCTCCTATAAATATTTTCTTTTTATTTTGTGTTTAGAAGTTGCAGTTTTAAAGTACTATTAACAGAAAATACATAACAAAAGCTTCCTAACAAGTGAAAAAAATAATTATAAATGCTGGAAAAATTGGCCTCATTAACATATTTACAGACTTTTATTTAATACATACTCCATCGGAAATTAATTACATGACATTTTTACAAGCATTAACATTTCCAGATCACTGAGTAGTGAGCACCTCCATTCTTCACTGCCTACAGCCCACGCTGGAGTCACGCAGCTTCTGGAGGAAACTGACGAGCCCCGGAAGCAGGTCAGTCGGAGATGCCGAGTGCGGGTCCTTACGCTGCTGCTTCTCTCTGCTCTGATCCTCCTGCAGCTTTAGAATTATGTTTCTGATTTCTTCTCTTTTTGTTCTCATTCTTGAGGGAGGAAACCAGTTTGCCAAATTCATAGGTAGGTCAAAATTGAGAATTGGATTCTGCAGAGAAAAACATCAAATGCAGATTAGAAAATTACAGCAAGTAATATTTTAGTTTCAATCATAAAAGCATTCCAGAGTTAAAAATGAAAAATCAAAATCTGATTTAGTATTTTACTCATTATCTATCACAAGCCAGGACATCGTGCTGGACACTGGTGATGTGAGCCAGTTTCTGCCTACGGACCTTATCATCTAGATCAGGGATAAGGGAACTACGGCTGACTAGTGGGCCAAGTGTGCCTACTACCTGCTTTTGTAAATAAAACCCTACTGGAACACAGCCACACTAACTCATTTACGTGGCGTCTGTGGAGGCTTGCATGCCATAATAGTGGAACTGAGGAGGACCAGAGACCATACGGCTGCAGAGTAAAATATTTACTATCTGGCCCTTTATAAAAAGGTTTGTCCAAAAAAAAAGAGTTTGCTGATTCGAGTCTAGATAAGCAGGTAACGATTAAAACAATCTGATACTTTTTTTTATGAGGAGAAGCATGGAGTCCTTCAAGAACACATGTCTGGGGGCTTCACACAGTCCCTAGAAGAAGGCTCTTTGCACTAAGACCTGACCGAGTAGGAGGCAGCCAAATACGGAATGACAGGAGCAGCAGAGAAGGGTGCTGCAGGCCAGGAAATGTGTCTCCAGGCCTGGAGGCAGGAGGGGCAGCACAGCGTGGGACTGCGCGGCACGCAGGGGACAGAACGCAGAGCCGCGACGCTGGGCACGAGGCTGGAGCTGGATCGATTGCGCGGGCCACGCTCTGGAGTTTGGTCTTCCCCCAACAGCGGCAGGAGTTAAAGCAGAAGAGCAACATGACCGGGTCTGGGTTTGTGAAAACCGGAAGGCAGCAGGCGCAGCTGGAGGCTGGGGGGGCTGCTTGGCGTTGGCAGTGGCGTACTGGGCCTGGACCAGGGCCACAGGGGTGGACATGGGAGATAGCAGACGGGGCTTGGTGGTACACGGGGTGTGGACGAAGAAGAGGACGGAGTCGCACAACCGTAAAGAGCGCCCAGGACAGGGATGCGTGGTGCTGCGCCTCCCAAGCCAGAGAAGAGAGTGCAGAGGAGGGGGTGGCCAGTGGTGTCAGGAGGCCCTGGGGGCACAGCCCAGTTTCAGTGTAAGGGCGGAAGTGAAGCCAGACTACAGAGATCTGAGGTGGAAGTGGGGTCTGTGGAAATGAAGACAAGCAAATAGAAACACCTCCAGAAATAAATATATCTGTGAAGGGGAAAAATGAGGGTGAAGGAGGCAGTCCAAATGAGGGGAGGGGTTTCTTAAAGTCAAAAGAACCAGCGGACAGGGAGACCTGATCAGTGGTGAGGAGTGAGGTCAACAAGCCTTGGATCTGATGAAGCACAAACACAGTCTTTCTATGCCTTAAAAATTCTCTGTTTTGGGAGTTTTTGCTCCCTAGGATAATTTCTGAAATGGTAATTTCTAAACTCTTTAAAATACTTGCTTATGGTATTTTTTACACTAACATCAAGTCAAATACACTACTTTGTTATTTATTATATCCGATCCAACACACTGAAACCCACCTCAAAAAAGCTCTCCACGTACTGCAGGACGTACACGCCACAGTCGCTGAAGTTGTCTTGCTGGGGGACCTTCAGGTTCGAGCCTTTCATGGCATCTTTGGAAAAGCTTCGTTTGCTTCCTTTTTTAACTTCCCACTCCATCTCTAAATACCTGTAAGAATGCATGTTAGTAAGAATACACATACATAAAAACAGACCGAGCCTCTCATTCCCAGCAGAATATGAAGTATGGGGTATGGTTTTGAACTTACTCTCTTAGAATTTTTACAACATTTGACCGAGAAGGGCCTCTGAGTGAGTCCATCAGTAGAATACAAGGTCTGCAGGGTACAAATGTCCAAATATTAGTACTTCATAGTGTTAAAAGGCATAAAAAGATGTACATTAACAAAAAATTTAAAGCCTTCAAAATTCCCTTTGTATGCCTCAGTGAAACTCAGGGGAAAGAGTATATAAACCTCACAGACACCCCCCACCAGTACTTAAAAATCTAAGGTTATGTTAAACACAAAACTATAAAATATTAATTTTCATTTCACTAAAGTTCTATAGTTGGTTCCTAAAAACACTTTAAAATTTAGGAGAAAGTCAGAACAATTATGAAAATTTGAACATCGCCATATTCCAAATCACCAAAAGTGGGACCATGGAGAAGTAAAAGAAAAATAACCCTAGTTTTAACTAAAACCCATTACAGGTAACAAAACAGGTAATCATATCATAAAAGAGTTAGGTTAGAATACAGTGTATTTTGCAAGACTACTTTAGAAAACTCAATATAAATAATATTCAACCTTCAAAATTTTGTTGTAAACCCATGTTAAGTCAGGAAATCTAATACAGCGCAAAGGGTCTTGGAATATTTAAAGATCTAGCTTCTTCCTGCCTACAATTTTATACAATTTAGAGATCTCTTAACTGATTTCCTTTATAAATGAAGTTTGCTTCTCAAAAGCTGTTAATGGAATTTCACCCAACATTTTCTACCAAAAAAGTTCAAAGAGATGAAGTCTAGAAATAGGTAATACTTCATCATGTAAGAAGTTTGGAGATCCTGGAAAGATGTCAGAACATGTAATTCTGAGAACCAAGAAAACAGACTCCCTCACTAGGGGTTCCCACCTCATCATGCCCTGTCAGGACTGCCTCAGGTCACTCCCCAGCCCCACACAGGAGCTGTGGACCCAGTATAAGCTCTGATTCCCTTGTTATGGATTGGAAGGCAAATGATAACTCTTTGTCCTTTTCTGCTCCAAATCACCATATATCCAAAAGGAAATGGTTCTCTGTGGAGATGTATGTGTGCACACATGCACATACATGGACCAAAACGACTGTCTGATATCCCCAATCTGATCCCTGGACAGCGGGCATGACTCAATTTTCCTTACCGACCCTGACTTTTGCTTAAATACTTGTTTGAATAAACACTGTTCCAATTATGCTTTATCCTGTGAGAGTACATAAATAAAAATTATCACATAGTTTGCAAGACATACAGTTAATGCTTACTGTTTACAGATAGTAGGCTTTAAATGCCACTGTCCTATTTCTGAATTGCAGTTGTCGTCAGCAAGGAATCCATCATCGCTGCTGTCATCCTATGAAGAGTCTACTGTCAGTGCTGAAAACAGTGTGAACGACTGACAACCTAACAGAGCAGCACTACTGAGGTGATCAGACATTAGAAAACGTGGTATGTCGCTTGATTCCTATTATCTATGCCACACACTGACATTTTAATGAAAAGAAACTTCTGGTAAGAAGTATACGAAAAATTGGTACATCTATTTACTCAACCTCAAATAAACTTTTAAATACTGAATATACTGTCGCTGATTCTTCCACAGTCAAATATTACTGCTCTTTTAGGTATTTTTATAGAAATACAGTTTACTGGCTAAGATAGCTGCTTCATAATAGGACATGAATGAATTACAGTTATTACTCTTTTATGTAAATAATTTTTTCAAATAAAATATTTAAAGGGATTTTGGAAACAGTTTTCCTTGACAAAACCATATATCCACTTCACTTGAGAGACGACAGGCTAATGATACTGCGTCTTATCTACTATCCTGAATGTAAAACAAAGGGTTGTTTTTTATTCCCTGAGAAAGCTGTGGCAACCTTAGAAATGAAATAATCCATAGTAGAAATAACGATAATTAAGGCTAATAATACTACACATTGTTAGATGAGCTGGTCCGCACAACTGCTCTGATCAAGGACAGGCAAGTAAGTGCTCATTGAAGACCTTGACCACAATCTGTGTATTGTGTCTGTGCATGTTGGGAAAAATCTCTCTTATTTCACAGCTCCTGCCATGATACATGTACCTTAAACTGGGCAAAAGAGAAAGAACCACTGGAAAAGTGAAAAATATATATAGTTTTGCTCAGTCATGCACCACATAATAAAAAATTTAAACATCTGCCTCTTGAAAGTTAAGTGAGACCAAAGTATGGCCCATAAATGCTTTAAAGGATCTGAGAAAGGGGTGCTGGGCGTGGTGGCTATGCTGGGGTAGGATGATTAGTTCTATATTAAAATTGTCTGAGGTAATATCAGTTTAGCCCACAGTGGCCCAAACCAAACCAGACACCCCAAAACAACACTAACGCATTTATCCTGGCAACTTCTGAGTCAAAAACTGAATTTGTACTTTGAGATGAGATCCGTATCTAGAAGGCATGAGCTACTGGTTGAAAGGAATCACCTATAGAATTCACAAGAAAAACTCTTCATTAGATAAACTATCAGATCTTTTTGCCAAGCATTAGGTTTTACCTGGTTATCTTGATCCTCTGAGAGGTCGATGAGCTCATCTTTAAGCATTTTACTGCCTTTGGCTGACTCGTCACTATAGTTCAGACTAATTTTGCTGAAGCCATCTGCATCAGTAAGAAACATGTCATTCAGGAAAGGACATGTATATCCCTTACAGCATGTGCTGTGAAAATTAGTGCTAGCAGTCAAGTACTTAGTCATTATGGATACAAAATCTGTCTTAGCATGCAATATCACAAATATAAGCTACTTTTAATAAAAACCTGGATGACAATGTCAATTATGGAGCTGTTTCTACTACTGAGACTCTAAAATTCATTACGATTTAAAAACTGGTACCAATTGTTTTAGTGGCTATAGATATTTTTGTATAAAGTATGCCAGATCTTTAACTAATAATAAAAGCTACAGTAGTCTGAAAACAACCTCAATGTCCAATGTCCAATAGCAGGAATAGTTAGCAAACTGTAGAATATAAAATGGAAATAGTGTACATTTCAAAAATCAAAATTGGAAAATATGGAAAACTATACAATACAGGGTAAAAAAAGTAAACATGATTACAATTAAGCAAAATAGGCTTGCTTTTGGACAAATTATAAAAAGAAGCTAATCACACAAAACGTTTCCAAAAAACATAGGACTTACATGAAAATAATGAAACCTGAATCAGGGACTTCAATCCAAACATACTGTTTACTATAGATCATACCACTTTCAAGTTTTAAAAAGCACAACTTTAAGGTATTTTAGGCAGGATGAAATTAAGTTTGGTATATAAGTTATTAAAAGGGAATAAAGAACATTAATATAAGATGGGATGGGAAGACAGCAAAATAAAATGTGCTCCTGAAAGTGTACATATATACAACTAAATGCTGTGATCAGCAACATACCACATAAAATAATCAATAAAATACTATGGCAAATCCTCTTGTTATGCACAGAATAGCCTTTTCAATTTATCTTTTCCAAAAAGCTGTATTTTTATGTTTGCTTGATGCTAAAATATGTAGATTTGAATAAATTTGTCCAAATCCTCAGGCAACTCAGAAAGGATCAATTACAAACAAGTTTTTCTAGTGGCAAATTGTTCCTATCTATAGAAACTTTGTCATGTAAATATGAACCTTATACATATTAATGTATGTGCATTTCAAAAAGGGAGAAAAATAATGTAAAGGGTGTAGTCTCCTTCAATTATTTTAGTTCAGTAAAGGAATGTCCTGGTGTAACCTGAGAAGGGATCAGTTCCAGTTCCCGAGAGCCTCTACTACAGTGAGATCATGTGGAGGTGCTGAGTGGGGTTCTAGAGTTTACACACACACACAGTTTTCGTATACCACAGCAAAGTGGCTCTTTCTATGATGCCCAGCTGAGAAAATAGCAAATGAAAGTAGTGATACCACACATTAGTATTTTCCTACTGATGACCTTAAAAACCGAATCCCTGGGATATAAGTCCATCTATTGACAACAGCATGTTATTTGACATGAGTAGTCAACACTGCAAGTTATGTGCTCAATGGTTAAAATAAATCCTGTCAACTCTACACCCACACCAAACAAATAATTATTGAGATATGAATCGTAATCAAAACTCTTACATGCTCTTCTGATCCTGAGTGTTAGTGTCATCACCTTGCACAGGACAGCCTGCTCACCGGAGGCAGTAACAACACCTCGGGGAGCACTCTGACTGAGCACGCGTTTAGGTGAGTGACCCCCTGGAAATCTGAGGACAGCCTGGGGCCTCATTTCCTGAGAAATGTGCAGGCCTACTCTGAGCACTGCTTGTCCATCTGTGGGACGCTGTCATTACTGGGTTAAGACAAGCATTAAAAATAATAGAAAATATCAGTGTATCACACACAATAAAGATAAATTAATTTCCTTTAAGGAGATATAGTTGATATGGTTACACACACACTGAAAACAAAAACAAAACAATGTTTTTAAAAGAACCATCTGTTTTATATAAAACAGATGGTTCTTTCCTTTCGTCTCCACTAGGATCTGTGAGGGTATCTACTCAAATCTAACTGGCTACTCATTGACTAGAACATTACCTTGCAGGAGAGGGCCACTAGGAGTCCCTGGGGTTTGGATATACAAAGCCTTAGGCTTTGTCCCATTGCTTTAAGTCATGCACTTCAATCGGAATTCACATTAAAGTGTATGAGATTACTGATCAAAGGAGAACTTTAAAAAATAGTTCTATGGAGATACAATTCACATACTATACAATTCACCCATTTAAAGTGTACAATTCAGTGGTTTTTGGTATATATGCACATATGTGCAACTATCTTCAAGATGTTTTAAACCTTAAAAGCAAGCCCTGTGCCCTCCAGCCATCACTCCCTTCTCCCCACATTTCTGCCCCCCAACACCCTGCCAGCCCTAAATAGCCACTAATGTATTCTATAGATTTTCCTGTCTAGGAAATTTCAGACAAAGGGAATCATATAATATGTGGTTTGGGGGATGCCTTCCACCTAGTATACTGCTTTTGAGATCCATCCACCTTGTAGCACAGGTCAGTCCTTTGTCTCTTTTCACTGCCTAATAATATCCCATGGGATGCATATGCATTTGATTATCCATTTGTCATTTGATGGATATTTGGGTTGTTTCTATCTTTCAGCTATTACAAATAACACTGCTATGAACATTCATGTATATGTTCTTGTATGAACATATGTTTTTATTTCTCCTGGGTGTACATCTAAAAACAGTTTCTAGGTCACATGCTGACTTTGTGTTCACCTTCTGAGGAGCTGTCAAACTGCCCTCACAGCGGCCGCACCATTTTGCATTCCCACTAATAATATACAGGGGCTCCGATTTCTCCACATTCTCACCAATACTGACCAGGTTAGTGCCTGACTTAGTGGTTCCAGCCACGCTACTACAGGATTGAGAAGAATCTTGCTGTGGTTCTGTTTACACTTCCCTCATGACTAGTAATGTCCAGCATCTTCTCATACACTACCTGGCAGGGCTGTTTCAAAGGGAATGAGAAAACGGTGTACACCGCCTTGAAGGCTGAGTCTTCAGAATGCCCAAAGTAGTGATTAATCCCTACCATGACTGTTTACTGCCTCTTTTAACTTCTTTCTACTCAAGTACTAAAATACTAAAACTGAGAAAGAATTGCTACTTTGCCTATCTTCATTTCATATCCTGCTTGAAGAAACAGATTGGAAAAGAAAGTGAGCTGGAAAAGAGGAAGTATTTCTCTGCTTGTTTTTTGATGCACTTTTTTGTACTATCTGCTAAATCTCCCCTTCCAGCCTCTTACCGTGTGCCTCCCTCAGAGGGGCAAAGATCAGCCCTCCAGGACTCATGGCAGCTTCTCAACAGCTTTCTGACTTACTGAGCTGGCAGAGGTACCAGGAGTGTGTGTGTTCAGCAGTTACAAGTTTTGATAAAGGTTCTTTTTGAATTCCTGATTTTTCAAGCTTTATACTGATTTTGAACTCCAAAGAAAATGTATTAGACTTATTCACTTTTTAATAAGTTTATAAGGCACATATTATAGCATGTTATGGGTGTTACAATACCATTTTACTTTGGGTTGGAGAGATAACTATACAATTGATTAGATATGAAATTTAAGTATTTGAAGAGAAACTGAGATATCTGTAACTAGTGCTGGAAATGTTGAACTCATTCAAAGAAAAAAAGCAGTATATTAGAACTCAAGGTGAATAAAAAAGCAGAGGTTGGACCAGTATCCTTCTTTACACTAAAAAATCCCAAGGAAGAGGGCAGAATAAGAAACTAACATTTAATTTGAATGTCAACAACTATTTTGGAAGAGAAACTTTAATTTCTGCTTATTGCCACTTGATCTCAATTTGCCCATCTGTAAATTGAGAAGACTGAACTAATTTGCCTTACTTATCTAAGACTGTCCAACTACTATTTATAATTTCCTGTGAAATAAAAAATAGATTCAGGTTCTTATAAATGGGAAATGTAGACCTTGTGGTACAATTTTAGAACTGCGCTCTGGAGGAGGGGGGGGAGGAGATGGACTGTAAGAAGGCACAAGGGAATTTCTGGAGTGATGGGAAGTTCTAAATCTTGACTGTTGTAGTAATTACATGACTGTATACATTTATCAAAGCTTACTGAGCTATACTTATAAAATGAGAGAATGTTACTGTAAGTAAATTATATCTTAATCAATCTGGCTTAAAAAAAACCTGCACCCTGAGAACCGGGAAGGACGTGTGAAGCAGTGGTGACAGGGTGCCAGCCTCCCCTTCCATGCTGGAAGGCGATGGATGTCACCCAAAAATGAAACATCAGAATCAAGGAGCAGCAATATGTCACTTAGAAATGTGGACGGAAATACCCAGGAATCCAGTTGAAAGTGTTTGCTTCAGGGGAGAAGTGGAGAAGCTTTTAGAGCTTTTTAAGGCTTTGGATGTATTTGACTCTGTAATCTATGTACCTATATGTAACTATGATTTTTAAATCTTTGTTATTTTTTACAGTAGCATTTGTTCACACCTATTGGGCTTTGAGTTTTTTAAATTGTGGTAAAATACACATTAAAATTTATCTTCTTAAACATTTAAAAAAAAACTGCACCCTGAAATCTTAATACTGTTTATAAAAATTTCCAACTTATTTGGAATTCCTTGATTTTTTCAAGGCATTAGAAACATACCTGTATGGTACATAGAACTTAAATATTCATTCTGTAGACCATTCTCACTTTTACTCCTATTAATAACTTTCTGGCATGTAGATTCTTCTTTATTCAATTCTTCATTTTCACTTGCAGTATGATTTATCTTTTTCAGACTACATTTCACACTGCACATGTTTCTCTGATAAGGAGGGTCACTTTCTTCCTGTTCAGCACTTAAATCAGTTACATCTATGCAATGCTTCCTGTTTAGCATCTTCTTAAATACAGGCTTGACAGAAGAATTTTGTGAACAACTGTCCATTTCACTGGCTGAAGGAGAATAAATACAACTATCCTTTACAGTTGGACATTTTGGCATGATTGTATTTTCATGGTAATGAGGATTAGGTTCATACTTTGGTTTTTCCAAACCAGGGAAACATATAACAGCCAAAAACCAGTGTGCACTGTAAAAAACAAATGAAACTACTGAATACATTATTAGAAAAGTTTATTCTATTTGGCAACAAATATCAATTGAAATGTTTTTTCTAAAACTTTTGTGAACAAATTAAAAATGACCAATATTTTCAATTCTGAAATTAATCCATTAAAAAAACACTGTTTATATGGTCACTGATTTATTAACAGAATACAATGTCTACTCAAAAATAACATAATTTTTGTTAAGAATTATGTATCCTGCATCCACTTTTGCAAGTGATCCTTTGAACCTTTTCTTGCTTTCCCAGTGAAAAATTCATCATTTTTTCAGGCAACTTAACAACATGTAAATTATATCACTCTAATTCATCATTCCCATTTACCTTCCCTCTGGCTTATTCATGTCAAAGGACAGAAAATTAGCCTCAAGACTAAAATGTCTTCATTAGTCTAATTAGACTGTATAATAGTAAACATTTTGTGAATCTATTGTATATAATATATAGCTTTTTCATCACATCTGTGTTTTTATTAATAAAGTAGGAATTGCTTAATACTGAAGATATGAAATCCTTCCTTGTCCAAACAGTAGGCCATGGGCCATGAGTAAGACACTGCACCACTGAAGTCGGCTACTGCCCACTAACCCAGGAAGAACTGCGTAAGGGCTCAATACCTGCTCGGCACGGTGTTATGTGCTAGGACAGGTCGTCAGAGAACTTCCTAACTGAGCGTATTTGTCATATAGAAGGGTGTCCAGTAGATATTTGCTGATTGGAAAAACGAGTATCTTGACATGGATAAAAGTCATTCTGTGTTCTCATTTCTGCAAAACGCTAACTTCCCTGAGGTGTAATACTAAGACACAGCATTGTGTCTTCAGCAGACAGCCTACGCAGAAAGGTCCGAGGCTGGCTTCAGGGCTGGGAGGCCAGAGGGAGGAGGCCTCTCTCCCAAGGGGTCAGCGTGCGCGGGCTCAGCGGGGGCCGGGCAGTGGGCGGGGCAGCACCAGCCTCCACTTCTCATGGGAATACAAGGAGACGGAGCCACACCTCTATTTCAGAATACTAAACTGTGGAAAAGCGTGTTTTAAAAATTGATTGAATACAGTATAATACAGGGACTTTGTACCTACAGCTGTAACCTAAGTCTAACATACTTAACATTTCTGAGTTATGACAGACAATATGGATAAGCCGTACATTTTCTGCTGCCTCACCTAAAAACCAGGGAAACTCTACCTTCACCCAGCTGAGAGGAGAAAGCTGCATTAGAGCCACTGAGGCCAGTTCAGCCTCTGAGAGCCAGAGCTTATATTTTGAGTCCTTTAAACAGCAGCTACACTGACCTTAAATCAACAATGAGAGGAGAGGCTAAAACAGGTAATTTCACTTATCTTATGATGTGGATTAGATCTAAATGTTACATTTCTGCTCCTTGTCAATTACTGGGACAATTTTTTAACAATAGCTTATAATCTTTCAAGTTTAAAGAAGTTAATGCCACCAAGAAAATTGAAAATAAAATAGATGACTAGTATATGGCAGCCTATCTAATATAATTATTAGTGTCTATAAATATTTATGGCTTTACCTCTTCAAAAAAAAGAGCCCTCATGCCTCATGCTGGAAGGTGACCCTTCTGTCTAGAAATGGCACAGGTCTCCTCCTAGTCCTTCACAGGACAGTACACCTTTGTTCGCCACCTGTCACCAAGGTGAGAGAAGCAACATCGGCAGCTTCCGTCTGTGTGAGATACAGTGACCAAGTGGGGCGCACCTGGGCTGCCCTGAATTCTATTTCTATTGTGAATTTTCACAGTTCATTTCTGACAAATGCTGTGTACATCCTCCCTCTCACCTAGCAAGCAGCTCACATGTTGCTTTGTCTGACAGATTAGTGTCAAAAAACCTTATTCTAAGGAGTATGAAGAAATTAAAGGTTAGTTTTAAACTTTATTATGATACTATGTTTGACTTAAATATATAGCTTTGAAGAAATTGGGCTTTGTAGCCATAACCAAATGTTTTAACCTAACTCACCTATCTTTGGCTGGGCTAATTAGCACAGATTTTATGATAAAAGCATGATTTTTAAATAAACAGACTTTGATTATACTACAGAACGAATTTGCTTTTGGTAGTAAGAATAAAAAAAGAGCACATTCAGAAGCAAGCCTGGCACGGCTAGGCTTATCAGACATAAACAATCTTACAGAAACCAACCTCAGACAAGGTTACTCTGCACCCATGATAAAATGAGAAAAAGAAGGCCATTTTCCAATTCGTCTAAGCAGAGACAAACGTAAGGCCACCGTGGAACCCCCAAAATACCAGCTATCTCCCTTTCTCGCTAAGTGAGTGAGTGCTGGCTCTTTACCCAAGTAGCCACCGCTTCCTTACACCTTCCCCCAAATCTTCAAACCAAAGCCCACAGTCTGCTGTATGTTTTTCAAACACACTTTCCTGAGGGGCTCCGCGGTTGCCCATGGTGTGTGTTCTTCCCTGAATAAGTAATAAACCAAAGTTATCTTTGGCTGGAGGGCATGAGAAACAAAACCAAAATGAAATAGAACAACTCTCAACTCGAAATTATATAATAATCCTATTCTACACATCATTGTGTCTCTAGTCACTGAGGGGGAATAACAAAATGTTTATCCCATTTACTTCTAAAATCGTTTCAAGAAATCAGCTTTCTGGTTTTCAACTTGAGCAAGGACAGAAATCCTTTGGTTTCTTCTTTTTAAGAGCCAAAATGTATTTTAAAGATTCAAATTCTGTGACCTAATCATCTTTTTGTATAGTCTCTGTAGGTTGTTTGCCAAGCCACAGAAACACCATTTTTAAAAAGTGACATTATTCCACACTGAATGAATACAATGGATTAGAAAGATCTGACCCAGTGTTGTAAAATTCAGTACTGTACATGAGTCACTGCAGAACTCTATTAATTTTCATAAATAAGCAGTACACATACAGAACTATACAAATTTCAGACATAGGTTTAAAGATGGATGAATTCTTCACCTCATACACACATTTTATAAAAACTGCCATCACATTTAACATAAAGGAAATTATGACTCACTCTTCATTAATGGGTACAAAAATAAAATCCTTCTCAAATATGTCTACATGCCGGGTCCAAGTTTTAACTCTCCCATGTCGCTTTTGCTGGATTCTGCAAGACAAGAGAAAAACTATCAAGCCTTTGAGATGTGCTACTGCTTCGGTTTATATGCAGCAATTTGTAAATACGAAGATTAAGATGTTAACAGAGCAAACAGTTGCATAACATGATTTAACAAGTTGGGGGAAGGAAACAGAACATCTGAGATGGAGCTAGGAGGCGCGAAACTGCTCATGACCGAATCTGGAAGAGAGATACTGAGTTCCTGCTCCTACTCACTCGGTGGCCCCGCGGAGCCGGCTCTCAGCTGTACCACATAGTGCACAGTGCACAGCACCCCACCCCGCTGGGCGCACATCAGACCGTGCCCTGGGATGACTGAGGGAAGAGCGCTGGGAAAGCAGGCGTAATTGCACATTACAGAGGAAGACCAACTAACCCTGAGAGGCACAATTAGCAATCTGTGAAATAGTAGAAAATATTACTTATATTACACAGAGCTGCCATCAGTTCAAGACATTTAACAGCACATGACAAAAGAATGTACCAACTCTGTGCCTTTGACCAATCACCATCGAGCATCAGAGCCAGACACAGTCACTGCACTCATAGGTCATCAATGAAGCAGCTCAGGTTTAACACACAGAGTATTTTTTCCTAACAGGTCTTATAAGAATTATCCCAAGACCTTATTAAAAGTACAAATTCACAGGTTCCACTCTTAGGTATTATAGATGGAATATCCAGAGGAAAACAGACTAACCTGTATTAATTGAGTATCTAAGTAACTGTTTTTAAACTATCAGGCATATTTGGAAAATACTGATCTAGATATTAGATCTAAAACCTTTATGAATTCAAGGTATTCTTGAGGTTTTATAATAGTATGAATTATATTGATTTTGTTAATTGATTATAGAATTTAAAAACTGCCTAAATACAAACAATTTTACTAAGTTGAACTCGAGTGTCTTATTACATCTGTTGAATATTTTCAAAGAGATTGACTTACGACAGATTAGTTGTTTCATGAAGATTTCTCCTCTCTCTCTGATTAAGGTGTTTATAGAAAAAAGAACTGAATATATGTATTCGGTCAGCCTCTTCTTTCTTCAGTTTTTCAAGCACCAAGTATCTATTTTATAAAAAATAACTCTAAATATAATATATTTAATAGTTTATACTAAAAATAGTCAAAATGATCAAGTGTCTCTTATGCACATCAATTTATTCCTTACAACTGAAGTTATTAGCAAAGTTTATTTTCTTTTATTCTTATTTATTCTTATTATTCTTGACAACGATAATTACCAGATTACTCTCAAGTAATGAAAAGTGGTATTTGAGAGTAAAACTATGATCTGAAAGAGCCAATCTTTTAAAACAAGGGTACATTCATCAAACACTTATAGCAACATTATAACAACCAAAAATGTAAATGACAGAAATGCTCATCAACTGATGAAAGAAAAAATAAACGTAATTTATCCAGAAAATGGAATATTATTCAGTAATCAAAAGAAATGAAATACTGATCATGCTATTACAAAGAACCCTGAAAATATTACGCTAAGTGAAAGAAGTTCATCACAAAGGCCCATAAACTGTATGACTTTACACATAACATGAAATATTCAGAATATGCAAATCAACAGAGACAGAGAGGAGAAATAATTGCCTGAAGTTGGAGAGCTACTGCTAATGGATTCTGGGGTTCTTCTGGGGGAGGAAAATGTTCTAATATTGACTGTGGTGATGGCGGTACAACTGTCTGAATATACTAAAACCCACTAAATTATAAACTTTACATAGGTGAATTGTATGGTATGTGCATTGCAACTCAAGCTGTTATCTTTATGTAATGTTTAGTTTTAAACAGTTAATAAATGATGCATATTCTTGTTTTTACAAAAAGGAAGAAGAAATAGAACCTGCACAGTGGTGAGGTTTTAACAATGACTCATGATAGGGACCTCGCATGAGTTCTAGTTTTCCCTTGCCTTAGTTGTTCCTCTATAGGTCTATATCAGAACAAACAGCACTGGTTCTTTACATCACAAAAGTAAATTATGATATAGTAAATTTGTCTATGTCCCAAACTCCCACAAAGGAGTTATGCAAATTCATGCTTATAACCGTATTTTTTATTAAAGTGAGGACAGTCTGAGAGCCTTGTGATATCTGTACAGAAACAGCAAATGTCCCAGAGAGCACATCTTTGAGATGTGTCACTTTTATCATATTTGTTAATTATAAAGCTTAAGTGCTGATGAAAAAGATGTAACTTGCAGACTTCTTGCTTTAAGACAACTCAATGTGGCCCCACAAATGATATTATAAGGCAATGAATCAGCTCATGACAGTTTAACACAAACTGCTGACTTCTACAATAATATCTTCAAATCAGAGCATGTAGTGAACAGATCAGATTTGAATTTAGGGAGAACGATACCGTAATGGAATAACCATGCAGCTTTTACCAGCCCAAATTACAATGGCCCCTTTGTAAAACTAAGATAAATAAACCAAGTGCTAATTCAACTTAAAAGGTTATTTGTTATTTAAGAAAACCAACTTTCTACTTTCTACATAAACAAATCCATGACTGTTAAAGTAATTTGTTTTGCCTTTCTGTTCTGATAAACATACATAAACCTTTCTGTGACTATTTATAGGGGTTTAAATATATATATAGTTCTGGATTTTTTACATATGTGTGTCAGAACTATTGATTTTAATTAGAATAGCCATAACTCTCAATTTAGAACTAAAGGGAAAATCCAAATTTATTACAAAAAACTTGTGGGAATTTCTCCCATTTATGAGCATTTTTTTCTTCCAGTGTATAAATCACTTAAATAATGATGTCATGGTAAAGCTGTTCATTTGCCATTTCATAAAAGTAGACAATCTAACAATCAAATCATGACTTCTTTAAATGTAGGATGAAAAGATGACTTTAAGGCTAATTTGCAACCATATGTAATTTAGAAAGTAATTTTTACTAAGATAATTTTCTTCTTTGCATTTTGTTAACATTCTCCAGATGCAAAGCCCTTCTACTTCTTGCAATTTAGGCATTTATTTAAATGTCTGTTCCTGACTTGTCAAAAAAGGAGGAGCAGTTCTGGTAGCAGCCATCTTACTTATTTTTAAAGTGAAGTTTTAAAAAAAAGTTTCCTCTTTTTAACTTCTAACAAATACAACAGATTTCTTTTTAAATGACAGATTTTGTTAGGTTTTCTTTTTTATTTGGAATACTAATTTGCATCAGAAAGGCAAAACTTGCAGACAGTGTAATTTTATTGAAAGAAATTTGTTTTAAAGTATAACTATAAAATGTCAAGAGGCCTCCTGAAAATATAAAGAATTTCAAGGGTATAAACAAATGACTATAAAATCTCTACTGCAAAAAAAAAGTGTAGATTATTTAAGTATGAAATAGAATAAACTAAAATGTAAACAAAATACAGGAGTTTAACCTGTTTTGTAGATTCAACTATGATTTTGAAAACAAAAAGAAATTTTTTAATGTAAAGACATTAAACAGGTTCAAATTAAAGGGGTGAAGAAATATACATCGTGCAAACAAATCAAAAGAAAGTTAGAATAGCTACATTCATTTGAAAGTAGGCTTATGAACTAGGATATTGTCAAGGATAAAGAGAAATACTACATGATAAAAGGATTGACTCTGCAAGACACAAACATATATGTGCCTAACAACAGAGCTTAAGAATACATAAAGCAAAAACTGCTAAGATTTGAAAGGAGAAATAGATGAATCCACAATTATTGTTGGAAATCAATAACCTTCTCAAAAGCTGACAGAACAAGTAGGCAGAAAATCAGTGAGGACAAAGGAACCCAAACAGTACTATCAAAAAATTTGACATAAATGATATTCACAGAGCAACACTTCATCCAACAAGTTTTGTTCACTACATTTGAACTTTTCAGTAGCTTGGCTTGTTAAGGTAGTATACATTAGAATTAAGGGAGAAGACCATTTTTAAAAATTATGGGAAAAAAAGCATTAACATAAAATTTCCAACTGAACCATTTTTAAGTGTAGTTCAATATTGTTAAATATATACAAGTTGTTGTGAAACCGATCTCCAGAATTTTATCTTGCAAAACTGGAACTTGGTTATTAAACTACAATTTTCTTTTCCACTGTCCCTCAGCTACCAGGTAACCACTATTTATTTTCTTTTTCTATGAATTTGACTACTTGAGATACCTCATTAAGTGAATTCAGTATTTGTCTTTTTGTGACTTATTTCACTTTGCATCGTCTTCCAGATTAATCCATGTTGTAGCATGTGACAGGTTTCCTTCCTTTTAAGGTGAGTATATGCTGTATTTATATATATGCCACATTTTCCTTATCCACTCTTCCATCAGTAAACATTTGAGTTGTTTCCATCTCTTGACAAGTATGAACAGTGCTACTATGAATATGAGTGTGCCAATATCTCTGAGACTCTAAATTCTTTTGGATATATACTCAGAAGTGGGATTGCTGGATCATATGATAGTTCTAGTTTTAATTTTTTGAAGACCCATTATATTGTTTTCCATAGACTCTAGACCATTTTACATTCCCACCAGCAGTGCACAAGGGTTTCATTTTGTCCACATTTTCGCCAACACTAGCTTAGTTAGTTAGTTAGTTAGTTAGTTAACATAGTAGTCATCCTAATGGTATGTGGTGCTCACTGTGGTTTTGATTTGTATTTCTCTGATGACTTATAATGTCAAGGATCTTTTCATATGCTTGTTGGCCATTTGTATGAAGTAACATCTTTTGACTGAGCTATTAAGAACTGTTTGAACTTGTCCTTGAATGTGTCTCTTAGGTCTCAAAGGGGTCTACATCTGCAAAGTTAGGCAATTAAAGTCTAGGACAGTTCTTCTTGCCAGCAAATCTTTGACACATTTTATAACATAGTAAACTTATTCCATTATCATTAAATTTTGTAAAAGGAAAATCAGTGCCTTTGAGAAGGGGGTAGGTAGAGTTACATAAATAAGAATATATTACCCCCTGATGTTAAGTAGACCCTGTTGATGGCGGTGTTGAGTTCTTCTATATGCCCTTGATGATTCTGTCTTGTTATTCTATCAACTGTTCAGAGAGAGGCATTGAAGTCTCCAGATATATTATGGATTTTCCCATTTCTCCTTTTAGTTCTATCAGTTTTTGTTTCATATATTTTACAGCCCTGTTGTATGGCACATATCAGTTTAGGATTGCTAAGTCTTCTTGATGGATTCATATCTTCATCAGTGTATAATGTCCCTTTCTATCCCTGGTAATTATCTGTTTTGATGTTTACTTTATCTGATATTAAAATAGTACCTCCTGCTTTCTTTTAATATTTACATGGTATATCTTTTTCTACACTTTTCCTTTCAACTTGCATATATCATTATCTTTCAAATGACTTTTCTGTAGACAGGACATAGTGGGGTTATGCCATTTAACCCTTTCAGCCAATCTCAGTCTTTTAATTGATATATTCAGTGCATTTAAATGGGATGTAGTTAGTGATGCACATACTATTTTCTAGTTCACTTTTTCTTTCCTCTGTTCTCTTCATTCTCTGTTGAGCTTATTCATTAAAGTTTCTGTTATTATAGTTTCAGTTCTTAAACTTCCTATTCTTTTGTCTTTATATCCTTCTAATTTTCCACATTTCACACATGTTCATAATTTTTCATTAAAGAGTTTTTATTTTTTTTATGATGGATATCTTACAACATTGTCAGGTAATTCTAATATCTGTCCCATCTCAGTGAAGACTGTCTATTGATTGTCTTTTATCATTCAGTTTGAGATCTCTCTGGTTCTTGGGTGAGACAAATAATTTTCAGTTGAAATCAAGACATTTTGAATATTATGAGACACTGGGATGTCACTTAATTCTTGTGTCCCAGTAGGCCTCCCCTGGCACCACACCCCAGCGGCTGCAGTGAGCACCACCTCATTACTGTCAGGTGGGAGGAGAAGTTCAGTCCACCATTCCTATGAGAGGTGGAGAGGCTCCAGGCTACTGGCAGTGCGAATGGGAGGTTCCCCAGTAGGCCTGATGGGGGAGGGAGGGAGGGAGGGATCTCTCAGTATCCCCTAGGGACCAGAGTGTAAGTCCAGTTTTACTCAACCCTAATTAGCTTAAGGCCACTGTGACCTCACAGCTCCCCTCCGCCCTCACCTGCCTGTGCCTCTGAAGTGTTGATACCCCTGGACGTGCCCCCCTTTAACACCTCACCTGCCCTCAACCGCATGCCGTCACTTTCTGGCCTCTTCCTCTTGCCTCTCAAACACCTCCAGGATTCATTCATGGGAGCAGCTTTCCTCCCTGTCTCTCTCTTAAAATCTACTCTCTAGGTTCTGTCTTTACAGCTCTTTTTCTCATTCTGTATCTGTACCTAAATAATTTCATCCATCCTCATAATTAAAGTACCACTTCGAAAGTAAAGACTCCCAGCTCTGTATGTCACCAGACCAGAACTCAAATGACCTCCAGAACCACAGAGTCAACTGTCCCTTTTGCAGAAGCACTGACATTTGAAGGGTAACTTGTCTCCCCCTCACCCAAAGCTGTTCTGCCTCTGCAGTAACTGCTTCACTAGAGGCAAAATCACTTTGCAGGTCTCACTCATCAGAAAAGCAGGAGTTATTTGGCAGCCATTTCCCTCCTTAATATCCATTCAATTAGCCCTGGAGTTTTGTTAAACAACTCTGTTAAAACACTTCATTATTTCCCCTTCACTCCAAGTAAAATGTCTGAGACTTCTTATATCACCTTAAATTTCCTTAAATCATATTTCATCTAGACATCCACAATGAACATGTTTGTCAAAATGATCTTGAAGAAACCCAATTATGATATCATTTCTCTGATCAAAACCTCTCGCTCCTTATAACGAGGTTTTCTTTTCCCAGACTGTGGGTTGCAATCATTAGTAGACTATACAATCAATCAAACAGCTTTTAATAATGACGTTTTTAAAAAGTACTTGTTTTATGAAATACATTTGAATAATCTAGAAAACCTGGAGAGCACTAGACACCGACAGTTGTTTTGTTTCATGTACACACCCATTATATATCACAAACCAGTAAACACATACAACTTTATACATGTATAAACACACTGCACATACATGTATATGCATGTGTACACTGGGTCATGATGGAAGCTCTTCCAGGGAGGCCTCTTGGTCCCTCACATTTCCCAGCCCCCCCCCAGAGAATAAAACATTACACTTTTGCTGTCTCTCTACCATGTTAATGCTTGTCAAAGCTTTACTCCCATGTTTGTGTTCCCTGTAAGAACATAAACTGCTAACACAGGAGCTGGCACACAGCTGCAACTTGGTGAACATTTATTGAAGGAAATGACTGAAATCATACTTCTGTGCTTGCTCAGCAAACTAATATCTAATCTAGGACAGTAATTATTTATTTATTTATTTATTTTGGTATCATTAATCTACAATTACATGAAGGACATTATGTTTACTAGGCTCCCCCCTTCACCAAGTCCCCCCCACATCCCCGTTCACAGTCACTGTCCATCAGCATAGTAAGATGCTGTAGAATCACTACTTGTCTTCTCTGTGTTGCACAGCCCTCCCTGTGGCCCCCCAACACTATACATGCTAATCGTAATGCCCCCTTTCTTTTCTTCCCACCCTTATCCCTCCCTTCCCACCCGTCCTCCCCAGTCTCTTTCCCTTTGGTAACTATTAGTCCATTCTTGGGTTCTGTGCTTCTGCTGCTGTTTTGTTCCTTCAGTTTTCTTTTGTTCTTATACTCCACATATGAGTGAGATCATTTGGTACTTGTCTTTCTCTGCCTGGCTTATTTCACTGAGCATAATACCCTCTAGCTCCATCCATGTTGTTGCAATTGGTAGGATTTGTTTTTTTCTTAGGACTGCGTAATATTCCATTGTGTATATGTACCACATCTTCTTTATCCAATCATCTACTGATGGACATTTAGGTTGCTTCCATATCTTGGCTATTGTAAATAGTGCAGCGATAAACATAGGGGTGCATCTGTCTTTTTCAAACTGGAGTGCTGCATTCTTAGGGTAAATTCCTAGAAGTGGAATTCCTGGGTCAAATGGTATTTCTATTTTGAGCATTTTGAGGAACCTCCATACTGCTTTCCATAATGGTTGAACTAATTTACATTCCCACCAGCAGTGTAGGAGGGTTCCCCTTTCTCCACAACCTCGCCAACATTTGTTGTTGTTTGTCTTTTGGATGTTAGCCATCCTTACTGGTGTGAGATGATATCTCATTGTGGTTTTAATTTGCATTTCTCTGATGACAAGTGATGTGGAGCATCTTTTCATGTGTCTATTGGCCATCTGAATTTCTTCTTTAGAGAACTGTCTATTCAGCTCCTCTGCCCATTTTTTAATTGGATTATTTGCTTTTTGTTTGTTGAGGTGTGTGAGCTCTTTATATATTTTGGATGTCAACACTTTATCGGATCTGTCATTTTCGAATATATTCTCCCATACTGTAGGATACCTTTTTGTTCTATTGATGGTGTAGGACAGTAATTTTTAAAAGGCTTAAAACACTCTAATAATAACAACACAATAAGCTATCATTTACGGTCACTTTTCCTGGTACTTGACATGTGTTGTTATTTCATTCTCACAATTCTTTTAGATACTGTTATTATTACCATTTTTAAAATGAGGAAACACAGAGACATAAATTACTTCCCAAATGTCACACAGTAAGTGGCAACAATGAATTAAAACCAATTTTTTACTCTAGAAAACAAAATTATACATTGCAGAATGTTAAAGATATGCTAAAAGGTTAGTAGAAAATTAACTTACTTCAAATAAAAGTCTATAATAATATCATTTAAAAATTCTCCTTCACTTAGACAGTGCAGGTCCTCATTAGTAACAGAGATACTTCCCTTAGCTGGAGGTGGTGGATAGACTATCAATCTGCAAAAAAATTTAAAAACAAGCAAATAAATAAGTAAATATGTATGCAAACACACGTGTGTATAACTGAAGTGTAATAAAACAGACAAGAAATTCAGAGCATTGCAAACATGGAGGAACTCTCACTTCTCTACAGGGCCCATGAAGATGGTGTGAGTCTCTCCGGTTTCTTCTTCCTCATCAAAAAACTGGAATTCTTGTTTCTTTTTAAGTTGTATTTTAGATTCAAGGGACACCTGGTAAAATTCAAATCATCAATTCACAAAGTCAACTGAGAAAATTTAAATAGAAAGAGCAAGCACAAGGCAAGGAAGCTTTTCAAATGAAAATATGAATCTAAAAAGTACACGTGCTCTTTAACAATTACAAACAGCAAACAGGCAAAACTGGGGCCCACTCCCTTTGCACCCACAGCTTCTAAAACAGCAGCACTCTTCCCACTTTTTAACAATGGTTTACTGGGTTTTGTCTAAGATCTTTACTATCAATATTAAATGAGATCATGTGAGTAAAATCCAAAGAGCAGATACCCTGTTTTTTCTCCCAGGGGTGGAGGTCTGTCTAAACTCAGTGGAGCAGCCACCCATGGGGTACAGAGCTGAGGCCCGGGAAGCCCAGGCCCACGAACGCCTCCTCCAGACACAAAAACAAGTCTGTGGGCGCCGGTCACTGGCATCTGCACCCACCGCAGCCTCAGGCTCCAGCCGCTCTTTTCTCTCCCTGGAACCACCTCCTGAGGCCAGTTCTGCCAGCAAAGGGGAACACCTCCCCTCCCTTCCTCTGCTCTTCTCCTTGACCCCCTAACTGTGTCAACAGCTTTTTTTCTGGTGAGGCCTTGCTCAACACCAACATTGCACCTGATTTCCAAGTCTGTGCATAGGTTGAAAGATTTTAAGTATTTCTCAAAGTGAGCAAAATTCACCTGCTGTAAAGTGGCACAGAAATTTAGAGTATTTAAGTCACATTTGTGTCACTTAACATTATACTATGTGTTACAGTGGTACTGAAGCCCTTGGTTCAGATGGATTCGAGTTACCTACTATATGTTTGGATACATATATTGACAGTCAAGATCAAATCATATATATTCTTCACTTGCCAAGCTTTCAAACACATATGTGCATGTTATATATAAATGTACAATGCACCGGGGACCAAAATTCCTGTATTTATATTGAAGCCGATGGCATCACTGATAACGACTGGCAAATTTAGGAAACAATAATAATCGGTTTGAATATAACCCTGTTTGTAAATGTAGGCTGAGAGTGGGAGGTAAAGAGAAAAGGATGAGAGAAAAAGAGACAGAAATTAAAGATAAGAATAGAGTGTGTAAAGAAAACTAAAAATGCCTATACCAAGTTCTATTTGCAACACAAATCACCTACCCACCATTCGTGTTTTGACAAAAGTAGTTTACAAATTACATATAAAAAGCAAGTAATTCTGAAATGGAATTATTAAAAAGATCTAACTCCAAAATGAGAGGTAAAATAATGTAACATATTTCCCTTTCATGCTGTCCATCGTTTAAAAGTACATTGAAAAATTTTAAAACATAATTACATTTTCTTGGTTTTCCTTTTGTACACAACTTTCTTTGATGCTCTCTTCATACGTGCTTGTACAGGCAATAAGCCTGCTACTGGCTTCTTCAAAGGGAATTTTCGCAAAAAAATTGGACACATTATTCTTTATACCAATTTCAGTAATGATATTTTCAAACACCATGTTGGCCTGAGGATCTAGGCCATTTTGAAAAATTAAAATGATGTACTGTTCTTCCAAATCTGAAAAGAAATCAATATAACTTACAAGTTTAGAAGAAAAAAATAAGCAGACATTAGAAAAAGAGTAACAACTAGGTATTTCCAAGAGTATCACCAGAAAACCCGGTGTACATGCTCCAAGCAATGGTGGCACACAGCAGACGCACACAAGCACTGGACCGAGGACCGGCCAGTTTCTCCTGACAGTGTCCCCGAGTTCTGAAGACGGAGGAACTGCAACACCCACTAGCGGCAGCTCAAGAGCCAGTCTATTCGTGGATGTAACTAATTCACCTCATCTACCAGAATGCAAATAGAATTAAGGTTTTAAAAACACATCAATTAACATTTTTGTTAAACACAAATAAGAAACTGCCTTTTTGTTCCATCGCCTCAGAATTTAACTGCAAACACTGCTGTCACTGACGCGCCAGCTGTAGCGATCATCCTTGATCCATCAGGAAGCGGAAGCAGCAACTACCGCTGAGCATTTATTTCACAGCTAGTCGCGCGGGGCCATAAATGGTAAGAAGGGAAGAGAAACGAAACAAACTGGAGAACCACATCTGTTGGTGACAGAGGATGAAGACCATTCTTCGAACTTGCAAATTTCCTATTCAAGCCAAGTTTCAAGGACTCCAGATTTGTATGGTTGATTTATACTTAGCACTCTTTATCAGTTCATTTTTTAAAAATTCATTTCACTCAGATTATATAGTGTTCAAAAAAGAGTGCAAATCTTTTCAGTTTTAACCTGTTTTGAAAACTTTCTAAATGGATTAAGTTGGTTTTATTTTCAGAGCTCCCAATACTTGTGGACTTTTCTCCATCTGTTAATGGGGGCAGTAATATCTACCTTACAAGGTCCCTGTAAGGACTGTAGTAACACGCACCAAAGCATCTATCAAGTGCACACTCACGTTCTGCTATTCAGTGTATTCTATGGATTACTATAATCTGTTCTACATGACTTACTTGCCATCTTATTCACTCCTTTAAGATCACTCCACATCTGATCCTCCGCGTTCACTGGCAGCTGTATGCTCAGCTTCTGATAAACTGCTGGTATTGTCTGGAGAAACACTACTGGTAATTTTCGGACATTACACCATTCACATTTAGTTAGATCAGAGGTATTTAAAGTAATCCCTACAGGATCACTTTCTGGTTCTGGGGGAAAACAAATGGAAATGGAACAGAGTCAATTATTAGGAGGGCAAAATGACAAATGCAGGAAACTGAGAAAATACAAGTTTAAAGTTAAGCACATATTTATTATGCTCTGTAAATAGTAACTCTAGTGGGAAATGAAGAAAAATCTTTTTAACTATTTCAAAGAAGCTTCTATATTTTTTCCAAATTAAAAGAAGATTCCAGTGAAGTATACTTATAAAATTAAACATAGGTTTTATAATGTTACAGAATGAAATTATACAGATACACACCCTTTGTTAAGATAAATGTAATAACAAATCACCTCAATGAATTCTATGAATATCATTTTAATTTCTATTCCTGTAAAGTGTTTACTGTAGACAAAGCTTTAGTGAATCAAAAGACATAAAAAGCTTACCTTCTATCTGTATCTTGATAAAATCTAAACAAAACTAAAAATAAGATAAATTAGTACCAATCATATACTTGTGAAGATTTTGCTGCCAACTCCTAAATGGCATGTTATTTCAGTCTTAAGACTACAGAAGGCAGAAATGGAACATCTACCATGTGCTTAAATATGAGCTATTCCCCCCTCCGAATTCTCTCTCAAAAAACATGGGCTTCCCCTTTTGTATTCAAGTACTTAGAACATTTTTATTACTGCTTTTCTTTCAACTTCAAAGAGATGTTGAGAGAATATTACAACAACCTGAATATGCCATACCTAGATTTCCTGTTAGTATCCCACCATACCTACTCTATCATTCTTTCTATGTATGTATATGTACATACTCCCTTTTGCTAAATCAATGCACACATATCTCAAGAACAAGGGAATTCTCCTTTGCAGCCCAAACATCTTCACCACATCTGAGAAAATCAAGATTAACCTCACCTGACATAGAGTTCCATATTGAAATTTCCCAGCTGCCAAAAATTGTCCTTTATTGCTGTTTTAACTTTTCCCCAATCCTTAATTCTATCAAGATTATACTACATTTGCCTCTTTTGTCTACTCCAGTCTAGATCAGAAACCTGCCTCCCTCTTTTCTTCATAACATGGCTTCTGAAGAGTTCAGTTTAGGGTCTACAAAATGTACAACATCCTAGACTTGCGTTTCCTCAATTTTAAACTCAGGCCACTCTTTTCCAGCAAAAACCATCACATCAGTGACAATTTTGTACCTCCTACTTTATCACACTGGAAAGCAAAAGATGTCAGGCTGTCTCACTATCGATACAAGTTTAATCACTCGGCAAGACAGTGTGCCAGGACTTTCCACTGTAAAATACATTTTTCCCTTTGTAATTAAATAATAATCCATGGAGAGATACTCGAAAGCTTGTTGCTTTTCTTAGTAATACTCTATCCAAATGTTTTAGCATCAGTTGAAGAACTTGTGGTCTGAACTGGCTATTGCTGATGATTATAAAATGTTGATTTTCAAACTATTTTAATATGGAGAAGACATAATTAGGCCTAATATATCCTGAGCTTATACTCATTTTGTGTCTACATAAGAGAACTGAATAAAGAGATAAGAACTTCAAAATGCATTAACAAAAGTAAGTTGGACACAATAATTCGCAATTACAATATAAGTCAGTCACAGGGACAGTAGTACAGCATGGTGAATACAGTCAATGATTCCGTAACATCTTACTACGTAGATAGTAACCGCACTAGAGGGGGTGAGGGTTTAGTAATATGAATAACTGTAGAACCACTGTGTTGTGTATTTGAAATCAACATAAGATTATATATCAATGATACTTTAATAAAACAAAGGTAATTTGGATTATCAAAAAAAAGTAAGTTGGATTAGTATGTAGTGGGATGAACAGATATATGAAAAGCAAGTCTAGGAAAATGGTAATGGCAGAAAGTAGCTGGGATTTTATGAGTGCTTACTTTAAAATTTTTTTCAACTCTGAAAATCTTCACAATGTAAAAAAAAGGAAGCAAGAAAATACATAATAAATTTTAGTAATTATTACAATAATTGCAAATTCTAGAATGTCACTAAACACAATTTCTAAAGATTGTGTTTGAAAGTAATATGTTACTTGGTATTACTGGAAAATAACATTAATTGGGGATATCAAGAAAGGTACTGTAGCCTGGGAAACGCTCAACACACACAGGAGCAGAAGTTGCATGCTTTAAAAGGTCTATTAGATAACTCAAAATATGGCAATAAGGATGATTTAAAAACTAACACGGAAGCATTTTAATAAAATTGTTGCAGGAAATGTAGCGGCACAAGATGTAGGAATAAAAAGAAGCATGTCTAAGTATTTGTCATTCTAACATTTGTGTATACCTAAGTGATACGCCCAAGAGCTTCTGGACTTAAGCTGCCATAAACCTTGATTTTTTATCTTCTCAATTTTCTCATTGGAAAAATGAGGAACTGCATTATATTCCTAATAATGGAAGCCATTTTCCTATTAAACATAAGTATTTAGTTTTAAATAACATTAGCTTTTCTAGATAGTGACAAATTCTAATGCTGAGGGGATTTAAAATAATTCACCTAGTAATGATACATTTAAAATAGTAAAAGATTAAAAAATGTCTCAGATTAATCATGACAAAGCAGATAAATTATTTCACTACAAAATGTAAGTATGTTATGCTAAACAAAGAACTGTCAAATCATTTTTTAGCACACTATCTGCAGAATGTACAGATCCACTATTCTTCTCTTCCTTCATCAAAGAATGTTCTTCTGGAAAATCCCATAGCACAAGGAAGGTTAATACCACAGACTGAAAACTTCTACGCTGTAAGCACAACTATTTTCTGGCTGAGATATTTCATTTAGCATTTTTAACAATAAAAAAACTGTATCAACACATTATATTACACATACTGTCCTTTAAAGTAAGTTCACAGTTTTCTTCACTAGATTATATAAAACCTAACTAGTAACTGTCATGTAAAAAGCATTATGTTCAAACACTAATATAGTTCTTGATAGGTAGCCTTGAGACTAAATACTCAACTTTTAGCTAAATGTCTAAATTACCAGCAAAATCTTGATCATACTAAAAAGTCCTGAATAACTGTTAATGTGGGGAAAAGCCATAAAACTTACATTTTTGAGGTATAGTGACACAGAATGACATTTTTGTTAATTGATAGAAGCTAGGAAAAATAATCTCTACTATGAAGGTTTGTAACAAAACACAAGCTTCATAAATTCCTGACAATATGTTGCAATGTTACCAGGCAATTAATGGATAGACATTCTATGCATAACTTGCTCTGAGTCTCTGGAGTACTTCTGAAATGCTCTAGTTCTAGGGTTTAAGTTGTGAGTAGGTTGAGTTTTTGATGAAAAAAGAAAAAAAATGCTAGTTTCGCACACAACTTTCCTGATAAGAAATCATGCCCACATTTCATTTTCTCCTAAAAACTAACATATAAAGTTTCCCCCGCTTCTGATCATATTGTATCCTAGAACCATGAATCCTAGAAAAGTACTTATTTATCAAGATTATCATTATCAAGATTTAAACAATAATAATAAAACCACCCTTTAACTTTCCTAATGTGACATAATGTGCTTTCTGAAAGACAGTGTTTTATGTATAAAGGATAATACTAGGAGACAGAGTGTGGAAAAATAATTGGCAACAGTCAGGGAAGTCAAGTAAAGGCATTAAAAAATAAAGCTTATAAAATAAAGTTAGTGCTACAGGGAGACTGACCTACCAACAATGTACAGATACCCTGGGAGGAGGAAAAATGATGACTAAGAAGGCTGGGTGATGACATCATGTAACTAAGAGGACATTACATTAAATCTCCTCTACAAGAAGCATTAAAATTTCAATCAGGAAATCCACATTTGAATTGAATTCGGGGCAGCAGACTAGTAAGTATGACAGGTAAGAAAAAAGGATCACAGAAGGTCCTTTGGGCGTTGTGGGCACTGAACTAGCCCAGAAGTGCAGTGCCTCTTGGGTGGCCATTGTAGTTCAATCATCTGTTTCTAGAAGTCTTAGAAGACATTTTCCAGCAGACCCCAAAGCTTTCGGGATCCTCTTTCTATCATTACAGTTCTTTAAGATACTCTCTTCACGCACTGAGCTGGTCTAAGAATGACACAGTCACACACTAGGGGGACTTCTAGCCCAGGAGAACAGTATCTTCCTAGGATGAATTTGTCACTAATTTGAACATTGCATTTTGATTAATTTTTTTACCCACTGATTTTTATAGTGAGGAACTATTTATAACTTTATATTATCCTTTTATCATTCATACTTGTTTATATTATACTTTTAAAGCAATTTGAAACCTTGAAATAATTTTGATCTATTACATTAAGTATTTCAGTTTACAATTTAAGAATATTACCCATTAGCTTTAGCCATGGAATTTTGCCTCTTATAACTGGGACAGTTGAGACATTGAGAATTTACTTACAATCACAGGCTCTATCAATAGCCGGAAGAGTGTTCCCACTTGTATGCTCCGACAGTTCAAATTGACTCTCTCAAAGGAACTCGGGCGGTTTAAAGTTATAGGATCAAGTGAAGCTTCTTGATAAGTCACCTTGCGACGTTTTAGAGGTGTACTGACAATAGAATCACCAAACTGAAAAGGGAAATGTTCACGGAATAAGTCACTAAAACAAGGCCGCCAACTAAGCATACACAACGCAAGAAGACCCACCACAGAGAAGTATGGTCATCAGGACGTCACACAGATTCACTGCCGCATGTCAGATGGGGTGTCTGTGTTATAATCATACCTCCTGGGTCCAAACGACATCTGCACCCCCTTTAATGATCTGATCATTTTGAACATTAGTAACAACTCCTTGGGTTCTGGTGTCCGACACTGTAAAGCCAAAGGCAAGAGTGGCTGCCGAGTGAGCCACCACAGAGCAGCAGGGCCGCACCAGGCCCCACACAGGGGCCCGGGGGGCGGGGGGAAGCTGGCCAGTAACTGGCACTGCGGATGCCTTGAATTAAATCAGCAATTCTTTAGAGAACAGGTAATTTAGGGGGATGGTCAGTTACATTACAAAAGAATGCTTCTTTATATATTTAAGGATGTTAAACTACTTTATCTGTTAAATTAAGCTTTCAGTCACTTCCAAATGTAAATTAATCATAATATGATTGCATTACAAATAGCCCTCTCTAGATCTATTATCTGTTACATAGTTTCTGTTCTTTTGCCATCTAACAATTTGAAATTTGCATATAGTAAAATATAAAACAGAACATAGTCAAACATCATAGTAAAATACATCCAAGATAAAATGACTTCTCCCTGTCCACTAGATTATATGAGTACACTTTATAGTTGTAATTTGCTGTAAGGATGATGTAGTTTCTTCTTGAATTTTTTTACACTTTAAGTCTTTAACTGAAAATTATTCTCATGCATGTTTTAATGTTCTTTCAAATAATCTTCCAAGTGGCATTTTAAGCCCCACTTAAAGAACTACTCATCTTTTTCTCCTATGGATGCTGCCTATCGACAAAAAAGTTACATCCCCAAAGGGAGACTTCATACGAACGGTGTCGGCCAACATGAAAAGCACCTGGTCTCTCATCCTTGCTTTCCATGGCAGCAGGACTAAGCTCGCCTCTGCGTCCGCGGGGCGGCCCCCCAGCGCCTGCTCTGCTCCCCAGGGGTCCTCCTTTAGGGCTGCTTCCGCGTGCCCAGTGGACGATGCTGGGGAAGAACATGCTGAATCAGCAGGTTGGGGAGACACGCTTTTTCTTCCCTTAGTCCTGTCATTGTCATCATCATCATCACTGGACAAAATGACTATAAAGAAAATGTTAACTACTTCAGGTGTTTCGTTTCTGTCAGTTAAATATGTAAATACATTACCAAGGTGGAAGGTAGATCAAATTTGCTTTGGATCTCCTCCAGATATGAGACTAATAAAAATGAATGAAGACAAAATAAGTTCTCTCTAATGACAAGTTAAATTTTGAGAACAGTTAAAAATGAAGAAAGCATAAGAACTGGCTTTTTTTTTTAACAATATGCAAATATGAAATTGATTCTTAGTCCATCACCATCATCCACACAAAACATACAGCAGAAACTAAATGTTCATTAGTAGGTCTATTTTAGAGTTCCAAAAATATAAAATATGAAGATAATCTGCATACACACTGTTCACAAAATAGCACTTTAAGTGTATATGAAACTCCATGTGACCAAGTAATTTTATCTCATCCAGGAAATCACTAAAATCATCAGGCCTTGGGAGAACTTAGACCAGTGCCTAATACTAACTAGATATTGAGAAAATGCATGCGGGCAAGACATCACAAAGGTATTTGCTCGTACACCTCAGTCATTACTGAATCTTACCAAACCTGCAGAGCCACCCTTGAGCCAAATCTTAAACCCTTACCCTGGATTATAACGTACAAAATCCCGACCCTGCCTACTACTCCAATTTTCTTATTCTACTCCATTTTCCTCTTTTTATGCTCCAGACACTCTAGCTATTTATTCTGTTCCTCAAACAGCACAAGCTTATTCCTGCCTTGACTGCAACTCGCCTAACACTTTGTAGTTCTGTCATAATATCAGCTTAAATACCACTTTTTGACTGACTACTCGATCTGAATGTAAGCACACAGGTACTTGCTTATTCACATCATCTGATTTAAATCTTCTGTTGTTTTTTGTTGTGGACATTTATTTGTTCTTTTGTCTCTCCCCACTGCATATACACTGTAAGGGATCACCTGGCTCACTGCTCCATTCCCAGTCTAAACTGTGCCTCGTAAAGAGAAAGCATTCAAAGATCACATGCTGTGGAATGCATGAACTCATAGGAGTGGTTTTCTTTTTTAGTATCCCAAACATAAATGTCTAATTGATAAGTTCTGAGTAATTACATACCCCAGAGAGGCTTCATTGCCACATAATTCCACCTGTCTTATTTTGCTAAGCAGTCTCAAAAGCAAATGCTGAAATTGGATCTTTCTTAAAACTGGTACTTTATTATTTTACTAACAGAAAACCTAAAAGGCCAGATTAGAAGGTCTAAGCAAATTTGTACATATTTGAAAGAGAGGGCTTCGCCACTTACTAGCTGTCTGCCTCGGTTTCCTCTCTCCGAAACTGGGGACTATAGTGGTACCTAGTCAAAGGACTGTTGCAAGAATGAATGACTTATTAGGTAAATAAATTAATAACTTGTTTTGCACAGTGCCTGACATATGTAAGTTTTTAAAAAGTCCAAGAACTGCTTATGTTGTTTATGAAAAACCACACAGAAATAAGCAAGGCCTAGTGTTCTATCTACAACTACTTTCATGGAAAGCAGTTATGCTTCAAGGGCATTAAACCTTCTGTATCTACTGTATCAAAACTTATTCTAAAGCCCCAACTGCTGCAACAGACAGCACTGTATTACATGCTTGTTTTATTAACTTGAAATAAGTGAGGGTTGTGCTCAATGTCACCAGAATTGCAAAGCAAACGGAGTATGAAAGATGACATTATATAGTTAAAAAAGTTAACTATAGCTGCTTTAATTCTATGTAAAACACACATTTTTATCTATATATATCTAAGATTTAGGTCAAAGTTTGCTAAGGACTGAATTGTGTCCCCCCCTCAAAATTCCTCTGTTGAAACCCTAATCCCAATGTGACTATATTTGGAGACAGGGCCTAAGAAGAGTAACAAATGTTAGATGAGGTCATAAAGGTGAGGCCTCAAGGTGACAGCACTGGTGTCCCTGTAAGAAAAAAGAAACCAAGAGATCATGCTTTTCCTTGCTGTGAAAGGACAGTGACAGGGAAGCCATCTGCAAGCCAGGAAGAGAGGCCTCACCAGACACCAATCCTGATGACACCTTGATCTTGGATTTCCAGACTCCAGGACTATGAGAAAATACATTTTTGTTGTTTAAGCCACTCAGTCTGGGGTATTCTGTTACAGCGGCCTCAGCAGAATACGGGGTATCTTTGTACTTAGATTCCAAACTTGTCCCCAGAGACACCAGCATGTCTTCCTCCTCACTAATTCACTGTTCAGAAGCTCCTTTATCAAGAATGCCAGTTCTACCACCTAAAAAGTACCCTTTCTCACTGTGATGCCGACAACTGCTGCTCCCTTTCCCCGGGTGGGCCTCACTTTCCACCTGAAATTCATGACTCCTTGAGACACTGCATATTTTACTTACTATTTAACCACCCAGGACAGAATAAAAGCTTCATGGTAATAAACTATTTTAATGGGAATACAAATTTAAGAATTATTAAGTATATTAAAAAAACAGACTTTGGAAGCAGAAAAATCTGTTCATTCTAAACTCCAATAGTCCATATGCATAAAATATTTAGAAGTCACTCAATGTCCTTAGGCCTGGGTTGCCTCATTTATAAAACGCAGTGTATTAGTACCTACCTCACATGATTGTAAAAATAAATTGGTTAGTGTAGAAACCTTTATCACAAAGTACATGGCATGCAATAAATGATATTCCTATCATATCCATATTACTAATATGAAATGTTCTTAAAACAACATATTTTTTCATATACTTTAATTAGATGTACTTAATTATACTTTTTAGTTTTGTTTTTTGAGCAGGGGAGGGGAGTAAACCTAGGCTTTATGGTTTTAATTCATTGTTGATATGGTTGGTGCTAGGTTAAGCTCTGAATAAATTACCACCTCAGAACCACATGAATTTATCTTTGTTTTACTTATCAACTTAACCCCCCATCCTGGAAACCTCCTCAGGATGTTAAAAATTTGGCTCAATAATAATGCTCAGTAACTGCCTAATAAATAGATTTTTCATCATTATCTTACCATTAAAATACAAAAACCTCACCATTATGAACAATTCAAATGATATTAACAGTATTTAATATTGCATTGGTACAACACTAAAATGTATAATAAAATATCCATTAAATACCAACATCATCATAACAGAATGCTGGCTGGACAGCTATCATACAGTAATTCTTTTTTAAATCAAGTTCTTTTCAGAAAATAAGCTAATGTACTGGTATGGGCTAAGGTTTTTATATTCAATTGAATTAAAATAGAACTTGAAATGTTTCTGAAGTTTAAAAAAAATCTTAATTTTACTCCCTTTATTTGCCAGTTTTCAGAGTAATGATTTAGAACCTTAAGCAACCTCTAAGGGTAATCAATGGAGAGCCTTTTTCTTTTGGGGTTAGTATGGGGATATCGTTATTAATTAATTTCAATGTATTTGATGTATTTCAATGAACAGTAGTTATGATTCATTTTGTGACCTGAATAGACGTATTACTGGTCAGCGGGGGCCCTTTCATTTTAGTGCCTGTGCCCTTCCGATATGCCCATAGTACTTTCTGGCAGCCTCTATGCTTGTGAAAAGGTGAGATGATCTAGGTTATTCTCATCTGTTTGTGCCCCAGACCTGGAGTCAGTCATTTCTCTGAGAAGCTTGGGTTATTTTTAGTGGAAATGTTTTTAAAAAGTACCAGTATTGTCAACAGGGCTGTTCATGTATAGACGAGGGTTGCTTAGTTCTCTAGGTATGTGCTGTGGATAAAATCAGGAAATTATTCTCTATATAAGAGAAAATATATAATAATTTTGCAGTATTTCCAATTCAAATTTAAAGTTACAGGAGTTTTACTTCTTTGATTTCACTTTTGTATTCCTTTTCTCTAACAATGAATAAACTTAGGATTTCTTTGCAGTTCTGTTTGACCTTAAAATATATACCGCAGTAGGAATGTACAGCCACAATGTTTTTATTTGAAATGCATTTGAAATATTCTGTATTAAAAGCCATCAACTAAACATATAATCAGGTTCATTTGTTTCATTAAAATTTTCTTTTAACATTTCTGATTTAATTTTGTTTTATGACCGTGCAAAACATTTAGATGGTTCCAGGGTCAAATATATAAAACAAAGTATATTTAGAGAAACCTAGCATCTATCTCTAATTCCTACATTGTTTCTTCCTTTCCAAACAGCTTCTTTTTAAAATTTGGTATATCTTTTTCATTAGAAAAAAAGTATATTCATTCTTGGTATGCACTGTGCTCTGCATCTCGCTATATTTACTTGATTAAAGATCTTGGAAACCACTCTACACAATATTAAATGAGATCTTTCTCCACTTTTACAGCTACAAGTGCTATACACATTCAACCAGTCCCTGGCTGTATCCAATTTTCTGCTATTTATTACCTAAGACTGCATTTCAAGGATACACACATATGTATACATGTGTAGGGATAGGAAAAAGATGTAGGGGAGAAATGAAAGTGGTAAGGGACTCATTTCCACTGAATCCTTCCTATGTGTCAAATACATCACTGGACTGTGGAGGTACTTTACACATTGTTCTATTCACACCCTCAGAAACACCCTCAGGCAGGAACTTCACCCATTTACAGATAACCAGGCCAAATTGAAAAAGCTGGGCATAACAGGCACTTATTTGAGACAGGGGCAAAGGTCTGTCAGGGCTCTTGGGTTTTTTCTATGTAAGGTGGATAGGATGAGAACAAAATCGATTATTTTCCAACTACATGGACAGTTTTAATTGTCTACCCAAAATGATATTACATAATTGACACAAGAAGATACCTATTAAAACTGTACTTCTCAAATATGTTCATGCTCACATTAAAAACATATGTGAAAAATACTGGACTGATAGAAGTGCTAAACGGGGTAAAATACTTACTTGGATCATTTAGGTCCAACAGGCTTGTTTTCCTTTCTTTCAGGGATGTGATTCTGGCTACTTTTGCCCAAGGTAAAATGACTTCCCCATTTGTGTGCAAATAATTCTGTCTACTATCATCACAATTCACAATAATATTAATTGGAACCTTTCCCACACTGTTGCCATAAAACTTCCTGGGTGGTAATGCTGTGTTTTGTGACTTCTCTCCTCCAGAATTCTGATGAATTGACGTTCTTAATAATGGTTCAGCAGATTCACTCAAAGTTATAGCTTCTCTGCAATTTCTTTGCAAATCCTTAGGAAAAAGAATACCACAACTTTGGCATTTGGTCTGATTTTCTTTTTCTTTTCCACCTTTTGGATAAAATCCACATTGTTTAGAAACTTTAAGTTCCAAAAGAATAAAAGAAACAAAATACTTTGGTATTTTATTTCAACATTACAGAATAATGAAAAAAATATCTCAAAATAAGTCTCTCACTCCCCATCATCACCATCAAGGCTACCATAATATCCTGAATACATGATACTACTTGGGGTTTAGTTATCAGAATGCTGAAAGGAATTTTCAAGAGCATCTAGTCTAGCTATCTTCAAATTAGACTATACTCCTCAAGGGCTGTATTTTCTAAGGCACACGGGGCATAAATAGCCTTAAAGGAATCAATGTCTAGGTCCTCAATTTCCACATAAAATTTTCCAAAAACTGATTTGATTATGCTTTTGATGTCAAGAAACCTCCTGCCACAACTTCTCTCCTATTTTAAGAGAACTCTAAGCCTTTCTTCCATTTTGAATATTACAATGGCACATTGCCTTGGGTATAAAAACCATAAACTAAACAAAAGGAGAATTTTAAATGTTGGAAAAATGAATCAATTCTCAGTTTTGGTTGACAAACACTTCTTACAAGACAACTGTTTTCTAAGAGTGCTTCAAAATATTTTGAGGAAGGCCTATCTAGGTAATAATTCCAAGATCACTAAAAAATGCTTTTTGATGTTAGAGTATCATCTGATTTTGTGCATATCAGTTAGGAGTTCAAAATATTAAGTGATCCCACTATAATAAAAACTTCCCACATTCATGAACTTATTTATGTGAATAAGGTTCTTCGGCACTTACATCTGTGAAGAAAAATATGAATAGATGCTGAATACTGTCTCAGGAGTTAACATGAAATTTATCAGTGGACACATGAAGTAAATGACAGAAGTCAATGTCTCTAATTAAAAGATGAATTTCTGATCATTTTAGTTTTTATGTCAATAATGACTTACCAAACTTTGTACCAATATATAATTTTAATCAATAGTGTATGGTTAATAACCTAAATGACTCAATCTAACAAATTTTTTTAACACTTTCAGCCTTGTATCACAGAGAATGGGTAAACAGATAAATATTTGTGTAACAATGAAATGACAGACTGAGATGATAATTATCAAGTGTATCGTATGTGGATGCTACCAGATTCATATATGAGGAGAGCGACTTAACCATCCCATTTAAAAATGTTACTCCTTTCACTGCATCAATTATTATATCCCATGGGATCATTTAAATTTGGGATGAAAAATGTTTACTGTCAACTAAAAAATATGTAAGAAAAGACACAATTGTTTAAAATTCCCTTTGGCCTTTCAGGTGACAGAAGTCCTCAAGTGCTTGCAGGACTGACTGGTAGGTGGTAGTTACACGTGTACACATAAGCAACAAAATTCAGCAAACTGAAACTTATGTTCTATATATTTTATTCTATGTAAATTTGTAACTCGAAGATATGTAGGAAGTATGCAAACAAGTCTAAAGACCGCTGTTTTAGTTATATCTCCTTGTTTTAAAGAAGAAACAACTGATAAAGAAATTGTTTACCTTGCCCAACGTGATTAGTAACAAGGCCCTTCCACTATGCCATGTTACCTGTTCAAGCAGCTAAACCAGGTAACAAACCAAGCTTTACCCATGGCAAAACTGAATTTAGCAGAACTATCAGCTCAGGTATAGGGTGAAACTCTCAGGGCCTGGTGAAGAACAATTCACAGGTATCTACAAGCAAAACAATTCCCTAAGTTGAGACAGGGCTGTGAGACCTGTGTGCCTAACGCAGAGTGGAGAGCTGATACCGAATGCCTGCTTCATCGAGAGAAGGCCACAGAAGGGCCACGTCTCACCAGGACTGAATCCATCCTGCAGGAAAGGCCTGCGAAGAAGCTGTGATTCAAAAGGATCGACCTGATCTCCAAATGCCCTGACTGCCCAACGACAGATTTCAATGATCCTTAAAGAAAGACAATGAAGTCCAAACACTCAGTAGCAGCTTAGCATATGTAGATTATAAAAAGAGCATGTCTCTTTCTCTGCTAGTATATAGGAGAATTCAGTTATGCTATTTGTGGAGTCTAGGTGTAAGGAGATTATTTTTCTCATAGCACTTTCAATAGGGCTCTGTGTATTAGAAAGCACAGGTAGCAGGTAAACTGTGCGAACACCTGATTAGACACAGATATGGGACAGATGATCTGACTCTCACATTTTGGCCTACTGCCAATCTGTGAGGGAAATAACAGAACATTTAAATGAAACACAAACAATGCTCCTGGCTGGTCATGTCCCACTGAGCCTGAAAGGGAAACCTGTAGAAAGGAGTCTCCCATATTGAAATACTACATACACACTACCCTGTATGAAATAACTAAGAAAAACCTGAACCCCACTATTCCCGTGATGTGCAAAGACATATTTCCACCTCTAGCTAGGTTATAAATTTTGTGGTAAACCAAAACCAAAAAAAGTTCAAAGTCATTCATATAAGTGGGAGACAGAGCCCCACTTTTCACCACAGTGGGAGTCAGCTATGTAACCACCCACTGTCTTTCAAGAAACTGAGGATATAGTCAAGCTGGGTGTGACTGGCTGCAATACTATAATGCACACGATAAAGATGAACAGGACATATTTCAAAGACAAGAACTATGGAAAAGCAAAACTTCCATGTTTCCTTGTATAAAATTGATACTGAAACAGAAAAAGCACATCCCTCCTATTAAAATTTTCAAAATTGAAATATGGCAGGAAATACAGTGTGAGCTATTATCATATCCTTCCATCAGCTAAGAACTACCTTGGAACCATCAGTAACAACTAAGAATACAATGCAGATCAGCTGAACTGAATATGGTATTACATTTTTCATTATAAAAACTAGAGATTAAGAATTTTATCAATCTAGCAATCTAAAAACTAGAATCTCAACATTGCTCAATAACTTAGATGTTAAAAAAAGTTGTTTTCATCTGGCATGTCTAGTGGAGGAAGGACGGTGTGCTTGGAGAGCAGCCTTCTTCTTTTCTCCTCCCCTGCCTGGGCCAAGCAGGAGCCCTGCAGAGGCGATGCCAGCATGGCTGAGGCCAAGTGCAGGCTGGCATGCCAGGAGACACGTCACGTACAAGGCAGCAGAGCAAATGAGGAAATACACTGGTGATGACAGGAGTCAGGTTTCTCTCCGACACGAGAAGGGAGTGACAAACATGCGAATTAGAAAAAGCCAAGAAAAACACTGTGGTGTTGAAGCATTACGGAAACTCCCAATGTGAACTCATGGATTTCCATCTGTGCTAGACATTCTCTCTCACAAACACACACGCATGTCCATTTCCCAGCTGTCCACTGTGAGGGCCCAAGAATGACTGGCAGGAGCAACGAACACAACCAGAGCCCAGATCCTCCTCCACTTACAGGAGTAACAGCTCCTCAGAGAAATGCAACTCAGCTGAGACAGAGCGAAGACAGTCTAGACCACCTGGTTATACTAAAAAGTAAGTATCAAAGATGGTGCAGACACCAAAAAGGAAGAGCAGCCAGCAGGGAGAACTTCCCAGGGGCCAAGCCTGGGGCAATCTGGGCACCAAAATAAGGACAGCCACAGGATACAACTCTGAGTTAGACAACAACTCACAGGTCTATGGCAGTTAAGGAAAAGCCCCACCTTACAGTAGGCATATTAATAAATGAGTTTAGAAACACCTACTAAGTAACTAGTGGGCAAATCTAGGTGAGTACATCTTAAGATAAAAGTTATGTTATCGGGAATGTAAAACAGCACCCTGCGCCTCCTGATGTGGTGCAATGATAAGCTTTTACAGCATCACATCTGAGGTACCCTGAAAAATGTATAAATCATGACGACTCTCCAGACAAACCCAACCTGAAGTACAGCGTAAGTGGCCTATATTTCTCACAAATACCAAGGTTATGAAAGATAAAGGGAGACTGAAGAACATGATAGTTAGATGTGACATATGATCCTGAACTGGATCCTGTTCCCATAAAGAACATTAATTGGGTGAAATTTAAATGGAGCTTATAGATTAGATGGTAATTCCATGTTACTTCAAAAACTTTGACAGTGCACGCTGGTTATACAGGAGAATGTTTTTTTACTAAGGAACCATACACTAAAATCTTAAGTGGTAAATGGTATCATGCCTGTAACTTATAGTCAAATGGTGTAGAAACACACACACACCCAGGTGGGGTGGGGGAGGTGGGAAGCAGGCAGAGGGAGGGAGAACGATAAAGCAAATGTAGAAAACTGGGGAATTTAGTAGAAGAATATGTGGATAGCCTATTATTTTTCCAATTTTTCTGTAAATTTAAAATTATTTAAAAAATTTCTGGTTGAGAGAAATTATTTAGAGTATGCTGTAGGAAGGTATTGATAATTTATTTTGAGAAAAATACACATTCTAGATTTTGAATAGTTAAAAACAATATCAGAGGAGGAGCCAAGATGGCAGCGTGAGTAGGGCAGGGGAAATCTCCTCCCAAAACCATGCATATTTTTGAAAATACAACAAATACAACTATGCCTAAAAGAGAGACCAGAAGACACAGGACAACAGCCAGGCTACATCTACACCTGCAAGAACCCAGCGCCTCGCGAAGCGGGTAAGATACAAGCCCCAGCCTGGCGGGACCCGAGCGCCCCTCACCCCAGCTCCCAGTGGGAGGAGAGGAGTCAGAGCGGGGAGGAAGAGGGAGCCCAGGACTGCTGAATACCCACTCCTAGTCATCCGCACTGGAGCGCAAACACACAGTGCGTGGTGTGCTGGATATTAGGGAAATGGAACAGTAAAACCTGCGAGCGGGTCCCTGCAACCAGCGCCCCTGGGACAAAAGTGCTTTTTGAAAGTCTTAAAGGGACAGGGACCCCACAGCTGGACAGAAGCGTTCCGGGAGGACACTCAGCTCAGCAGTTGGGAATCCCGGGGAACTCTGGGTGCCCTAATCCCCTGAGAGGCAGTCCAGCTCTGAGGCCTCTCATGGCGATAAACAGCCTCCCGCCCACTACCCCTCCGGCGTGGCCCTGCCATAGCAGGGGAGAAGCCTGAGAGCGGCCGCACCCACAGCAACTGCCTGGAGCCTCCACCGCAGCTGCCCAGGCTAGAATCAGAGGCCCCATCAGTGGGCAGCTACCCAGCACAAGCCACTAGAGGTTGCTGTTCTCGCAGGAAAGGAAGGCGAACAGCAAGCAAGAAGGGACTTTGTTCTCCCAGCTGACACAAGCACCAACTGCCCACGACTACCTCTATCACCATGAAAAGGCAGAAGAATTTGATCCAGACCAAAATCACACAGACAATCCCCGAGAGGGAGCCTGGGGAGATAGATTTAACCAATCTTTCTGAAAAAGAATTCAAAATAAAGGTCGTAACCATGCTGATGGAGCTGCAGAGAAATATGCAAGAGCTAATGGATAAAGTTGGAAGGGAGATTACGGAAATAAAACAATCTCTGGAAGGACTTAAGAGCAGACTAGATGAGGTGCAAGAGGCCTTTAATGGAATAGAAATCAGAGAACAGGAACACGGAGAAGCTGAGGCAGAGAGAGATAAAAGGATCTCCAGGAATGAAAGAATATTAAGAGAACTGTGTGACCAATCCAAGTGGAACAATATCTGCATTATAGGGGTACCAGTAGAATAAGAGAGAGAAAAGGGAGAGAAAGTGTCTTTGAATAAATAATTGCTGAAAACTTCCCCAAACAGGGGGAGGAAATAGTCTCTCAGAAGACAGAAATCCACAGAACTCCCAACAGAAGAGACCCAAGGAGTACAACCCCAAGACACATAATAATTAAAATAGCAAAGATCAAGTACAAGAACGGAGTATTAAAGGCAGCTGGAGAGAGAAAAAAAGGTGACCTACAAAGGAAAACCCATCAGGCTATCATCAGGCTATCAACAGAAACCTTACAAGCCAGAAAAGAATGGCATGATATATTTAATGCAATGAAACACAAGGGCTTTGAATCAAGAATACTGTATCCAGCACGATTATCATTTAAATATGAAGGAGGGATTAAACAATTTCCAGATAAGCAAAAGTCGAGGGAATTTGCCTCCCACAAACCACCTCTACAAGGTATTTTAAAGGGATTGCTCTAGATGGAAGTACTCCTAAGGCTAAATAGATGTCACCAGAGAAAATAAAATCCCAGCAAAGAAAGCAGAACAACCAAATACTAATTAAAGGCAAAAATTAAAATAAACTACCCTCAAAAGCAGTCAAGGGAAACACAAAAAAGTACAGAATAAAACACCTAACATATAAAGAGTGGAGGAGGATAAATGAGGGAGAGAAATAAAGAATCATCAGACTGTGTTTATAATAGTCTAACAAGAGAGTTAAGTTAGACAGTAAAATAGTAAAGAAACTACCCTTGAACCTTTAGTAAGCATGAATCTAAAGCCTGCAATGGCAGTAAGTATATATCTTTCAATCATCACCCTAAATGTAAATGGACTGAATGCACCAATCAAAAGACACAGAAAAATAGAATGGATAAAAGAGCAAGACCCATCTATATGCTGTTTACAAGAGACTCACCTCAAACCCAAAGACATGCACAGACTAAAAGTCAAGGTATGGAAAAAGATATTTCATGCAAACAACAGGGAGAAGAAAGCACCTGATGTTGCAGTACTAGTATCAGACAAAATAGACTTCAAAACAAAGAAAGTCACAAGAGATAAAGAAGGACATTACATAATGATAAAGGGGTCAGTCCAACAAGAGGATATAACTATTATAAATATATATGCACCAAATACAGGAGCACCTACATATGTGAAACAAATACTAACAGAACTAAAGGAGGAAATAGAATGCAATGCATTCATTTTAGGAGACTTCAACACACCACTCACTCCAAAGGACAGATCCACCAGACAGAAAATAACTAAGGCACAGAGGCACTGAACAACACACTAGAACAGATGGACCTAACAGACATCTACAGAACTCTACACCCAAAAGCAGCAGGATACACATTCTTCTCAAGTGCACATGGAACATTCTCCAGAATAGACCACATACTAGGCCACAAAAAGAGGCTCAGTAAATTCAAAAAGATTGAAATTCTACCAACCAACTTCTTGGACCATAAAGGTATAAAACTAGAAATAAATTGTACACAGAAAGCAAAAAGGCTCACAAACACATGGAGGCTTAACAACATGCTCCTAAATAATCAATGGATCAATGACCAAATTAAAATAGAGATCAAGCAATATATGGAAACAAATGACAACAACACAAAGCCCCAACTTCTGTGGGACACAGCGAAAGCAGTTCTAAGAGGAAAGTATATAGCGATCCAGGCATATTTAAAGAAGGAAGAACAATCCCAAATGAATAGTCTAATGTCACAATTATTGAATTGGAAAAAGAAGAACAAACGAGGCCTAAAGTCAGCAGAAGGAGGGACATAATAAAGATCAGAGAAGAAATAAATAAAATTGAGAAGAATAAAACAATAGAAAAAAATCAATGAAACCAAGAGCTGGTTCTTTGAGAAAATAAACAAAATAGATAAGCCTCTAGCCAGACTTATTAAGAGAAAAAGAGAATCTACACACATCAACAGAATCAGAAACGAGAAAGAAAAAAATCACGACGGACCCCACAGAAATACAAGGAATTATTAGAGAATACTATGAAAACCTATATGCTAACAAGCTGGAAAATCTAGAAGAAACAGACAACTTCCTAGAAAAATACAACCTTCCAAGACTGACCAAGGAAGAAACAGAAAATCTAAACAGACCAATTACCAGCAACGAAATTGAAGCGGTAATCAAAAAACTACCCAAGAGCAAAACCCCCAGGCCAGATGGATTTACTGCAGAATTTTATCAGACATACAAAGAAGACATAATACCTATTCTCCTTAAAGTTTTCCAAAAAAATAGAAGAGGAGGGAATACTCCCAAACTCATTCTATGAAGCCAACATCACCTTAATACCAAAACCAGGCAAAGAACCCACCAAAGAAGAAAATTACAAACCAATATCCCTGATGAACGTAGATGCAAAAATACTCAACAAAATATTAGCCAAATGATTTCAAAAATACATCAAGAGGATCATACACCATGACCAAGTGGGTTTCATCCCAGGGATGCAAGGATGGTACAACATTCAAAAATCCATTAACATCATCCACCACATAAACAAAAAGAAGGACAAAAACCACATGATCATCTCCATAGACGCTGAAAAAGCATTCGACAAAATTCAACATCCATTCATGATAAAAACTCTCAACAAAATGGGTATAGAGGGCAAGTACCTCAACATAATAAAGGCTGTATATGATAAACCCACAGCTAACATCATACTGAACAGCAAGAAGCTGAAAGCTTTTCCCTGAGATCGGGAAGAAGACAGAGATGCCCATTCTCCCCACTGTTATTCAACATAATACTGGAGGTCCTAGCCACGGCAATCAGACAAAACAAAGAAATACAAGGAATTCAGATTGGTAAAGAAGAAGTCAAATTGTCACTATTTGCAGATGACATGATATTGTACATAAAAAACCCTAAAGACTCCACTCCAAAACTACTAAAACTAATATTGGAATTCAGCAAAGTTGCAGGATACAAAATTAACACACAGAAATCTGTGGCTTTCCTATACACTAACAATGAACTAACAGAAAGAGAAATCAGGAAAACAATTCCATTCACAATTGAATAAAAAAGAATAAAATACCTAGGAATAAACCTAACCAAGGAAGTGAAAGACCTATACCTTGAAAACTACAAGACACTCTTAAGAGAAATTAAAGAGGGCACTAACAAATGGAAATTCATCCCATGCTCTTAGCTAGGAAGAATTAATATAATCAAAATGGCCATCCTGCCCAAAGCAGCCTACACATTCAAAGCAATCCTTATCAAATTACCAACAGCGTTCTTCAACAAACTGGAACAAATAGTTCAAAAATCCATATAGATCCACCAAAGATCCCAAATAGCCAAAGCAATCCTGAGAAGGAAGTATAAAGTGGGGGATCTCACTCCCCAACTTCAAGCTCTACTACAAAGCCACAGTAATCAAGACAATTTGGTACTGGCACAAGAACGGACCCACAGACCAGTGGAACAGAAAAGAGACTCCAGACATTAACCCAAACATATATGGTCAATTAATATACGATAAAGGAGCCATGGACATACAATGGGGAAATGACAGCCTCTTCAACAGTTGGTGTTCGCAAAACTGGACAGCTACATGTGAGAGAATGAAACTGGATCATTGTTTAACCCCATACACAAAAGTAAATTTGAAATGGATCAAAGACCTGAATGTAAGTCATGAAACCATAAAAATCTTAGAAGAAAACATTGGCAAAAATCTCTTGGACATAAACATGAGCGACTTCTTCATGAACATATCTCCCCGGGGAAGGGAAACAAAAGCAAAAATGAACAAGTGGGACTATATCAAGCTGAAAAGCTTCTGTACAGCAAAGAACACCAACAATAGAACAAAAAGGCATCCTACAGTATGGGAGAATATATTCGAAAATGACAGATCTGATAAAGGGTTGACATCCAAAATATATAAAGAGCTCACGCACCTCAACAAACAAAAAGCAAATAATCCAATTAAAAAATGGGCAGAGGAGCTGAACAGACAGTTCTCCAAAGAAGAAATTCAGATGGCCAAGAGACACATGAAAAGATGCTCCATATTGCTTGTCATCAGAGAAATACAAATTAAAACCACAATGAGATATCACCTCACACCAGTAAGGATCACCACCATCCAAAAGACAAACAACAACAAATGTTGGCAAGGATGTGGAGAAAGGGGAACCATCCTACACTGCTGGTGGGAATGTAAACTAATTCAACCATTGTGGAAAGCAGTATGGAGGTTCCTCAAAAAGCTCAAAATAGAAATACCATTTGACCCAGGAATTCCACTCCTAGGAATTTACCCAAGAATACAGCAGCCCAGTTTGAAAAAGACAGATGCACCCCTATGTTTATCGCAGCACTATTTACAATAGCCAAGAAGTGGAAGCAACCTAAGTGTCCATCAGTAGATGATTGGATAAAGAAGAGGTGGTACATATACACAATGGACTATTATTCAGCCATAAGAAGAAAACAAATCCTACCATTTGCAACAACATGGATGGAGCTAGAGGGTAATATACTCAGTGAAATAAGCCAGGCAGAGAAAGACAAGTACCAAATGATTTCATTCATATGTGAAGTATAAGAACAAAGAAAAACTGAAGGAACAAAACAGCAGCAGAATCACAGAACCCAAGAATGGACTAATAGTTACCAAAGGGAAAGGGACTGGGGAGGATGGGTGGGAAGGGAGGGATATGGGCAGGGAAACAGAAATGGGGCATTACGATCAGCATGTATAATGTGGGGAATGGGGAGGGCTGTGCAACAGAGAGAAGACAAGTAGTGATTCTACAGCATCTTACTATGCTGATGGACAGTGACTAATGGGCTTGTGGGGGGCACATGATGAAGGGGGGGCCTAGTAAACATAATGTTCCTCATGTAATTGTAGATTTATGATACCAAAAAAAAAAAAAAAAAAAGGCCACATCTACGTAAGACCACCAAGAATCAATGTGCGTACAGGAAGGGGAGGGAAGCCCTCCTTTATAGTTCTTATTATGTGTGTGCGTGTGCAATAAACTTTGAAAAGTGTGCCAAATAAATAAATAAATAAATAAACAAAACAATCTAACGAAGGTAGAAAAGTTTGCCTGAGTAATTTCTCTAGGTCTCATCTAGTCCAATAAGAAAAGGTCACCTAGAATTTAATTAGTAAAAATAATATTAAACATACCAACTGATGAGCAAAAACAAGTAATTTCCCCACCCACCTCTAAATCAGTCAAACATTTTTTTTTAGCAGTAGACAGAGGAGGTGAAGTAGACTGATATGTTGTACTGTGACGTTTTTGTGATACTTTTCTTTTAATTTTGGACTCCAAGTGTGATTCAGATTCTTCTGTTTTCTTCACTATACCATCTAAAGGAAGGAGAAAAAAACAAAAGTATTGAAATTAAATTTTATAAATTCCTCATGACCTTTGCTATGAAAAAATGCTAATGTGTATTATTCAAATCATTATGCTTGGGTTAAATAATGTTTCAACATGCGCAGTAAAGGACCACCCAAACTTAGGTCAGAGCCTCCAGCCATGTTTGCCACCCCGCTGAGACCCCCACCCCAGCCAGGACCACGTGGGGCCACCCACCAAGAGCACCAACACTCCCTGCAGCTGGTTTCGTGCTGCAAAGGAGCAGAGCACTGCCTGCACGGAGTCACCCCCAACCTCCCCCACACACATTTTCTTCTAAATTACTTATTCTTCTAAGATTAGTAATGAGAAAAATTTGAATTCAAATGTTGGGTACAACAGTTTTGAAAAAGAAAAGCAAATTATCCCCACCTAATGATTTTTTAAGTTTAGGAAACACAAAAGACAACATTCCTCATTATTTTTCACGTGTTTAAAAATTTTCACTGAAGATATATAATTAGGATTTTTATACAACTTAATGAAGTCCAAAACAGGACAACTTACAATATATCACAATCCGACCTCATTAGCACAGATCTAAGCACACAGACCAAACATGCTCCTGACATCACGGCCGCGGTCACACACTCATGCGGCCCCGGCTTGCTGGGTACTTTTACTTCTCAGTCTTAAATGTCCTCTTCTGGTTTTTCTAAAGATTATCTACATATAAAAATCAACATTATCTAGTATTTCTGAGTTTGATGTGCGGTAATGTATTAAGAACGTTATGTAATTACCTGTGGTCAGTGTAATCACCGAGTTCCACTAAGTGATTTCTCCTACTCAGTCTTGGCACAGTTCAGCCACCTTCATTTTCCTGGACACCAAAACTAAAAATCTAAATAATCACTGACCTCTCCTTGCACTTCCTTCCTCATATCCAAGGGAATTCTAATAGTAATAGCTTCGGAATTCCTTCCTTCCTCTCCAACCCCACTGCCACTACATTTCAGATGTTTTACTCTGACCTAAATTGACCTCCCTCACTCCAAATGACCTGACACAAAAGTGTGACCATCGTCCAGTACTTAAAATCGTTCAATGATTCTAGTAGTTAAGGAGAAAATTCTGAACGCTGTCTCTTGGCAAGCACTGGTCGTCGATGCCCATCTGCCATGCAAACCAACCACCTCAGAAGTGCGTTTCTCCAGGGTTTTTTCTCTTTCACCCTCTTCATATGTGCTGCTCTCTTCAAAGCAAAGTTCCTGTCTATCTAGTAAATTCAAACCTTCCTCTGTGAAGAGGCTCCCTCTGCCCAACACGAGGCACAATTAAGCGCTCCTGGGGCTACCCCAGCACCTGCTCCGGACTCCGTCAGCACCCACTTGCTTTTACTGTAACTGTGCACCGATCTGCTTCCTCCCGTTACAGTGTCTGTTCTCAAAGAGCACAAATCATGCTTTAGTCATGTGTTTTCCCAGTGCTAGAAACAGCACAATGTAAGGGCTCAGAAAATGTTGACTGGATTCATGAATCACATTACAAAAGGTAAAACTATACAACATATTAAAAAAAGACAAAACTACATGAGTGGAAGGGATGCTGTTACTATGTCACCTCTTAAAATGGCTGAAGTTTGCCACACAGAAATACTGATTCACTCAGATCTGGAAACATATGGACTCAGCTTCCCCAAACCTGCTACCATGCCTGAGGTTGCAGAAAGCTGCTCCAGTCCAGAGCCTCCATGTGGTAGTAACTACTACTAGGAGGGCCATCTCACTTCTTAGGTTGGTTACATATAAAAATTAGTTTCTACACAAATGAATATTAAAGAACTAGAATGCAGCACTAAATAAAAATGTAGGCAGATAAGATTTGGAATTCAGAAAATTAACACAGTTATCAGGAATACACAGCCAATTATTGGCATAATTTAATTTACAAAACTGTCTTAAAACATTTTTCCCCCCTCCAAGTTTCTTTGGCCTTACGAACTAAACTTTTTGGTACAGAAGAGAGCTTTCCCTTATAAACATATTTCATCAATCTTGTAATCCCCGTAGTATCTTGGTGCATCATTTTGCTCAAACATGTATCTGTATCGCTTCTCCGCCAGAGCCTGCCTGCAGACTGACATTTAAAAAACCATTATCACTTCACTCCTGATCACATAAACACCCTATTCTCTCCACCACAGCTGTCTCATCCTGTCTGTGTCATATTTTCTCAACTTCCTATCATAATTAACAAAGGGGGAAGCAAGTGCACCCAGGTTTTGAGAAAATCTGAAGATTTTTACTAATAGAGAAAAATTATTTTACAATCTTGATCCCAATCTTGAACCCTTAACAAGGTTATCTACAAGGTAAGATAAAACAAATGGCAAAGAATGACAATAATTAGGAATTCTAAGAAGAAACCAACGTGACATGCAGGTATGGCAAACGATTGACAGTGTATGGGAAAGCAGATCTATAAGAAGACAGTAAGCATAAAAAATTAACATCAGAATTAAGAATATCTTTAGAATTCTATCTTCTATAGAAAAACAGTTGAGAAGATTATGGTAATTCAACTGAAAATTAGCTAATCGCAACCTATAGGCAGAAAAATAAAATGGCAAAAGACTTAAAACTTGACTGGTCCAGGAACGACAAATGCTTAACAAAGGGCTCGTGGAGGTTTTACGAGCTGATCATGGAGGTCACTGTAGCAAAGCCATGACACAGCTGCCAAACCCCCACCACACTCCTCCAGGGAGGGACCTGACGTGAGATCTGTGTGACAAGCTTGCTTCCGCTGAACGCCTCTTTTAAGGATGAGAATATAACATGTTCACCCAAGACCACACAGTAGAGTAGGAATAGCAAGACTAAGGTATTTCCTGCTGGATTCCCTAGCTAAACATCTTATTTCTAGGGATTTGATCTAAAAAAATAATAGATCAAATACATAAAATGAATGTGCTAGTTAATTATAATATATAATATTGAAATACTGAAAACAATCTAAATTATGGTAAATATAATGGGTCACCATGCATTCATTAAAAAATGATTACAGAGACTTGAACATAAAACTGTCTACCATAGACACCCTCATCCATTTGATTTTAAACTTCCTTTAATTCAGTTTTCCAGGCTGATTTTCCTCTGATATCCCACTATCTTTTTTTTTAATTGAAGTATCGCTGATATACAATCTTACCTTCGTTTCAAAGATACAACCCAGTGGTTCAACAGTTACCCATATTATTAAATCCTCACCCCCTCTAGTGTGGTTACTATCTATCAACATAGAAAGATGTTACAGATTCAATGACTATATTCCCCATGCTGTACTACTGTCTCATGAGCAACTTCTATTGTGATTGCAAATTACTGTGTCCCTTTATCCCCCTCACCTTTCCCACCCACCTACCCCCTCAGTGACCACTAGTCCCTTCTCAGTGTCTGTGAATCTACTGCTGTTTTGTTCATTCTGTTTTGCTTTGTTTTTATATTCCACAAATAAGTGAAATCATATGGTTTTTGCTTTGTTTTTATATTCCACAAATAAGTGAAATCATATGGTATTTGTCTTTCTCCTCCTGGCTTACTTCACTGAGCATAATACCCTCTAGATGAATCCATGTTGTTGCAAATGGGAGGATTTCTTTTATTTTTATGGCTGAATAATATTCCACTGTGTATATGTACCACCTCTTCTTCATTCATTCATCTATTGATGGACTCTGAGGTTGCTTCCATATATTGGCTATTGTAAATAATGCTGCAACAAACACAGGGGTGCATATGTCTTTCCAAATTAGTGATTTTATTCTCTTCAGGTGAATTCTCAGAAGTGGAATTACTAGGTCATATTCTATTTCTATTTTTAGTTTTTTGAGGAACCTCCATACTATTCACAGTGGCTACACCAATTTACATTACCACCAGCACTGTAGGAGGGTTCCCATTTCTCTGCATCCTCACCAGCATTTGCTTTTTCTTGTCTTTTGGACATCCCACAATCTTTTAATGGGATTACAGAAACCACATAATATAAAAAAGTAGAAAATCAAGTTAAAGAACAGTATAGTAGTATGAATGCATTTTTAAAAAATGGGTATGTATGCATAAAAAAGTCTGGGATGATACATATTAAGATGCTAATAACTGGTCAAGGGTTACTGGTCCTGACTGGTCAAGGGTGAGGGGAAATTTTTCTTCTGTGTATAAGTTAAATAGTGCTAAATCAGGTGATTTAAATTATAATCATAATGTAATTACACTACAAATGCAATTAAATGTTCATTCAGAGACTGTGTATAATGTCTATTATTCTCTTTGACAAGGATACAAAGAACAGGTGAGAAAGCAAGAAGTTTAAGAAATGAAAGAAAAGGTAGGGGAAAGAATGAGACATCTTAATTTATATGATTATGTAACTGTTATTACTCTACGTGTTTAGAAAATATATAAAAGGACCAAACAAAAAAGCAACAGGAAATGTGATCTGACCAAAGATCATACTTGTTTACCAACTTTAATTTTACCCTAGAGAGATGCTTATCAATGTTAATAAGTACTGATACAGGGCTATAACTTATCAAAATTCACATTAAGTGCCGCTTAAATGCAAAATAAAGGGAAAAAAAGGAAAATAGAGAAAATTACCTCAGTTGTTAAGAGCTACAGAAAAACTGATTCCTTTTTAGGAGAAAAATATTCCAGGTGCTATGCCAGTAACTACAGATCCTAGGGTTTGAAATCTCAATGTTTTCCAAAAAATTAAGGAAATACTAAAATAAAATGCAATCTTGCAAATATATTCTGTGCTCATGTATAGGAAGAATTAATATTATCAAATTGGCCATCCTGCCTAAAGCAGTCTATGGATTCAAAACAATCCCTATCAAAATACCAAGAGCATTCTTCAAAGAACTAGAACAAATACTTATAAAATTCATATGGAACTAAAAAAGATCCCGAATAGCCAAAGCAATCCTGAGAAGGAAGAACAAAGCTAGGGAGATTATGCTCCCTAACTTCAAGCTCTACTACAAAACCACAGTAATAAACAATTTGGTACTGGCACAAGAATAGACCCATAGATCACTGGAACAGACTAAAGAGTACAGATATTAACCCAAGCATATATGGTCAGTTAATATGCGATAAAGGAGCCATGAATATACAATGGAGAAAAGATAGCATCTTCAACAACTGGGGTTGGGAAAACTGGACAAGCTATATGCAAGAGAATAAAACTGGATTATTGTGTCTAACTCCATACACAAAAGTAAACTCAAAATGGATCAAAGACATGAATGTAAGTCATGAAACCATAAAACTCTTAGAAGAAAACATAGGCAAAAATCTCTTGAACATAAGCATGAGCAATTTTTTCCTGGACACATCTTATTAGGCAAGGGAAACAAAATAAAAATTGAACAAGTGGTACCACATTACACTGTAGAGCTTCTCTACAGCAAAAGACACCATCAACTGAACAAAAAGTCATCCTACAGTATGGGAGAATATATTCATAAATGACATATCCAATAAGGGGTTAACATCCAAAATATATAAAGAACTCACGTGCCTTTCAACACCCAATAAACAAATAACTCAAATTAAAAAATGGGCAGAGGAGCTGAACAGACATTTCTCCAAAGAAATTCAGATGGCCAAGAGGCACATGAAAAGATGCTCCACATTGCTAATTATCAGGGAAATACTAATTGAAACCACAATGAGATATCACCTCACACCAGTTAGGGTGGCCACCATCCAAAAGACAAACAACAACAAATGCTGGTGAGGATGCAGAGAAAGGGAATCCCTCCAACACTGCTGGTGGGAATGTAGATTAGTTCAACCATTGTGGAAAGCAATATGGAGGTTCCTCAAAAAACTAAAAATAGAAATACCATTTGACCCAGGAATTCCACTCCTAGGAATTCACCTGAAGAAAACAAGATTCCAGATTCAAAAGGACATATGCACCCCTATGTTTATCGCAGCACTATTTACAATAGCCAAGAAATGGAAGCAACCTAAGTGTCCATCAAAGAAAATGTGGTACATATACACAATGGAATATTATTCAGCCATAAGAAGAAAACAAATACTACCATTTGCAACAACACAGATGGAGCTAGATGGTATTATGCTCAGTGAAATAAGCCAGGTGGAGAAAGGCAAGTATCAAATGATTTCACTCATCTGTGGACTATAAGAACAAAGCAAAAACTGAAGGAACAAAACAGCAGGAGACTCACAGAATCCAAGAATGGACTAGTGGTTATCAAAGGGAAAGGGGTTGGGGATGGTGATTGGGGAGGGAGGAGAAGGGGATCAAGGGGCTCTGTAATTCGCAATCACGATATAAGTAGGGCACACAGGGAAGGCAGCATAGCACAGAGAAGACAAGTAATGACTCTAGCATCTTACTACGCTGTTAAGACAGTGACTGCAATAGTGGCGGTGGGGGGGACTTGATAATATGAGTGAACGTTGAAACCACAATGCTGTTCATGTGAAACCTTCATAAGATTATATATCAATGATATTTTAATTAAAAACAATGCAATCTTTATGCAACAAGACCTGCAGTATTACTATAGCATTTCTCCTACGCCCGAGTAAACATAAAAGAAGCTACAATCAAAGTTTAGAGGTTCAATATACCAATATCCTTCCCCTGAAATTTATAGTTATTATCTGTGTAAATGAATCATAGATATATATATACAGTTGACCCTTGCATGACCCGAGTTTGAACTACCTAGATCCACTTATTCATTAATATTTTTAACATCCATATAGCCCCTGTAACTGGCTATCAGGCAGCAGGTTCCACTGGTGATATGGTCAATAGAAATGGAGAAAGAAAAATACTGTGCACAGTGGTCTGCCCAGGGATCGAGCCACAACTGTGGTGTTATTAGTGCTGCCCTCTGACTCACTGAGCAACCAACTGCTGTCTGGACCAGAGAGGAGCTCCAGGATCTAAGGGCAACAGGAGAAGCAAGTCCCAGGCAGGAAACTCAGAGGAAGGAGGCTGGGAGTCTTTGCCCCACCAAGTGCAACCCTCCCATTTTTTTCTACTTTTCTACCCTTTTTTGCATGTGAAGTTGAATGACCCCTTTGGTATACAGCAGGCTATTACTAGTTTAAGGGGAGTCAAAATTTATACATGGATTTTCTACTGCAGGGGGTTCGTGCCCTTACTACATTGTTGCATCAGTATCAGTAATTTAAAAATTATTTTAATGCCAATGTAAGTTTCCTTTCTTTTTTTCTTTTGGTATCATTAATGTACAATGACATGAGCAACATTATGGTTACTAGATTCCCCCCATCACCAAGTCCCCCACACACACCCCATTACAGTCACTGTCCATCAGCATAGTAAGATGCTGTAGAGTCACTACTTGTCTTCTCTGTGTTGCACAGCCCTCCCCATGCCCCCGCTCCCACCCACATTATGTCTGCTAATCGTAATGCCTTTTTCCCCCTTATCCCTCCCCTACCTAAGTTTCTACTTACAATTTTTTTCCAACATCTTGTATCAGGTATGGTCTTTTTTAAATTCAGTGGTTACCCAATGCATGCTCAATTTTAGAATCAAAACCATTTAAATCAAGAAAATTACATGACAGAAGACTGTAACACACTCAGCAAAACTTCGAAGCTATAACCCATCTACAGTTAATATTTGGATCTTGAATTTAACAAAAAAGCTAATATAATCAAAAAGATTTCAAACTGTAATCACCTGAATGTGCAACGATTCTGATGATTTCAGGTCACAGTTAAATAAATTTCCGAACCAGTTACAAAAGTGATTTTCCACATATTTCTACTATGCCTGAGAATATTCTAAAGCTGGTATCATATCTATTTCTACCTTTCATACAATTACTTAAAACCCTTCAAAGGTTTAACAACTGAAACTGTACACTTACCCACACCTTGGGGCCAACATAACCTTACAGGATTATTTTCAAATTTTTGGACATGAGGTGGGTATTCATTCCTAGAAAAGGAAATTTATAGTTTTATTCTAACAGAAAACATTTTTCAAAATGAAAAAGTTGATGGAATACTTAAGTTTTTAAGAGCAAATAATAGCCTCTTTGCCATATAAAAAGCAGTACTATAAAATAATAAAACTATATTGCACAAACATACTAAGTTTAATACATCTAAGATTGCTAGGGGTAGTGACCATAGTTCATTTTGACTGTCAATCTATCAGAGCCCACAGCAGGCAGACTTTCAAACAAATATTTAGTAATAATGAATCCAAATTACTATCCTTTCCAAGTAGTCACTTTGGGAAGTGACATATTTATTCCCCCAATGCACAAAACTTTGGAACTTTTCTTTTGGAACTGACTTCATAATCAGTTCATAAAAACCACATTTAAAGAAAACTCATAATACTTTATTATCAACATATTTTTTTAGTAAAAAAGTCACTCAGCTTAATAATACTCAATGTGCCTAATTTTGCTGTGAATGTTTTTTAGTTGTTGAAAAAAATCTATGAATAAAGGAATAAATGGTGCATAAGACACTCACCTTGAAGACAATTCCAAAATCAGTACAAAAAATGGCATGTTACAAAGTCAGCAATCATAGAACAAGTATTTTAGCCTTATGATTACATTATGGTGATATAATTACATTTAAAAATATTAAATTACATTGTCCCACGTCACATACAATTGATTTTCAGGATTTTGAACACAATGCATATTAAACAAGGATTTTAAAAATACCACTTTAGTTCAAATATATACTTTGAGGAAAAGCAAAAAGAACAAACAAACAAAAACTATAGATAATTGTGACATAAAAGCATTAAAAAGGAGATCTGCAAAAAGTGCAGTAGAGCTCAACAGCCACTTTTCCACCCTAAATTAAAGCTTCTAAAAACATGCCCTTCAATATTACTCAGCCATAAGAAGAAAACAGATCCTACCATTTGCAACAACATGGATGGAGCTAGAGGGTATTATGCTCAGTGAAATAAGCCAGGCAGAGAAAGACAAGTACCAAATGATTTCACTCATATGTGGAGTATAAGAACAAAGGAAAACTGAAGGAACAAAACAGCAGCAGAATCACAGAACCCAAGAATGGACTAACAGTTACCAAAGGGAAAGGGACTGGGGAGGATGGGTGGAAAGGGAGGGATAAGGGCGTGGAAAAAGAAAGGGGGCATTACGATTAGCATGTATAGTGCATGGGGGCACAGGGAGGGCTGTGCAACACAAAGAAGACAAGTAGTGATTTTACAGCATCTTACTACGCTGAAGGACAGTGACTGTGAAGGGGTATGTTGGGGGGACTTGGTGAAGGGGGAGAGCCTAGTAAACATAATGTTCTTCATGTAATTGTAGATTAATAAAAAAATTAAATAAATAAAAAATTAAAAAAACATTCCCTTCATTTCTCCAGGGAATTAAAAATAAGAATTTATTCTATAATTTGTAAATTCATTCACATTAGTGATTGTAATAACAAAGTGAAATATTTGATTAAACCAAAATCCTGAAGGCATTTTCCTGTAAGGCTTTCAGAGTCACGCTGTGTTAGTCAAAGTCCTAAATTGCACAGATGCAAATGCCAGGAGAACAAGATGAGAGTAGACAGAGTGTCTGTAACAGCTGCGAGCAAACAGCATCATGTGCCAGGTACTGTTCTGAGTGCTTTGTATCTTTTGTTACTTCAATCCTCACAAGACCCTTAGAAGTATATGCTGTTTATTAGCACTTTATAAACGGGGGGGGAAGCTGAGGCCAACGAGGTTAATTAATCTGCCCATTGTCACACAACTACTAAATAACAACGCCAGAATCTGAATCATGGTAAACTACACCAATTTCTACATTGTCCAAATTTTAAGATTCATAAGGATATGAATTACGAAGATGAGAATTTGCCTTAAAGACAGGAGCACTACCAGTGAGTGCTATGAAAAAAGGTAGGTTTATCAGCTTCTAACTATATTAAATTTAAAATAAAACACATTTTTTATATTCCATGCAGTTTCACACTACCATCTCTTTAAATCAAATAATCAGTTTTTTAATCTCTAATTTTTATAACTGTACACTTTGGAGAAAGACAGACACAAACTTCAAAATTCAACACAGGCAATGAATCTGAAGCTAAATATGATGATACTGTTAAGGTAAACTCCAAAAACTCCAGGTAGTGTGTATTTTTAAAACAGCTGACAACACAAACAGTACATATTCTTTAAAACTACTATAGATTATCAGCTAAGAAAATAATCGACAGAGTGGCCACAAAATCTAGACCTAACAGGTATGTCGGATTTGTCAGCTCCCACCTGTTTGACTACTTATCCTAGGGTGTTCTGGGATCTTCTGGGGTGTGCCATAGGCACAGGTTTACTCAGTAGGGACGGACATACACCAACTGAGGCTACGAATGACAGATGCACAGGGGCTGATGAGAATGCTGCTTTAATGCTCTGTGCTCTTTGCCATCAGACCTAGTGCACTGAACCATGAACTGCTAATGAGGAACAAACAGTGACTGTATCATGAAGCATCCATGACCCTATCATGTTCTGTAATGTAGTTTTAATAAACTACTATGCATACTTGCCAACATTTCCACACCTTATTGGCAGTCTGTATCCAATATTTGCTACATTTCCCTACACACAGAAATAAAGTTGTATATTTAAAAGTTCATTATAATGAATAAGTTACATAAATATAAGCATATCTTAAGTTGAATTTCAAGATAAAAGTAGCATTAGTTTGATAATTAAAAGAATTTTCCAGCCATAAATGATCATGTGTTCTTTAAAATTTCGTTTAAAAAAAATGGTTTGTTAAGTGATCAAAAATCAAATTTTACATTAATTTCTTGGTTTGAGGTTTCCATCATTCTACACATACTGAAATTTCAAACTCCAAACTGGTATGAAGTTCAAGTGTGGGACTTAATTCCTCAGTGGTTATTTTTTCTCACCTCAAAGAAGGGACAGAGAAGTGTCCATGTCACCTGTCATCTACAAGGTAAAACAATTCTTTTGCTTCTGAGGGTGTTCTGAGTAGAAGTTTGAGAGAAAACCTCACCTTAATGGACACATTTTGCAAGATGTACAAAATAGCTGAAGAACTTTTTTTTCTTCTGTGCAGAATTAACATCAGACTGCCATGCTCATTAAATGTTAGATAGGCTTTAGCCCTCAGTCTTTTTTTTAAAATAAACTTAGTTTTGGAATTATTTTAGATTTACATAAGAGCTGAAAAGACAATTCAGAGTTCCCTAATATACCTGTCCCAGTTCCTTACAATGCTCATCAGAACACCTTCATGACCATCATATGTCACAAAAGAAATAGCACATTACTATTCACTAAATGCCAGACTATTAGAATTTCATCAGCTATTCCACTAACACCCCTTTTTTGTTCCAGAATCCAATCCAGGACCTAACTACACTTGGTTATCATGCTTCCTCTTTTGTTCTGCAATCTTACATTGTTTTTCGTGACTCTGGCACCTGGGAAGATAACTGGCCACTTAGTTTGTTGAATGCCCCTCAGGGTGAATCTGTCTGGTGTGTTTCTCATGAGCAGACTTAGGTGGTAGGTTTGGGACAGATCACAGAGGTGAAGTGCCCTTCTCATCCTGACGTTATCAGGGATACATAGTATCAGCACAACTTATCTCCTCAACCTTGATCATCTGGTTAAGGTAGTGTTATGCGGTTTCTCCACTCCTAAGTTACTAGTTTCCCTTTATTACACCCTAATTGAAAGCAAGGCAGTCAGTCTAGCCCACAAAAGGGATGGGAGCAATAAGCTCCACTTCATGAACAGTAGAGTATCTACATGTATTATTCAGAATTCTTCTCTAACAGCTGCCCATTTCCCCCAATTCATTTTACAGCTTGTAAAATCCTAGGGCAGCTCAATAAATAAAAGATTAATTCAATCATTTACATCAATGTGATTCATGAACATTTATTTTATACTTTAGGTTATGATCCAATCTTGGAAGCTCTTTCAGCTGGCTCCTGAGTCCCTGTGAGGTGACCTCATTCTTTAGTTTACTCTAGGAATATGTATGTAACAAAATTTACAAGAATATGGAATACTCTGCTTGTCTGTCCATAATTCTTGTACAGGGGCCATGAAAATCTTCTCTAATATATGTACTGTTGAAGCAAGTACCCTTTTGTTCCCAAGCATGTGCCCGGCTTCTGACATGACAAGATGCTTCACACTGATTTTGCTCTCCCTACCCAACCCCTGCAATCAGCCATTCTTCACACTTCCTATCATTAGAGAGTGGTGTTAGGAACCAGGATCTGGGTGCTGGGTATGTTTGTATTTTGCTTGGTTTTAATGATAGCTCTTTTTATTAATGTTTCTATTGCTCTAACTGATCTCAAAAGATGAAAATTGCTGTAAGATGTATCAAACGTATTCATTTTAGTCAAAATCAATTATTCCACACTCATGTAACTCATAAACCAGTGTAATTTTCAGAGATGTATCAAAATCTCCCACAGTTGTACTATAATCAAAAACTTTGCATTTAAAATATTTTAGGAGAGTTTTACACATTTAGGTGTTACTCTTGCAGACTGTGCCCGTTACAAAAATACGCTCCTATTTAGTGCTTCTAATCCTTAATTCTATCTAATTTGTTATTACAATTCTGCTTGTTGTTTGCATCTCTTGTAACTCTAAACATTGCTTTTCTTACAAAATGTTTTGTCTGATTCTGTAAACAATACAGCTGGCTTTAATCCAACCAGTTTGTCTTTTATAAAATATACTCAACCTAATCATAACTACAAGAGATTTCATGTTTTCCTTTCACTTCATTAGTTGCTTGATTTTTATATTTGCATTTATTATTGTTTCCTCTTTCCCCCTATTTGTACTGGATTGCACAATCATTCGTTTTCCCCCCTACTTAACTGTTACCCTTCCTTTCTCAACCCTATTCCAGTTGTGAAGTTTTATCCATTAACATGTTATCAAGAATGCCAACTATTTTCTCAAGCAAGACGCTCTACTGCATCCTTACTGGGACGAGATCTTTAAGATCCTTGTACTTCCCCACCTTACCTCTCCGGGCCCTCTCCCCAAAAAGCCTTGAGTGCTTTGCCTTCTGCCCTTCTGCCTCCCCAACTCCTAGGTTTTGCTTGAGGCAGCTCGGAATACTGGGCCACAGGCTAGTACTGATTTTCCTTCATAGCACAGCTCTATTTGAAAGTGGAGCAAGCTCAGCCTTGAGTGTCTTTAGTCTAATTTGTGCCAAATTATAAATCATAAAGATTTTTTTTTAATCTCAAAGATTTATCAGGTAATGACACTTCTTTACCTAAAATGTCTCGAAAATTTCTAACGAGTGTACTTAATAAAAAATCCAAACCCTTCAGATCCACTGACAAGTTTATTTTATGGTCTAGGTCCTGGCTGACCCTCACCAAATTCACCTGATAACATTTCCCCTTTGCTTCCAGCTGCAGCCATAGGGGCCCTTCTTTCTGTTCTTTGAACAGCTAATCTCCTTCCTGCATTGGTAACCTAGCACCACCTCCTCCCCGTCCAGAAAAGCCATCTCTGTGATCACAGCATGGCTGACTCCTCATTTATTCCTCGCTTAAATGTTCCTTTGCAGAAGAGTTTCTCTGACAGGCAGTCTGAAGGGGCCAAGCTACCACTACCACCCCATTCAATCACCTTTCACCCAGGACTCGTCATCTCACGTCTCCCTTGTTCATTATCAGTCTTCGTGCATCAAAATGTTGGCTACAGGAGTGCAGGGGTCTTGTCTAAATACTTGGAGTGAGTAAACATGTATAACTGAAAGGCAGTAGGCAAGCAGAAGTGTATTTATCAGGTCAAATAATTGTACAAACATTCCTGTACAGAGATGGTAATGTCAAGACTGAGCCTCTGGCTGCCATGCAGAGCCATCATACAGTAACTTAAAAGGAATGAATCTGCCAGCTGATACACAAGTAGTCTACTTCACGCATCTGAAAGGCACCGTAAACTTGTATTTGTTGTTTGGATGGTTTGGTTGGGAACTGATAAACCTGGACTCCAATTTACTGTCTTACTTCCTGCTCTTGTTCTAGTGTTTCCATAGTCAATCACTGTTTTCTTCAGTGTATTTTATTGTGCAGCAAGACAAGTCATTCTTTTCTTCCCCATTTATTCTTCTTTTAAAAGAGTAACTCTGTTGCTCCTCTTGAATATTTACACTTCTAAATAAACTTTAGAATCAACTGGCCAAGTTTCTTAAAATAACAAAGTACCTAAGATTTTGACTAAAACTGAGTTAAATTACTTTAAGTAGCACTGGTATCAAAAAACCAACCAGGAACATACACTATAAAATGCAGATTAGGTTCTTTAGATACAATTATAAACGGTTTTCACATCATTAATTACTAGATATTTTAGTTGCTACTGTGAATTAAATTTTTCTCTTTCCAATATATACTCCAATTGATGAGAAGTGAAAATGAAGTAAATTTAATTATTAATACTATTAGTCTTGTAGCCTGTCATCTTGCTCAACTCTTACTTCTAAGGTTTCAGATGACTCTATAATTCAAAAGAAGACAGTATCATCTAAATATAATTTCATTTTCAGATCTTGAGACAGCAATTTTCATATCATAAATTGGTACCACCTCTGTGCAAAAACAATTTTGCAGTACTTTATCAAGGGCATTAAAAATGTTTGTGACCTAGTCCAGACTTTTCCCAGAGACTCATCTTGAGATGCGTTTAGAAACATATAGGCAAAGTTGTTCATCAGTGTGTCATATAATAGTGAAAAACAACCTGAAATGGGCTAATGGGTAAATAAACTATGTATATCTGCAGGACAAGCTATTATTCAATCATTAAAAATCATTTTTAGAAGGCAACCTAATGACAGGGAAAAATGGTAGGACACACTGTCAGGTGAATATTCAAAATAAGATGGGAAAGAAATCCAACAAGAACCTAATAATGTAATTTTCTATTTTGTGAGCTTCAAAAAAATTATAAAATCTCCAATTATACTTGTCTTTTCAAACACATCCTTTACATAAATGTCTAACAGTTCCTGTAACTTCTTTTATTATATTCTTTTCACCTTTCTACCATTTTGTTTCAAAATTCTCTATAATATGCACATACTTTTTACAACAAATGGGTCAACAGATTATTTATGGAGGAAGAAAAACTCAGTTCAAATCCCGGATTAAGTATCCCTGGTCGCTGGTGCCACGACTTAGCACCGTGCTCACGACTCGTCCATCCACGAGTCAAAAAGGGTTTGAGTCATTCAAACCATGAGAGTCACCCACAACAAAGAAAAATGGCAGCAATATTTTTTTTTGAGTTTTCAAGCTCTGGGTATTAATATTGTTATTTATTATTTATTTCAGATTGGTTTTAAACCACACCTTACTGTGTCCAGTATACAGTACAGGAGGAAAAAGCTTGGAAAATAGTAATCGTCCACAACTACCTAACTTGTTTATTAGATAAACCTTCTCTTATAAATAAATCGTTGACTTCAGAGATTTACAGACCCTTGTGTTAAGAGATAAAGATAAAGAATTTTGTATTACTCTTCAAAGATTAGAAAAAAGATGTGGCTTAGTGTTCACAAGATGGGAGGAAAAGCTTATGTAAGAAGAATTTACAAAGTAAAATCTACTGGTGCAAAAGTTCTTCTCAGTTTCTCTGACAAAGCTGAACACAAGATGATTTTAAGTAAGGACCCAAAGGATTAATGGGCCAAATTCCACCAAACAGTACCTAAGCTGCTGAATAATGCACTCAAGTGTATTCATTATAAGACATTTTATAAACAATTGCTGCTTCATATCTAGTCCCTGGTGGTAATCTTATTATAAAAGATGGAAAGAATTTCGGTAAGTATTACTATTACAGAAATGTCAAATTTTACAGTGTATAAGTCAGTTTTAAGTAATCAACTTACTTTTTCTTCAAAAAATCTCCTTTAAAATTGGGCAAATGTTATTCCTGTTTTAGAGTAAGTGATGTGCCTACTGGTATTGCAGCTTGCTTACCTTTCCATTCTCTGATTCCCGTTACAGTATTATTCTAACAAGAATGTAAGCCCAAGAGGATAGGGGTTCTGTTCTGCTCACAGAAGAGTGCCTGGCACATAATCACTGAAATATTTGCTGAATGTATCAATTAATAGATTATCAATTAATACAGTACCAATTAATACATTAATACATTTCTGCTACAGAAAAATGAGTAAGAAGTCAAAACACTGGAAAAAAAACAATTATAAACCCTCCAAGGCTATTGTAAAAGAGAGAAATACTCTAAGATCTTTATAGTATTCTGATAATAGTATAATGATAATTTCATCTACTACAGCATACAGGAAAGTATTTGTTTATTTGTACAAGAGTCTGTTTCATATGTTACTGTATGAAGAGCATTTAATGTATATTCTTTACAGTTTTATTAAAAATATCTTATTAATGGCCCTCCAAAAAAGAGTCACTTATGAGTCAAAAATTTAAAAGATGTAAGTATCTGACAAGAAATAATGGTTTATTCAAAGAGAAAAATAGACATAATGGGAAAATAATTTTTCTGTCCGAGGAGATAGGTAGGTAAAATACTTATATAATCCATCCATAAAACATGTAATTGTGAATCATTTAAGAATTATAAAATATGCATAAACTTTTTGCTGACAGGATCATCTTCAAATTTGTATTTCAGACACTTGGTTTACATAAAGTAAGATGGAATAAGTGCATGTATTTCATAGAGTTAAAATTATATAATTTAAAAAAAGTAGAATGTTCCTTCCTTTGACCTTCAACGATTATATGAAAAGTACATATGAGTTTAAAAGAAGGGCTGTTAACTTGTTTTGGTGGGGAGGTCTCAAAAAAAGCAAAAGTAAAAAAAAAAAAGAGAGACACGCATACATGCAAAAATTCTAAATATGTACATTGAGAGAAGTCTTAGGGACATTTGCTTTAGAATAATTACAACCATTCACTATTTAAAGAAATGTGTGTTCTTAAAAAACTCACTTCTATGTTATTTACATTAACATTTCTGTGTCTGCTAGTGATATTACAAAGGGAACAAACAGTGATCATAAAATTCTGTTTAAAATGTTTGGGTCAGAAGAGGAGTACATCTGACGGTCAGAGCTTTAACTCTGAGTTTAAGATTAAGATGCTCTAATTCCCTCCTCCCTCACCCTACTGAAGTATAAAAACACAACTATTATCACAAAAATGTAACAGGATTTTAATGAAAGCAACTTTACTAATGCATTAAAATACTCTATTTTTAAAAATAAGGTGGTCACAAGTCAGTATGAATTTATAATAACCACTCATGGAAAAATGCATACTGAGAATTATGGTGAAAACACTACCCACATTAAATCAAATACCGGGTTGTACTATTACTGGTTCCTTTTATTAAAATAATTAACAAGCTCTAATGATAAACTCTAATTCAATGGATACTTTTCAAAGCATAAAATAATCTGATATCTTACTGTTATATACATGCTCTAATTTCATCAATATTAAGCTTACCTTTCCTTTTGATCCAGATAGCTTAAAACATAAAAAAGAAAAAAAATGTAAGAGGCAAGACCTCATTTTTGATATAGCATTGTAGTTTTAGTAAACTGCAGTCAACAGGCAAAACTCTATAATTTATTTTAAACACATTTTATATATATAGTACATACTATGTTTTGAATCTTGTCAGATATGTAAATTGCTCTTCAGTTTTTGTCAATACAGAAAACAATTTATATCTAAACATATCTTAGGAAGAAAAAGGATGTACAAAGGTATGAAAAATTCTTGAAAGAGCTCTATTTAACCAAACATTTGAGGATTTATGTTAGAAAGTAGTTATGTGAATGGTCTTCAGGGAACAATACAAAATCCTGAAACTAATAAAAATTTTAATGTTTCTAATCATGTTATCAGATGTGATTATTTGCTTCTGAGTAAGAAAGAATTTTTTTTATAAAATTGAAATCTTTACACAAAAGCCTTAAATACAGTACATAGTTTGAGACATGGGAAAGGCCTGGGATTTAAAATTATGGCCTCTAATAAAAAATCCTGTGTATAAAGTTCCACCCTTTCCACAGTTCATGGATAATCTAAAAAGTTACCAACATCAATTACTCAAGAGCAAAATTTAAAAACCCTAAATTTAGAGTAAGATTCACATCCCAGGGTTATTTCTGTTTATTATTAAAGAAACTAAATATTCAGAACTAAGTGTAAGCAAAACATAGTTTACAAAATTCCCATTATTAACTTTTGTATTCCTATCATGCGGAGTACACAAGTAAATATCAACTTAATACTAGAAAATCAGGAAAAAGGAAACACGGTAACTTGGTTTTACATAAACAACACTGAAAAGAAACACTTATTGTTAAGAGAAATTTTCAATAGTAAGGAAAGGAATTATTACAAGCTTACATGACTACTGTATTTGAAATAATACCTTTGTTATTAAAAAATGAGATAAGCTGCTTAAAATAAATTTACATTGGATAAATAACAGAAAAATGAGGGAATGTTATCACAACCCTATTAAAATGTGTGGAACAAAATGCAACATGAAAATTTAAATATAATCAATCTTATCATACATATTTATTTCTCATGGAGTTATATTTCCAGGAAAAGTAAAATGAAAACAGAAGGTTAGGCCGAAAGATGTAACTTAGCCATTTCCAACTCTGCATTGTTGCACTCAAGAAGTGAGAAGAGTTTACCACTGTTTTTTAAACTCACCTGTATAGAGAAAAGAAAATGGGTAGAAGACAGAGTAGCAGTAGTAGAAGAAACAGGTTTGGTTCTTTCCAATAAACCAAGGGAGTTAGGAAGAAAACAAAAAACAAAACAAAAATATATATACACCCATGTTCATTTCTCTTATCCTTGAGAAAAATTAATTTATTTATAAAAATAAATAAATAAATAAATCCTAAAGTATAAGAAAGATTTAAGATTTTTAAGTAAAAAATCTACACTATAGCAAATCTATGTAAATAACAAATATAGCAAGGGTTTTTAAGAGTTAGAACACATTTTATGAATGAGCAGCATCGTAGATTGCCATTTTTTAAAAAATGAAGAACAGCATCTAGCGTATATACCAAATTTTCTAATCTTATTAGATATAAAAAATTTTATGCAACTATTCATAAGAAATAGATTATTATTATTATTTATGTAATTGTTGGAGCTTAAGAATTTCTTAGTCAACTGAAACTGACTCAAAATGGAAATTGAGCTTAAATTCTAAGGTTCAAGTAGTAGTTTCACATCAATGAGAATTTCTCAAGCGTTTAAAAGTAATAATGCAATTTATTTTGAAAATATGAAACCCTATAAACCTTATAAAGGTAATAACTGTAGTTTTACTCACACTTCTCTATCCAATGTTGTAAAATATCAGCCTAATTTAACCAGGATATAATAAAATTAGCATGAATTTTACTTTAAAAGTCTCTACTTGCAGAATGTATTTATTCACAAGCAGATATAAGAATAAAATTCTTGGACATGAATTATTTCAGAGACATGAATCTCTCTTTATAATGGAAACACAATAAAGTTCCACAAATAAAAAGAAACAGTTAAATACTTCTATTAACAAGGACGGTTTGTATACACTGAACAAAGGTAACTGGAATCCTTACCTTTGGGCTGCGATTTTTACTATTGGTATCTGAGCATTAGAATGATGAAAACGTCTGCCATGAACCGCAGTTGCAGAACATAATGGCGCACTTTGTGTGTTTTCACTGCAGATGCAAGAAACAAGAATGATCTGAACAGTAGAAAATTACATACACATATGCCAAATAAATCTTTCAAAACACAAGCACATGTGTAAAAAACCTTTACTTTAAAGATATGTTTGTGGATTAACCCATTGACCTTGTTACTCTGCCCACCAGGAGTTACCCACATTGTGCATTTGTGTCTGAAATGTTTCCGATACAGTTCATGAAAGAAAATAGAGAGGACACTAGAATATAAATAAAGAATTCTAAATGAATATTTTACGAATAAGACTTCCTATATATATTTGGATATATTTTCTCTCCTTATTCTCTACTTAGGGACTATCTATAAGAAAGGTTTTAAACTATGAGTATTATTACAGTTTTCTTGTATGCCAAAATAAATATAAAATACGTTATTGTTAAAAAAAAACAAAGGTCCTAAATTCTACTGGTTCTGCCAATGACTCGAAAAAGTGACCTTGCTTCTAATATACCTCGTTATCTATAAATTGACAAAATAGAAATGAAATTATTTCCAATCCTATTTCTGAGAGATTTAACAGCCCAATATCAGTAACCGTGGCTCACTCTGAAAACCACTAGAATGGTGGGTTATATTAGAAGAGAAGAGGAATAAGAACTCTTAAAAAAACAGAAGTCCCTCACTGAGATAATCCTGGTAAGCACCCCCTGAGGAAGGCACCCCACACCTCCAGCGCACAGTCTCCTAGTACTTCTTCAAGTACTAGAGATCTTTAAGGACGCCCAAGATCTCACTACCTGTACCCAAGTAAGTTCATTGTAAGAAACCCTAGCCTGCGGACATTCTTGGGAAGTAACAAAATCACTGCTGCGACTCTACCCTCAGGAGTCAGGGGACCCGCACCCTGGGGCCGCTCTACCTCCCGGCCCTGCGGACAGTGAAAAGCAAAGGCCCTGCGGACAGTGAAAAGCAAAGGCATAGGTTGGGCCAACTGGCCACAAAGGCAGCTAGTCTGGGGTATTAAACCCTTTATCTTTTCTGTTGAGTGTGTGGTCGAGCGCCTATACCTCAATTTCTTATTGTTGCTCAACATGTTAAGTCCAGTTGGGTTGTCTTTCAAAGACTAAACTCTCAGTCTTGTTTCGTCTTGCACATGTCTTCCAGGGATCACCAGAACTAGTAGGAACAATGTCAGATTGACGATTTAACTGTGAAAAGATCCATAAATGTTAGAGTCAGTCAATGCCACAATATGAAGACTTATCTGAAAACCCACTTACTAAACAGTAGTAAAAATGTATCAGCCACTGGGGATGGGGGAGAGGGAGGGCACTGGCAAGGGTCTGAGAGTAATTCCACCGAATGTCTTCTTTTCCTAAGGAAAACACAAATATTTGTAGGAACACTGATGTTGATATTACTTTCTTTTCTATCTCCAAAGATATTTTTGAGAAAATTTTAGAGAAAAACAGAAGGGATGAGGGTAGCAGGTCTTAGTATAGCTCTTTCCTGAAAGTAAAAGATAAACATTCATTTGCTTAAAAGGCACTGCTATCAACAGTACGGTATAGCCAAAAACAGCAGAAAGCTGTCCTTTCACTGGCATAAAAACTTACACACAAGCCAGAAATCTAATGTCTTCATACTTTCACAGTCACACGTGGTAACGTCTGTGTATCAATATCAAGCACTATGGCACCAGAATGGCCCATTCCTTGGGAAGCTCTTCTCAACAAGGTAACCCACTCTTATTACATTCATTAAGAACAAGACATTTAAAAGCTGCTTTCAGACTCATTAGGACAAAGGTCCTCAGTTCTTAGTGAGCTATTACCCAAAACATCCAAAAATTCATCCTTATCTAATTCTATTTTTGAAACAATAACCAAACTTTTATTTTCTGTTTTACTCTCTAAAGAGAATATGGGCATAAGAAGATAGCGACTTGGCTTCCCCACCCCCAAACATGATCTCCACTGAAACCTAACAGTTTCTTAAAAAAATACCTCCCACAAAGAAATTCCTCCTGAGGACAGAGTTCTGTACCATTCTTGTTTTTCCACCTATCTGTATTTCAAAATTCTAAGACCTGTTTTTGATAAGCTGCTTATCAGTTCCTCTTCCTGGAGACATTAGTTAGTAATCTTTAACAGCCGTGTATTTCAGACATGTCCACTTTTGGTAATGACAGATTAGTAATGAAGATCAATTTTCCCATCTGTAAGTCCGGGGAGAGGAAATCCCAGAGCAAAAGACTTCTAAAAATTGAAATCAAAGGGAGGAATAAAGCTTAAAACCCGTTTATTGCTTACAAACGGCAGTCCGCCACCGTCTCTCTCTCCGGTGCTCTGGACCAAGCAAGCAAGTCCGGCCCCTTAGACTGTTAGGTTCGGACGCACCCTCGGTTGCCCAGGTAATTACCCTGTGACGCGAAGATGAACTCTCCACCCCCGAGAATATGCAAATGAACCAAAGCCACGCGAGATAATCTGAAAATGTTACAATTTTACCCACACCATCCCTCTACTCTCTGGAAATAACTAGAAAAGGTGTGTAAAATACAAAAAAAAAAAAAAAATCTGAGGGCTACCGATACCGAGGCAGTGGAGAATTAAAAATTAATATCAGGGACAAGATTCTCAGAGATCTAAGCCCAGATGTGTATTTTCCCTGGGGCATCTGTTGCTTCCAGAAGATGTAGTTGAGAGGAGGGAAGGTAAACTGAATTTCCAACAGACTCAGAAGTAACTAGGGAGAAAAAAAGTGGAGTTGAATATACACGAAGTTTGAAGAGCCTTGAAAATACTCAAAATTTGATTAGGATTATAGCCTATGAATAAGGGCAGATCAGAACTATAACAGCCCTCATAGAGACTGAAATCTAGCTTTTCCAATCATCTCAATCTCCAGTTCAATTAAGGTCTCAAATTTTGGAGTAAATCAGAATTAACTGGATGGTTTATTAAAACAAATTGCTATGTCTGATCGTTACAGTTTATTCTTATTCAGGAGGTCTGGGGTGGGCCTGAGAATTTGCATTTCTAGCAAGTCCTCAGGGGATGTTGATACTGCAGATTGGGGTCACATTTGGCAAACCATTGAATGAAGCGATCTGAGATTGCTAATGCTCCTAATCACTAGCCAGAAGTAGACATATACCCTTTAGAGGATGATAATATCATCTTAGGCCTCAAATTATCTCTGATTTTTCATATGCAGTATCTACCATTCATAAGCAGACTCATGAAGAAATGAAACAATGTGCTCAAAACCAAGAGCAACAACTGGTAACAGAACTATAGGAATAAACATAATGGGGCCAATAGACTCTTTCATAATTTCTGTTAGTATATGGCAACCCTTTTTCACAGAAAGCATAGTGTGATTGTGGAAAGATAACAATTTAGGAATCAAACAAAACAATTTGTTTTTGGCTTTTTAGCCAAGTAACTTTCCTTGTAATCATGGGGTTATTTTCACTTGTATTAACAAAGATAAACAAAAATGCCTACCCCAGAAATTCAGTAACTATTAGTTCCCACTCAGGTAGAAACACAGATTATCTCCAATTAGAAAGCCCAGAAATTATTTCATCATCAATTGGTCATTAAGTTGAATTCAGCTGAGAAAAATTAGGCTTATCCAGCATCCAGTTGCTCACTGTGACCTCAGCCTATTCCCATGCTATTTTTTAAAAAATGCCCCAAGTCAATGTTCTCAAAGTGTGGCATCTAGACCAGAAGCAGTAGCATCCTTTGGGAACACCTTAGAATGCAAATTACCAGGTCCTACTTCAGAGCTCCTCAATCAGAAACTCTGGGAAGGGGTCTAGCAATCTGTTTCATCAAACCTTCCAAGTGATTCTTCTGTAAATAAACACTGGAAAGCCACTTCTCTATGGTGATTTTGATATATACCCTGTTAAGAATCTCAGAATCAAAAAGTTTCCATGAAAGATGGTCATATAATTTCATCCCTTTCTATACAGGTAATTACAACAGCTACTATTTATTGAGTGTTTAATATGAATAGGCATTATGCTAAGTACTTTATAGAGTTAATATTTCACTTAATCTTCATTTTTATGCATTTCAGTAGCTCTTCAGATTGGGAGTTCACAGTCACACCTAAAACATCAGGTCAGTTACTTGATGCTGAGGAGTGACAGAATCAATCCATTCCAATTCCCACTGCAGTTCTCCTTCCTCAACAAAATCTCTCCAACCATGATGTTATTTAAATTTTATTGAAACCCTATCTCTATGTTATAAAGATCACTGAGCTTAAAAAAGCAACGTAACTTATCCAAACTAGGCAAATGGATTTGAACAAAGGCTGGTCTGACTCTAAAGCTTCTACACTGCATGAGGAAATTTTTAATTCTTGTAGAAACAGAACTACTGATTATTAGCAAGAAGCAAAAACAATGTTATTCCAAAAAAAGACTCAAAATCATCAGGATGCAGAATACCTCAAAATCAAAGGAACTGTATTAAATATTCCTTCATCTAAATGTAAAAAATTAATTCTTCCTCTTAAGAATTGGGTCAAGCCAAAATTATCTCACTGGATACACAGGCATGTAACTCAGCCAGTTCAACAATATTTCTGATTAAGTGCTTACACATTTTCAAAAAATTTTTTCATTAGGCATTGGGCATGATAGAGAACATGAAGCTCATCATGAAGCAAGAGGGTCTGCATATGCCAAATTCTTAAATTTCTCTATTCTGTTGCATATAAGTTACTATCAAAAGCTACATATACTTTAGTCAGCAAAAAAAACACCCAGTATTTCTACCTTTGTCAGATAACTGTATCTCATGAAAAATATTTATGATATTGTCAAATTGTCTTTGAAAAGGTTCCTTACAATCTGTTACACTAAGAAGTTAGCTGTGTGTCTTGGGGGATGGAGGCAGGAGGTAGACACTCACACTATCGGAGGAGCATAGTATGTAAATTTGTAAGATTTTATCACACAATTATAAACCTATAGGATGCAATTCCAGTGCCAGAAAATTAAGAGATAACTGTTGAATTAAGTACAACACATAAATTATTTTAGATGCCTGGCACATCTACTTCTCTCTGCCTAATTGATAACTTTTATTTTCCTTCATTTTCTTTGTGCTTTTAACTTGGTACTCTACATCAAACTTGCACTGTGTGGATTACATAATTCTCCATCCTATGAACTGGATATTTATTGCAGGCCAAAAATCTGATATTCTGTCTGATTAAAACTACTTTATAATATACCACATAATCAAAAAAGCTGTATGTTTGTTTCAATTAATTATCAACTGACAGTTACTAGAAATTAAACTGCATAGGAACAAGACACTAGTTTGTTTTCCTCTCTCACATCTAGAACACTGTGCTTAATATGTATTTGCAGCATGAATGAATATTTCATTGGGACTGTTAGATGTACAAAAATTAGTAACATGTGGTATCTTCCATACAAACGTAAGACACATCAGTCAATTAAAAAGCAAGTATTCAGGAAATTTAGCACCTAAGAACTTCAGCTAATAAAATAACTTTAAAAATCTACTCAACAATTAAGAGACATTGAAACTGTATGCTAAAGGCATTAAAACTCTTAAAAACAAAATGGAAACTAGTTTTTAAAGAAAAAACTATAGATGCTATGGAAAAAAAACAAAATTCAAAAGAGAACCAATAGAAGTTCTACAACTGTTCAAGGTCACTGAAATTTTTAAAGAAATGGATGGATTAAATAGTAGATTAAATACAGCTGAAGATAAAAGTTAGTGAATTGGAAGACAAAGCTGAGGACATTACTTAAAATATGATACACGGATGACTTCTCTTTGCCCTCTATCCTTTTTTTCTTTTGTTTTCCTTTTATATATAAAATGCAGGTTAAGAGATATTAAAAAAACAATGGTATTATTATGTTTAATAAAAGTACAAGAAGAATGTGGAGAGGCAATATTAACAGAGATAATGACTAAAATTCTTTCAGAATTAATGAAAGACATGCATCTTATCTAAAGAGGCACGATGAAACTGTTGAAGCCCAAAGGCAGAGATCATTCTGTGAATCACAAGGGGAAAGAATACTAAGACACCCTGAACCAACACAAAGGCTTTTTCTCTTAATTCCACGCTCATTTTCAAATGGAGAAAAGGGGCTACATTAGTTTAAAATAATGATCCATATGGACTTATTTATTACTCACAAGCCATTAAAAAGCCAGGGATATGTAAACCTCTGGGATACAAAAAGACTTTCTAAAGGACAAACAGGCATGGATAGTTTTAAGGAAATCGACTCCTAAATCCTCAATATACATTTTCACAATTTCTTAAAACTGATTTACCTTAAAACTCATATGTAGGAAAGGCATCCTAAATATCTCCTTTCCCATTTCCCCTTTTACAACACACATTTTCCACTTTACAGAAGAAAGATATAATTTTCACATATTAAATCTAAAAACCTGCTGAAATTAATAACTGGAGCCTCTTGGTTCATGACATAGTAGTAGGACTTCATGTCTTTCTGTGTTTTATATATATTTCTGCTAAAGGTGAATCACAGATTAGACACTGGGTGTTCTGGACCACAGTAGGATTTTCTTAATTCAACTATACTAAAAAATGGGAAACCAAAAGTGATGAAAATTTTCATTCACTGACTTTGTATCTTCTGCTCCAATTGTTATCAAGAAAAGCATTATCCCAAGGAGAAAATCAAGTGAGAACAACTCAAAGAAAGCATGAGCTTAAAGGAAAAAGGACCAAAATCTGCTGTGCCTTCTTACCTGGTAAACACAAGTCTATTGAAACCAAGGCCATATTTTTCTACATTAGAATTCTGAACTGAAATGGTTGTCATGAAGATGCAAATTAACATGCATATTGAAAATGAAAACAGATTATAGATAAATGCAAAAAAATACAAAATGTTTTATTAAAATTATTGTATTAAGAAAGGCATCCTGAAATTTACAAGATTTCAATTTTTCCCATTATATCTGAAAGTATCTGGTAAAATAAACAAATAAATGTAACAAACGTAATTACTAGCCACTCGTTAAATCTTGATAAAGCCATTTTAGAATATTCTCCCCAATTTCAGAAAGCCAGTGACTCAAATGACTACATTACAAATTATTTTTAACTTTTAAACGTTACATTTAATATGTGAATTTTGGCAGTTAATAAAAAAGGAAAAACTGAATGATAATGCTAGACTACAACTCTTTCCATATCTATCCATTTTATTATATGACCAAGATTTCTCAGCACTTGTATCTAAAAATAAGTTTAAAAGGAAAATGCTGCTGAAAACTTTATTCTAGTACTAAATAATACTCATGAATACATGAACCAAATGAATAAAGAAGGAAAAATCAACACCATCCATTTTAAGAAACACACTCCCAATATAATTCTCCTACACAATAGGCTTAATTATTATAAAAATCCATAATTTATTTTTGGATTAAATGTTTATTAATAATTATAATGATAACTCAATCCAGTAAAATAAAACTAATGCTTAGACCCTTAGTGACAGAAATGGTTTTTAATGTTAAATTTCAGTGAATGTATATCTTTTTATTACAGCAAAGTATAAGGTAATTAAAAGAATTTCAATTGCATAAAAATATATATGAAATTAAAATATGTGCATGAAAAATATGTACACAAAGTTAAAATGTGTGGGAAAATTAAACAGAAATATGAACGTAAGGAGAAAAAGGCCCAATATAAAATTTCCTACTGTTAAAGAGTACATGTATTTGAAAAATAGACTATACTGAGTACCAAATCAGAAAGACCTTTACAGACCACCAAATGCACGTAAGTGTAGTGTAAGTTTTATTTTAAAATATCAACACTAACATCCTTAAAAATGTGTAGTAAGGCATTGTTTTTATAAAAAGCCAGGGGCATCTGTACACCAGACAACCCCCAAGAACTGAAGGCCAATGTCAAAGAAGTTAGTAATGGAAAACACATTTCCTTTTTCCTTGAAAAGGTCACTGTTTTTCTGTTCACCTAAAGAACACCTGAACAGTAACAATCTAAGGAATCAAAACTTCCAGTGTTTTCTTGAAAAACTTCAAAGTTTTTCAGTGAGAGCAACTTTATAAAGGAAAACTTTAGAATACTAAGAAAAGAACTTCAAATTCTATAAATCCCTTTAAATTATTAAAAAATTAGAGATGTTGTGGAAGAAAAAAACCCCACAAATATGGAGGGAAAAGTAAATTTAGAAGTCCCTAAAATACTATTCAACTGTTAGTGCAGGAAATATGTGAAGAAGGTGCTATGTTGGATTGGCAAAAACTTAAGTTTGACCATATTACTCTGGGTTACAGGGAAGAAGGAACTCCAGTTCCTAGTAAATAAATTACTAGTAGGAATAGGAAATGCTAACTCCTATAAATGAGTCACTTGGCAATATCTAACAAAATTACATGTAAACTTACCCTCTGAAATAGCAACTGAAATACTCGGGATCTATGCTACAAATATACTGCAAAGATATTTAAAGTTACAAGCAGCCTTTATTAATGTACTACTTACAACAGCAAAACTGAGAAAAACCTCTGCTCACCAACAGGGGATCAATTGAGTATCTATAGTACATTCATTCACCAGAGTAGTATTTAACAAAAAAAGAGATGATGAAGATCTCTAAAAACTGGCTGTGGAGTGATCTTCAGACTACACCGTTAAGTAACAAGATCAAGGTGCCAAGCAATGTAAACAGTTTCTCCGCTAAGGGTGGTATGAAAGGCTAAGCTGTATGATTTTTAAAACAGGTTGCCTTGTAGGTGAAAGAGAAAGGGATAGTGGGAATCAGGACAAAAGCTAGACTTCTCTGAATAAAAATTATTTTGTAGATTTGACTTGGGAGTCATGTAAAAATTTTTGCATAATTGTACAACAAATAATTTCTTTAAAGCAATTCTTCAAAATAAAATACAAAGTCAAAAAATAAATAAACTGAACTCTCATCCAGCTGGTGGAATTACTAACCAGGAATAAAAAATTTCACCTGACTTTAAAACACAGTAATTTAAATATACATTCCTAGTGGGACAGACCTGGTGGTGTTGCCACCAGCAACAATCAAACAGGACAAAAAAGTTTTTAAGTCATTTTCCTAGTACTCACACTTGTATTGGTATTGTGAAATTCATTTATGTACTGGGACAAAGCAAATTAGCAACTAAGTTATCATTAGGAACCAAACCACCAAACTCAAAAGCCATAAAAGAAAAAATGATACATTTGACAACAAAAGAAAATACATTTTCTCCAAGGCACTAACCATCAAAAGAATAGTGAAAAAAAAAAAGGTTTAAACTATTTGCAACTACTGTCACAGCAACAGGTGAGTTTCTCCAAAATACTGCTTTAGTTCATCAAACCTAGAGAAACCATTGTGAGATGCATTATTATATATATTAACATGCAAAAATTAAATCATATCATGCCATCATTATAAGATGCATCTATATAGATTTCAGAGATGTCAATGTGAAAAAATGTGTCTTAGACTCAATATAAAAAGAAATTCTGTGAACCAGTAATATTCTAAAGACAAATGGAAAAATGGGCAAAGAATATTAAGAGACAATTATCAAAAGTAAATGATCACACATGTGAAAAGGTGTAACCACACTCATAATAAAAGATATGCAAAGTAAGACTACATTGAGATATTATTTTATTTTTTACTGGCAAAGATTGAAAGGTTGATAACACTGTGACACAAGTTTGGGGAAAGAGGCACGCTCAGACATTGCTGGTAAAAGTGTCAGGTATAAAACAACTAGAAATGTACCTATACTGATAAAGCGGATCTATTTCTAGGAATCCATCCTACAAATAGTAAGCCTGCATGGGTGCAAAATAACCCATGCAGAAGGCTAATTGATTTAACATTATTTATGAGAAAAAGAAAACATCAATACACCATGAATATCCTTCAATCAGGTGGCACTGGATAATTGTGATACAGCATGTAATGGAATACTATGCACTCGTATATTAAGTGAAAAAAAATAAGAGTAGAAAAAGCATGTATTATAGTGTATGCTACCAATTGTGTTAAGTATAAGGGGTGGGGCAAAAATACACATTTTCTTTGTAATGTATAAAATACCTCTGATGGGTTAAACAAGAAATTGGGAATGCCATTTTTGTCTCTGGAGTAGGGGAATGGGTGGCTGGGACTAGCATAAAAATCTTTTGAGTTTTTGCTACATAACCTAAAATTTTTTTTTAAATTAAAAAAGCAACACTTGCCTTTTTTCCTTTTGAGGTCTCAGAATCCTCATCTTCATCTACACTGAGTAGATTTGCCTCACTACATAGAAAATAAGGGGGAAAAAAACTTAAGTGACAATTAAAATCCACACATCAAATTCAGTTTTACCCTCTTTGCTCCCCTAATTCAGGGATCCGCAAACTTCTTCTGTAAGGGGCCACAGAGTAAATTTTTTAAGCTTTGCTGGCCATATGGTTTTCATTTCAACTATCCATTTTTGCTGCTGTAGTATGAAACCAGCCACAGGCTATACGTGTGCATATGCTCCAATAAAACAATTAACAAAACCCAGTAATGGGACAGATTGGCCCACAGGCCATAGTTTGTTGATCCCTGCCATAAATGAACACATACTTTTTATTTTCTTAGCTATGGGTTTCATATATAGTCAATCATTTTTCCTTTGTCTTGGATTTTAAATTAGGGAAAAAGGATAGAGAAGCAAAATAGAGAAGGAATAAACTGGTAAGAAAACCTTAGCTAAGGAAAAGAGGTAATTCCAATGTTACTACCACAGTAAAACAGTTACCTGTCTGCCACTCCTGGAGAATTTTAACCCTTCACTGAAAATCATTGGCCTGATATTCTAAAAGACCAGACTGATATATCTACCAACTTCATGTTAATCTCAACACGTTCAAAAGGATAAAGACCCTGAGGATCCACTTATAATGATGAACCAGAGAGTACAATTCGAAAATGAAACACTGAACAGATAGCATCTTAAAAGACAGTTTTGTTTTGTTTTTTTACATAATCACAACAAATCCTCTAAGTAAAAAATTTTAAAAACCTTCTGAAGACCAATTCTGTTAAGCTATTTTTAGTAAAATCCTAGATAAGATGTTTGTTCCATTACCATTTATGTACATCACAACTTTTTTAATGCTAATAATTCTCTCCTTCCATTTTTCAAAAATGTTTAAAAGGTAGTATGCTTTCTATTCAATTTGAGATTTAATACTAATTTTTCAAAACTACATAAATACTAAATGTTTGTAACCAAAAATAATTTTAAATTAAAAAATAAAGAAATGAGAGAAGACCATAATATACCAGTTTTAAGTGAGAAACTTAATAGTTCGAAGCTCTCCAAGTAAAATTTCACTTCAGTTCAACATCTCACAGGGGAAGGCACGTGAACAATGAGCGGAGCTGGTGCCCAGACAGAGGCGAAGCACATGCCGTATCTGGCCAGTACACTCTGAATGACTTCCATAAAATTTCTAAAAAATGTACTTGTAGTTTTGGTAGAACTTAGCATACATACATACATATAGTCTCTTAATTTGCTTTTGCTCTGGCCTGTGGAAAATAGAGCAATAAGCCAATAAACTGATAGCAATGCTGAATTTGGAATACAAATCTCACTATAGGCAAATGATCTATTAAAACTGTTATTTAAAATTTTACATAGCAGTCATTCCACATATGTTAACAAAGTGTAATGAACACTTTGCTTAACTTCTGTCTGGTTCAACACCTGTGTTTATCATTTATAGTGTTTTTGCTTTCTCTGGTGGGAATCTGATCTACAATGAATGTGGGTTGGGGAGTGAAGAAAGATACCACAGGACTTAAAACTTTTATACAAAATTCAGGGGTCTTAATCTGGGTTCACTTACCATGAAAAATGGTTTTTTTAATCAGAGCCTGAACAGAATGCCATTATATACATATTTTAAAACAACAATTTCTGTAATTGGAAATCTGTAGAATGACTGAACTTTAGTCATAAGGTCACACGTATTACCATGTACATATTTATACATTTCAAAAGATGGCGAAATACAACAGCAAGAGTACTCACCAGTGAAGAATTCCTTTTTTCCTTAATGCTACTATAAAAGAGTTCAGTGCTTTCTTAAGTAAATACCATATGCTTAAAAATATCTCCATAAAATAGAAATTTTTTCTAAAGAAAAATTTCATTCTCATAAAACATCTGAGTGAAAAAAATTCTTACTCTTTATCTGTATCTCCTTCACTTTCTTCTCCATGATCAAATCTCCAATTATTTTTAAAACCTCTACTTTCTTAGATTCTGATATAGCCAAAGCTGAAATAAAAATAGAGATAAGTATTCATTTATTTTTGCAAATTTACAGTTGTCCATATCTGAGTTTGCTAAGAGCTCAAATTAGTAAGATATAATGAAAATTGGGGGCGGAGGGTAGAGGATGGAACACATGAATATGTAGGATATATATAAAAATCAGCCTGAAAAACAAACACACACACCCAGGAAGCCTTTCTAAACAGCAACAATTTCTGAGCATTTTTACTTTCCATTCCTCTAGTTATCATCAGGCTCCAGAGCTAGACCTGAGGTTTTGAATCCCATTTTCCTTATTTACAAGCTGTTGACCTTGGGCAGGTTTACTTAACCTCTCTGTATCTAGTTTCCACTTATTTCAGGTGTCACAATTACATTTTATAAATCAGATAAATTCCAGAGAAAGCCATAGGGTAAAAATTATTGTGTGTGTTGTGTGTGGAGAGGGGAAGTTGCTGCGTGTAGAGACAGGTATTTGGAGGTGTGGACGGCAGGGTAATAGACTTCCTCAAATGCTCTTAGCTAGCTCACAAGCATTCGTGGTCACGTGACACTGCCAGCCTAGGAGAAAGCAGAGTTAACTGATGACTATTGGAAATGAAACTATGGACTAATTTAAAACGAAAATTTTAAAGCCAGATGATATTTTAAGTATTTTGGATCTTTAGTGAAAAGAACTTTATTAGTTTTCATTAAAATACAGTCATAGAAAATTAGATCACACAGAGAAACAAAAAGCTAAAAGAAAATCCTCAACCATCTCACCACCTAGAGGTAATGCTGTCATTCTGATAAATAACCTTTCCTACTTTTTTCTGTCTATATATATAATATGTATATGTGTACATATATAGGTGCATACACACACATATAACCCTTATATATTTGAAAAATAGATCATGCCTACATTGTTCTGTCACCTGTGTGGGTTTTTGTGGGGGGGTGCTATTGGAGGAAGGGTTAAGAATAGTTATGAATCCTCTTAAAACCCATTAAGGGCCACCAGTCTTGCCTGTTTCCTTATGTAAGAATATAGTAATTTATCCTTCATTTGCCCCATGGTCCCAAGCACATAAGCCTGTGAGAATTATGCCTGGGCTTGCCTGGGGCTTGCTGGGCTTACCCCGCCTTATCTCTAAGCATCCCGACCCTCCCCCAAGGCAACAGGCCAAGTGGGTCTGCCACAATAAAAGGCACCACGCTGCTGCCCTCGCTCTGTCTCTCTCACTCTGCTGCTCTCTCTCTGTCTCTGTCTCTCTGCTGCCCTCTCTGTCTCTGTCCCCCTGCTCTCCCTGCTCTCTCTCCCTCTCTCTCTCTGTCCCGCTGCTCTCTCTGCTGCTCCCTCTCTCTCTCTCTCTACCCATCCCCTCCATCTCTGGAGCAGCCACTCTCTCCTTCAGATAACAAAGTCTCTTGCGTGGGCCCGTGTCTCCTGAGTCATTCTGGGTAAGGAGGGTCGCGGCGAGATACCCTTTCACTGGTGCCGTGACTTCAGATGAGGCTCTCCCACTGACTTTGCTCTTCCTCCGGGGACCTGAGGGAACCTCCAGCTGCTCTGGGAACCCTCACTGCCTGATCCTCCTCCACGGGCTCACCGTCCATTTCCCCGGTCGCTCATCTTCTCGCCCAACACCGGCCTTCAATTTGGTGAGTCTCCCCTTCATGGTCGATTTAAATGTCCCTTTGGAACCTGGGAAGTGACCGTTGAGTGTCTGGCACCCCCAAGGGCTCCTCTGGGACAGGGGCACCCCCAACCACGACTTTCAGAGTCATAGTTGATCCCCATAGTCGACCCTTCTCTGCCTCCCCATGGTGAGAACCCTCATCCACTGAGGCCCGGTCTCCCTTTATCTACGTTTCTACTTGACTCGAAAACTCCTGGTACCAGGTACCGAGCCTCCCCGGCGTTTTCGCCTCTGACCCCACAGTTAGAGGTGGTGATGACCCCCTAACTGTGCCTGGTCTTCTCCGCGACCTTCTCAATGGCTCAGGGATGCCTCAGCGACTTCTGAACGGTCTCGTTCTCACCATGGGATCTGGCCCCTCCGTTCCCACAGATTCACCGCTAGGGTGCTTACTCAATAATCTAAAGCCCCTCCACCTCACTCCAGACCTCAAACCTGTTCACTACTGTAATGAGATCTGGCCACAATATCCCTTGGACAATCAGTCTAAATGGCCTCTAAATGGCTCTTTAGATCCTAAAATTCTCCATGACTTATACAACTTCTGTGAGCATATGGGCAAATGGAAAGAGATCCCATATATCCAGGCTTTCTCCTACCTCCGAACCAAGCTCTCTGTCTCCCCTGCAATCCTAAACACCTACTAATTGCCTTAAAGTCCACACCCCTAAGCTTTTTTCACGTTCCCAAATATCCTCAACTGCCTATAAAACTAGACAATGCACCACCACAGGCTCTGTCTGTCCTCTCACTGTATCATTATGTCTCAATCTGTATGTTTGTGTCTAAGTGTATAAATGAAAGATATTTTTCTACCTCCGGATGGTATTAATAAAAATTGATTTAAAGATAAGTGCTTGTAAAAATTGGGCATTCTAAAACTTCCAAAAAATTCTAATAGAAGATATTAAGCATTAATGCTAATTTAAGTTGAACTGAATAGACATGTCCTTATGGTTATCAGCTGCCTAAGTTTACCTAAAGTCATTTAAATTGATGGTATCTGTTAAATCTTTCAAAGAAAAATGCTTAAAGTGAAGTGTAGCTTTGTCTAATGTAACTATTTAAGCAAGTGCCTTAAAACTTTTAACAGCTTCCCAAAATCAAATTCAAAAAGGTGCTTTTTACCTCTAATTCACTCTGATATTTTCCAGAGGGCCCCTGGAACATGTCAGAGAGATTTTTTCTCATTAGAGAAAGTATTTGGCTAATTTGGCTTATTTATCTGATAAATATTTACCTGCTTAATTACCTGGAAGGCACTATCACAGGGAATGATGCTAAACTTTGTTACTGAATGTTTTGTATTACAGAAAGATCTAAATTTCCTTATGACAACTGTCTTATAGTAAGCTCTCATCAGATTTTTAACCATTGTCATTTGTAAGTCTTTTGTCATCTATAGTCACTGTTTTATTACTCCTAGACTAGTAAGATAGATTTCAGCAAAACGGGTATTGGTTGCATGGGATTGAGCAGACTGAGGAAGATAATTTTGTGGCTTTTGTTTTGGATGTTGTTGATAAGGTGTTTTGAGCTTTTTGTCTTAAGCTGACAACAGTTTAGTAAAGACTGCCTTTATAAGCAGAATTGAAACTTTATCTTTCTCTCTACCTAATCCCTCCAGAATTTAAAAACTCTCGGTGACTATTTTTATATTTCATAGCAGTATGTTTATTTGCACAAGTTCAATAAGAATCTGCTTTCCTTGTAAGAGGACCAATTAAAAACACTGGTTATATTACCAAGGCTTTGACTGGAACGTCATACCTGAGAGACACGTGTGTAAACTCAGATATGAACCGACAGCTTTAAGGAACTAAGATTGACTTTATAAAGCCAACAAAGCCCCTTAGAAGAACTGGCCTGGTACCTTGCTTACAGAGTTCCCAGCAGCCTTACCAGGTGAGTAAGGAAGGTCACTTCCTGGCAGGTGCAGGAACCTCAGGAAGAGAGGAATTCACCCAAATCTACAGGTACTGCAGGCACAACCTGATGGCAAGACTGGCTTAGCTGTCTGGCCTCGAGAAGCCTTTAAAAGTTCAATCTGAAATTCCTTACAAAAAGTTCCAGCAAAGCACATTTAAAAGATCCCATGTAATCAATTACTGTTCTTGCTGCACTTATGCAAATAATCAAGCCAACTGTTAATTATTTTCTTAATCTGGCTACTTCTAATAAAAATGAGGGTGAATTTAGAGAAAAGTATTGTTTCAATAATGCAGTCTTATCTATACTAAATCCTAATACTAGTCATTGAGATGTAAACTCGATCCAGAATTCTAGTTTCCCCATGATACCTGGCTATGATTCTCAATTAGACACTTCATATTTCTAGTTCTCATATTCAGCCTTGCATTCTTAATCTCATCAAGTTTGTCCTTCCAGAATGGAAAATCCAACTCCAGATATTGCTACTTAACTTAATAACATGATTTGTTCTATCTTGCCTAGAAGCCACAAAACTGCAAATGGAGATAAAACCTGGAATAAAAGTGCCCATCTTCTGAGGCCCTCTCGAATGACCACTGATGGAGACCTAGCTGCACCCCTTACTGCGCCCCCTCTCAGCATGAAGCAGCCAGAGCGGTCATCGTCCCTTTTCCCTAGCAGCAGCTAAGGTCTCCATCTGTAGAGGGGGGAATGAGACAGGGACCATAGGCTTTAGAATAAGGTGAGAGTCTCTGAAGAAAGCAAGGCAGGATATTTGCAGTCAGAGCAATGTAACTACATGCTAGGAAACCACCCCCTACTAAAACTCTATGTTAAACATTGAGCTCTAGAATCACTCTTCAGTGACATTAGTTAATGTTCCCCAGATAAAGAAGAGTAGCACATGTTTTATTATGCTAATCATTTGTAATCGTGTATAAGATTCACTTTAGCATACTAAAAGGCCCAGGCCTATGTGCTGTCTTTCCTCCTTCAGATCTGACGAGGTAATTTTGCAAACTGAGCAACTAACTTAACATGCAGACCCAGCTGTAGACCGCATAGTAAAAGGTAGGATTCTTTAGCAAATAGACAATACCTCAGCCCACCTTGGGAGCTGAGCAGGCAGCCTTTTGATATGCTCCCAGACCAAGACACCGGTATCCCAGAGAAAAATCAAGGCAGGAGATTCCTTATGTTAAGTTAATTTTTAATATTCAGAGAACACTTAACAAGTCCTTCCCCAAGCCTTAAGGATAGTCCCCACCTTTTTGGACAGGCTCTAGCACAAGACCTCAAATCCCTTACTCTCTCGAGCTCCACCCTCCTTCAATATGTAGATGATCTCCTGTGCAGTCCCTCCCTACAAACCTCACAACAGGATACTATTCTCCTTTTAAACTTTCTCTCAGAACACAGCTATCGAGTTTCACCCTCCAAAGTTCAGCTGTCTGCCGCTCAGGTCACATACCTGGGAGTTCAGCTCTCCCCACACTACAAGGCCATTACATAGACAGGAAAAAACTTCTCCAAACCATGCCTGTTCCAAACAACAAAGACACCATCCCTAACTCCCAAATGGCAAGGACCATACACAGTAATCCTTTCCACTCCAACTGCAGTTAAACTCCAGGGTCTTCCCCACTAGATACACAACTACCACCTTAAGCCGTTTGTCTCAGTTTCCCTCCCACCAAATCTCCCACAGGTTCCTACTCTTCCACCCTGACGGGACCTATTACTCTCTGCATTTTTTGCTGCTCATCTCCACTTCCACTCATCACTGAAGAAGTTTCTGCCAGCACAGAGTCCTAAGACCTCCCTTACAACCGCCATGCGTCATGCTTCAGGATTATTAACCCTGGTCTCAACACTTATTCTCTCACCAGACCTATCTTCCCAATGCCAGCCCTTTCTTCTCTTTCAGACTGTCCAAAAGATTGCACCATCAAGGATTCCCTTTGCCCTACAGGTTGCTTTGCTGCCTACACATATGTCCCCCAAAATGCTATTAATTCAGCCACCCTATGTAAACATAGCAATCAGCCCAAATGCAAAAAATTTCTAACCAAACCTTTAACCAGCTTATATTACAGGATTACCAACTTCTCTCCAAAGACGATGATCCTTATTGAACCTGGAAAATGCCATCGCCACTGCAGACCAAGGGCTCATCTGAGGACCGCTCCTAATCAGCAAGAAGCAGTTACTGAAGACTAACCTTCACCCCTTCCCAAATCCTCTACCACTTATAAAACAGAAAAGGGAGGAATGTAAGAATATAGTAATTAATCCTCCATTTGCCCCATGGTCCCAAGCACATAAATCAGTGAGAATTATGCCTGGGCTTGCCTGGGGCTTGCTGGGTTTACCCCGCCTTATCCCCTCCCCCAAGGCTACAGGCCGAGCGGGTCCGCCACAATAAAAGGCACCATGCTGCTGCCCTCCCCCTCTCTGTCTCTCTCTCTCTCTCTCTCTCTTTGTCTCTGTCTCCCTGCTCTCCCTGTTCTCCCTCTCTCTCTGCTCTCTGTTCTCTGTCCCGCTGCTCTCTCTGCTGCTCTCTCTCTCTCTCCCCTCCCCCCCCCCCACCCTCTGGAGCAGCCACTCTCTCCTTCAGATAATAAAGTCTCTTGCGTGGGCCCGTGCTTTCTGGATAAGGAGGGTCACGGCGAGATACCCTTTCACCTTACATACATGATTCCTATTTGTCGATTCAGTGTTTCCCAATCTTTTTGATTCTGTGACACACTTTGAGAGTTCTAAGCTTTCCCAGGACACAATGTGGTGAATGAGATGTATAACTTGAATAGAACCATAAACTATAACCTGAAATGAACAGCCCTCATTTGCTGGCCCTGCCCCTTAAACTAAAAAAAGAAAAAGAAAACAATAAAAACTCATGAAACAAGCTATAGGTTTTTGTCTGGAGGATAAAGCTTTACTGGATATATTTGTAATCTAAATTCTAAAATAAAAATGTGTGGCAAACAATTAAAAGCAATTAAGACATGCTCAGGAAGGAGACCCAGAACAAGGGGTGCAGTTGCTAGGGGTCTCTTCCTCACAGCCTCTCTTTGCTTCTGGACCAAAGCCTGAGGATTGCTGCAGAGCCTCTGGGCAAGCGTAGGGAGGGCTGGGGACAAGAGCTTTCACATTCATTTCTGATGAACAGGTATTGTCTTCTGTGTGGCAGGCTGGCCTGTCTCGAGGAGGCAGGGATCTTGTGACTGGCAGAGAAGGGATTCAGGAAGAAGCTGGGAGCTAGCCTGTCTCTTCTGAGTTGCTGAACATGAATGTTCTGTAATCTATAGAATGTTACAACATTATGAATGAAAGTGGAAGCACAATTACTCCTTTTCTTCTTCCCTTCCTGCTTGCTTGTGGTTTCTCATTTCTTTGCCTTTTTTTTTTTTACTTTTTAATTATGGCAAATTTCAAACATATAACAAGTATACAAGAGATAATGTGCCCATGTACCCACTACACCCAACTGCAACAGCTCTCAGCTCAGTCAAGCCTGTTTTATCTGTGACCCCAATTCACTTCCCCCATCCCCATATTATGTTAAAGCAAATAATATTATTTCATACATATTTCAGCATTTATCTCTAAAAGATAAGAGACTTAAAAAGTCATATGCACAGTATTATAATTCTTTAAAAATTAATTGTAATTCTTTAATATCACCAAATACATAGTCAGGGTTCATATCCCATATCCTGGTCCAGGGTTGAAACTGATGTATTTTATCTATAGGTGTGATTTCTTAGATGTCTTAGTTTGGGCTGCTATACCAAAGTGCTGTAGACTGGTTTATAAACAGCATAAATTTATTTTTCACAGTGCTAAAGGCTGAAACCCATGGTCAGGTTCTGGTTAGAGCCCTCTTCTGGGTTGCAGCCTGCTGGCTTCTCTGTGTATCTTCACATGGCTGAAAGAGGGCTAGAGATCTCTCTGTCCTCTTCTTATAGGGGGGTGAACTAACATGTGCCTGGCCTCTTTCACTTAGCATAATGTTTTCAAGGTTTATCATGGTAGCATGTATCAGTACTTCATTCCTTTCTTTAACTGAATCATATTCCATTGTCCATATATACTACAATTTGTTTATCCATTGATGGACATTTGGGCTGTTCCTACATTTTAGCAACTGTGAACAGTGCTGCTATGAACATGCATGTGTTTGAGTACCAGTTTTCAGATCTCTGGGGTATATACCTAGAAGTGCAATTACTAGGTCATAAGGTAATCCTATGTTTAACTTTGTGAAGAACTACAAGACTTCTCCATAGCAGCTGCACTATTTTACACTCCTAGCAGCTACCTACGAGGGTTCTAATTTATCCACTTCCTCACCAACATTTGATATTTTCCTTTTTAAAAAAATTGTTATAGCCATCGTAATGGTGTGATGGTGTACCTCATTTTGGTTTTGATTTGCATTTTCCTAATGACTAATGATGTTGAGAATCTTTTCATGTATTTGTATACCTTCTTTGGAGAAGTGTCTGTCTATTCAAGTAGTTTTGCACATGGGTCATTTGTCTTTTTGTTGTTGGATTGTAAGGGTGCTGTATATGAGTCCTGAGCACTAGACTCTTATCAGATATATGGTTTGCAAACATTTTCCTCCCATTATGTAGGTTGTTATTCCATTTCAACCCCAACTTTCCAACACCAACTGGTATACTGCAATTCAGTTTGTTATTAAGACACCCAGAGTCAACATCAGACACATAGGCTTAAGGGCATTCTTCCCAACAAGATGGTCTCCACTTCAGACACCAGCCTCAATTTCTGGGGGTATCCAGGCCACCTGCATTTCTGAATACATGGCTACAAATCTAAGGGTTCTCACAGGCTCCTAGGTTCAATAATTCATGAAGATGACTCACAGAACAAAGAAACCACTGTATTTGCTGTTCCATTTTCACTATGAAGGATACAGATTAGGAGCAGCCAAATACAGAAATGCATCAGGCAAGTTTGGGAGGGTCACTTCTGTGTCCTCACCTCAGGACACATCACCCTTCCAGCAGATCAATGTGCTTGTCAACCAGCAAGCTCCACTGAGCTTCAGAGCAGAGATTTAATGGGAGTTTCATTACCTACACTTGATTGATTAAATCACTGGCTACATGACTGAACTCAATCCCCAGCCCTCCTTCCTCTCCCCAGTGGTAGGGCTGGTTCAAAGTCCCACATTATATGTCCTTACTGTGTTTTTCTCTGAAGACTCAGAAAGCTGCTATAATAGCATGTTAGACAACATCCCCCCTCCTCCACATAGAAGGTTCCAGGTGACAACTTATTTTGCAGGGGTTGGGGGGTTCTTGTGTCTGGAAAGGAATAATGATCAATTCTGTTGTTTTGATTAATATTAAATTTATCAAAGTTTCAAATTGTTAAATCCAGTTCTATTTGTACAGTTAAGCTAAACTTCAATCATTGTTATTTTGTTTTCTAAAAATCTAATTTCTTTAATAAGATCAATAATTCCCACAGGCCTTAGACAAATTTTTAATTGAATCAGAAGTTAAGCAGAATTTCCCTAAATAATTAACCTTATTTACACACTTCACTGATTTAATTCCTTTAAATACTATAAGCAACATTGTAAGTTTAATGTATTGAGTGAGTCAAGCATGTAATTTTAAGTATTCTAGTAGCCATAGTTAAAAAGTATAAAGAAACAGATGAAGTTAATTCTAATAATATATTTAACTCAATACAACAAAAAATATTTCAACATGTAACCAACATAGAAATCAATAATGAGACCTTTTTCCTCACTAGGCCTGTGAAAGCAACTTGGGTCACCAGCAGTTCTCCCGGAGCCATCTGAGAAAATTTGGCCAGGGTTCTCATCCTTGTCACCTATGATCAAACCGCTACAGTCTGAACCGGAAATACAGCCTCAATATGTGATGCCAATGTTTCCCATCAGTAAGCGAAGGATATAGCCTTTATTAAGTTGGATTAAGCGAATATCCCTGAATGGATCATCCAGGCTATATTTAGTTACCACAGAAACAATGTTAGCTCTTTGTACATAAAATAAAAATTCCTCATTTCTGGGAGAAAAAAAGAAAAGGAAAAAAAATTAATAATGAGATATTTTACTGTTTTTCTTTTTACAATAAGTATTTGAAATACAGCATGTATTTTACATTTATAGCACATCTCAACTCAGATGCAAAAAGCCACCTATACCTAGTGGCTGCCCTACTGGACAGCACAGCCTTAGGCAGTATCCTAGTCTTCTCTGCCCTGCTCTGTGCCCTGGGAGGCTGACCTTCAGGTTTGCATCACCCGGTTTTCTTGCCTGCAGGTTTCCAGATGCTTTGGGCAATAGGAGGCACCTCTAAGAAATGGGACTATAGAAAGAGAGTAACCCAATTATTCCACCTCTGACTTCCCCTCTTCCACCTCCAAACTGGGCTGCCCCAGTTCCTCTACCTATGTTCACTGTGGCCTCTCTTCATAGCTACAGTGCTTAGCTGGTTCTGGTAGTCCTGCTCCCTTTCTATGCCCCACTGGGCCTAATAGCTGCCTCTGGGAGGACTCCCTCCTTTGTGGGTTTCCTTAACCCTGTCCATACCTCTGTAAATAATTACCTTTTCAGTTAACCTTTTGTTGAGTGTGCCAATCTGCTTCCCAGCAGGCCACTGAACTAAGTAGTTAATGAACTATATATACTGTTATAGTCCATAACTATTGTTATGTGACGTAATAAATCTTTTAGATTTTCCTTCATGGATACTTGAAGTAAATTACAATATTTAAAGTATTAATTCTTTTACATAGATATTAATGCCTGGCCATCAATAACTTTTTTTCCTAAATTAGGAAAACAAGTACTTAGTGAAGTAAGTGATGGGTGAATTTTAGAGTTGGAAGATATCTTAGTGCTGTAGTTCTTGACTTGAGGTAGAGAAAAGTTTGGGCAGTAATTCCTGTATTTAGAATATTTCTGTTTGCAAGTGACAGGAAAAAATCAAAGTAGTTTAGGTAAATCGGGGGAAGAAATAAGGGAACTTGTATGTTCAAATAACTGGGAATTCCAAAAATGAAAACAAGGTCGGGGCTCCTTAGAGTTGCAGAGCTGCTTAGTCCCCACCTCTCAGCTCTCCCTTCCTTTAGATTGGGTCTGTAGGTAGGGGTGAGGATTGGCTGAGAACTAGAATGATTTAATTAATGGGGGAGGTCATGTCTCTAACCCCTGAAAAAGTGGGGTGTAGGGCCAAACCACCCATAAATCAATAACGTGTTTTACTGTGAGAAAGGTAGTTCACCCAAGAAAATCATGAGATGTTCACTACAACATCTGATCCCATTCCCAATCCCACCAAGAAATTCTCATCCGTCCCCTTGAAGCTTCATGTGGTTTTAGGGTCTAGACAAGAGTGGTTGGTGGCTGAATACATTTAAAGGAACATTAAAACATTCCATGATTTAAATGGATAATTTAGTTGGCTGCAGTTACCAGAATATGGGAAGTGTTTGTGGATGGTCAGAGGAGAATTCAAAATGTGTTCAGGAATACAGTTAGGGTGACTAAGGGCTCCACTGAAAGATGCATGCTACACTAGCATTAAACACACAAACAAAAACCCAGGAAATATGATGGCAAAGAATGGGATACTGAGATGTGGGGAAAAAAAAACATTTAAAAAGAGTCAGTACCTTTGAGCAGAGATTATGCCAAATGATTTAAATATATATTTTCTTTTAAGTAATTAAATAATTAAACTAATATGAATTGATCGCCTGCTGTGTGCAAGGCTCCTTTCTAGGTCCTGGGTGACCACAATACACAAAAGCTGAAGTTCCTGTGGGAGGAGACAGCACACAATAACCCTGTAAGTCTGGTATTATTAACCCGTTTTACAGAGACAAAATTTACCGAGATAGGCTAAGGGATTCTTCTCAAAACACTTTGGCAGGAAGCAGCCCTGGGTATTTGGTCCAAATCTGGAACTATGTGACTTCAGTGTTTGCTTTGACAGAAGAAAATAAAATTAAAAGAGGAGAAAAGCTTTCACAGATCAGGAGAGCAAATCAAGGCAAATGTAAGTGAGCCAGAAGAGAAAAACATTTAAAGAAGGAAAGAAAAGGAAGAAAAAGAGAAAGGGTTTGCTAGATTCCTCCCTCATGTAGGAAACACCCCAGGTAAAGCCAGCCCAAGGCCTGGCTCAACAAATGTATAATTTCCATTCCGCCGTTCCCCCGCAGTATGAAATTAATTCTCATTTTATAAGTGAGAAAATAAGGTTCAGAGCGATTACATCTTTGTTGTTGCTGTTTTTCACTGTGGGTAAACCTTTTAGAGCCACATAGGAGGTAAGGCTTCAAAAGAAAATATCTCGTAGAAATAAAACCTAAGTAAACAATTGTCCTGTCTTTCAGCTAACCACTGAAAATACAGGGTTTCTTTTTTTTTTTTTTTCCTTCAAAGCACATTTGGATACATTTTAGCACTGTCAAATTATAGTGAAAGTGGGTAGGAGAGTAAGCTTGAAGACACCGGATAAACTTCCTACTTGAACTCAGTGTTCGGGAGAGGGAGATCTTGGTGATTTTTCTAACACAATCACGGGATTTCTCTCCCAATCGTTAATTATTCTTGTGGCTCTGTCTTCGAGCGAAAGTGAAAAACTGGAAGATTTTGAGTGGCCTACGGACCCACCCCACCCGCAGGTCAGCACAGTACTTTCTGTGGAGAAAGGTCAGAGGTACCCTTGCAGGCGTTTGTCTGAGGCCCAGAATTTAAATTCATTCTTCTTCAGGAACCTCCTTTTACTGTTACTTGCTAAAGGTGCGTTTCCGGATGGCATGACCTGTCTCGTTTGCCGTTGAGTTTCTATTAAACATTTAAGAGGCCGGGATAATGACGCTACCGTCTTTGCCAAACCCTGCAGTTGGGGTGAGAGGCAGGAAACCAGCTGGAGTCGGGCAGACTTTCCAGGATCTGGCTTTTGCCTGTGTGGGACCTGGACGGGTACAACCTGATGGTGGCGCGGTCACAAACAGCAGTGACCTTTGGAGTAACTCTGAAGCGTTTTTATTTATTTTTATTAAGGTATTACTGATATACACTGTTATGAAGATTTCACATGAAAAAATGTGGTTACAACATTCATCCGTATCATCGAGTCCCTGCCTATACCCCATTGCAGTCACTGTTCATCAGTGTAGTAAGATGTCAGTCACTATTTGCCTTCCATGTGCTACCCTGTCTTCCCCATGATCCCCCCGCTACACCATGTGCCAATCATACCCCTTAATCCCCTTCTCCCTCCCTCGCCCACGCCTCCCCTTTGGTAGCCGCTAGTTCCTTCTTGGAGTGTGAGTCTGCTGTTTTGTTCCTTCGGTTTTGTGAAGCGTGTTTTTAAATGCAGTAATCTCAGTTCCAACCTAATAGCTTACAGGGATTAATGAGTTCACCCAATACCTGAATCTTTTTAGGAGCAGATGGCTATAGACGCTGTGTTTGGGAGTGATAGCTGTGGTGGTATTAAACCGCAATTTAGCCGAAGACGAAGAAGAAGGAACTGAGGGTAACATGGAGTTCCGCAACGGGGGAACTACACCCGAGGGAACTCAAGGCCTGAAGGAGGCAACGGCGCAGCAACGGACAAATCCACACAACAAGGTACCACCGCCAAAGCGCGCTCCCAGCAACGCTGTTCTCGCTGCGTTTGTAGCCGTACGTCACAAGCTTCTCCGCCTCTCATTGGGCGAGCCTGTTGAATCATGTGATCCAAGCATGGCATATAAATAAGGGCGAGGAGAAAGCCCTCGTCCGCCATTTCGTGGACGTCGGGTACCGTGAGTCATTGGCGGGAGCCGGGCGGGAGGCAAGCGGCACGACTTACCGAGGGTGTGTGGGTTTGAGCCTCCGCATTTCTAACCCCAGATCTCGGTAAGAGCCCAGCGTCTAACTGAGCGAAGTGGAAAATGGAACTTAACCGATACCGACGTGGGGCGAGGCCCAGTGGCGGCGCCAGATTGAGACAAAGAGCCGCCGCCGCCATTTTGTGACGTTCAGCATGGGGCGGTGGCGGTGGCCCTAGGCCCTTCAGAGGATATATCCCGGTCTTAGGGTGGAGGTGTTTGTAGCCCCTCACTGTGGGGATGAACTGGGAAGGGGTTACCCTAGAGTTTGGGCGAATGGGGAGCCGGTAGCCGAATGGTACACCCAGGCCGCGGTCTTTAAATTTATGGCGCCTTTTTTTTTTTGGCCCACGTTTTCTTAGGAAGCTTATCAGGGTTTTTTCTCAAGTTGCTAATCAAGACTGGATCTTTCGATTCGTATTAAGTGATTTGTATACTCACCTTTATTTTCATGTTATTTTACTTTTTATAAGTAAATTATGTTTTTTAACCGATCTTTCTTGGGTAGCGTTGTTCTTGTAGCTATTTCTCATTAATACGTAGGCCTGAAACTCATGGCAAAGTTTGTTAAGGCAATCACCAGTAGTTAGGTGTCCGAACTCTTGGGCACGGGGTGGGGTCACGCAAATAGGATGTGTCTGGACTGATTTTATTGATTCGTAAGCCCAGAGTGAGAAGAACGAGGTGTTAGGATAAAAGCCCTTCGGCCTTGTTATTAGGTTGTCCTTTAATGCCTTTGAAACTGGCTTACAAGTTATCTGAGGTTAGCTTTTAGGTATTGAAGGTTTTTCAAAGATAAGCCCCCAAAGTGAGTGAATTCTTGAAATAATTTTTCCCCTAAGTGAAATTAACAAAGGATATATTTTTAAATTACAGGTTTATTGGTATCTAGTACATTAATAAGGTGGTGCAACCGTGCCATCTATTTAGTTCCAAATTATTTTTGTTACCCACTAAGGAGACCTATATTCATTAAGCAGCCGCTTTCATTTCCCCTTTCCTTCTCCCGCACTACTTGGTAACCGATAATCTGCTATCTTGGGATATTTCATCATATTCGGTGGAATTGCATTGTGTGCACTTTGTCTCTCTTAACAGCATGTTTTTGAGGTTCATCCACGTTTGTAGCCCTTAACTCCCGAGTAACATGCTGTTGTAGAGATTACTGTATTTTGCTTATCCACTTTTGAGAGACATTTAGCCTTTTTGGCTGTTAAGAATAGAGGTAAAATTTGAAAGACCTTAACATTTTTCGCTGCTCCAGGAATGTAGCTCGTTAAGTTTTGGATTACGAGGCACATTATCGCTTTTCCACTGGTTTAACCTCAACTGCTGTCTATCTTATCTTTAGTATTTCCATTTTTGGTTTTTGGTTCTCCAGGACTTGTTTCTGAACAAGTTTTCCTGATTTTCTAAGTGCTTTGAGATTAATTGAAATAATAAAGCCTTTAAGTCGGTGCCCAGACTCCATCCAGGAAATGCTCCTCCGTTGTTTTTTCCTCCTCACTTTGCAAGAAGGCCTTTTTTTTCCTTAATGAAGTTTGTACCTGGCTTCCCGACCTTTAGCAGTACTGATTAAGGAGAAATGGATGTTTCAAGGGTAGTACATGTTTGGTTTTTAGTATATTCTGTCCTAAGGATCTGTTTTTCACAGCATAGATTTGGGAAAATGATTAATATTGGGGTTTTTTGTGTTTTTTTTTTCATTACAGAAATGCATCGTGATTCCTGTCCATTGGACTGTAAGGTTTATGTAGGTAATCTTGGAAACAATGGTAACAAGACTGAATTGGAACGAGCTTTTGGCTATTACGGACCACTCCGAAGTGTGTGGGTTGCTAGAAACCCGCCCGGCTTTGCTTTTGTTGAATTTGAAGATCCCCGAGATGCAGCCGATGCTGTCCGAGAGCTAGATGGGAGGTAATTAATCAGATTTTTACTAAACGGTGAATAATGTTGCTTGTGATTTTTTTATATTTAAAGTTTCTAGGATAAGTGGATTTTAGAATGGTTTCTTGGCCCTCTGAAATTGATACTACTGGAGAGTTACATAGACCTTTTTTTTTTATTTTAAAGAAAAGGTTAAAAAAGAAAAAACAGTTTGACTCAGTTTTCCGTGAAGAAAATGAAGTTCAATGGTCAGTTCTTGGTGGGTGGATAGCTGCAACCGAAATATGGTTGAAACAATTGAGTCTAAATTCCCCCACAAAGCATCAGCTGTGGTGCTGCCTGTGAATTGTTTCTAAAACAATTGTGGAATCAAATAACTCAGAATTGTTGTGCCTGGATGATGATTACATGGGGGCTTATCATACCATTATCTTTTAAGTGTTTCAAAACTGTGGATAGTATAGGTCTTGCTCTTTGTATTTACGGTATCCTGTTAGCTGGCTGATGATAACACCTGAGTCTTACATACAGTTATCTAGTGTTTTCTACCCCGGCAATTGAAAAACCCTTTGGCTTTCATGAAATCAAGGGAAACCCTTGAGACCCAAGAACTAGAGTCTTGAGGGTTGGTTGTAAAGCTGTATAAAAGCTCATTTATCCAAGCAGATTTACAGAAAATTTTCCAGAGCCCCACTTCCCCACCTACTGACCAAATATGGTGGCTCAACTAAACTTAATGGTTGTAGACTAGTGAGAGGTGGGGATAACTCTCAGCTCTATTCTCAGATGCAGTTTCTTAAGTCAACTGTCCTGTGACGATTTGAGGGGGAGAAGGTGATGTAAAATGGCCAAAGTGCTCTGTCTTGTAGTAGGCTGTCAGGAAGGGAGAGACCAGCAAATACAGGGTAGGAAGATCAGTAAACAAGTGGCTGGTGCCTCAAAGGAGGAAATCTTTTTAGGGCAGGATGTACAGATACATACAGTTCTTTGAAGATGAATTCGGGGGTTTTCATGCTTAAATTGCAACTGTTAACAAATTAACATTGAATCCATGATCATACTGACAACAAAGCAATGGGATGGAAGGAAGTTGGTTTCCTTAGTAGGAAAAATAAGGGAACTCTAGGTTACGGATTCTGTGACATTCAGATGTGTTATTTGCAAAGAAGTAAATTAGTACACATCTCTTAGAAAATCAGTTTGGCTGCTTTAAATTTGATTGTTCCACTCCTAGAACGCTGTGTGGCTGTCGGGTAAGAGTGGAACTGTCGAATGGTGAAAAAAGAAGTCGAAATCGTGGCCCACCTCCCTCTTGGGGTCGCCGACCTCGAGATGATTATCGGAGAAGGAGTCCTCCACCTCGCCGCAGGTACTTGAGAGAGCGTGCTTAGAGGTATTGGTGTAATGGAGTAGCTAATAGGAGCAGGTATTTCTCTTAAGTTTGTTGGTGGGTTTTAAACTGAAGAATCAGGCTTTTATCAACCATGCTGGGTGTAGTTTGGGGTATGTGAGTTGTGCTGAGTGTTGGCTTTTGTCTTTAGGTCACTTCATGTTGGTAGTCAGTAACTTCTATCTTGGATCTGTCTTCTAGTTCATCTTGTAGCTGCATCTTTCCAAGTCTTCCCTTATACTCCAATTTAGGCCTTTTTCCATTTCTTGACTCCCTAATTACAAACATTACATTCAACTCTAGCTCTTCACGAAAATATGTTTTCTACTATTAGCACGATTGTAATATTTATCAAGCAGGCAGCTATTTTAATGTTACAACAGTAAAGTAGAAATCATTCTGAAACTAACTTAAGTCACTGACCAATAAAGGGGGCTAAAAAAAGTAATCCCAGTCATCTGTTCTTCAAACCCAAATAGGAAAGAAGTCAGTTTTTTTTATAATTGAAAATGGCATCATTCTTGGACCAGGCAGTACTGTCTGGATGCTAACTCCCCGTCTCCTCAAACCTCCAAAATAGTTTCTATAGGACTGAATTTACCTCTTACAGGTGAATGAAGTCCTAGGAGATGGGAGTTCAAAATCTTGCCCCTTTTGCTATTTTGAAAAACAAAACAACACACTGTTGCCCATCATAATAAAGAGTATTTGTTAGCTAAATAGATGGTTGTACTGATGGCTTGTTTTTCATTTTTTTTTTGTGCTTTTTGGTCCATCTATTAATAAAAATGAACCCCGTTACAGAGTCACCATCATGTCTCTTCTCACCACCCTCTGAGTCTGCATTAGCCAGTCAACTAGCCCTTTCAGCGTCATGTGACCAGCGCGCCCCATTCAGCTTGGCTGGTGTCGTTTCACATGACCCAGGCATGGCCAGTCGTCAGGTTGCACCGCCCTTTGGTTCCCGAGCATGCTGTTTTCTCTCAGCCTTCTCTCCAACCTTAACCAAATCGGCAGCAGCCACCTCGACCGCCCACACATTCCTGGCCAATCAGCTCAGCTGTTTATTTACCAAATGTCTTCACAACAACTACAGCAGCAGCCTTCGGCTAACAAAAAAGCAGGAAAAATCCACAACACCCCCTTCGCCAACCAACTAAATCCAACGCAACATCTGGCAAAACCTTTTCAGCAAATTCTTCCTGGCCGTCAGTCCGGCAGCCTCACCTCACCATTTCTAGCTTGTTGAAACCCAAAACTAGTAAGTTTTTCCTGCTTATACAGTTTACTGCTGGTTAAAATAAGGAGTAAGCGGCTTAAAGTAATTCTTTTTTCTGGATCAAAGGCTGGCTGTGCATAATTGAATGGTAACGTACATATTTATTGCTTGAATAAAACTTTTAAGGGTGATAGGGAACTCATAATGTAACTAGACCTCCAAGTGGAACTTATTTGCATGTGTGAGATGCCAAACTAAAAATTTTAATAACTCTAACAGATTTAGCTTTCCTTTCTAGCAAAAATTGGTTGAATCCTATCACCTTTAAATGGTTTTACTAACAGTTTTCAAATTTTTAAATTTTGGGGGTGAAGGTGGGCCAAGCTAAGGTAATTTTGATAAGCCTAAACACACTCTTAAATGTGACGATCACAAATGCGGTTCTAATGTAGCACTTAATGGCATCAATTTACACCTAGCGCGTTTTCACAGAATTACACTATCCACCTGGTACCTAAGTCTTGTCATGGACTTAAAGGTTTGCATGGGTTCCAAATACTGGTTTATGGTACTGGTTTTGGAACTACTTGTGGGATTACATTTTGGTGTGGTGTTTGGGTAGTGAAGTTAGATTGACATGAAGTTTTGCATTGGACAGATCTGCTGTGAAGCATTCTTTGTTAAAGTGAATCCATGGTTGGAATACCTGCTTTTCACTTGAGCTTTTGGTTCCTTAATCCTTCTGTGCCTTTTTTTTCTTTTCATTTTGTTTTTATTTTTTTGGACGATGGGTGCCTTTTCTTCGGCACATTCACTGGGCCCAACAGTGAGATTCAAAAGTTGGGAAATGCCTCACGCCATAAATATTAATTGACAATTAGCCTGATTTTCCTGTTTCTGCTTTTTAGATCTCCAAGACGGAGAAGCTTCTCCCGCAGCCGGAGCAGGTAAATAATTACCTTTTTGGGCCACATTCTCAGAAATGCCCGTTTGTGCTTTTCCTAAGCTGTTTTCTAAATGACTTGGTTAATGGTAATAAACCAAGTGGTTTATAGAGCAAGAGCTAAAGTTTGTAAGAATCAACTAGCTTTTAGTTTCTAGAGACTTCTTAGAAATGTGTTCTTGTTGTATATAATACTGACTGGCCCTGTTTTTTATTTTTCCTCTGGCTGTAGGTCCCTTTCTAGAGATAGGAGAAGAGAGAGATCACTGTCTCGGGAGAGAAATCACAAGCCATCCCGATCCTTTTCTAGGTCTCGTAGGTAAGATTGCTAATGACTGGAGACATTCAGGACCTTTGTGTGGATGGAAGTACTAGAAATAGAAATGGGTCTTTCCTCTTAAACCATTTTGATAAAATTGTTACAACTTTGACCATGAAGTCAAAGCATTACCACATTATGGATGTAACTTGTTTTTGTTTTGTTTTTTAAGCCGCTCTAGGTCAAATGAAAGGAAATAGAAGACCAGTTTGCAAGAGGAGTGGTGTACAGGAAATAACTTCATTTGACAGGAGTATGTACAGAAAATTCAAGTTTTGTTTGAGACTTCATAAGCTTGGTGCATTTTTAAGATGTTTTAGCTGTTCACATTTGTCTCTTGGAACAGTGACCCGTAAAGATGTAATTCTCTGTGGTTTGAAATGAATCATATGAGGCATGTGACATCAAGAATTGTTACTCTACAATGTTCCCTTAAACAGTTGAATTTTCTTTGAATCTTTAGTCTCGCATAGACTGATAATAGACCTCTAACTCCTGCCCAGCTAAAGTGTGATGTTTAATATTAGAAACAAAATTGGCAAAAATAGAAGACTGTTTTTTTTCCATGGGTAGGATATGGTATACAGCTATAGGTGAAACAAGCAGTCTTTAAAAGCTGCTATGAACACAAGTCAGCAGGTAAAATTTAAAGCTGTACCATCAATTATGATGAGGTTTTTTAAAAAAAAAAAAAAACCCAACTAGTCTTCACACAGAGCAGAGGTGATCTAGTCGATATTGAATCCAAGAAGTTTTCAAGAATTTACCTTTGTTTTAGGTCATTAATTCCTTATGTGATTGCTGTATATTGGAAATTGGAGACTATTCAAGATACCAATGTCCTGCCAGTTTAAGGGTACATTGTAGAGCCCGAACTTTTGAGTTAACTGTGCAAGAATGTTTTTCATGCTCTCATTTGTAATATGTTCTGTGAGAATCCTTGGGATTAAAGTTTTGGTTACAAATTGTTGTTTAACCTGAAAGCCTGTTTTTCCTTGCAAAACTGAAAAATGTGACCTTGGTACCAAGTCCCGGTATAACATTCCTATTAGAAGCCATACTTATATTTTCTTGTAAAGTGCTTTTGAATTAATAAAATATCCACATAATTGTGTAATAGTTGAACCCACTATTAGCATAGTTCTTGTCCTGTGGAGAGCAGTTGGTTACACAAATCTTTACTTTATAAAACACACAGTTGAGGCTTTTGAAAAGGGAGTTATTTGGTTGTCATCTGATCATTAGTACTTAACATTTTTTAGAAGCCAGTTCTAAGTCCCATAATACTCTGTGACCAAGTATAACAAGCAACCTGATACATGATAGCCCAAAGTTGCCCATTAAAAAGTGGCTTTTATCATTAGCATGAGAACTTTCTACAAAGCTTTAAAAATTGCATCCATTTTAGACATTTTGAGGTGTTGCATGGGGGTTCTAAATTGATCCATCATGATGTAAAATTCACTATATGGTTCAAATGTAACAGTGCAGAATACAGAGGCATGCATAACCTTCCTCTTAGAAATCCAGAGGAGTTTGTAATTTCATTTTTTTGTGCATTTAGATTAAATCAATGCAACAGTCTTGTGGCTTAGTTTCCTTAAATGTGCTATTTAAAGATAGTTTTTGATTATTCTGTGCTGACTTGAGTATGAAAAGTCTCATTGCATTAAAAGTTCAATCTGTAAGGATATTTTTTAAGATACGGATTCTGAACAGGCTATTTCTAGTGGTCCTTAACCTTTCATGCAAATACCAGTAAGGGAGAAGAGTCATTGGTGTCCGTCAGGTTCAGTTATGGGCCCTGATACAGAAGAAACTAAAGACTACCCTGCTAGCTCTGTCTGGCTCTGGGCCTTTGGTTTAATGGGATTTCCTTATAGCCTAAAAACATTAAAATCAAGACAAAATAGTTGAGGTCATGGAAGTAATACAGTATGTCAGTAATTACACTGCACTTGTAAACAGACATTGATGCCGGCATTTTGGGCAGTAATGCAAAACGCTCAGTCTTAAATGAAAGGATTTCTGTTAAGGGCAATAGGTTGTGGGTGTGATGTGGCTAATACAGAGCCTAAGGCAACCTTGACTTCAGGAAGTTAATCCTCACTTTAGTGTCCAAATTTGGTTTGGACTTAAGGTTCAAACCAAAAAGCCCTAGTTACAATATATGGTTCATTAAAAACAAGTAGAAACTGTTAAAACCCTACATTGCACAGTTATATAGTAACTATTAAAAGTTTGAAGTCACTATAATTTCTAAAACGAAGTCCTGTTTTGTTGTCAGGCATCCTCAGTTAAACATGATATAACAGTCAAAACAGACTTGATAAAATGACTAGGTGTTTGTTGAAGTCACTTAATTTTTGGTGATAATTTAAGGAAATATAAGGACTTGCTGACAATGCTTTCAAGAATAACGATTTAGTTAACTTATTTCTGACTTCATGTCTTAAGTAGGTGAAGATGAGAAATTTTAGTTTATGAGATGTAGTTACCATTTGTATACTTTCACGGTTTCATAAGTCATGTGTTGAGTAGACAGCATCTCCATTCTTCAGACTGACCCAAACGTACCTGGATTGAGAGTCCTGGTTGCTTTTTATTGTATAGTCATGGTTCATAAGTACAGTGCATCTTTATCAGGGATGGTGTTGGTCGTAGAAATTACTCAAGATACAGCCTGATTTCAGGCCTATCAACTCAGTTTTCCAGGGTGGTCTAGTTTGGTGTTGCTTGGAATCCTAGGTGATTATAAATATTCCTGGTTATATAAGAACCACTGGTTTAGTACTTTTTCCTAATTTGCTTTTATTTTCAGAATCCTGAACGTGATTTAGATGTCAGATCTAGATGATGTCTTCCAGTTGTATATTTTTGTATTAGACTGTTGCCTTCTGGTTTTCCATTTTTTTGAGAACATAAAAGATTTTTATAATTAAAGTAGCTGGAGAAAAACTAGGTTGGAGTATATTTTTATCAGAAAATCTTAGTGTCGAATTCAGTGTATGTCCACACATATTTTCCATCCTATTAAAAGATTCATTGGCTACTTAAAAAGAACTCAGCTTGTAGCACATGAATTGAAAATTTGTCTTTGGATAAATCTATTTTGTTCATGCCAACTTTTTCCTTACTGGGATGGCAGAAATTTGATTGGGTGTTAGACTCAATTAGTACTCCACTTTCTCTTCAATCATCTGGAACATGCTAACAGTCAAGCTGTTTACCAGATTAACATGAAGTATAGGTGGAGGGCATTACTTAACTCAAATTGTTTTTCCTTCATTTGCTCTGACACAAAACCTTGTAGTATGATTATTTACTACTAGTCTTAACTTGGAGGTGCCTGTGTTGTAAGTTGGTACATGTATATGCTTAGTCTTGAGGAAGTGAAAGATTTGTGGAAATGGAACAGTTTGCTTCTTAATCTTATCTGGAGAAATTCTGAGATGGAGGATATTTCACTAGAGCAAGATGGAGCCTTCCAGCAAAGTAGACTGTAGGTAACTTCCCCTCTTTTAAAGTCCTAGTCACTTGTGAATGGGCACTTTTAGTATTTTAACCTCATTCAGATTTCTTTTGGGGCAAGTTAGCATCCTTTGAGTGCTTGGTTTTTATTTGCTGCCAAGCTCCAAAACTTGAGTCTTTCAAGGAGGAAAGTTGCCTAATATTTCTATATTGCTGTCTCTTTGTATGTGGTGTATTGATCATTTGGGGAAAAAATGGAAATGGTCACTAATTTAAAGGGAGAAAAACCTCTCAGGAAACAATTTTCTAAACCCTTTTAAGTTGAGGCAACTAGTAGCCCATTCCAGCTGGCCCTCTGCCACCAGAATTCTGTGTGAAGGAAATTTTTTGTTTATAAAACCATATATGTTCAGTTTCAACAAGAGTGCTTTACAAATAAATACAAATCAAAACATTGATTTGTCATTTAATTCTTGTGTCACACCTTCCCCATATGGCAGAGCACAGTGGGAAATGGGGTATATAGTGGCAAGGCACAGCAGCTCAGAATGTAGAAAAAACATTTGATGTTAAATTGAAGTTCAGAATGTTGAGACCTAAACCTTAGTAAATTTGCTGTTCACCCATTTTAAATTAGAATAATTTGGAGTGCTGGTCTTAGGGCCTACGTTCCCTAAGATAAAGGCTTTTGGGCCTGGGGTGAGGTGGTGAATATAATTGAAGGCCGTTTGGAAAACAAGTGAATTGAGTCAAATACCTGAGTGGTGGGGCAACTAAGGATAGCTCCTGGGTTAGGAAACACTAAAGAATAGGTGAATACATACCTTAACCATAAAGAAGAAATTTAGAGGGCAGGAGCAATTTGCAGCTGCAGTAGGGTTTGGAGGTAAGTCTTAGATGCTACAACTGAATTTGAAGTGGTTCAGTCTGATGATTTTTGACTTGTTTCAACCTTAGCCTTACTGCTAAATGGGTGTGGGATAACTTGTCCAGCTTTAGTACTGGCGGGGCCAAATTGGGAGTGTTAGGCTCACACATAAAATGACTGGTTTAGGTAGCACAGCTCTCTGGGCTTACTAGGGGCAAGAAATGGACTGAACTGTCAGTCCTGGTTGGACTTGGCAATCTAGTAGTGCATTTTTTAAGTAGGAGTAGATGAACATTGCTTATTTGAAGAAGACTAAATTAAACCTTTGGAAGTATAGCTGTCTTTAGGATGCTGTTAAGTGTCAGTGAAGATAGTTGGAATGGTCAGAAAAAAGTTTTACATAGGAACTTTGCCCCATTCGCACTCAAGCCAGTTACGGCCCTCAGGAGGGAAGATTTTGTGTTTATGTGTTGTCAGACTGTACAGGGCCTCCAAACATGATTTTGCCACCTGAGAGGTATCACTGGTAAGGTAGAAAAGTTAAATCATTCTACTTAAAACAAGTTGTGTATTCAGAACCCAAGCCAGTCTTGATTCTAAAGCCATGTTTTGTTCATTTTTCTTCAACCTAATGAGATGCCATTTGTGATTCAGTGGTTGTCACGAGTAGGGCCTATCTGTGTTAAACCATGGTCATGGTAAAAAATTGCACATAAATTGGAAAAATCCCTCCAGTCTCTTCCTAGAGGTAATTCATGAACATTTTCTCTAGAAAGTTAGGCAATGTGATGAGCAAATATTCATAAAGCTAGAAAACACTAAACATGTTTCCAGCTTCTCACACATCTGAAGTGTAGATAAATCTACCAAACATTCCATCGTCTGAGCAGGTACCACAATTGTTAGCAGACAGTTAAGGCATTTATTGGCAAAAGGCCCACCCTGTCTAGGGCTGATGCCCATTTGTCAAAGAGGACAAAGCTATGCTAATGTGGGTGGGTTGACATTGATTCTGTCCCTGTTTATTAATAGGCTTTGTCATGGGCATGCGTCTAAGCTCTGACTAGTTGAAACGGTTACGTAAGTCCTAGTCTTGACCCCTTCACAGTTTGAACCCTTTGAGGAATGTGAGAGCAACACTGGTAAGTATTGCATTTTCAACTGAGGACTGGTGAACATCAGAGTTTTTAAATTCAGCTTTTTAGAGAAAAGTGTGCAATTCCTTTTATAAATGGAATCTCCAGGGGAATGCCTCAGAAGAATTCTATGGCTAGACAAGGTGGTTGGAGATCTGAGAGTGAGCACCTCTGGTTTCAAAACCCAAGTGTTCCAAGTTACGATTGATTCTATGGTGCAACATTTCTTAGTTGCTGGGGGAAAAAAGTACTGATGTGGGTTAAGTGGGCCCATTTGAAGTGATCACTTAGATTTTGACAGGGGACTTGGTCATTAAAGCTGTCAAACTATCCAGCAGCTGCAATCTATTGACCTGGAAGAATGCTCCATTCCTTTCCTCAGGTGATTTTGATTAATTTCTAGAGGTGGATGGAAGGAAAGCGTTTTAAGGATTTACCATATGCATCATACAAGACTGGTTCCTGAACTGGACAAAAAAGAAAAGGATTCAAAAGGTATTAGTTGGATGTGATCATTTGATTATCCTGCTTTATTGAGGAAGGGATTGAAGTAAAGAGAAGGCTCAACAAGTAGTTCAAAGTTAACACCCTAGCAGTTATTGAGCTGGAATGGTGTGACCCAGGTTGTAGGACCAGGTGTCGATGAGCAGGAAGGGGCCTTAGGAGTCCAGAGTTGCAGTGCTACATCTAGAGAGAAGGAGGAGGATTTGCTCAGGGTCATGGGGACACCATGGCAGAGCTGGGACAAAAAACTGCCCCAATAGCTAACCCAGTGTTTTGGAGCAGTATCATGTTAAGCTTTTAGGCTTCAAAGCTAGTAGCCAGGGTTTGAATCCTGGCTTTCTTGCTTATAGCTCAGTGACATTGGATCAGCTCTGTAATCTCTGGGGTTTCATTTTTCTCATCTGTATAATAATAGGAAATTACTACTACTTGTTAGTATCTTGAGAATGTAATGGTGTGATGCATTTATGTCACTTAACACGGCATGGCACATGGTTCACTAAACAGCTGTTGCGTGGCAGGCTCACACTGGTATGCAGTAAGCACTCAAGAAATGACTTTTAAGTTGGATTCACTCCTTTTGGTGCTGGGCAGGCAAGAGTATAGCCCAGTGCATTCTTGCATTCCCTAGTACATAGAGTGTTTCCACAGACCCTGGTCCTTAACCACTTACCTGTTGTCCAGTTGAAGGGGACGTGTGTTTGAAGGGTCCACAGTCAAGTAGGACATTTGTAGTTATGAGAGTCTGGGCAGATTTTAAGAAACAGGCTTCTGAAGGCATAGGGATATGCAGGTAGGAAAGATAAGCTGAAGGATTAAAAATGTTAGATGGTTCCTCTTTAAAAATAGGTTTTCAGTTTAGGCCAGCCTTATTTAAATTTACATCTTTCTGCTGTGTTCCTGGGTCGTCACTTACCTGCCTTAATTTCTTACTTGTAAAGTTGGGGATAAAAACCTACCTTAGAGGGTGTCGATGAATCCATGTGTCAATGTTTTTTTTCTGCCTTTTGCTACACATTGGAGTCACCAATTGGAGAACTTTTGAAAACTAATACCTGGGCCCCATCCCCAGAGGTTCTGATTGAGTTTATTTGAGGTAGAACTTGGCATGCGTAATTGACAGTCACCCAGGTAAGTGTAAAGAGTGGTCGGAATTAAGATCTGTTAGCTGTTCTGCATGGTTCTGTTGGTTCTGTCTTCTTCCTACTCCAGTTCCTGCAGGTGTCCTGTTCATCCTTAGTCTGGGACCTCTGCCCATTCCTGTTCTTGCCTCAACCTGGCGAGGGGAGGCAGCCCGGGTTCTATTTATAGAGGCTATGGAACTGGACTGAAAATTCCCAGCATTCTTTGAATGCCAACCTTGATGTCACCTAGAGCCAGATGAGATCCTTGTCACCAGAAGGTGCTGTTTCCCTTTGCTCCTTCATTCAGTACATTCACAGCACTGGTGTGGGTGATAGCCCTTGAGCAGTGTGGGAGGGAAAAGGTAGGCAACCAGCTAGGAAAGGAACTAAAATTCAGTTACTTTATGCTGAGCACATGTATGATGCTTTTTCTTTTATCAACTCTGTGATGATGGGGTTATTTCTCATTTATTTAAGAAGCTGAGAGGGACAGTAGTCTCCAGCCTATCAGACTTGGGCCCCCTTTCTGTAAAAACAGTATATTGTAGTGATCCTTGGCTATTCTGAAATGAAATCCATTTTCTGTGTTATTAAAAAAAACAAGACGAAGACTATAAAGAAAAAAGGAAAGCAGTTTATAAAATGGCTCTGTAGGTATTCGGTATGACTGCTAAAGACAGAAGAAATGAGATGCTTGAAGCTATTCATACTTGTCCTACAGGAAAATAAAGAGTGAAGGCCCATGTAGACACCATATTAAAAACTAGAGCCAATAGTTCAACCACTGTGGGAAGTAGTATGGAGGTTCCTCAAAAAACTCAAAATAGAAATACCATTTGACCCAGGAATTCCACTCCTAGGAATTTACCCTAAGAATTCAGCAGCCCAGTTTGAAAAAGACATATGCACCCCTGTTTATTGCAGCGCTGTTTACAATAGCCAAGAAGTGGAAGCAACCTAAGCGCCCATCTGTAGCTGAATGGATAAAGAAGAGGTGGTACATATACACAATGGAATACTACTCAGCCATAAGAAGAAAACATCCTACCATTTGCAACAACATGGATGGAGCTAGAGGGTATTATGCTCAGTGAAATAAGCCAGGCGGGGAAAGACAAGTACCAAATGATTTCACTCATCTGTGGAGTATAAGAACAGAGAAAAACTGAAGGATCCAAACAGCAGCAGACTCACAGAACCCAAGAATGGACTAACAGTTACCGAAGAGAAAGAGACTGGGGAGGATGGATGGGAAGGGAGGGATAAGGGGGGGAAAGGAGGCATAACGATTAGCAGACATAATGGGGGGGGTGGGCACCGGGAGGGTTGTACAAAGAGAAGACAAGTAGTGATTCTGCAGCATCTTACTACACTGATGGACAGTGACTAACGGGGTGCGTGGTGGGGACTTGATGATGGGGGGAGTCTAGTAACCATAATGTTGCTCATGTAACTGTAGATTAATGATATAAAAAAAAAATAGAACTAGAAAGTGATGATAGACCAGACTTGCCTGATGATGAGAGAAGGGGACATATGCTTTATTGGAGTAAAGATAGCATGTCAGACAAAAGAAGCTGAGCTGGAGAAATGAGGAAGTACAATATTCTCACACAAGAGTTGAACCTTAAAACTAATGTCAAAAAGAACTCCCCCAATTTAACGTGGGGCATGGGGAGGGTAGTAAATGAAGTGCTTGTCCATTGCGATTGTTAAGAAGGAGGCTTATGTGAATCAATACATGAAATGTGCTTAAAACAGTCGCTGGCACAAATACTGTTTAAGTATTGTTATATAGATAGCCTTTGATAGAAGAGTAACTGGATTGGGGAAAATTTAGTCCAAACGCAGAGGGTAATTATCCAATTTTTTTTCTAGACTGTGTCAACTCCATTTAATCATTCTTTCTATAATGCAAACACTTTTAATATTTTATACCTATAGTTGGTTCAGCCCTGTGGACATGGACAGTTGTGTGCTAGACATTTAGTATCTCTGTCCCCTTCCCCTAAAGCTAAGGATGCTGTCTGGCCAGTGACAACCATTAAAAAAGGAAAATTCCCAGCTACCCACTAGGAGGCAGTACAGCCCCACTGAGAATACTGGGCTGAATTCTTGGCCTGCTGTCACACATTTACCCATTCAGTAGAATTGAGTCTCCACTGACTCCAAAATATTTTCCTCTATGACAGCAACAGTAAGGACAGTACAAAAAAACAACGGTGAAAATAATTAGCATCCCATGAACTCATGCGCCAGTGCTTGTTTAAGTTTTTACATATATGTACCACCAGCTCACTTACACTTTAACACTTTGAGGGAGGTTCTGTTACCTCATTTTGCACATTAGGAAACCAAGGCTTAGGTCCAAGGCCATGTTAAGGGTTTTGTGTAGAAGAGGTTATACTTGAGCTAAGTGTTAAAGATTGGGATTTGGATAGGAAGCTGGTTATATAAAGAAAAAAGCCATGTGCATAAAGGAAAGGCAGAAAATGTAAAGGCTTCATGTGCACTGATAAGTTTAAGACCCTATGAATTTGCTCAGGGTTTGGAATTGGAGGTTAGTAGGGAAGGGCCACAGGAGAACTTAGAGGTTATGGAGGATGGTAATTTTCAAACTTGAAAACTAGCCAAACCTTTTTTGGAGTGAAGTGTTATATAGTAAATGTGAAATACATAAAAATTTAAAAATATATGTCATAGGTATTTATAAAAATTTAAATGATACTACTAAAAGAAGTCAAGTTTTAGTGACTAATTCTTAATTGTAAAGATAGGAAAAATACTGTTGTTTTGATGCATTAGGCCTTGGGTTGACCTCAGGACACAATTTTTCCTGTCTTTTGCTTGTACAGAGAAGTAAATGCAAATAGTACCATTTTTAACGACCCAATTTGCAGTCCCATAAGTGACAGAATAGGAGGATACACCCCGAATCAACCTACAAGAACAGGTTCACTTCAGCATGTTAATATACATATGGTATCCGGATAGACTTTATGATTAAAACAGTTTTTAAAAATCCTTAGACATACACACATATATTCTAAACACCATCAAATGTTTGTGGGACTACTGCAGCACGGTGTAAGAATTCCTTATGCACGCCCAACTTTAATCTACAGATGAAGAGCCTGAGGTGAAGGGATGGGGTGTCAGTCGCTCAGACTCATGGAGCCCAAGCAGGGGCCAATGCCAAGTGCTCCTGAGTCCCAGCCAAGCGCTCCTTCTGAGTGACCAGTCAGGACATCTGGGCCACAGCCTTGCTGGCTGTTCAACCTTTCACCTGAGAGGGTTCTGGTCGCATGCCACCTCCCTGGCAGATAAAGCCTCAGACAGAGAGCAAATAGTATGCGGCTCCAGGAGTCCGTGACTCACCCGGTGGTTTGTTCCCGTGCCAACTCCAAAGGCTCCCTGACCCTCTGCTCTTTTTTTAATCACTTCCCTCTCGGTGGCCAGATTGGGATTCTTGAACAAGCAGACACCTGGGACTGTGAGAATGGTGCTGGCTATTTCAAGGAGGGTTTTCCAGGCCTCAGAGGGACTTGTCTGCCCATTCCTCTGCGCGGCTCAGAGCGTTGCACCTCAGCCTAGGTTTCAGTATCAGGGTGGGGCAGCATCAAGGGGTGGGGTGCTGTGTTACCAGGGCGCATACACGTCTGTGACAGGTGGTGGCTCTGGAGCCTAGAACAGGTGGGCTACCAATCCCCAGGAGTTCAAAAATACCATTTATCAGCATTTGCCTTTTAAAAGCATCAGTCTGCTTACAAATGGCAGGACATTTGTTTGTTTGTTTGTTTTTATTAAGGTATGATTGATATATACTCTTATGAAGGTTTCACATGAAAAAACAATGTGGTTACTACATTTACCCATATTATCAAGTCCCCACCCATACCACAATGCAGTCACAGTCCATCAGTGCAGCAAGTAAATGGCAGGACATTTAAAAGTGTGACTTGCTCTTTTTTTCCTTTTTCAGAAAAGCATTCATACTAAATCATTATTAGGAGATGTTTCTTATCACAGCATAATTAGCGTTTTTGTTTAGAGAAAGTGTGTTGCTGCAGAAGAGAAGAATACCATGTGCAAACAATGTTCGTATACAGAAAGAAATATTTTAAAAGTAAGTTCTTGGAAACCTTTGGCTGGACATGGGCTGTTATTTAATAATAAATTAACCTGACCTTAACCCAGAGCAGGGCCCCCAGAGGCAGGTTCCTGGAATTTCACTCTGATGAGGAAGCCTGTTCTCAGAGGCTCTGTGGCCATGCTGTAGGAGAGGGAGAAGGTTCTGCTTTCCCCAGAGTTGGAAGCTGACCTTGATAATACTGCCACGCATTTGCATACCCTCTCCTGGCATGTCACCTTGGCCTCTCCTAATAGCAAAGCCTTTGATTTCTCTGGGATCTCAGTCTCCGCAGCCAAGAAGTGGGAGCCACACCACCTCCCTTCCAGGCTTGTTGGGACAAAAACCCGAGGTAACACGTGTAAAGCATCAACAACTGTGCCTGGCACAGAGGCCCCAAAAGTTGTCCAGCTCAGCATTTTCCTTCACATCAGCTCTACTCCATCCCCTTTAATTAGGCATTTTTAATTCAAAGATAATTGGTAGAAAAATTTAAGAGAACACATAGAAACAAAGAAAAACGAGCCAATAGCTTCAGGTTTCTCATAAGTAGTTTTTCTTTTTTTTTTCCCTATCCTGTTTTCTTTATTCTGTTTGCTTGGAGTGGGAAGTTTCTTTATGTGTGTTTACGGGGTGTTAGAGAGGTGATACCATGGTCCCACTTTGCAAATGAGGAAACCAAATTCCAGAAAGAGGAAGTACCTTCCCCAAGGTCACATAGATAGTAGGAGGTTAAGCTGTCTTTGAAACCCACAGCTTCTAAGTCCAAACCCAGTACTTGTGTCAGGACCCGGAAGGGCCTCAGAGGTGCCCTGCATTGAGGTGCCCACAGGTGGGTCTCAGACACCTGTCCTTGAACTCTCATGTGTGCAGGGAGCCTGTGCCCATGGTACCATATTTCCTTTGTGACAACTTAGAGGTACTTAACATTCCCTACTGAAGACAAACTCCTATATCATGGTCTGCCCAGTCCTAGAGTCCCAAGAGTGGGCAAGTTGTGACTACAGAACCCAATTAGGTGGTGTTTTTAGGCCCCTCGGATAGTGGGTTTGCACTGTCCATAGGCTGACCAGCACAAAACTGCTGCCCTTCTGGGCTTTTCATTCACTTTAAAGGGCGCTTTCTTTAAAGGTCTGTTTTCTTCTGGCTGTTTCTGTTTCCTAGCTGGCTTGGGGTTCCCAGCAAATATTTCCATTGTTTTCTAAAAGAAACAAACACACATTTTTAATGGCTAAAGGAATAAATAGGCACTTTTTAATGGCTAAATTCTGCATTGCAGTGGCCAGGTCAAGTGGATTGTGAGCACACTGTTCGCTGAAATCTATTATTAGTATAATTCTAAATGCCAAAAAGATGAAGACATCAGCCCATGAGCCCTAGTTGTGTGGTGATTGTAAGTAATGTGTGATGTGGGCCTGCCCTGTGCCAGTCCAGGTGGCACACAAACCTATCTCCTGTGCCACCACGGCAGTCAAACCTAAGGATCAAGGGAAGGAAAAGGTATCTTCACTCCCTCGATTTGCACATCTGGAGCCTGGACAGTTGGGCTAGAGGTGGCATGTACCTCACATGGAGGTCTGCACCCTGGAGCGAAGGACCAGTGCCTTCCAGCTAAGCTCTGATTTGGCCTCACCCACTGCTTCAGGCAGAGGCAGCTCTTGACAGGAGATAAGTTTGCCACACTGGGACCAGACAACCTAGAAGGAAGCACTGACATTCGAGGATTTGCAACTCCAGAAAAAGAATAAGGTTGTTTCTTTGTAAGGACGACAGGTCCAGATGGTCATCTTCCTGGAAGGGAGACGAAAAATGTTAAATGCATACAGTGGGTGACAGTTCATTTAAGGTGGCATCAGACTACATAACAGGCTTTTCTGCAGTGGTTAGGCAAGTGTCAGCATTTCATCAAGATTGGAATTGTATCTTAAAACTTAATCCTTACACAGTTGAGAGTTACTACCCCCATTGTACAGATGTGGAAACTGAAGTTGAGAGAAGGAAAGTAACTTGCCCCAGACTGAGGAGATTCCACAGCCAGGAGTAGGACCCAAGGTCTGCCCCCCGGGCCCTCGCTCGTCCAGCACACCCTAGCTGTGCTATTACAGGCCTGCCGTTGGGGTTTATGTTGGTTCAGAGGCTGCTTGGTGAACATGGACACTCATGGGACCCTGGGAAGGAGCAGGTTCTTTCTCAGAAAAGGCCAGTGAGTATAAAGGTCACAGTATGGGAGAAGGCTGCTGATTAGGACCGAAGGCCACCAGGGCCAGGTGCTGTCTCCACAATGGCTCTGGGTAACTTCTCGTCACTCAGATCGACATTAAGGTTTTGCACCACACCTCCAGGTTACAGGTTAGGGACCGAGGTCCTGTGCTGTCTCTGGCGGGAAGAGTACAACATTCAGAGTGTGGAGGCCTGGATTTGGCCCCTGGCAGTACTGTTAGGCAAGCCTGGCAAGATACTTGGCTCCTTGAGCCTTGGTCTTGTCATTTGTAAAAGGGAGCTAATTATACTCCCTTGCAGGGCCATTATAAGGTTTAAGTGAAAAAAGTAAACAAAAAATCAATAACCTTTACTGAATGCTTGTTAAGTGCCACTGTTCACCTGTATCAACCCATTTTCTCTTCACAGCGACCCTCAGAGAGTAGGTGCTATTACTTTGTGCATTTTAGGAAATAGAGACACAAAGGGTTAAGTGACTTGCCCAGTGTCACACAGCAGCAAGTGGGGAAGCTGGAATTGGAACCTACAGAGTCTGGCTTCACAGTATGTGTTCAGTAAGAATCCATTGTATGAAATAAATGAATTGTAAGGCTGGGGAATCTTAGACAACAACTTTCTGAGCGTCAAAGACTATTCAAGATAAATGGGACCTCAGAAGGGTCTACTGTTTAATGGGTGAGGGCTCCAGGTCAGAGGGTGAAAAACCTGCTGCTGGAGGTCTTGGTAAGTGTGCAGCAGAGCTAAGGAGAGGATGCAGGCCTCCAGCCACGCTCAGCCAGGGCACCCATGGCCCACACTCCGGAGGTTATGTTCTAGGGAACACAGCTCAGTGGAAAAGCGAAGTCCCTACTGGAATCATTAACACAGTCTCAACGTGTTGCATCCATTCATCCTGTCCCCAGACACATCAAATAACACTTTAAAAAATGGTAAAGAATAAGGCACTATACTGTGTGGCAATATAGGCGTAGCTTGGAGACACTGAGAGTTCTATTCCAGACCACTGCAATAAAGCAAATACCCCAATAAAGCATGCCAAATGGACTTTTAGTTCCCCAATACATCTACAAGTGTTATGTTTACACTGTACTGTGGTCTTTTAAGTGTGCAATACATTCTGCCTAAAAAAATACAAACCTTAATTTGAAAATGCTTTATTGCTAAAAAATGCCGACCATCATTGTGCTTTTAGCAAGTCATAAGCACTAGTCACAGATGACCATAACAAATATAATAATGAAATGTTTGAAATACTGTGAGAATTACCAAAATGGGAGAAAGACACCAAGTGAGCCAATGCTGTTGGAAAAATGGTGCCGATAGATGTCCTTGATGCAGGGTTGCCATAACCCTTCAATTTGTAAAAAACACAATAAAATGAAGTACAATTAAGTGAGGTATGCCCGTACATGCCTACAAAACCCTGCACTTTAGAACACATACAAATAAAAGGATATACTAGAATGGCTGCCTATGGGGCAGGGGAATGGGAGGGGCCTATGGCAAAGGGGAATACATGAAACAAGAGGGCACTAGCCAGGACCAGTGATGGCCACGAGCCATCATCTGGGGAGCAGGACTAACTCATCCCACGGCACTGGAGGGCCCAAAATAAAACAGTAAAAATAAAGAGACTGGATGAAACTGCTCTTGCCTGAAACACGCTGGCTCTAGGCTCAAGGGGAAAAGGTGGGGACACACCCTGGGCTGCCTCACCAAAGGCAGAGGCCTGGGAGAGTGTCCCTGCATGAGGCAAGTGAGGTCAGGGGCCGAGTCAGTCACATGGACCTCTGTGGGCTCAAGCTCCAGCCAGAGGCCATGGCAGACCCTCCAAGGCCCCAGGGAAGGAGTGAAGAGCAGCTCCTGGGTTAGTGTCAGAGGTCACACAGTCACCTGCTGTCACACCTTCCTCACCAAGGTTTTTCCTAATCCACTGTTAGGATGATTCTAAGGCTGTCAAGGAGGCACAGATATAGGCCAATAATCCCGTGACTGTACGATGATCGTAGACTAGGCCACCCTACAAGTCCTGCCACATGCTGGCCCAAGTGGCACACCCCACCCATCTCCCACGCCAACCGAGTGTGCCTGTGAAGATCAGGGGAAGGAAGAGGGCATCTTCATTTACTCAGCTTGCTCATCTGTACAGGGGGACAGTTGAATGGAGACCTCTCCCAACAGCCCACCTGGCTCCTGGACCTCCCTGAGAAGTGGTTATCCCTAGGCACAGAGCCCACAGTTCTGGGCTCTGGTCACCAGGTGGCGGCACGGGAGAGGAGTCATGATGTTCTAGAAAGTGAATCTCCACCCCTCAGGCCTTACCCATTAACCATCACAGAAGCAGGTGACTGTGTATGTGTGAATGTATGAGTGCTTATGTGCTTCTGTATGTGAATGTGTGTTATTGTGTGTGTGACCAGCGTAATTGTGGGAGGGAGACTGGTGACTGTTTACAGGAGTGTGAGCGTGACTGAGTGTCAGGGACAGGAGAAAGGGAGCAGCGGGCTCAGGTGCCAGAAAGGCTGGGAGGAGACTATAAACCGGGGCGATGTCCTCTTTATAGCAAGCCTTTCGGGTCAAGAGGGCAGAGCTCAAAGTTCACACAGATAGCAGTGATGGGAGGCACGAGGAGGAGGTGAAGGTCTAATGGGAAAGGAAGGGCCCCCACTAAATTCTACTCTGTCCCAGACGTAGAAGGGGCAGCCCGGCAGAGCCAGGTTCCAGCCAGCCTGGCCGTTTTCAGTGTAGTGCAGGCAGGACAGGTAACCTCCCTGGGCTTCAGTTTCCCCACCTGTAAAATGGCGGAAATAACTCAGCCTGCCTTCCCGACGTGTATGAGGATTAAGAGAGCTATGTATGTAATGTACTTAGAAGGCCTAGTGTGTGATGAGTGTGCATCTGTGGTTGTGGAGAAAACAGGCAATCACACAATTCAAGGAGGCCCATGTATAGCCTAGGCCATACCCGCCACTTAGAAGGCCATTCTTCTGTCCTCTGCCTGCCACCAGCCTCCCAGAGAGGACCTTCCTATCAACAGAATGGGCCTTCTCAAGTGCCCTGTCTCTGGGGAAGGGGGGTTTGCGGGGACAAATGTGCCTGGAGGGGGCTGTTAGGCTGACACCTTCTAGATCCAAGTCCAGCTCTGATGCCGCACACACCCCCAGGCAGTGTAGAGTCCTGACTCATGCAGACTCCTGCTCAAGTTTTGCCCTTGTTTTTAATTTTCTTTTTCTTAAGGACTGGGTGGAGAGCAGTTGGTGTCATCAGGGATTACTTCGAAACTACGGCCTCACGTCAGGAGCTGGCTTGAGTCAACTGGTCACCATGGAATTTCTTTTTTTAGTGCGTAAACAGCCAAGTTACAGGCAGCTGTTGCCCCATCCAGGGTGGAAAGCAGCCTGTTGATGTGGAGCTGCCTGGCTCGTATTTCTTGGGCAAACAGATGCCATGTCTCTCAACTCACCAGTTAGAAAGCCCAGGAACTGTGGTTTGAAAGCCACGTCTAGTTGTGTCTAGTTATCCAAGTAGCTTCACCTGGGAAGCCCTCTCTGAATGTCAAAGCTGCAAGGTAAAGGATCTATAGGAGCTGGGGTGCTCCACTTCTTAGGGGCCTCCCCAGGAGGGAGTGAGCACTAAGTGTCAAGTCAGTGAAGAAACTCTGTTTTTATGCCAAAGCATAAAAAACGCAGCCACAAAGCACCAAGGCTTTACTGAGCACTCGATTGGTGCAGGTTCTGAGCCCAGAAAGGGCTTCTGAAGGGAGGGGAGGCAGCTGGAAACTCCAAGTAGTAGGAAGAACTCTGCTGGATGGGGGGGTCTTTCAAGAGGTGGGAACGGCCTGAGCGAGGGCAGGAAGGTGGGAATGCATAAGGTATGTTGCAGAGAAGAGTTTGATTCCAACAAAAGCTTACAACAATTAAACACACATTCATTAAGTGTCTACTTTGCGCCAGACACTGTGTCAGGTCACCAGGATGAAGCTGGTGAACAAAACAAAAACCCCTCTGTGAACACTGGATGAATAGCAGCAGTGTAAATACTAATAACTCACATTTACTGAGAGCTTACTACCACCAGCACTGCTTTAAGTCCTTTATATTTATTTGCTCATTTAATCCTTGAACACCCAGATTAAGTAGTTTTGGTCATTCTCTCCAGTGCATGGATGAGGAAGTGTGGGCACTGAATAGTGGAGGCAGAGTTCAGAGACAAAGCCCTTGCTCTGACCGTGCCACTCCTAACTCCACTACCCGCGGTTAGGCAGGGGGAGAGGTCGGGGTGCCAGGGACCTGTCTGGAGGGTGGTGAATGCTGGGCAAGAGGGAGTGGGGACCCAAAGCTTTTGGAAGATTATTCTGGAGGAGTGTGTGAAGTCCAGTGGGGGGACGGGTGGATGGAGGGACTTGGGGCTTCAGAGGGCAGTGCAGCCCCGGCCTCATGGAGGTCGGGGAGAAGAGTGAAGACTGAGAAGAGTCGGTAGATTCCTCATGCCATACCTTGCCTGAAATGAATGAATTTGGCAGAAATTGTTCCTTTCCCATCAAACTAATGGTTTATGGTGCATTAATCTTTTTATTATCATCGATTACAATTCATGGGGGGTGAGAGTTCTTTCGGGTGCATCGAGCCCCAAGCCCACAACAACAGGCTCGGAGGGCCTCCCAGGCATGGCCAGAAGATGTGTTGATTTTCACAATGTCCCGACTTGGTCATTGTCTCCACATTCTGTCAGTTTTGGTGAGTTGAAGACCGACTCCCATTCTCCACTGCCCCCTGCGCCCTCCTCCCAGACCCGCACTGCAGGACCTTTCACATTTCGTCAGGAATCCCAGTGCCAACCCCTCCTGGTGGCCAGCGTGCAGGTCTTTGTGCACGGGGCTGAAGCCATGCTTTTGTGCGGGGTGGTACCACTGCTTTTCCCTGCCTGCCAGCCACAGCCATGCCTGCCCCAGACTCCCAGAAGCACAAGCCAGTTTCCCTGTTTCATCCTCTTCCAGTTTTTATCCACGTTTCCTGAACGGATGTAGGATCTCACTTTGGCTTAGGTAAGAGCAGCCAACTCTGGTTTTTGGCCGCCACCACCCAGCTGCTGCCAGCGGAGTCTCATAGAGTGCCCCTCCCCACACCTGCAGGCTCTTGGCCACACAGCTTTGCCAAGTTTTTCCCTCCCTGTATTCTGCCTCAGGAGGAGACCCCGGCCTCTGGAATCCCAGAAGGGCCTGGACCCTCAGGCACCATTTGACTCACCCACCAGGGTCCATGCCCCTTACCGTGTCCCTCCCACTCTGACTCTGCTCTGACCCTCAAAACCACAAGTGCAGCTTGTGAACATACTCACTCTGGGGCAGGGTGGGGCCAGGGGCCGGGTACTCCCGGGAACTGGCAACGATGTCAAGAACACATTTCAAGATTGCCCTTTAAGAATGTCCTCAGCCTGGCATAGCCCTTGAGGGCTGGGGATTCCCGCCCGGGAATTTTTCCAATATTCTGCCAGCTGTTTCTTCTCTTTCAGTGGTTTTATGATTTTTCTTTCTGTTCCAACTCCTTTCGCTTTCAGTAGGGCAGCTCAGGCCAGATGGGGGAGGGTGGTGGCATTTGCTGAGGCAGGAGCTGTGGCCACGACCAGCTTTGCCAAGGGAGGAGATGGGGCGGAGGAGGAAACGGGAGTGGGACAGGGAAGCGGGACGGCAGCAGCGCAGCCTCTTGTTTTTTCTGGTGAGCTTCATGTCATTCAGCTCTGGGCATGTGGCCTTGTCTCCTGGCCCTCATCACAAATACACATCTGCTACTTTGGGAGGTGACACATTAACCCAGTGACACCAGTTCACTTGCCAGATGTGCTAGGTGCTGCCTAACAGCAGGGACCAAGGAGAAGGGCACATGGACAGGGAAGTTGTGAAGAATGTTGGGAGGGTTGGGTGCTCGGAGCCCATGCTTGGGGAGGTGCCCTGACACTGCTGAGCAGCGTGGAGGTGCCAGACACCAGGGGATTCAGGCAAAGGGCGAGGCCCTTACATAGGAGGACTTTTGTCACTGCGAAATTAGTCTCCACGAGGGGGGATAGGATGAGTGGGGTCCCTTGGTGAGTCCATTCACCTAGTGTGTTGGTGGCACCAGAGCACCTGCTTGGCCATGGGGTCTCTACAATGGGCCTTCGGACAGCTGCCTGGTGGGACAGCCACTGACCCTCAGCTGGAGATAAGGATTGGAAACTTAGCTGCGTGTAACAGAAAAGCAAAGTAAGTGGCTTAAGCCTTATGAAGCCTTAGGAGGCAGACAGTGCTGAGCATTTTAAAAGACTTAAAGGACTAGATACCAGGGTACCCCTCACCTTTTTTACTCCACTTGCAGGCATTCTCCCAGGCAGGCAGCTCATTCGCTGTGGGGCAGCTTGGTGTGTTCCCTGCATGGGCTGCCTTCCCTCCCTTTCTCCCGGCCCCAAGGCTCCACATGCTTCCTGGGCTCACTCCACATCCTCGGCTTGGGGTCTGCGTCTGGAAGCCAACCAAGGCACTATCGTTACTGAGCACCTCCTGCCTGGGAAGCATAGTCCCCTTCTAGCCCATTTTAGGGATGAGGCCACCTCTTGGGCCATAACAAGACCCAAGGTCACCTGCCGCTGGAACCAAGACTGAAACCAGGCTGATCATCTTGCATGACTCCCTCGGGATAGAGTCCTAAGCCTGAACTCCCAAGTCAGAGTATGCACACTTTGGGGCTTTTGACCTGTTCTGCCAGATGGCACCTCAGTGAAGTCAGGGCGGATTGCCACTCTCCACCAGCAGCCAGTGGGTGGGGTGGAGGGAACACACTTCTCACATCCTCACTGCCAAGGGCTCCCAGCAATTTCCAACTCAGCCTCTGGGAGGCCATTCCTCCCAAAATGTCTTTTCTTAAAATGCAGAAAGCATTAATATTAACTAGCCTGTTAGCCTTATTCTAGTGGGCATGCAGTGTGTGTCTGTGAGTTTAACTGAAAAGGGATGGAACCGTGTGGATGAGCTCCTAACCTGAGCAGAACAGGCCAGTCCTCCCGGTCTTCCTGGCTTTCCTGGGAGCACAGCTTTGGCTGGTCTTCCCTCCCTGGAGCCCGCTGGGCAGTGGCAGTGTGCGGGTGGGCAGATGGGAAAGGGAGGGGAAGGACCAGGGGAAGGGCACCCGGATGGCCACAGGGTCGTGAGGGCCTGGCGAGGGAAACCCTTGATTGCCAAACTTTGGTCTCTTCCCCACATTCCTTTTTGAGCAGCAGTACTGGTGAGACAGGGGTGGCTGTGCCCACAGCTCCCTATCTCTTCCCCAACCAGCTACTCCCCCTCAACAGGGGTGCCAAATAGCTGAGGGTAGTGTGCAGGCACCTGGGGAGAGGCATCACTGTCCCTCTCTCAGCAGCACGTGAAGCTGCTGTTTCCAGTGTGCTTGGTGAGCAGGGAACCCTACCTGTGGCCTCATGCTGGGGCTGTGTCTGCCTGGCCCCTTTCTAATAAGACTCTCCTATTGGGCTTTAGAGTATCTGAAACACTTTCACATCAGGGAACTCCTTTGATCCTTCTACAACCTGTAAAGTGGGCTAAGCCAGGGTATCATTATCCCCATTTTACAGATGGGAAGCTGAGGCTCTGATTAAAACGATGGTTCAGAGTCACATGCCGTAACTCAAGATTTCTGTAGCCTCACCTACTAATCATCATAATTGCAGTAATAACGATGTTCACTGAACATTATTACATGCAGGGGCTGTGTGAGGCTCCTTATCCAAGTTGTCCTTCAGTCCTCACGAAACTCTCTCAGATGGATAATCAACTGCATCTGGCAGAGGTAGGGTTGGAGCTGGGCAGTCTGACTCCATGGCCAGGGCTTCTCAAGTGTGGTCCCCAGTCCAGGAGCATCATCTGGGAACTTGTAAGAAATGCACATTCTAGGGCCATGTGCCAGATTTACTGTGTTAGAAACTGGGGGCAAGGCTCAGCAGTCTGTGGTTTAACATGTCCTCCTGGTAGTTCTGATGCACTCACAACTTTGAGAACTGCCATCTCAATGCGTTATTTTAACTCAGTGGATTTCAATTCTGACTGCACACTAGAATCACATGGGAGCTTTTATAAAACCAGTGCTAGACCAGACCAGAATCTTTGGGGAGGGGCCAGGCATCATATTTTTAGAAGCTTCCCGTGGACACTTCACTGCCTTGGACCTACACCCAGGGACGTAAGCCCTGGAAGGTTCCACATTTTACCCGAAGATTCTAGGGTAGACTAGGGCAGCCAATTCCAGAGAATCTTGGAGGGAATGAGGGAAGACCTGGAGTTCAGGATGGGGGACTCTGGGGGCTCAGCCCATTCTTCTTGAGATGACCGCATGCCCCCAGCCCAGAAAGATCCAGGGGGCCCAGACAGTTTGTCTTGGCATTTGCCCAGGCGGGCCGTTGGTTCTGTGTGGAGCGGCAGCTCTTGTTTGTGTGGTTTAACTGTTGGCCCAGTTTTTCCGAGGCTGATTAGATGCCCCTGTGAGTGGTACAGCTCTCTTCAGTCCATAGATTCCCGAAAAGGGGCTGAAGCAGCTGTTTCCCCTTAGAGTTGAGGCAAGGTGGGACTCGGGGAAGGGGTGGTGCTGGCTCCTTTCTTAACTGGATCCCTCTGAGCTTCAGGTTTGAGGGTCCGATGAGCATAGTAGTCAAGGTTTATCCAGGAGACAGAAACCACACCAGCCATTTTAACAGAGAGAATCTAGTATAAAGAACGGTTGATTAGGTACTGAGGAATTGAAAAGACACAGAGAGAATGCCGAAGTATCATGGGATCCCAACCATAGGAAGCAGTAGAGCTTCCCTGTGGCTGGAGAGAGAAAAGGGAAAAGCTTGCAGCTGTTCAAGCTTAGACACTTGGAGGACAGCCGTGGAACTGAAACGCAGACCTCTGGGGAGGGGATGCCAGCCGGTGGTGGTGGTGTCCCTGAGGGAAGACCGTGAGGCTGGGTCTACCAGGACTGGGGAAAAATGCAAACTGGAACCATCTGCTACTTTTGGAATGAGCTGCTGCAGTCAGGTGAAAAAAGCATTGGTAGGTTAGGAGAACGTTCGGTTTTTGATTGTCTGACTTTACCCTTGGAGACACTCCATCCTCACCTCAGGCCCACTCTCATTTTCTTCTTTCCAGGACCAATCCCAAACGTTGCTGATTTGATCAACAGGCTTTCATTGAATACCAATTATGCCCCAGGCCCTGGTATCTGGGTGCCAGAGATACAGATGGAGTAACAGCACCCACATTCTTCAGAGCACTTATCTGCCTGACCCTGCTCTAAGCACCTCACATGCATTAATTCATTTACTGTTACTTTCATTGGGGAAAACTGAGGCCCAGAGACATTTAGAAACTTGCCTGACGTTCATATTTAGCTAGTAAGTGGCAGAGCCTGAATGCGATCCCGGTCAGTGTGGCTCCACTACCCACATTCCTCACCAAGTCACCTCATTGCCTTAAGCTCTAGAGACGTGGATGTGCGAACAGTCGATTAAGGCACAAGGCGGAGAATGCCACGTGGGGAGGGCCTCACAGAGGTGGTAACTCACTTCATCCATTGGTTCAGCCAATCTTTAGAGTTGGGTATAATGATAAGCAAAAACATTCTATCTGCTCTTGGGAAGCTTCTAGTGGAAACACAGACATGAATCAAATTTTCACACACCCAAAAGTTAGTTCCAATAAACAGGTTCCCTTTGCTATGAAAACTTTGCTATGTTCCTTTTGCTATAATCACAGAGATTTCTTATAAATGTGGAAATGAGAGAAGGCTGGTTGGGCTGAAGCAATGGGAGAAGAGATGGTTGGGCTGGGGCAGGAAAGATGAGTGGGAGTTAATCAAATGAAGAAAAGAATGAAGGGAATTCCTGGCTGAGTGAACAGCATGTGCAAAGGCTCTGAGGTGGGGGTGGGGGGACTATAGTGAGTATTAGGGCTGCAAGGCCTGTCCCAGAACTCTGGCCAGCTGACTTTGGCCAGTCCTCCCAGGCATGTAGCCCACCTGTTGTGACCACACTACTCCAGTTGGAGACATGGAGATAACTCCTGGATCATGCTGAGGCTGGCCATCCCCTTCTACTGCAGGTCCCAGACTCCTTCAGCTTCAAGTAACAGACTGGCCTTAGGGGCCTCCTAAGGGAGGCCAGAAAAGTCTCAAAACCGGAAGCTGGTCTAGGGATGGACAGGGAAGTCCTGTTGGAGAGGGAATGGAGCAAGTCCAGTGAGTCTTTGGAGAGTGAGTGAATGAGTGCATCTTACAGGGGACCTTTGTGAAAAGAAGCCTCAGGGTGGCTGGGGGTACAAATGGGCAGTGATCACCCCCTCCTGCCAGCCCCCAGAGCGTGAAGGGAATCTCGGAGCACTCAGTTCACCCCAGGTAACTCCCACTTCTGGCCTGGTGAGAAGGCAATGATCAAGCCCATTTTGCAGGGCAGGGAAAAGGAAAGGCAAGACTGGAGAGGGAAGCTGCTGCTTGGGGCAGCTTTCCAGCCTGCTCTTTTGGGAGGCAGCTGGGCCTGGAGAATGAGTTTCTGAGGCAGAGGTTTTGAGAGGGATCCAGAAAGCCTCTGGGGTGAGCCAGCAAGACCCTAGCCTCCTAATGTGTCAGAAAAGGGGCAGAGACCGACTAGAGCAAAGGAAAGGAACCGCCTCTCCCTAGGCTTCTGGTGCCTCCTCTCTGCCCTGTCCAAGCGCCTTTGGTTGACTCTGGATGGGTTCCCCTGAAGCAGTGAGAGTGACCACTGTCTGTGCTCCCCAGGAGGGCGCCCTCCTCCTGACCCTGCCACTGACCCAGCTGCTGAAGGCCCAAATGGGGACACCATGCTATCAGCTGTTGGGATCTATATGCCTGAGGTCCCCAACCCCCTCCCCACCCCGGGCAGCACCGTCAGGTGCCCAGAGCTGTCCAAGTTTCCATCGACTGACCTAATGAAGCATCGAGGTGGTGTCCTCCTCATAGCTGGGAAAATCTGATAGGAGGAACAGACATCACTGAATAGGCCCCTCTGGTTCCCAGCAGAAAACAAGCTCCTCCCTTCCTGTTCCCCCATGCCTGCCTGAGGTAGGCCTTTCAGCAAAACCACCCAACCAGAGGCAATGAACAAAGATTCAAACTCTCTGAGCCTCCCCTCCAGGGCTAGGGTGAGGGTGTGTGCACAGATTTGTTGTGCCCTGTCAGGCTGGGGGGCTCTGCAAGGTGACACCACCATCTGCCACACTGGCTAGGCACTGGGGCAAATGGAGGACAGGAGAAACACCTGATGGGATGACATGGGCCAGACCCAGGGTCTTGGGCAGGGATTTAGTGGCTGACAGAGGAGCAGCCCCCACTGATTTGTGGAAGTCCAGAGACTCTCTGTGCCGCCTTATCCCCACTGTGTGCCATCGTTCCTACCAGCTTGATGTACTGCTTGGGTGGCAGGGAGGGTTTCTTTCTCCTCCTCTGCTTTGCTCCCACCTGCCTTACCCAAGGTGGGCAGGCCTGGAGGTGTGCTGGAGCCAGCTCATATTCAGGAATTTTGTGAACTTGTTATTAGAGCCATCACTAAAATTAAATTATATGGATAAAGAGGATGTGGTACATATACAGAATGGAATATTATTCAGCCATAAAAAGATAAGAAATCCTGCCATTTGCAACAACATGGATGGATCTAAAGGTTATTATGCTCAGTGAAATAAGCCAGGTGGAGAAAGACAAGTACCAAATGATTTCACTCATTTGTGGAGTATAACAACAAAGCAAAACAGAAGGAAAAAAATAGCAGCAGACTCAGAGACGCAAGACGGGACTAGTGGTTACCAAATCGGAGGGGTTGGGGAGGGCTGGTAGGGAGGGAGAAGGGGATTAAGGGGCACAATAATTTGCAATCACAACATAGGTAGGTCATGGGGATGATAGTACAGCACAGAGAAAAAATTAATGACTCTATAGCATCTTACTCCACTGATGGACAGTGACTGCACTGGAGGGGGTGAGGACTTGATAATACAGGTAAATGTTGAACCACTGTGTTGTGTATTTGGAACCAGTGTTTCTCAAATTTTTGCTCATCATTGCCCCTAAGGACCCTTTTTGGACATTTTTCCCCCTAATTACCTACCACCGTCCCCATAAAATTTTAGTATCACAGATATACTGTATGTCTGTTTATGTACTGGATGTATATCTGTGCTTTATACATAAAAAGAGTAAGAATATTTGTTGTCTCTCACCAAGAACCAATTCTCGCCCTCGAGAATGCATGACATAAACTCACAACTACATAAATTATATAAAAAACGAACATAATAAACACTCAAAACTGATCACTTCCTGGTTATTTTACTACAATTTTATTCTTATGGTCTCTTTCGCAGTTATTGATACATGTATCTGTTTTTCCTCTGGGGAGCTGGTTGTTCACTTACCAGCACACCACTGGGCAGTTCTTTTAGCAAAATATCACTTTTAAGAGGTAATCAGTTTTAGTCAAAGGAAGATTGGTTTGTCTAGCAAAAAACTCACCTGAAGAAACATAGGGAGACCCGGACAATTCCAGCAGATGCAGGAAGAAGAGGGAAGAGGAGCCCAGAGAGGAAAGACCCCCTGATGCTGACTGATTCCATAATGGCTGAAGGGTGTCTCTGTGAAAAGTTTAGAGGGAAAAGTGTGTGTGTGTGTGTGTGTGTGTAATCCATATACCCTCGTGTTCTAGGAGTGTTTGTAATTAGCAATCGTTTGCTTTTGCCTCACACCTTGACACCCTGATAGAGGTCAGGAGACCTCCTCACTGTTCCGCTTCCTCCTGGTCGTCTCTGATCTAGAGTCTCCTGTCACGCCTCAGTCACCCTTCTGAAGGGCACGCTGGGCCCTTCCAGGAGCACAGAGAAGGGACAATGCTGCATGTCTTTGAGAGGGAGAAGACAAGACTTTCACACACAGACACACAATGTGTAAATGCTGCATCACTTCCACCTCTCTGGGCCTCGGTTTCCTCATCAATGAAACGGGAGGGATGGACTGAGTTCTCAGGAGGGCCTTCCAACCCTCGCCATCCTTGCTTGGGGAGCCGTCTCTTCTTCCTTCATCTGGACAAAGCTACAAGGTCCTGCTGAGGCTTTTCCCCTCCCACTCCTCAGGCCTCACTCACCTCCCATCAGCCTGCAGGATGGCCTTTAAAAACTCAGCCCAGCTCCCACCAAAGGTGATAAGGGAGCGGGAAGAGCATGAACTCCAATGCTGTGCCATTATTTGTCTACTGGTGGGCTGTGAGACATCACCAGACTATCCAGCACCAGCCCCCTCGTCTTTCAGACAGACATAAGGCCCACAGAGCCCAGGCCTGGATGAAAACATGTGCGCTGCACACACAGCAGGTCCTTGTTAAGGACTGAACTGTGTCTCCTATAAATTCATATGCAGAAGCCCAATCTCTCAGAACCTCAGAATGTGACTGTATTTTTTAAAGAGGTAATTAAGTTAAAATGAGGCAGTTCGGTAGGCCCTAATCCAATTAAAACAAGGACTGGTGTCCTTGTTAGAGGAGATTAGGACACATACAGAGACACCAGGGACAAAGCATGCACAGATGGATGACCATGTGAAGAGGCAGCAAGAGGGTGGCTGTCTGCAAGCCGAGGAGAGGTGCCTCAGAAGAAATCCAGCCCTGCCAGCACCTTGATCTTGGACTTCCAGCTTCCAGACCTGTGAGAAAGTAAATTTGTTGAAACCACCCAGTCTGTGGTATTTTATTATGGCAGACCTAGCAGATTAATAGTCCTTTATAGGCGCTGATTCTTTCTGCCTTTAATTCTTGTCAGCCTTGTTTTATGTGTGGTAATTCCTGTTTCTCTGCTTATAAACAGCTGGAGAGTGAGATCCAGGCAGGTGTATCTCTTGCTGTGTCCCCAGGGGTACAGTTCAATGCCAGGTCCAAAGTGCACACAGTTGGATCTTTGTCCTCACTTCTGGCTTCGGCCACCTGCACACAGGGGTTGGGGCACATAGCTGCTATCCACCAGGGTGCTTTTCAAACTTCAGGTCATAGAATCAATTTAGTGAGTCATATGAGCAGTTTTCAAAAAAGAATGCCACAGAATAGAAGAGAATAGAAAATGCCACAGTGCATCTCAGGCAGTAAGGGGAAGCATTGTTTCATGAAATTATTATTTGGTTTTACATGATAGTAAATAAACAAAGTAATTACTGATTATTCTAAGTGCTATGAATTCTGCATCTGTTTACTGCATTGGTGTTAAATGCATTTCTTACTGTGAGTTATGATCCAAAAAGTAAAAAAACACTAACCCACCAGTATTTTTCAGTCTCTGTGCGAGTTGATGGTTGTCCAGTCAGCTGTCCAGGGAAGGCTTGGGGTGGTGATGGGGTGGGGGCCGGGACCTCAGATCAAGGGCCTGAATGGGTGGAGTCACCTTGCCCAGGCCAGTAGCCAAGGAGTGTCTTCCCTCTGTGTTCTGGAACAAGTGAGCTGACTTCTCTGGGGCTCAGTTTCCCTATCTGTAAAAGGGAACTTAGAAAACCTATTTTCAGGGGTGCTATGAAGATTACCAAGACCCAAGAAACCTAAAGGCACCTACCCATTGGTATAAGAGGCAGTTTTGCTATTTCATCATTTTGTTATTTCATCATTTCATTCAAGTCTGTCTGCTCTAGTAAATGAATTGTTTCTTTTCCTCTTCCACCTCAGGAGAAAGGGATGCCCATGACCTGCATTCCTTGGGAAGCTCTGGCTATGAGTGGGCCAGGGGCTCAGGGTATCCAGAAAAGTACTTTAGAGGCTAAATCCCAAGGTGAAACTCTCCTGATTTTATGCAGATAAAATCAAGTACTGGTATACTCTCAAAACAGTTTCAAAGGTGAGTCGGTGTGCCATTCTAGAAGCCAGGGTAAGGAGTAGCTTACCGCCCTTTGTCCAGGAAACAGAGAGGTCTGGGCCTGAGGCCACTCCTCCCCACTCTGGCTGGTTCCCAGGAACATTGTCCAAGCCCTGAATCATTGCTAGTAGCCACCAGGGCCCCTGGGAGTACAGGGCTGGGAGAGCTCCCACAAAGTGAAGCTGGTGGCCTGGCAACCCCATCCCTCAGTCAGGCCACTTCCCTCCACGACATATCTCTCTGAGCCCACGCTGGCAAACCTGCTCCTAAGCAGGGAACTTGAACATGAGTGGAATATCTGGAATTCCTGAAAGATTTATAACCCAGCAACTGGAACAGGTGTAGGTAGCTGGTCCCCCACCCCTACTCCAGTTCTGACCCTGCCTCTAGCTCCGGCATTGTTCTCCCTTTTCTGGCCCCAGAGTCACATCTAAGTTACCAGCCTGGCCTCTGTTCCCTGGTTCAGAGCAAGAGCTCTGGATACAGAGACAGGTGATCTATTTCTAGACCTAGCTCTGCCTCAGCCTCTCTGAATGTGACCTCAGGCAGTCCATATCACTTCCCTGGGCCTCAGTTTCCTCATCTGTAAAATGGGTGGGCTGGTGGGGACGGGTTAGTACTTGATTTTCAGTAATAGTTAGATCTATTCCGTCTTTCTAAAATTCTAGGAAATGAACTGGGGTTGCTGAAACCATGGGGGTTTCCTCCCCAAAAAGAGAAACAGGCTCCTGTGTTCCTGGGGATGGAACTGAAGGCATCTGACCCATTTCAGGGGTTTGGAATCTGCTTGGTGGGGTAGGGGGTGGGCATCCTTCCTGCAGCCTGCACCAGCTGCTGTACACCTACATAGGGTGCACCCGAGCCTGAGGCAGGACAAGGAGAGTGGCCGCTCCCACGCAGCAGCTGATTCTGTGCTGGATCGGGAAACAGGAAACTTCTTTTTGGCAGTGTTCACAAGCCATTCTCCCTTCTCCTGCTCCTTCTCAACACAGAGACCCTCCATCTTATTTTGGAGATGCCCATTGTTCAGAGCTGATCAGAGGAACCTCCAAGTCCCACCCACTCTGATTTGCCTCCAGTTCATGCCTGTCACCCCTTTCACTCAACTGTCTTTTGTGTGTCAGAAGGCCAACAATTCTGACCCAGAATTTTATTTGGAGAAATTAACCCTCAAAAAAGAGGCTCTCAAATGTTCTTCCTCCTCTGTAAAACCTACTCTGACCAATGCCCCTGCTTTCATGCCTTTCCCCTTCCTCCATACCAGACATTCAATCACTCAGTCCTTTATCACTCCATGTATGTTGAGTGCCTGCTACCTGCCCTGTACTCTGCTGGGTGCTGGCATAAGGAAAGCAAAAACAGACCCAGCTCCCCCTCTGCAGGAGTTTAGGGCCCGGTGGCAGGCGCAGGGCTCTTCTTATACATCCCTTCCTCCTTACCTCCCTTCCAGCCCCCACCAGCTCCCAGACCAGCTCCCAGTGACAGCACCTGTGTCTTATGCAGCTTTGTTTCTGAGCGCCCACAAGTGCCTGTCATCTAAAAGCCCTCCATATGTCCCAGATTACATGTGGGTGGTCATGAAGAATTTGGAAATTGGCTTATGCCTGAAGCTGGTCCTAACTGTTATTCAGGGATAACAAAACATAGGGAAAGTAATTAGGTTTATATACTTGGTGAAATCACATGCTGCTGTTGCCTACAGAATGCAGTTTGGCCATATCTATCAAAATTATAAATGCGCTGATGGACAGTGACTGTAATGGGGTTTGTGGGGGGGATTTGGTGATGGGGGGAGTCTAGTAAACATAATGTTCCTCATGTAATTGTAGACTGATACCAAAAAAAAAATTATAAATGCATTCACTTTTTGATCCAGCAATTCCACTTCTAGGAGTTTACTGGACAAAAGGATGCTCACACATGTGGAGTGATACATGTATAATGTTAGCTACTGTAGTATTGTTTGCAACAGATTGGAGACAAATGTCCATCTATGGGGCTTAGTTTAAACATACTGCACTCTTATAGAGTAGAATTCTATGCCATGTTAAAATAAATGAGGAAGTGCCCTTTGAATATATATAGGAAGACCTCTAAGATAAATTGCTGAGTTAAAAAGGAAGGTGAAGAAGAATATGGGGTTCATTGTTCTTTTTGTAAAAAATGGAACTATGAGGAAGGAATATATTTAAATACTGTACATGTATATGTGTAGATATGTATAGAAGGGACTTCAGGCAGGAGTCACAAGAAATGGGTAATGCAGGCATTGTGGGAGAAAAATATGGACAAATGGGGAATGAGGTGGGAAGAAATCTTTCCACTGAATATCCTTTCACTCTTTTGAATATGGTACCACAGAAATGTGTTACCTATTAAAAATTAAAATATAAAATGAAATTAATTAAAAAGACTATGAGGTAACATGGAAAATGTTTTTAAGGCAGGTGGGAAAAAAGATAACTATTCAGTAAGATTGTAACTGTGTAAAATAAATGCATGTTAAAATTCCTGTGTGGAAGAAACATTCAGGTAATTTCTATTTCCTTGTTTTTTTATAATTTTTTCCAGAAATTTCTATAGTAAGCATATATTCTTTTATTAGAAAAAAATTAATGACACAAGAAAATACATATATACTAGGAATTGATATTCTGTAGAATCTCAATTATATGAACAAAGTATTGAAGAAGACTGGAAGGAAATCTGCAAAATGTTCACAATGGCTGTCTCTGGATGTGAGATACTAGGTAATTTTAAAATGTTACAGTGTTTTGTATTACTTTAATGACAGAAGGAAAGAAGGAAGGAAGGGAGGGAGGGATAAAAGGAAGAAGGGAAGGAAGGAAGGGAGGGAATCTAATGGAGGGGAGTCCTTCAGAATAACAGTGTGTTATAGTAGTAAGATTTTTTGTTGTTTTGTTCAGTTTTCCAAACTTTTCAATACGGGGTTTTGTTGTTACTTTAGTAGGAATGAAAACCTCACTGCTGCAGAATGGGATTCTACTCCCCAAAGTCATGCTGATTTGTGCTGAAGAGCTAGAACTCCCTCATTGTTTGTTATTCATTCCATTCCAAGTCACAAGATCTAAGGGGTTGCTCTGGATGGTGGGGAGATTGCTACTGGTGACATGTTGCTGGGGAGAGAGTAAAAATCAGAGCACCTTTAGGTCCATAAAATATCTTAGTTGGCAAACATTTATGGAGTCCTGAGGGTTGGCTTGTTGCTGGGAGAAGACCCAGACCATGTCCTCCCTGGGCCCCAGCCTCCTGTGGTATTCTAAGCTGAAGGTGTTTCAAGCAGAGATGGAAGAGGAGTCCTCAAGGAGGTCTGAACAGAGACCTGGCAAGGCAGGCCTTGTAGGCAGTGACCAACTTTGCCAACTGACAAAATTAGGCTTGTCCAAAATTAGGCCTGTCCAAGAGCTGAACCCTCACTGGTCCTCACCTGCCTTGCTATAGTGAGCACATATCCACTCAGAATCTTCTCAGTGGAAGGACACTGCCAGCAATTACAGAGCAAACTGCCCAACAAAGATTTTGATCACTCAAACTCAAAAGACCTGGGTTCTGATTCTGGGTCTGCCATTAACCAGCTGTGGGACCTGGACATCAAATAATTCCACCTTTATGAGCCTCAGTTTCCTCATCTGTAAAATGGGGAGAATCATTGTAACAATAAATAAATCTGCCCTGACTACCTCCCAGAGTTTTTGTGATGATCAAGTGATACCAGGTACATAAAAGCATTTAAAAGTATAAAGGACATCAGCTGATGAGTGGATACACAAAATGTGGTATATCAATACAGTGGAATACTATTCAGTCTTAGAAAGGAATGAAGTACTGATAGATGACAACACAGATGAACCTTGAAATAGAATCATTATGCTAAGTGAAAGAAGCCAACACAAAAGACCACATACTATATGATTCCATTTAATTGAAATTCAGAGAAACAGAAATTTAAGTGGTTGCCAGTGGCTGGTGACGAGGGAGAAATGGAGAGTGTCTACTTAATGGGTACATGGTTTCCTTTTGAGGCAATGAAAATGTTCAGGAACTAGATAGTGGTGATGGTTGTCCAACACTGTGAATGTACTAATGCCACTGAGTTGTACACTTTAAAATGGTTAAAATAGTAAATTTTGTTATATGTATTTGCCACAATATTTTAAAACTTAAAAACAGTGTAAATAATTAATCCAAGTTTATTATGATTATTATTTCCACAATTGATAACCAAAAGGACTCAGATGTACAGAATTTCAGATTTCTTCATCTGTACCAGGGCAGGGTGATAAAGTGACTGAAAAAAGGAAAAATAGAAAAGGAAATCCCACTCAAAAAGTATGCAGAGCCCCAGGGACACAAGCCCAGGAGCAGTGTGAGCAGAGGGAAGACCCAGAATGCCAAGGCCAGGGAAGCACACTGAACTGGGAATTTCAAAATCCATCTGCGTGGGCTCATTTTAATTTGGTCACTGTGTGATCACTTAGGGAAGATTGAATTCCTAGCCTTCTGCCCCCAAACTGTTCCCCAGCCAGACTGGAAGAGTCCTTTCTTGTTCCTGCCCTGAGGGTAAAAGGCTTCTTCCTGGAAGAAGGTGCCCAAACCTGGCTTAGCTCCTGAGTGACCCCAGCCCTATAGTTCAGAGCTAGAAAGAGTCTTAGATAAAGATTTCTTGACAATGATGTGACATAACAAGAGCAACAATTCACTCACAGGATGCTCAGATGTGCAAAGTATTGTTTTTTTCTTTTCTTCCTGTTGCACACCCCCTCAGGGAATGGGAGCTGGGAAGGGAGGAGACAACTTGCCAGTTAGGCATCGTGGTCTGTTCCCATTTAAACTGCATCTAACAGATATTCGGCCCCCTCATTAATAGGGCCACTTCTCCCTTCCCTGCCACTCCCTCCCTCCAGGCCACCTTGGGGAAGGGTTGGTTCTCACACATGGAAAGTACTGCTTCCCCTGCCCCTTTCCTTCTCCTCCCCACAATGCACCAGGGCCTGCGGGGTGGACACACTCTCTCTACCAGGGTTTCCTAAACTTCCCTGTTAGAAGCTGTAACTAGGACACTGGTTTAAAATCCCCTTTCCTAGGCTCCTACCCTGGAGAGTCTAGTGGAGTAGATTTGGGGTGGGACCCAGGAATCTGTGTTTAGTTTTCCCAGGGAAGTTGGAGAAATACTGCTTTTATGCTGAATTCTCTCTAACCTGACTTATAGAAACTTAATGATCAAGCCCTCCAGGTGAAACATTTATCAAATCATTTCCTTCTCCCAAAGCCTGGCTTTCAGATTACTGTCTTGCAAGGAGCCCCACTCCATCACAAAAAGGAAACTTGTTGAAGGAGAGCAAAGATTTTGTTGTATAAACTGATAACTGCTTCTCTTTTGACCATCCAGAAACCCACTGATTCTGGCTTGGGGAGCCTCATAGGTCAACATGATGGATGGAGCTATGCTTTCAAAAATATTTTTAAAAATTTCCATTCACTAACAATAGTCATATCTAACCTCCATTGAGTATTTACTATGCACAAGGCATTGCATTACATGCACTCATGGAAAACCTTTTTAAATCTTCACAACAACCTTACACTGTAACTACCCCCCATTTACAGATAAGAAAACTGAGGCATATAGAGGTTAAATAACTTCCCCAGGGTCACACCACTGTTAGTGGAAGAGACAGGATTTGAACTGATGTCTGGGTAAGTTTAAGGGTTCTTTTAATGACTAAGCTACCGCTTTCCCTACTTGAGTTTGATGCCTCTTGGCAATCATCTGCTTCAAACTTCCTATCTTATGGATGTGGAGACCCAGGCTTGGAGAGGAAAGTGACTTGTCCAAGGGCACAGCAGTCAGTAGCGAGGCTGGGAATGGGCTAGCCTGGAACTCCTGATTCAGCTCCTTCCCTCAGTCTCAGTGCCTCGGTGCTGGCATTGGATGAGAGATGTTTGACAATCAGTAAGTGCCGCTGTACAGAGCTGCTGAGCTGCTTGAGGCTAGTGAGGGTCTTCAGGGGACTGAGATCTGCCCACTGGTTTCACAACCTCTCTGAGTTCCTAAACCGAGAGGGGCCTATCCAAAGCATTGCTTCAGTGCTGTTGCACCATAAGTTTCTATTCATTGATTTCTAACACACATATTTCTTCGTTATGAATCCAAACCATTTGCAGTCTAATTCTGTTTTGCAGATTTTAGGAATTGAAAAAGCGTGAGGCTGTTAGCCCCATCAGGGAGTCGCTGGACCCATGCAGGCTTATTTCACCTTTGCAAGGTGCAAGGCCCTGAGGCAGAGAGCTCCTCTGAGGGTTTGAGTAATTGGGGTGAGAAGCCTTTTGACCTCCAGTGAGAGGATCTCTGTCCCAACGCATTTCACAGCCTGGAAGGGGGAACTCCGACCCCCAAGTGGAAGAAGAAAGGGTGTCCACATATAGTGAGCAGCTACAGTGAGCCAGGCCATGTGTTAAAAACTTAACAGAGTTATTTCATTTAATTCCCACCCTCGCCCTGCAAGGCTGGTAATATTGTCTCCATTTTACAGACGAAGAAATCAAGGTTCAGGGAGGGTAATTTTCCTGAGGTCTTGCAGTTTTTAAATTAGCTGGCCTGGAATTTGAACTGAGTGTGTTGGACTCCAGAGACTCTATATGTAGGACACCATGGAGCCTTCCAGCGTGAAATGCCACCTGAGATCTTTACCAAGGTTTGCGGGTCCCACCATCTGCTGCCAGCCATGGCGCCTCGTCATCCTCCCTCATTCCTGATCCTCCCTGCTGGGCTGGCAGTTCCTGATTCTGTGCTCCTTTCATCTGAAGGTCAAGCATGTGCCCAACACAGCTTTCATTTTCTGGCCAGGAGGGGCTAACAGCCTTAATGAGGAGGAGTTCTAGATATGTCAATCATGGCATGCCTCACCCACACCCTTTCTGGGGAGCTCCTTACCTCAAAACCTGCCCTCCAGGGTCCCAGCTGATTGCCCCAAGATGGACACCTGATCAAGGTCAGTAACGATGAAATTTGCCAGCTACTTGCGCTCAGTGGGACTTCGGTTAGCAAAGAGGAGCTAGCTGTTTCAATGAGACGCCTTATCAAAAATTGGGAACTGGGCAATGAATCAGCAGTGGCAATTAAATTATAAAGGCTATAATGTAGAAAGGATACCAGGAAGTGGACAAATGTGTGATGATCCACTTCTGAATTTCTGAATAAGTAAACCAGGCCTTTGTGATGAGAAAAGAGCAGAATATAAGTGCAGAGAGTGGCAGAAAAGCGACTAACAAATCAATATAAGTAACAGTTGAAGTTCCAAGAGGCCATGCTGTGTAGCAGTTCCTGTTCTTGGATTCCCATCAGCCCTCTGTATTCTTTCATTGAACCCCCCTTTTCCTGAGGTAAATTGAATGAGTTTCTTCTCTTCTTTGAAACTAAAGAAGTTTAATCTACAGCAGAAGGAAACTTGAAATAATTTATAAGGTTTGAACTTCCTTAGAATTTTAACCCAGAGGTAAAGGACACCTCTGGGTTAAAAGCTCCCAAGGGGCTTCAACCAACAAGTCACATGAAGCAGCTTTTAAGCAGTCAGTAGAAAGTGGTCACATACTTTTCCAGTTATCTATTGCTGTGAATGATGCCACTCCAAACTTACAGGCTTAAACCAATCATCATTTCTTTTGCTCATAAACCCATAATTTGGGCAGGGACTGTTCATTTCCACTCTGTTTGGCATCAGCTGGGGTGGCTGGAAGACTGAGACTGGACTCACCTCAAGTCTGGTTCACTCACTCATTCATTCACTCACTCATTCACATGGTTGGAGATTGGGGCTGGCTGTTGAATGGAGCCTCAGTTGGGGCTGTCTGCCAGCCACCTACACGTAGCCTCTCCATGAGGTTTGGCCCTTCCCGTGGCATGGCGATTAGGTTCCAAGAACAAGCATTCATGGAGGATGGGGGGAAAGCTGTATTACCTTTTATGACCTTGTTAAGTCACACAGCATCATGGATCCACTCAGATTCAGTGGTGGGACGGAAGAATACACAAAGAGTGGGATGTATAAAGAGTGGGATGTTCACATTTCATTGTCAGGAGAGTTTGTTGGATAGGATATTTTTGGAAAATACAATCTGCCACATGTAACTAGTGATCTGTAGATGTTGGGAGGATGGAGAAAGCCCCTGCCCCGCATTCAGACAAATGCATATTAAATGCAGCAACAGATGAGAGGCTCAATAAAACTGCTGCTGGCAGTGAGCCAGAATCACAAAAAGCAGAGAGAAGTATAGAACATATCAGTATGGGATCATTTAATGCTGGTGCAAAGATCCTAGCAGCCCTCAGTGACACCTGGGAGTCTCACTAAGAACACACAAATGTTGAACCTGAACTCTTTGCTAAGAAGGGGGGAAGAGGGTGATCTATTTTTGAATGATTTACATCAGAAATCATTAAAATAATGTTTTGGCTTCTAAATGGGTATCTTCAATAACAGAGTAACTTTCCCTCATAATGATAGATAACTAATACTATAGTATCCTATAACTCTTTTGTTTTACCTTTCAGTGAGAAAGGGCAACCCACCTTAAAAATTCTCATGGAGATGTCAGTCCATTATCTTCTAGCTTCTATTGCTGATGAAGATAAGTCTGCTGTTACTCTATTTTAGCTCCTTTGTGGGTTATCTGTCTTATTTCCCTGGTAGCATTTAAGGTATTTTCGTCTTTGGTATAGTGTGTTTGCTCATATATGTCTACTTGTGGAATTAAAAAAAAAATTCTGCTCATGGTTCAATATGATTCTTCAATCATACATACATGATACATATAGTACAATAAAGAATTTGTCTGGTCTTTGTCCTGGGTTCCTGGAAGGGAGCTTCTAACCCCCTCCCAATTTTCCTGAGTGATAGAGTATCTTTTTTAATCATGGTGGGGCCCTCAGACCACACCTGAGTTTATGCTGTTGAATGACTCAGGATGGGGGATGGTCACACCAGAAAGACTAACCACATGATTCAATTAGGTTAGATTAGGGTTGGGGATTTCAGCCATGTGTTATCAGCCCAACTTCCTCTGGGGAGGGGCAGTAGCTGGAGAATCGGTCAATCAACCATGCATATATAATGAAATCACAATAAAAACTCTGGACACCCAAAGCTCGGGTGAGCTTCTGGCTGGAGAATATATCAATGTGCTAGAAGGTGACATGTCCTGATATCACAGGGAGGGGACATGAAAAGTCTATCTGGGATACTCCCAGACCTCACGCTATGTGTCTTTTCATTTGGCTGGTTCTGATTTGTATCCTTTATAAAAACTGTAATCACTGAATATAGCACTTTCCTGAGTTCTGTAAATTATCCTAGCAAATTACGGAACCTGAGGGGGTCATGATTTGTAGCCAGTTAATGACAACTGAGGATAGTTTGGGAACCCTTAAACTTGCAGATGGCATCTTAATAGGGCAGTCTTACTGGGGACTGTGCCCTTAACTGGTGGAAGTTGTGCAAACTCTGAATGATTACTGTCAAAATTGCATTGTTGTATGTCTTTCTTCACTCTGGAAAGATTTCAGTGTTAGACACACGTGCTCATTGAATACTACACTGGGTTACTGAAAAACCTGTAAGGACTCCCCACTGCCTGTTGTTCCACTAGGAGCAAACTGTGGCACCCTGCCAGGCATCAAAGACACGCCATTAACAATAGGAGAAATAATATCATACATTTGATGTTGCAATAAGACAGTATAACACAGAGCCAGTGTGGTATATGACATTAATGTTCCTTTAGTGGTCTTCCCAGATCTTCTCAGACCTCTTTTCAGGTTCTATTCCTTCTTCCAGTTTCTGTATGACTTTGTTTTAAAAGCCATGCACCTGTGACTGTTTCTGAAGGACTGCTCCAGGGTTCCTGGAGTGGCTTCACCCAGATTCAGAAAGCCGGAAGTGTTCAGTTGCTTATGTCCCGTTGGAGCAGTCCATGACCAATGATTGACAGCTGTGTAAATATGAAAGCCTAGCTCTTCTGCCTTGAGTTGAGATAAACTCTGAGGTATAACTTATACTCCAGAATCCCCTGTAGGATGAGGCTCACTTTGCCTAAAATTTTACCCTTACTTGGCTTTGTCTCTTGCTCTGTTCTGCTCCCCCACTCTTTCTATGGATTCTTCTTAGGGACATTTCCTTAATAAATCACTTACCTACAAACCCTTGACTCAGGGTCTACTTTTGGAGAACATAACCTAAAATGGTTCCTAATTATCACTACTGAGCAGGTTGCCATATGACTTGCCATGCCTGGGAGGTGGGGAATCTATTTCTTGGCCCCCATTTAGTCATACTTGGCCATGTGATGTTCTTTTATCAGTGGAATGTGATGAGGTGTAATGTACGCTACAATTTCTGGAAATCTCAAGAATTACCACGTTTCTAGAATTGCTTTTCTGTGGGGAAAGGTTGAGAGAGGGGCTGTTTCTTTAGCCTGGGTCCCAGAACAAGACGTCTGTAGCAGAACCACAGCTGACACAGCCATATGCACTGTGAACAAGAATAAACCTTTATAATTGTAAGACACTGAGATTTTGGGGTTGTTACTGCAGTATAATGGATATAACTCAGGCAGTATAGATAGTAGTTAAGTGTGTGTCCTGGAGTTAGACAGCCTGGGGTCCAAGCCAAACTCTACCACTTCTGTCATCTACATAATCTTGGCCACATTACTTAGCCTCTCTGAGCTTCGGTTTCTCCCTTTGTAAAATGAGGATATTAATGATATCTACCTCATAAGGTCATTATAGGGATCAAATAAGTTAATACATATAAAATGCTTTAAGCAGTGCCTAGCACATGGTAAATGTTTGAAAAATATTAACTAAAGTGAACTATAATTATGAACTACAATAGCTCATCCCCAAGTTTGCAACATTTTATCCCACAATCACTTAGCTTGTTTGTTGCCTCCCCAGCATCCATTCCACTCTTCCCACAATCTCAATTTCTATTTGGGGATCTATGTAGTTCTAGGGAAACTAATTTCACTTGGCCTAAGACGAGCCAGAGAACCAGTAGTGTGCTGGTAAATTGGATCCCTGGAGGATAGAGAGGAAAGCCAATTTCCATGGTGTAAATACTCTCTCCATGGCCAATTTCAAGATACCAGTGGTTTAACAACTGGTCTGGAAATTCTTGTATATTTAGCAATCATTTGGTGAGCCAGTACTTGCAGGCTTCAACACACCATATGCCATAATACATAAGTGCAAGCTGCTCAATCAGTGAGAATCTCAGGCCTTCTGCAAGGGTAATCAAGACATAAAGTACTCCCCTGAATGTTGTAAAACATAAAGGGAATTTCCAAAATATATTAGGATGAACATATGAAATTGCCAGTATTTAACTAGTTTTATCTACATAAAGGGCAATTTCATATGATTCAACATAATAGATCAAATACACAGGAAAACGGGCAGGAAAAAAAAAAAGATGAAGGAAGAGAAGGTGGAGAAGGAGGTGGATCCCACCAGAACCAAATCTGAAGTTCATCCATGTGGAGTTTTAAAAGACAGTTAATCCTTCACTCCACAATGCGTTATTAAATATAATTTTGGACTATTAGCTTCTGTTTTATTCAACTACATACCCTCTGGGAAGTAAGGTATTATACCATACAAGCGTATCTAACATCTTCATTCTTCCAACCTTGTTTTCATGCCATCAAATCTAGATCCCCTTTCCACCACGGGTGAGAAATTCAGAAAGGTTTTAGGAGAGATTTTGGCAAGCACCTTCCACAGGTTTTTGAGAAACTGAGAGTCACGCTATCCAGGGGGTTCTATTTTCCTGTGGTGTTTTTCTCGCCATAAATTCGTTTGCAGCAAGTTGGGGCGTTAGGGACTCGAATCGGGCGGGTTCCTTCACCTCTCGGAGCCTCAGGTAACTCACCTGAGTGGTGGGAATACTGCCCTCAGAGGATCGCCGTGAGGATTAAACTACTAGCTTCGATCCAAACACGGCGCTCGACCGAGCCATTAAGTAGGGCACTTTAAACACTGGGCGGCTCTAACAGAGCCCAGTCCCCAGCAGGTGAGCAGGGACGCAACCAGTTGCTCATCCACTTCCAGCGCCGCCGCCCCTCCGCTTCCCGGCGGCCCCTGCGGTGGGCGCGGCCCCGCTTCCCAGAATGCCCCGCAGGTCGGTCGGGGGCGGCGACGGCGACGGCGGCTGGAGATCTGGCCAGGCGCGTCCTGACGGTGCGGCCCTGGCACACCGCCGAAGCGCTCATCGTGCCACTGCCCTCCTGCCACCTCCTACGGCGCATACCCACCGAGCAGCATGCACATGTGGGCGCCGTACACCCGGCTCACAGATACACTAGCGCACACATCAGTTTTCAGCCCACAAATGACACACGTCCCCCCGGACCAAACAAAGCCCTCGCGCCGCGGCACTCGGAGCATGCGCAAAGCCCAACCCAGGGGCATCTGCACACAAATAGCACGTCTCAGACCCCACGCGGAGCACAGAGATCCTATCCTGCTGCATTCATTTTGCTCGCCAAGCTTGTGAATACATCCCACAGACACACATTAGCGCACTGCTTACACATGCACACACTACACACCATGAGAAAAAGCTACGCGAGTCACTCATACCCACACATGGTGATCTCACACACATACACACAATGTAGTGTTCCCTTCTCACACAAATGACATGCATACATTCCATACTACAACAAACACAAAATATACACTTAAACCTCTGATGAAAAAAACCTTCACTGGACACAAAGGGCATGCATACAATAGGCATACACACTATATAAACACAACACACTATATAAACCCTACATATGTGCACACATCTTACAAACACATGCAGGTGTTACATCTTCACACACTCAGCAACATACACCTACCACACAAACCCCAAATGTTCTAACAGATCCACACTGCACCCACTGTGCACAAACATGAATAATCATACACATAGCTGCACCTCAGCACACTAGACATATTTACCACACCAGACAAAACCACACACACACCTGGAGCACACAAACCTTAGGCACATGTATGGTGACTATATATTTTGGTGTGCCCAAAACTGGCCCATTTGTTAGCACTGAAAATCCGGCATCCTGCAAAACCCCTCAATACCAGGAAATCCAGGATTGGCAGTCACCTCAACATATTGTTCAAATCACTCAGTCCTGGGCCCCCCAAAAACACCAGTGATAAAATCTGAGATGCTCCGAGGGCAGAGAGATAGGGGGCTGCTGTGGCCCAGAGTTAAAGGGACACAGGAGTGGCTCTCTGAACAAGTCCTGTCCCTCCCCTGTCTTAAAAATGGAGACTGGAGTTGCTGTCAAGACCTTTCAAAAAAAAGTAAAGAGGCAGAGAGGTCCAATCACACACCTGCCTTGGGGTTTTACTCTTGGCAGAGATTACTGAATTTATCTAATATGATCTTTACTTACAAAAACCTGTGAGGTACATAACATAGGTGCTGTTACAACAATGATGCCAGAAAAGCACAGGCACCTGCTTTAAGTCACACAGCACAGGTCAGGCTGAGCAAGTCTGGAAGAAGTCTCCCTCTCCCTGTTCATCCCACCCAGGCTTTCCCCCTCCTGCCCAGCTGTCTGCATAGCCCCTCTCCTTTCCCCCCATCCTGGCTGAGACACTGGCTCAAATCAAGAAGCCACCTATCTTGAGCCACCTTCAAAAGCCTTTCATTCAGTCCTAATGGGGCAAGGCGCCCACACCTCCCCGCCCTTAGGGTGGATTAGGCCTCTGCCTGCCTATTGGGGTTGAAGGTACGTCAAAAGAGCTCCCTGCACCAAAATAGTTCTCGCAGGCCCTGTCCGGTAGCTTGAAATCACATCAGGAGAGATCCCTTTTAGGTAAAGGCTTTGTGTTTCCAAGGCCCCTGCTCAAAATGCACCTGTATCCCTAGGGATCCTATGCTACAACCTCCAGTACCTTAGCTGGCGTTGTCTCTCTGTCATTCTGTGTATTGCAACAGACATTGACTGATGTCTTGCTGATGAAATTGGATTGACTCTAGAAAGTTCTGTGGGAATGGGTCACAAGATGGGGAAGTTTGATCATGGCTGAGGAAGGGTGTGAGAAGGGAGCAGAATGACTTGGAGAAGGGAAAACATAACAGTAGAGGTATGGGTGTCAAGAAGGATGGAGACACACCCTTGGCAGGAGCAGAGGAGACCCTGAGTCTAAAAAGGAAGGCAGAGGGAATGTCATGAGCTTTCCAGAGATGCCAGAAAGTAGAAGAGGGTTGAGTGTATAGGGAGGGCATATATGGGGGATGGAGAGATCAGTGGGAGGGGGCTGTTTGTGGGGAGTCCCCTGGAGGGAGGCTGTGAGGGACACTCTGGTTCATTACTGGCAGCACCCTGAGCTAAACCCTTGAGTGGTCATGGGTTATTCTTCTGTGGAAGTTGCAGAAGAAAATGTAAGGACATGGGAAAATGTTTGCAACGTATTGATAAGTAAAAAAAAAGGAGGTTACAAATCAGGACATGGAGTGGGATCCCTATTTGGTAACACTGGCTGGAAAGAGACCAAATGTTGGTTGTGGTTATCCCTGAAATGTAAGTCATCCTTGCTAGAAGATTTCCATTACTGCATAAACTTTAACCCCACCTCGATCCTCCCATGGTTTTAGGAAGGGGCTTCCAATTCAGACTTATGCTGACAGGCAGCCCCCTTTTTTAACAGGGCCTGGTCACAGAGGCCTATCATATCTGTGGCATTATTGCTCATGTGAGCCTGTTTTCCTTTGTTATGGGTGCATAGTATTCCATGACTCCTCTTGTAGCCACAGCTTCTGTCACCATTTGAGCTGGTAATATCATTCATTCATGAATGAGTGAGTGAGTGAATGAGTGAATATACGCTTGGTCTGTTTCATTCTCCAGGAAAACCAGAGTGAAAATGGTTTAGTTATGGGGTGGAGCAAAGCCCTTGTCCAACAGGAGAAGCTGGAAGGCTTTTTGAATCTATGTAGAACAGAAGCCTCTGAAATCCCAGAGTGGCTGGCAGCTTAGGAACTTGACTACAAGTTTAGTTGGGAAAATATGTTAAGTCTGGAGATTTAAACAGAAGCTGAAATTGGTGAACAGTCACAGGTCAGGGAGAAAGGAGCCCTACTGTACCTATGTTCTTTATTGAGAACTTATGTTTTCCTTACATTCAGGCTTTATTAATACTGCTCTGCTGGTACACTTTATTAAAGATTTGTATTTTTATTTAAAAATGAGTAAAATCAACAAGAGAGGAAGCCTTCTTGTCTCAATATAAAGCATGAACTCCCAGTGACTCTTTGGCTTTCTGGACTTTGAGGGGACTTTTCCAGGCTGTGCTCAGAATATCAGAATCTATCCCACACTAGATGGTGGTTCATACTCTTTGTGAGTGTTTCATGTGCCTCTGCTTTATCTCTTCTGCCACTGTTTACTCCAGGAAGATGGGGACTGCCACATTCTACCCATGACAGATACTCAAAGCTGAAGAGTTGGAGTGTTAAATAGGTGTGAGGGTTAATTTTATGTCAATTTGGTACCCAGTGGTTTGGTCAAGCACCAGTCTAGGTGTTACTGTAAAGGTACTTTTTAGATGTACTTTACATTTAAATCAGTAGATTTGACTAAGGCTGATAATTACCCTCCATAGTGTGGGTTGGGCCTCATTTAATCAACCAGAAACCTAAGAGAAAAGGTTAAGGTCCATCTCTTTCCATTTGAAAAGAACTTCTGCCTCCAGAGTGACTTCAGACTCAAGACTGTGACGACTCCTGCCAGCCTGCTAGCCTGCCCTACAGATTATGGGCCTGCCAGCCCCACACTCTCGTGATCTCGTGAACCAGTTCCTTACAATCAATCAACCTCTCTCCCATTCTCTACTGACAGACACACACACACATACATATATATATATATATATATATATATATATACACATAAATATAATACAGGTTAACCCACTATCCAAAAGAAACATGTTCCTATGAAACCTTTCACAAACTGAAATAGCATAAAGTGAAGAAGCAATTACCATGAATTTATATGGAAAGATTTTGAGTGCTCCCAGACCCAAAAAATAACCTCTGTTAGGCTTCTCTGATACCTTAGGACACATTTTGCTACTGGATGCACAACATAAATCCAGATAAAGCACAGATGCTCGCAGACACAGTTCAAAGCTACAGCAGCTTGATGCTGAGATGCCGAGTATAGTTCCCAGGGAAGGAGCTCTGTGGTGCCGCTCTCACTGCTCAGGGTGTAAGCTGCCTCTTTAACAGCTTGCTGCAAAACAAGTGCTGAATGTTATTTTGGCATTTCACCTCTTCTTGTATAAGTGAAGATACTCTTCAAATTTCTTTTGGTCAGCAAAAACAGGTACTATTGTAGTCTTTCTCAAAAATGAAGTGGTGTAATGCAAACTTTTGAAAAGTGGGATAAATTATATATATATATGTATGTATGTATGTATATGTTCTGTTTCTTCTGGAATACCCTAATATAGTACATCTCAACATAAGCTGTTTTTTGCTTGGAAAAATTATTCTTAATGTGAATGACTTTTCATTATGTTAAGTGGTTGACCGGGAGACCTCAGCTGTTTTCTTGTCTCTCCCCTAACTTTTGAGTAGGCTTGGATTTACATTTTCAGACCCAAATAAGCATTAGAAATGAAGATATGAGTCCTCTGCTACCCACCCTCCATGTAGTTAGCTACATCCAAAACTATGCATGTTTGTAATAGCAAAAGATTGGAAACAACCTAAACAGTCATCCATATGGTGGAGTACTATGCAGCATTGTAAAAGGAACTTGGGGCTTTTTCTGTACTGATATGGAACAACTCTAAGATAAATTGAGTGGACAAAGGGAGGCGTCCAATACTATGCATATTTGCTTACAGATCCACAATGACAAATCCAAACATTTCTGAAAATCAAAAGGTTTTTCTTTGTAGCATTTATTTGGTAGCAAAACCTGAGCTGAAAGGATGTGAAGCCATTTGCAGTTATTTATCCCTGTTAGTGTGAATACCTTATACCTCAGACCTGGGGTTACCAATCTTCCTGTTTGCCTGAAACTGAGGGGTTCCTTGGACATAGAACGTACAGTGCTAAGACCTGGATAATGGGTCTACAAAACCTACCATGGGGTCAGGGAGTGTTAGCAAATACATGTTATATGCATCTTATTATCTGTCTAAAATCTGAGAAGTTCTGGATTCTAGAATTCATCTGCCCCCCAAGGTTTTAGATGAAGGACTGTGGAGCTGGATGTCAGCTCTGGAAGGAGACACAGGCAACTGGCCTCAGTCTGTGGGAAGGAAACGAGTGGCTGGAGGGCAGGAGGGAGTGTTAGTCATGCATATCATTTTTTGTCTTTTGACTGAACCATGTGAATGCATTATTTCCTCAAAAAATAAATACAGGAAATTATGGAAAAACAAAACTCTGCACTTTTGACTAAACTACAAATAGAATTTTAAAGACTTCTGAAAAAAATAAATTACTGTGCTGTTGTTATTGATGCTGTCAAAGCAATGTTTGTCTTTCTGATTCTGCTGATTCCATGTATCCTGTCCTCATAGCTGCTTCATCTATTGAGCCAAATTTGGGAGTGCAGAAACTTGATTTTAGTTTTCTAAGCTAAGAGTGCTGAGGAGGTCCCTCCTGGAGTGCAAGGTGGACTAGGGTTCTTGCTTTAGCAGTGTGGCTCCACAGCCCCAGGCGACTTTTTCATGGTTGGTAGTTGTTATTATTTCAGAAAATCAAGAACAATCATGCAAAGCAAGTACAGACAGGCTGGGTCGGCTGAAAAAGGCCCACGTGCTCCCGCCCTGGGTCTCTGGCTGATATAATTAGCTGGTTTTCTCCAACAGTGAGTGGGCGGCTCACTCTCCTAGCACCCAGCAAGGCCAGGGGATGATGCAACAAGAGGCAAGCCCGGGCAAGGCAGCCTGAGCTGGGCCAGCAGAGCCACTGTTGCCCTGCACGCAGCGAGGAGGCCAGGGGCTTGGAGTCACAGGGGCTGGGGGGCCAATTGCCTAGGAAGCCAAGCTGGCCTTGAGCTCCCACCCCATCTATTCCTCATTCTCTCATCCTCACCAGCCTGGACGGTTGGCTGAGATGAGAAAGGGGATTAAATCAGGGTTCCCAAAATCAGGAGGGTGGAGGGCGAGGATGTTTCTGTAACTGGGTAGATTTTTCAAAATACCTGCATACTGGTGTAGCTGGGTGACCCTCATCCAATTTTAATTCAGTAGATTCAGATAAGGCCAGAAATTGGAATATGTTTTGAATTGTGTTCATTATTATTTAAAATAGTATTAAATATATGTTTAATATATATATAATGAGGAATAAGCCTGCCTTGCACCCTGAGACAGGCAGGCTGTGCATAACACAACTCCAGGGGGCATTGTCCACACAGACTTGGTACTAGTGGTGCCCCTATTGGGTGGGTGACATAGTGGACTTGCTCCCTTCCCCAGAGGCAATCACTGTCATAGATTCTTGTGTGTTCTTCCAGAGAGAGTCCATGTGCATGTAGAACCTGAGCATTTTTCAAAAGGGCATGCCCTCTCCCCCCACCCTGTGTTGAGGATCCCTGGGAAGAAGGGCTAATGGAGGGAGTTCAGGAATCTTGCACAGTGATCAGGTGGACAGGCCTTCCCACAAGTCTCCCCTAGCAAGCTCCCAGTCCTCCACCAGGTCCAGGCTGGGACCCTCACACCCCACGAAGAATCAGGCAGCGTGTCTGTACCTACATTTCAGGCAGTAAAAGACCTTTTCTTAGTAATTTTCCTAGGCCCCCAGGAGGTTTTCAGATGGGTTTGCTGAGTAAGCCATTTCCCAACATTTCAGTCCAGTGACTTCTCGGCAAACTTTGATGTTGACTAGTAAAAACAAAACGAAACAAAACAAACCTGTGTGCCAGAGCGGGGGCATTAGGTCCTGTTGTGTGACTTCAGACCAGCCATACTGTCTCTTTGTGTCCTGTTTTCCTCCTTTCGGAACTGGGGAGCTTCGCGTCTACTTCATTTTTTTTTCTCAGCTTCTCAGGGAGGTTGTAGAGCATGGATATGAAAGTAACCATTTTATAAATGAAGATATGGAAGTCCAAGGTCATGCAGCTCAGGGGTGGCACTGTTCGGCACTGGCCTGGCCCAACAGCTTGGCAGGAAAAGAACTTATAGGAAGACAGGGGAAAGGAAGGGCTCCTCATCTGCCCCGATCCTCTGCTGTGGCGGAGATGGCTAGCAGGTCATCACAAAACCGTGTCCCCATCCAGGAACTACCTTGGCCCTTACATCTAGGTGGAGCCACATGGCAAGTTCTCAACAGCGGCATGTGGGTGGGAGATGATCCATGTCACTTCTGAGCCAGGCCTTCTTCATGGGTCTATTCTTCCTCCAGCTGGAAGCAGAGATCCCAGTGCTCTAGGGATGGTGGAACCACAGATGGAAAGAGAGTGAGTCCTTGAATCACTACACGGAGGTCAGCCACTTGCCCACCAGAACACCTCAATTGTATTCCAATGTGAGTGAGAGATACACTTCTATTAGGTTGCCACTGAAATTTGAGTCATCCTAACACACACACACACTTTTCTTCCCAAGTCTAGCCCTGAGCTGCTCAGATACGCCTAAGAGGAGACATCACAATTATTCCTCAGAGCAGGTGCAGGGTTGTTAGGAACCCCTGAGGTGAAGAGGTGGTGCCACCTTCTCCTCCCTAGCTCTGAGCTTGGGGCCACCAGCATTTGGGGCTTGGAGGGTGCAGCTGTTGCATTCCACAGTAGCTCTGATGGCATTATGACCATGCATGACACTCGGAGCTATTCTAGGGAAGCAAAGACAAGGACAAGCAGCTGATAGGAAGGGGAGCAGAGAGTGGGGAGCTATAGCCAGAGCCCTGGGTCTGCTCTGATTCTCTGCCTGTGTCATCTCAGTCAAAGCCAGCACCTGCTGGGGCCTCCATTTCCCCATCTGTAATAGAGTCTAAAGCACTCGAAGAGGTCCTGGATGGAGAGGCAGGGAGGTGGCAATGGTGAAGAGTGAGATAATGGATCTGAAATCCTGAAATCACTTTCTAAGACTCCACATTGTCTTGCAGAGCATCCGAACCCAAGACCTTCAGACCTTTGAGGCATGCTGGGGCTTTTTCTTGGGAGGAGATTAAAGATAATGTGTTAGGGAAGAAAAAAATAAAAGAATGCATAATTCCTACTTTTTCTGGATCATTCAGAAGGCTTGATCTAAGCTAAAGGGCCTGGGGAGAGGGGTGTTTGGGACACTTGGAAGGCCAGCTCAGAGGACTGAACTCACTGTCTGTGGGCAATTTCCCTTGCCACTAAATGTCTATTCTCAGAGGTCCAGTATCTGAAATTCCACCTTTAATGCCTTATTCCTTTGGATTCCTTTTTCTTCCTCCACAAAAATCCAAGTAATGGTAATTCAATAAGATCCAGACTTATTCTGATAATCTGAAAGAGACAGACAGGCCCAAACACTCGAATCATTTTTCTCCTGACAGGAAGACTGTGGGGCAGTTCTGTTCCTAGGCGTATACATCCAGGAGAAACTCCTGTCCACATGCCCCAGAGACACGAATAAGAATAATGAGAGCAGGCCCTATGCCCAATAACACAAAATTGGAAATAACCCAGTGCACATTGACAGAAGAAGGGACCAATGGATGTTAAGTAACAGTGAAAATTATTGCACCTTGTTTTAATTATGTATTGCTACAGTAATAAGCCATGTTCAAACCTGGTGGCAACCACAATCATTTACTTGCTCATAATTCTATGGTTTAGGCAGGGGCTCATTGGGGATGGCTTGTCTCTACTCCGTGTGGCTTCACCTGGGGAGGCTCAGCTGGGACTGGAAGATCAGCTTTCAGGACGGTCCCACTCACATGGCGGGCATGTTGACGCTGGCAGTCAGGGAGATCAGCTGGAGCTATTGGGTAGGGGGGGCTCAGTTATACTGAACATGACCTCTGCACATGACTTCTCACAAATTGAGGGTCTCAGAGTAGTCAAACATCTCACACAGTGTCTCAAGGTCCCCAAGAATGCAGAAGCAGAATTGCTAGACCTTCTGAATGCTTATGCTTGGAACAGGCACAGGATTGCTTCTGTCCCATTCTATTGGCTAAAAGAGTCACAAGCCAGATAGACTCAGGGAGAGGCAGCTACGCAGAGGGTGAATGTCCAGAGGTGTGCTTCACTGGGTGCCTGACTCCACAAACCACAACCATCCACCGCTACATGGATAAATCTTAGGTAGGCTATGCTGCAGTAACCAGTACTCTCCCATTTCAGTGACTTCACGCAACAAAGGGTCACATCTTCCTCACATACATATCCCAAACAAGTTGGTGGGTCACTCTGCCCCATACAGTCACTCAGGGACCCAGGTTGATGGACGCTCCATCAGGTTGAGGTGGTACTGCGGTCGGGCAGCTACATCTGGGGAGGTCTCTCCCTGCGCTCTAGGTGAAACTTCAACCTGGACAGGGGAGGATTCTTGTCTCTGATGGAGAAAGAATTCTTGACTAGGTCGGACGAGTATAGGTAAGGAAGGAATTCATTAAAGCAAGAGTAGAAGCAAATGGCAGCAGCCATGCAGGCAGCAGGGAGCAAGGAAGAACAGAGGTCAGACAGGGAAGTTCACTGAACTCCTGCTCTCCATAGGGCAGATCCCTTGCCAATGCCTAAAGCCATGGTCACCTGGAGTCCAGTGTCCCCTTGAATCTGGTTAGTGTGGGAACTAAGCCCCCACCACCCCAGGATTTGGGAAAGCCACAGAGCATTGGATGGAGTGAGTTTATGTTCTGAGAACTTCCACTTCCCTAATGGTCTAAAATAAAACAGGGAGAAAGAAAAGGGTTGTGTTAAGAAAAGCTGTTAAGAATGCTGAATGAAACAGCAAAGTGACAAAGACATTTACTACCAGAGGTGGAGGTTGGAGAGTTCTTGTCTTTATCATGGAGAAGAGTTCAGAGACAAGTGCAATTGGCTTAGGCAACAAGGAAGTTTATTTGATATAAGACAGTTTGCAAAGAGGAGGCACCCTTAAGCATTTGGGGTTTTATAGGGCCTTTTGGGTAGGGGTCAGCATAAAGCATGATGTGTATAGCTGATTCATAATGTCTTTGAAGTTTTGTCTTAAGAACAGAGTTATTTAGGTGACTGTGTTAATCTGGATCTCAGCATTCTTTGTCCACAGAGGTTCATGTACGCTTCAGAGGTCTATCTCTTGTCTTAGTTACAAAGTTACTTAATTAAAGCGCTGGAAGAAGAGGAAGAACAGCGTATATATTAAGTTAAAGAATAAGCTGGGCCTTTTTCACAGGCTAGGCAAATTTTATAATGGCATGACCCTTGTCCCATTGCCCTACTCTATGTCAGTACCATCTGGGACATGAGACCTCACTTTTGCCACAGCCTTGGAGGACAGAAAGGCTGAAGAAGTTGCTTTATGCCTACGCTTCATTGGTTAGAGCTAGTCACATGACCTCCCCCACTGCAAGAAGGGGCTGGGAAATGCAGGAGAGCCCAGAAAAAAATGGATGAGCATTACTATCTTGGCCACATGTGATAAAACTATTGAAAACAAAGGCAAGTTCAACATAAAATTAAAATACTGTTTACTTCAGGATAGGGAGGAAGGAGAGGAGAGGAACTCACAGAAAGGGGTCAATGATTTGTAATGTTCCAGTTTTGGGTTGACCAGTGAGTTTTAACGATATTATTTTTAAATTAATGAGTGAGTGAATAGATGAATAAGTAAATAAAAGAGAGAATCAGAAGCAGTGGCACTGAAGCCTAACTTCAGAGTGCAGGCCAAAAATGGCCTTTCCATAAATATTCACTGAGCTTTGGCTGAGCCTGCTAGGCTTCAAAGGTACAAAGATGAATAAAATATGGCCACATCCCCTCCAGGTTCCTATCTCGGGGGACACAGTAGGCACATAAACCAAGCAGGTCAGCAGAGCTGAGGGGACTGGATGCTCACCAGGAGCTCTGGGAACCAGAAGGAGCCCTGAGAAGGCCTCCCCAAAAGGGTCATGTAGGTTGGGTCATGAAGGATCAGTAGGAGTTCAACAGGTGCAGAAAGGGGTGGAGGCAGAGTAGGTTGGCGAGGAACGCTCATTCCAGGAAGAGGAGAGAATATGTGCAAGGAACCCTTTGCTCCTCAGGCGGTCTGTGTTTGCAAAGTTTCCTCACCAACCTTGTCAACCCGAAATGATCTGACCAACTCATGCACACTGTGCAATGCCACCCAGAACCCTGTGTGGGACCTATGCACTCACTCTCCCCACTGACTGTTGGGAGCATTGGCTGCTGATGCTTACAGCTGAGTCCTTCTTCAAGATTCAGCCTCAGCTACAGGAGCTCTCTTGCCCAATGTCATGCTTTCATATCCAAGTGACTGGTTGAAGCAGGGGTATGAAGGCCCAGAGAATTCTGCAGGACCATCCCAGCTCCAGAGCTCCCAGCAGGATCAGCTGAGGCATCTCTCGGGCCTTCAGCCCCCATCTTAGCCCAACTCTTCCTCTGCCCAATCCTGTTCCCTTTATACCTCCACAGGTACAAAGGAGTTGATTGCAAATGCACTCCCCGAGAAACCTTCTTCAAGCAAATCTCCACTTCAGAGTATGTTTTCTAGGAAGTCTAAATTAAAATACCCACTAAAATGTAGGTGATTACTCAGTTCCAAGGTATGCCTTCCCTGGAGGTGTTTGTGTAGCAATAATAACTAATATTCATAGAGTGGTATCTATGTGCCAGGCACTATGCTAAGCATTTTGCCTGTAAGATCTTATTTAATGAAGAGCAGAGTTATGCGAAAGGAATGGGTTTCTAATGATGAGATTTTTAGGCTTTGGCAAGGTGACATTTCTAGCTCAGGGATGCTAGAAGTGTTTGTGTGGCACAAATTTTGTCATATACTTCTCTGCCTTACTGTATGATCAGTCCTGATCTTGGTACTGGCTGGGTAAAGCCCCCAGCAGATCAGGATGGAGACTCCCAATCTCATTTTTCCTTTAAAAGAAAAAAAGGCAAACAGGACATCTGCTCAGTAATATAATAATAGCTCTGTTCTGTCTCTTCTTTGGGGTCCCACTTCTTGGGAACCTGTGTGAAGGTGAATTCCTCTGAAAGCTGACTGCCCCTGTTTGGGACTCCCCAGGCCTTTTCTGAGAAATGGTGACATTGTTCCCAACACTTCCTCTCCCTTCCCGAGCAGCTCCTGCAGCCACCATTGAGCACTCCTCACATCCTCCTTCTTCAAATGTGGGCTTTTCACCTTTCCTTTGCATCACCACTTCCCTCCTGGGTGGTGGCCGATCTGTTCCCCAGGCTGAGCCTCCCTCCATCCCTAAGCTGTCTGCTTCCTGGCAAACATGCCCAGACATCAGGCTATGGCTCTGCTTGGCCCCCTGGACTTCAAGAACATGTCCCAACATGTTGAGCCCTGGCATAGAAGCTACTGGTGGCTGTTTTGTCCCTCCAGCTGCCTACTTTGGGGCCAAGGGTGGGGTGGTAGGAGACAGGAGACCCCCAGAGACTCAAGGGAGACCTTGGTCTGAGTTTTTCTGAACAGAATATGTGGTTTGCAGCAGATCCCTTGTATTGGCCTGAGATTTGATTTGGGGTGTGTGTGTGTGTGTGTGTGTGTGTGTGTGTGTGTGTGTGTGTTGGGAGTCATATCTTGTGTAACCTGCTTCTTTGCCCTTTAAGGAGGCTACACAGAAGCCTTCCTTTAGGGCATACCTGGCTACACATTCAAATGTATGGTTGGAAACTTTTTTTTTTAAGTACTGAACTGTACTAGACACTTTGTAGGTGCTTTATAAACATTTATTGAATTTTGTTGTGGTGGTGAGCTAGAAGTCATTAAAAAAACAAACAAACTCACTTCCCAACAAAAAGGAATTACATTATTGTGAGGCTAGGTACCACAAAACTTTAAATAATTCAATACAAGCCTTCATTTAACACATTTTTTTCCCCAAAAGTAAACAGACAATGTCAAGTCTATTTGAAATGCTTGAAAGGTGAGGGGATTCAAGGCAGTAAGAGGATATGCCTGTCCTCTGCTGGACATTTGGCAACCTAGACTTTGGGGGGTGTAGGTACACCTGTGTTGAGGGTAGGGATAGGGTGGAGAAAGGGGCTGGGGAGGAGGGGATGGGTTCTGGGGTCTTGGCCATTCAGAGCCCTCCTGAACCCAGCTACAATCCTCACCTGACTGCAATGTCGTGCAGGTAGGGGGTCTGGTGCTGTGCCCTCCCACTGCTGCTGGGGCTTCCCTCCTGGCAGTAGAGAAGGAGGCTGTCCTCCCTGAGGTCAGCTGCATGAAAGGAAGAAATCTGGGCATGTCCGGGCAGAGATTTCCAGACACTGAACAGCCCTAGATGTCAGTAACTGTAGCTGCTCCAAGCCTGGATTCTATTTTTTAATGGGATTTCTGTTCAGGTTAACCCTCTGTTCTCTGCAATTTTTCAAAAACAAAAACTGCAAATGTTTTAGGTGGAGGAAGAAGGCAAAGGTGTGGTGCAAAGGAGGCTAGGGGTGTGGAGGTGAGTGGGAGCAGATGGGCACCTCATTTGCTTCTGTATCTGTCAGAAGTATGAGTGGACATTTCCTGAACTGTCTTTGATCAATGTTACCTAGGTACACTCAAAATGAGGGGTGCTGGATGTATGCTGGAAATGAGGGGTGCAGGAGCAGGAGCCACTTAAATAGAGAGGGGAACAAACATAGACTTCTGGGTGGAAATCAAAAGGCCTACATTCCAACCATAGCCATTTATTTGCTGTGTGATGGGAGTGAGGTCGCTGAACTTCTCTGAGCCTCAATTTCCCCAGCACTGTCTGTGGGCTGTGTGCAGGATGTCCAGGAGACAACTCACTCACCAAATACTTCCCTCCTTCCTAGCTATCAAATCTGCTGCAATTACAGGGGCTTCTTTTATTGGGTGAGGCGAAGGTGGGTGTGGGAAGTGAGGAGAGAGGGCTGGGAGGTTAGTTCAATGTCTGATTTCTTACATTTCCCCTCTAGACCAGGTTTGGCCTTATCTGAGAAGTGCCCCCAATTCCCTCCTTCCCTGAGGCATTTGACAAGCAACAGCTTTGCATCCCTTCAGTTCTGTGGGCCTCAGTTTTCTCACCTGTGAAATAAAGGAGAATGACTCCCTTTCTGGCCTCCAAGATGCTTGGTTGGGGTGTGGGTGCCCCAGGTGCCTGGAAAGAGGTGGCCTAGTGAGGGATCCGTGGGGTTTAGTGGGACTTTTCTGGGAATTGCAAAGAGAAGTGCATCGTCTTTATTACTTACGGCTTTTATTTATTAATGACAGCCCTCGTGATCTTTTCAGGCCCAGAAAGAGGGCTCATCCTAACAATGTCATCTGGTTAAAAAAAACCAGATGTGGCTCAGTTCGTGGTGAAATGTATCAAGCTCACAAACCTAGGCGGGAGTGTGGGGGGGCAGGAGGCGCTCTCCTGCAGGACGCGAGGCTGGCACACTGAGCTCTGTGAATCCAGAGCAGGGCCAGGAGCAGCGGGAGCAGATGACTCCTCGGTGGCCGCGGAAGGGCGGTCCAGGCGGGCTGGGGGCGGAGCGGCGGTCCCGCCTCCGAAGCCGTTCCTTTATAAGGCAGCGCCGGGCGCCACCAGCTGAGGTGTGAGCAGCTGCCTGAGTCAGTGACTTGGAGACCCGGAGCCGGGCGCGGATTCACCGAGACACCGAGACAAAGACCCTCAGAGGAGGTAAGGGAGTCGTTGCAGCCAAGAGCAGAACCCGAGCTGGCGCGGCTCTGAGCTGAGCCGAGCGTGTCCGCCTGTATATCGGTGTGATGTGTTTGTGTGTGTGCGCGCGCGGGGGATGTGTGTGTGCTGTGTTCACAGGTGAATGATGGGCGTGGGTCTCGGTTTTGCACACACACGCGTGTGACAGGGTCGAGATGTGTCGGAGGCTCCGGACGGAGAGAAGGGAGCATACAAGGGGATCCCCTGCCTTGCTCGCCTCCGGTTGAAACTCAGGGAAGGCGTGGTCGGGGTCGCCCGGGGAGCTCGTATCTGGGCGACTGCGCCCCAGGTCCCGGTCCCCACGCGCGGGCTGCCCTGGGCTTGGGGGTGAAGCCCCCGAGGGCGGAGGGTTTCGGGAGGGGCGGAGAACGCAGAGGGGATCAGGTTCACCCAGGATCCGCTTCTGTGCTGCTCTCGGATCCAATTGGTGCCGTCAGGCCCAGACCCCGGAGGTCTGGGTCCGCGACGCCGCCGTGTCCGTCGCCCGACTGGGCACTGAGGTCAGAGCAGGCTGTGTCCCCGGCCTTTGGGAACGTGTCGGGACACGTCCCTTTAGAGCAAGCGAAGAGGTGACTCATGGTGACAAGGAGACCCCGGGGAATGGACCGGGTGACATCAGAACCCCGCCCGGGCTGGGGTACAGTGGCGCCCCAGGAGCCCGCCTCCTTGTCGCTCCGCCGTCTCCACCCCATCAGCACAGTGACCCATTTGGCTGGCACAGAGTGTTCCCACGGAAGCTGGGACACCAGGAGGTCCGAGACCGGGTGTCCGGTCGCCGCCCTGCGGCGCGCCCTCGGGGACCCGGAGCCGCGGCCCCGCTCTGGGTGGACTCGCGCCAGTCTGTCAGTTCGGGAAGGCCAGGGGTCCGACCCACCTTCTCCAGCCGCTGCCCGCAGAGCGGCGACCCAGCTTGCCCTCGGGTCGGGGCGACAGACTCCCGCGCGGAAGCAGCGCCCTGCAAGGCGGAGCGGCAGGGCTTGTAGCCCACGCCCGGGCAGGAGGCAGGAGGGGTCGCTTCTTGGAGTGGGGTTTCGGGGGCGCGACGCTGCTCAGGGCCTCTTTCAACTGCATCCCGGGGCTTCCGGCGCCCCCCGAACAGAATTCCCTCTCCGAGGGCAGCAGGTCTGAACGGAGTAGGAGGGCGAGTCGCTTTTAGGGCGCTGCCGCCCAGTGCAGGCCACTGAGTCCGCTGTGTCCGCGGTCGGGGTACATTTGCGCCATCCTGGTGCGGAGAAGAATCTTTGGAACTGGGTTTGGCACGTAGGGCGCCCAGGCAGCTCCCTCCTTCCCGCTCTCCACGTCGCGTTTCGGGGAGGACTTTCGAGTGGTTTTGTTTTCGTTGCTCCCGTCTATTTTTATTTTTCCAGGGATCTGACTCATCTCGTGCTTTGGGCGTGGAGATAAGGTGGAGGAACCAAACCTCTGCGCCCCTGTGCGTGCGCGAGTGTGTGCGTGCCGACTGTGTGTATATGTGTGTCACAGGCGGCTCGGGAGCGCGCAGTTTCCTAACAGTGGCGGGGGTTTCGGAAGCCTGGCTGGCTCAGCGTGACGTGTTTGCGGCCCTCGGCCCCCCTCCCTCTCCCGCTTTCCTCTCCCCCCTCCTCACCCGAGGGTGACGCGCACCCGGAGTGGAAGCGAAGTTTTGGCGGGCGACAAGCGCTTTGCAGGAAACTGACTCATCACAACTCCCTGCCGCTGTCCAAGGCTCTGCCCACGCACCTCCCACCCTGAGCCTGATTTCCTGGATACCAGCGCCCCCTTCCGGCCCCGGCGCGAATAGCAAGCACGCCTTCCCGCGGAATGCGGCGTCGCCCGCCTTTCCTTCCCGCCTCTGCGGCTGGGCTGCTCCAGATCGCTCCCTTCCATCCCCCAACGCCCCTTAAGAGTACCCCATTGGTTCAGCCGTGTTTACTGAGTGCTTACTGTTTACTTGGGAATTAAAATTAGTTGAGTCTAAGGCACGAAGGCCAACAAAAGAAACTATTCTCAGTTATTTGCTTGTAAAACAAGGTTGGTATTTCTTGAGTTTTCTTTGAGCTGGGAGTTAAAATAATGGGCGTGAGAGAGTTTGGTGGGGAGCCTATGAGAGCCTTAAGGGAAAGGGTGGAAGAAGGAGAAAGAGTCCCTGCCTGGATTCTGGCTTCATCTTCAGCTCTTAGAAGCCAGGGAGTAAGGTGGACCCTGATAAAGCCCTAGGCCGGCTCCTCTTTCTTATGCCTCTGGGACACCAAGACCCAGAATGTCCATTTCAGCCATCCCGTGTGTCCCCGCTTGGCTGGCACCGCAACAGTGCCCATCTGGGGAACTGCCAAACACTTGCTGAAAATCTCTTTCAGTTTGAATTAAGTTGCTCTTGGAAGGGATGGGCCTATCAAGCTGTACTTTGAAAAAGCTCCCCAAGTGATTCTGTTGGGCATCTGTGGTTAAAAAAACCTCCAAACTAGAGAGGAACCGAGTAGACCGGCCACCTGTAATTTTCTTTGCCTGCAAAACGGGTTCCTTGGATGCAGCAACATGGGGCAAAGCCTTCAAGGTTGTCTAGACTTCAGATCACCTGATATGCCTGGCAGGATGTGGCTCAGCCTGGGAGAAATCATCACCCTGCCCTGCCCAACCCCTCCTCACCCCCAGGCCACCAGCCTGATGACATCCTTGGGAAAGGCCCCTTGCTGCAGCACCTGTCAGCTGCTGTCTGAAGCAGGTGGTGGCCCCAGGTGGGGGAGAGTGACTAGGAGGAGAACTTCAGCCAGACTGAAGGCAGAGAGAAATAATAACACTTCTGTTTGCCAAGTACTTCTACGTACCAGGGAATATCGCTGCTCTAAGCACGTTACCTACATGAACTCAGTTAATCCTCATGTCTCTATCTCTGAGACATTCACTGTTACTGTCTCCATTTTACAAATGAGGAAAATAGAGCCCAGAAAAATTAAACCACTTGTCCAGGTCACCCAGCCTAGGCGGTCTGGTTCCAGAGCCCTTGCTCTTAGCCACAGACACAGCCTCGAAGCTCTTTCCATCTGCTTTGCCTGGCAGGACTCCCTGACCAATTGCTTGAGCATGCTTCCACAGCCCCATTTTACAGATGAGGAAACTGAGGCTTAGAAGACATTAAGTGACTTTAAAACTTAGGTAGTAAGCAGCAGAGGTAAGACTAGCCCCAGATGGTTTTTACCCCAAAGTCCAGGGTACTTTGAAGTTGCAGAGTAGGGTTACCCCTCTTGGTGAGAGGATTCAGGAGGCTTGGGTTGATGTCAGCCTGTCCATTCATTTGGGAACAGACCTCCTGGCCTGGGCTGGGGTTGGGAAACTGCTGGACTGTAGCAATTCACACATACTTAGGGTATTCACATCTACGAGGGACACCTTGGGGGAAAACAAATTGACTTAAGCAGATAATACCTGGTGGTAAACAGGACCCTGATCCCTATTGCGATAAATTTGCCTTTGTTGACATCAGCTGCCCTTCAGCTGCCCTCCTCCAATCCCCAGTGACTGTGGGGTGTCAGGCCGGCAGAGCTCTGTCTCCACCCTGTGTCTGTTGGTGGGGTGCTGGGGTGGCCTGTGGGAAGGAGGTGGTGGAAAATAATCTGGAAGGAGGCAGAGAGACTCTCTTACCTCATGTTGCAGTAGGAGGACCTCACCTGAGGTTGCACAGCAAAGCACAACTGATAAGGGAGGGTCCCATTTAAATGACCAGAGCCTTACTTGTGTCTCAGCTGCAGGCACCATGTCGGAGCCATTCAGGGACGCCCATCAGATCCTGCGCAGCAGCAAGGCCTGCCGCCGCCTCTTCGGCCCAGTGGACAGTGAGCAGCTTCGCCGCGACTGTGATGCACTAATGGCAGGCTGCGTGCAGGAGGCCCGTGAGCGATGGAATTTCGACTTTGTCACCGAGACACCTCTGGAGGGCGACTTCGCCTGGGAGCGTGTGTGGGGCCTCGGCATACCCAAGCTCTACCTGCCTGAGGGGCTACGGGGGTGCCGGGACGACCTGGGAGGGGGCAAGCGGCCTAGCCCCTCATCTGCCCTGCTCCAGGGGACAGCTCAGGAGGACCACGTGGACCTGTCACTGTCCTGCACCTTCCTGCCTCACTCACCTGAGCGGCCTGAGGGGTCCCCAGGCGGGCCTGGCACTTCTCAGGGCCGAAAAAGACGGCAGACCAGCATGACAGGTGAGGACGGTACAAGGAAGGACACTGTAAGGGACCAAGACTCTCGGACTTCGTGGTGGGATTAGACAGAGGGGAAAGAGGCCCAGAGAGGGGAACCAGCTTGTGTGCGGTTGCACAGCAAGTCTGCAGCCAAGACCAACTAGCTAATATTTATTGGGAACATTTGTATTCCAGGCCCTTTGCTAAGTTTCTAAGATGGATTTCATTTAGTTCTTTATAGCAGTCCTACGCCATATGACATTCTTGCCACTCTTTACAGGCAAAGAAACAAGGTTCAGAGAGGTTGAGTGATTTGACTAAAATCCCACTGCATTTGCAGTGGAGAGAAAACCAATGATAATACTTTCCTGGCTGCCCTAGCCAAATTTAACTTCCCTTCCCCAACATGTGTGCACGCTCACACACACACACACACACACACACTGACCATCCATCTTCCCTGCTTAGTTTTTCTCTTTGGCATTTTTTTTTTCAACTATTAGTAGCTACTCCCTTATATTGATATTGTCTGTCTCCCCAACTTGGATGTTGTCTCCATGAGAAGGGGATCTGTATCTCTCTTGTTCACTGCTGAATCCCCAGCACCTAAGAGAGAATAATTGATGCTGACATTTCAGTACTGATATGCCAGGCCCAAGACCGAAACCCTTTATAAAGAGCATTTCATTGAATCCTTAGAGCACCATACCAGTGTTATCCTCATTTTATAGGGGAGGAAACTGAGGCTCAGAGATGCAGTCAAGAATCCAGTGGCAAATTTGCAGCTCGGTCAGAACTAACAATAATGATAATAAAAATTTGTATGGCCCAGGCCTTGAGCAGAACACTTTGCATGGGTTATCTAATGGAGTCCCTAGAGCAGGGCTCTCCGAGAGAACTCTACAGTGGGGCAGACGTTCAGTGCCACTAGCTATATACAGCCATTGTGCACTGGGCATGTGGCTGGTGTGACCAAGGAACTGAAGATTTCATTTTATTTGATTTTAGCTAATTTTAATAACCACACAGAGCTAGTGGTTACTGTATTGGCAGCTTGGCTTAGAGCAGAGGCCCATGGATGTCAGTCCCCTTATAAATCACATCTGTGAAGTGTAGCAGGTGCTCTGTAAATGCCCCCCTGGGAGATGGAACACATGTTAGCAGAGTTCTTCCCTGTACTCGGCAATATGTCCCTTTGGCTCCAGGAAGGGTCCCTGGCCCCTCTACAGTTTGCCTTGGATGGGGGTCTCTGCTGTGCCCTCTTCTCCTGGCCTGGCTGACCTCTGTTCTCTCTCCTCAGATTTCTATCACTCCAAACGCCGGCTGATCTTCTCTAAGAGGAAGCCCTAACCTGCCCACTGGAAGCTTCAAGCCCCTGGAAACATGGGGGCTCCTACAGGCCCCGTCTGTATCTTTTGCCTTAGTCCTTCAGTTTGTATGTCTTAATTATTACTTGTGTTTTAATTTAAACTCCTCCCCGTGTACATACCCTGCTTGCCGCCACCCTCCCTCCCACCCCCAGCCTCTGGCATTAGAATTATTTAAAAAACATTAGCTGAATGATAGGCTTATTAGACTGCTAGGTATTTTTATTACACAAACTATATTATTTAAGACCTCCTCATCCCCTGCCCTCCATCCCTACCCCTGTCCCCTGGGTAAGGTGGGGCTGCCGTGACATTACCCACTGGGTAGCGCTCTCTAGAGGGGCCTGGCTCCCTCTTCTCACTGTTTCAAGGGCGTATGAAATTCCGTCCCTTTCCTGGCTTCTCTGACCTGAATTCTTTATCATTTGAGAAGTAAACCGATGGCACTTTGAAGGGGGCCCAGCAGAGTAGGGGCATCATCAAAACTCTGGAGTCCCCTCACCTCCTCTAAGGTTGGGCAGGGTGATCTTGAAGCGGGCACAGCCTAGAACAGGGCTGGGGACTTGGCACCCTCCTGGCCCTTGATAGCCCACTCTGTCCCATGAAGGCATAGGGAAGGTAGGGTCCCGTAGCAAGCCACCCCACCTCCCCACCCCAACTGCCTCAGGGGTGCCAGCCTCAGCATTTGGCCACCACCCTGTTGGCTTCCTCTGCACTTTTTGAGGAGCCCCAGATGCCCCTCTTTGTGCTGGGCTCTGAAGTCCCTCTCTGCTCCCCTTCCCTCCCCCAGTGTCCTGTCCCTCTCCCCCCTGGGTGGCAGCTCTGGAGCTCTGGGGTGCTTGTCCCCCCAGCTCAGTGGACTGGAAGGGGAAGGGGTATGCTAGAAGTAGGGTTCCCCAGTTCTACCTCAGGCAGCTCAAGCAGCCACACCTCCTCTTACCTCTTGGGGTAGGGGTCCTGGGTGGTCGGACAGGCCTCTTGGAGTGGGGATCTCTCTCTGTTAGGCGTGGAGGGGGGGAGCAGATTCTCCTAGGAGGGAGAGCATGACACCTGCCCCTGGAACTCAGCCAAGAACTATCTCCATCTGCCCCACCCTTCCCCCATTTCATTGCACTTTGAAAAGCAGCTGAACAAGGAGACAGGTGTTTAAAGATGGCAGGAGCAGAGGCGGTGGACAGGGCACACCACAGTGGGCTAATACAGTCCTGGGAGTTGTGAGTTGTCTTTCTTGGCACTGAACATTGAGCCCTTGCAGGCACCAAAGCATTTAGTGGGTCCAACCCTAAACCTTCCAGCTCCTATAACACCCTTGCCTGGACTGTTTCCTCTGACCTCCCCATGTGTTATGGTTCTCCTGTCTCCACCCAGACTGTAAACCTCTAAAGGGCAGGGACCAAGTCCTGCACTGCTCTGTGTCCTTCACAGCCCCTCCCACAGTGCTGGGTATACAGCAGGTGCTCAATAAATATTTGTTGGTGACATATTACCACTGTGATCAATATATCTTGTTATTTACAAGAACAAGTAGGCAGAGGTTTTTTGGGTTTTATAATTTTAAAAATTTAGTATTTAAAAATTTAAAAGGTGGAAAGCTTAACACAGACCATAAGGCAAAAAACAAACAATAAAACAAAAACAATAAATCATCACACCTCTGCAAAGATTGCCACTGTCAATATTTTGGTTCATTATGTGGTCTTTTTTTCAGTAAAGAATATATTATTACTCATCAGGGAAATGAAAATCATTACTCAATGGGGAAATGCAAATTAAAACCACAATAAGATACCATTACACACCTACCAGAATGACTATGATGAAAAAGACTGACAATGCCAAGTGTTGACTAAGATATGGAGCAACTGGAACTCATACCTTGCTGGTGGAAGTATAAAATGTTTCAACTATTTTAGAAAGCTTTGGCAGTATCTTTTAAAGATACCTCCCCTTATGCCTACCCTTGTGATCCAGGAATTCTATTTCTAGGTTTATTCTCAAGAGAAATGAGCACATATTTCTACTAAAAGACATGTTCATAGTAGCATTATTCTTAACAGACCCAAACTGGAAACAACCTAAATACCCATAACAGAATAGATACGTAAATTTTATCTTTGTATAGTGGAATGCACACTATTAAAAAGCACAAAGTAGGTTATATGCTTATTCTGGTTATCTACTCATAATTAACCACCACAAGACTCAGTGTCTTAAAACAACAATCTTTTATTTGCTCCCAATTCCGCAATTTGGCCAAGAACTACTTTTCAAATGTTGACTAACTCTCTGCTGTCCAGGGCCTGGCTTTGCTCCAGAACTCTAGGAGTTTGAAATGAGGCTCTCTCACTGGGGCTTTTCAGAGATCTCACATTGTCTCCTTAATCTCCCATGGATGTTTCTAGTACCACGGGATATGCTGAGTCACCTGTCCCACATGCTCATCCCATAGCATGGGCCTATCACAGAGCCCTTTTTTGCTCTGGACTCTACTCAAACACAATAGCTTCCCAAGTCATCCAAAATATGGGCTGGAGCATTAGTATACTGCTTCCACTCTGATACCATATCTGATACAACAGCTGCGAGCAGGGCTGCCATGTGGGTAACCATCAATCACCATGCTTCATTTGGTTGGTACAGGAGCAGTATGGGGTAGATTGAATGGAGATATGGCAGGGACCGCCCTGCATCCTCTAAATCTTTGAGATTAGCCCTAATCTCTGAAATTTCACCAGGATGTTGTATTGCTTCTGATTCACTATCTTGACTAGTGAGATAATTTGAGAAACTTCTCCTAGGTCCTGCTTTCCATAATGGCTCTTATTCTATAGATTAGGGAATCGATGTGAGGGTTCTGCTAACTGCTAAGTATATCCATCCCAATTTGTGCCCAGGCTAGGAAATAACCACACAGTGGGTCCACAGACCCACTGAACTCAGAGGAACCTGGCCAGGACTCCATTTACCACCTGGTCTCATGTGTCCCCCTACTTGAAAAGGAGGCTACAATGGTATTTTGAATCACCTGGTACTATGTAAGCTCAGACTCTGTATTCCATAAACCTCAAAAGATCTGGTTATTCCCTTTTCCACATTTGTAAAAAAAAAACAGAGGGCACATTGGGGGGAAGAATTGAGGAAATATTTATTACTTATACTTACAGTGGCATTATAGGTCTTTCTCTTCTATCAGTGGCTCTGGGTCTGAGAACTGGCTCAAACCTGCAAACCCGGTGAGAGACCGTGGTTTTCTATCATGGCAGCTTGTATCAGTCTCTGCCCCTGACCCTTGATCTGTTGTGATTAAGTCAAGCAATATCCTATTAAATGCTCATCTCTCACCCCTGGGAACACCACTGCCACAGTGCCCTGCAGATCAAGGACCCTGGTTACCATTCAGGCCCTGTGTCTATCTTGCCTCTGATAATTCAGGGAACTTATGTGGCCTCTGCTCCCCCAGAATCATAGTGTCTCTGTTGACAGTGGCCATGGCACTCCAACCAGCACTGAGCTCCTCTCACTAGCGCATCCTGTATTGCTTTGAGAAGGGAGGGTGTTCTGGGCCCTCCTGGGGAAGACATATGCTGGTGGCTTCCCTGCAATGAGTCCATTCTACCTTGTCCACCTCTGAGCTTTCTAACCCCTCCCCAGCACCCTTCCAAAGCAGCATCAGCATCACTGCATTGACCGTAGGCCGTCACTATGTCTAAGCTTTAAGAACCAACCACTCAGCAGTGTGTTAGGACCAGCTCCAGGGGCCTTTGCCAGGGTGTTCAGTCCTGCATCAATGGAGAGGCCCCATAAGAACTTCTTGTCCGGCCCCCAGGCCTAGTCCCATACCCCCAATATCTTCTCCCATACATATTTCCCTGTTTCTACCAATACATAGCAAGACCTGTAGCTTTTCGGTAAATAATTTCCTCCAGTAGCAGGGACTGCCCTTTCCTGTTTGTCAGTGCTGAGACCTGACCCTGATTTGTCTAGAGAAGGGGCTGGCAAACCACAGCTCCAAGGACTAGCCGCCCACTTTTGTACAAAATTTTACTGGAATACAGACATGCCCATTTGCTTACCTATTGTCTATGGCTGTTTTTGCCATATTCTTTTTGCCTATTATTTTTAGTGCAAAAGCAGAATTGAGGTTGCAACAGACCACATGGCCCACAAGCCTGAAATACTCTCTTATCCTTGAAGAATGCATTTGCTGACTCTGGTCTAGAGGCAGGGAGGGGGACGTGTTCCATCTTCAGGAAGACAAGCATCACCTTGTGAGGTACTAACCAGGTGAGTCCTTTGTGTGGATTTCAGGTCATGGGTGATGCCTTACCAATGGGTTTCAGCTCCAGGCAAGTTCTCTATGGATTCAATGTGACCAAAGAAAATGATAGTAATGAGACAGGGACCATAGATGTAGTCAGAGTAGGGTGAGGGCCTCTGGAGGGGGCAGGGCAGGATATTTGCAGCCAGAGCAATGTAACTACATGCAAGGAAACCCCCCTGCTAAAACTCTATGTTGAACATTGAGCTCTAAAATCATTCTTGAGTGAAATCAGTTAATGTTCCCCAGATAAAGAAGAGTAGCACATGTTTTATTATGCTAACCATTTATAATCATGTGTAGAGTTCTCTTTAGCATACTAAAAGGCCCAGGCCTATGTGCTGTCTTTCCTCCTTCAGATCTGATGAAGTGATTTTGCAAACTGGGCAACTAATTTAGCAAGTAAGCCCAGGCATAAACAACACAGTAAAAGGCAGGAAGGATTCCACCTTAAAGATAAGATTGCATTTTAATACCCAAGAAGTTAAGACGTTAGAAATTCTTAACTTACTCTTTAGCAAACAATACCTCGGCCAACCTTGGGGGCTGAGCAGGTGGCCTTGTTTCATATGCTCCCAGACCAAGATGCTGGTATCTCAGGGAGAAATCATCAGAGGAAGTTGCTTGTGTTAATTCTAAATATTCAGAGACCACTTAACAAGTCCACACCCCTAAGTTTTTTTCATGTTCTCGAAAAATCCTCAGCTGCCTATAAAACCCCCTAGACAACGCACCACTATGGACTCTCTTGTCTCCTCCTGGCATGAGCCGGGAGCTCTATTCTCTCACTTTATTTCTAAATAAAAGCCTGTACCTTGCTCTCCTACCTTGAATGTTTGTGAAGCTCATTCTTCAGCTCCGCAAACAAGAACCCCGGCATCAGTAAGACGTTCTTGGGATGAAAGAGTTATACCCAACTTTATTTCCATGGTGGCAGGTCAATCACTAAAACTCTGTTCACTCAGAGTGAGTCTGCATGCAGCAAGCCGGTCTCTGCCTCTAGGCCTCTGTCCTCGGCACTACCACCACTCCAGCCTCTGCTCTGCTCTCCTGCAGCCTTGCAGCCGTGCCACCATATGTTGCCCAGAGCACTGGGCAGAGCTCTTTATATACAGTCAATAGCAACGGATTGCCCACACGTGTGTAGTGAGAGAGCCAACCAGGGCCAGGTGAGAATCCTGGCCACAGGAACTTTCATTTTATCCACAGGTGAGTTCTCTAGTAAAGGCGGGGGCACTTCTGTAGGACTGGAGGGCTCAGGAAAAGCTGGGGGTCCAAGGTTCTCGAGTGCATCCATCCAGATATCTTCACTCGAGGCCTCAGCTCCCCACGGTTCCCTGCTGGCTGGGGCTCTGACCACTGTTTCTCTTGTAGCTCCACCACCTTTAAATTCAAATCCTGGGGCTGATTATCAGCACAGTCTGCCCTTGGGCCACAAGAGGTGAGGGCTGTTTAGAATGATCTTATGGGCTGCCCCTGTCTCCCACAACACGCTCTGAGTTGAGCGTGCTATTCCCTTTCTTCAAGGCGTCTAGGGCAGGTCACAAAAGCAGCTGACTGCACTTCTGGCTAATTACCATTGCCCCAGGTCCTGTGAGTGGGCCAATAGGGCAGTGCTGCCCTGGAATGCCTCCTGCATCACCCCGCCCACCTCCCTGGTGAGTCTCAGTGGCTGTGATGCGGCAGCCCCCCCAGGTTAGCACCACCCCCTCACCGCCCCTCACAGATGGGCCCCAGTGTCAGCTCACTGGTAAGAGGTCACTCCCAGAAGCCCATCCTGCTTTCTGTCATTTCTGGTCCCAACTGTCTTACATTGTTTTCCTCTCAAAAGCGACCTGAGGCAAGAGTTGTACAGGGTGTAGAGAAAATGGAAGTTCCTGCGGCCGGGATTCTCACCTGACTCTGGTCCGCTTGCTCACTGCACACATGTGGGCAATATGTTGTTACTGATTCTATATAAAGAGCTCTGCCCAGTGCTGCAGGAGAGCAGAAGCTGGGGTGGTGGCAGCGCCGAGGACAGACCGAGAGGGCTGTCGCCCGGAGGCAGAGGCTTGCTGCATGCAGTCTGGCTTTGAGGTAGACAGGATTCTAGCACTTGACAACGTGGGAATAAAGTTGGGTATAAACGCTTTCACCCCAAGAATGTTCCATTGTCATTATTGGGTCTCAGAAAATCAAGAGTGAACTTGCCGAGGGCTGAAACCCACTGGCAAGATAAGGTGGTTTACTTGGGAGCTGGTCCCTGAAAGTCCAGGTAGGAGAAGGGAATGCGAGTAAGGAAAGCCAATAAAGGCTTTATGAGCACATTCTGCTGGCTGCAGCTGGGACTTAACCCGCTGGGAGGTCTGAGGAGACCACGTGGAGCATGCCGGAGAATTGTTCCTCTAGGGTACTTGCCTGAGTACCGCTGGGGTACTTAACTACCGACTCCATCATCTGATTAAGGGCCGTCTCTGGGGGCAAGACCAGGTTGCCCCTGTGGATAAAATAAAGGTTCCTGTGGCCAGGATTCTCACCTGGCCCTGGTTGGCTAGCTCACTACACACGTGTGGCTAATGCGTCATTGTTGACTCTCTATAGAGAGCCCCGCCCAGTGCTCTGGGCAGCACAGCGGTACAGCTGCAAGAGAGCAGAGGCTGGAGTGGTGGCCGCCCCGAGGACAGAGGCCCAGAGGCAGAGACCGGCTTGATGCATGCAGACGGGATTCTGGTGATTGACCTGCCACCGTGGGAATAAAGTTGGGTATAACCCTTTCACCCCAAGAATGTTCTACTGTCATTTCTTTGGTCACTCACATTAAATCCATAGTGAACTTGCCTGGGGCTGAAACCCATTGGCAAGACACCTCTTACAGGTGGAGCAAGTGTCTGTGATGCTGGAGAAAAACGGAAGGATTTGAGGGGAGAAGCTATAGTCCTTCTAGGAGCTAGTTGCTAAAGCGTCAGGTGAACACATCTGTGGGCCTTTAGCCAGCTTAGTACCCGGGTGAGCATGCCGGCCAAACTCACTGTGGCTTCACCTCTCTTCGTCAGCACGGAGAAATGTGAGCTCCATGAGGGTAGGTCTCTGTCTGTTTTGTTTTTGCCTGTGTCCCAGTACCTAAAAAGTGCCCATCTCATAGTAGGTACTCAATCAATAGTTGTTGAATGAATGAATGATTCACCGTGGCTGGAATTTCCTTTCTGACCCGAGCACTCATCTCCCAAACCCCACCTGGCCTCAATCCTTGACTCTACCTGATCCTGTCCAGCTCCCAGGTCACTGCCCCTCATCACTTAACAATCAGGCTGGCATATGAACAAGGCAAATTGGTGGGATGGAGGTGCTGAAGAGTCTCTAACTCAGTCTCCTTTTAACAGTCACAAAAATGACAACTCACATGGATGATCATCGGCCTAACATCGTTCTAAATGCTTTACATTGATTTAATGGTTTAATTAATCCTTTTAATTAAATCCAGCATTTAATCCTTAAACACAGCTACAAGGTGGGCGCTATGATTGCCTCGATTTTACAGAAGAGAAGCTGAAGCAACAAGGTTTAAGTCACTTGCCTGAGGTCACACCGCTAGGAAGTAGCAGGGAGCCAGGATATTCATGCCAATGACCCAGGTCATACCGCCTGCTCGATAAGCCAGAAAGGGAAGTGCCTCGCCCAGGGCCACTACCACTGTGACACCTCTAGGAGGAGGTACTGGGCACCTATCTCCTACTGTGCCACTCCCTAGTCAGCTGTAACTTCAGTTTTCTCAACCCTGCATAAAGCACACTATGCAAATGCAACTTCAAGCTCCCTGGCCATGGTTTCCTGCCAGACTACCAGTCTGCCTTCTAGATAGTTGGGAGCCAGCAGCTGGAGGCAGGGAGACCCAGGTCTCACACACCACTGCAGCCCTGGGCAGGCAGTATCATGCTTCAAAGTTTACTAAATGGTGAAGTGAACCCAGCCATATTAAGGTAATTGAAAATTAGTGGGCAGGAAACTTTCCCATTCACAAAACGGTCTTGCTGTCTTTGATCCTTGTTCATTCATTCAATTTTTGTAAAATTCAGTTTCTGAACTGTGTTTTTAAAGTCCAGCAACACTGTATTTTCACATTAGCTTGGCTGTTTCCAAAAAAGGCCTGGATCTGACTTTGTTCCTAGCACTTGGTTATGTCCCCCTGCCAGCTGGCTCCTGCGCAGGTTTCTCCCCTGGGGCTGGTGCAGAGGGTGAGGCCAGGCTGAGCTCTCACCACCTACAGGCTTCACCAGACAGGGCTATGACCACCCCCCTGCCATCTCCAGGCCCCTTTTATTTCCATAGTTGGGAGGTGGGCTGGTGCAAGGGATGGCAAATGAACTGAGATTGCCTTGAGATCTTGGAGGCTGGGTCTTAAAAATCCAATTCCCTCAGCGTCCAGAGAAGAGGAGAGAGTTTTGGAAAAGAACAAATTCTTGGATTTGTTGCAGGTTGTCCAGTCCAGCAGGAAACACCGTTGCCCTTACTTTCAGAATACATCCAGGGTCCAGTCACCTGGCCATCGTTTCCACAGCTGTCCTTATCTAAGCCATCACTTCTTCCATCTCCCTTAAAGTAAAAAACCTTATATGGTCAACAGCTCCTCCAGTCTTTACCTCTGACCTTCTCTTCTCCACTCTTCCCTCTGTTATCTGCTCCAGCCACACTGGTCTCACTGTTTCTCACATACACATGCTCCTGCCTCAGGGCCTTTGTCTGAACACTCCCTTTTCAGGTCTTCTTCCTCACAAGCTCTACTCCATTATCACCTGGGTAGACAGTCTTCCCCAACCACCCCATCTAAATTATACCTCCTACCATTCTATCTGTTCATGCTGCTTACTTTTCCTCATAGCAATTATTGCTACTGGACATTATGTTACTTTTTTCCATTTGTTTTTCACTTTTGCATCCTTAGTGCCTACCACGGTGTCTGGCACATACTAGGTGCTCAGTAAATATTTGCTGAATAAAAATATGAGTGCCTTCAGTCGCAGGGGGGTCATCAGGTGAGAAATTGAGGATCAACAGAGGTGAGGCTTAGAACCTCCCCCTCCCGCCCCCGTTCTGAGAGAAATCTTCTGCATCCGTGGATGTTTTATTGCCCTGGTCTAGCTTGGATTAACACATAGTCTACAGGCACACACCTGATCATCTACATTTGCTCTCTTACAACACTAAACTATGTTTTCTACCTTTATCTTGTATCTACCTACCACTTCAGCATTTTATTAAAAATAATAATAATAAAGAGAGAAATGTGGTATCCACATATAAATCAAGTATAAAAACCAAATGAGTATTCATATTTGAACTGACTGTTTATAGTTCATAATGCATGAGCAAAACCGAAAGTTTCTGTGATGACTGCCCTTGTACTGTTCACTATGTAACTTATTCATTATGTAAGAATTTGTTCTCCATGTAAGAACTTGTTTGTTATGCCTCAGAAAATTGGAGACTGATGAAAATTAGGCTTGGGGTGGATTAATGATTGTGCATTGAGCATTGACTCCCCTATACAGAATTTTATTGTTGTTAACAACCATTTGATCAATAAATATGAGAGATGCCCTCACAAAAAAAAAAAAAAGGACAGACTTCCAATGGTAAAATAAATAAGTAACCGGGATGTAATGTATAGCATAAGGAATATAGTCAAGATATTGTAACAGCTTGGTAGGGTGATAGCTGGAACCTAGAATTATGTATATAAATGTTTTATCACTGTGTTGTACACCTGAAACTAATGTAATGTAATACTGTGCGTCAACTACCTTTCAATAAAAAATAATTATCTAAAAAAAAACAAAAAAAAACATGAGTGCCTTATTTAGTTCAATAAAGCTATGAAAACTCTCTGAGTATCAACTTCCTCTACTATAAAAACAGGTTTAAAAGGATGGTTGGTTTAAGAGTATGTATTTATTTAGAAATTAAATTAATAAATTCAAAAGTTTTGTTTCAGACATACAGAAAAGTTGCAAAAAAGGTAGCATAATTCCCACAATTTTTCATCAACAGTACTTAAATGTCAACATTTTACCACATTTCCTTCATCATTCTCTCTCTGAATATGTACAAATTATTGTTAAATTTGTTTTTGAGTTGGGTAATATATAAAGATGGTACAATACAAACAGTGAAACATAAGATTCCCTCCTTCTCCATCCCCACATTTCTCTCCAGCTCATCTAGTACCAGTTTCTAGTATATTGCCAGAAATATTCTATGCATTTACAAACATATATGAATGCATGTGCATTGATAGAGCATAAATTTCATCCGCCACACATACACTTTTTTCTTCATGCAAAGCATGAACTCACTGTTCCTCACCTTACTTTTTTAATTTAGCAATGTATTTTGAAGGTCATTTCATATCAGTCCCTCTGCATTTTCTCATTGTCTTCACACCGGCATAGTAGCCACTCTATGACTTATTTAACCATTTCTCTGTTGAAGGAAATTTAGGTTGTTTCCAACCCTTTGCTACTACAGACATGCTATCATGAATATCCTTTCATATTGTCATTTTTCACATCACCTGTAGGACAAATGACCAGAAGTGAAATTGCTGAGTGAAAAGCTCTTTGCATTTTAAATGTTGATAAACATCACTATGTTTCTTTCCAGGAAAGATATACCAGTTTATCTTACCAACAATATGTGAAAATGTTTTCCTATATTCTTTTACAACACTGTGTTACCAGTTTTGTGTTTGATTTACCAACTGGATAACTGAAAATGATATTGCATTATAGTTTTTTTCTTAATTTGTTTTATTATAAGTGAAAACAAACATTGTTTCCATGTATTTAAAAGCCATTGAATTTCACCATATTCATATATGGTGCCAATTTCTCTAATGCATTATTCATTTTTCAGTGATCTGTAGAAAATATGATATAAGCAGGAAATTAGCTTATTTTCTATGATGTGATTATTTTTTCACACTTTGCCTTTGACTTGTCAATAGTGACATTTCTTTGCCTTTCAGTCATTTTATTTTTAAATTTTCGACATAGTCAAATGTCTCAATCTTTCCTTTTTTCTTTTTTTTCAATCTTTTCTTTTATGGCTTCTAATGCTTTGTCAATGCCTAGAATGGCCTTGCCTGCCCCAAGATTATTTAAAAATTATATCATGACTTCTTACTGCATTCACTCAAACCTACACAAAAGCAGGGAGAATAGAATGAACCAGAAGTGTCCTTGCCAACTTCAACAGTAATCAGAACGGGGCCAGGGCCAGTCTTATTTCATCTCTTCCCCACCAATTCTCCCCACCCCTCCATTATTTTGAAGCAAATTCCAAATAGCATCTGATGTTATGATTTTTTAATGCTTAAACTTCTGATCCATCTGGAATTAGAGTTCCAACTTCAGCCCATTCTCCCTGTGGTTTATTAAATAAACCATCTTTTATCTGCTGCTTTGAAATGCCATCTTTATCATACATGGAATTCCCTTGTGTATTTGAGTCTATTCTTGTCTCTTCTTTATTCTGTTCCATTGATTCATCCAAGTATTTTCATGCTTCAGTACCACACTGTTCTGATGGTTGTAGCTCCACAACGTATTTTGGTATTAGGTTAGACTATGCTCCAGAAGATGATTTGGATGTAAGCCTCCCCAGTATTCCAAGACACTGTCTGAGAGTGAGAACCTGAGGTAAGACATAGTATAAGGCAGTTACCCCTGGACAGCCCATATGCCCAGCTTTAGCCATACTGTGCCTATCAGCGATGTGGCTGGGATAAGGCATGGCATCACCCTGGCAACAAGACTCAGGAGCAAGTTCTGGCTTTGCCATTGAAGGCTGGGTGACCCTGAACAGTCCATCTTCAGAACCTCTGTTTAGAAGGGCCTCTCTCTTAACTCCAGCATTCTCCAGTTCCAGGATTCTAGGGCAGGGGGCCCCAGGAGTACTAGGGGAGATTGTGAAAGGATAGCCCAGACTCACGTCTACAGGAAGTCCCATAGATGAACACAGGAGATCTGCTAGCTGGGGAACGGAAAGAGTGATTAGGCAAGAGACAAGGCTGTTAACAGTTACAGAGCTCCAGGGCTCCTCGGGGCAGCAGCTGCCTCATCACCAGGTCCAGGAGGCACGGGGCTGCGTGCATGACGGGGAGCCTTTGAGAGGTGGGAGCTGCCCAGAATTACAATGCTTTTCTTTGGAGGGGTGAGAGGTGGGAGGGAGTGGCGGTCCCCACCTAGCTCCTCTGCTCTTGGGAATTTGGAGTCTGTGCACAGTCTAATGGAGAGCACTGGGCCTGGAGACCGGAACTGATTTCCTACCCTTAAATGGCTGTGTGACCTTGGGCAAGTCATCTGACTTCTCAGAGCCTTGGCTTCTCTATCAAGTTAGTGAGGGTAAGGAGATGAGAACAAGGCACCAGGTGGTCTCCCAGATGCACCAGCTTGGACAATTTGGGTTCTGTGATTATTGCTATTATTTGTAGTCCCTGAAGGAAGTGGGTAAAAAGCAGAGCCAGTTGCTTGTCCCTGTGGTGAGAGGATGACGGAACTGAGCAAAGCCCCAAGGTACCTGCAGGTGTTATATTGTAATTCTCCTTCAGTCCCCTCCTTATCCACTCTGCTTCCTGACCCAAGGCCTGTGGTGCCTGTTCCCCTAACCAAATCCCATAGTGGGGAGCTGATTCCGTAGATACCTGGGAGGAGAATTCCCTTGCTCTCAAGTTGGTTGTGTATGATTTCTTGAAGGAATATGTGAGGGAGCAGTGTGGGAAGGGTGTGCGTATGTGGTCCTGGTCACGAGGGGGCCCTGACTGTTAAGGATGTGAGGGAGGGATGGTCCAGTAAGGGGAATGTGGCAGAAAAGAGGGTGCTGATGGTAGACTTTGAGAGGTGTTATTCTGAGTGACTCTGAGCGGACAGGGACCTTCCTTCAGACATGCCATTGGCCATGGGCGGTGTCATGTCCAACTGGGAGAGAGCTGACCATAAGGAGTGGTGGGTGACGGCTGACTGAGTGGGAGCTGGCTGAGGGGAGTGTGTGCATGCATAGACGTGTGTGAGGATCGGCTGGAGGGTGTCCCCACTGTCTCTGAGTGGAGATTTAGGCTATGCTGTAAGGCCGTGAGTGGGGAGTAGACTGCCAGTACTCTGGGGCAGTGTTTTGGTAGGGCACCTGCTGCCTTTCTGCCAGGCCACTGAGTGGCCCCCGGGGAAAGGAGGACTGACTGGCTCGGAGCACTGATGCTGAGGCCTGTGGCAGGGCAGGGACTGGCCAAGGTGTCCGGAAGGAGCCCCTTTCTTATAAAATGCCAGGGGACAATGGGCTGTAGAGGGGCAGCTGGACTGGGATCTCCCTGAAAGGGATGCCAACAGCATCCCATGTCCTGACATACGGCCCCAGGGAATTTATTTCAGGATTCTAATTTCCTTTACTCAGTGATGTGGCACCCACATCGCAGCAGACTCTTCCCCCAGTGCTTTGGTTCTAGAAGCTTCTGCACTGGAAAGCTTATCTTGCTGCCTCGTGTGTGTTATCTCCATCAGCAGAAGTATATGTGAAACTTGAGTTTCTGAGTTTGCAACCCCCAGCAAAGCCTGCCTGTCTGCCCTGCTCTGAAACCCTTGTCCCACCCACAGCTGCTCCATTGGACATCTGTGGTCCACAGAGGGGCCATGTGCCCACTGAAGGGGGTGCCTCTCCAGGAAGTGGTCTTGGGGAAGTCAATCCCAAGACCAACCAGGACAGCAGATCTGGTGCCAGTTTTGCAACTGGCGTTATGGCTTGGGCAGGTTGCTGTGCTAAATTTTCTCATCTGTCAAACGGGAAAAAAATCTAATCTGTATAGTGCCCGGCTTTTATGAGGCTCAAGTGGAATTTCACCCTCATTTATGTTGTCATCACCATTGTAATTGCCTCCCTTTACCCAAAAGTTATTACATGCTGGGCATAGCTGTGAGAGGTTTATGTGGATTGTACATCCAACAAATATTTTCTGAGTGCTGACTGTACGCAGGCACTGTTCAGGCATTTGGGATAGCGCAGTAAATAAGAGTAAACCTTTGACCATGTGAGGCTTATATTTCAACAAGAGGAGATGGAAATTTACTAAATAAATGATTAAAATACTTTATTCTTGGAAGGTGACATATCATAAAAGGAAGCCAGAAAGGGGGGCGGCCTGTGCTGGAGAATGGTGTTTCAATGTTAATTACCTCATCTAATCTGTGGACTACAGATGTCCAATGGAGCTGTGTGATAGACATTAGTTGCATGTTCTAGTGAGGAAACTGAGGCACAGGTATGTTAAGTGACTTGCTCAAGGTCACACAGAAAGTGGCAGGGCTGGGAGAGGCAGAAGTTCATCTGACTCCAGACTACTGTGGCCGGAAGTCACTTTCTCTCTTGGGCTTCCTTTTCCATAGCTGTGGATCAAGAAGGTGGGACAGATTGCCAGGAGGAAGGGACGCCTTTTCCTAATTTGCTAATGGAACCACGTGCATTATAGCAGGTCTGCTAACCTCTGTGCCACATTCGTTTGGTGCTCTGTAAATGCTTGTCACTTAGCTGCATGCTAGATCTTGGGAAGGGTTTGGGCTAGATCCTGGTAAGGAAGTCTTCCCAGAAGAGGTGTACTGGTAACTGTTCTTTAGCGGGGGAAAATGTCCTGACTTGGTGCATTTGCCAATCCACATAATATAAACAGTCCCACAGTGGCTGATTCCAAGCCACTGAGTTAGGAAGCAATGTTCACAATTAGCTCTTGCAAGCTCCTAAGATCTGGCTGCAGCACACTGCTGCAGCTTTACATTTACCATCTTAAAACTGCATCTGAAACAGACTTTGAAGGCCCCAGAGAGATGGATGGAGAGAAACAGAGAGACAAAAACAGGCAGGAAGAAAGAGTGGTGGAGAGAGAGAGGGTCGACCTCACTTTTAAGAATGGAAGCCTCCCAGTGTATGGGATCCAAGTCCTGTGCAAGCCGTGTGAAGGAACTTGCCCAAGAGGACGCTGGACCGGGGGCTCCAGATCCCTGGGATAAGCCCATCATCCCTGACCCCCCCACTCAGCCTGGCTGTGATCTTTGACCCCAACCAAAAAAGCCCTTGGGAGCTTCTTGTTCCTACTCCTTCAGTTCCTTTGCATGTGATGTTCACTGCTTCTAAATCCTACCTGCTCCCTTTAGTGCTAAGCTTAGGTCCCACTGCCCACAGGAAGCTGCCTGACTATGTGCACATCAAGCTTCTCTCACCCCATACAGTTTGGTGCCCCAGACTTATTCTCCCACAGGGCAGGGCTAGACTGTACCACTTCTAGACTCCAGCCTCCCTCTCTCCTGCCCTGGGGCCTCACCTACACAAATACTTAGCCATCAAAATCCTTATCAATTAACTAAGGCCTTCCCTGACAGATAAAAAGACCCCAATTAGTAAATTGAACAACCCTTACTTGAGCACCTACTATATGCTAAGGAGCTGGAAACAGTACAGACCAAGGCCCACAGTGACATCCATAGGGCATCATGGGGCCACAGACAAGAGGACACTGAACTCTGCTTGAAGTGTGGGGGTGGCTGCAGGGAAGTCTTAGAAGAAGTGATCTCTAAGGTGAGAGAAGAAGAGATATCAGGTAGGCAGTGAGGTAAGATAATCAGGGAAGTCGGGGCAAAAAGAGCAAGGTAGGAGAGAATGTGGCCTTCCTGGAAGGGAGAGCGGTTCAGAAAGGTCGATGTGGACAGCAAGGCTGTGTGGCAGAGGGTGAAGCAGGGGCCACAGTGTGCAAGGCCGCAAGAGCTACTGATTCCCTGGTGCGTGTGTTGAAGGAGTAGAGAAATGGTGTTGAAGGGGGCAAAAAAGGTTGGTGGTGAGGCAAGACAGAGGGAGAAGGCACTGGCGGAAAGCTCCCCTCCCAGAAAGTGAGATGTGAGGAGATGAGCCAGAGGAGCAGGAGGGACGGCTCAGCAAGCCGTTTCTGGTCCTTCCAACAGTGAGATCCTGGACGGCTCTGTGTCATCACCCCTAGTCAAAAAATAGAGTGTATACTGCACTGGGGCTCTTCTATATAGTGGCCAGAGAAGACTTTTGAGCAGCGATCTGAGATAGCTTGGGGAAGAGCATTCTCGGTAGAGGGAACAGAAAGGGCCAAGGCCATGAGTTGGATGGCTGGAGGCCATGGTGGGGACCGTGAGGAGGGCAGGGAGGCCAGAAGGGGTCCAGTTAGGCAGGCCGTCATCAGCCATGGTAGATTGTTTACAGGGATAATGGGGAGCCATGGGAGGGTTTTTAGCAGGAAGTGGCTGTTCAGTAGCCCAGTGCCCCTTCACCATTCCTCTGTCCCTAGGCAAAAGCAGCATGGAGAGTGGACAGAGAGTGTCCCAAAAAGGCCGGAAGCTGGGCTCCAGCCGGCGGCGGCAGACACGAGAACCGGCTGATGACCAGGATGCCCTCATGGTCCCAGAGTCAGAGTCCTGGTCCTCCCAGGCAGCTGCAGAACTGCAGGCCTTCTTCCAGGACTGTGGCGCCAAGGAGAGGGGCGTTGTCACCCGAGAGGACCTGGCGGTGAGTCCAAGACCCTGTCCATTCCCAAATGCCTTTTCTGCAGCCTCCTGAGACTTTTCACCCTAGGAAGGCAGGGCTTGCCTGCTCTTTCTTCTTTCTCTCACCTAGAACTTGCTCTCAGAAAAGGCTGGCTAGGAATTTGTTTATACTAACATGTAAATGACTGGTAAGGCTTTATGTGTTACCCTTTTAGAGATATATTTGCATTTTAACAAAAGAAAGGACTTCAAGCCAAAGAAGTGGCTTGCAAGTGGTATAACTTTTAGGCCCATTGAGCAGGGAAGTTTATTTTAGGGAGCAGTCAGAGTCCTAGAAATAAAACCATGTCAATGACTATAAACTCCAGTGAAACATAAGATCTGGCCAGTTGTGTGTCCTGATAAGGAGTCGTAGGCTTTGACCTAGACCAAGATTGATTGATTGCTTTTTCTTTGACTGTTCCTCATTTCTGGCAAAGGGACCTGTGTGGGTTGCTGGTGTTTCACTGAGCCTGCTGTCTTCTCCAGATACTACTCCATGCTCCAGATTTTGTCCTTCCCCCATCAGAACTGACCTTTCCTATACTCTACCCTCAGGGCCACAAGGTATGAATGGCTGATGTTAAAGCATAATTCTCAAGAGGGTAAAAAAAAAAAAGACTTTCAAGTAAATATAAAAGTAACAATGATCAAAGGTCTTATCTAATTAATTATTATTATTAATTAATGAAGGAACCAGTAAGATGAGCTCAAAGAGCATTTGAGAAGCCAGGATATTTATAGGCAATCTGACAGAAGAGTGTTAGGATAAGAGAGCTAAGTTCAATTTTGAAAATGGCTAATATCCAGCAGGCCATCAATCTTTGGAATTATCTGTGCTACTGGACAAAAATTATTTTCATTTCTCTTGCACAAAAACCTACACATTAACAAGGAACTTCAGTTAAGTCTGGGGCTTTTAATTAAAGGTAAACAATGAGATGAACTAAGTGCATTCCTTTAGTCTAGACAATGCTTGAAAGGACATGCTGTCTACCTTTTTGCCTTATTTCCAAGTTTCAGATACTTTTGCTGTGATCATAGATAATCTCCAAAGTTTATCCTTGATATAAAAAGGCTGGTCTCTCTTAAGAGAAATTAAAGAGGACACTAACAAATGGAAACTCATCCCATGCTCCAGGCCAGGAAGAATTAATATCCTCAAAATGGCCATCCTGCCCAAAGCAATATACAGATTTGATGCAATCCCTATCAAATTACCAACAACATTCTTCAATGAACTGGAACAAATAGTTCAAAAATTCATATGGAAACACCAAAGACCCTGAATAGCCAAAGCAATCCTGAGAAGGAAGAATAAAGTGGGGGGGGATCTTACTCCCCAACTTCAAGCTCTACTACAAAGCCATAGCAATCAAGACAATTTGGTACTGGCACAAGAACAGAGCCACAGACCAGTGGAACAGAATAGAGACTCCAGACATTAACCCAAACATATATGGTCAATTAATATATGATAAAGGAGCCATGGACATACAATGGGGAACCCTCCTACACTGCTGGTGGGAATGTAAATTAGTTCAACCACTGTGAAAAGCAGTATGGAGGTGCTTCAAAATGCTCAAAATAGACTTACCATTTGACCCAGGAATTCCACTTCCAGGAATTTACCCTAAGAATGCAGCAGCCCAGTTTGAAAAAGACAGATGCACCCCTATGTTTATCGCAGCACTATTTACAATAGCCAAGAAATGGAAGCAACCTGAGTGTCCATCAGTAGATGAATGGATAAAGAAGATGTGGTACATATACACAATGGAATACTACTCAGCCATAAGAAGAAAACAAATCCTACAATTTACAACAACATGGATGGAACTAGAGGGTATTATGCTTAGTGAAATAAGCCAAGTGGAGAAAGACAAATACCAAATGATTTCACTCATATGTGGAATATAAAAACAAAGAAAAACTGAAGGAACAAAACAGCAGCAGAATCACAGAACCCAAGAATGGACTAACAGTTACCAAAGGGAAAGGGACTGGGGAGGATGTGTGGGAAGGGAGGGATAAGAGCAGGGAAGAAGAAAGGGGCTATTATGATTAGCATGTATAATGTGTGTGGGAGGCACGGGGAGGGCTGTGCAACACAGAGAAGACAAGTAGTGATTCTACAAATCTTACTATGCTGATGGACAGTGACTGTAATGGGGTTTGTGGAGAGGACTTGGTGAAGGGGAGACCCTAGTAAACATAATGTTCTTCATGTAATTGTAGATTTATGATAACAATAACAACAAAAAAAGGCAGGTCTCATAAGTTTGACTTGATTATTTCCATACATGCAGCAAGGGTGTAAACAAAATGTGTGGGTCTGCTTGAGTTTGCAAATCTGGGCTTGGGGAATTATTAAGCTATTAGCTTCTGTCCAGAAGCTTTCATATGGAGCCTTAGGTTGGACTTTTAAAACCTCTATTATTTGCTCCTATATCTAGAGTGACCATCTGTCCCAGGTGTCTGGGACTGGAGGGGAATCTGGGATATAGGACTTGCAGTGTTAAAACTGGGGAAGTCTTAGGCAAACTGGGTCAAGCTGGCCACCCTATTTCTATCCTAAGGCTAAGAAACTAAGCCCAAGACTTTCTCTCTATCTGCAGCCCCAATAAATGTGGGGACTTCCTTTCTTCTTGAGGTTCCCAGGTTTCCTAAGGTCCCCCTCCTGTGCAAAAGTGGCCTTCCTTACCACCTGGTTCCAGGCCAGCTTCCTTGAGAGGGCTTTGCAGGCATTGGCTCCATCAGTGTTCCTTATAGTGGACTTGTCACACCTGATTAAAGAGAATCATTCTCCAATATGACACACCAGTTACACAATTGATTTATCCAACTATATCCCAGCTGAAAGGAGGATTGATTCTTATTGAACCTGTGTAAATAACTATATTGCCATGGAAAGAAAGGACATCCAGTAAATGTACTGATTCCTGAATCAGGAGGGGTCAGTGAGATACAGCCACCACTTAAAATTCAGTTTAATTTCAGTTCACAAAAGCAATGATCTACTAAACTGAAGATTAGAGATAGCTCCAGAAGACAGAGAAAGAACTTCCTCATTGATCCATAAAAATAGAGCAATAAAAAATAATACCATCTATATGCCCTACAAATAACCACAACTGGGTTTCCTTGAACCCTTCATGTAATTAATTCTTGTTCTGCCGGATCTTGAGTGAGGTGGCTGCCTCTGGATTCGAAAGAGTCCGAGAAGTTGTCAGTTCACTAGCTCAGTGTGAAGGTCAGCTAATGTCAGCTCAGAATCCTGTATCCAAGTGAGGCACCAGGACTTCGTAGAACCTGGTGCAGTCCTTTTCCACAAGGCTTTGAGTGTGTTCTTTGTGGAAGACACAAACTGTGACTTGCAGCTTTTAACACAGATTTCAGGCAAGGGTAGGAAAACAGAAACTTATCTAGTAATGAGACTGAAAGGCCATGGTTAGTTATTACAGTAACTAATTATATCAGAGTGGAGGAGAGGAAATTCTTTCTTTGGATACAGTACACAACTATTTCACAAGGGTTCGATCAGTAATTCTCCTGAAGATAAGGATACATTATAGATAGCAAAAGCATTGAGAAATCTCCAGGGCCTTCCCAAGAAGCACACAATTCCTGAAAGATGTATATTAATAGCATTTTATCTAAGTAAACTTAGCCTAGGAAATGCTGAACATTTCTTCTGATTTGACAGTTCTTCTCAGGATACTCTTTTTCATCTTTTTGAATCCAAGCCACATTTACTACCAGATTTTGTTGCAGGTTAAAAGCCTTGGTTTTTATTTTCTTCTAAATGCATCAAATATTACAAGATTTTTCTTATTGATAATATCAGCTCATTATCTTTTAGGAACAGGTGTTAAATACAACTATATTAATCAATCTTAATGAACTTTTAAGTACTTTATATGTCATCTACATTGTCCAAAAGAACATTAGAAACATTTCAGCATCAAGGTCTGAAGTCAGAATTTTATAACGTTTGAAAATGAATTTTTCCTACTTTCTTGAGGTATAATTGCTATAAAATTAAAATTAGTTACAGGCGTACAATGTAATGATTTGATATTGTATATATGTTGCAAATGATCACCACAATAAGTCCAGTTAACACCTGTCACCATACATAGTTACAAAAACTTTTTTTTCTTGTAGAGGACTTTCAAGATCCACTTTCCTAGCTATTTTCAAATATGTATTATTAATTATATTTTTATATATTATAGCTATACTATTAGCTGTAGTCACCATGCTGTACATTACATCCCCAGGACTTATTTATTTTATAACTGGAAGTTTGTGCCTTGTTTAACTCCCTTTACCCTTTTGCCCTCCCCCAACCTGCTTTCCATGCAACCACCAATCTATTCTCTGTATCCATGAGCTCAGGTTTTTGTTTGTTTTAGATTCTACTTGTAAGTGAGATCATATGATATTTATCTTTTTCTGTCTGACTTATTTCACTTAGCATAATGCCCTCAAGGTCCTTCCATGTTGTCATAAATGGCAAGACTTCATTCTTCTCTATGGATGAATAATGTTCCAATATGCCGTATTTTCTTTATCCATTCATCCATCAGTGGACATTTAGGTTATTTCCATGCCTTAGTTATTGTAAATTATGCTGCAATGAACATGGGGATGCATATATCTTTCTGAATGAGCAGTCTCACTTTCTTTGGTTAGACACCCAGAAGTGGAATTTCTGGATCATATGGTATTTCTGTTTTTTTAAATTTTTTGAGGAAACTCAATACTCTGTTCCCTAGTGGCCACACCAGTTTACATTCCCAACAACAGTGCACTTGGGTGACCTTTTCTCCACATCCTCGCCAACACTTGTTATTTCTTGCCCATGATTCTCTTGTAATCATTGTAGATATTTTATAAATACAGAGAGAGATATCCTGACATTTAAAAAATTTTTTTCTAAATTCAGGATCTGATTTGTGGAAGGAAAAATCAGAAGAGCTATCAGAGAAGATTTGGGCCACTAGATTAAGATAGGATCATAGGAACCTGAGAAGTAGTAGTTGATTACCTATTGAATCACAGTGACAATAAGATAAAATTTTTTGGAATACACATATAGAAGGTACCATGATTGAAAGGATATTTAGCCCTTTCATAAGAGAGGTGCCTTGGATTTCTGTTTTTTAAAAAGTTAGAACTCGATAAAGCCAAAACAAAGAAGAGAAAACTGTTCTGTTAAGATGTGGAACCAGTTGTCTGGCAACTTACCCAAAAGATAAATGGTAACCTCTGCTTAACCCTTACTAATAGCTCTAAGACCAATTTATCATTTTAATAAAGATGGAGTCAAATTCTATTTCTGCATTAATATGTGGCAGTGAAAGTTACACAAGTTTTTTTTAAGTTATTTTAAAACCCATAAAAACTGAGCCATGTTTGGCAAAATGTTAACACATTTCATAGCTTATTTTCAGACTCAGGTATTATAAATCAAGACAAATAAAATTCCCTTTCAGCAAATTACAACTCTCTATATCCATTCAGGTTTTGACTTTTTATCCTTTTTCATGTTCCAGAACAATCAGACACTTAAGACAAAACCATTCCCCTTATCCCTTGGAAAATAAAAACATCACATTTTCCTTACAGACATAGTTGTATTTCTCTGTCACTGTTGTTCCTCGTATAGTCTCAAACATCTGTAGTGATTATAACTTTCAACCAAAGTAATTGACTTCTATTTCACAGAAAGAATGGGGGCATGCATCATTAAGAACTATCTTATACAAGCATTTTAGTAGACAAGCCAAGCTCACAAATATCCATTAACACTACTTTCTACAGTCAACATCTATCCCTTGCACAACTTTTTAAAAATTGTGATAAAATATACATAACATAAAATTTGCCATTTTAACCGTTTTTATGTGTAGAGTTCAGTGGCATTGTTCACATTCACATTGTTGGGCAACCACCACCATCACCATTTCCAGAACTGCTTCATTTTTGCCAACTAAAACCCTGCACCCATTAAACACTAACTCCCATTCTCGTCTCTCCCCAGCCCCTGGAAACCCTGATTCTACTTTCTGTCTCTATGAATTTGACTACTCTAGGTCCCTCAATATAAGAGGAATCATACAGTATTTGTCTTTTTGTGACTGACTTATTTCACTTAGCATCATATATTCAAGGCTCATCTGTGTTATAGCATGTAACAGAATTTCATTCTTTTTTAAGGCTGAATAATATTTCACTGCATGTATATACTATATTTTTTTTATCCTTTCCTTCATCTGTCAATGGACATTTGGGGTGTTTCCATCTTTGGCTATTGTGAATAGTGCTGTTATGAACATGGTGTACGAATACCAATTTAGACTCTGTTTTCCCTTGCACAATTATTTAAAGTGGCAAGAATGAATTCACTCATTAACAAGATCCAAAGATTCTTAGCAATCAATGTTTTAATTTTAAAATTTTTGAAGAAATTATCCAGGTAGCCAAAAATTATTTATTAATTAGCTTGATTTAACATTAATTCACATTTTTTAAGTTTCCTATGGATCTTACAAATTGTGTTTAAGGTGACACACTGCAAAATATAAGTTCTGTTGATAATAAAATTTCTTAAAATAATGAATCAACCTACTTGAAACACAAATTTCCATTTTTACAATCTTAAACCATATGTAAGGATAATGTTGGCTTATCTGATCAGTAAGACAAAATAAGAAGTATAGGAAATTCAGACTAACTAGTTTCTTCATAAAAAACAAATCCAGAGCCTATAAAAAATATAATGTATAATTGTTTAATACTCCATTTAAATCAGAGAAAACAAAGAAAACTATTATTTGTGTTTTGTGAACCAAAATTATTAAACCAATCGAATTTGTCCAAAGATTCACCTTAATTATGTAGATCTGACTCCTTAAAAGTTTTCTGAGCAAGGAATTCCTTGTAAGAGGGATTTTTTAAAAAAAGTCTAGTAAAGCATTACAAATTCAGCTTCCTTATTTTCTTTGATTTGGGGGAGACCCTTATTTGTCTTTCCAAACCAATCAACACAGAACCCCTGTAAGAGACATAGTACTTTAAGTTGTTAATACCCTCCAGATATAGAAAAATCTTTTATGCAATAAGAGTTAAAGTTCTTCCTGAATTACAGACATGTAGACACACAGACATGGAGAGTGTCTGGTTTCATGTCTACAACTCCAGCCACAGGTCAGAAGTAAACACAGAATCACAAAAACTCACCAGTCCAGATCTCAAAGAGCTATACTTCCCACTGGGTACACAATTCTTAACTGATTTAATGTCAAACATAGAAAAACAAACACCATCAACAGCAAAAGATTAACGAATCAGACTTTCTGTTGCCTCTCAACCCAGAGACTCTAGGTCTCCTTCATGCATCCCATGAGATCACCAACTGGCTAGTCCATCAAATCAAATTCCCCATCATTGCTGCTGCCAAAAACAGAAATGCAAAATCAGAAGAAAAAAAGTAGAGAAACAGAGTCAGCAAGCAAACTTAAAGTGTTATCACACTTGGGATTCCTTCCGTGAGCCAAGGATAAAAGAATGTGGGTCCACAGAGCCCATGAGGGGCGTGCCTCCAGCAAGGCCATTTGCTTGGTTTGCCCGCTGAGTCCACGGGGGCATCACCGTGGAACCACCCAAACTGGTAAAGTGTGATTTCCAAACAGGCAAAGTCAGACCCTTTGGCAAAAATAAAATGAATCCATTTTAAGGTAGTGAAGATTTTACTTAACTCATTAATGAATGAGAAATGTTATGAATGGTTAAAAGAGCAATTTAAAACGCCAGGTAATTTAACAAAGAAATGGTAGATTACTGAGTTAGAGTTTAAAAAGTTGGTTAATGTACAACAGGCCATAAATCTTTGGGGTTATCTGTTTCATCAGATAAAAATTATTTACATCGCTCCTGGACAAAATCTACAAGTTAACTAACATATGACTTCATTTAGTCTGGGACTTTTAATCAGTCCCATGAGATGAATGCAGCACATTCCTACAGCACATTCCTGAAGGCTGTGGTCGCTGTTGCCCATGTAGAATACTGAACAGACGTGCTGTCCGTCTTTTGGACTTATTTTCAAATTCCAGATAATTTTTGGATACTGACAAACACATTCTGGGGAGGATTACCTTCGGTCCTTTATCAGGGTCCTAAAGAGTTGACACTCAGAGCAGATAGCCTGACGTTGGACGGAGAGAGGGAAAAGGTGTGGAGGAAGTTCAAGGCTTCCTGAGAGGGCTGTCTTGGGTGGGTCCCGGGGCCTGAAGGGTAGGCCCTGGATCAGAGAGGGGTTGGGACTCCAAAACTGGGGAGAGGGAGGTGGGGGTGGCTGAAGACAAACACTCCCCCGCTTCTGAGGGTGGCCCAGAGCCTTCCCCAGTGGGAATAGTGCCCAATTTAATTTGTCCCTTCCTTGCAGATGGCCAAGTTCAGCTTCCTGGGCAGTGAGGAGGAAGCAGAGATGATCTTTGACTGGGTGGATGTGGAGCAGAAGGGATGTCTCTCCCTGGAAGAATTCAGCTCTGGGCTCAGTATGTCTGTCCTGGGAGGGCCTCTGGGGATGTGCTGCCCAGCCAGTCATTCCATGCAGTGTGCCCAGCACAGGGGTGGGAGGCAACAGTGACACCTTGCCAATCAGAGGACCTTCCAAGCAGCCTGGGAGCCGTTCAAGGCACAGATGATAACATGGATTACTGTGGAGATGAGGACACTAAGCCTGATGGGGAGGCAGTTGGTTCAAGGCAAAGCTGGAGCTTAAGGCTCTAGCCCAGATGACTGGCTAGCTTCCTTTCCCACCAGTGAGAGCAGTTCATTGGCTGGGGGTTCCCCTGAGCATCTCCCTCCTCCAGAGAGGCCCCAGGCTTGCTTTCTGATGCCTCCCTTGTCTTCAAAGTCTTCTCTTGAGCAAGAGGTTAAGTACCACCCTCACCCCCTTATTTCCACTGGAGGAAGTTCATGTTTTGGCTTTGGATAAGAGAATCTCAGGCCCCAGGGATCAGCAGAGGGTGCTATTTATTGAGTTGGGGGCTTCACAGGCCCTTAGCCCCCACTGGGCAGGGCTACTTCAACACTTGTTTTCAAGACAGGCCCAAAGGACCTAAAGAGACTGAGGCTGGCTGGGTACAATACTCCCAACCATCTTGTCCACGGGGGAAGACCTTCCAGCCTAGGGAACAGAAGGTGTGGTGTCCTTTCAGAGACCCTACAAAACACAGCTCAGCCTTAAATGTCTGCAAAGCCATCCAGAGTTCTCAATTCCATTGAGTCTCCAAAAGTTTGGGGGACAACAGAGAGGGAGGCCAGGATCTTCATTTACAGGTGGGGGTTCCGGCTCTGCTGTTGGAGAAGCTGGAAGTGGGGATGGGGAACTGAGGCCTTCAATCAGGGGATGGGGGAGGTACAGAGGAAACATTGTCCATGCAACCCCAAGAAGCCATCATCACATCTGTATCCAATTGTGCCCAGCACACCAGGGACTTCCCAGTGCCTGTGGAACAAACTCTAAACCCCTTCCTGGGGCCTACAGGGCAGCACCATCCAAACCCTGCCAACCTCGGGCTCACTCAGTGCCATGGCTCCTCCAGTGTGCTGATCTGGCTCCTACCTCAGGGCCTTTACACGTGCTGTCCTCTCTGCCTAGAACACAGTTTTCTAGAAATCCACATGGCTTGCTCCTTCTTGTTACTCACATCTCAGTTCCAATGTCACTTCCTGGGTGCCCTCCTGACCACCCTCCTCCAGTCTCTCAATGGAAGTTACTCTGTTTATCTCTTTAGCTCACTTAGTGAATTTACTTTTTACAAATGTGTCTTTTTCAGCACTCACTAGAATGTCAGCTCCACTAGGGCAGGGATTTTGGCCAGTTCTATTCCCAGAACATAGTTTTTTGTTTTGTTTTGTTTTTGTTTTTTTAGGAGAGCTAGGGAGAGGCTTTTATTTTAGAGAAACAGTGAGAGGACAGAGCTCCTGGCTCACACCAGGAGGGGACGAGAAAGCCCCCCCAGAACATAGTTACTCGATAAATATTCCTCAACTGAGTGAAAAGAATGTGTTGGCTATCATGGAGCTGCTGTGTGACCTTCAGCAAGTCTTGGCCTCTCTGGGCTCAGACGTTCATCTGTAAGATTGGCCACAGGGTCTATGTTGAGTTGACTCCCAGGGTTGATATAAGGAATAGATGAATGTGGCCCCATATAAATGTGACTGCGCAGGTATCTTTATTTCCCCAAGGGCTGGAACGGGATAAGGTGGGAGGTCAGGGGACTGAACCCAACCCCACTCTGCTCCCTTCTGCCTCATTCCATCCCATAGAGAACATCTTTGGCTCCAGCCCAAGTGCCCACAGGCTCCGCAGACGGAGGACCCCGCACTCTAAGCGAGGATCTGCAGCTGCCAGCTTCCCAGGGCTGGAGGAGGCCGACGCTGGGGAGAAGGAGGCGTTCTTTGCCTTCATGGAGCAGCTGGGGTCCGACCACCTACTTCCCGAGTAAGACCAGCATGGAACAGGGAGGCATTGCAGTCAGTGGGGGCAAGGACTTGCCTGGACACAGTGCCAAGGTGGGAGGCCGTCAGGTAGTACAAATGAAGGCCAGGTTCCGGGAGTCACTCTGGGGCGCAGAGTAGCCTTAGTCCCCATACTGCAGGCTTGAAGACCCAGCCAGGCTGGGCCAGCCCTCCCCACACTTCACATCCACCCAGGCCTGAGGCACAGGGTCGCAGTGTTGGGCTGGCCACTTGTTAGCTGTGTGACCACAGGCAAGTGGCCTAACCTCTGACCTCTGCTTCCCCAGCTGCCGAATGGGCATGAGAGCCATTGTGAGAGGAAGTGAAGCATGTGTGGAGAGTGCCTGCTCACACGGAGTCCATCCCACCCAGACCCTCCTTCCCTGTCCTGTCCCACACGGCCACTCCTCAGAAGCATTAGCGAGCTGGGGTGTCAGTCTCTCCAGGGTACTCACACTCTTAAAAACATGAGGCTCCCTAAGGGTGCCTTTCTCAACCCCAAAAGAGGGTCCCCAGTGGAGTGATCTGAGGCATGGTGATTCCCTGGGTTGGGCAAGTTTGGAGACTGGAGGGCATTTCCTCCAAACTGTCTCAAGCTCTGGATTTATGGGGTTCACTCATGCTCATAGAAAGGGGTCCAGCCTAAAAATGCCCTGCTCACATCCCCCAGGTCCCACTAGGTCTGTTAGAGCCAGCAAGGGAAATGCCCTTACCCATTTACCCAGGTTCGTGCACCCCAGAGGGCTGGGTGAAGACACTCCCAAAGGGTGGGGCCAGGTGCTGCAGGGCAGGCAGGGTGGGACTTAGGGTGCAGGCTGGAGAGCAGGTATGGTAGGGGGCCATTTACCCACTTGGCAGCTTGGCCTGGGCTCAGTGCTCTGGCATCCATCTTCGTGACTTAATTAAACATGTATGAAAGCAGCATTTATCAAGTGCCACTGTGTGCCAGGCCTGAGCTGGTGCTTTCACTGAACATGTCTCATTCTCCAGTGACCTTGCTGCGCAGGTATCAGCCTCATCATTTTACAAATAAGCCCAGAGAGGGTATGGGACTTATAAAGGTCACACAGCTACAGAATGGGAAAGAGAGAAGGCAGATTGAAGCCCTGGGCCATGAGGCTCCAAAGTCCCCTCACCCCACAATTAATCAACAAACCACAGGGAGACAAAGTTTGCGGGGATTCAAGAAGGGGGAAGGCAGTTCTGGGAAAGCTTACTAGAGGAGGTAGCATTTGGCTTGTGCCTTGTTTAATGTAAGACTTTTTTGGCCCGGGTACCCAAGTCTCCGGGAGCGCTACTGTTTACACTGAGGAGTGGGGCTCCCCCCGCGTCCCAGTCCCACCAGATCATCTCTGGCCATCCTCCCCTCCCCAGGCAGGTGGAGATCTGGCAGCTGTGGGGGAAGCTGCGGCAGGAGGAGCCCCAGCTGGCAGGCAACCTGGAGGGCTTTCTGGCCAAGATGAGCAGTCGCCTGCAGGAGGCGCAGGCCGACCGGAAGGTTCTGGAGCTGACCCTGAGGAAGTGAGTCGGCGGGGGTCCTCGCCTACCCGGTATCTGGCACTTACTAGTGCTCTTTACATTTTAGTTGAATCCAAACTGAATTCCCTCAGCTCCAGAAGAATGGAGCCAGGGGTCCATGGCTGGGCCTGGGAGCTGGGTGAGCACAACTGAGCTGGGAGACGGGGTGACTTAGGGGACCTGCTGAGGGGGACGGAACTGGGCCTTTAGTGGGAGTGGGAATGACAAGTGTGTCTTGGTGCAGGGCCACTGTGGCATCTGACTCCAGGGGCACCGCTCACATGGATTACACTGCATGTGGTAACCCTGCCCATGCGGTTGGCCGGGCACAGCCCTCCCAGGGGTCTGAGTTGCAGGGTAGGGGGATGGTGACCGTAGGTAGTAGCGACAGAGTGATGGGCAGTAGGGTCCATGTAACAGGGCCAGGGGAGCCAATACCTTGGTGATAGTTATAGGAGTCAGTGTGATGGGGTTGGGGTGCCCAGTGTCAAGAGCATATGGGTCAGGGGGCTATTACTGGAATGACTGTTCTCAGGGTGACAGGGTCAGTGATTGCTGGCACAGTGAGATGAGCAGTAGGATGGACTCTCAACCAAGGCCCAGAGCACCCCTGCCAGCAGCAGGCTCCCTGGTGCTGACCGGCTTCGGGGCCCTCCTCCTACCCTTCCAGGCGGGACTCTGATCACCATAATGAGGTCCAGAAACTCTATGAGGAAATGGAGCAGCAGATCCGCCGGGAGAAGCAGCAGCTGCAGGCCGAGGTGGGCCCTCCCTGCAGCCTGCCCCTTCCCCTTGACCTGGGCATCTCAGCTGGCTAAGCTGGGAGGAGATGACTGGCCAGTGAGGGACAGCAGAGGCTGCTGGGAGTAGCCTTTGACCAGCTCGCGCTCCTCAGAGAGATGTGTGGGGCATACTGAGCAGCAGCCCCTGCCTGGCTCTACCAGGTCTGGCTGTGTCCCCCGCGGCCAGTCCTTCTGCTCTCTGGGCCTCAGTCTCCTTGTTGCCACAGCCTAGGCCTGAGCCAGGGGAGTTGTCCTGGACCCCTCCTTGCTAGGATATGCTGGACCCTGCACCTCAGGCCTGGGTGGATGTGAAGTGTGGGGAGGGCTGGCCCAGCCCGGCTGGGTCTCCAATTCTGCAGTATAGGGACTAAGACTACTCTGCTCCCCAGAGTGACTCCTGGGACCTGGCCTTCAGTTCCCAGATACAGGAGGTCCTGGAGGCCAAGGAGCATGAAGTGCAGCAGCTGACTGAGGGCCAGAGGGAGGTGAGTGGCGGGGCTTCCCCAGGAGCCCAATTTTGAGGATTCACACACTCTGACACCCGTCTCCTGAGGATTTACTGGGTTGGTTGGGCTCCCGTAGGAGAGTGGCCCACTGGGAAAGAGGTGTTGGCCTTTTTCTCAGATGAGGCCAGGCAGTGCAGTGGGAGCCTTGGGGCACAAGTTGGAAGGTCACGGTTTAAATCCCTGCTGTTCCAGTTTAGAGCAAATCTGAGGAAATAACTTGGCTTGTCTTGGCCTTTGTTTCTCCATCTGTAAATGGGAATGGTCACATCTACTGCATCCCCAGGCTAGTTGTGTTAAATGAGGCAATACATAGAAATCACTTTGAAAGCACTGGGAAAATGGAAGATCTGAACACTGGAGAGACTTGGTAATAGAGAGGTGTTCAACACTTGTCTCCATTGTTAGCTGAGTGAATTGGGCAGGTTTCTTTTCTTTTATTGAAGTATAGTTGCCATACAATCTTATATTGGTTTCAAGTATATAACACACTGGTTCAACACTTACTCATATTATTAAATCTTCACCCTCTCTAGTGTGGTTACTATCTATCAACATAGGAAGATGTTACAGAATCATTGGCTATATTCTCCATGCTGCACTTCCATCCCCACAACCAACTTACATTGTGATTAAGAATTTTTTGTGCCATTTTATCCCCCTCACCCTCCCTACCCAACCATGCTAACCCCTCCCCCATGGTAACCACCAGTCACTTCTCAGTGTCTATGAGTCTACTGCTGTTTTGTTCATCTTGTTTTCTTTTGTTTTTTATATTCCACAAATAAGTGAAATCATATGGTATTTGTCTTCTCCACCTGGCTTATTTCACTTAGCATAATACCCTCTAGTACCATCCATGTTGTCACAAATGGCAGGATTTCCTTTTTATGGCTGAATAATATTCCACTGTATACATGTACCACCTCTTCTTTATCCATTCATCTATTGACAGACAGATTTCTTCCATAACTTGGCTATTGTAAATAATGAGGTGATAAACATAGGGGTGCACATATCTTTTCAAATCAGGGATTCTGTTTCTTTGGGTAAATTCCTAGAAGTGAAATTATTGGGCCATATGGTATTTCTATTTTTAGTTTTTTGAGGAAATGCCATACTGCTCTCCACAGCAGTTGCACCAGTTAACATTGAATTGGGCAGGTTTTTTAACCTCTCTGAGCCTTGGTTTCCTCATCAAAGAAATCCCCAGGTCTCATAACCTATAGTCACTTCCAGTTGGCATTTGGGTCTTTTGGTAGGAAACCCTGCCACACCGTCTCTTTCTTTCTCAACTTTCAGACCACTAAAATCACCTACTGTTGTAACCAGGACAACCAGCATCCCTTTATCACTGGAAAGGTGACCACAGCCTTCCCCACCATTGCCTTGGCTAGCCCCATCACCTGGTCTCACCCCGCCCACATGGGCTGGTTACCCAGCTGCCTCTGCAGCAGCTGCTCCTTGGAAATTGAGGCAGGCCCCTTCTGCTAAGGGAGGAAGTTGGACCTGCCACATGGAGCCATTTTGTCCTGTCCTCTGTGGATGTGAAGCCTGTCCCCCCAGGCCATTCATTCCTTCATTCAACAGCTATTTATGATGTATTCACTATGTGCCAGGCACTATTATAAGCCCTGAAGAACATGATAGACCCAAATCTCTGCCTACATGGTGTTCTATCTAATCAGATGCATGATAAACAGAATAAACAAGTAAAATCTATAACATCTTAGATAGTGAAAGCGCTAAGGAGACTAAAGGAAAGCAGGGCAGGGGATAGGAGGGTTTTGAGAGGGGAATCATGGAAGGCCTCACTGAGATGTGACATTGGAGTAAAGACCTGAAAGAGGTGAGGGGCGGGCCATGTGATATCTGGGGAAAGAGCAGTCCAGGCAGAGGGAAAGTGCGTGCAGAGGCCCCGTGGTGGGCATGTGCTGTGACTGTTTAAGGAGCAGCAGGGAGACCTGTGGGCTGCAGGAGGTTCCCCTGCCCAGACTGTTTAGGGACAACAATGACTCTGCTGGAGCCGAGGGCAGGGAGAGTAGTGAGGGAGGTCTGCGATGCACCGGGCGGGGTGGAGGGAAACTGTGCAGGGCCCTGGAGGCCGTATGAGGGCTTTGCCTTCTGCCCTGCATGGTCAAGCACCTCTCCATCTCTGTGACTTTCTACTGGATCAGGAGCTCCCTACAGACCAGATGGGGCCCGGAGTTGAGCAGCCATCGCAGGCTTTGGGCTTTGCATGGAAGAGCCCATTTTACATTTCGGGCCCTCGTGTACTGGCAGTTTGTGTTCCTTACACAGTTGCCTCTCTCCTCCCTCCCCCAGCAATTTGTATGTCTCTCCTGGCTGTCACTGATGCAGCTATTTAGGCGTATGATGGGGAATCTCCTCAGTCCTATATTTTAAGCTGGGTCTCTGGGATCCTGGAGTCTGCTCCCCACAATGACCTTGGGAGGCTGTTCAGTTCCCTGGAGGGCAACTGGGCATCTCTCCTCCTCACCCATCCCCTCCTACAGTTGGAGGCCCAGCTCCACCACCTCAGCAGCACACACCAGGAGACCAGCTTGGAGAACCAGCAGCTTCGAGAGGCAGAGCGTGACCTGGCTGGGCAGCTGAAGGAGGTGCGGGGGCAGCTACAGGTGACCAGGGAGCACATACACACTGCCAGGGGCCGTGTGTCCTGGCAGATGGAGGAGGAACCCAGGCAAGTAGCTGCCATTCCTGGGATGGAGACCAGGGGCTTCCTGGAAGAGGGGAGGGAGGCTCTGAGTTCTCTGAGACTCTGGACAGCACCCAGAACAATCTCCCTTCTTAAGCCTTGCAACAATCCTGCCAGCCTGGGATTATCATGCTCATTTCTCAGACAAGGAAACTGAGGCACAGAGAGGGGAAAGTCATGTGCCCAAGGTCACACAACCTGGGATTCCAACATACACACATGCATGCATGCAAGCACAGAGTCTAGTACAGTGCTGGATCCCAGGCAGACACTCACCCTACTGGGCTACATACAGTGCAGATGAGTGCGATGGCCCAGGATGATGAGGGAAAGTTTCCTGGAGGAGGTGAGGCTTCATGCTTGCCTTGAACGCTGAGCAGGACTGGATGGCCAGGAGGAATGGGGCAGGCATGCTAGGTGTGGAGGACTGCTGAGCAAAGAGCAGGGGAGGGCCAGCTGTGAGGTGTGCGACCCGTGGTGATGGATGGCAGGGGTCTGGTGGGGCATCTACCTGCCCCTCCCTGACCTTAGCTTCCTACACCCTTCCTAGTGTCTCTGGAGCGGGTGAGGAGAAGGCACCAGACCTTCAGGCAGCCTCCTCCGAGGAGGTTACCCTGCCCAGACTGTTTGGGGACAACGACGACTGGGACCACCTCCTGAGTGGCTTCAGCAGCACCCCACACAGAGCTCTGCAGCTCTCCTGGAGCACACCCCCAACCCCAAGAACCCCCTCAGGCTCCCAGGCACCCCGAGTGGTCAGGCAGATCTCCATCTCAGAGCCACATGCTTTGCTGTTTGGGCTGGAGCCAGCTTCAGATTCAGACCCGGAGGGGGCTCCCAGGAGTCCCCCTGGGGTGCCTTCCAGAGCTGAGAGGAAAGCAGTGCCCCCGGACTGGCAGGACATAAGCCCAGAGCTGACTGTTGAGCCTCACAGCCCAGAACCTGAGGAGGAGCCTGGCCCTGGAGCCCTCTCCCACTGGAGTCCCCCAGGGGTCCCAGCTGGGGAGCCTGGGGGCCTGGTGGCAGCTGAGCTCAAAGAGCTCGTTCCTCTGGAGGAAAGATCCACTCCCAGTGTGGCCTCTCCCCGGCCGCAGGCCTCATACCCAGATGACAAGGGCCCCGGGCCTGCGCCTGCCCCTACCAAGTCACCCAGGCACGGAGAGGCCCTCCATCTGGCCCCACGCCCTGCTGGCCCAGGGCCAGGCCCGGGGTCCCTAGGAGCTGGAGCCCTCGCAGCAGGGCTGGCTGAGCCCCCCCAGGGTCTGGAGCCTGAGGGTCAAGCTCCTGCAGAGGGATTGGAGCAGGGCAAGCCGGGCCCACACATGCAAGAGGGCCACCCTGAGGGGCTAAGAGAAGCGTATGGCCAGGCCCTTGGGCCAGACGGCCTGCCTGCCCTCCCCAGCCATCGTCTGGAAGAGGAGCCCAGGGCTGAGGAAGGGAAAGAGGTGGACCAAGGAGGGCAATACCTCAGTTCAGAGCAGTCAGCTGAGTCAGCCCAATTCCCACAGCAAGATTCTCTGCTGGCTGCTCTCCCATGTGACAAACCCCAGGCTCAGGCTGAAGAAGAGGCCCCTGCTCCTGGAAAGCCATCTCCTCCAAGAGGTTCTTCCCCCACAGGGACTCAGCCTGGCGATGGAGCAGGGCCCCGGGAGCCCACACTAACCCTCCCCAGCTTGGCTGAGCTGGAAGCCCAGTCCACTGCTCCGCCCACAACTGCTCACACGGAAGGAGAACAAGGCCCTCCACAGTCCAGGCAGCCAGGGGCAGCCAATAGGCCTAATGGCCTAGGAATGGACTCGGGAGAGGCTGGGCTGACCCCGTCCCCGGGGAGCCCCATGGCCAGGGACCCTGATTGCATCTTCCATGTCATCTTCCTGGGAGACTCGAACGTGGGCAAAACATCCTTTCTGCACCTGCTGCACCAGAACTCCTTCGCCACTGGACTGGCAGCCACTGTGGGTAAGGGTCCCCCGGAGAGGGAGGCCGGGAAAGGAGGGGAGAGCCAGGGGTCCTGACCAACAAGCTGGAGCAGGCCAAGAGCGAGTCATCCCTTCTGGCGAGGGGCCCTGCATTTGGCGTTATTTTATATCAGCATCATTTTACTATTTTACTAATCATCTCTAATTACAGGTAATGTGTTTTTTCTGCATTGATCTGATTAGCTTATAATGTGCCACATCAACAAAGCACCCTGCAATTTAGGTGCCAGCCACTGGTTGCTGGTGAAAACAAGCAAGATCTCCACCCCCATGGCCTGTGGGCAGACCACTGCCGGGTCAGTGCTGGTTGGCTTGTCCCTGACCAGTCTACCAGGCTCCCGCAGGGAGCTGCCTCGGGCAAACTGAACATTTTTACACAGAATGTCTTTGCAGAGGGCGGTAAGTTAGGAACCCAAATGCCTGAGTTCAAATCCCTGCTCTGCAATTTACTAGCAATATGAACTTAGGCAAATTATTTAACCCCTTTGAGTCCCCAAATCCTCATCTGCATAATGAGAACAGTAGTGCCAACTTCCTAGAGTGGGTGTAAGGATGAGATCAGTTGGTACATGTCAAGCTCTTAGAATAGCTGGCACAAACTAAGTGCTCAGTAAATACTAGTTATGTTTATTGTTGTTATTATTATAATATTTGATAATGTTTAATTCAGTGGCTGCTGCAAATGAAATATCCCAAGGCACAAAATACATCCCTAAAAATATTGGGGTGTACGGCCTCTTGAACATTGTATGGAGCCACAGAAAAGCAAGCTCATGGGAATGGAGAGGAGATCCACTTGCGGACAAAGATGGAGCGCTCCATGGCTTAGTGTCAGTCAGGGTGCCTGCTGCCTGGGGCCCAGTGTCAGACCAGAGGATTAATGGCAGCCTTCATGCAAGAGAGGCCCCAGGACAAGTTCTCAAACTTTTCTCTGCCTAAAAATCCTCACCTGGGGATGCAGTTAAAAATGCAGTGTCCTCAGGCATGGTCACTCATAGCAGGCCCAGCCTGGTGTTGACCAGGTTCACAGGGTCTGAGGGGTCACTATTATTAATCACTAAGCTACTGGTTACCAAACACCTTCACTGCACCAGGCATCTTATACACGTGCCTTACTCTTTACAGTAGCTGTGCTGATAATATAGCCCCCCCCCCACATTTTTATGTGATAAGAAGGTTCCACAAAATTCAGTCAAGTAAAGCACAGGTTGCATCATTGTAAAAATGATAGGCGAACCTGCATGTACCACCACCCAGCTGGGAGTACCTGAGATCAGGGCGTGTGATGCAAATCTGTCCTGGTCCCAACTGCGGTTTGGCGCCACCTGCGGCTGTCATCCATCTGGCATCGCTGTCACTGGGGCTGACTCTGGCTGCCTCAGTCATGAACATTTCCCCACTCTGTGCCACCCTCCCCCACACCCACCCCCCTCTCTCAGAAGATAAGAACAATAGCCTGTCTGCATTTGAGAACAGGGCTGGGTGGAGGACCAGAGCCAGAGCCAATTGAGTTACAGCTGGAAGTGCATTTTTGCCAGATTTTTCCATATCCGTCTCCATTTTACAGATACAGAATCCCAGAGATTTGCAGACCCGGTTGTTTCTTGCCCCAGAGTTCATACCCTGGGCCTCATGCCCACACAGCACACACCCTCACACCAGAAGTTTTGCCCTCTTTGGGTTTCAGCATTGCTCTCCCTGGGGCTGCTCATGCAAAATAGCAGGTTCCTTGGGAAGGAGAAAACATTATATTCCTAACAGTTTATGTGGTTAAGTCATATTTGGGGGAGAGTATGGGGACACGCAATTGGAGGAAGGAGGGGGCAGAGAATGGGCAGGGAGGTGAAAAAGTGGGAAAATGTGGGAGTTATTAAATGCAAAGGGTAATTGTTAGTGGTGTTCAGTAGATGACACGGTGGTCATTAAACCAAGGCTGGATATTATCACAGGGGGTTGGATTAGATAACCTCAGGGGGCCCTGCAGGTCTAGGACCTGCAGGAAAGAGGGCAATAAAGAGAAGTGGATGTGACGCACAAGCTTCTGCTTCACCATTTTGCTGAGGTCAGGCCTCCTGGGCACCTGCCTCTTCGAGAGCTTGGGGGTGGGAGGCTATGGTTTCAGCCAACACCAGGGGGCAGCAGCAGGTGCCTGGTGGTGGGTCACCTTGGGAAAGGTCTCTACCTGCTCAGGGCTTTTATGAGGAGACACCCCTTCCTGAGCTGGCCTGAGGCCTTAAGCGGACTCTCAGGGCTCTGTTAGGAAAGCGGGTAGAGATGGGGATAAAGAAACCCCTCTCCATCACCCCCACCCTACCTGGTTCCCTTGGGGAGTGGGAGTTGGCAGGAAGCTACACCCCAAAGATTCCAAGCCTCTCTGGGATTTCATTATTACCTTCATATTTTCAGGGACAGGAAGGGTCTGGGACCATGACCACAGGGAAGGGTAGCACTGTGAAATTTGAGGGGCTCAAGGAGATGAGATTTAATAATAACAATGAAAATGATTGCCTCTCAAGCACCCCTGCAGAAACTGGGCTGAACCTTGGAAATCAGTGATTTAATCCTCCCAACCACCCTCCGACATGGGCCTTTTATGACTTCTACCTCATGAATGAGGAAGAGAGACTCAGAGACGTAAAGTGACTTGCCTGAGGTCACGCAGCTAGTGCAGCCACAGAGGGTGGACAACTCCCGGCCCCATCATTCATCCCTGAAGCTAATTAGTGCTCTTTCCACCCTCGTAGGCTGCCTGTCTGCTCTGCTGTCTGGTTGAAGGGGAGATACATGCGATAATTAGGGAATGAAACATGGGGCACTATAAATATAAAATAATGAACTTTATTTTCTTGAGTGGCCTGAGAACTGCTGTACAGTTGGGAAGACAGAAATGTTCATAGAGGTCAAAGCAATGCAAGGCACCTTATAGTGGCCCAGACTGTCAGGGTGTGAGGGGGCAGTGGGGGCAGTGAACCCCATAGGCTGGGTGGTCAGGGAAGGCTTCTTGGAGGATGTGACCCTTGAATATGGATGGGATTTGGAGAGCAGAGGGGAAGCCCAGCAGCTGAAGGTTCCCGTCCCACTGGGCTGGTGTTGTGGACAGGTATATATTCATGCAAGCCTTGCTAGAAGCCCTGGATGGTAACATTAAAGCAGGCCTAACCCCCTTCTGTGTGTCCTAGGAGTGGATTTTCGGGTCAAAAACTTGCTGGTGGACAACAAGTGGTTTGCACTGCAGCTCTGGGACACAGCTGGCCAGGAGAGGTAATGGGCACTGTCTCCCTTAGTGATGCTCGGGATCCAGACTGAGCCTGGGGAGTGGAGGAGTGGAAGGCAGCCCAACCTTGAGGCGTCCAGCACGGGCAAGAGGCAACCAAGTGTTAAAGAGGCACCTGCCTCCAAAGGATTCAGGAGGTCAGGGAAGGACAGAGGAGTCAAGACCCAGTGGGGGAAGATGGGACAGCAGACCCAAAGGCCTGGCAGGGCAGCTGTGAGGGCCATCCCAGCATGGCCCAGTCACCTGTCCTAAAAACACTGGCCTTCCACTTTCCAGTAAGGCAGTACTCATTGAAACTTAAAAGGCACATCTTTCTGACCCAGTAGGTCCACTTCCATCTTTTATCTACTGATAAACTCATACCTGACTGTAACTCCAAAAAGTCCAGCAGAGGTCCCAGCAGCATCGTTTATATCACAATGGAAACAATCCAAATGCCATCACTAGTAGGCCCATTATACATAAGAAAGGGCCCACCCACACAATGGAATATTATGAAGCTACAAAAAAGACTGAGGACTCTATGTATCAATAGGGAAACAGCTCCAAGACATTTTATTAACTGGAAAAAACAAGGTACAGATTACTAACTACTGCATGTTAATGAGTACAGTGAGTGATTTGTGTTAAATAGGGAAAAAGGGCATGTGAGTATATGTGTGTGTATATATATATATATATATACACATATATATACATATATATGTGTGTGTATGTATATATACATGTATGTATATTCATAAAATACCTCTGGAAAGATATTTAAGAAACTGGTAACTCTGCTTGCTCTGGGGAGGAGGACTGGATGGCTGCAGGACGTGGGTGGGGTTGAGAGCCATGCCCTTTGGACCTTTGGAATTTGAGCCAGGAGGACTGTTAACTATTAAACAATAACTACCCTGTAAGAACGGAAGTATACACACACTCTCTTTGGGAAGAAATTAGAAGCAGAAAGGATTAATTCTCCCACTTTGCAGATGGAGTGGCTGAGGCCTGGAGTGGCCAAGGCCTGGGGTCAGCCCACCTGTCCTGGCCTCATGCAGATTCTCTGGGCAGGTACCATAGCATGACACGGCAGCTGCTCCACAAGGCTGACGGGGTGGTGCTCATGTATGACATCACCTCCCAGGAGAGCTTCGCCCATGTGCGCTACTGGCTGGACTGTCTCCAGGTAAGCACATGGCTGCTGGGGTTGGCCCCAGTTTCTGAAGTCAAGAGGGAACTGGTATCCTGCCCACTCCCCCTTTTCTCCCAGGATTACAAGTGACACAGTAAACATATGGGTGACACAAACCTCTGAGGGCACATGACTGGATGGGCTGGGAGCATAGTAGGACAAAGAAACCATGACCACATAGTACAGACTGCAAAACAAACTACTTCCTTTATGCTGTGACTCTTTCTTTCTTACATATAGCAGCTCTGTGATGTCTTCTTAGCACCTAGGGATAATGCAATTCTAGTCACACTCTAGGTGATAATTCCTCTGTTTACACATCTCTAGTTCTTCCCCCCACATACTTAATTGATACACATATACTGAAATTCTGCAGTATGTGCTAGCATAGCAGAGGGGTATGGAGTAAAACATGTCTTCTCTCTAGAAGTTTCCAGTCTAGTTGGAGAGATGCAAAAGAAGTAGGATACGGTAATGTATAAGGGAGTTGGGCTCTGGGATTTGACAGGACCTAGGTTTGAATCCCAACTATCCAACCCCAACTCTGTGACCTTGGACTAGTGACTCAACCTCTCTGAACTTCAATTTTCTGACTTCTGCCATAGAGGAGTTATGAGGATTCACTGATAGAATTGCTTTCAGCACAGCACCTGGTATATAGTAAGCATTCAATAAACAGAGGCTATTGTTATTTATTTATTTATTTTTATTAAGGTATTAATGATATACACTCTTATGAAGGTTTCACATGAAAAAACGATGTGGTTACTACATTTACCCATATTATCAAGTCCCCACCCATACCCAATGCAGTCACTGTCCATCAGTGTAGGAAGATGCTGCAGATTCACTATTTACCTTCTCTGTGCTACAGTGTTTTCCCCGTGATCCCCCCACCTTGTGTATTAGACATAATACCCCTCGATCCCCTTCTCCCTCCCTTCCCACCCACTCTCCCCCACCCCTCCTCTTTGGTAACCACTAGTCACTTCTTGGAGTCTGTGAGTCTGCTCAGAGGCTATTGTTATTATTCTCCATAAAACAATTAAGAAATGAGCCAAGGCAACCTGTATAATCAGCGCTGACAGACAGGAATAAGGATCATGTCAGGAACAATCCAGGAAAGCTTCCTGAGGGAGGGAGCTTTGAGGCTGGCCTTGGAAAGTGGATGACAGGTTTGCAGGCAGAGAGGAGGAAGAGAATCACAGCAGATGGAGGGGATGTGTCAGGGTGGGCGGGTGAAGGGTGTGGAGTGAGTGTGATATGGAAAGGTGGGTGTGTGGGGGGGGGGAGGCACACTGTCAGCTTCCTAGAGCACAGGGCAGAACTCACCCAGGACCTGGCGCACAGCAGGTGCTCCACATGGGTAGCTGAGGAACGCGTTCTGTGTGCAGGATGCAGGGTCTGATGAGGTGGCCATCCTTCTCCTGGGAAACAAGATGGACTGTGAGGAGGAGCGGCAGGTACCCACAGAGGCTGGGCAGCAACTGGCCCAGGTAAGCACCTTGGGGTCGGCCCTCCCTCAGCCTGGACCGGGCAGACCCCTCCCTGGAGAGCAGTGAATAGGTCACCCTGGCCTGGGCAACCAAGAGGGACCCATTGCCCATTCCTGCCCCTGCCTCGCCAAAGGCCAAGTCAGGAAGGACAGGGAGCCTTGCCACCTCTGATTTCCACCCACTCTGGCATTAGACCCAAACATGAGCTGTAATAGTGGGCTTGACATGAACCTCACTGTTGAATTAGCAAATCCTCACACAATGTCCTGCCCTACTTAAAGATATCTTCAGAGTAAAAAGGTTTCAAAAGCTTCACTTAAAACACCCAATCAAATCTTAATTTCCTCTCTCGTCTCTAATTTACATAACATCCCTTCTAATTCAGTCTATCTTAAGACTCAGATTCTTCCCTGGGAAGATTGCTTCAAAAGGCCCACCACCAGACCTTGGATACTATTTATTTATGACAAGAATATGGTCATTATCCACATTTCAGCACACCTGGCAAATAATAAAGGGGAAAAGAATCCGTGCCTTGCCCCACCTCTGACGCAACCCCTCTGGGCATTTTCACTTTGAATTTACTTGTGGTTATTCCTCTCATTTCTCATAATTGTGAGGTCATCCTGGCTGGCGGTCATTTTTTTCTTCTTAAAAGTAGTAGCTCATCTCTTTGACATAGTAATTCCTCCTCTAGTAATTTGTCTGAAGGAAAGAATCAGAAATAATTATCCCTATAGAGTAGGATATAGCCCTGGACATAATCAAACATGTGTAAATGAGGATGTTTACAGCATTATTTATAAGAACAAACAGTGGGCAGCAGTTGCTGGTTACCTGTGGAGGTTCATGTGAGAGTCTAGCACTTGCCTCTAAGAGTCTGTTCTGGAAAAACATTTAAGGGTGTGGAGGAAATGCTTACAATATAATGTGAAGTTAGAAAAGCAGCTACAAACCTGGGTAGAGGTTAAATTGAACTCTGTGGGATTGCTGGTACAGGACTGTTTGGGGCCTGCTAAAACAGCGGCTTCACAGGGTTAACCTGTGTAGTCTACGTGTAATTGATACACATATACTGAAATTCTGCAGTATGTGCTAGCATAGCAGAGGGGTATGGAGTAAAACATGTTGTCTTCTCTCTAGAAGTTTCTAGTCTAGTTGAAGAGGTGCAAAAGAAGTAGGATACGGTAATGTATATGGGGAGTTGGGCTCTGGGGTTTGACAGGACCTAGGTTTGAATCCCAACTATCCAACCCCAACTCTGTGACCTTGGACTAGTGACTCAACCTCTCTGAACTTCAATTTTCTGACTTCTGCCATAGAGGACTTATGAGGATTCACTGATAGAACTGCTTTCAGCACAGCACCTGGTGTATACTAAGCACTCACTCCTACCATATAGACAGCCTACCTATAGACAGCCCGTCCTCCTACCACCCACCCCAGTAAAAGGGTTATACAAAGTGGAATGGAAATATATACCCAAATGCTGATAGGAGTGGCTTATATTTTATACCTACACTTTTTATGCTGCATTTTAAAAATATTGTCCCAACTAAATATTTCTGAAATTTAAAAAATGTTAACAGGTAGTTTTAATATGTCATAAGGACATTTCTCCAAGTTGGGACCCTGGCTCCCCACCATCACTTTGAAGGCCATGGAATGCTTCTGAGCTGACATCTTTGACACCTTGGCCAGCAGGGTTGAGGAGCAGTAGGCAGGGGGCAAGGCTGGGGACCACATGAAGATGGACCTGCCTCACTCGCTGGGTGGGCCTAGGGACACCTGGGTGGGACTGTCTGATAGGCAGGCGTTCAGTGGTGGGGGCTGCCCCTGGGCTCTCAGTAGTCCCTGTCCCTTTGGCCTGCAGGAGCTGGGGGTCTCCTTTGGAGAGTGCAGCGCTGCCCTGGGTCACAACATCCTGGAGCCCATGGTGAACCTGGCCCGGTGAGTCCTGCTCCTCTGCTCCCGGCCCCTCATTCCTCTGGGCGGCGCTCAGGGACGAAGCACCAGGGCAATCACGGGCTCGCCTCTGGGGAAGGAGAAAGCGCTAAGGACACAGAGTCCTGACCCCAGTTCTACCAGCCCCATTTGCTGCTTCACCTCCCAACGTCTCCGGCCCCTCCATGAGCCTGTTTTCTCATCTGCAAAGTGCAGTGAGAGAGCGAGAGTCATGCTCCCAACCTTCTGGTGACTTCACTGGATTTAGAAAAAACTCCAAATGCCTCACAATGGCCTGCACTGTCTTCAGCACCATCTCCCTCGTCCTTATGCCCATAAGCGTGTGCGGGCACACATGCACACACACACACACACACACACACGCACACTCACCAAGTCGGGCCACTCGGAGGGAGGGGCCCTTCCTGACCACTCCTCTTCCCACCTGACTCTGGACCTCCGCCCTCCGCCCTCACCCTCGTGTCCTCCAAAGCCCTTCTGGGCACATTGTAATTAGGCACACACTTGTCTGTCTGTGGCTGGCTGCCTCCCTGCCCAGGGCTGCAGCTCCAGGAGGACAGGCCCTGTCTGCTTTGCTCAGCCCCTCCCTCCACAACCAGGGCCTGGCACACACTGGGTGCTCCAGAAATGGATGAAATGAGTCAATTAGACCTGATTATCTCTAAGGCCCTCCTCTGACAAAGCAGCTGGAATGATATTGCTCAACTGCTAACCTGTCACACCGTGATGCCCTCTGGTAGAAACTGCTCAGTGGCTTCCCTTTGCTTTAGGATACAAACCCAAGTTCCTCCACGTGGCTTCCAGGCCCACAGGTCCCTGAATCCCTGCTGCCTCCACGGCTCTTTCTGCCCAGTCAGTCCTCAGACTCTGGGATTTGCTCAATGCCCAGAGCACAGTAAATCCATTGTGAGTGAGTGAGTGAGTGAGTGAATGAATGAATGAATGAAGGGCCCTCTTTTACTTCACCAACCCCCAAGCTTTCTACTGACACTGAGTCTTTGCCCTCTGCCTGGAATGCACCTCCCTTTTCTGCTAGCAAACCCTCATCCACGGCATGGTCTCAGCTCTGACATGGCCTCCTTCCTCCTCTAAGCCCCTTCAGGCCTGTGTGAAGTCCCTCTGCGTGCTTCTCATGCTGGGTCCTGATCACCCCTTCTCTGTCTCCCTCACTAGTTCAGGCAAGGGCATGCGGACTTCATTGTCATAATCAGAATCCCTTGCACAGTGCCTGGCACACGTAAGCTGGGAGGTATGCCAGAAAGGAGACAGGAGGCTAAACTCTCCTTGGCCCCCTTTTCTAGTGCCATGTGGAATGTAGGGTGGGCAGAGCAGGTGGGAGACCCCCCCGCAGCTGCACCCATGGCCCCTTCCTGGGAGGTGAGAGAGGACTGATGTCTGGCTGTCACCATGCAGGTCCCTCAAGATGCAGGAAGACCTCCTGAAGGGCTCGCTGGTGGAGGTGGCCCCTGAGAGGCCACAGAAGAAGGCTGGCTGCTGCTCCTGACCACCTGGCCTGGCCAGAGTAGGGTAGCCACCGCCTTCGTTTTCCTGTTTCTCGGCTCCTGTCCCACCTTCCTGGACACAGCAGTGACAGAGGGGCCAGTGTGGAAGTTCATGAAAATCCTCTTCAGGTCAGGATCCAGATCCCAGGGCAGGGGCTTTGCTAACACTGCCTTAGCACAAAGAAGGGCTTTGCTGAGTAAATAAAATTTGGGGTAGGGGTCAGGGGTAAAACTCTTTAAAGGAAAAATATAGAAAAATAACTTAAGGAAGATATACCATGTTATTGGCCACACATCTCTGGGTGGTAAAATTTTAGGGTGAATATGTGGGGGTGTTATTTTCCTTTTTATATGTATTTGTATTTTCAGATTTTCTACAATGACTGGGTATTCCTTATATAATCAGAAATAAAAATAAATGTTGAGGAGAGGGAAAGAAAAGAAACTTTTCAAGGAGCTCGCTTTGGTGTTGATTACTGATGGGTATGGCCTGCTAATTACAAGGTACTCTGTTTATTAAAGCAGTCTCACTGTTCTGGGCCTGGCAAGCTGGCGAACCTGGTTTCACTCACTGTATCTGCAGTCATGGGGTTTCTTCTGAGCACAATATGATTCCCGGGAAAGAGCAATGTTCTGATGGTCCCTGATATGCTCCATTCGCTCCTAAATCCCTGAGCCCAACCCCACTCCGTTTTCCCAAGATCTGCCTCTAAGGGGTCATATTCAGGGATCCTGCCCCTGCCCCAGTGCCATGGTGTCCCCTGGTGCAGCCCTCTGCCCTGAGGTGTCAATCTTTGGAGGCACCCGACATGCAGCTGGGGTGTAGCTGGTGCTGGGGAGCAGGCAGGGACACTGGATTCAGATCACTTGCAGGGTCCTCTTTGGAGATTTGTGGGAGCTCCCAGCATTGTGTACTATTCTCCTCTTGAAAGGTAGCTGCACGTTATAACCTGGGGCTGGGGCTCTCCATGCCCTTGGATAGCTTTCTTTGAGAGTCTTAGATGGACAGCCTCTCAGGGTTGGACTTATCTCCTGTCATCTGTGTTTGTGCAAATGTTGTCTATCTCGTCTTACTGTTAACCACAATAATGCTCAGTTTGGTACTTTTTAGTAATCATTCAAGTACTGGTGAATTCCTCAGCTGAATCAGCGGAAATCCCAGTTTCATAGAGAGACAAGCAAAGACAGCTCAAGAGACAGAGGCACAGAGAGAGAGAATGAAGAGAGAGGGTGAGCAGGAGCAGAACAACAGCCATCATTTACCAAGCACCTACTACATGCCAGGCACTGTTCTGAGCATTTTTTTTATTACTTCATTTAATCCTCACATCAGTCCTGTGAGATTGGCCTGTTAATTATACCCATTTTACAAATGAGGAAAGTGAGGCATAGAGGATTCACCTCTCTGCAGCCACACAGCTAGCAAGTGGTGGAGTGGGGCTCTGAGCCCAGGCTCCAGCCCCACAAGCTTAACTGGGAAGTTGTGCGGCTTCTTACAGGAAGATATAGACACTTAGGTGGAGCAGGGGTCCGGGTCCCTCATTTCTCCACCCCTTCTCTTCCTCTCCCTTCTCCTCCCCTCTTCTCCAGTCTTGTCATTGGCAGGCTGGCCTGGGCCAGGTGGAAGAAATAAACGGGCAATCACAACCGTGAAAGGGAGGCCCAAGGACAGCACGCATCCCGCGCGGTCAGGGTCCTGGGCTGCTCCTGAAGCTCCTCCTCCCCTGTGGTCCCCTTGGAGGGGTGCTGGCAGCAGAGTTCACGGAGGTCCCCTGCCCGGGGCTCTTCTCAGCTGCCTTCAGGCAAGTTGCTGCCAAGGGATGCCAGAGACCAAACAACTCTCCCACGCAGGGCTCTGCAGGAGGGGCTCAGGCGACCCCCTAGCTCTGCCTCTGAGCCGGCTAGAGAGGGGCTGTCCCGCCCCCACTCCTGGTGTAGGAGGAAACAACTAGAATCAGGATCCTGCTCGGCTCTCCTGTTTGTTGCTGGATCCCCAGTACCTGGCTCAGGGTAAGCACTCAGGAAATATTTATTTATTAATGTATTTGTTCTATTTTTTGGTTATTACTATTTATTGAGTTAATGGGCAGACTCACCCCACAGAAGCTGGGGGGTCCTGGCCTGACTTGCGGGTGGCAGGTGGAGGCATCAGCCCCTGGGGGATGTCTAGAGCCCATCTCCTAGCCTGAGTCCTCTCCCTTGGGGGGATCCCCGTGTCCTCAGCATGTGGGATGGAGTAGAGGTGAAGAGGAAGATCTGACAGCTGGGCTGGGGCTCCCCACCACGTGCCAGGTGACCAGCTCAGCACAGTCATAGAGGGCAGTGCTTCCCAAGCTGGTCTGCCCCTTAGAGTCATCTGGGATCTTCCAAAAATGCCAAAGCCCAAACCGACTAAATCCCCCTGGGGGTGGGGCCATGTACTAGTATTTTTGAGACTCCTCAGGTCCTCCCAAGGCACAGACAGGCCTGGGAACCACTGGTAGCTCATGCATCTTCTCAAAGCCCTTGCATATATCCTCTTTCTTACTTTAACCTCAAATTAAGATTGCCTGTTTCACAGGCAGGGCAAGGTTTTGTTTAAAAAAAAATAAAATGAAATAAAAAAATACACACATTTATTTATCAGATTCAATTGGTACTCCCTACAGAAATATTAGAAATAAAAAGAAGAAAATGAAAACTACCAGTCTTGCCCTTTGGTGACAGTTACTGTTGGCATCTGTTTTATTTCCTCCCTTCTTTACAGCTGAGGAAACTGAAGTAGAGAAGCATTAGTAACTTTCCCAAGGTCATGGTGCTGCCAAGGAGCAGTTAGGATCTGAATTCAGGGCGTTGATGGGGCCTGTTCCACCAGGTTTTTGTGGGGCCTAAAGGGGCTGATGCATGCCAAGGGCACCCACTCTGCGAAGAGGGGCTCAATAGGGAAAGAGGGAGGCAGGCCTCAGGCTGGTTTCTACACTGTCATTGTATGTTTGGAGCTGGAGAATGGAGTCCAGGCTGGAACCCAATGCCACATTCACCACCGGGCTCACGGCCACACCCGAGGGGACTGCTACAGCGCGTCTTTGCTGGGGTCTGCGGTCTCATCCTGCTGGTGGGCTGCTGGCCAACAGGCTCCTGCTGCTGGTGGTGGGTTGGGGCACAGGCACCGCCTGCCCTCTCTTTGCCCTGACCACAGCCCCGTGGCAAACATCACATCGTCCGACCTGCTCTTCCTGGCCTGCGTGGTACCTGTGTTGGGGCTGAGCTTCCTGCAGCATGACTGGTGGCTGGGCCCCACCATCTGCACCACCAGCCAGGCCACCAGCAATGCCACCATGTTCTGCACCTTCTATGGCATGGTGGCCACAGCTCCTCTGTGTGCCACGTGGCAGTCGTCCAGCCTGACACAGCTCTCCCCGCGGGCTGGGGTACCTGCCTGCTGCTCTGTGGGGCCACGCGGTTCCTGGGCCTCACTGCCTCATCGCCCCACCGGCTGTCCCGGCGAGTGGTAGTGGAAGCAGGAGGCAGCAGGAGCCTGGGCCTGCCTCTTGCTCCCAAGCCCTGCTCAGCCCTCCTGCTATTTCTCCCTGCTTGGAGCCCTGGCCTCTCTGCCTTGTGTGCCGGGGCTGGGCTGCTCTTTCGGTCACGTGGGCTGGCTCCTGTGGGCACAGCCTCGTGGCCCCATGGGGAGAGCTTTCAGGAGCACCAGAACACAGGGCTTATGCTTATACTGCTAGAAGTCTTTATCCTAATGTGGGGACCCTGCTCTGTGCTAGGTTATGTGGCAGCCATGGGGGGCCTGTCTGCCACACCAGTGGCTTTCGTGGCACACAGACCTCACCATCCTGGCCTACTCCAGTTGTGCTGTCAGCCCCCTCCTCTGCTTCTACCTTTCCTGCTCCTTCCAGGCAGGGCTCAGGGACCTCTTTTGTAGGCCCATGGCAGCCCGGCATCCCAGAGGTGTGAGAGGCGCTGGTATGGTCATGGGCCGTGTACAGCCTGGCTATGACAGGGCCCCAGGAGGCCTCTGGGTCTGGCGGGGGTCTGAGAGCATAGGCTGAATGGAGGGATGAGATTCAAGAGGGATGGGAAGACTGAAGTGATATTAGAGCCCATACCTTCCATTTCACTGGTGTGGAGACTACTATCCAGAGAGGGCAGGTGGCCGAGCAAAAGCAACACAGCAAAGAAATGGCACTAGGTCGATGCTCGCATTCCACCTTGGGGCTCAGACACCTATAGGCTCTACTACTTTCTAGTTATATGACTGTGAAGAAGTTCCTTAGCCTCTATGTTCCTGTTCCCTCAACTGGAAAATGGGATAATAATACCTTCTTCACAGTTTATGAAGATAAACTTGGTTAACAAATACAAAGTGCTTAGAAAGTGCATATGAGTCTTGGTTACTACTATTATTACTATTATCAGTATATTTTTATTAGTTCAGGGGCACTTGAGTGAGTGGACAGGAGGATGGTCAAGGGGCCCCCAGAGCAGAGGTGTAGGTAGAGGAATGGTCTGGGTGCTTGCAGCCTGGGGTCCTAAATCCTGAAGGCCTGGGGATTAAGTGGGGGGGGGGTGCAGCTGCAGCCAGGGCGAGGGCTCACAGCCCAGAAGAGCCTCTCAGCTGCCTCTCCCTCTCGGCTTGCTCTCCCCCAGCTCTGTCACACCTCTCAGCCCAAAAGGGAACACAAAGTTAACCGTGGAGCGATGAGTCTGGCCTGTGAATTTCTGAACACCTCCCTTCTTCTCTGTGGTTTCTCTTCCCACCTGGCTGCGGTAAGGGCCCCTTCCTTCTCTCCAGAGCCGCTGGAGGTCTCCACCTCTCCTACCCCATCTATCCCAAGAAGCTCCCAAACTCCCTGCCCTCCTTTGGGCCTCCCGAGAGCAGGCCTCCAGCTTCTAGGCTGGCCTGGGAACCAGGGAGACTGTCTCTACTGAAATTCCCAAGACAACATGTTCTGCTTGGTAATTGTGTCACAGCAAATTGTTTTAGAGAACAACACATGCACACACAGCACACTGACTCCATGGTCAAAGGGTTGAACAAAGTCAAACTGGACTTTTTGCTGCTTATCAGAGCTTCTCAGGGACTCTGAGAGGGGCTCAGAGCAAGCATTTTCCCAAAATCCATGCCAGGGAACTAGCCTTCCATGGAACACACCTTGCAGGAGAATCCAGAAGAGAAGCTACAGTGTCAAGCACAGTGACGATGCTCTGGGTGCCCTGCGGCAGCAGCTCTGAGCCTCCATTTGCCTGCCAGACTGGCATCTCCTCCCAACGCTTTCCCACAAACCGGCCACTGGTGATGGGAACTTCCCACTCAAAGTCTATCGGAATGCAAGTCGGAGGGGCATCTAATTACAGGGACAGCTGCGAATCAATTCAAATTGCTGTAAGATCATAGCAGTAAACAAGTCCCAAACTCGGTACTATTAGTACCAAGTTTCTTTTGATGTGAGGATTGGGAATGGCTGCCTGGTGGGCTAATTTGACAGCAAGCGTGCCCAGAGAAGGGATGAGTCCCCTTTCCCTGTGATCCTGGGCTCTGATGGAAAGAGACAAGGAGGAAAATGGTGTTTATTGTGCATGTCACACACTTCACATGCTCATGTCCACAAGTCACTCCATTTGGCCACACTATAATCCTGCAGGAGGCGGGATGCCAGTCCTATCACACAGAGGAGCGGTAGCTCATTCTGGGCACATAGTCTGTGCATGTCCAGGCTGCTCCAGGAGTACCCCTTTGGTGCCCACAGACCCTGGCCCCTCCCAGAGGCTTGGCATGGGTACCCCAAGGGTATAGGATTGTCTTGCTCATTGCTCCAGAGCAGGGGGAGGGTGCAACTGTGTATGAATCAGTGTCTCCAAACCTGAGAGAGCCTGGCACTAACGCTCAGGAAATACTTGTTGAGAGATGAATGGATGAGTGGCCAAATGCAATAAAACGACCCACTTGTTCAAGAGAACAATCTGCTCGTGTTCTCTCACCTCTGCAATGGCTCCTTGTTTCACTCAGAGTAATGCTGAAGGCCTCACCATGGCCTATAAGGCCCTTTGCATTCTGGACTCTTCACTTTCCTGACCCCATTCTATTCTCCCCTCATTAATGCAGCTCCAACAACACGGGCCTCCTTGCAGACATTCAAACACACTAAGCAGGCTCCTACCTCAGGGCCTTTGCATGTGCTGTTCCCTCCACTTGCAGCCCTCTTGCCTCAGAAATCAGCATGTCTCCTTCCCTAATCTCCTTAGGGCCCATTTCAACTGTCATCTCCTCAGAGACACCCTTCTTAACCTCCTCATCTAAAATAATAGCTGTCACTCGCTAGCCTCAGATTCTTCCTTACTCTTACCACCTGAAATCCTGTTATTTATCTATTTGTATATGTGCTTTCTGTGTTTTTCCCTGCATTATTTATGCATCTATTGTGAGCTCCATGTGCAGACAGGGCCAGCTGTGTTCACTACTGCATGCCCAGCACCTGGCACAATGAGTTGCTCAGAAAATGTTTAACCTTGTTTAACAAAAGAATGGAAGAAAAAAAAAATGTGGACTCTGTCAAACAGTGACATCTGTGCTTTCACAGAAGAAACGATAACAAGAAACTTTAGTAAAAGAACTAAATTTACTTCAGTTTAAGGCAAATTCCACACAGAGACTGTCTCAGAGATGGGCACGGGACCAGACAGCATAGAAACACCACCATCATGCATGACAGGAAGGGAGGTGCTGTCGGGCAGCAGACGGGGGGGAGCCTGGTCTCCACCGGGCACAGGAGGTTCAGTGGGCTGTGAAGACCCATGCGGCTGGAGGGACTGGCATGCAGGACCTGCTCCCCAGGTGGGTGAAGGCTGGGCAGCTGAGTGGGCCCAGGGTGAGATCTCCTTTCTCACCTTTCCCACAGCAGGGGCAGGGGCTCGGGTTCAGACGCCAGGGCCCAAGACTAGAGGATGAGGGTGAACTGGGGGTGATAGGATGAAACAGGGTGACCCTAAGACCCAAGAGGGCCTGGGAGAGTGGTTGCACTGGTGAGGAGTGGGACGGGGGAAGTGGGGCACAGGATGAATGGACTCTCAGGACATCAGAGCTGAAGGTAAATCCAGGACCATCTGGTCAACCCTCTTGCCTTTCAGGTGTGGAAACTGAGACCCAGAAGGCAGAAGGGCCTTATCTGGGTTCCCACAGCAGGCAGGAGCTGGCAGAAGGGCTTGAGCCCGGGGGACAGAGGGAGTGTCTCCTGTTCCTGTGGGACAGAGGGCCAGAATGGGAGGACTGGAGCTGGGCTGCTCCTTGCCCCGGCCTCCAGGCAGGCAGCAGATGAGGGGGCACTAAGGACCCTGAGCAGCTCTGCGGCAGGAGGGGATGCCTGGTGCCAGGAGGCAACTGTGCAGGTTCCTGTGGGCCCATACCAGGGAGAGGCCTGGGATCTGTGTGTCTAGAACCTGCGCCACACTGGGCTCAAGAGTCACAAAAAAGGTCTCGGTGCCTGTGAAGCCTCCATTCCTAGCCCGTCGTGTGGCCAACAGTGCACCCTCACAGCCTCCCCTTCAGGGGTCTGCAGGGCCCCCATTGCGTGTGAGTGTCCCTGGGTCACATGTTTTGGCGTTACTGCAAACCCATCAGCCTCACGGGATTCAGTGGAACTAGGGACAGAACAGATACCAGAGTGGGGGGCAGGGACCGGGTGTTAAAGTAGACACCAAAGGAGGAGGGGAAGGAGAAGAGGTCAAGGGGAGGGAGGCCCAGCCCAAGCTCCAGAGCCACATACGGGATCTCCCAGGTGGGCTGAGAGGGACCCCAATCACCCTGATTATTAACACCTCCCTGGCTGGGCAAGAACCAGATGTTAGGGGAAGAAGAGAAGAGCAGAAGTCCAGAACCCCACCTCCACCACCTGGGTTTGGGCCTCAAGTGAGGCCAGGAAACTGGGGAGCAGTCTCCAGAGGCCCTGGCCCCTGCTGGCCTCCCAGGCACACGTTCCAAAGGCTGGGTGAGGCAGACTGCAGGAGGGCCTGGGGACCCTGCCTACCCTTCTACCAGCCTCCCCGCACCCCAGCCCCCTGCCTGCGGAAGGCCTGGCTCAGATGTGCGTGTGCAGCGGGGAGGCAGGGGGCGTGCGGGCTGGGGACTGCGGGGGCGAGCGCTCCGGGGCCGCTGGTGGGGGCTGTGGGCGGATGCCCTGTGCCTTCATGTAGGACACTAGCTGGTCAGGGATCTCAGCCAGCACATCACGGGCCAGGCGCGCCATGCTCAGCACGTGGTTGCCCGTACGGTCCACGTAGTCCCTGAAGGGCACGAACTGGCCAGCAGGAAGGCAGGGTTAGGTGAGGTCTCCCGCTGGACCCCAGGCCTGCGACCCCCCGCCTCGGCCACTTCCCCCAACCCCACCCCTCCATAGCAAATTCTCTGAGGGTCATCATTGCTATTCTTTCATTCACTCAACAAATACTTACTGAGCACCTATTCTGTGCCAGGATGAACCACTTAACAAGACTCCTTAGTCTCTGAAGTCTTGGCACCAAACACAGGCACTTAGCAGATGCTCAGGACATGCTGAATGAATCCCCTGGCTTCTGGAAAACGGGTCCTCCTGGTCTCCTGCCAGCTCTCCAGCACAGCCCTCTTGTCTCTGTGGCCCTGCTTCTCCCCTTTCCTCTCTGGGACAACACCTGAAGTCAGGCCCTTCTGGCTTGCTCCTGGGGGTGTCCCCCCACACCGAGTGCCTTTGCATACACAGGCCCCATCTCTCAGATCACCCTTGATCTGTTTCTAGCCTATCTTTGGTCTCCACACTTGGTAGGATTCCCTTCCCTACCCCAATTTTTTAAAATCCAGGGGTAGGAGAATGTCAGCCTTTTATTCCAAACCTGCAGAGCCCTAGGGGCTCAGTCTTCAGGAGAGTCAGGGGGCCTGTGCTTACTGAGGTGCGTGCTATGACTGGACTGGACAGGGACTGCCCGAGGACAGAGGCCTGTCTGTCCATTACATTTGCCATCCTACACAGAGATGTTAAGGCATTGATCCAGTTAGTCAAGCCGCGCCCGTTCTGCGAGAGGGCTGCAGCCGTGCTGAAGACGCCTCCCCGACCTTCACGGGGTTTGCCCTCTCCCTGGGGAGGCAGCACGGCAGAAAGCAGCAGAAGGTACGAGTAATCAGGTGTTTGTGTTCAGCAGGAGACTGTGGAGGCCTGGGGCTCAGGGAGGGCTTGGCAGAGCATTCTGGTCGGGCATAATGTTAGGGGTGGGTCTCAGACATGGCAGAGAGGGGTCCAGCCCAGAGACAAGTGTGACCCAAGGACTACTCCCGTTCCCTTCTCTGGTGGACGGGCCACTCTGGGCTCCCAGTGCCTTCCTCCTGGTGCCCTTTCCAGAATAGCCCCCAGAAGGGCACGTGAGGGGTTTGCTAGAAAGGCCCTGGCACTTTACATGCAGCAGGCAAAGTCAGGGCTTCACCTGGACAATGTCCCGCTCGGCCAACTTCCCCCGGGAGGAGATCCGCACGTCATCACCATCCAGCTCCACCATGGCTGTGTGGGGAGGAGACATACGCAGGTGCGGGGGTTAGACCTGGCAGGACAGTGGACTTGTCCTTTATTCCCAGGCCAGTCCAGGGCAGAGACTGTCAGACCAGACCCCCACATGAGAGATGAGGAGACCGAGGCCAGGAGACAGGAGGGGCCCAAACAGGTGAGCGTCTGACTGCTAGCTGGGCGCTGGGCTCCTCGGCCCTCCCCAGGCTTCCAGGGCTGAGGGCGGGGTGACTGGCAGCTGCCGCGGCCTTGGGGTGTGGGGTGGGGTGTGCACTCCTCCCTGGGCAAACAAACGCGCCCTTGCGCCCCGCCTGCTCACCCAGGCACACACATCCGGGTGTGAGCTCTCACTCTGGTGGGAAGGGGCACTCCCAAGGGCCTCAGGCCTCAGGGGAAAAGCCTGGGGGGTGGGGACTCACCGTCGAACTCCGCCTGGCCAACACCAATGATGATGATTGACATGGGCAGTTTGGCAGCCTGGAGATGGCATGGGAGGTGGCAGGGGTTGGACCCAGCCGAGGGCCAGTGGAAAGAAAAGGGAGATGATGAGTAGAGACAGAAAGGGGTAGGTCAAAAAAAGAAAGGCAAGAGGACAGGGAACAAACGGAAAAGAGAAGGATGGGGACACAAAGGAACACAAAAAAGTGGAGGGATAGAGGCAGCCAGGGGTACAGAGCAAGGGAAACCGAGGTGGGGCACCAGAGGAAGAGGCAGAGGAGGCAGGGTCACAGGTCTGCTTCTGCAGACACCCCCATCCCCTTTCTGCCCCTGGGCCTCCATCATGCGGGGCATGTTTGTGTAGACCTGGAGGGAGGGCCCGCTAGGGCCAGGGCCCCTCCACCGGGAGACTGCCACCCTGGGTCTCCTGTCTCCTCTGCCGCCAGGCTGGGCTGGGGTCTCGGGCAGCAGTCCGAGAGACTGGTTTGTAAGGGAGCCCCAGGCCTCTGGAGGGAGTGAACCACCCAGTGTGGCTGTGAGGTGGGCTCAGAGCTCACCAGCCGGGTCCCTCGCCCCCCCACCCCTCAAGCCCCTCAGCCCGCCCTCCAGGTGCACCGAGAAGCCAGGCGTGGTCCTGAAGAGGGAGGGCAGAGGGGAAGCACGCACCAGCGCTTCCCTCTCCCGCTGCGCCAGCTCTCTGCCTCCCACCCCTACTCACGTTGACAATGGCCTCCTTGGTCTGCGCCATGTCCGAGATGACGCCGTCTGTGATGATGAGCAGCACCGAGTACTGGGAGCCGTCCTGCACCGCAGCCGCGTTCCTAGGGCGGGAGGGGGCTCAGGACTGCTGTCCTCCATGTCCCCCCCTCCAACAAGGACCCTTAACACTTTGGGTGGGGCCAGTTCTTTGATGGGAGGGGCATCACTTGAGAGTCAGGGCTCCCTAAAAGGTGAGTCAACAGGAAGAGACGCTCCCTCTGGCTTTCCTGAGGACAGGAGGTGTGGACACAGACTGTGAGCTGTGGGGGTGGGGAGCCCTCTAGTGACCCTGGCGCTCACCTGGCCACATGGGTGACCACTGGGGCGAAGTTGGTGGGGCCATAAAGCTGCACAGTGCGCAGGCTGTGGTGGTAGGCCTCCAGGATGCCATCGATGCCACAGCACGAGGGGTTCTCCTGGTTGCCATTCTGGGGGCAGAGGATAGGGAGGCTGAGCCCAGGAAGGAAGTGGGGGCAGCGCCACGGTGGGGAGCCCAGCGGGCCTGGGCTCTCCTAGATTCTTCTCTGGTGGGGGGGTCAGGGCCCACACAGAAGGGCACCGCATGCTCAGGATGAGCTGCGTCCAGGCCGGCTCCTTGCCCCATTCCTTGAGCCTGCTCAGAGGGGCCCGCCTGGGAGCCCCCGCTGCTTCCCTCCTGGAACCTCGAGCAAACGCGCCACACCGATATGCAGGGTCTGAGCAGCTCTGGACGGGCAGGTGGCGACCCATCCTCCCATGTCCTGTGCCCAGCACAGTGCCTGGCACTCCACAGCCATGTGCAAGATGTTGGTTGTGAGTGACTGAGTGTCCTCAGCTGAGGGGAGGGAGCGAGAGGAGATGGCCTGAGGAGTTATCTGCATGGGGCCCCCATCTCAGCACCAACTCATGGGGTTCTTGGAATTACCTACAGTTGCCCATATCCAACCCACACTCCTTTATCCTAATTTCTGGTGCCTGGGCATTTCAGCCAGATCTCCACTCTACCTCCACAGGGGTTGGCAAAAGGAGGCTAGAGCCCACTGTGGGTGGTTTCAAGAGGGGGTGTGTGGGTGAGCAAGGTGTGGAGTGGGTTTCTGGAGGCCCAGATACAAGCCCCCTACACACAGCAGGGAGCCTACCCCCCACAAAGGCTCCTTCAGTCCCTAGGGAGGATGGGAGATGGCCCCCACCCCAGGCTGTCACCACAGCCCCAGCCTCGTCAGCCTTCAGCACTTCCTCCTGGGACCTCCTACCAGTGGGAACTCGTGAGACACCCTGCCGTCAGGGGGCAGCTTGGCCCCAAAGCCGAGGGCAGGGAACATCTTGTCGCTGTCGTAGTGCTGGATGACCTCCCCGACGGCGGTCAGCGCCAGCGCATAGGCGTTCAGCTGGTAGGGGCTCATGTAGTGCAGGGACGTGGACTGCGAGGGGTTCCCTGTGACACAGGACACACAACATTTACACGTGGACACTCCAAGCCACCCTGGGTGCAGAAGGGGGTGTCCAAAGGCACCCCTAATTTTATTTATTCTTGACTTTCTTTCTTACTGCACATTAAATCCCTTAGCAAATCCTGGTTGCTAAACCTTCAAAATATATCCAAAATCAGAATCTCACCTACCTATCCCCCACTCCGTGAAATCAGATCCTCCAGCTGGTAGGACTGCAGCGGCCTCCTAACTGATCTCCCTGCTCCCTTGTGCCTACAGCCCGTGCTCAGCACACCAGCCAAGGTGAGCCTGCCAGACCCCCAGGCAGCTGGATCACACCTCTTCTCAGCTCAGAAGGCTCCAACACTCTCATCTCACCTCGAATTAAACCCAAAGTCCTTCTAAGGGCTCACAAGGCCCCTCCTGACCTGGCCTCCAGGTACCTCTCTCCTCAGACCCTTCCACCCTCCCTGTCACTCACCCAGTCCCAGCCTCTCACCATTCCCACCTCAGGCCCTTAGCAGGGGCTGTTTCCTCTGCTCTTGCACACTTTTCTGCAGATGTACGCACAGCTTGCTCCCTCATCCCTCTGGGTCTCTACTCAAATTCACACTCTCAAGGTGGTCTTCCCTGAACCCCATTGGGAATTACAGCCACCCCCCGATGCTCCCTATCCTTCCTGGCTTGATTTCTCTCCACAGCCACTGTCACCACTAATCTTGTCCATATTTTACTTATTTGTTTATTAATGAGAGGCAGTACAGCACAGACTGCCAGGGTACCAATCCTGTCTCTACCTCCTGCTAGCTGTGTGCCCTTGGCTAAGCTCCTTAGCCCCCTCAGCCTCAGTCTCCTCATCTGTGGAGTGGGGATAATAATGACCCCCACCTCAAGGGCTATTGTGAGGAGTAAACAGTTACAATTTCAACTCTCCTCGTCGCTGTTATTGCTACGGCCCCTCCCAGTCCTGACACCCTGCCTCTCTGTGCCGCTAGGGTTTACAGTCCTGTGGGGACACACCAGAGGCACACAAAGCCCAGGCACCTCTGACTGGCACAAAAATGAGCACTGAGCCCCACTAATGGGGGTCCACACTCCAAGGAAGGCTGTGATGTTTCCAACAGTTTGGCATTGATTGCTCCTGGTGACAGTCACAGCCCAACTCTGGAGGTCAGAGGAGGTGAGGAGGCTGGGGCAGCCACAGCAAGGGGGTGCTAGGCTGTAGTCTTTCCTCTCTGAGGACCACCTTGACCCCAGTTCTCCCCTCCAGCCTCCAAGTTGGACTGCACAGAGGATGTGGGATTGGATCCTGTGAGAAAACACATGGGCTCCAAGGCCCTGCTGCCTCAGGGAGACCGAGTGCCCCCCAGGGCGAGGCAGTGGCTCAGGATATGCAGGCCCAGAGCCCAGACGTGCTGATGACCCTGGTCCAGTCAGGGCATACCTTTGCCAGCTTGGTTGTATCTTCAGTTCTCCAGGCCTGAGTAACTCCTTCTCGGTGAGAATGAGGACAGAGGATAGGAGACCTGGCTCCCAGCTGGGGCCAACTACCACACCCCTGAAAAGCCCTCCCCTCTTCCCACTTCCAGCTCCCCTGCCCATCCCTCACTCACCGTTGGAGGCTGTGAAATCAATGGCCACCGTGAAGTTGATCTGGGTCCTAGAAGAGGGAGAACAGCAGGGGAGTCACCCGGACAGAGGACAGTTACCTGGGGAGGGTGAACTGTGCGGGACAGAGTGAGAAACCCAGCTTCCACCCTAGCTCCCCTGCTTGCCAGGAATGTAAAGTTGCACATCTCCACCAGCTCTGGGAAACTGGGACAATGCCAGCCACACCCTCTCCCAAAGGATTGTTGTGAACATCAAGAGTTAGGCAGTGTGAAAGCTCTGTGAAGATGATCGTGTTCTGTGTGGGTACATGGTTATTACTTATTTCCTCCCCAAACCCTGCCCCTGATCCCACCTGAAGCTAGTGAGGTAGAGGTAGTGTCTCATTGTATTTCTGATGCAGACGTGGGATTAGATTCAGGGTTCAAACTTAGTTGACAAATAAGAGAGACAAATAGATATCATGCATGTACTGAGAGAAGAATGAAAAACACTACCCATGAAGTTGTCTTGCCAAAAAATCAGACATGAATCTGATTGAGCTTCCAGAGCTATCTACCAGCTCTTTGCAGGAAATACAGGGGGCAGAACATGGTAATGGCACCATGGAGAATGCAGCCAGTAAATTCCAGTCTATGGGAGGTTCTGTAGGACCACTACTGAAGAGAGGCCTTGGACCAGCAGCATCATGATCATGGGGAACTTGTGAGGAGTCTCAGGCCCTCTGCAGACCTACTGAATCAGAATCACTTGGTGGGCTGCAGGAATCTGTTTAGCACATCTTTCAGGTGCTGGGAAGAACCAATAGGTGAAAAGGGAGTTAAGAGACAATTCAACCAATTACAATATTTGGATCTTCCCTAGATTTCTGATTCAAACAAGCCAATTTAAAAACAATTTAAGGCAACTGGGGAAATTTGAACACCAACTAGATACTTGGTCTTAAGGAACTGTTCAATTTTTAGGTGTGCTTATGGTATTGTGGCCTAGTATATTTTTTACAAAGAGAGAGTCCTTATATTTGAAGTATTTGGGAGATGAGATATGATGTCTGTGATTTGCTTCAGAATAACTGGATGAACGGGAGAGTGCATGGAACAAGATTGGTCAAGTGTTTTGGAATTTTTCCACAATAAAAAGTTAGGTTTTGAGGATTCAGATTCAGGATTGAAACCTTCTGAAGGTTTGGCAGTTTACATTCTATGACAGATGCCAACAGAACAAAGCTGGTAAGACATGAGCCCCTAATAAAATTTAGTCTTGTGGTTCTCACACTGCAGAATGTACAGTCACCAGGGAAGCTTATATAAAAATAAAAAGATGCAAGGGCCCCACTCCCAGGAATGCCAATTCAGTTGGCCTGAGATGGGGCCCCATCACCCAGGGATTCTGAGGGGGTTCGGGATCACACTTTGGGAAACTCAATTCTGGTGGTTCCAAGTTGAGTCTAGGGATGATGTAAGACGAGGCAGGGCTCATCTCACCTGCATTCAATAGCGATGTCCTTATCATAAACCATAGCCCTCATGCCACCTGACCACAGCTGACCTGCTGTTCACAGAATCTTCATCACCAGGAAGGATAAAGGACATGGTGAGCAGGAGACCCAAGTCACAGTCTGCTGACCAGAGAATATCCTTCCCACACTCTTCCCCCTGTCAGGTGCCTGGGGGCAGAGTATCCAATGGACTCTAAGCTCTGAGGAAGGAGGAGCCACAAGACAGCAAGAGCATGGGTCCCTGAATGACTATGTGGAGCATCTCCCCCAAGCCCTGCCACCCTGAATGAAAAGTAAGGCTTTATTTTTATTAAGGCTTGAGGTAGGGGGATTATTTGTTATAGTAGTTAACCTACCTTTCATCTGCTTTTTGTTGTTCTCTCTCAGTATGAAACATACAGATTGTGTCTTTGTTGGAGAAAGGGAGACATTGGGAGGGTAAGTGCCCTACTCCCAGGGCCACCTTGGGAGGCTGGTTCTGGCCTGTGGGGCTACAACGGAGGGACACTGTCAGCCTGGCTCTTCCAATTAAAGGGTGAAGGTTGAGGCAGACCTTACTCCTTAATTAGTCTTCCCCTGCTCTGGGTTCTGAAACAACTCAGGAAAGGAAGGGACTGGAAAGCAGAGACTATTGCGGGAGTTACTCCCTGCAGGCTCACCTCTCATGACTAAAGGCAGAGCAGGGCAGAAGGCAGGCTGCTAAGCAGCTAGCTCCATCTCTGAAGTGGAGGCAGAGGTGCCCAAACCCTTCCTCCTGGTCCAGGTGGGTTGGGGAGGGAGGCCAGCAGGAGAAGAGCCCAGGACAAATGCCTCCATCCGTGCCTTTCTGGACATGCAGGCCGACCCTCGCTCCCTGGAGCCAGCTGTCTCACAGTGTGGAGGGCTAGGGCTGGCACCTGCATGCTAACTTGCCCAGTATCTGGAACCGCAGAAGGCGCCTTCTCTATGACACATTGCAGCGCTCAGCCCTTTAACACATCAGTTTCCATCTGCATCACACCCTACGTGGTAGCTGTGAGGCACGCAGGGCCAGGATTACTCATTCCTATGGAAGAAATGTAGCATGCGGTGCAGAAGGAACCCTGCCACTGGCTAGGCATGCAGCCTCAGGCAAGTTAAAATGGGGATCATCCTCCTTACCCTGCCCTGTGTTCTGCAAACTGGGGGCACTATGCAAATGGGAAGGCTGAATAGGATGAGGACTGTTTGAAAATTACCAGGTGCTATGGAATGTATGGAGTGGTTGCTAAATGGGATAGAGAGCCGAGCAGTTTTGATCGGGGAAAGGAGAAAGGGCAGGGTCTGGAGTAGGCTCAGAGGAGGGTAGGGAGGGCCAGGGAGGCCTCTGGGTGACTGCTCAGTGGGTACAAGGAGCTTGCCACCTTGAGACTGCAGCTTCCAGGCAGCTGGGCACAGTGTCATGGGAGAGTGTGTGTGTGGCTTCCCAGGGCCTGACTTTTCCCTCTGCCCTGGAGAACCAGGCAGCAAGTGCCCGCTTGGCTGGGATGAGACTTTGGCAGCTGCCCTGCTTGCTTCCTTCCAGATAGGTGTAGCCATTCACCTGCCTGCACCTGTGGGCTCTCGGCTACCCACACCCTGACGTGCCACCTGTTCTGGCAGGGAGCTGGCTGGGCAGGACCTCACCTGGGAGTCAGGCTCTCCTTCCATGAGCTGTTGGCTGGAGCCTCCAGGTTTCTCTGCCCTCCTTGGCCTGGATGCCAACTGGTTCTTTCTGTTCCTTAAACTCATATTTGACTACCTGCTGGCCCTAAAACAATCCCGTGGCACATCCCACAGTCCTTCCTGCCCCTTACAAGTTCCTGATGACTCTCGGCAGGATAATCACTGCCTGCCAGATGGACCAGGGGTGTCAGAAGCTCAGAGCAGGAAGGAACTTAGAACTCACCTAACTCCAATCTCTTTGTGTACAGAGACGGGGGCTGATGCCAGGGAGGGATGGGGACCTGCCCAAAGTAGTCCAGCAAATGCATGGCAAAGAGGGACCTAGGGCCTGGGCCTCCTGACTCCTAGTCCAGGGCTCTTTCCACCTCCCTAAGCCTTTGGCTCTCCTTCTCATGGAGTCCCAACCACCTCCAGGTCTCATATCCACATGGCTGGCCCCTGTGGCTCAGGAGCACTCTCTGCAGCAGCTCGGCCTCCAGGGGTGTGCAGGACTCTGGGTGAGTTGTCTGGGCTGGACACTGGGAGTCTGCTCAGAGTCCAGGATCACAGGCTTCACCCAGGGCCTCAGAGAGGCCCACATGGGGCCAGAGCTGCTCCTGTTGATGCGTGGGGCCCCATCCCTCTCCCTGAGGCCAAAGAAACCAGGCTGCGTCTCTTCTCACCCTCCTTTTATGTAGTCGAGAAATGTGCACTCTGACTCCACAGCAAAGGAAAGCAACGTGACCTTGAAAACAAAAGGGAGCTTGATCAGCAGGGAGCAGGGTGGGGGGAGATGGCTGGCTGACAGTTACAGAGCACTCAGCGCATGCCAGTGTTGCGTACAGTGCTCAGGGCAGCCCTAGAAAGTACAATTACACCCCCATTTTATAGCCAAGGAAACTGAGGCCCAAAGAGTTGATGCAGTGGGCCCCAGGACAATGCCAGGATGTGCCCAGGGAGATGGGAACCCAGGTCTGTGGATCCAGAGCCCACTCTTTTGACCTTGATGCCAAACTGCATCCTGGGAGAGCCTTGTCTCTTTCTCTGGAGTGCAGGGTCTCAAGTCAAGGGCAAGAGCTTCCCCTAAGGAGGCCCCGGTGTGGAGTGTGGAGACTGAGGGGTCCTTCTGACACAGGCCTGACAACCTGCCATGCTTCATGTCCTACCAACTAGTGATCCGAAGAGGTGCCCCTCTGGTCTGTGTCTATCTTAAATCTTACTTGTCCTACCTACCCCACCCCTCTGGCATCTCTCAATCTCTACCCTCTCACCCAAGCCCCCCCATAAGCAGCCTGTTCTTTCCACAGAGGTAACTGACACCCGGGCCCCTCTTCTGGGCAAAGGCCTCTTGTCCTGTGCCTCCTCCTGGAAGTTTGGCCAAGACAGGCAGCTACCTGGCAGTGCATACTGATGATGATGGAGGTTTGTGGAGACAAGTGAAGGCCTCGCAGCTAAAAAAGCATGGCAAGATTGGGGTGGGTAACCTTTTACGTGTCAGAAAGCTCCAGTCTAGGACTTGGGGAGGCCTTACTGGGGCAGATTCAGCCATCTTACCACTACTGGGAGGTCCAGGTAGGGCCTCGGTTTGACACAGCTGATGGGCCAGCAGCCTGAATACCAGGTCTCTGAGCACTGAGCTAGGCCTTGAAGACCCCCACCCACTGTGGTGATGGTGTTAAGCTCCTAGATGGACAAAGTCTCCTTTCACTAGGATTGGACTATAGCAGTAGCCTCTACCCTGACTGCTCATTAGGCTCCCTGGGGAGCGTTTAAAACACCCTGCAGCATGGACCCCAAACCGATTTCATCAGAGTGTCTGGGGTAAGACCCTGGCCCCTAACCTTTGTAAATCTCCTCAACTGAATCTAACCTGCAGCCAGGGTTAAGCCTCCAACGAGGCCCTACCTTGCCTGATCATATGGAGTCGCCCAGGGATGTATTCCTCAAAGTGTGTCCCTGGACCAGCAGCACCAGCTGCACCTCCATGCTGGTTACAAATACACTGGGTATCTGTAATTTAATAAGCATTCTGGACAGTGAGTTGTTTTTTATGGCAAGGACTGGGAAATGCTGGGGCAAAGGAAAGTCAGGATACCTGGGCCTAGGCCTGCTCTGTCCCTAACTCACTGTGTGACCTGACATAATAACACCCCATTCTGGGCCTTAGCTATACTTTTTTTTTTTAGCTGTCCACCCAAGTTTGCTCAGCCAGGGAAGGTGCTACTTCCCCTCAGGGCATTTGGGAACAAGTGGGAGGGTCTTGGTGGGGGTCTCAGAATGATGGGGCTCTACTGGTAGCTCTGGGCTGAGGCCAGAGGTGCTAAGCACCCCATAGTGCATGGGGAAGTCCCAGGAGACAGAGTGATCTTGCCCAAGATGCATCCACATTGAGCAATACTGCAGCTCTGGACAAAACAGCACTCCAAGCCTGTCTGCAAAACCATCAGGGAAGTGGCGGTCAGCCCCCTGTGAGTGAGCAGCGTACTGTGCAGTTTATAGACCTGCATCTTCCTGCATCTCCCACGTCTGCCATAACCACCTTGTGTAGTAAGCAGGGAATGGATGATTTATTAGCCCCATTTTACAGATGGAGAACCCCAGAGCTCCCTGACCATGACCTCTTCTGGGTCTGGAGCTGCAGACTGCCTGATTCAAATGACTGGCTGCATTAGCTGATGGGACAATGAACTTCTACAGTGGAAAGAGACATGAAGGGTACGAACTTGGGTATGTGTGCACTGCAAAGACATTGGCTTGTTCTCTTGCACTTTGGGGTCCACCTCAGGGCCTTTGCACATGCTGATCCCTACAGCTAGTATTCTCTTTCCTTACACCGTCAGTACTTGCTCCCTTACCTTCTTTAAATCTCTGCTCAAATGTTACTTCACAGAGAAGTGTCCTCAACTACTTTATGTAAAATGGTAGTTTTGTCCCTGGAGTTCTCTATCTCTTTGCCTTATTATACTTTTTCCACAGCACTCATAACCACCTGGCACACACAGGTATATGTGTATACATTTATTTGTTTTCTGTCCCCCCCACTAGAATATAAGCACCAGGAAGGCAGAGATTTGGGCCTGTCTTGTTCCCAGCTGCATCCTTCATGCCTAGAACAGCACCTGGCACATGGTAGGACCCAGAAATATTTGTTGAATAGAAGCATGAATGTCCTGAAGCCCCCAATAGCCACTGAGCCTGATCCAGGATGGTCACAGTTAAGCAGGAGCAGTGTCTGCAGTAGCTGCCGGCTCTGAATTTAACTGTAGAGCTGACTGCTGTCCCCACCACCTTCCAGCTTTGTGATCTTGGTTGAGTCACTTCCCTGCCTGCAGCTTTGGTTTCTTCTTTTATGACAAGGGGATAATCATCTCCACCTCTCAAGGAAACAACCTGTGAAAAGCCCCTAAATGGGGAATTTCCCAGAGTAAGGGCCTAATAAATGCTACTCTATTTTCCTCTTCCTTTCTGCAGGAAGTCCCTGGGGGAGTTTCTCCTGGGATTTCTCATTCTGTATCACAGAGCCTGCGGCATCAAGTACCTCAAATAATCCCAGGGCTGTTGCTCCATCGGCCCCACCCTCCCCACCCCCAACTCCCCAGGTCTGGTTCCCACACTGCTGGAGCAGCGCTCACAGACGTGCAGGACTCCTAACAGCAGACCTAGCTTGGGGCTCAGAATATCTACACCTAGCTGTGGAGAGGAGATGGTTACTCACTGTGCCAGAATTCACGTACTTCTTTTTCTTCATTTTCTTTTTTGGGTTTACCACCTGCAGGAAAAACCAGTTGCCAGGTCAGAAGGTGCTTTTCCAAACAGGGCTGGGCCTCCTAGGGCTTCCACCGACCCCTGGCTGGGGCCACAGCCCAAGTCAGCAGAGCCAGAGTGTGGGGTGTGAAAACCTGGGAGGAGGGAGCAGGGTTCAGGGAGGATGTGAAAGACTGGCTTTAGGTTTACGCAACTGAGCTCCCCATTAGACCCAGTGTCCCACGACCCAACACACCAGGAATAATATTTATTTAACCTTCTTTCCCACTGCTCCCCTAAGCACGCCTTCCACCCTGTGCTGCCAAAAGAAACCTGATGTTGCAAAGGGGCCCTGTGCGTGCCTGCTCCTGTGCCTTGGCTCAGGGGGTTCCCCTCACCCAAAATAACCTCCCAGCTCCCTGCGCCAGTTCCAAACCTCCCTGCTCCCCCTTCTAGACCCAGCCCTGGGGCTGCCCCACCACCACACCAGCACACGCAGTCAGGACCTCCTGACCTGGTCCTCGTGTGTACGCTTTACTGCCAAACCAGGCCTGTCATCACAGGGGTAAGCATGTAGCAGGTCTAAACACACTCACTGGTGGGCTAACTCAGTGACCTCAACTGGGGATGATGTTTGTGTCCCAGGAGGCAGTTGACAACATCTGGAGATATTTCTCGTGGCCACCACTGGGGGAGTGGGTAGAGGCTAGGGATGCTGCTAAAACGTGTAGGACAGTCCCTCATCACAAGGAATCACCCAGGCTCCAATGCCAGCAGTGCCAGAGCTGAGAGCCCTGGGCAGAGTGTGGGCGACCACGCTGCCCTGTGAGCCTTCCCTTGGCGCCTTCATTTTACCTGCACTGAGGCTCCCATCTCTGGTTTTTCACATGGGAAGCCTAGACTCTGCCTTTCTCTAATCTCCCACCAAACAAGGCGAGGCGATTTCATGCTGGTGAGCCAACTGTAGGGTTCTGGGGAACTCATTTCCCCTCTTCCTCACCTCCCATTCTCCCCGCAGGGGCAGCCAGCTGCACCTTTAGCAAAGGTCTATTCTGTCTGAATGAGTATTGACGTCCACTTCTGGAGATAAGGAAACTAAGGCTCAGAGACACCAAGCGATTTGCCTTAGGTCACACAGCTGGCCTAGGTAGTGACAGGATTAGAAACCTGGTTCCTGCCCTCAGGCCGGTGCTGCACACATGGGTGCCACCTGGATAACAAATACAAGCACATTCCTTCACAAGTACATCTGAGGTGGGGGGCGGCGGAACCATTTCCTCTCCCTCCAGAATCTTCATTCCAGTTGGAGAAAGAAGATATGCCCGTGGGCGAGAGGTGATAAGTGCCACCAGCAAAGGGAGTCAGAAATGTGAGGAGTTAGAGGAAGGAAGGGTGGTTCCACGTGGAAGCATCAGGGCAGGCTCCCCAGAGCAGGCAGTACTGAAGGCAGAGGTTGAGGTACAGGAAGGATTTGGATATAGAGAGATGGAGGGCGGACATTCTAGTCAGGAGACACGTGGGGAAGTGGGACAGCACTGGAGTCCAGTTTGACTGCAGAACCACAGGGTGGAAGAGTAAATTGGGCTGGCTGAAAGAGAGCCTGGAATGCTAAGTGGAACGTCTGAACATCACTCAGCAGCCAGCATGGCCTCTAAGCTGGTAGGGGCCAAGATCACAGCAGGTTCTAGGATACAGGGATCTGGTGGAAGTGAGTATCAGGGGAGAATGAGCGCCATCTGGGGGATGTCTGCCTGGTTCTGCCCTCTAATAGCTGTGTGACTGTAGGCAAGTTACTTAACCTCCCTGTTCCTTGGTTTCCTCATCTGTGAAATGAGAATAAAAAGTACCTGCCACATAGAAAGGAATGGGGATTAAATGGGACAGTACACAAACTGCTGAGGACAGGGTCAGGAAGGTAGTGAGTACTGTGTGAGTATTAGCTGCTGTGATTTTTTCATCACTACTACCACCACCACTGTCCAGCAGAGAAGTAATGAGGGCCTGGGGGTACTGGAACAGGTGCTGAGCTATGGCAAAACAGCGCCCACAGACCCTGGGCCCTGGGCATGGCTGTGAGGGTAGAGGAAAGGGAGGAGTCAGGGGTGACCAACCAGACACAGAAGGAAGGACGACTCGGAGTGCAGGCACACATGGAGAGTTTGGGTGGGAGAGCCAGCAGGCTGTGCAGGTAAAATTGAAAGCCTGGGAAGGGAAGCCCAGAACAACCTCACAGCCTCCACAGACACGAAGGTCACCCTGATCACATGGTGCCCACAGACACCTCTGTGGACAAACGGCTCACTAGGCAAGGTGCTCAGACGAGAGCAGTCGCAGCTCTGTACTGCGCCGTGCCTCAGCGCCCCATCTCCTGGGAGGGCATAGAGCTTTTAGAACTGAGTGCATCTCAAACTTTTACTCCAAATAGCCCCCCCAGCTGAGAAGAATAAACACGGACTCCTGGGGGTCTGGGCATCTCCCAAAGACCTGGACACAAGCACAGTTCTTTGAAGTCTTCTGTGTTACCTTTAAACTAGCCTGTATTCTACATTTCCACTCTCTAATTATAACTGTTTTAAATGAAAGTGTTTTGTCTTCAGATCTTCATGTGAAGTGGCCACTGCAGAAGCACCCTGTTTACGCTGAGGTTTCGTGCACTCACTCCCACTGACAAGCCTTTCCAGCCCTGCAGGGCTGCACCCCAAACTTCCATGTGGGGTCTGGTGCCCTCTAGAGGGCAGACTAGTAACCTCCCAATTCCCAGGCTGGAGTTCTCAATCTCTCATGACCCCCAGGGCAGGGCTGGGGTCTGCCTTCCGGTGTAAGGGGGGCACTGATGGCTCCTAGAGGCCAGGAGCTGTGCCGGCTCTGGGGATACAAAAGTGAGACACCACCCCAACCCTTGAGAACCTCATGGTCTTTGAGGGTGTAGGCGATCGTAGGCCACTGGGACGTGGTACCCATGTGAAGGAGCTTGGGCTTTACATTGCAGATAAAGGGCCCTGTAGGCTCTCAGCTAAGGCGGGAATGTCTTTCTGAATCGCCTCCCCACTCCCCTGTGCAAAGCAGATTGAGAGAGTAGATGAGGTGCACAGCCAGGTTTGAAGCAGGGCAGCAAATGTGGTCAGACTGCCATTTTGAAGGAGCGCTCAGGCTACGAATGGAAGACAGAGGAGGTGGGAAGACCTTTAGGGGGCTGTTGCAAAGCTCCACACAGGGGAGATGATGCCTTGGGGTGGATGGGCGTGAAGGGAACAAATGGCAGAATATTTAGGCAGTAAAATGACTAGGGTTCAGTGACAGACTCGATGTGGGGTGAGAGGCAGGAGGTATCAAGGATGAGTGCCCAGGTGCCGTGACCCCAAGATAACAGCACAGGGGACAGGGCTGGCTGGCCAGGGGAAGGAGGGATGGAGGGGCTGAAGCCAAAGCATTTGGTTTGGGAAGGCCAAATCTGAGGGGTGGCCGGCAGATAGCCGGACATGAGTCCAATACTCAGAGTGATGCCAGGGCCTGGGATGAGGGTCTTTCCTAGCAGAAGCCTGTCTTCTCTTTAGGTAGTTCTGACTCTGGAAAGACCTCCCAGACACCCCACGGTGCAAAGTATGCCCCCAGGGCTACCAGAGTTTAATTTCCTTTTTACCTGATGGTGTTCCAGGTAGAAAAGAAGCCAGCGCTTCTGCTTCCTGTCGCTGCAGGATCTCTCGTTGATTGCAAAGAAGTAGGGATCAACGGCCAAGAAAACAAATCAATCTAACCTTTTCTGCTTTTAGCCCGAGTGACCAGGACCTCTTCTGTGCCGGTCAAATACCCTCAGAAGCCAAACTCTGAGATCTGACCCCTTCCCTTCACTTCCCTTAAACTCTCCTTCACGGAGGCCAGGGAAAGATGGAGCCTGCTTCTCTCTGCCTGGTTGCGGAGACAGCCCATCTCTTTGTCCAGGCAGAAAACAAGCAAGTAACTGAGGATCAGAACCTTTCAAAGAAATTCATCCATGCTCCATCTTCATGAAGGCTTGCTCAACTGAATTCAGGGTGTGGATGTGTAACAGGCACCTCCTGCGTGCCCAGCAATGCCAGGGCCAATGTGAAGGGAGGCAGCAGGAAGGGCTGTCACCTCACCTGCACTTGGGAGCTTCAGCCTAGCTGGAACACAAGACCTGCCCACTAAGATCAGAGATGCAGGGGGAGGGAGTGGAAGTATGAAGGGATTTAGATTCAGCTCCTCCACTTCGCGAGCTGAGTGGCTGCTAATATAAGGATAGAGCCGGTTGGTAAGGTGGTTGTGAAATGTAAATCTCCTGGCACATAGGTGCTCAACAGATGACACTAGGAGACAGCACTGACATCATGCTCACTAGGAGCCAGGGATTGCTCTAGTAACTCACTTAATGCTCAGTGTGCATAGCACAGAATAGTTGAGGAACTTAGCCAAGTCACATGGCTCGTAGTGGTCAAGTCAGGATATGAACCCAAGAAGTTTCTAGGGTTATTGGTATCTGTAGTTAAGCAGGGCTGGCATGAACTGTGAGGACCATGACGTTCAAAAGAGGAAGCACAGGGAGCTGGTGTGGCTGAAAGGCTACCAGGGGCAGGACCAGAGGTAGATTTGGAAGGTAGAGAACATCCCAGGAGGGAGAGCGCACACAGTAAAGGACCAGCAGCAGCAACTGTCTTTTGAGGACAAACACTATTATCTCCAGAGAGACTAGATGCCTTGTCCAAAGCTTCCAGGTCTAGATCGAGGTATCCTGACTCCTGTTCCTCTATCTCTTTCCTTCCAGAAAAGGAAAATATTCAACAGGCCCTGAAACCATCTGGTTGAAGGCAGAGGGACACCTTGAACTCAGGACCTCAGGTCTCCAGAATGCAACTTTCTGATACTATCCACCACGTTCTGCCCCACCCACAGTTCTATACCCATCTTGTTGGGAGTGCTCTTTGGGGAGAAGCATAACTCAGTGATTTGTAGTCAGATAACCCTACGTTGTTGGCCTCTTGATTCTGCCACTTACTAAACCACGCATCTTTGGGCAAGTCGCCTAACTTCTCCAAGATCTGTCTTCTTAACTGTAGAATAGGACAATAAGCCCACCTCGCAGGAGAACATACAAAAACCCCAGCCCAGCCCACTGCAGTCCTCAGTGATGGGGCGATATGGAGCGTCAGAGCAAACCCCGGACATGCGGTGTCCGCCTCACCTCGTAGATGTTGAACTGGCTCTGCCCGCGGGCCAGCTCGCGGTAGCTGGTGGTGAACTCCCCAATGAAGTCGTGGCTGCAAGGGAAGACGGCAGCTGAGACCACGAGGCCCCAGCTGCACTCCGCCTCTGCCCGTCCGCCACCGCTCACACCCGCCCCCCTGGCTCCCAGTTCTGCCCGGGCCTCTGCTCCAGTGTTACACACCAGAGAGGCTGCATGCATCCCTGCTAAGAGTCCAGGGTCACCCATGAAGCGAGAAACTCAGAGGTCACCTAGCAAAGAGCAGGGTCTTCGGGAATGGGACCCACATCTGTTTGGATTCTTTTTTGAACAACCAGCAATAAAAGGTATTTTGGGGACAACTGGGGAAATATGAATATGAAATGAATATTAGATGGCATTCAAGAATTATTGTTCAGTGTGTAGGGTGTGACCATGGCATTTATAGTTACACAGAAAAATACCCTTATTATTTAGACCTTCCCAATGAGATATTTAGAAGTGAAAATGCCATGATGTCTGTATTTGAAACTACATCCACAAAACACCAACGAAGCAGATACAGCAACATTCCACACTTGTTAAATCTGGGTGACAAGCCGAAAAGTGTTCACTAAACCTTTCTCTCTACTTCTTTGTGTATTTGACATTTTTTCAATAACATTTCTTAGAAAGACCATTAGCACTATGTCTGTCTAGGTAGCTCGAGGTGTTTTCTTGGTGTCCACACCTTCTGGGGCTCTGCTCACACAAGAGGGGGTAGTCTATGTCAAGTGCAGCAAACCCTGTCCAAAACAGAGCTGCCATCTCCCGGGGCTTTGCTGCCCCTGGCAGAGGGCAGTGCTTAACACGCCGGCCTGGGTGCCTACTGGAGAGTGATGGTGTCCCTGGGGCCTGGCCCCACCTCCAGCCTGTGATATATTTTGACTACATGTTCACTGCTCTCAGCACTCAGCCTCTGAGCTCCAGGGGTATCTGGTGGCTGCCCCCGGCTGCCTCTGGTAAAGGAGAAGTATGGGTGGAAACACAAAGCTGTGATGTGGTTAAAGGGCTGAGAAGAGAGGGGCAGGTTAAAGGGCTGAGTCCAGAGGGAGGACCGGCACTAGACTTTCCCTATAGGAGGGTCTGAGTGGGACGCAAGCTCCTTGGAAGGGGCCAGGGCCTAATTTAGCTGTGTTTGCACAGCCTTTATTTAGTCTCCTGACCACACCGCAGGCTTGAGAGGGTCCGGTGAAGATTATGGGTTCAAATCCCCTCTGCAACACTCCCTACAGTGCCGCTGAACGGACGGGTCACAAGAGCCAGGATGACATATTCGGATTTCGTTCAACAGACAAGCAGGAGCCAGTGAGGCTTCCGGACTAAAGCTGCGAGAGGCCCGTTTTTCCTCATCTATGAATTCGCAGTGACACTGGCTCCTTGGGGGCACTTAGGCCACAGAAGGTGAAGCCCTGGCCTCCCAAAAACCCTGAGTGTGAAGCACCCTCCTGCTGACCGGGCTCAGCCCTACTTGGGCACTGCCTTGTGGCTCCTGAGTCCGTCTGTTGCAGCAAAGCTGGCCCTCCCATAGCCCACTCCCTCAGGCCCTGCTCCCTGCACACTGCTCCTCTGAAGAGCCGAAGGCCTCCCTGCTAGATTCGGGGGAGTCTCTGAGGGCTGAGCTCAACTTCTGTACCTCAGTCACCCCACAGCACCTACACAGAGAACATGTCCATGAATGCTCAGGGGTAAACTAGTATCTGTGTCTTAGAACATGCACATTTCAGAAAATCCTAAATTCTCCCAAAAGTAGGGAGACTTTAGGCACTTGGTGGCTGCTAGGCAGCAATTTGAGGAAAAGGGGTATCTCATGTTCCTCGCATCAAATCCTATAGGACAGAAGCCATCGGGAGCCTCAGTGGAGCTGTGTAGGGACAAGCCACCAGGGCAGTGGACCTCCTGAGGAACACCCCGGCCCCCTTGCTCCCAGAGCTGCCATGGGCCCATGCAAGGGCAGGCCCAACCTCCCCCCAGGGGCTGCCTTTCTGTCTGCTTACCTGCCATCCCGATCCCAGTCGTACACCTCCACCTTGATGGTCCTGCAAGGCAAAGACCCATGGTGAGATGGTGTTGACTCAGGCCTGCACGGCCTGAGGAAAGGGCCCTTCTCATGCTCCTGGGCCAGAAGGGGATGCAGGGATGCCCACCAGGCTCCAAGAGCCCTCCACGGAGAGGTAGCAACCCAAGAGACAAAGGAACAATCTTTGGGCCTCTTAGCAAAGGTCTTAAGCTGTGTAGGGACTTCCCTGAATTTCAGGGAGGATACAGGAAAACAGCCTTCAGTTCACCCCACCTTCTCCTGGGCCACCCCAGATGGGGCACATGTTCCAGCATGCAGCCAAACTGTCAGTTCATTGGGGCGGGGCCATTATACTGGAACCGTGAATTTCAGGCCTAAGCAAGACTGGCTTTCCTGGGGAGGGGTAACAAGGCTGTGTGGTGAGACCCACAGATAGGGGTTTCAGTAGTGGGGAGCCAGCCCTGCCTGTCAAGGATGGACCCAGGGGCCATGACTCAGGGAAGGCCTGCTGGGCTTTCCCATGCCACAACTGGCTCCCAAGTGAGGGTGTAATTATCATCACATTTTAGCCTGTCTGCTTTAATTAGTTTGTTTTGACTCCTGTGCATGGGGCTGGGCTTTGGGAACCCATTTTATTTTTAGCCTGTTTCCATGGCAACAGGCTAGCAGACCAGAAGCAGGAGGAGGGAGGTGGAGGTTTTCAGGTTAACCCTTGGTGCCAGTGGTCCTCCAGGGGTGCCCAAGGATGGGGGAGCTGCCAGGATCCCACTTGCAGGGTTTGGGGAGGCGGGAGAGGCGTTAGGAACTGGGGGTCTCCAGCCTTCAGTTCTAAATGGGGCATGCGGAGGCGGCTGCCTGGGCCTGTCTTCTATTAACATCTCTTTGGGTCGCCCCTGGCCCGGGTCCATCTCCTGCGTCTGTGAGGAGTAAGCCTTGGGGTTCTAGAGCGCCCAGAAGGAGGCGCTGACTCCCTTCAGATGAGCCTCCTCAGGACCTGAGGGTGGGGGTACCACTCTGCCTGCGTCAGGGCAGAACTGTTCTGAAATGCAAGAGTGCCCGGTAGGTCATGCATGAGCTGGATTTTTATTACCAAAATGTAAAGTGCGGTGGGCACAGAATCCCACCATGTAAAGGAGTTCTCTAAATGCCTGTGGAAAATAAAAAACTATGTCCCTTTGAGGTGAATTATTGTAGAAAGGAAAAAAAATCTATGTTCTCAAAGTGAGCTGGTGAGCTGGAAAGGGTGAAAAGGGGCTAGGGTAGAGACTTGGATGCTGTGCCCCCAGCTGAGGGACTTGGAGAGGTCACTTAACCTCTCTGAGCCACAAACCCATTTTAAAGCGGGGATAATAACAGCCTTGCAGAACAGCTTCAAAGATAAGTCTGTGAAACCCACCTGGCATGCAGGTGGGTCTCTCTATAAATGCCTTCTTCTCTCCACTTCAGCATTTGGCCACCTTCAAATAGTTGTTCATGTGAAATTTACTTAAATCAGGGACCCCTGAGCCTGGGGACCTGAACTCGGCAGCTTCCAGTTCCTGGAGTGACAAGCTGGAAGTGACCTTATGGCATCCAAGTCTGGTGCCTAGCAGATCACCAGGGAGCCTTCCAGACATACAGACCCACCCCCAGGCACAGCTCTTGGCGGCTCTGGGCAGGGACCATCCAGTTTAAAGGCTTCCCAAGTGACTCTGCTGTGTATGTTCTGGAGTGATTACCTCCAGCCCCCTCATTTTCAGATAGGGAAACTGAGCCCTAAGGGTGCCCAGTGACTTGTCCAGGGTCACACAGCTGGTCAGTCAGTGCCAGCCACAAGCTCAGAGGCTGTAAGAGAACCCCAGTCATAGCCTTAGATACCCAAAAACCACTGGGAAGATTTTTTTCTAATGCCATAGCCAGAGGGCCTGCTTTAATTGGTCTGGATAGGCCTTGGGCATGACGTGGGTAGCTCTGGAAAGCCCCCTGGCTGATTCTAATGTGCAGCCAGAGCCACTGACCCCTCGAGAGGAGAGCACTAGTCTTCAAACTTGGTTGCACACTGGATCCCCTAGGGACCTTCAGCAATCCTGATGCTGATGCCTCACCCCAGAGATTCAGAATCAGTTGGTCTAGGGTGTAGCCTGGGTAGGGGGGAGTTGCTGAAAGCTCCTCAGGGGGTTTGAACTTGCAGCTGAGGTTGAGACCACTGAGTGTGAGAGTCCTGGGTGGTCTCAGCCCAGCCCCACTTGAGGCTCCAGGGATGGCTGTGGCTGCACCTCCAGCCATGGGAGAAAAGGAGGCGAGAGAACCCATGCCAAGACAGGGGAAGCAGTGGCAGAACCAGACAGCGCCGACTACTCTACTGGCAATTCCGCCACTGTGCAGCCCCGGCTGGGCTGCGCCTGGTCATCTCATGTGCCACACGTGGGCTGCAGGCCTTGGTTCCCAGCCCCTTAGCACAGGCCCCGCAAAGGCTCATGACAGACCAGCAGTGACTCCTAGGGACAACACCCAAGACAAGGGGCTACTGGGTGTGGGACAATGATATGAGCCTCTGCTGCCCACAAAATGAGCATCTTATTTGGTATAAAGAGGCTCAGAACACAGAGCCCCTAACCAGGGAGGCAGACAGCAAAGACTGCAGGCTCAGGGGCCAGCAGCTGTGAGTGGCACTCCCAGCCCTTCCAGGTACCAGCCTTGTGGCCCTGTGCAACTAGCTTCACCCTCGGGGACTTTGTTTACCCCTCTGTAAAATGGGATGACCACTCCCACTTTGGAGCTGCTGTGAGAAGTCAACCGCATCATTCTCACTGTCGGTATCGGATACATGTTGTTCTGTTCTCTCTAAAACACTCAAGCCTTTCTTCCAAGCTCCCATCTCCCAGACTATTCCCATTTACCATGAAAATATCAGTTTCATGAGGCCAGGGATTTTTGTTTGTTTTGCTTGCTGCTGTATCTTCAGCTTCTAGAACAGTGCCTGGTATACATTAGGTAATATGCTATTATGAAGTATCTGTTGGCTGACTCAGATCTCCTACAACTTCGTGAAGTGGGCCATATGCCCTCCTTCCCAAAAACTCACAAAAGGGAGGCCCAGATTGTGTGGCTTTCCCTGAATCACACAGCTGGTCAGTGATTCGAGGCCTCAGGGCCAGGAGCCAATATCCTGTGGGTCTCTGGAGGCCTGGGAGCAGAGTGACAGGGCCAGGTGTGTGTGAGTTTCAGCAGGCCAGCAGGGGTGAGGGACACTGGCAAAGACACCAGGCTTTCCTCCCAGGGCACCAAGCAGCTCTATCTGTCGTCTCCTCCAGGCCAGGCTGCTGGTCTGCCTCCTAAAAAGCCTCTCCCGGGCAGGCGAAGGTACATATCCCTGTTGCTTACAAATCCCAAGGGCCTGAGGGTTTGGCCCTAAACTGACTGAGAAGCTTCAGGGAGGAAGCGGAGTGTGAGGCCCCCAGGTGTGGACAGCGAGACTGGACAGTGGGGGGCTCTGTGCAGCCCTGGTTGGCCCGCAGTGGCTTTCCCTCCTCTGTCTGGTGTGTGAGCTGGGGATGATAAGCCACTCCTAACGGAGTTCACACATGCTAGCCTGGCCCCTGCTGGTGCTCAGCATAGCAGGTGAAGTTCAAAGGAGAAGCAACTGGTTCACCCCAGGGGGTGACAGAAATGTGAGGTTTTGGAGGTGTGAGTTGATTCCAATTCCTGGGAATCCTCTCTCCTGTGCAGGTGAGCACCCACTGCCCTAACGCCTTCTTCAGAGCCACTCACTCAACTTTGAGGTGTGGGTGACTGACAGCAGCCCAACCCAGGGGAATCTGGCTTAATAGGGACAAATCCTCAAACCACAGAATGTTGGAGGAGAGCTGGGGGACTTCAGGGAAGGCAGGGGAAGTGGGTCTTGCCACACCCCACTTCAACCCACTGGAAGGCTGGGCTCCAGTTCTGCTCAGCTGGGTCACTTGGGTTTGGACTAGAGACACAGAAAAGGCAGGGGGTCCCCAGACCAAAGGTTCAGCCCAGAGGCAACCTCTGGAGAAGGGAAAGTACCTCCTCCTTGCCCAGGCAAGTCACATCATCTCTACTCCACCATTTCCCCATCTAAGAAATGGACGTGTCATTAGTACCACCTTCTGGGGTGACTGTGGAATTTAAATTCACAAAATAACACAATGTATTTAAAGCAATTAGGACAATTTGGCCCAGGTACTAAAGAATCAAATAATCTTAACTGGTTCCACGCCGGTCACTCCCAGAACACTGCCCTTTCTCAGCAGATCCCTGATTCTCAGCCTCCTGGCCTGCTTCTTCACAATAGTAATTAGTACTTTGAATTCTCCTCTCAGCTCCCTGACCATGGCCGCCCTCCTCTTGGTTCCCCCCATCTCTCTGACCATCTCCTCTTCTTTCTCCTGCTCCTGACCTATAGCCTCCCCAACAGGGCTTTGGGCACTTGACCTCTGCCAGACCCTATCCTGAGGATTCAGGCCTCTGCCCTCCTCTCCCCTCCGCTGAGCACCACTGTGCCTGCCCCACAGCTGCTACTCCGGCTCCCTGTTATACTTCCCATTTCTGTTGGGGATACCGTCTTCTCTTGGCCCCCAGCTCTGTACCCCAAGATCTCCTCATCTCTTTTACCCCCATATCCAGGCAGGTGTCAAAGCCTTTTGAGGCCTCCTTCTACCTCCAATCCCAAAACTGACCTGCCCTGAGTCCCTGGGCAATGTTCTGAGAGCCCTCCTCCAAGCACACCCCACTCCCACCATGGCTTGGCCATGTGGCAGCAGAGTACTGGGGTTAAGAACACAGATTCTAGAGCCAGCCTGCCTGGGTCCAGATCCTGGTTCTACCATTGACTGGCAGTTAAATACTGAGGAAGTTACCTCACTTCTTTGGGCCTCAGTTTCCTTACCTGTAAAATGTGGATAGCATTAGTACCTTTTCCAGAGCTGGTACTAATTGTTGGGAGTATTAAATTAGTTCATATCCATAAATTACCCCAAAAGTGCTTACAGGAGCCTTAGCTATATTATTATTCCTATTGTTATTATTATTATTGCCTGTCTGTGTCCCACCCTGGCCTGGGAGTAACCTAAGAGGGAGGCTTGGGTCTGATAGCTCAGTATGCCCACAGCACCCAGCAGGGTGCCTCGTGCCTGGCTGGCTTGGAAGACACGGCTGCTGGATTAAACAGAATGTGTCCTGGGAGGCTTCAAGAGGTGCCTTGGAAGGAGAGGGGAAGTGCTATATTTTCCTGCACAAGGTCTCCTCTCCTGCCCTGAGAGGGCCTCCCAGACACTTGCACCTCCTGAGTGGTTATCGGGTACATAGGTTACCCTGGGGCTTGGCAGGAGACAGGCTGCTGGCTCATCAGGCAGCGTGATATGCCTGGTGCATTAACACCACTGTCACTCACGTCACAGTCGATCTGTTTCTGGCTGTGGAGAAGGGCCTGAGCTGCCCAATCATCTTGGAGGGAAACCAGTCTGGGGCTCAGCCTGGGGGAGAGGGAGATGGGAGCCTGCCCAGGCTCTCCCCATGACCTGCCCCCTCCTGCCCCTTCCCACCGCAACCTCACCTCCTCCAGGGGCTGAACAGTGAGCCAGGCCACGGAGCAGCTGCTCTCACCATCCCTGACAAGGCTGAGTTGAGGCCCCCCTCCCTAGGGATGCAGGGCTGTAGGGGGCAGCTGGGACACCAACAACCTCTGGGCAGTGGGGCCAGAGGCCCGGTTCCTCCCACCCAGTGAGCCTCGGACTGCCACGCTCTCCCATCCTTGCGTTTCCCCTCCCTCCCTCTCCAGCTCTCTCCGGCCCAGCCATTCCTCCCTCACCCGTTCCTAGGAACCGACTCTGCTCTCCAGCCTTCTCTGAGCCTCCTTTAGATCCTACTGCTCCAGCTAGCCTGTCCTCCCATTCCTCACCCTTCCAGAAGCCCCAGGACCTGGCCAGACGTGTAATGGGGATTTGTTTGGCTGGAATGCCTATTTCGGTCTCCAGTCTCACTTTGCAGTTATTCTGCTATCCAAAATACATGTGGGCAGATATGAGCTGTGGTCAGACTAAAAGTCCCCTGGAGATGGAAATGCAGCTACATTTCCTTGAATGCTGCACAGCTGGAGGCACAGTGCTGAGCACAGAGTAGGTGCTCAATGACCACCTCTGGAACAGATGATGGCTTTTCCACAAAAGGCAGGAAAAGGAGCCACTTCATCTCCAGGATCAGCAACCTAATAGGGCAGCCTGAGGGTTTCCTGGAGGGAGACAGGGGTGCCCATAGCCATCCATCACTCCCTGCCCCCACCACACAAACCCTGTCAGTAGCCACTGTGAGCCGGGTTCCAGGGAACCCATGCCAAGCAGCCAGCCAGGGTGACCCAAGGTGTCTGTCCTGATAACCCAGTATTCTTATCTGAGTAGCCAGCAGGGGCCCAGCTTCCTCGTCTGCCTAGGCAGCCCTGCTGTGAACCCCCTGCGGACTCACCCACCAGCTACAACAATCACCAGGAAACCAGCTGGGTTCTCACAACTTAACACAGACCGATCCTATGTTGCAGCTCCCATCGTACATGCCCCTCCCTCCTCCGGCACTACCACAATTTGTAATTATATGTTTCGTTGTGTGATTATTGGATTAATGTCTGCCTCCCGGATGAGCATGTAAACTCCAGGAAGTTGGGTGAAGGGTGAAGACTGTGTGCTTTTCTCCCTGCTGACTTCTTAGCCTCTAGCACAGTGCTGGGCACATGGTAGGGAGGCAATAAGGGCTTGTGGATGAATTGCTGAATTTGATATTTTATGTACACCAGAGCCTTCTTGTGTAGGCTGTATCATATGAGCTTTGGAGCAGCTCTCTAAGGTAGGTAGACATTTAAATACCCATTTTACAGGTAAGGAATTGGAGGCTCAGACAAGACAAAGCTTGCCCAGGTGCTCTTTAGTCACAGAGCCAGAATTAGAAACCAGGTGTCTGCTATCTACACTCAGCAATCTATATTCAAACGATGATGATGATAGCTAGCATATAATAAGTAGTTTCTACCAAGTCAAAAGGTTCCATGAGCTCTCTGTACCCACCTTTCACCCCATTTATAGCAACTTGGCTGGTGCAGAGTATCTTGGATCCTCACTCCCCAGACATCATCCACCAGGAGTTACTGTTAGGAACCAGGCTACCTCTGTATCTAGAGCCCCATCCCACCCCCAGCTGCTCCTCCACTGGAAATAATGAAAAGTCAGGCTGCTGAGCTCCAGCCTTCCCCAGAATCCCAGGCAGCTACCTCCCCCGAGCCTGGGGAGGTCCTCACCAGCAGGGATGCAAGACTTGACAGGAATGAGGCTGGCAGCAGGGAGGGGAGGACCGTGAGGACATGAAGGCAGACGCTGCCCAGGAAGGGGGAGCATGGGGGTGGGGGAGCTCAGCCCCGGGTGGGGCCACACACGCACACCTCCAGGAGGCTCCGCTCAGGGTGCCAGCATGGCCCGCACCAGCGTGCACCCTTCCTCCTGCACCTGTGCTGGGGGAGGGGCACGTCCTCATCTCACCGGTCATAGTCCCCGTTGCAGAGCGCCCTCACAGGAATGGAGAAGGTTTGCCACACTGGATTTAGGGTGTTCTTCATGACCTCAGTCTTGTGGCAGATAGTGAACCTGGTAAAGAAGAGAAGGAAAGTGTCAGGCCAAACCCAAGGGAGGCAGAATCCAGGTCAACAGAGGGACCAACCTATTAACCCTTGCATTTGCAAGACAGGGCAAACTATGGCTTTGTGAAGGGATGAGGTGCCCATCACTAGCATTTTCTAGGCAGAAACTAGATGGCCATTCCTTGGTGAGGCTTCGGAGAGGATTCCTACACAGATGGGGAATGTCAGGAGATGCAGGTTCTGACCCCTGCTCTCTGTGTGACCTTAAGCAACCCGTCCCTCTCTGGGCCTCTGTTTCCTCACCCCTAAACCCAGGGAGTTGGCCACTATCAGACACTCTTCATCTGAAATCCACAGAAGCTGTTGATGGGCTTTAGGGGTCTGGGATCCCTTGAAATTGTGCAGGAAATTGGGTGTCAGCGTTTTGCATGCTTGCTGTTTGCCTGCCTGGAGCACTCTCTGCCCACGTCCATGTTCATGGCTCACCTGCTCACTTCCTTCAGGTTTTTACTCAAAGGTTACCTCTTTGACATGAGTGCCTGCTCTGAGCACCGTATCTAAAATTTATAACCCCCTTGGTCTCCTGACTGACATCCCCTAGTCCCCTCCTATATTTTATTTCCCGTTTAACCTGTCAACATTTGACATTTGACATGGCATATTTTTCTCCTTATTTATTTTATGGTCTGTTACTAAAATGTAAGCTCTGTAAGGGCAAGGGTTTCGTCTTCTTTAATCACAGTGTCTGGCACTAGTAAGTGTCCACCAAGTATTTTTTTTTAATTAACTGATGAACAGATGTATTTCTCAGGGGAGAGTTTCCATAGCTTTCACCGGCATTTCAAACCAGTGAAATTAAAGCCCTCGGCTTAGATGATTTTTAAGACCTTTCATCTCTTTCAGTCTGAATTCATGAGCTTGTTTTGCAGACTCAAAGTGCAGGGTGGGCTTATCCCAGCTAGGCCCCATCCCTGCCCACTCGCCAGGCCATGCCTGGCTGGCCCCATCCTGGGAGCCTGCCCTGACACATGGAGGAGCAGCCAGGAGCCAGAGTAGAACTAGAGTGGACCTAAGATTTCCCAGCAGCCATCCCAACTGCCTCCCAGCTTGGAAAGGTCACCCAGAAAAGTGCATGGGGCCCTTCCATGCCCACACAGCCTGTGCCATTTCTTCTCTGGCAATTTTCAAGTCAAAATGTCATTCCTGTCATTGCAGCTCAGCGTTTCTCTTCTCTGCTCCTTCTCACCCACCCACTGGAGTGTGGAGATACATGTGGGAGACCTCCCCACACACCCCAGAGCTGGTGACAAAGACAGAAATGGGGATGTGGAAGGAGGAGGCACTGCTACGAACTCATGGCTGGGACAGGCAGGCAGAGCAGGAGGAGGAGGAGGACTGGGAGAGACAGGCAGGAGGAAGAATCGGGAGTAGAACTGAGCAGCGAAGGAAGGGAGGTACACACCATGCAGAAGCCCTAACTGGGCTCCAGAGGCCTCCAGCCTAGATCAGTCACAGACATACAGACCTGCTGTGCGTCCTCCCAGCCCCATCTCTTTGGAACCATTGACTTATTGGTCTCCTCTTCCTTGCCAGCCAAACTTCCTGACCAGGTCTTCTAAGCAATCAGCCCAACTTCCTCCCTATGTGTTTCTTCCTGAGCCCTGTGTAGTCTGGTTTCTGCTTCAGACTCTTGCCTAAGTGCTTTTTTTAAGCTCCCCAACCCAGCACCAAATCCACAGGCCCCTCGACCCCTTGCACTTGCCATGGGAGACCATGCTCCATTCAATTCGTTTCAACACACCCTCAGGGCTTGGGACAGGACAGCATTACCCAGTGGGGTCAGACAGATCTGGGCTCCAGTCCCAGGCCCACTACTACCAGTTGTGCAGCCCTAGGCAAGTGACTTTCTCTCTCTGAGCTTCCCTTCCATTGTAAAATGGGGATACAAACAGTAGCTAATGCTGCCAAGCCCTGTTCTAATTACACGAATTAACTTATTTGGTTCTTACAGCATCCCCATCGTACATCCCAAGAACTGAGTCACAGAGGTTATAGCTGCACTGTCCAAATTGGTAGCCACTGGCCACATGTGGCTATTTACATTTAAATTAACTTAAATTACAATTAAAAATTCACTTCTCCAGTCACACTAGCCCCATTTCAAGTGCTCAATGGCTACCCATGGCTACTTGGTGACCAGACTGGATGGAGAGATACAGAACATTTCCATCATCCCCAAAAGTTCCACTGGGTTAGAGACTTGCCTGAAGCCACAAGGCTAATTAATAATCGGCAGCCCCGAGCCAGGCCCAGCAGGCAGCCCGCAGAGCCCTGCTCTCCGCGTCACATTCTTACTCCCAGACCAGTGGTTGGGACTGAACAAGACACGGCAGGTGCAGGGCCAGGAGCACACTGGGTGCTCTGTGACGCTTCCTTCCCTCTCCTTCCTAGTGCGGCAGGCGTGACATTCCACTCCCTGGGTTCCCTCCCCGGCCTTTCTCCCATCCTCCTGACTGGAGTGTCTCCCAAATCTTCAACTCCTCTCTCTTCAAACTGTGAGGAACCACTCTGCTCTCACCATTCAGCCTCTGACCTTCGTAACTGCTCATTCCCAGGTGCCTGCAGTCTGGCCCACCCCTGGGGGGCTTCAGGGTCAGTTGCTCCATCGCCCTTGCTGTCTCGGCCTAGAGAGGTTGATCCATGCTGCCAGTGAAACTGGTCCCCAGCTAAACTCCCAGCACCATGTGACCGGCTCCTGCCATTTTCAGCACGCTGGTTCCCCGCAGCCCCATGCTCAGGGGATTGGGACCCCCCCACCCCAAGTTCTGCCTGGTGCAGTCTCCACACTGTCCTCTGCCCGGTACTTCCCTCCCCACGTCCTCCCTGCCTTTCCACAGCACAGCTCGCCTGGGCGCCCAGCGCCTCCCACCTGCTCACGGTGTCAGTCACGAGTCTCTCCCTGTTCCCTACCCCTCCCCAGACATCCTACTCAGCGCTGCCAGAACCACCACTGGCAAACACTGTGCCACACACCCCTCTTGGCTCCCAAACCCAAATCCCTCCCTCCCTCTGGCCGCGGGCCCTCACCTCCCAGACAAGAGACAAGCCCCGTACAACCCTGGCGTTGCCTCTCTGGCGGGGACTTGTGTGGACAGTTCCATGGGCACCCAGAACGCCGCTCTAGCCTTTTCCTCCCCCACAACTCCCCACAAGTCAAGTCAAAGTCAACATGAATTATTTAAAGAATCCTGCTGGGAGTCCTTTGGTGAAACAAAGAATCCTTTTGTCATGCAAATGATCACACCTAATTTCCCTTGTTTTGTACGTTTAAGTTTCAAAATCAGCTTTCCTTGAACTGAAACATACCTCCTCACTGCTTCTCCCTGCCCCCTCCACACACTCACGCGCGCGCGCGCACACACACACACGCACACACACACACACACACACGCAGAATTCCAGAATCCAGGGGAACTTGGTACAAACCTTTCTGCCCTCTGCTCAGGGCACACTTGCTTTGCACACACCTTTTGTTCTCCCCTGTTCCTCCCACTGTGGATCCATTTTCTTTCCCTCCTTCAAAACCTGCTTCCAAGTTCCGCTTCTCTGGCAGCGTTTCTCTAATTAACCTCCCTGGCCCCACTGCATCTTCATTCTGCAGAATCTCAGCCGTGAGTAGCCATGGCCTCCCAGAGCTATGGTGCTGAAGGAGACCGTGGAGACAGCCTAATCCAAATGGCTCATTCTACTGATGAGAAAACAGGCCCAGAGAGGGGGCATAACTTGCTCTGGGTCACACAGCCAGTTGGTGAGGAGGACCCAGGTCCCCAGACTCTCAACCTAGAATCTGTCCCTCTGTGTACATGGCTGACCTACATTTGCCCACATGTTGTGGGTGTTTCCATTGTATTGTGGGTGGCTTCTAGATTAGGGAGAGGAGAGAAGGAAATGGGGGCTTCAAAGGCATGTAAGTTTTGAAGGCAAGGTGTGGGGCTGAGCAGAGAAATGGGCCCAGATTTGCCATGCCTGCACATGCAGTAGTGAGGGGACATGTAGCAGGGTGTTCAGAGGGCTGGAGGTAGACGACTGGGCTTGGAGACATGGACTGATTTGTGTGGAAGAAGGAAGGATCTCTCAGAGCTGGAGAACTCACGTGCCATCCTCATTGCTTCTGTAGAACACCAAGAAGGGGTCAGACTTCCCAAAGAAATCTTTCTTGTCCAGCTTGTTGGCACAGAACTGCATTGTGGCGACATCCTGAGAGGAGGGAGGGAGAACAGGAGGGTGAGGTAGGACATGGCTGGAGGGCACCCCAATCCCTGCAGAAACACAGCCCCAGGATGCTAGAAAACATGCGGACCCACATGCCTAACTGGTTAGAAAGGACAGCATCTTAATGTGCCCCATACCAACTAAGGGCCAGGGCCTTGGCTAAGATGCCGGAGGGTCTCATTTCATCTTCAACCAGCCCCACCCAGCAGGCCAAGCGCTTGCAGGTGCATGCTGGAGCTGGCTGCCCCACTGTGAATCTGCCACTTTCTAGCTGTGTGCCCTGGGAGCGTCAGTTTCCCCTCTGTGACATGGGGCTGATTACAGTACACGCCTCAAAGGGCTGTGTTGAGGGCTAAAAGAGATCGACGTGAGAACTGCTTAGTGGAACGCAGCCACACTGCACCCACGCCATCAATGTCAATGAACGTGGTTTCATTACTATTGTGCTGAGTGGCTCAAAGAGGCGAAAGGCCAAGAGTGACCCAAGGCTACTCCGAGCCAGCCCACAACCCCGGAGCCCTCACTCTGTCCACATTGCCTCACTCTCTCACTCATATGTGTAGCCCCAGAGGACAGTCACTTTCACACCCTCTAACCCACCAGAGGCTCTCCCAGCTGTCTCAGCTAGATGTGGCCAGGGTCATGTCCCATTTACGGCTGAGGAGCCCAGGGCTCAGAGCAGGGAGTGGCTCCCCCAGATTCACCAAGCAGAGCCTTGAGTTTCTGACTCCCCTGACCAGGTCACAACCCCGGCTGACCCAACACTCAGCCCTAAGAGGACAGAGAAGGGGCCCAGTCCCTGGTGGGATGGCTGGACCACTCCCCTCCCATGGCCCAGCCCCTCAGCCTGCTGTGGCTGACAGGGCACTGGGCAGAGATGCCCCCACGTCCTCCTCTCTACCATCCCCATGTGGCCTCTCCAACCTAAAAGCCCTGCATCCTGATCAACCAGCTGCCCACTGGCTAGAATTCAGGGGTCCGTCTCATTGTCCCTCAAGAGCCAGGGCCTGACCCCAGCTCTGTCACACTGCCCCGTCACACTGCCCCCTTCCTCTCAGTGGGCAACAGGGTCTCTTAAGATCAGTGTCCCAGGGAGGACCAAAATGGTGGCAGAGATAAAGAGGCAACCTCCCACAAGCTGGGAGGGCAGTCACAGCTGGGGGTGGGGGTGGTGTAACAGTGGGGAATACAGTGGCAGAGCCAGGTTGCATGCTTCAGGGCCATCCCTTCCTAGCTATGTGGCATATTCACCCTCTCTATGCTGTTTCCTCATCTATAAAATGTATGTACTTGCAGCACCTAACTCATAGGCTTGTTGTGGGGATGAAATGAGTTAATACAAGTACAGTGCTGAGAACAGCGTGCAGCGCAGTGTATGGCTCTAAAGGCCATGTGTGCAAGCGGTCATGGTTATCTGGACACTTCTCCTCTCCCCCACAGCCTGTGTGGCTTCTGTCCCTGCCCTACCCCCACCTCTACACCCTCACATGCCTCCCCTCCAGGACATCTGACAACAGTAAACACAGAGCATCTCTCCAATCACTAACTCATTCATTCATTCACCCGTTTATTAGATACTACCTGTGTGCACCAGTCACTGAGTTCAGTGCTCTACATCCTTAGCTTATTTAGTCCTCAAAACAGTCCTTTGTCACTTTTTTACATATGTGGAAGCTAGGGGTCAAACAAGGTAGGTAATCTGCCCAAGATCATCAGCTGGTAACTGGGAGAGCAGAAGTTCAACATGTATGAATGGATTTCAAAGCCAGCACACCCGTCTGCTTCTCTGACAGAGAGCACATCACAGTTTGTGAGGCCTGCTTGCCTGATTTGCTCAGGACTCCACACATGTCTGGGCAGGGAGGGGCTGGACCCTGGTTAACCACGGAAGTGCCTACGGAAGGGAGGCTCTGACGAGGGCCGGTCCTGAGGCTCGGTGGCCAGCCCACGAGGCACCCAGGTAATGACAGCTTTACCATACCCGTCATCATTGCCCATCTGAGAGGGACCAGAAGGCTGGACTGGGGGGTTCCAAGCCCTAGAAGCCCCAGGAATCCTAGAGCCTCCTGAACTATCTAGGACTTCAGACCTGGAATAAGAGAATGACTGACTTATTAAGCACTTGTTAGATGCCAGGCACTGTTACGCCTTCTCTTTACATTATTTCACTGAATCCTCATAACACTCATTTGAAGTAACTACTCTCCCCATGTTACAGATGTGGAACCGGAGGCTTTTAGAGGTTGTCATATGCTTCTAAGGTCACAGTGGGTAACCCAGGCAGTTAGACTTCAGGGCTTTTCCTCTCAGCCTCCCACAAGGACCTCTAGCCTCCTAACTCCATCCCCAGCAGTCCCCATCTCTCCCCAGGAAAAGTTCCAGTCCCACCCCACGCTGGATAGAGGCAAACCTTGAAATGCCTCCCTGGGGTGCTCCAGGAGGAGGCCTAGGACCCAATGAGCTGATCTCCTCCCAGCACTGGACATAATCTGTGGACCCAGCGTAAAGGAAACTTTGTTCAAAAGTGAGGTCCTTTGTTCAAAAAAGTATTAAGAAATTTCAAGACAGTGAGAGCAGAGCATGAAGCCAAACACAGGCCCTGTGTGACTGCACAGGCCACACACCCGTGAAGGCAGCCCTGGCCCCTCCCCACAGAGGCAGTGGGAGGGTGGCCTCAGAACACACCAAGAGAGGACCAGACCACGGAGGAGGGCAGTGGGGACAGCCCCTGCGAGGACCCCAGAGTTCTGAGTTCTAGTTAGTCCCTGCAGGCCCTCAAGCTCCCCGGGACTCAGTTTCCTCATCTGTAAGTGACATGCTAGACAGGATGCCCTCCACTGTCCTTTTAAGCTGGGCAGTTTAGGCTTCGGTGCTGATGCCATAGGGAGCATACTAGGATGGGCAGCCATTGGGGAAGGCTGGCATTCAAGGAACAGTCTGGGAATCCAGGACTCCTTCAGCCTCCCAAATCCAGCTTGGTTGTGTTTCCAGATGTGACCCCACACATCTGGATGTCACCTGTGTGACACCTGCACTGAGCAAACATAGGCGAGTCACATGGGACAACCCGCACTGGCTGATGGGTTGACATATGTATAATATAGACAAAATTTGAATATTTGGAACAACACAAAGTCCAGGGCAAAAGCTTATTTTGCTTTCTAGGAGAACCCCTTAGGACCCTGCAAGGTCAGGAAGGGAAGTAGGAATATGAGAAAAAAATGGATGCAGAACTTAATAGACTATAACTTCCAGGACTAGTAAATGCTGTGCTGGGAGAGCCACTGTCCCTGCACAGCACCTGATGGAACAGTACAGAGGAGCCACCTGGTCAGAACAGCACCATTGCCACCTACCAGCTGAGCAGCCTGGGGCAGGCAGCTTAATCTAAGCCCTGGTGTTCTCCTCTGGAAAAATGGCATAATAATGCCCCTGTGAGCCTGTTGGGAAGCCTAAAGGAGACGGCCTATGCGAAATACCAGTCCACAGGTCTAGCATGGAGCAGCTATAGAACAGGACCCAACACTCGCGGAGCGCCGTCTACTACTGGGCTGAACCATGTGAAATTGCCAATGTTCAACTATTATTTACCTATAAAAATGGCAATATAATATGGTTCTACCTAATACGTGCCAAGAACTGTTTTTACATTAATTCATTTCATCCTCTCAACAACCCTGTGAGATAGGTACTATTATTATTCTCATTTTAAAATGAGGAAACTGAGGCATAAAGATGTTAATATCCTTGCCTGAAGCCACACAGCGAGTAAGAGGAGAGGCTGGGATTGGCACAGGACAGTCTGGCTTGAAGATTAATAACTGAGATTCCAAATGATGACCCTGAATCATGAAGATAAGTTTAATTATGTTCTGTAGCCTCAGTTTGAGAAGTCAGAGAAGTGTGAAATCCATTTTAGAAAGGTCTCCTCCATGCAAACTAGTTAAAATTAAAAAATAACATAAAATAAAGACTGGCTCTGAAATCCAGCTAACTGGAAAAATCCACCAGTGAGCCAGACCTCACTCCCTGCTGATGGCAAATACATGCAGGTTGCTGGGCTTATTTTGATACCCAACCTGATCTGCCCTCCGTAACACAGTCTAAACTGGAAACATTCACCAAAAGCCCATTATGATAATCAGTATTGTTGTGCCATTGTTGAATCTGCGGGGATAAGACAGAACTTCTGAAAGATTTCTAGGCTATAACCAAGGCAAGCTTCCTCCCTAATGGGTGAGCACCCTGTGGGGAGTCCTTGAGACAGGGATCTGTAGATGTCCAGGGACTGTGCTTTTGAGGGTGGCTGTGGGTTTTATCAATAGTCATATGAACAAGACTTCAACTGCTCTCCTTAAATGGGGATTAGTAAATGGATCAACCCTTGATATACATGTGACCCCAGAAGAGGTTGAGAAGTGGCACTAAGATGGACAGATCCAGCAGGATTAGGGAGCACCAAATTCTGACTGAGGGTCAGAGGTCCCACTGTTTGCTGGCCTCAGCCTGAGCGTAAGGCTCTTTGAGCATATGAAATGCTGTTTTTAAACCAGAAGCATCTCTGGAATCAAGTGTGGAAAAGATAAAGCAGCTTTTGCAATACATAATTTCCTGCAATTTCTGCTTTTTCACCCTATCTTTTAAAAAAAACATATTAAGTTCTTCTAAAACAGCAGGATTGCCTCGATTTGCATCTTGCTGCAACTTAATCAGGCTGCTTGGGAGATCACAGCAAACATCCTTTCTCTCCAGGGTGACCTGGCCCACTCTAGCATATTAGCACTCCCTGACCCAGAAGAGGGCCACAGAGGTCAGGCCCAGAGTCAGTAGGTAGGCTGAAGGCTGGGAGAGGATAGCAACAAAGAAGAGGAGAACAGAAGGCTGCTCTGACTTGGATCTTGCTGGCAACCCCAGGGTTGTAACAAGAATAGGTGAATGCAAAATGTAAGGGGCTCCAAAAATCTCAGTAATCAAAATAAAAATTCTAATGTGGTATTTTTAAAAATAAAAAAATCTGCAATAAACAAAACATCAAAAATTTAAACAAAGCCATTTTAAAAATGAAGAAATTGAGGCACAGAGAGGTCAAGTTCCTTTCCCAGGGTCACATGGCCAGTAAGCCATGTCATTTGGTCTGGGTCCAGAGTCCAGGTTCTTAACCACTTTGCCCTACTGCTTGCACCCTGAACCTTAAGAAGCACTTTTAAATAGATGGAGGGGACTTGGTGACATTTATTGTCTTCTCTGTAAAGTTTGCTGGGTTTTTCAAATTTCCTGGGGTTACTACATTGTCTTTTGTAGTCAGAAAAAAAGAAGACATCAATTAAAAAGAAAAATAATCATTAGCAACAATTCTAAAATTCAGCACTCCAGCAGGAGAGAACATAGCCCAGAGATGGGGGTGATTCGGTGGGCAGTGACCTCTGGGAAGGCTTCTGCATTCACAGAGGGGCCCAGAGGCCCCACTTACCAGGATAAGATGGCAAAAGTAGGAGACCTGGGGTGCAGGTGTTTGGGGGCATCAGGGAAGACCTGATAGACTAGAATTTATTCAAACACAGATGGTGTGTGTAGAAGTTGGTCTAGGAGGCTGAGCCTGTCTTTATACACTGAGGTCAGGCTGTTTTCTTTCTGCTGTCTGAATGAGACTGACTTCTCAAACAATCCAGTTAGTGTGCATCTATTGATTTCAGAGACTGAAAACCCCAGACTGACCATTCTCCCTCCCACTCACTGAGCATGTGCATCTGGGACACTAACCAAAATCTATCAACTAAGTTCAAAGAAAAATGGAACGATGCAGCTAGGAGGATGTTCACTGCAGTATTAATTATATTGTTTCCTACCAAAGAATAGATTCAATAAATTATGGCTCATCCACAATTTACAATTATACAACGAAGGAATATATGCAGCTATTAAACACACATTTTCCAAGAATATCTAATGACATAGGAAAATAAATATGGATACCATATTCTACTAATTGTTAAGAAAAAAAAAAAATATATATATATATATATACACATGTACAGCCAGAAAGCACTTTGCAGGAAATGCATCAAAATGTCCACAATGATTATCTCAGGGTGATTTTTTGATTCTTTGCATTTTCTAATTTGTCCATTATGAAGGCGTTACTTTTTTTGCATGGGGAAAAAAATGTTTTTGTTTTCTTTCTTTTTTTTTAAACCAGAAAAGTGATTTCTAAGACCAAAAAATTTTACAAACTAACTTTTAAAAGGGTGATACTTGATCCAGGGATGCAAGGATGGTAAAATATTCGAAATCCATCAACATCATCCACCACATAAATAAAAAGGACAAAAACCACATGATCACCTCTATAGATGCTGGAAAAGCATTTGACAAAATTCAACATCCATTCATGATAAAAACTCTCAACAAAATGGGTATAGAGGGCAAGTACCTCAACATAATAAAGGCCATATATGATAGACCCACAGCCAACATCATACTGAACAGCGAGAAGCTGAAAGCTTTTCCCTTAAGATCAGGAATAAGATAAGGATGCCCACTGTCCCCACTTTTATTCAACATAGTTCTGGAGGTCCTAGCCATGGAAATCAGACAACACAAAGAAATAAAAGGCATCCAAATCGGCAAGGAAGAAATTAAACTGTCCCTGTCTGCAGATGACATGATATTGTACATAAAAAAACCCTAAAGAATCCACGCCAAAACCACTAGATCTAATATCTGAATTCAGCAAAGTTGTAGGATACAAAATACACAGAAATCTGTTGCATTCCTATACACTAAAGATGAACTAGCAGAAAGAGAAATCAGGAAAACAATTCCATTCACAACTGCATCAAAAAGAATAAAATACCTAGGAATAAACCTAACCAAGGAAGTGGAATACCTATACTCTGAAAACTACAAGACACTCATGAGAGAAATTAAAGAAGATACCAATAAATGGAAACACATCCCATGCTCATGAATAGGATGAATTAATATTGTCAAAATGGCCATCCTGCCTAAAGCAATCTACAGATTCAATGCAATTCCTATCAAAATATGAATAGTATTCTTCAATGAATTAGAGCAAATCATTCTAAAATTCATATGGAACCACAAAAGACCCAGAATAGCCAAAGGCAATCCTGAGAAGGAAGAATAAAGCTGGGGGAATTGCACTTCCCAACTTCAAGCTCTACTACAAAGCCACAGTAATCAAGACAATTTGGTACTGGCACAAGAACAGAACCATAGACCAATGGAACAGACTAGAGAGCTCAGATAAAAACCCAACCATATATGGTCAATTAATATATGATAAAGGAGCCATGGACATACAATGGGGAAATGACAGCCTCTTCAACAACTGGTGTTGGCAAAACTGGACAGCTACATACAAGAGAATGAAACTGGATTATTGTTTAACCCCATACACAAAAGTAAACTCGAAATGGATCAAAGACCCGAATGTAAGTCATGAAACCATAAAACTCTTAGAAGACAGCATAGGCAAAAATCTCCTTAATATAAACATAAGCAACTTCTTCCTGAACGCATCTCCTCGAGCAAGGGAAACAAAAGCAAAAATGAACTCATGGGACTACATCAAACTAAAAAGCTTGTGTACAGCAAAGGACACCATCAACAGAACAAAAAGGCATCCTACATTATAGGAGAATATATTTGTAAATGATATATCTGACAAGGGGCTAACATCCAAAATATATAAAGAACTTACACGCCTCAACACCCAAAAAGTAAATAACCCATTAAAAAATGGGCAGAGGATATGAAGAGACAATTCTCCAAAGAAATTCAGATGGTCAACAGACACATGAAAAGATACTTCACTTCACTAATCATCAGAGAAATGCAAATTAAAACCACAGCGAAATATCACCTCACACCACTAAGGATGGCCAACATCAAAAAGACTAAGAACAACAAATGTTGGCGAGGATGTGGAAAAAGGGGAACCCTCCTACACTGCTGGTGGGAATGTAAGCTAGTTCAACCATTGTGGAAAGCAATATGGAAGTTCCTCAAAAAACTAAAAATAGAAATACCATTTGACCCAGGAGTCCCACTCCTTGGAATTTACCCAAAGAATACAATTTCTCAGATTCAAAAAGACATATGCACCCCTATGTTTATTGCAGCACTGTTTACAATAGCCAAGATATGGAAGCAACCTAAGTATCCATCAGTAGATGAATGGATAAAGAAGATGTGGTACATATACACAATGGAATATTATTCATCCATAAGAAAGAAACAAATCCTACCATTTGCAACAACGTGAATGGAGCTGGAGGGTATTATGCTCAGTGAAATAAGTCAGGCAGAGGAAGACAAACACCAAATGATTTCCCTCATTTGTGGCATATAACAACGAAGAAAAACTGAAGGAAAAAAACAGCAGTAGACTCACAGACTCCAAGAAGGGACTAACAGTTACCAAAGGGGAGGGGTGTGGGAGGGCGGGAGAAGGGGATTGAGGGGTACTCTGTTTAGTACACATGCTGTGGGGGATCATGGGGAAGACAGTGTAGCACAGAGAAGGCAAATAGTCAATCTGTGGCATCTTACTACACTGATGGACAGTGACTGCAATGGGGTATGGGTGAGGACTTGATAATATGGGTAAATGTAGTAACCACATTGTTTTTTCATGTGAAACCTTCATAAGAGTGTATATCAATAATACCTTAATAATAAATAAATAAATAAATAAAAGGGTGGTACTTGAATGGTGGTCATTCATCATGCCGGACTTAACCACAATACCCATCTTACCTAAACATCAACCTGCATAGTTTTGAGTCTCAGAAAACTTTCACTGGGGATTCCTTAACCCTGACCCCCCATTCACCTTACCTCTTTCTTCTTATCTTTCTCCTTCCCTCTCAGGACTCGTCCCTGGTCTCTCACTGGAGACACCGGGCTCTCCCTGAAGTTTGCCCTTAGAGCAATGAGAGCTCTGACTTTATCAGGATGTAAGGCTGTTGAGCCCCCTGGCATAAGGTCCTGAACAATCTGGCCCCCACTCCCACCTACACCTTCACCTCTCTCACATCAGTCATCACTCTCACACTGCATGAGCTGTTCTCTTTGCCTGGACTCATCTTCCCCCAAGTAGCTGCATGTGCTCATTCCCTCACCTGTATGTGTTTTGGGGCTTTATATAGTATTATCCATGAATTTTCCTTTAGGATAGTAAAGAGTACTATAAAATGTTTGTTACAAAAGAGAGGCAATGGTTCTCACAGGCCTGAGGACCCCTGTGTACTGTGATTGCTTTCTCTCACTAAATTGGAAACTCCGGGAGGTCAAGGACTGAGTCAAAGCACGTTTGCTGAAATGAAATCAATGAACACACGAGCAGGCTATCGAGGCCTCAGGGGCGGGAGGCCAGGGGCAGAGGCAGTGCGCAGCTTCGCTCCCCTGGCTGGTGATAGGTGAGCCGCACTCTTGGCAGTGTGCGCAGGGGCCTGACTGGGAGGCGGTGAGGATGTGCTCTCCGGCCAGGCCTAGGTGTAGCTAGGGGTCAGGAAAAGGCAGGGCAAGGGGCTGCCTGCTCCCCGCGTCAGCAACACCACCCCCACCGCCTCTCTCCAGAAGCCCAGCCACTCGCCATGCTGGCTAAAGGCTACTGGCCCCACAAAGACCAAAAAGCCCATAGTGGTTCCATGTACCAAGGAAACTCGGCTTCACTGTGGAGAAGGGAAAGAGCCCCTGAGGGTAAGAGTCCAAGGCCTGGGCTAGAATCCTATAATCACAGGCAGGCCACCTCGGCCTCTCTGCACCTGTAAGCCAGGGTCACTCACACCGACCCAGCCCCCAGCCCTGTGGTGAGAACCAAACTGACAGTCAACATGAGTCCTGGGCAGCTGTGAGAACTATGCAAACGTTGGTCAGTATTACACAGAATAATAATAGTTTTACTGCCAAGCACCAGGAGCTCTTGGGTGATTCAGAGGCCCTTCAGGAGTTTAAGCTCATCACTGTCAACATCAAGTACCATTGAATAGTGTTTTGGATCACATTCTGATTGTGGGAACTTTCTTGATATTTAAATTTTAGATGAGCGAGGCTTTTCCATAAGCTATCAAAGCATGCTGGTGACCCTCTGGGGACCACCCGAAATCCTTTACCGGTCCCCGCCTGCCCACGCTGTCCCCACGGATGAAAGGAGGGTGTGCCTACTTCAGCAGAATGTGTTCTGAGGAGCAGGAAGCGCTGCTCCGGTGAAAAGTCGGCCCTCAGACCCCACCCTCTTCCCTTGATCCTCCCCCAGAATGCCGAGCTGGAATGGCAGAAGCAAAGCCGTTCAGATGTAATTATTTTAATTCAGCCAGATGCTGGGAATTAGTCTCTTTTCCTTGCACGTATTCTAGGGAAAGACAGACCTCAGCCAAAGATACCCCAAAAGAAAAGATGCTTGACAATCTCAGGAGGAAAGGAGGGAGCCCCCGCCCCCACCACCCCCGCCGCTGGGCGCGCCTGCACGGCTTAAATCAAGGAAACAGCAGCCATCCCTGAAGGAAGGGAAGGGAAGGGAGGAGAGGGGAAGGAGGAGGGAGGTTCCTGATAGATACTAAATGCAGACTGTTTACCAATCCTGGAAAACTAGACAAATAACAGCACCCAACACTGTCTAGAGCTTTAGAATTTCCAAAGCACTTTCACATACATTACCTTATTTAATTATAAACTAGGGAGGAAGTGACAGGATGAGCTAGACACTCGGGGCAAATTGAATTTAGGCTTCAAGGAATTCAGAGTCACTCTTTCTCGGGCACCCACTAAGAGTCAGGTGCCAGTTAGGCAGTCGCCTTGATGATCTCCTTTAATCCTTGCAGCAACTTTACCAGACCCAATATACAGGTGGAGAAACTGAGGCTCGGAGAGGTTTAGTCCTGCTGTCAAATTCCTCCAGAAACTAGGAGCAGTTATGTATGAATAGATTGCAGAGCTGGGGACACCACAGCCTAGTGGTTAAAGACTCTGACTCTAGAAACTGATTAGATTGCCTGGGTTCAAATTTCATTTAATCAGTGGCTGTGTGGCTTTGGGCAGGTCACTTAACCACTCTGTAAAATGAAGACCATAATACATCGGATATTATAATACATCATACTATATATTACATTACACATTATAGTACCTCAGATAAATGAGGCAATACATGTAAACCACTTAGCACAGTGCTGGCTCAGAATAATGCTCAATGTTGGCCAACATTTATATCTCTGCAGCAGCAGTTTTCAAAGTATGGACCAGGAACCTCAGGGGGATGAGGCCAAAGCTATTTTCATAATAATACTAATTAGGTGCAGAGTTTTCTAGAAGTTACCTGACAGTGATACCAGAACAGAATGACTGCAGAAGCAGATAGGAGAATCCAGCTCTCTTCTGTTAAGCAATTCAGGAGATTTACAAAAATGTAAAACAAGGCCATGCTTCTCATTAAATGACTTTTTGTTTCAGAAAATATGGTTATTTTTCAAAAAATATGTTACTTATGTTAACCTGTAACAGGTTAAGCTATTGTTGTTTGAAAATGAATTCACACATAATTTTTTAAATATTGTTTTAATTTCTAATATGGTAATATTGATAGCTGATGGACACAACTTACACTGACTTCCCAGGAAGAAAAACAAAAAAAATCTTATTTCTCCTAGTCCCTCCCAGATCCTTTAACCTGAGCTGGATGCAGCTCAGCAGGAAGCTAGGTTCCCAGGTTACCCCAGGCTTGGTTTTGTGCTCACACTTCATTTCCTCATCCGTAAAATGGGAATGACAATAGTACCTACCTCTTAGGATTGTTGTCAGGAGTAGCAATAACTTAAGTAAAATGCCCATCACTTGACAAATGGTAACTATCATCATTACTATATTTTATTATTAATATTAGCCTTCAGGTCCTCTGAGTCCCTTCAGCCGTCTCCATTTCCTGCTTCCCCACAGTCCCACAAAAGAAGCAGGACCTGAAATTGCAGAAGCTGCCTGGGATCGCAGACTCTGGCTTCCTAACACACACACACACACACACACACACACACTCTCTCTCTCTCTCTCTCTCTCTCTCTCTCTCTCTCTCTCTCTCTCTCTCTCTCTCTCTCCAGCCATGCACTCTCACTCCCTCAATCCCATGCAGGGTGTCACGCTACTCCAGAGCCAGAAGTGAAAAATGACAACTCAATGCCAAGTGCCAAGGCTCCAAGACTGAAAAGGTCCCTCTGCTGCCAGCGCTGGTGCCAAGGCAGGCTAGGCTCAAGGACATGCGAGTGGTGGCCATGCTGGGGAGTGGATGGAGCCCTGGCATAGGAGCCAGGAGACCAGGGCTCCTGGCCCAGCTCTGCTGCTGGCTATAGGCAAGTTCCTTCCCCTCTCTGGGCCTCCATCATATCAGCTGTATAAAGGGAAGATACGTTCTAGCTCCACTGTTATAGAATTCTATGGCAGCCCCAGGTCACACTGAGGAGCCCTGTCTTCCCCCAGTTCCCTCCAGGTACACAGGTGGTCCTGGGGTCACAAGGAGGCCAGCCTGACCTCTGTCACTGCCCCACCCCCACCAGGCCATATCCTGGGGTCCCTCTGACACTCACCCTACAGTTGCTCAGCTCCTCAGCAGATAGGATGATGGTGCCACATTTCTTCCCTGGGACACCACTGGGAGAGAAGATGAAAGAATGGCGAGCCAGACAAAGACAGAGACACAAGCCTGAACACAGCCTGAATCACCCTTCCTCACCCCCCAACTGCCCCACCGTCCAGCTCTGCCCCAAAGCCCTGAGATGACAGAGTCTCCTAAAATACTGTTGGCAGTGTGGCCTAGGGCGTTGCTTCCTGGGCCAGGCCCCCAGGCCTGAAGCTGCCCCACCCCCTTCTCCCCAAGAGCCCACCAGGAAGGGTAGTGTCTGCAGTGAAAATCCTAGAATTGGAAAAGCATCCAGACTCACCCGGAGGCTTCCAGACCAGTGGTTCTCAACCTTTCCATCCAAAGACCACTTCTGTGGGCAAAAGACCTTGTGGGCTACCCACCCCACCCTGCACCCAGCTGACCCCCAGAGCCCCAGAACATCCCAGGCTCTGAGCTGCTCTGATTTGTTGTCAGAGGGAGAGCAGCAAGAGGGAGTGCAGCAGAAGGACTGGTGTACTCCTGGTGGCTTGCCCAGCCTTTCTCCCATGGCTACTCCTTTGGAACTCCTTGGCGAGGGTCTCTCCAGACGAGAGTGATCGCAGCCAATCAGGTGGCTCCTCCGTAAGGTAGGCAACCAGAACAGGATGTCCACACCCCCAGAGAAACCCCTCCAGGAAGGCAAGTTCCAGGTGGGGCTCTTCCCTTGATCAGGAGGGACCCTCCCCCAGGCACCAGCCCATCCCACTCCATGGAGAGGTCAGTGATTGGGACTAACCCAGGGGGGTCCCAGTGCAGCCAGAGGCCACTGGGAGGGAGAAGAATGTCAGATTGTCCAATAGCTACATGGCTTTTGGGTCATTATTGTACCTATCTGAGCCTTAGTTTCTTCCCCCTTTGAACAGCTACAACTGTAGCATCCGTTTTACTATCTAATACGCACACACAGTGCCTGACACAGAAAAGGCCCTCAAGGAGCATCATTTCCTTCCCTGACCCCTTTCCTTACAATTGTGCAAAGTTGATAAAATCTAGCCACAGGTGTCTGGCCAGCTTGGGGGCTACCAGCATGCTGTCTGTGGAGTACACTTTGAGAACCACTGATGGAGCTCTTCCTGGCATCAGCTCCTGGAGGGAGAGGCTCTCAAACAGAGGAGGCAGAGGAGGCAGGGTGCTAATGAGACTGCCCAAATCTCCCCAATCAGGTGAGCTGCACAGGGGCCACATCTGAAGGTGGCAGTGCCTGCCAGCTTATCCCCTTAGACTCGGGCAGCTGAGCCAGTGCCTCAGAGCTGCTCCCCAGTGCTAGTCTGGCCCTCACTGGTGGTAAAGATATAATTTGTCCGACCAGGGAGAGAGAATCCTCACACCAGCCTCCTCGGCCCAGTGTCTCTCCATCTGTTTCTCTCTGCCTCTGAGCCTCTCTTCTATTTCTGATCTCTCCTTCCCTCCTCTCTAGCCCCAACCTGCTCAGCCTTCCTTTCTGCCTCCCTCCCTCTGGTCTTTCTGGTTCTCCCTCTGCGTTTCTCTGACTCCAGCTCCCTCTCTAATTGCTGCTTCTCTACTTCCTTTCAAACTAGCATCCACGCCCTTCCTAGGCTGTGAGCATCCCTGGGCCCCTGGAAACCCTTCCCCACATCCAGCTGGTCTGGTAGCCAATCCTGCTGCTGGGACCCCAACTCCAGAGAGCCCTCAGCAAAGACGAGTAGAGCTTTGCTTACTCAGCCAAAATGCTCATCTGCCAGAGGCAATTCTGGCTGGTCCCCCAAGCAGATGTCCCTGCTCCCTGCTGGGGTGAGGACCCTCCCTCCAACCAGCAGAGAGGAGAGAGATGGAGTAGGGAGGGTCTTCCTTGCCCACATTTGCATGAGGCCAGCCAAAAGCAGATGGTCAGAGTGGGGGTTGGGGGAGTGAGGCTGGCCCACCTCAGCTGGTGGGCAAATGCAAAAAGTGAGGATTTAACTGAATCTACTCTGTGAGAAGGAGGCTGACATCTAGCAGTGGAAGCAATGGAGGGGAAGTGAGGAAAGGAAATAAAGAGAAGGGAGGGAAAGAGGGAGAGAGAGAAGGTGGAGGGCCAAAGAAACCAGGCTGGGGAAAGAGGAAGGGAAAGGACAGTGCCCAGACCCTGCTGATTCCTGGCTCAGCCCCTACCTCTAAGCCCCATTCTGCTCCCGGAAGTCCCATAAGCTACTGGGGCTGGGGATGCTGGAGCTCCAACCTGGGTGAGGAGCGGGGTGAGCTATAGAGTGGCCCAAAGTGCCTGGATCCTTGAGGAGGGAACCAGAACCCTCCTTGTCCCCCTGACTGTGGCTGAACGCACAGTGGTGGGAGCAGGGCCTAGGTCCAGCTTTTGAGGCCCCCTTGGCAGAGCTGCCTGAATGTCTGGGGACTCCAGGGCCACAGACGTCTGGTGACCTACCCATTGGACACAGCTGGCATGGGTTTGCCTGTCCTGGAATTCAGGCTGAACGCTCCTATCCTGGGGAGAGAGAAGAAGAGAAAGAGCATGTCATGAGCTGAGTACCCTGTCCTGAGAGGCCAGAGCACTCGGCTTCCAGATTCTTGGAGACAGGTTTCTGTTCCAGATCAAACATCAAAATAGGACTAAAAGCCAGTCTGGGGGAAGAAGAGGGTTTCTTCCCAAACCTTGTTGTGAAGCGTTGGGCAACTCTAGCTCTGGGGTTCTCCAAGCATGGTCCCCCGACCAGCTGTGTTAGTGTCCCCTGGGAATGTGTTAGAAGTGCAAACTCTCAGGCCCCATCCTGGACCTCCTGGGTCAGAAGTTCTGGTGGGCACGGGGGAAGTCTATTTAACAAGCTCCCAGGTGATGCTCATGTCTGCTCTGTCTCTGAGCCTCAGGGTGTAGGCTGTGAAATGGGGAGATGGCTCAGAGAACTGTGAGATCACGGAAGCAAACACTTGTCTGGCCCAGGATAGATGCCCAGGCAAAGGGAGCTGTTTGTAGGTCTAGCCAGGTAAACTAGACTTATACACATGAAAACTTCAGTGAGGGGAGAAGATCCCCATCCTTCACCAGAACATCCGACAGCCCCCAAAACCTTGACATTTTTAGATCCTGCTCTCCCTGTAAGGCTCAGCTCATTCACCATCTCCTACCTGAAGCTTTCCTCAGTTCCCCCAGAAGGGGTGTCCCTGCATCAAGGGAGGACCAGGCGACAGTAGGCAGTAAACACACCCAAATGGCTTGTGGGCATTGAAGCTGAAAGGGGCAGATACACACTCACTCCTGAGACCCTGAATTCTATAAGCTTCAGAGACCCCCAAAACCTGGATTTGCTCCCTCTTCTTAATAAATGACAGCTATTATCATTATTTTCTATGAACCCGGAGGAGGAGACCTCTTTGGAGGATGGGAAGCCTTTCTGGGGGCCCTAAGGTTACTACACAGTCACTGGGGGCCAGAGGCAAGGGCCTGGAAAAGAGGTCCCCTCACCACACATACACATACACACACACTCACACAACACACCCTGCAGTTACCGATCACGGTGAGGGGACAGCATCGAGGGTGAACCTGGCAGAAGCGGTGGGTGGGGCTGATGCCCAGCCCAGCCTGATCCCCCTTTCCTGACTACCCTGCCCTGTAACCTGCATGCTTGCCCTAGTCTGCCAGCCTCTCTTGCGTGGGCCCTGCTCCTGGGGCTTCCTGAGAAACAGGGGCAAGCAAGGTCACCCCCACCAGGTGGCCAGCCCTGGCTGGTCCCTGAAGCCACCCTCAGGCTCCCTGTGAGAAGCCTTGGGATTCCTCATCACAGAGCCTGCTCAGAGGAATAACTTTCCTCTAAAAGCACTTACGGCCCCAGAATGCAGAATGTCCGAAGCAGAGCGAGATGCGGAAGGCCTCACCATACCCAGCTCCAGCCCACAGTAAGGTGTGACTATCTGAGGACTATGCTGTGGAAGTAGAACTCTGGGTTAAATCCGGCTCTTCCACTTCCTAACCGTGTGGCCTTAGGCAAATCTCTTCCCCTCTCCAGGCTTCAGTTTCTTCTATATAATGATAGGGGTGGGTAGTAGGAGGGGACTAGATAGTATATCAGGGCCATCCTAGGAATATGGGGCTCTAATAACTGAGCCGGGGTCCCTCCCAAAGACCTGGGTTAAAAGCCCTGCAAGAGCAAAGCCCACGGGATCTCCTTATTTCTAATCATCCATCTGACTGGCTGGCTGCTTTGCCCCTACCCTGAGCCAGCCCTCAGCAGGGGTGGCCAGGAAGTTGGCCCATCACTGGGGCAGCAACCCAGACAGGTCCACTGCCCTCTCCACTTACGTGAGGGGCTTTTGCAGACGGCTCCCGGAGGACCCCACAATCTCTCCAAGGGTGCAGAAGGCCTGGCCCAGGAAATCCTGCACATCCAGGGTACAGAAAAGACAAGTGTCACCCACTCTGCTCACAGCCACCCACTGCCTCCATCACCCCACCCCAAGAAGCATGAGGGTCCTGAAATGACAGGGTGCAGCATCAGACACACACTCTGTGTCACAGTAAAGCCTGAGGCCGACTCATAGTTTGGCATTTAAGACACTTTGAGATTGCTGGGCAGCCATGGGCAGAACTCACGTGTTTGGATAAATCAGGGCTCTTCGAGTCAACGTCATATCTGCAGGGAACACAGAGAGAAGTGAAGGCAGCTGGGGCACCCTGCCCACACCTGCCTGGGTCCTTGAGATGGGTCAGGACCCCGGCTCCCTGAAAACAGGCTCCAACATAATGGATATTTGGGAGTGATGGCTGGGAGGCATAAATGGGAGGCTTCAGGGGTGCAGGACTCTTGATTTGGGGTTCTGTCTCTGTTGATTTGGGCAACACCACATGGATGTAAACAGGTGCAAAAATGCATCGTGGGGTGAGCTCTTGAAATTTGTTCGCTTCACTATATATACATGTTATACCTCATTAAAAATTGAAAAAATAAACTTGCTCTGCCCTGCTGGCTGGTTCACAGGGGGCTGAGCCCCCCTATCCTTCACTGCCTGTTCTCCCATCTTCCCAGGGGAGGCTTGGCTGCCCTTGGAGCTCAAGACCTTTCCTTTGACCTTCCCTGCCTGACTGTTTCCCCTCACCAGGCCCGCTGGACCTGCCCTTGAGCCTAGTCACTCAAGGAGGGAACACCTTCACCTCAGCCAGCTGCAGGCAGGCTACCCTGCAGCTAGGCACCTCCCTTCACCTGGAGCTTGCTCACCTGGAGACTCACCCACAGCCCCTCTTCCAGAGTCCCCCTCACTCACACCGACCTGGCCTCACTGCAGCCCAACAGCCATTCTAGGGGCTGATGACTCCTGCTGAGGGGCAGTCATTTTCAGACCTGCCCCTGCCCTGAGCACTTTCTCTAGCAGTCTCCGGGGGACCTCTCCACAGTAGGAGCCCTGTCTGTCCTCAGCCTCAAGGCCCCATCATACCCTCCAGACCCACTTCCTTCCACTGCATTCTTCCCTTTGCTCCCTTAGGCCCCAAGCCCCCCTTTTCCCATGCTATTCACAGTTCTCTAGGACAGTCCCTTCTGACCATCCCCCACCCTTTAACAACAACAAAACAACCCCCCCACCTGTTCACCATCATCTGAACCTCCCCCCATCATCTTTAACCTCAGGAGAGGGGCACTGTGCATCTTTGCGGTGAACATGCAGATGCCTTGAGCCTGTCAGCCAGCAGGGTTACCTCTGTGGGAGCAGAGGCTGGAAGGGCTTTCCCACAACAAGCTTTGTCAGTGGGGACCTCCTAGTCACCTGGGGAGAAATGGGCTCCCCAGAAGTAGAGTGAGAGTTGCCCCAAGATCTTTTCTTAACCAGCCCCAGAATCAGGCAGCTTGCTCAGGGCCCTCCCACACTTACCCCAGAGAGATAAGAGAGGTGTTATTCCCTGTCCCCACCTCCTTCCCACCTCCTGAAGGCGGGGCTGGATTTCAGCTGTCCCTTTCATCCCAGGCCCACCCTGGGCGCCCTCTAATACCACAGCTCCCTCCACTTTCCCTGGTAAGGGAGACTCCTGCCCCAACCACAGGTCCTGAAGCACCACCTCCCACCAGTGGTTCTTCAGCACCATTTTCCACTTACAGGTCGAAACGGAGGTTCTGCTTCTCCTCAAAAAAGTAATCCACAATGAATTTTCGCACAAAGTCGGGATTGAGTGTGTTGTCGATGACTTCAGTGCGTCCAAACTGCAAGAGAGACAGAACGTGGACCTCAGGGCCAGGCTGGTGGGGCAGGGAGAGCACTGGACTGGGAGCCCCTCAGGCCCGGCCCTGGTAGTAATGGGAGCCATGCCTCTCCTGGCTCCTGGACCCCAGCCCTTAACCCCAGTCAAGGTGAGAGCTCCTCTTGTCTGACAGGGGAAACTCTCCATGTAACGGCTCCCCCCTCTACATCCTCTGCTCTATTCTTCCTATCTCTAGCTAGGCTCCACACACATTGGGTGGTTTTGATACCTGGATACCTGAGCAGGCCCTTCATTTTCCCACTTTACTGCCTTTGCTACACTATGTCTTCTATCTGGCTTCCTTCCTTCCTGACCAGTGGCATGTCCTCCTTTCCTTCAAGGTCTGCTGTTAATGCTGCTTCCTCCAGGAAGCCTTCCTGATTCCTCCAACCAGAGAGTCATACTTCTCTCTGAATCGCCATTGACCTTATGTCCACCTTATGACCACTGTCCTTCTGACTGATTCCACAGTGTATTTATTTGATGCCCCCAATTGTAAATGCAAGGGCAGAGACAGGGATTGTAGAATCTTTTAAAATCCCCACCTCAGGTATTCATGCCCTTGTGTAATCCTCTCCTCTTGAATGTGGGCTGGACCTAGTGACTCACTTCCAATGAGCAGAACAGAACACAAGTCACTTCCAAATTATGTTATAAATGACTATGACTTCTCTCATTCTGGCCACCCTTTCTTGTTCTCTCTCTCTTGCTCACTTTGAGGAAGACAACTGCCCTATGGAGAGGCCCATGTGGCAAGGAACTGAGGGCAGCCTCAGGCCAATGGCCAGGGAGGAACCAAAGCTGTCAGCCAACCCTCCTTCCCCAAGAATCTGAATCCTACCAACAACCACTTAGAGTAAACTTGGAACTCAATCCTGCCCCAGCCAAACCTTGAGATGACTGAGGCCCTGGCTAACACCTCGACCGCAGCCTGGTCAGACCCTGAGGCAGAAGACCCCACAAACCTGTACCAGATTCATGACCCTGTTGTTTAAGTGGCTAAATTCTAGGCTAATTTGTTACTCAGCAATAGATAACTAATACAAGAAACTGAACTTTCTTTGTATCTCCTGTAGCAAATACCTCCAGAATTTGCACACATTGCACACTCAATTATTGAATCCCATTAAACTCCCCAAATGACTTAAAGGCAATCACTCCCCATTTCTGGGCATCAGAATCACTGGGAGGGTTTGTATAAAAGACAGATTGTAAGCCTCACTCCCAGAGATTCTGATTCCATAGGTTCAGGGTGAGGCCTGAGAATCTGCATTTCTAAAAAATCCAGGCAAAGCTGACCCTGCTGGTACGCGAACCTCCCTTTGACAACTACTTGGCTAGACTGTAGTATACAGGGCTCTGAGTTCCCCGGGGTTGTCCCAGAGGAGGGCAGTGTGGGCACGGCTCCAGGCCATTGATTCCATCCAAGCAGCTCTCTTCTACATGTGTTCAACATATGGGATATTTTTAGTGAGATTTTGTTTTAAAAAAGGGACAGGGACTAAAAGATCATGTATAAAAGCACAGTACTGTAAGCTCTGTGAAGTGAGGACCTGATATTCTGCAGAGTAATCACGATAGGCAGATGAGTAATAAATACCTTAAATAGGTTGTTCATCTTTCTTACAAATAAACATTTTTTTGACTTGGGCAGTAATTGTCAAAATAAAAAATCAATCCCACCTATTAGTCCTCCCAGAAAAATGCCAGGACATGGCCTCCTGTCCTGTGTAGTAGGTAAGGCCCTGGTTATCTGGGACTTTACCTAGCACTAATTTCTACCCTGAATTCAGTTAGAAACCTGCCAAGAGAACCTCCTACCCAAGGCAGTGTGGGAGGGTCATCCAGGAGCACTAGATTTGGCACCTTCTTGCCCACACCCCCTCATCTAATCAACCTCTTATTCCTGTCCCTTCCATCAGCTAAACCTCTCTCCTGTCCCCACCTCCTCTGCCATGGCCTGGGCCAGGCCTCTCACCTCAACAGCAGCCTGCTAGCGGATCCCCCAAGTGGGCCTATTTCTAACACTTGACAACTCAGCTCCCCAGGAGTCCTGCCCTCCAACTTGAAGCCCCTCCCCTGTGCTCCCACAATCCTCCTCACACCATCACTGCACTTGTCACATACCCTGATAATGATCTACCGATGAGGCTCTTTCAACCCACTAGGCTGAGCTTCTCAAGCAGCAGGAACATCCAAGTTCCCCTCATCCTTGCAGCCCAGGACCCGACACTGCTTAACAGTGTCAGATGCTCCCAGGCGTACATGATTATACCACCAGGAACTGTGTTAAACATTTTGTGCTGCATCATTGTATTTCATCCTTTTATGGTAGGCTTCCCTTTCATAAATGAGAAAACGAAAGCACAGAAAGGCTAAGTAACTTGTCCGGGGGCACACAGCTACTCCTTGCTGACTTCAAGTCACAACCTAGGCTCTCTGGTCCAAGCCCTCTAAGCCACAATACACACTGCATTAAGGCCCCAAAGGCAAGGACAGCAGAAGTTCTCTGCTCCCAGTGACTGGTATACACAGTAGGTACTCGGGAATTGTTGAATGAAGTAAGGTTGAATGAGGAAGTAGATGAGTGGGTTTGAGTCCCAACTTCATCACAAGCTAATTGGGTGACTTGATCAAAGTCTGTTTCCTCATCAGAAGATGGAGAATACTACTACTTGTCCTGCTTCCTTTTTAGATTACCATCCAATTCAATTCAATTATTAATTCTACAGTTTTTAAGCACTTATTATAGACCTGGGGGTGTGCTGGGTACTGAGCTACAAACATAAATAGAACATGAACCCTTTACTTATGGACTTTTCTACCATATACAAAAACTACAGTGTAGTATGAAAACAGTGCTAACAGAGCTACATACAAAGGTCTACAGCAGGGTCCTCTCCATGGCTGCAGAGTAGAATCATCAGGGAAGTGTGAAAGTTACTGAAATGCACAAAAAGCAGATTACTGTGTCCTCTTTCATAGTAGTCCAGGATCTGCACCTTTCATTGTCATTGGGCTACTTTACAACTCTGTAATTGTAGAAAGCATAAAGTAATGCGAATGATTCTTATCCAGAGAAATCTAAATGAATTTCATTCAGTGTAATGCAATTATTTGATTATTATCCTATGGTTAATGACCAATTTCACATCTATTTATAAATTCATCTCAACATTCCTTATTGCCCACATATGTGTGTTGTTTGAATCATCTGAACCGGTTGTAACATTCTACTAATCCCTTCATCAATGAGTTAAATAAATCTTTGCCACACATTCATTTTATATTTGAATGGGAGCCATGATTTTAATTTTAAAAAAGTATACCCTTCAACAGCTTTTAAAAATACCCATACCCCACTACAGACCAATTAAATCTAGACCTCAATGGGTGAGGCCTGAACAACTGTTTTTTAAAAGTTTTCTAGATGATTCTAATGTGCAGCTCCACTGATGGGGGATGGAAGATAACTAACATTTACTGAGCTCCTGTTGAATGTTCAATAGATCGAGTGCTTTATTATCTCACTGGATTCTCACAAAAAGCTTTTGAGTTATTACCCATTTTACAAGTAAGGAAATTGAGAATCAGAGAGGTTAAGTAACTTGTTTAAGGTCATACAGCTAGGCAGAGCTGGGATCTAAACCCAGGTGTGCCTAACGCCAAAGCCCATTGTGTTTTTACTTCATCGGTCAGGGTTCCTCAAGCATTATGAAAATTAAATAAAGATGAGGATTACTTCACAAGCATTTATAGACGCCCACTGTGCACAAGGCAATAGGGAGGACACTGAGTTGAATAAGACTGGATTCCTGCCCCACCCTATAAATTTAATAACAATTTTATAATGTATAATTCTTGTTCCAGAAGAGTTCCTGCATTTTCTTCTTCCATTCTTTCTAATTCTTAATACCTCCTGTCTTCAGGCAAAAAGAAAATTTCTCCTAATGGCTTTTCTGGAGAATATTCTGGGTAGACACCCAGGATCAAGAGAATCCTCTGTTAAGGAAGCACCCTATCTTCTCAGTACAGTGCCCTCCTCCCTCAAACACCTTAAAAAAAACCTTCTGGTAGGACTTTAATAACCCCAGTCCAGAAGGAGCAAGCATTCCTTTGTGTGGCCTCTGTCCCCACCCCATTCCTGGCAGAGATTTCAAGGAAAACACCCATTAGGGAAGACGACAGCGCTGCTTTTAAAATGGCACTCGAAGCTTCAATAGAGGGGAATTCCCGAGAGATTGATCTCTGCCAGAAAAGAAAACAGAGTTCCCCTGGAAACAAGAGAGGGAGAGAAACTCCAGGGGCCCCCAGAATCTCACCTACAGCAAGAGAGGGGGAAAGAGAGCCAGGCTGGGCAGTGATGAATTACCAGGACACAGGGTTATTAACATATGTATATTACAAATAACTGCGAAATCTACAACCCAGGGACTTACTAAAGATGTTTTATAGCCTTCATTACTTGGGTTAATAACAAAGGAAAAAAATGTGAAAACGTGGACTTTAAAAATCCAAGAAGCCACCAGGTTCCTGTCAGGTCCAATTTACACCCCTATTAATGATGGCAGGAACACAACTGAACTGTTGTTAAAAAGAAATCAATTTGGCTGTATTTCGTTTTACATAGAATTATAGTTTTCATGCCGGAAGGGACTTGGAGAGATGAGGTATCAGCATGGAGCAGTGGGAAGCACAGGAAGGCAAGCAATCTGACTGCGGTGAGGCAAATCCTGCTCGGGGAAGAAGGGGAGGATGGTTAACCCCTCATCACCCATAATCCGGAGCTCAGCCAGCCCTGAACACCCAGCTCCCTGGAAGTGCCTGTCCCTCGTGCTGGTCCACTGCCAACCCCTCTGCTCACACTTCAGGCTCTGAGGATGGTGGTGGGCTCACAATGCTCACAGTCTGGGGCACAGGCCACCAAATGCAGGTGGGCACAGGTATTCTCCGATCAACAGCTCAAGGTTAGCCCCGTAATCTTCATTTAACCAAGTGATTCGGACTCAGAGCCCTAGAGAACTATTGGGTAGGTGGGCAAGTGTGGACTAGGTAGACCATGGTGTGAAATTGGGGGGAGGCTGAGAAAGCAGGGAGGGGAGGGGAATCTCCCTGGCCTGGAGGCTGGGACAGCCTGGTGAGGGAAGTGGAGGGTAGGGGGAAAAGAAAGAAAGAAAAAGTACAATGAGAAAGAAACCTGGAAACTAGGGTATTAACCCTCTGAAAAGCTCACTTCTTGTCCCTGCCAAGAAAACCCTGTGGGAAAAGCTCCTGACATGCCACAAAAGATGCTCCCAAGGGCTCCTAAAACCTATGACTAAGCCCCAAGAACATCAATTAAGCAGCATTAATTACATATCATCAGTTCCAATGAGACCCTCAAAGGGGAGGAAGATGTGAAACTTCTTTGAGGACTAAATTAAACGGCTTCCAAGGGCTCTGATACACACACAAATGAGGGCGGGTGGGCCCCTGTCCTGTCAAACTGCCCTGGACCAGCCGCTGCAGGGCTGGGATTGAGAGTCAGGTCAGGCAAATAAGGTATTCCTGCTCCACATACAACTATGAGTCTGTAATGGGTGAGTCTCTGTCAAGACTTAGGCCTCCTGACTTAGGCAGGGGGCTGGCTATTAGGCCTGGACTGATTGGAGGCTTCTCTGTGTTGGAGAGCCCCCCACTGCTGTCCCCACCCTACCCAGTTCCTTCTTAGTCTTGCTTAACTTATAAGGAGATCATTCCCTTTTGGGGGTTCCCTTGCCCTATGGGTTCCAGTTGGGTTTGGCCAATGGGAGGCACTGCCAATGGGAGGCAGGAGGAGAGAGAAGTAGGTGTATTTCTTCCCAGCTTGGCCCAGCTCAGCACCATGGTGCTGGGAGGGGCTGTTCCCCCCAGGACCACCTTCACGTCTCACTCATAGCCATCGTCCCCCCGACACTGTCCCTGCACACATTGGAGGGAAGAGCTCCCAGCTGTTGCTGGGCCCTAGGGGCTGTGTCTCTTGGGGGTTTCCTGGACCTCACCCATACCTTTCAAAGAAATCCACTGAATCTCTTTAGTTAAACAACTGAGTAGAATTCTCTTTCCTGCTGGGACCCTGACTTTCTCAAAAACACATTGACACACATGCAATTTCCAACTCAATTGAACATAAACCAAGAACAGTCCCCATCCTTTCTCCATTCTACTCAGACACTGTGTGCCATTTCATGTCACCAGTATAGTACGTGACACCCCATGTCCCATGCCAGCCCTCTGGGATGCAGGATGTCAGCTGAGCTGTCCCACCTAAGGGTCCCTAAGGGTCTCACTGGGGACTCTCCAGGACCAGGGCTTCCATCCCAGCCTCCTCCACTTTGTAGAAAGTGGCCATCTTGGCCCCATCCACCCAGGTGTCAGAGTGAGGCCCAGGTAAGGAAGAGCAAGTTACAGATTAGGGTCAGGGTTTGAGGTTCTTAACCAACTCTAAATAGGCTGATGACACCAAATGTCTGTCTATACATGTCTGCGTTTTCTGGGGTGAGGAGCCACGGTTTTCGTCAGTTTCTCAAATGGAAGCATGTGTTCAGAAATCTTTAAGAACGATGGTTCTGCCTCTGAAGACAGATCTTAGGATTTCCCACATAAAGCAGTAAACTAACTATAGTTAATAAAGCAGAGTCTTGGGTTCAAATTTGGCATTGCTACTCACTGGCTAAGTGACCTGGGCAAATCCCTTTACTTTTCTGTGTTTGAGTTTCCTTTTCTGTAAAATGGGAATGGCAATTTATCACACATTATAGGGTCTCTGGGGGCTTAAATGATTAGATTTATGTAACATACTTAGCGGGTGGCCTGGTACATAAAAACATTCTTGTAAATTAGTGATTCCACATTCTGGTCCTTTCTAAATCCAAAACCCTGGCCCAACCACCCAGGAAATGTGCATCTCCCAAGTCTCAGCCTTGTCTCCAAGATGTTCCTGGCCCTAACTGCTAACTTTCCTTCTCACCTTCCATGCCTGAGAAGGTTTCTGTCCTCTGTCTAAAGGGGGCCTCTTGAGGCCCCAACTCTGAATGAATTCGGACATCTTCTACCCACTGGCCAGGCTGAGGGGGAAATGTAGGGTTGCCCCTTTGCTTTTCTAAACCAGCTACTCTGCTAAGTTTCAGGCTCTGCCCTCTCCGTGGGCTCCCCACAACACCTAGCTCCCACAGTGCCCAGACCTCAGTTAGAAAAAAGGCAATAAATGTGTAAGGTTTGCTTAGACATCCAGGCCTGGAGAAAAAAATCTACTCTGGCCGCCAGCTGGAGAGGGAAGGCAGGAGGGAGCCCTTGGGCAAGGAGGCTGCTTAGTGATGGTGAGGAGGGAAAGGGGTCCCACGCCAGCTCAGCCTTGCTCAGAGGCACTGACTCCCTGGTTAGGGGGTGCTGAGCAAGGCAGCCTGGGAAGAGGCTCTCTCTGTTACCTTTAGATTTCTAAAATCTGTAGGGGGATGGCTGAGATAGGTGAAGGGGATAAAGAGGTACAAACTTCCAACGAGAGAATAAATAAATCATTAATTATTTAATGAATAAAATGAAAAGTTTCATTCATTGTATTGATGAATGAAATGGATGAACAGTGCAGCATAGGGAATATAGTCAATTATATTGTGGTAACTTTATATGGTGGCACTTCTTGTGGTGAGCATTGTCCAATCATGCTGTATACCTGAAACTGACACAGTGTATGTCAATAACAATTAAAAATTTTTAAAAATCTGGGCCTCTCCTTCCTCCCAGCCCACCTACTCGGGACAGTGCTGGCAAGCAGCTCGTGGACATCTCAACATCCAGGTCAACACCGTGCAAAAGCCCATGGCTGGGGGCATTGGGTCCAAAGCCAGTGTGGGCCAGGGTTCTGTTGCTTATTAAATACATGTGAACAACCTGGGTAGCTCTTCAGAGGGGGCATTTTCCCAGCACTGAAACCCAGCAAATCATTCCTCTCCAAGGGCAGGATGGAAGGGAATATGCACAAAGCACTGCATGGAGCATCTGCTGCCTGGGGGTCTTTGAGACTGATAATACCCCTCACGGAGCTCTACTGTCCTCCAAACACTACACACACGTGAATAAAGTGAAGGTTCCTATAGCCAGGATTCTTACCTGGCTCTGGTTGGCTAGCTCACTACACACATGTGGGCAATGCGTCGTTATTCACTCTATATAAAGAGCCTGGCCCAGTGCTCTGGGCAACAGGGTGGCATGGCTGCAAGGCTGCAGGAGAGCAGAGCAGAGGCTGGGGTGGTGGCAGCACCGAGGACAGAGGCCCAGAGATTGGCCGTGCAGGCAGAGAGGCCCAGAGGCAGAGACGGGCTTGCTGCATGCAGACTTGCTCTGAGTGGACGAGATTGTAGCAACTGAACTGCCTCCATGGCAATAAAGTTGGGTATAACCCTTTCATCCCAAGAATGTTCTACTGTCGTTTCTTTGGTCACACTGAATCCATAGTGAACTTGCCCGGGGCTGAAACCCATTGGCAAGACAACATATTAACTCATTTAATCTTCATAACAACCTTATGAGGCAGTACTATTATTACCCCCCTTTATAGGTAAGTTAACTAAATAAGGCTCAGAGAGTTTGAGTGGTTTGCCCAAGGTCAGACAGCTAGTAGGTGGCAGGAACAGGATTCAAACCCAGGCAGTCTGGCTCTAAATCAGTAAGTTATTGTTATAGTCACTAACCAATTAGAGGTTAATACTGTGAAAGAGGCTAGGACTACTCCTATCCAGTCTTTACTCCTGTTGTTTTCCCACTCCAGCCAAACCTCTGAACTTCATTTACTGTCCCTTCCACCTTGTTTATTTTTCCTGAGGGTCTAGGTGGCTCCATGGGCCAGATGACACAGGTGAGTCCCCTTACCTGCACCTCTGCTTACCCTCCACTCCTACCTCCAACCTCTACACACACACACGCACGCACAGTCCTGGTCCCTCCTGTGATTTCCATAAACATTTCTTGGTTAACAAGTTGGCCTAGAACTTCAACATTTAAAGCAGGGAGGAACCCGATTCTCTCAACCAGTGAGAAAAGAGAGGCAGGAAGGGGGATGGGGTGCTCTGACATGGCTAATTAGGTGACACCAGTAGAGGTCACATGGCTAGAGGGGCCATGACAGGAGCCCAGGGCAGGTGGCTCTGGCCCTGAGCAGTGCCCTGTTCTCCCAAAAGCTTGTCACTGCCCCCCCCCTCAGGCTTCTTCCTTGTACCAAATCCTCCTCCTTCCGCTTTGTATCATGACTTCTTATCTTCAAAACACTTCCACACATCTATGACCTCATTTAACCCTCCCACTGACCCATGGAGATGTTATTATTATCATCTCTATTTTACAGATGAAGGAATGGCACCCCAGGAGGCCAGAAGGACCTCCCAGGGGCACCCAGTAGTGGGGGAGGGTGGGCCGAGTCTCCCAGGAGTGACGGAGACACTGCGTCTCATGTTGTTCACCTCGGCCTCCTGCCTCAGTAATGAGTGGGTGGCTCTGCAAGCCCGAACATTCTTAATGGCCCCTGACTTAAGCAGCTCTTGCCTTTTTACAAATTACAGCTGGATGAAGCTTCAGAGACCTCCCTCTGCTGCCAAGGCCCCAGCGGCTGTGCTGGCCAGGACGGAAGGAGGCCGGAGCTGACAGGCCTCTCTCTCCCTCGATGCTGCCCACCCTTCACGAGCCAGAGCACCCTATAATTTTCATATATTATTGATGGCTTCTTAATTGGGGATTCTAAAAGCCTTGCTGCAGAGCCCAGCCCTGACCCCTCATGAATCATGTTCACTGGGATTAAAGTTAGAGGCTAGAAATCCATCTGATCCAAACAGCAATAGGAAAAGGAAATGCGGTGGGCTCTGAGCACAGGGACCTGGGTGGGTGCCCAGGGCTGCGGAGGAGAATGGCCCAAGATCTGGACACTGGTTAGGAGGGCTTGGGATGTGGGGAGGGGCACAGAGGACCTGGTTCCATGCCAGGCCTGCCACCATCTTGGGTCTGGAAAGTCCTCTCAGGTTCTCTCACTGGAGGGGTCCAGGATTCTGTGACCACTCCCTCCCTAAAAGTGAGGGAAACCAGGCAGAGAGCAAAGGGGCTCACCTAAAGTCTCACAGAGCAAGCCATGACTTCTGCAGCCTGGGGGCCTCCTACACTGCTGTTTGTCTTGTTGAGGCTTCCACGTGATCAAGGGCAGAGGTGAGTGAGGAGGTCCAAGGCTCCAAAGGCCTTCCCCACACTCAGGCTGGACAGAAAAGGTTCCCACTCTGGCTCCAGACACCAGCAGACTTCCTGACAAAAAGTTTAGGTTCTAAATCTGTTAAATCATCCTAGCTCCTGAGGGAATAGCCTTTTTCCCAAAGAGCCTGGCTGCCAAGCTGCTGGCCTCCAGCCCTGCCCTGGTCCTGCCTGTGCAGCTGAGCCTTGGATCTGGCCCAACACAAGGCAGGGAGGGGCCTGAGCAAGGCCCACCCTAAAAGCACTTTCCCCTAGCGTGCCCCAGAATGTCTGCAGTTCCTATCAAATGGCCTGAAATGATAGCATCAGTGGTACCTTCCTCTGGGTAAAGCACTGGTTTCTCACTTAGGGCCTCTCAGGAAAGCCATTATTGAGCATTTTCTAGCACCAGGCACTTTATGTGAATTAGCTCCTCTAATCTGCACACCAGGCTCCTGAGCCTAAGCACTTGCCCAAGAGCCCCAGCTGGGAATGTGGTGACCTGGATTTGGACCCAGTCACCTTGACTTCGGAGCCCATGCTCTCAACAGCTCAGCCACAACTGTAAAGTGCACCTGGATGCTAACACCAAAGAGTAAGTAGAGTTATCAGCCACCAAGGGACTGGGCCTAGAACCTCAGGGTTTACCTGAGCAAAATCCTTTCTTTAAATAAAATCTTGGGCTCCTGTCTGAGGTATTATACAGAACAAACAAATGCCTCTGAATGAATGGGGGAAGTGCAACAGGAGTCACACACAGATTCACAGGGGCCCAGCCAAACCCTGGAACTAGAAAAGCTCTGTGGCCTGGGCAGATGGTAGAGGCAGGAATCTGCACTCAGAACTTTGTCACACCTCAGGTCTGCCACTTTCTAGCTGACTTGCCGGGTGAAATAAGGACCCCTCTGTGCCTCTGCTTCCTTCTCTAGAGTGTGGTGATGGCCAAGGGGGATAACAGGGTGCTGCTCATATGGAACCACAAAAGACCCCGAATAGCCAAAGCAGTCCTGAGAAGGAAGAATAAAGCAGGGGGGATCGCACTTCCCAACTTCAAGCTCTACTACAAAGCCACAGTAATTGAGACAATTTGGTACTGGCACAAGAACAGACCTATAGACCAGTGGAACAGAATAGAAAGTCCAGATATTAACCCAAACATATATGGTCAATTAATATACAATAAAGGAGCCATGGACATACAATGGGGAAATGACAGCCTCTTCAACAGATGGTGTTGGCAAAACTGGACAGCTACATGTAAGAGAATGAAACTGGATTATTGTCTAACCCCATACACAAAAGTAAACTCAAAATGGATCAAAGACATGAACATAAGTCATGAAACCATAAAACTCTTAGAAAAAAACATAGGCAAAAATATCTTGGACATAAACATGAGCAACTTCTTCATGAACATATCTCCCCGGGCAAGGGAAACAAAAGCAAAAATGAACAAGTGGGACTATATCAAACTAAAAAGCTTCTGTACAGCAAAGGACACCATCAGTAGAACAAAAAGCCATCATACAGTATGGGAGAATATATTCATAAATGACATATCTGATAAGGGGTTAACATCCAAAATACATAAAGAGCTCACGCACCTCAACAAACAAAAAGCAAATAATCCAATTTAAAAATGGGCAGAGGAGCTGAACAGACAGTTCTCCAAAGAAGAAATTCAGATGGCCAACAGACACATGAAAAGATGCTCTACATTGCTAATCATCACATAAATGCAAATTAAAACCACAATGAGATATCACCTCACACCACTTAGGATGGCCACCATCCAAAAGACAAACGACAAATGTTGGCGAGGATGTGGAGAAAGGCGAATCCGCCTACACTGCTGGTGAGAATGTAAATTAGTTCAACCATTGTGGAAAGTAGTATGGAGGTTCCTCAAAAAACTCAAAGTAGAAATACCATTTGACCCAGGAATTCCACTCCTAGGAATTTACCCTAAGAATGCAGGAGTCCAGTTTGAAAAAGACATATGCACCCCGAAGTTTATCACAGCACTATTTACAATAGCCAAGATATGGAAACAACCTAAGTGCCCATCAGTAGATGAATGGATCAAGAAGATGTGGTACATAACACAATGGAATATTATTCAGCCATAAGAAGAAAACAAATTCTACTATTTGCAACAACGTGGATGGAGCTAGAGGGTATTATGCTCAGTGAAATAAGCTAGGCAGAGAAAGACAAGTATCAAATGATTTCACTCACATGTGGAGTATAAGAACAAAGCAAAAACTAAAGGAACAAAACAGCAGCAGACTCACAGAACCCAAGAATGGACTAACAGTTACCAAACGGAAAGGGACTGGGGAGAATGGGTGTGAAGGGAGCGATAAGGGGAAAAAGGGGCATTACGATTAGCACACATAATGTAGTGGGGGTGGCATGGGGAAGGTAGTATAGTGCAGAGAAGACAAGCAGTGACTCTATAGCATCTTACTATGCTGATAGACAGTGACTGTAATGGGGTATGTGGTGGGGACTTGATAATGGGGGGAGTCTAGTAACCATAATGTTGCTCATGTAACTGCACATTAATGATACCAAAAGAAAAAGAAAAAAAAAACAGGGTGCTGCTGATGTGGACACCACACGGGGCAGTCGGAATGCCAGCTGTCCTCCTATTGAAAGCAGGACAGGGGACACAGCCTTCTCACAGTTTTGCCTGATGCTCTTGCATAATAATAACAAGTATTGAGCACAGCCAGGCACTATGCAGAGTGATTCAGTCCTTTAATCCCCACTACAGCCCAATAGTAGACATCAGAATCCCATTCTACTGATAAAAAGTACTAAGGCTTAGAGAGGTTAAGGGAAGTGGCAGAATCAGGATTTGAAGGTGTCACATTGTGACAGGGCCTTCCTGTGCCAAAGCCAAGTTTGGAAGCCCCAAACCTAAGACTGTGAGCAGATGCCCATGACCCATCTGGTCCCCAAAGCTAGAGCTTGGTCCTAGACTGCTCAGTCCTGGACTGCCTGGTCCTGTTGATGGGCAGATAGGAAAAAGTCAGCTGTACGACAAGAGCAAAGACCACTAAAAGCTTCCCAAGGGACCCAAGGCTCAAGAGGGACCTTTCTTGAGGTCTCTCTGCAGAAAGGGAAGAGTCCAGAAAGCCAACCCCACACTCACCTTGGAGTCCAACTCCTAGAGAGGCTTGCCCCCTGCTTTGGGGTTTAATGATAATAACGATCTGTTCAGTACCTTGAATCTTCTGATAAAGGTCTATGCTGCATGACTGGGGCCAGGCCCTACACTGGTCGTCAGGGATCCCAAATGGGGCTCACAGCCTGGTGGGCAGGGAGTCATTTCATTTCATATTTAAACTCTTGGCCATTGGACAAACTGGATCCCTACTCCCCTTGCCCACCACTGTCTCATCCCAGGAACTCCACAAGACTGCAAATTGTCTCTGCTCCTGGCCTTCCCCCTGCAACCCACTGCACACAGTAGCCAAAGCTATCTTTCTGAAACATAAACTAGGCTGTATCACTCCACTGCTCAAAACCCTCAGTTTCTCATCACACTTAGAGCAGTGTCTGGACTCCTACATAGCCTTCAAAGCCTTACAGTATCTGTCCCTGCCAACCTCTGTCCACATCGTCCACCGTTTCCAATGTTCACACACTCAAACTATACTGGCCTTCTTTTTGCCCTTTAAGTGCAGTAATCTTGTTCTAACCTTGGGGCCTTTGAGCTTGTTCTTCCCTCTGCCTGGAACATCTCCCTCCCAACGGATGCATGGCAACACTCAGGACTCAACTCCAGTGTCACCAGATCCTCAGAAGGGCCCTCCTCGGCCACCCCAACTACAGCAGCACCCTCTCACTGGCCACTATCTCACCACTCTGTTTTATTTTCCTCACAGCACTTACCAATCAGCACCTGAAATTACCCAATTTCTTTGCTGATTACACAAAGCCTTTTCAGAGCAGAGACTCCATCTGTCTTGTTCTCCACTCTGAGCCTGGATCAGTGTATGGAATATAGTAGGTGCTCAGTAGATGCTTATTCCCTGATGGCTGACTCTGGAAACCATGAGTAAATCTAAGACATTGTATTCCCAGCAGGGTTCCCAGTGGGACTCGGCACACCCTTCCTGAGGTAATCCTTCAGCTCTCACCAACACACCCTGGGCCACAGTCAGACTGAGTCACCCATTCATGGACACACAGGGCATCCCCACCTCCAGCCTTGCTCGTGTCAGGCCCTGTTCCTGGAAGGCCCTTTCCACCATCCTCCAAGTCCCAGGTCTGGTGCCACCTCCACCAAGAAGCCTCCCCAGCTCTCCTGGATCTCTCCCTGCTGTGAAGTGCTGAGAATTCCTGTCTAAACTACTTGAGGGGGTGGCTCTTGGCCTCGTTGTAGCCTGGAACTTGGGGCCTCTGAGAGGATCTGCTCCAACACCCTCATCCAGATGAAGAAAATGAGGCTTTTAAGTCCTTCTATGTCTGTGTCTGGTCTCTCCAGCTCCCCATAAGGTCTCTGAGGGCAGGGACCTCCCTGCTACAGCTTTGCACCCTGGAGGACACCATGGTGACCTACTCAGGTCAATTCACTTCTCTCGGCCTCCACGCTACTACCTATAGAATGGCCTGCCTGAGCTAAAGCATATAAACTGCATGGTATGTTGCCTGTCGGTGATACTATTAACACACAGCCCATCAGTGATACTGTTAGCAGGAGCTATCTTTTACCAAGTGTCTACCTGGCTCCTCCAGCTTGTCTTCTACTATCTCTAATCTTTAGACAGTCCAGCAGGTAAATATTGTTAGTTCACCATTTTATGTGTGAGGAAACTGAGGCTCAGAGAGAATAAGTGTCCAGCACACAGCTCTAAGTACCATGTATGACACAAACCCAGGTCTGTCTGACTCCCAAGAACTTCCCATGGCATCACCCCAACCCTGTGGCTCAACAGGGAGAGAACTTTGGTTTCCTCGCTGTGTTACCTGGGGTAAGTACTGTCAGGGGATAATCTGTACCTGCCTGAAAAGCTGTTATAAGGATTAGGGAATGAATAAGAGATGCCAGACAGAAGGCAGGCACTCAGTGCCTAAGGTTGTCTATTATTACACAGCAGATTTCCTGTCATCTTGGTTGATTCTTTGAGTATCTTAAAAAATCAGAGTTACCAGGGAATAATCTTGGACAGTGCAGCATACACTTTGGGAGGAACACTGATAAACGGGCACATGTTCCACTGAGTATGACCAGATTGGTGAAGGGACAAGGGACAGTGATTTTATAAAGAGGAACTCCTGATAGAAATGGTCACATTCTAAGTCTGCCCCAGAGCAGACTAATAGAGCCCCATTGTGAGAAAGAACACATGGAAGAGAAATTCAACGTACATCTAAGGAGGGCAGAATTTGGAATGAGTGGAATTTTGCCCTTTACATATAACTCTATTATAATTCTTACAACATCATGTTCTAGAAACTGCTTTCACATTTAATCTCTGTGATTCAATTTCCACCTCTGTGAAATGGAGCCATTCATCACCATCACCATCCCTCCTTCTCAGGGTTAGAGTGAAGATTAAATGAGTTACTACATGTAAATGATTACAATTGTGCCTGGCACATTACTGCTATACAAGTGCTTGCTATTAGCATTATTCTGTTACTGTCCTGAACTGAAAGTGAGTGCCTCTGGTTATAGATAGTGTCTGGTCCCTCTTTGTGTCCCCAGCATTCTCCCCTAATACATAGTAGGTGTCAACACATGCTCGTTGAATCAGTTATGTGGAGGCATGTATCAAGGTGCTCCAAGGAAGATCATTCTGAATATTTAGAGAACTGTCATTCCCAGCTGATGTCAAATATTCAGCGGGCCAAGGATGCTCAAAAATAGACTGCACTCCAACAGGGATGTGTATATGTGGTGACTGGAGCCATATGCCCTACAGGTGGTGTGGGTTGATCAGCAGGACACCCTAAGATTCCATGATACCTACCTCCTCCTTTCCAAGGTGCCACTGGCCATGGCAGCTGCCTGGCTAGGGAGGGACAATGATCTCCCTTACAAATGGGGAACCAAGAAGCACTCCCTTATTATGCCCCTCCTCCCACTGAGATTGTTTCTGGGACTTCCTAACTTGCCATCCTGCCTTCCCTGGGACATGCAGAAGGCCTTGGCAAGCCTTGATGCAAACAGTGCTCAATTTCCTGGGCTAAAATTCTATCTTGAGTCAACTTTTATAAAACGTGGTGAAAGATTTAGGTGCTGGGAAGATAGAGCTTTCTCAGAAGGTATTAAAATGACCCAAACAGTTAAAATCAGCTGAAATCTGGCAGCCAGGGGCCACAAAGACAGCTTTCATCCTTCTGCACCCTTATGCAAACCCTAGGCCTGGACCTTGGTTGGAGAAACCGCTGTGCCAGCACCAGACTCCTTCCAGGCTTGGGGTGATCATCTCCCAGCTAAGATTCCTCTAACAGACGTTTTGCCATGACCTAGCAGGTGGAGAGATTCCTGTTTACTTGCAAGGCAGTCTTCCATCCCAAAAGCAGTTCCATTGAGATGGATTTGGGTTTTTCTTTAAATTCTCCATTCCTGATACTTTCCTCTGCCAGTCACACAGAGACTCGGGCAATGAAGCAGGGCCTCAGTAGGATCGAGTGCATCTTCCTTTCTCCAGAAATAGCTCGCAGTCTGCTGTCCTAGGGTACCCCTGTGTCTGAGCTCTGCCACCATCACCTCTGAAGGCTGGGCTTGTCTCTTGTAAATGGAGTCTCCTTGACCTCCAGGGACTCTCCAGAGACACTAGGGACTCTCCAGCTCTGAGATTCTGACCCCAGGTGTCCTAGCCTGACAGCCATGACTCCCTTCAGTTGCCTGTTCTGCACCTTGCCAGCCTCAAACCCTGAACTCCAGGCTCATTCATCTGCTGTCTGTTCTGGACGGGCCCCACTTGCCCCTCCAGATCTACTACCAGCCCTTCCCCACCCTGCTGTGCCTGGAGGCTAACCCATATGGACTGCATCAACAACCCCCACCCTAGGTCTTCCACTGGGGTTCCACCTGCGGGAGGCATGGCAGGAGAGCAGAAGGTAACAAGAGAGTGACTGCGTCACACAGGACTGACTGTGTCCCTCCGCCAGGGCCCCTGCCCCTGTTGGGAAGCCCTCTTGCTGTCCCAGGAGCTACCTTCTCCCCTTACCTCCTCAAGCCTGGAGTAGTAATGACTCCCACTGTTGCCAGCCTGGTGATTCATTATCCCTTTGGTTTCCCTAAACTCCACCCACTTCTTTATACACAGTATCACATACCCCACTACCAGGGACCTGGACAGACCTGCTCTTCCGGCCCGCCTCTTTGCCTCTGCTTGCGGCGCCGTGTTTGCTGGGGGGCTCTCGAGCTGTGTCCCCCAGCTTCACAGAAATCTGGCTCCTCTAAGTGAACACTCCCACTGTCTGGGTCTTGAGCCCTAATTCCATACCTGAGGCCAGTCGTGCCCCTCTCTACAGAATGAGGCTGAGCCAAATGATCCCGGAAATCCCTTCTGACTCCCATTTTCCTCTGCTCCATCTCAGGCACCCTTTAGCCAGATGGCTTGTGTTCAGTCAAATTCCATTTAAAAAAATCCAATGAGTTATCAAAGTGCTTTAGCCAAACATCGCATTCTGGCTGCCACCTTCTCTCCTCTGAACTCTCCCATCTTGTTCTCATTGCTCCTCATCGTGTCCTCGGTCAGGATCATTCATGTGTGTCTCCCCTTCCAGGCTGCACACTCCCTAGTTCCGGCTTGTGCTTCTGCTGAAGCTCTGTTCCTTTGGCCACCCCCTTCCCCCATCTCTGCACCTGGTACAGGGCCTGGCGCCTCATAAATGCTTCCTGCTGCAAATAGTGACTGAAACGGGGGAGTAACTAGCAAGGCCCTGAACATTGTGGATGAGGCTGTACGATAACAACTACTGAGTGCTGGCTACACATCAGGCATGGTACACCCGTTATCTTTCACCCTCACCATGAGACTACCAGGTGGGTGTTATCCCCATAGTACATATGTGAAAACTGAGGCATAGAGAGGCAACTTATCCAGGTCCCACCTCCTGACAGGGCCAGGGCCAGGAGTGAAGAACAGGTGCATCTGTCACCGAGGCCTCCCACCTTTCCTGGGCTCTACCCCACAGGGGTGGGTGGTACTGACAACCAGACCCCGACCCAAAGGGAGACGAGTCTCAACTACAGAATATAGTCAACGGCGAGTGGAGCTATGTCCTTCTCCACAGGCCCTTCCAGACTTTCCTGAATGAATCACTAAGACATTAGCACATTCCCGCTTTCTATGAAGCTTGGCCAAAAGGCCTCAAAAGTAATTCGTTCACTTAAATAGGCTAAGTGTTTCCCCAGCAATCTGGTTTATGCTTTACTTGGCCTACAGTCTTGGAGAGAGAGAAAAAAAGTAAACTTTAGCCTAGCCCCTGTGGAAATATACGCCACACGCTCTATGGACCAACTCACCCGCTTCAAAGCTTGCTCCTGCCATGCCTGCGGGTAGGGGAGTCGGGCAGGTGATGGCACAGCTCTGGGCAGGCCACCAACGAGAGGAGGTCAGTTGGTAAAGCCTGAGCTACTGAAGCTTTCCAGGCTATTCTCATTCTCATCATGTCATCTGGGACTCTCCAGGCTCTTGGCAGAGCTTGGAAGCTGGGCTAAAGGATCTGAGACTTGATTCAAAGCAGAGGAGAGTCCCTGAAGGTTTCTGAGCAGGACAATCACTAACTGAATGCTCACAGTGGTCAGAAACCGTGGGAAGCTACTGTGGATGAAACATGGTGCGGGTGCTGCATGCATGTTCCAGGCCACCAGACAAGGAGATCTTGGAGGAAGCACTCAGACTCCCTCTGTCTCCCCAGACTGGGGCACCCCAAGGGAAGGGCTGTCTCCCCCCTCAGACTGGGGCTCCTAGGGGGCAGGAACTTTCCCTCCCCCGTTAGTTTCTTCCTGCACAAGGAGGGACAAGACTCCACCGCCTGATCGTCTTATTATTCTTCGGGGGGCTTAAATGCTGCAGTTGGAAGCATATAACGTAAGATGCCTCCAGAGCTGGGTAAACAGACAGACAGTCAGGGACAGGCTGGCCTGCCCAGTGGGAAAGGGGCTGTACCTACCTCCCGCCACTGCTTGTTCTCCATCCCTTGAGTATACATGACACATACTGTGGGGAGAGGAAAAGAAAAGGGTTACCACCCCAGGCCAAGAAGAAGATGGGGGCCCCAATGGGGAGGGCTTGGAGGGAAGCTGCCTCAGGAAAATCAAGCCTGGGTAAAACTATTGGATCTGGTGAGTAGGGAGACTGGCTTAGAGAAGGGGGCCTAGAACATAGGTGTGTCTGAAAGGGGAGCCCGTTGGGAGGGGGTCAGGGGCTGTTCGCATCTATGCCAGAGCGCTATGGAGGGTCTGATGGAAGACTGAGTGCAGAGGCATGGCGGGAAAGAGCATCTGAAACCCGAATCACCCCTTCAGAGCCAAGGCAGCCCTGTGAGGCCCTTCACTATCATCAGCCTCACTTTGCTGATGGGCACACTGAGGCTCAGAGGAGGCCAATGGCCTGTCGAGGTCATACACTGAGTGGTACTGCTCAGGGCTGCAACCCTGGACTCCAAAATCAGTGCTGTTTCCCCCAGACCACAGCCAACTGGGGCTTTTTCCCTGGGCCCGAGAACTTCTGGCTCCAGACACCCTGACCGCCCAACCCCGCTCAGTTGTGTTGAGGCCTCACAAGAATAAGGACTGGAAAGGGTCAGAGCCTCCAGTCCTCTTCCTTCACACAGTATCGGTGCAGCGTTCAACAGCCTGGATGCACCTGCAACGGTGCCTGGCACCTAGTCAGCGCTCGGTAAGGGCACAGTCCTGGTGTCTTGCTATTGTTGTCACTGTTATTGTTGTCAGAGCAGGACTTACGTGGGTCAGACTTGGAAAACATGTCTTTGTCCAAAAGGTTCCTGAAAAAGGGAAAGAGGAGGAGTTAGGGCAGCCTGAGGAGAGCAGGCTGGCAGGAAGTTCAGGCCCCTACGGAGGCCAGGAGGCTGCCTGGGGCCTTGGCCTCAGGCAAAACAGGAAGAGCAGGAGGCCCCGCCCCTCAAACAGAAGCTGCCCTGGAGGCTCTTCAGCACTGCTTTCTAAGGAGCAGGGACCGCACTTCCCACCCCTGCCATCGCTGTGCATGCCCCACTCCTGCAACCCCCACTCTCGGGCCAAATCTCAGTCTGCCCAATGTCTTAGCCTATCCTAGAAATTCTTACCACGTCTCTCTCTCTCAAAAATAAAATAAAATAAAACAAAATAAAACAAAATAAAATAAAGTAATCAACAGAGAAGACAAGTAGTGACTCTGTGACATCTTACTATACTGATGGACAGTGACTGCATTGGGGTATGGGGGGGACTTGTTAATATGGGTGAATGTAGTAACCACAATGTTTTTCATGTGAAACCTTTCATAAATGTGTATATCAATGATACCTTAATTTAAAACAAAAAATAAAGATTTTTTAGAAAGAGAGAAATAAAATGAAGTTTAGAGAAATGTTAGATTCCAAAAAAAGTCAAACAGACCAACCAAAAACTAGCTAATCTCTTTTGGGAACATGAGAAAGCATGTGGAAATACAGGCTTCTAACAAACAGAAAACAGGAAAGATAAAAGAATATCATCAATAATTAAAGGTATCAGATCAGTATAGCATAGACTCAACAAATAATTTTTGATTGACTGGTGGAATTAGATTCACAAAAGAAATACAGCTTAAATTTTGACTACTAAAATACAAATGTAATGAATTACAATAATTACAAGTGATACACATGGATTCCATAATGTGATTATTTCCTGCATATTGGTATAAAATGGAGTTCCTGGGTTATATAGACAATTTTTGTTACATTTTAAAATCTATTACATTTATCCAATAAAATTTCCTCCTCTAAAAAAAAAAAAAACTTTTCCATCTAGTGTCTCATTCTTTCAGGGCTCTACTTACAGCCAGTTTATTTGACTGTCTCATCTGTGCTGACAGGTTAATGAATTACACCTCCAGGGGGATGCAGACTCATTTGAACAGGGTCCTTCTGTGGTCAAGGCCAGAGCTAACAACACACAGCCCTGATAATCGGACCTGAAGGCACTGAAGTAAGATGATGGACACATTTGGGGACTGAGGTCTTTGAACAGGTGCTGAGCTCCTCCAGCCCTGCCTCTGAGCAAAACAGCTCCCACTCACTGTACCTCAATGGGGGGCCAGGCACTGAGCCAACTGGCCTGCAAATATTAGCTCCCAACCCTCACGCTGCCCTGAAAGGTGAGTATTAGGTTGGCATCACCCCATCTTACAGATGTGGAAGTGGAGATCAGGCGAGGGTATGTCCTGCACACCTGTCCCTCATTCTACAGTGACCTACTGCTGTCAGGAAGCAACATAGCCCACTGGGAGCTTGGTTTTAGGCTGGAAAGTGATGCAACCTCTCAGAACCTCTGTTTCCTCATCCATAGAATGGAGACAATAGTGCCAGCCTTGAAGATTGTTGATGCCCTACCCCATCTCCTCAGCCTTCCTAGTTTCTGTACATATCCATGGTTTCCACTTGCATCTGCTTCTCTCCCAAGGGCTTTCTCTGGCAGGCCAGGCTGCAAATGTCAGGAAGTTTAAGCTCCCAGAGTAACCCTCAATCAATGATGGGCATAAACTGTGGATAAATACCCAGCTTCCACATTGCCCTCCCCACCTCCACACCTGGACAGCTCTGAGGGTGCTCTTCTCAGTCTCCCAGAGGGACCAATGGGACCAATCCCCAGGGGCCCACCAGGAGATCTACTCATTAAAGACCCTTGTTGATTTGGGCAAGGGCCCACTCACACCTCACCCTGAAGGGGCAGCCCAGGAGTCCTCCTGCCTGTGAGCTGCCCACTCCTTCTCACACTGCCCTCAAGTTAAGCTCTGCTCTCACCAGCCTTCTCAGCCTTGTCCCACCTCCCTTCCAGATGTCCCCAGGGGTGTTCTCACCTCCCTCCTCCATTCCCACACTCCCCTGTGGACCCCAGTGCCCCTTGAACCCTTTCCCAGAAATGAGAAACAATTGGCACTGGTCTGGGTGGCTTCTGGAGAGCTAACTCCAAATGTCAAAGCTGGATGGGACCCGCAGGGTCATCTTCTCCTTGAGGAGGGGGAGACTAAGGCCCAGGGAGATGCAGGGAGTAGCCACACCCCACAGCAAGAAGTGACCAAGCCAGAGAAGTTTAGAAGGGGACCTTATCCTGGGTCATCATCCCTGAAGCCATCAGGAGTGACAGCCTGTCTTGGCAACTTGACTCCACAATCAACCCCACTGCCCATGACCCCCATCCCAAGATGGGAGCCAAAGCCTGATAGACAGACAGACAGATGCAGCAGATGCAGCCTGGTGCTGGCACGGGCATCCCCTACTGCCTGGGGAGGCCCCAGATGGTGCTTATGAATCACCCCAGCTCCAGCCCCTGAGCAGATTCCCAGGATGTCCCAGAGAAAGACATCCCCGTTCTCCATCCCAGTGTCTTTATTTAGCGGCCTCTGCCCCAAGGCAGCCATCCCCATCTAGCCCTCCATGACCGCACAGCCACACAACCCCTCTACTGACCCCACCATCCCTCTGCCACAGGCTCCCAGCTAGCCATCACTTTGGAAGCCATCTGATGAACCTCGCAGCCCAGTGCAGTGATAGCTAAGACAGCTCTGAAAAGTAGGCAGAAGGGGCTTCAGGTAAGATATCACTTTTGTGTATGCTCATCCACACCAAGGTGGGCTGACCTACACCTGCGCTGACCACTTTGTCCTGCAGTGTGCTAGACATGGGGGCAGGAGCATCTGTCTTGATTTAAAAAAAAAAAGAACAAAATGCCTTAATACCAAAGATGACTACCGTAGCAGACCACGAGGCATGCTGAAGACCTTGAATGTAATAAAAAGGGTTGTCGGGGGTGGGACTTCTCTACTAAAGCAAATGCTGGGGTTTATCTTTGAATTCTATAATTACATAAAATCCTATAATGTTCCAGCTGGAAGGGACCTCAGAGGTCACATTTCCAATTCCTTTACAACTCAGGACTATGAGACTCAGAGAGGGCAGTTGACTGGCCCAAGGTGTAGTCTCTTCCAGGTGTGGCTCTGGAGCTCAGGCTTAGTTCCAGATATCTATGCGAGTGAGAAAGACAGCGAGACCTTGGAGCTCAGCCTTGGGGTTGGGGGAGGTTAGGATGGGCTCCTACCTTCAAAGAGAAGCAAGAAATAAATGGGGCTTTTCTTGGCCCTGCCCAACCTCATACCTGGGCAAGAGGCACAGTGCTAGACTAGGAAACAGAATCCAGCCATCTAGCTTCAGTGGCTCCCTGCCCAGTGACCTCAGGACTCCCACTGAGGCCTGGGGCATGGGTCTTCCTGGCCATGGCACCTGGGGGTAATGCAAACCCTCTTCCCTCTGCTCTGTTGAGATTACCTTTACCATCCTTCCATACTATTCCATATCCTTACCATACCATTCCTATCCTTCCTCTTCGATTTTACCTTCTCTGGGCAAACACTGACCAACAACTATTTCCTTCCCCTCCCCTGAGCTCTCTCTGGCCTGTAGTGGGCAATCCTTGACTTACAGGACCCCCCACTATACTCAGCACACCCTGAGCTGCAAAATGAGGGGTACATCTGCCTCTCACACCAGCTGTGCGCTCCTCTGGGGCAGCTACCCCACCTCTGCTGCAGGCCAGCACCTGACTCAGAGCAGAGGCCTGGCCAGTTGGATGGATGACGGAACACCAAAAAGAATGTGGCCGTGTGGGTGAGCAAAGCTCTTGTCTCCCCAACTGCATGGTGCCTGGTCATGCTCTGGGCCAGCCCCTATGCTTATTTTTGATTATAGAGCCTAATGGTTAAGTGCATAGGCTGCATAGGCTGCAATCAGACAAACTGGGTTCACAACCCAGCTCTGGTCAAGTTATTTGTCTTCCTTGTGCCTCAGTTCCCACATCTGTAAAGTGGGGCTAAACACAGTTCCTTCCTCAGGTCTGCTGTGGCGCCTTGGCCTCAATAAAGCTCATTAGACAGTCACTCAGCAGCAGCCTGGAGCTGAGCACAGCAGTCACTCTTCTGGTGGGTGTCCCACACTTGCTGACTAAGGAGAGGCAGGGTGGGCACATAAGCCATCGCCACTCTCACCGGTCCAAGGAGGCTCAACCCTAACACACACACTCCTGGCACCCCAATGCAAAATGATGTTGAACCCCCCACTGGCTGAGAGCAGCCCCCTCACCCCAGCCTCAGCCTCCTCCGTGGCCTCCCTTCCTTTCCCCATCTCAGCCTGGAGGACCCTCTGCCTCTTTGCCTAGGTCCCTGCACCCTACATCCCTCCCTGATCCCTCACCTCATCCACACCCGCCCCATCTGTGCTTTGTCCCAAGTGCCTGTCCTGACAGAAGCCTTGGGGTCCACTGAGCCTACTGTCCTGGCCCTGAGACAGTGGCTTCACCCCATGAGCAATGGGTCTTTCACTTCCTGGGACTTGCCCTTGCCCCCATTTGTAAAAAGGAAGATTCTTGGGCCCCAGAGACCATCTTTAAACAAATTTCACCCATCCCCTGACCCCTGATACACACATTGTAGTGGTCCAAATAACACATGTCTGGATCTGGGCCTTAGGGCCTCAGCATCCCCCACTGCAACAAGCACACATGGATGCACTGCCTGTAGGCCCTTACAGGATCCCCACCCCATCCCCTGAGGACCCTGAGGCTCAGAGATGGTGAGTGACTTGCCCACAGGCACACAGCCAGTAAGAAGCTGAGGGGAAGAAACCAGGTCTTCGGCCCCAAAGCAGGGGACTGAAGGTGGAGACACCAGACCATAAGTGCTTTTTCTCCACTTTCTGTCTTCGGAGAGCTCAAAGAGAAATTTTTCCAACAGGCAAAATGTACTGTTTCCCCAAAACAGCATAAAACCCTTCTGCAGTCCACAAGGCAGCCTGGAGCTTGCCTTCTTTTGTTCCTTAAATCAAGGCCGGAAGCAGAGCTGAGGGCCCCTTCCCTCTCCACTCTCCCCCAGGGGATCATTCCCAGTTCAGTGGCAGCAAAGAATGACCATGGGCAGTGGAGGCAGAAGTCTCCAAGCAGGACTCCCAACACAGGGAGGAGGCAGACAGGCTGACATGAGAGCTCCTAGCTGGTGCTAAGGGGGCGACCTGAGGATGACACCCTCCCACCTGGGAAGCTTAAAAGAATTGGAAGTAGAAGCTAGGGGAGCGAAGACATGGCCCTGCCCTTGGGGAGCCCCAGTCTGAGGGGGGACACGGCCCTGCCCTCAGGGAACCCCAGTCTGAGGGGTGACATGGCCCTGCCCCCAGGGAGCCCCAGTCTGAGGGGAGACAGCCCTGCCCTTGAGGAGCCCCAGTCTGAGGGGCAGATGCAGCCCTGCCCTCAGGGAGCCCCAGTCCAAGGGGAGACACGGCCCTGCCCTCGGGAAGCCCCAGTCTGAGGGGGGAGACATTTGTTCTTGAGCTGAGCTGCTCAGTGACCTGACCATCACACATCCTGGTTGTCTCTAAATAAAGCCCATAAATGCTGCAAGGATGCATTAAGCAATGACTGGCTGCAGCACAGACCCTTCTGTGCTGTAAGAGCACTGGACCTCAGCTTCTCCTGGACCATGGACACCCAGAAACTGTAAGAAAAGCATGGCATATTGGCATATATGGACACATTTTTTTGGAGAGTTTCCATCAGATTCCCCAAGAGATTCATGAGGTTAAAAAGGTTTTAAAAAGATGGTTTATCAAATGTTGGCGAGGCTGTGGAGAAAGGGGAACCCTCTACACTGCTGGTGGGAATGTAAATTAGTTCAACCATTGTGGAAAGCAGTATGGAGGTACACCAAATTGCTCAAAACAGACTTACCATTTGACCCAGGAATTCCACTCCTAGGAATTTACCCTAAGAATGCAGCAATCAAGTTTGAGAAAGACAGATGCACCCCTATGTTTATTGCAGCACTATTTACAATAACCAAGAATTGGAAGCAACCTAAATGTCCATCGATAGATGAATGGATAAAGAAGATGTGGTACATATACACAATGGAATACTACTCAGCCATAAGAAAAGGGCAAATCCTACCATTTGCAGCAACATGGATGGAGCTGGAGGGTATTATGCTCAGTGAAATAAGCCAAGCGGAGAAAGAGAAATACCAAATGATCTCACTTATCTGTGAAATATAAGAACAAAGGAAAAACTGAAGGAACAAAACAGCAGCAGAATCACAGAACTCAAGAATGGACTAACAAGTACCAAAGGGAAAGGGACTGGGGAGGATGGGTGGGTAGGGAGGGATAAGGGGGGGAAGAAGAAGGGGGGTATTAAGATTAGCATGCATGGGGGGGTGGGAGAAAGGGGAGGGCTGTACAACACAGAGAAGACAAGTAGTGATTCTACAACATTTTGCTATGCTGATGGACAGTGACTGTAAAGGGGTTTATAGGGGGGACCTGGTATAGGGGAGAGCCTAGTAAACATAATATTCATCATGTAAGTGTAGATTAATGATAACAACAACAACAAAAAAAAAAGCAGTTCCTGTGTGGTGACCTCCAATGAGTTCTACACAATGGTATAAAGGGCATGTAAAAGTGTAGGCAAAGGGTCTGTTTATGTTTATACAGAGGATCAAAGCCTAATTTGGCTACCCCGAAAATGAACTAAGATACGATATGAAAAAGAACTTCCAACATCAGCACTCTCGGGAAGACTCATGCCAGAAGATGATCATCAAAAAACCCCAACAAAGATCCACGCACTGCTACAGCTGTAGATGCACTCATCCCACCGGTTCCTGGACTTGCCATGGGAATGAAGAAAGAGATATCTAAGCTGGCCTGTGCATACAGTAAAACAACAAATTTGACTGGATCTATACTGTTGGAACTCAACCAAGAATTAGGAGAAATGCAAATTGTAGCGTTCCAAAATCTTACAACCACAGACTATCTACTGTTAAAAGAACATATGGGATGTGAACAGTCCCCAGGAATGGGTTGTTTTAATTTGTCTGATTTCTCTCAGACTGTTGAAGTTCAATTGGACAATATCCACCATATCATAGATAAGTTTTCACAAATGCCTAGGGTGCCTAACTGGTTTTCTTGGTTTCATTGGAGATGGCTGGTAATTATAGATCTGCTTTGGTTATGTAACTGTACTCCTATTATGTTAATGTGTGTGCGCAATTTAATTAGTAGTTTAAAACCTATACATGCTGAAGTTACTCTACAAGATATGTCAAAGAAATAATCAATCTTCTCATGTTTTCTTCCGTCTGCTACTTCTATAGCTTTTCTTCTTCCTTCCTAATTACAACCCTTAAATAGAATTCGTGCCTCATATCGAATTTACCGAGTATCATAATTCTTCCAAGTGGTAAAGATACCCCAAGACAAATACTGGACATAGAAGGAACAGGGCATAAATATGCAAAGAAGTAAAAAGCTAACCTTTTCAAACAATAAGGCTTCTCTCTCACTTACCAACTTTACATTTCCCTGTATGGCCCCGGAAGATGACTGGTTAGCCAGAGACGGGTAAGATTCCTCAAGGGAGGAACAACCTAAGACAGGCACAGTCACAGGGGGGCCATCAGGTGAGAAATTGGGGATCAACAGAGGTGAGGCTTAGAACCTCACCCCCCTGTTCTGAGAGAAATCTTCTGCATACGTGGATGTTTTATTGCCCTTGTCTAGCTTGGATTAACACATAGTCTACAGGCACACACCTGATCATCTACATTTGCTCTCTTACAACACTAAAGTATGTTTTCTACCTTTATCTTGTATCTACCTACCACTTCAGCATTTTATTAAAAATAATAATAATAAGGTAGAAATGTGAGATTCACATATAAATCAAGTATAAAAATCAAACAAATATTCATATTTGAACTGATTGTTTATAGTTCATAATGCATGAGCAAAACCGAAAGTTTCTGTGATGACTGCCCTTGTACTGTTCACCATGTAACTTATTCACTATGTAAGAATTTGTTCTCCATGTAAGAACTTGTTCGTTATGCCTCAGAAGATTGGAGACTGACGAAAATTAGGCTTGGGGTGGATTACTGATTGTGCATTGAGCATTGACTCTCCTATACAGAATTTTATTGTTGTTAACAACCATTTGATCAATAAATATGAGAGATGCCCTCTCAAAAAAAAAAAAAAAAAAGTACACACTTCCAATTGTAAAATAAATAAGTAACTGGGATGTAATGTATAGCATAAGGAATATAGTCAAAATATTGTAACAACTTTGTATGGTGATAGCTGGTAGCTAGAATTATCATGTATATAAATGTTGAATCACTGTGTTGTACACCTGAAACTAATGTAATACTGTGTATTACATCTGTGTATAATACTGTCAACTACCCTTCAATAAAAAATAATTATTTACCAAAAAAAAAAAAAAAAAAGGATGGTTTATCTTCTCCCAGCTATCCTCCCTAAGCATCCCTCCAACCTCTGGCAAAACGTGGGGGGTGTTGAGAGCAAAGACTTGGAGCTTCATTGCTGGATTCAAAACCCAGTTCTGCCTCTTACTAGCCTCTCTGTGCCTCAATATTCCCATCTGTAAAGTAGGGGTAATGACAGTCCTTCTCTCCTAGGGTTTTTTTGAGAATTAATAGAGTTCATATATGCAAAATAGTCAGAATGGTGTCTGGCACAGAGTAAGTTGCACTTCAGTGCTTAACATACAGCAAGTTCTCACTAAGGGCTTGCAGAGAACTGAGTGGCTTTAGAGATGCCCCATGTTCTTGCTGCCCTGCTCCCAAATGCTGGGCTAAGGCAGGACTTTGAATGCTTGCATACCCTTGCCCATCACTGCCCATCTGGCTGGGTGCCCTTCCTTGAAGGGAGCAGAATGGGGACAGGTGAGAAACCATAGGGGAGAAACAGGAATCCTGAGGAGCCCCCAGAGACCCGTGAGCTTGGGGACCCACAAGCAATAGCCCATTTCTCTATTGAGCAATGCAACACCAAACATCTGGTTACACCCCTCAAGCAGGCAAAGAGGGTTGACATTAATCACAAATGTAATCTGAACCAAATCCTTTGTTGGGTGCCTAACCTGTGATACCCTGTTCACCCTTCATATCAATGCCAGGAGGCAGACATGGCCCCATTCTACAAGCAGGGCAGCTGCAGCCGAAAGGTGTACACACTGTCACCCAGCTTGCCAGGGCTTGTGCTGAGAATGAACTCGGAATCCCAACACCGTTTGGAGGTGCCAGGGGAATGGGGGAAGGGCATCTGCAAAACCCAGGGTCCCCCAAAGCCGTCTCAGCCAACGTGGCTCTTACATGCTCACGCCCATTTCTTGCCCCCAGCCTCACTGGGGCTGTTCCCAAAGGAAGATGAAGAACTGGAGGGCTCTCCGTTTCCTCCTTCCTGCTCCCTTCCTAACAGGCAGCAGTAATCCAGGAAGAGGCGAGGAAGGAGCTGGGGAGGGGAGGGACATTGGCACCCAGCCCCTGGCACTCACCCATCTCCCCTTTCAGATCCCATTCCTCATCCGCGTGCACTGTCTCCCTGCCAAGCCACCTCGCCAAGGTCTAGAAAGCAATTTTCACATGGCTTAAAGAGCTCTCCTTTCTCCAGTTATTTGCATTTATTATTATTATTATTATTATTATTATTATTATTATTATTATTATTATTATTGTCCCTCCCATGCTGCATGGCAGAGGGAAGAGAGCAAGAGCTCTGGCCTCAGATGCAGCCAAACTGGAAGCTCCACATGGCCACACAGTAATTCTGTGACCCTGGACAAGCTACTTAATCTCAGTTTCCTCATTTGTGCATGGGGTCACAACCTGCCTTCTGCAGTTGTTGTGAAGCCAACAGCTTAAAGTAGAAACGTAGGAAGTATGCTTGATCCCCCTCTCCCATATGCCCACTCCTGTCCCATTTGTCAAGTCTTAAGGTTTCTACTTCAAAAACACATCCCTAATCTGTTCAATCTTCCCCACTCTACCATCACCATCATTTCTCACCTGGATACTGCAGTGGCCTCCTGCCTAACAGTGTGCCTCAATTCCTGTCTCTCCCCACCCACCACCAGTCCATTCTCTTCACAATAACCAGAGAAATTTTTTTCAGAAAGCAAATCAGGTCATATTACTTCTGCTCACCAATCCACCCCCACCAGATGCTATTAGAATAATAAAACTCCTTAACATATAAATCAAGTATAAAAATCAAATGAATAATCATATCTGACTTGATTGCTTATAGTTCATGATGCATGATCAAAACCGAAAGTTTCTGTGATATTACTGCTCTTGCACTGTTCACCATGTAAGAACTTGTTCATTATGCTTCAGAAGACTGGAGACTGTTGAGAGTTAGGCTTGGGGTTGATTAATGATTGTGCATTGAGTCCCCTATACAGAACTTTATTGTTGTTAACAACCATTTGATCAATAAATATGAGAGATGCCCTCTCAAAAAAAAAAAAAGTAAGAGTAATAGTTTCACTTGAAAAAAAAAACAACTCCTTAGCAAGGGTCACAAGACAATGATCTGCACCCCCATTTCCTCTCTGAAATTATCCTCCTCCACTCCCCCACCTCTCACACCCTTCCAGCCACACTAGCCTCCCTGCCATTTTGCAAGTATACCAAGGTCTTTTCTGCCACAGGGCCTTTGCACTTGCTATTCTGTCTATCTGAATCACCCTCCCTCCAGATCCTCCCCCTTTGGCTCTCAGCTCAATGTCACCTGCCCATCCTGTCTAAAGCATCCACAACCACCACAGACATGTTTGCAGACCACTTATCTCTGTCATACATTATTGGCTTAATAAAAAGTGTATTTGTTTATATTCCACCCACCTGAACGCCCACACTGCCAGTGTGAGTTCTATGAGAGAGCAGTTGGTCTATCTTGTTCACCACTATATCCTGAGCACTTCAAACTGTGCTTGGCACAGAGAAGACTCAATAGCAAATGCTTACTACTATCATCAAATGGATGAATGTGTCAGTAGTGTTCAGTTATTGGTACCCATTACCATTATTAAGTTTACTTAGCACATTCCAGTTTATATAAAATTTCACAAATATAATCTCTCTTGTCTTTATAACAATTGTGTAGGATATGGACAAGACCAGTATTTTCCCCCATTTTACAGATGGGGAGACTGAGGATGGAGAACTTAAATGACCTGGTCAAGCTTTCAGAGAAGGTAAGCCAGGAACTGCACTGACTTTCAGTGTCCTGCCCAGGAATCTTCAAGACTCAAAGGCATAAAGTTCTCCTATTGGGACCTTCAGGCACTAAGCTAGGCCAGCAGAGGCAAGGGATATTAGGGGACAGAGGTGCCTTGCAATGTTTTGAAATCCCACTGTCTTTTTTTCTTGCCCATGAAACTGGCAGGAAGAGAGGTGATCAGGGGTCCAGCCAAGCTGTGCTTAGAAAATCAGTCTCCAGTCACCTAAAACTGACTGTCTGCCGACCGCAAGAAAATCTAAGGAACCAGCCCTTGGAGAAACCAAACTCTAGGCCCCTCATAGGCCCAGGGAGCTCAGCTAGCCTATGTGTCACTCGGAAAGCCTCCTTGTGGCAGTGGCCATGGCTGTTCACCCAGCAAGCATGCCTCACGCTCTTCCTGCTAACAGAGTCCACATTGACTCAGATATCTGATGGAGACACCCTTAAGTCAGAGAAGGTAGCTCCTGTCCCCTGCTGCTATGGACTGCATTGTGTAAGCCCCCAAAATATACATTGCAGCATTACCCCCCAGTGTGATGGTATTTGGAGATGAGGCCTTTGGGAGATATGTAGTTATTTGAGGTCATGCAGGTGGGGCCCTCATGATAGGATTAGTGCCCTTATAAGACACCAGAGAGCTTGCTCTCTCTACCATGTGAGAACACAGTGAGCAGGTGGCCGTGAGAAGCCAGGAAGAGAGAGTCCTCACCAGAGCCCCATCATGCTGGCACTCTGATCTCGGACTTCCATGTTCAATAACTATAGAAAAAAATTTCTGTCGTTTAAGCTGCTCAGTCTACGGTATTTTGTTTTGGCCACCCAAGCTAACTCATATACTAGTCTAGGAGTGGACACAAGACCCAGCTTTGGCCATTGAAATAGGAGGGGAAGTCTGCTGAGAGATTCTGGCATGGATTGGGCTTTCCAGATTAAAAGAACTTTTCAAAGGAAGGCCTTGGGCTTTACTTCCTGTTTTGGATGCAGTTGTGATGCCTGGAACAGAAGCAGCAATTTGTAACAATGAAGCCCACCATTTGGATGGTGACAGAGTAGAAAGGTATCTGGGTCCTTGATGGCAAAGTGAGCTGACAAACCAGCACTGAGATAATCTATCTCCAAACTCATTTTGATTTGAGAAAAAAAAACATATTTCAGGTTGAATCACTATCAGATTTTCTGTTATCTGTAGCCAAAGCATCCCTAGCTAACCCGGACTTGTGTGTGCCTCAGTTTTCCAGCCTTATCCCCCTCACCTCCTTCATGCCCTCTTCCCCATGGTAGGTCATCTCCAGTGATGGCCTTGGGTCTGAGCAGGGAAAACTATGGGCTGGGAGAAGAGGGGTGGTGGGCTACCACGATATGGTCTGTATCCCATGCATGACTGGTGGCCATCCTGCAACTTCCTCTGGTGTCTACTTTCTGGGGATTCCTCCAGTTTTGGGTTTGCCTCCCAGACCCAGAGGCATCCCTGAGCAAGGAAAGCCTGGAGGGAGAGAGAGCACCTATTTCTTGTACCTCCTATTTGGTGTCCACACCCCTACTGTGATCCTCATGGAGACCTCATCCCCAATTTCCAGAAGCCCTCAAGGCTTTGAAGTCTGAGGAAACTGGATTTGGATCCCTTTCTCTAAAACATACTATGTAACCTTGGGCAGGTCCCTTAACCCCTCTGAGCCCTGATTACCTAATCAGCAAAAAAGAGAACTACTACGTATACCTCATAGGATTATTGCAAGGTTAAAAAGAAACAGTAATTGGGGTAGGTAGAAATCTAAGATGATCCCCAAGATTCTTGCCCTTGTTGTACAAGCCTGCATAATCCCCTTCCCCTGAGTGTGGGTAGGACCTGGGAACTTGATGGGATGGTCAGTCTTATGATTACTGTTAACTTTATACAAAACAGTCTAAAAGACTGGGGAGAGATTCTCCTGATGGCTTTGAAGAAGTAAGCAGCCATGGTGTGAGAGGCCCATGTGGCTAGGACCTGAGGGCAGTCAGTACCCAGGAGCTAAGAGCCACCCTGATCCAACAACCAGCAAGAAAACAGGACCTTAACCTTATAGCTGCAAGGGATTGAATTCTGCCAACAACCTAATGAGTTTGGCTTGGCCCCAGGCCTCAGCTGAGATCATAGGCCCTGCAGATACCCTGCTTTCAGCCCAGGGAGACGCTGAGCAGAGGAGCCAGTGAGCAGCGCCTGGGCTTCTGACCTACAGAAATTGTAAGATAATAAACTGCTGTTGTTTTAAGCTGCTAGGTTTGTGGTAATTCATTAGGTAGCAATTGAAAACTAATAAATAATCTTAGTTTGAACCAAATTGCTATTTGAACAGGTCAAAAACAGTTCACTATAGGTAATTGCATATGATTATCTGAATGCAGATACAAAGGGCCTAGCACATACTAAGCATTTGATAAATCCCACTGTTACTATTCCCATGGCTCCACTAAAGGGTGCTTTGGCATACTCAACGGCTCAGTGCACTTCCTTTTCCCAGTACTGGCTTTGACAGCTGCCACACTGCCCCCAAGTTCCTCCTTCCCCCAAACCGCCTTGCCCTGTGTTAGAAGGAAGAGCTCAAAGCCCATTCACACTCCTCCTGAGAAGCCCATGGCACAGCCTCTCGGGCCCCAGAGCAGCAAAAACACCAGCATCAACAGACAGCAGAAAACAACACCTCTGGGGCAGAGGCAGCAGTTGCCCACCGGCCCCATCCTGGCTCCAGGAGAGGGCAGCTGCTTGAGAGATTCTAGGAGGCTAAGCAACTGCCTGCCTCTGGACTCTCCCCTTCTTGCCTTCCCTATGGGTCTCTGGAGCCCCACCACATGGAACTGTGCATTGCTCCTTCCAGGAGGACCCTGCGGAAGGGCAAAGGGTTCCTGTTACATAACAAAACGCAAATTGCTTTCAAACTAACACACTGGTCTGGATCCCTACATCCAACGACACATAGAGACCTGAAAAATAGTGGGGCCCTTGGGGAATGGGACACTGGAGAGGTAAGTTTTGATTGGGTCTGCAAAGAGGCTAACAAAGACTGGAAAGGTCTGGAACAGACCATCAGAGGAAGGAGAAGCTTGTGGCTCACACCTTCTACAATGGCTGCTGGTATCTGCTTCCACAAATGATCCACCCTTCTCACTTCCCAAAAAATCTCTTAGAATCTCTAAATGTACACAGAATTTCAAAGAGATCTCAATAAACTGAGGTGGGGAGGGTGGGAATAAGAATCTCCAGCTGGATGAGTTCTCCAGGATCCATATAAACCCTGGGACCCAGTGATAGAGACAGATTTTTATTTACTTTGAGGTGTCAAATAGTAGGCAACATGAACTACTATTCATGGATTAATCTATTTAATCCTCCTGTGATAAGAATTATTATGCCTCCTTTACAGATGAGGAAACCAAGGCACAGGTTGAGTAGTTTCTCTAAGGTCACAGGGACAGAGCTGGGGCTTGAACAGATCCCACAACTCATGTTCTTAACCACTGAGCCAAATAACTACAGGCTTTAAAATAAATTTTTGGTTTGAGTTGACCACAGTCAATAAAAACAACCATTTAGGAGTAAACTATAGATTAGCCCAAGAGATACCCTACGGGAAGCAGGGGCCCTAACTTGCCCATCCCACAGTGTCATCTGTCTTCAATGCACACTTGTGTGCTCCTGTGCTGGGGCTCAGATGTTCCCCTGTACCAGGCAGCTTTGCTCAACTAGGAGTGCCCTAGGCTAGGCATGGCAGGGTGTCAGGTCCTCCCCTGGGCAAGAAGAGGGAGTTCCTAGGGCTACAGGAGGTGGCAGGGACCTTTCTAAGGAGCTGGCTCCCAGTCATGCTACATTGGCCCACTCATCTCCGGCTGCCCATTCTAAAGCCTTCTGGAGTTACCCCAACAACCCCTCTGCCTGCCCTGCTGCTCCCTGCCCACCAGCAGGTGTCACCTAGATGCTCTGGGCAAGGGCACCCACAGCTTCCTGCCCTGGGGCCCAGTTAGTGTTGACCATGGGATGCAGGGGAGGACTTGAGTCTCCTTATTGGTGACAATGGAGCATAGAATATGCTAGAGAAAGCCATTCTGTGCAGCTCTTCCTCCTCCTCCTCTCCTGCATTTCCTTCTCTCCCTCTCTCTGTTCTAAAATCTGGATGGCTGGACCTGGTTGAGACAAAAAGATGATGTACAGTTTCAAGTCCACCCAGAGCATTTTCTCACCTCCCACCCTTCCCCCCTCTCTATTCCAGGTTTCTCCTCCCTCCAAACCCCCTTCCTACCAAAGCCCACTTCCCCACCCTCTGGATTTCAGAAAAGTAGAAGCAGGGCCTGGGTGAACTTCTCTTCAGGCTGATGGGTCATGTTCCCTGAGAAGGAATGGACACCCAAGCTGATCCCAGACTCATATCCCCCAGGAACTCAGATACACCCCCACATCTCTTAGGAAGAAGGTTTGAGCCTTTTGGACACCTCCATTTCCAAAGAGCACACAAGAGGGGCCAAGAGCTATTGCCTTACAGTCACCACTGTAGCTACTTATTAAGCACCTACTGTGTGCCAAGGAAGTGCAAAGTAGTATGCTGGGTGCTTCAGGACCCTCTACTCTTTTAAGTTAATTCTTCCAACAGTATTTGTTGAGTACCTCTCAACAAAACGGGGTGCCAGCCACCTGTTCAAGCAAGACAGTTACCTCGGCAAAAAGGGTTCTAAGCAAACACAGGCTCATTGCTTGCACTTGACAAACCAAGTTTAGTTGGAGGAAACCAAGGCTAAAAGTTTGCCTCAACTGGTGGAGCAGATTCCGTTTTAAGGTGTCTTGACTCCAATGCTCTCTGCCTTTCTACTCTCCCCTGAAGTAGAAGATCCGTGGTTCTGAGTCAAGGTGGGGATCCCTGCCCTCAAATGCTTCCGTGATTGCTTTGGTGGAGGTGGGATGATGTCTACACACCTGAATTGTCTTCACAGGTTGGGTGCTTAGTATATGACTGACCTCATGGCCCCGGCTGAGTACTAAGGACCCAGGGGACACATAAGACAATGATTCTGGCTGGGTGTCTCATGGGTGAGAAAGATGGCTGGAAGAAGGGGAGCATGAGGCCAGGCTTTTCAAGATGGTGGGGAAATGAACTGGCAGAGATGAATGTGGGGTGAAATCTGGATGGGGACTGGGCTGTTCAGAGGCTGGGAGATGAGAAGGACCCTTAGACAGCTCTGACACAGGCATGACTGAGGGCTAGGAAGATGCATCAGATGCAGGGATGTACGTGCCCCAGGAGAAGGGAGGGCAGGCTGTGGCAGCTGCTGAAGGCTGAGGAGGTGAGACTGGAGCTAATGGGCCATTGGAAATCTCCCAGCAGATTAATCGCAAGATCCAAATGGCATCTGGAGATAATTCTGACAGCACTGTGTATATGGGGGAGACGTGGGAGTTATCGCCAGAGCCCTGAAGGGCTGGGCTTAGGGGGCAGAGACGTTCCACCTCACTGGCCCTCACTCTCACTCACCTTCAAATCCCCCCAAATCCCTCCCTCCCTCACACCCCAGCCAAGCTCCTCTAGCTCTGTCAATACCTCCCTAATGTCACAACTTTGGAATACAGGGTTGGGGCTATGAGGGTGGCTGAAGGGTCTGATCAAAGAAGGTCCTGGGAGAGGATGGGGCAGGCAATTTGGAACCTGGGTAGAGCCAGGACTCCAGAAATGCTGTGGTCATTTGGGACAGGGGAAATGGCATCTCCGGGATGATGAAGTGGACTACACCTGGGTCACAGAGTTCCTCACAGTCCCAGCAAGGCAGTGATCCTGGGCCAGCCACAGGGCAACTGATTTGTGGAAAAATCCCTCCTTCCCCACCTGTATCCCCTTAGTGCCTGGGGCAGCCTTCCCCTCAGCTAGAACCTGAGGGAGACCCAGCTTTTAGAGAAGTCACCCCCAAAGACTGTGAAATGACTGAGAATTTGGGGGTAGTAGCCCACAAAAACACTACTCTCCCTCCCCTGCTGGACTCCAAAATTCCACACTCAGTGTTCTAGTCCTTTGGCTTAAGGTATTGTACCCAAGTTATTGTTTGTCTGATGGTGCCACTTTAAGTTGTTATCAGGTATCCACACCCCAGTATGAATGTATGAATGAGTCAATCTGATCTTTTCCAAGAGTCAGTTTTGTTGCTGAAGAGAAGAAAGGCTTTAGAGTCCTGGGGTCTAGGACGGTGGGAGCAGTGGGAGAGGAGAAGATGAGGATGGGGGGCAAAGGAAGGGGAAGAAGAGAGGAAAAGAGGGCACAGGGCAGAGGCGGGGCACATCTGGAAGAGATGAGGAAAATCACTCTCTTCTCGATTTGGGGAGGGACTGATCAGAAATAGCCTGTGCAAAAACTGGTAAAGCCTTTGACTACCTCCCTCTCCCGACTTGGGCGCCTGGACCCCCTATTCCTGCGTGCAAACTTTCCCGGATACGACCCCAAGCCTGGGTTCCCATTCCGCGGTTGCCACCGGCGGCTGGGCCGGGGCTCTTGCCGAGAGGGAGGGGCGCGTCCTATAGGAGAGGACACTTTGGAAGGGGGCGTGCGGAGGTAGGGTCGAAGCGGCAGGGGCCGCGGGGCTCCGGGTCCAGGGGTGGCGCAGGGGGACCCGGACAGCGGGCGGCTCACCTGCAGGACACGGTGATCTCCACCTTGGTGGCCGGGATGCTGCCCGCCAAGGAGTCGAACTCGCTCAGCGACGCCATGTCCTCGGGCTGCTCCATCACCCACCGCACCCCCCCACCCCAAATTAGTCAATCCCTGCGCGATTCATGCCTCCTCCAGAGCGACTGAAACCGTGGACTCTCCCCCAACTCCGGAGCCGGGGTTGGGCGGCAAAGGGCGGAGAGAGGAGCGCGAAGAAGGGGCGTGGGAAGTGAGCGAGGGAAGGGGGGCGGAGGGAGCGGGGACCGCGGATAGAGGAAGGGGTGCGGGTGACGCGGCGAGGAGGCTGGGGGCCCAGCGGAGAGGGGCAAGGTGCCCCGGGAGCTGGGGCGCGGCGGGGAGAGGCGGAGGGTGCGGGCGCCAGGAGGGACGCGCGGAGTCGTGGAGAGCGACCCGGGCAGGGGACGTACAGCTTCGGGTGCGGGCAGGAGTGCCGGAGGGGGAGAAGGCGTGAGGGGCCGGCTGGGGCGCGGGCGGCGGGGGCGGCCGGACGCCGGCAGCGCGGCGCCGGGACCGCGCCGCCTTTCGCTGGGTCTCGGCGCCGGCGACGGCGGGGCTGGGGACGAGGCTGCGAACGCCGCCTCCTTGGCTCCGGCTCGGGCTTCGGGGCTCCCGGGCTACGGGAAAGTCAAGTCTGCCCGAAGCCGCCGCCTCCCGCCACACCGGGCGGGCTGCGTGCGGGGCGAGCGAGCGCCGGAGGGGGCGCCCGCAGGGGCCTGGGAGGGGCCGCGGGCGGGGTCTGCGCGCGGGTGTGAGTCTGAGTGCGTGTGTGCGCGCGTGGGGACGCGGCTCCAGATGCTGGGAGCCCGGGGGTGACGAGCGGAGATAGCCCCGGCCGTGCGCGCCTCCATCTGCGCCCGCCCCCCACTCCCCACCCCCTCAGGGGTCTCCATACCGGGGCAGGGAGAGCGTTGTGTGAATCGGGGGGCGTCTGTTTGAGGAGGGTCTGTGCGGGGCGGGGGTTGGGAAGGACGTGTGCAAAAGAGACGCCGCCACTCCCAGAGGCTTAAGGCTCTGCTGAGGGTGCGTACCACCAGGGAACGGGTTTCAGTCCAAAAACAGGACTCGACCTCTCCTGGGGAGCATGTGAGGACGACCACAGCGGCCGTAGGGGCCGCCTTGGTTCCCTAGCGAGGGCTTTTAGGCCTAAGCAGGGTTGATGCAGGGGCGCTTCCCAACCCACTTCAGGTTCCCGCGGGGCCTAAGCCACGCGCTAGCACACTCCCCATCCCCCACCCGTCGTGAGCCAGCCCCCGGGTCTAGAAACTTCCTCTACTAGACTGAGGGGGCGGTTCGAGCTCCTGGGTCTTCTCGGCAGCCAGCACCAAGTGGGCGCCTGCTGTGTGCGGAGGCTCTGATCCCTGCCCTGGGAGTGAGGGGAGAGTTGAGGCACCTCTCAGGCGGCTGCCTTCCCAGCCAGACCTCTAGCGCACCGGGGCCGGGCAGACCTCCCCAACCCTTGCCCAGCTTGGCCCTTCCAGGCCTAGAGTTGCAGCGCTGTGGAGTCTCCCTGAGTTGCGCGCGTGGACTCGCTTCCAGAAAACCCTCGCAGACCCTCCTCACCCTCACACTAAGCTTTGCTGAGATGGATCCTTCTCTTCAGCGCCCAACAGCCACCGCTTCGCCCAGACTCATCGCTGTGCTAGGGAAGGGACCAGGGAGGCCAAGAGCCTGAGGCTGGACCGGGAAAAGCCACGCCCTCTGGGCCTTGCCTTTGGCAGCCGCCTTAACTGGCGCGTCGAAATTCTGTTTGAAGTCAGTTCCCAAAACGTCAGATATAGCCAGAGTCAAAGATAAATGTAAGAACACATTCGTCAACCTGGCTTATGTGTTTTCCATTTACCCAGGGCTTGGGATTAGCTGGACTCGGTTCTGTCACCTGGGACCTATATATATAGCAAGGGGCAGAGGCACTGGGATTCCCTGGGCTGTGGGGTGTGGCTGGGTTGCAAGGTCGCACTCCAGGTTTGGGCGTGAGGCTGTCTCTCCACGGAGAATGATTCAGGTCATCTTTCCCGAGGCTTGGAGTCTCTATGCCCTTCACCCTCCCTCTCTGCCACATACCTGTTATAGAGGATGATCCAAGAATAACTTATGTGATATGTTACCATTCATTCCACCAGTATTTACTGAGTACCTGCCGTGTGCCTGACCCAGTGCTAGGGACATTTGGAAAACTTCCTTGGCAACAATGATAACCACTATTCTATTTTCAAAGAGCCTATCCTGGTCCAGATATCATGCTTAAATTTTTTTAAAAGATATTCACATACCATAAAATTCACCATTTTAAAGTGTATAATTCAGTGATTTTTAGTACATTCACAAGGACCATGCATGATTTTAAATTCTCAAAATAATTATAGAGTGAGGTGTTGTAAGTCTGGGAAAAGGAAATCCTGGAGCAAAATACCTCTAAAAACCAAAATCAGTCAAAGGGAGAAATAAAGTTTAAAACCCGTTTATTGCTTACAAAACTGCAGTCCTGCCCGTCTTTCCCTCCTGCTCAAGCAGCCACAACACCAGCCCTCCCCCTCACCTCTCAGGTACAGATAAGCCCTCTGTTGCCCAGGTAATTACCCATTGATATGGAGATGAACTTCACCACCCCTGAGGAAAGATGCAAATGATCTAAAGCCTACTTGTTTACACCTCTGAACGCCTGTTGATATGTAGATGCACCAAAGCCAGGCGAGAAATTCTGGAAATGTTTCAATTTTACCCACAGGTGTTATTATCTACACTTAATAAATAAGGAAGCTAGTGCCCAGAGAGGCTAAGTAACTTGCCCATAGTCACTCAGCTAGGAACTGGCAGAGTGAGAATTTGAACCCAGGCTGTTTCTGACTGAACAAAGAAGAGTCAGGGGCCAAATGATGGAGGGTCTTAAAAGTCATCCATGAAAAATAGGCTCTGTTGGGGAGGGCAACAATACGGAGCCACTGAAAGTTCTTAAGCAGGTAAGTTCTACCTGAGACTGAAGTTCTACCATGTAATCTTCTAATATGACAGCATCTAGAGTAGTAATCCTGGGTCTCTTTCTAGAAAGATTCTGGACTTGTCTGTTTCTCTCCATTCCCCTCATAGTCACTGCATTTATACTGCTGGCTCTTTGGACAAAAATTGTATTGAGTACCTGCCCTGTGCCAGGCACTGTCCTTGTTCAGAGAATAAGATGCAAAAGGACACAGTATCTGTCCCCAAAGAATTCCCAGGCTAGTGGGAGCCCCAGGACATGCAGATAAACCACAGTGCAGCATGAGATGTGCTGTTAAGGTAGGTATAAGGGGCCCTGGGAATAGAGAAGAGTGACCTATGGTTCTGCCCCAGGAATAGGGACAAGGGAAGGTCGGGGGGAACATCAAAAAGGAGGATGTCTGCTTGATTGCCCCAAAGCAGACCCTAAGAGAAAGATTTGAATTAGAGTTATTTGGGAGATAAAGGAAACGCTCTGCCGTGAATGTGGAGCAGAGACAGAGAAGGCAGCAATAGGGGCAGTTTGTGAAGTCACTTTACCCTGGGGGCAACTAGCCGTCATTCCCACTGAGGACCCTCTGGGAGACCAAGTAGAACATACCTCAGACTTAGCCCACAGACAGGTGAGGGAGCACAGGTGTGTATACACCCACTTCCTTTAGTCCCTGGCTCAGTGTCTGAGGGCTGCTTCTAGAGGGCGTTAGTTCCCTGGCACTTTGGGCCTCATAGAACAGAATGGCAATACCGGTTCCAGAAACCAGAGAAAGCTTCAGGCAAAGTAATGCAGGTGTGGCAGTTGGATGTGGGACTGGAGCACAGAGAAGCAGTAAAGGCAAGGACACATGATAGACAGGGAACTTCTGCCTGGAGGACAAAGCTGAGCAGGCACTCCTGGCAGGGAACCAGCGTGATGAAGGGCCAGAGAGCTGTGTTTGGAGACCCTAGTGTGGCTAGAGCACAGGGTAAAGGTGGCAGAGGTAGAATATGAGGTCAGGTGGTGAGGGGCCATGATGCAAGGCCACAGGTCTGGCCTTCTCCAGGCAGAGGCTTTCAGAAGGGGACAGTGAAGGAGGGGTGGTCTGAGGGGTACCCCTCAGCTACCAGGGGCCAACCAGTGAGCCCCAGAAAACAAAACTTGCTGATCAGACCCAGGGCAAAATGTTCACAGTCCTTGCTGAAATGAGGTGCTGATGGTTCAAAAGCAGTGCCAGGACATTGCTGTTGGAGGGGTCATTTCTCCTCTGAGTCACATGATAGTGCTAAGTAACTGGTCACCTATGATGTGTTGGCCAGCCAGCCAGGAGGCCAGCAGGTGCTGCAGACGTGCTGTCTGGGCCTGGCAGCCAGATTAGAACCAACTGTGTGGCCCTGGCCCACCCCACCACATACCCAACGTTCGTCACTCTGATTAAGAACTGTGAGCACGAAATGGGCCATGCCCAGAAGATTTGGAATAATCAGCATCAGCGTTTTGCCTTTGCCATCCAAGACTGCAAGCACGCTCTCATCTGACCTAATCTGCGGTGTTAATGATGGCAGAGCAATTTCGAGAGGCAACTCGCAGCATTGATAAGGAGAGGAAAAGCACCACAGGGCTTAGGGGGCAGAGCTCCTCACAGAGGAGGCAGCTGCTGCCCTCCCCCATCCCAAGGCACTAATTGTAAATGCGGCCCACAGATTTGCTCTGTTTGAGGCTGGGCATCGGTGGTAGGAGAAAAGGAACACAGAAGAGCAGGACTGTGCATGGCACAGGGAAGTGAGGGATGCCCACAGTGCACCTTAGAACAAACTAGATAAAGGTGTTCTTAATTCTGGGTAAATGCAATTCTGAGCCAGCCAGGGCATGTGGCTTCTTGAGCAGAGTGTGAGCAGGAGTTGAGCCTCCACTTCCACCCTTGGCTGGGTGTCCATGTGCAGTGACTGTCCTGCACCACTGGGCATGGCAACCCTGGGGAAAGAAGGAAGACAAGGGGGCACGACAGGAACCTGAAACTGCCATTGCAGTAAGGAGGTAGGAGAGATGCAGTGTCTGATTCCATCCATTAATAGAAATGCTAGAAGGGGCTTGGTTGAAGACCATCTAGGTTAACCCCCTTCTTTTACTAAAAGGCTTAGAGAGGGGGAGTGATGTGCTCAAGGTCACCTGACTCTTCCCTTGATAAGAAACTCCATTAATAACATGATGTCGGGTACCCAAGAGCAATAAGGACTTGCTCGAGGAGGTGTGAGAAGCCATGTTCTGTTGAGGCAGAGGAAGAGGCAAAAGCTGGCCACGGGGCTCTCTCCACCTCCAGGCCCTCTTCCTCCTGAAGGGTGGCAGTCTTCCTGCCACAGGCCACACCATCCCACCAAGAACCCCACGCGGCCCCTCCCTTCTGCCTCTCCCAGATCATAGCGCCAGCTGGCTAGCTCAGTCCACGTTTCATCTAGGCAAAGGGAGCCCCAGGCCCTCCTGCCGCCGGCCCGGCAGCATCTCCTGCCGCGAGGGTCCACTCCTCCCTCCCTCCCTGCCCTGGCATCTGTCTGTGGCCCAGTGGGCACTGGCTTCCTCTTTCACTTCTCTTGCCTTCTTCTTCCTCTCAGCCACTCATACTTTTCCAAGTGAGAGAGGCCTCCCTGCCCTTATAGTCTGGCTACCAGGATCTTCACACTAGCCAGGGGATCCACTGGAAACCAGAGTCAGGCTGTGGCCCTCCTCTGTTTGAGACCCTCCCCTGGTTCCCGTCTCACCTGCAGTAAAAGGACATACTGGGCTGTGGCCTCTGTCCCCACCCCTTCCTGTGACTCGGACTTCATCTCATCTGTCTCTCCCTCCAGCCACACAGACCTTCTTGCTGGCCCTGTAAGCTCCCATCGCAGGGCCTTTGTACCTGCTGTTCCCCCAGCCCTGGAACTTTCCCCTGGATCCCTCAGGCCTCTGCCCACATTTCCCTCTGCATGGAGGCTTCCCTGGTCACAAACTCACATAGGGCCCGACTCTCCTTTACTTTTCCTCACAGCAGTATCTTGTCTGTTTCCCCCACTAGAATTTTCTGTGCAGCAAGGGCTTTGTCTCATTTACTGTTGAATTCCCGGGACTTAAGACAATCCCTGGCACACAGTAGGTATTCAATTTGTCAAATGACTAAATGAAAATCTACCTCTCCTCTGGGAAACATCAATTTTCTTTCATGAGGAACTTTGGCTTCCACCTACCAGTCCCAAACAGGGCCTGAGTCTTCCCTACCACATATCTCATCTGTCCTTCTGTCAACAAACTTCTATAGGGCATCTAATATGAATTCAGTTGTTGAATTGTTTGGCAGCTGTCAGACTGAGAATGTCTGGGCCCCTTGGCCAGTACCACATAGAAGGGAAAAGGATTCTTATATATTTATTTTACTGAGAACCTGCCATGTAATAAGCACAGCAGTTAGAATTTAACATCATCACATTTAATCCTCACACTAACTCTATGATGCCATTGTCGTCCCATTTGTCAAATACTCTGTGCCACAAAACTGTGCTAATTCATCACTAGGGATTCAGACAGGAGGGAGCCCCAGGCCCCTCAGCAGCTCAGTCCAGTGGAGTCGGAGCATCATTTGTAGTTAATGTTCCAGGAATCTGTAGGAGGATAATGGGCATTATCTGCTCCATTTTACAGATTAAGGAACTAAAGTACCTAACTTGCTCAAGCTCACTCAAGTAAGTGGCAGAAACAGGGTACAAACCCAGGACTACATAGGTCCAAAGCCCCTGTCTTTGCCTGACACCATGCTGCCTCCTTCCAGTCCTCACTCAGGGCCTGATCAGGGGCCTCAGCATCTGCCAACATGGCCCAGGGTCCCTCCCAAGCCTGCAGGGCTCATCCAGTGCCATGTGATCTGTGCTCAGGGCCTTGAGCCTTCCGCTTCTCCCTAATATCCAGCATAGACATCACAGCCTGTCACACACAGTGCACACACACTTACCCCAATATTTAGTTAGGTTGCCACAGTAAGGGCCAAGGTGACTGTATGTCCATCCCCACCATCGGGCTTTTACATCCAACCCAAACCAGCCATGACTGATTGCCCTGGCCTTTCCTCCTGCCATTTCCTCTGCCGATTCCTGCCAGGCCCAAAGCCTACCCATCTCTTCTATGAAGCTAGCTGGGACTCCCCCAACCTGAACTTCTCTTTCCATTAAACCATCAAAACACTTCTGCTAAGTGGATTTTTTTTTCCTCCTCTCCTCTTCCTTAAGGCCTTGATTCTTAGACCACAGTCTTCCACAGTCTGGCCTTCCCAGGCCTCAGGCTGCCCCCGCCGCTGTCAGCCAGTTGGCTCTTGGGACTCCCAAACTTTCTCTACTTGACATAAGCTCATTTCCTTGTTTGAGCATCTTGGGTGATAGAGAATGAGTCTTCATATTTCTTCAGAGGCTTACAAATAAACGATGTCCCTCCCTGAAGTGCCAGCCTGCTGCCCTTACGCTTAACACCTTCTTGATTGGCAAGCTCAAGCCTGAGTTCGGGATGGAAGAGGTGGATTTTCAACTGGGAGGCCTCGATTAAGACTATTCCCAGAAACCTTCTCATATCTCCCCTGCCCGCTGCTGTGAAGGTCTGGAATCAGCCTAGGCCTCTGGAATCCCTGCCCCTCCTTACCTCAGGCTGACCAATGCAGGGCTGTCATTTCACCCCAGCCCTCAGATTCTGTCACCACTGCTCTATAGCATGTCCTCTAGCTGTACCTGTATTGGGGTGGCCTGAAAAACCACAAAGGGTGAAACACTTTTTTTTAGGTCTAAAGTCATTTTTATGCCAAACTGCCTGTATCTGCCTGCCTGGCTGCCAAAGAAAACTGAAACATGCACAAAATGCCATGAGACTGACTTTGTGTAGAAGGAAGCTGGAGTCCCAGTGGCTCTGGCCCTGGAGCTCACCTGCTTCCATCTCCAGCTGCCTGCCGTGATTTCCCTGGGTATTATTACCTCTAGGCCCTGCACTGTGAGATGCTCATCAGACACACTTCACGTCTTGCCTCCTCCACCCCTGGCTAAGAAAAGTTGCCCTGGTTACGGGAAGTGTGTTCCCGTTGTCTGATAATTCTGTCAGGAGCCAGGGCAAGGCTCAGGTGTCAGGCTTGGGGAGCTGCTGCTGACAGCTCAGAGGCCTCCTGCCTGCTTGCCCGCCTGCCGGGAGGGAGGAGGCAGGAGGCAGAATGCCAGCTTCTCTCCATTCATGTTGTGACTTTGAACCCCTCATTGTCTCTCTGCTTCTCAGGTTCCCCTAGCTTTAAAAAATGGGGTATTAATACCCATATCACCATCCCCTTTAAGTTGGTATGAGACTCCAATTAGATGAGGATGTGCTAGGAGCTATCTGGAAGAAATATACTATCATGAAGTCCTTGAAGTTTAGGCCAGAGCAGGGGTTAGAAACCTAATCTGGGCCTCTCATTCTACAGATGGAAAAGCTGAGGCTTAGGGAAGGAGGTTGCTAAGGTCACACAGAGACCTGGCTTGGAAACCAATTCGCAAATTTTTTTGAGCTAGCGTAAGGAGGGAACAAACAATGGTAAGGAAACTGTCCCTGCCCGAATTTAGGGTATGATGGAGGAAGAGACCAGACTCAGAGCTTGAAGACCAATTCCGCTGAGACCCAGCCAACTGACCTGGAGCCTTTGTTCATGAAATGGACTCGTGTATGAAATGAACATTATGATCCCTTGTTCACAGGCCTTCAGAGAGGACTAAATAGAGTATGTGTAAGTACCTGGCACCTGCTAAGTTCCCCAAACACAAGTTTCTTCCCTTCTTGTTTTATCACAAATGCTTTAAAACAGGGAGACACAGAGAATATTTTCCCTTAGAGCTGAATGTTGCTAAAAAGACAGCTGTGAACCTTGGATTCCCTTTCCTTTGGGGGCTTTTCTTACACAGTGAATGTGAAATGGCCATTTTTCCCATCAGCATAATGAGGAAGTAGAAATACTGCTTCTCCCTCCTCCCTCACTGCTTCTGCTGTACAAGGGCTTCCTCACAGGTGCTCAGGCCGGCAGCTTTTAATGAAGCTGTGGCCAGATCCTCACAGAGAGGAAAGTGATTTCTGTGAGCTTAGCCAAGTTGTGAGGGTAATATAGTTATATTCCAATAAATACACTGATTAGGGTCATTTGTGCTCCTGTCCTCCCTCCCTCCTGCTGGGCCCCAGCAGGCCTGGTTCAGACTGCTTGGAAGGACCTTGGAGACAGCTAACGCTGTATGTAGCCTTCCAGCCAGCTTGGCCTGGAGATGCTCTAGGATGGAGCAGTTGGATTGGACAGGCGAGCCTGCAAGGCCGGAGATTCGGGTTCCAACCCCTGCCCTGCCATGAGATCATTCTACACTTGAGATCAAAGTTCCCAAATTCAAGTCCCAGCCTGCCTTTTATTAGCGAGTGCACCCCCAAGGCCTGTTATTGCATCCATTCATTCACTCTGTACAAGGTTTTGTGTTACTTGCCTTTGGTTTTCAGTTACTCTTCTACAAATGGGCACCACAAAGCCAATCTCGAGGCTGGTTTGGGGGATTAAGAGAAAAACACACATAAGAAGCTTCCATAGAACATGGAACAAGGGCAAAAATAACTTTTTGCATTTTTCTAAGGATTCTTCTCACTGACTTTCTCTGATTCTATGAAAATAGTCACTGTTGCTGGGCATAAAAGAGAGGCTCCAAAATTACTTGCTGAATGAATGAATTCAACTGTAAAGTGGATTAAGCAGATTAAGAGGGAACTGGCTGTTTATAATGAGGCATGCTACAGAAACCAGGCCCTGCAGTCATAGGGCTCATCCAATTGTACCTAGTACAGAGTGCTCCTCCTCCTCCTAGTCCAGTAGACAGGAGACGGCTGGTGGGAATGTGCCCGCAGAGAGCCTTCCTAGACCTGTTCAGTCCCAGGTTAACATCTCAATTCTGGCCCCCTGAAGTCTGAACAGTTGCTGGTTTTCAACGCCCCTTGGCAGGCCTGGCTTAGTAAAATCGTGAAAGGCGTTGGTAGGCTTCTGCCTTCTGGAGAAGCTGCAAGACTGAACTGTAATCACAGTGGCCTCTAGTGGCAATGTTCCAAAACAGCTAAATGGAAACTTGGCAGCTGAAGCAATCTTCTCAGAATGACCTAGATTCAGAAATTTCGGGTTAAAAGGCACCTAGTTCTAATCTTCACCTGATGAATGAGAAAATGGTTCCAGAGGTAAAGTGCTTTGCCAAAGGTCACACAAAAGCCTCACATCTCTGTATCCACAAATCTTGCCCAACACCAACCATCTGTGGTTTCAGATGTAGTTGGGGATTATGAATTACCCATTTGGAAGAACAAAGGAGGACCCAATTTCTAAATCAGACCAAACCAACCTTTGAGTGAGACCTTACCATGTTTCTTTACCCTGCATTTTGCTTCTCTTATCTGTAAAAGAATGCTGCTGATAGACCCCCATCCTGGTATTTACCTGTAGTAGTAGCCTGCGTTCCATGGGCAACAAGGCTCTGAGGCCACGAAGTGTTGTGTAGGCAGTAAACTCCACCACTTAAACAAATGTGCTCTTTCAGTGCTTCCTCCTCCACACGTTGCAAGAATGTGGTGCCAGAAGGGGGCACAGTGACAGCTCAGATTGGCTGGAGAATCTGGGGATAGGAATCATTTCCCTTGTGTGGAGAAAGCTATTTTGACATATTCTGGAGACACAATCCAAAAATAAATCAAGCTGAGGACTTCCAGAGGGCTTAGAGGAAAGGCTTTGCCGCCATACGAGCTGAAGCCTGAGTTTAGAGACGGGGTAAAGCCATTTCAGCAAATGGATCTCAATCTTTTCCTGACAGAGAACAATTTTTTATTTTACTTGTTCAGCAATAACCTCAAAGAATTGCATAAGGTGCTGAGAGGACTCCCAGGGGGGAATAAGACAAGGTCCCTGCTCTTAGGCTAGCTCAGTGGGAGGGAGAGGCTGTGCCAGGTCAGACTGCTGATATGCTGCCATGTAGAGGTAGGAGAGCTGTGTGGTGGCTTCAAGGGCCACTGGTGGTAACAATAGCTGTTTTCTAAGTGCTGGTCCCTGTTCTAAATAGCTGTGCTAGCTCGTTCAATCTTCACAAGAGCCGTATTAGGTTAGGACCATTATCCCACTTTACATTTAAGGAAACTAAGGCACAGAGAACTTAAGAAATCTGTTCATCACACTGCTGGCAGGCAAACGGTGAAGCTAGGATCTGAACCTGTCTGGTTCCAGAGCAGTTTTCCTCCAATGTCATAATTGCTGATGACATTTCCCCCACATTTCCTGTGATGTCTACTGACTGCACTATCTTACCCACTCAGGAGCCCACAGGGATTGCAGTGCCACGCACCAGTCTTCTGTCCAGTGTACTGAAGCAGGAATGAAAGGCAGAAGGGCAGTTTCTTAAAGCTCAATTAAGCAGCCAAAGCCAGGAGCTGTCAAAGCTCATCCTTCCAAGACCATCACTGGTCTAGCAGGCAGATCAAGTTATAGTCCTGACTGCCCCATGCTCTTAGGAACTTCCCCTTACCACCACCACCACCCACAATTTCATGTTGGACAAATGTGACCTCCAGGATCTCACTACTTGAAGTGTGAGGTCTGGACCAGCAGGCACCATCTCCTGGGAACTGGTCAGAAACTCAGAATCTCTAGCCAGATGCTGAATCTGGATCTGCTTTCTAGTAGACTCCCCTGGCCTGCTTATGCGTGGTCAAGTGTGAGAAGCCCTGGGCCAGGTTCCTTGGGGGCCATGAACTTTACAGTCTGGTTGCCAAACTTCTTGCCAATCCCAGGAGCACTTGATTGAAGGCTTCTTTCATTGGTTTGTCCACTCCCAACTGCAAGCTTTCTCTAAGAAGTCTAGAATCTCCTACTCTTCCTACCAATGCTGTATCTCTTTTGTCCCTTGACTAGCTCTGGCAATGCCATGACCCATCTTCATTAATCTCCATCTAGATTATACACTCATCCTTGCTTTTTCCTTATAAGCTACCCTCACCTCGATCTATTTGAGATGCGACTGCAGTGAGCTAACTGGACCCTAGCACACCCCACTTTTCTGAGATTTGTTCTAACTGTACTTATTCTAACTAGGTGTAGACACTTGTATGGTAAAAGGACTTAGCCCAAATTCCTTTTAAACAAGCTCCCTTTATATGGAAACAGGAATTTCTACTCTGGTAACTGGCAGAATCACTAGAAATTGTAAACCAATTCAAGTTTCACTCTTTTGAGGTCACATCCTTTATGGAAAGTGGCATATGCTCGTGTATGTGATCACCTCAGGTTTGTTTGGTGTACCTTTCCAGAAACAGGGAACTCTGCCTAGGCTGCTCTCTTCCCCAAGTGCACTGCACTCAGAACCTTTTCTCCTTCTCAGAGTAGTGATGATGCATTTCCACCACACCTATGACCTGAGGGAAAGTGGGGATATTCAGGATTGTAATTCTGGGAGGTAAGCAGATGGGAGTCTTACTTCTTACTCCTGGAGATGATTCAATGATGTCCACCTAGTCCAGACTGAAAGAAATTTATTTCTGCTTACCCAGAGTAGAGAACAATATTCTGCATGCAAAAACCATCCCTGGGAAATTACAAAGTTATTTACATTGTTTGCTGTTGGGTTTTGTTTTTTTGTCAGGAGAAACAGGAGGACAGAGAAGAGGGTGGATGTGGGGAAGGCTCAGGGATAGAATCTTGTTTAGCCATTACGTAAGGAACTTTCACCATTTCCAAACTCTTTGGAGTGATAAGGAAGAACATTAAAGTTACAATAATCCCCTTTTCAATCAAGGAGCTACCAGTTTAAGGAAGCAAACATCACAACACATACTGCCTCTGAGTCCGTAAGGCCATGAGAAGGTGGATCTCCTGCCAGCTCAAGGAATGAGTTAGGTCTCTCAGCACATTCACCTGGGTAATCTATAGATGGCTCCCCTTCACTCAGAAATGCCAATCAACGTCACTTAGCTTCTTTTTCCAGCACTACCCTTTTCAAGTCAGACCTGCTCTTGAATGGGGGAAGTCCACTGGAGACCCACAAATCTAAAATGATGTGAGATCTTGAAGTGAGCCCTGCAATGCTAGTTGAGATGGTTCAGAGGTTAAAATGGCTGTTACAACTTCAGACAATACTTACACCAGACCATAGCAGTGCTTTCAACCCTCAGGGGCATTTTATTTCAGAAGTTTCTATGTATTACAAACGTATTTATTTCCTTTCTCTCACCAGCACCCCCTTAAAAAATCAGGAAGATTAAAAAAAAAAGAAATTTGTAAAATCTCTTATCTAATTTCTCTAGTCTTAGACTTAAAAAAGCTGAAGCGGTGCTTCTCCTTTATGAGAATACTGCTTTTTAAGGAGAATTTATAGTCTATCTTTATGCTCTGTACAGGTTTCCTTCCTGGAGAAAAAAATGGTCAATGCTTCTGCTTCCTTTTAATAAGTTCATTTCTCCATTATTATTACACATTATCATTCCCCACTTGACACCTTCTTAGAAACTTGATTGTTGGCTGCATTTTTCATTTGGCAAAAATTCAATGTGGTTTTACGTGGGATGTCTAAGTGTCAGAAACAGCAGTGTTGATGTTCTGGTTTCAAGAAGGAAAATCTATAGAGAAATATATACATTCCGTGGAAGAGCAAATGTAGGAGACTGAAAAAGGGTGTGCACAGAGTTAAGAAGGCCGATAGACACTACTGGGTTTTGAATTCTGTGGCTGTCAGCCACCAAAGATGCAGTGTAGGCCAGAATATAAATCTCTGCAGGAAGAAGTTTGCTTAGGCACTGCAAAATGACAGAGTCGGCTTCATTTTGTTCCAAGTGTATTAGAGCAGACACACACAAGGAGAAGCAGTATGCTCATTCACAGTGAGAAGTCATCTGTAAATGATCCTGTATGGTCATTTCTGCAAATGCTCTGTCAACCTAGGAGCCAGTGGAAGAGAAAAGAAGCATCCTATTAAAATACACTTCCAGCTCTAACTCATCCGAGACCCCGGCTTCCTTAGCACCATGATTTGCTAGTCCAGAATAGAGTTTAGAGTTACGTGTTTCTCTAGGTCATCTGGAAGCTGGTTCACTGGAGTCACTGCAGAACACATGGGTGTGCCCAAGAAAGCAGCAAGTCTACCCAGAAGGGTATGCCTTAATGATCTTCACATCATCCACAGGGCGGTCCTGGGAGTTTGTTTCCACCATTCCTACTCGATTCACCATTCCTATACCTTGGCACACACGGCCAAAAATGGTGTGTTTGCCGTCAAGCCACTGGGTGGGGGCTAGAGTCACAAAGAACTGGCTGCCATTGGTGTCTGGCCCTGCATTGGCCATTGCGAGAATTCCAGCCCCTGGTGGGAAAAAGGGAGAGGAAAGAATATGAAAAACCCCCATAGCCCCAGCCTGGAGCTGCTACAGCATCCTAGGGATGAAAAGAAGCTAGACTTTGTTCTGACCTCTATCATCAACCACCTGACTGGGACAACCTTCCCTCAGGGCAGGCTCTCTGCCTTTACACAAAGACCATCACCGCACTTCACTGACAACCTCACCATCCTGGTCTTCACCTCCTCTCCAGCCTCCAACCATAACGATCCCCAGTAACTCCTGGACCATGTTCCCAATTACCCCCAAAATCCAGCAAGGTCTCCTGCTTCTCTGAGGAAGCTTTTGTTTTCCTGTAGTTTATAAGGGCAACATTCAACAAATAGTTAAGAGAGCCTCAAACACTCAGACCAGCACTCTGAATCTCTCAGGACTCTCAGAGAGGCAGTACTTTCTCTAACCCACCAGGGATCTTTGTGGCACCATAGCTGGGCAGCTCCATGGCACCAAGCCATGGTGTCAGGCATGCACCTTGAATCACATCCAAACAACTAAGCTTTTAAAATCCACTCCTCCTTCCCACCCAGTCCAGCCAGACTATATACTTACCCGTGAATTTCAAGTCAGGATGAAGTTCATCTTCAAACTGCTTGCCATATATAGAGGCACCACCTCGACCTGCCAGATTAGAAGAGGGAAACCAATCAGCCAGTCCCACTACATCACAAGAACTATGGTGCAGGGTCAAAAGATCTTTCAGAGTTACAGCAAAGGACAAAGCAGTGAGCATGCCTAGCCCCCTGCTATGTGTATTGCTACTACACAACCCAGTAGCAGAACTGAGCTCTGACACAGCACATTCAAATGACTGGTTCCACTCAGATTAGACGTTTCTTTTCAAATAATACTGCAGTGTTTTTTCCTGCTTAGTAAGGTAATACATATTCCCTGTCAAAATGTAGAAAGCATAGGCCATTATCAAAAGAACACTAAAGTCCTCCAAAATCTAACCATCTATAGATAACCACCATTCATAGTTTGATGTGTTAAGAAGTTTCTTCATTTTTAACATTTTTATTGAGTATTTTTGATAGGAGTGCCCTGTGCCCATCATAGTCACTGCTAATCAATCAGCATTCTTCCCTGCTGTGCTTAGATTTGCCTCTGAATCCTTACCAACCCAGAACTCAAGGCAGCCATTTTTAATGGACAAGATGGCACAACAACCGAAATCTATTTGCCATCCTTAACCTAGGATGAACGAAAATAAAACTCATTTAAGTCAAAGACACAGCTTTAGGAGAAACAGGAACAGTGGTAAGTGGCAATGTGACAGAGGAATAGTATAAGAGCAGGCAGAGAGCCCACTGGAGGAGAGAGAGTGCATCACAAGAATATGAAGAAATGTGACACTGCGAATGACGTTGTAACACCACCACTGGGGCTGTGCTGGGCAGCCAGGTTTTTTCTTATAGCAAAATGTATGTTAAATAATGGTTTTTCTCACTGGAAAAAAAATGTCCAAGTAGGAGGTAACTCCCCATGTCAATTATTTAGCCAAAAGTATGCTTTGTTAAACTACTTTGGTTTTTCCAAGTTGACCAGCCAAGATGAAAGCCTGGAACAAAGTGAACATTGGATTTATCAGCTTACTCTGCTCGCCTGGCAGCCAGAAAACAGCCTGGACACAGGGAGCTCACCTCCTTTTGTGGCCTGCTGTGAAAGCTGCATGTTAAAACACCATGTCCACCCTTCCCCACCCTGTATCCAGGCCTCTTGGCTAAGGTGCTTCCATGGTAAAAATCCTTTGCTTTACCTTTTATGATGCTCCACCACAGGGAGCCTGTCACCGCCCCCAGTTCTGGAAGAAAACATTGTTCTCATGCAAAAAGAAATGGAGGTGAATCCTCAGAATTGGGAAAACCTGCCACCTGGCCCAGGCTACCTATGTTTCTGGAAAATTACTGAACTACTAATCTACGTAAAAATTCATTACAGAAATTCCAACCTGCCAGTATACTTGTAAACAGCAATTATGTAACCAATACATTCCCTCAAACTATACAGTCAAAGCTCCTGCCTAAGGATGGGGCTGGAGGGGGTGGCCAGCGGAAGTGCAAGGGCTGAAGATGAGAGGGGAGAGGGGCTGTGTTCCTAGTCTAGTACAGATACAACAGAGACAGGTGCAGACTTGTTCTCTCAATTCTGTACTGGCTAAGTTCGTTTCCTCTTCTGTCCTCTTTTAAACATTTATTCAATGTATTTAATATTTCAGACATACAAAAGACACTAAGAATAATATGGCAATCAACTGTGTACCCTCTCCTCACGAAATCAAGTGTGGCAGATCCAGTCAAAGACTCCATGCACTACGTCAGGGCTTGTATGAGCAAGCTGAGGATCTGGTTTGTAGTGGGCTATCCATCTACCGGCTCAGCCTTGGAAGCATAATCCCTGCAAGCTGACAGCTACCAGAAGAAACCTCAAAGCCCGTGCCCTCTAGGAACTGAAACCCATCATCTATGTGGCACCATAAACAAGGGGATTTCAGGACAGGCCAGTCAAGAGTCACAAATAAAGCCTCGGGTTTTAAGCAATCAGAAGGAAGTACAAGGAAAGAACATGGAGGCCCCTTTTTACTCATTAGGCATCGTTTCACCAACTGCAACTAGTTTGTGCCTCTTCAACACCATTTACTCATTATATGTTATCTTTTCATAACCTAATTCAACTCAGGAGGGCTTGCAGCAAAACATCAGAAAGACAAATAATTACAATCAAAACATTCCTTTGGGCATGTGGAATAGAGATGTGGTGGGGGACAGGAAGTGACTAAAGAGTTTTCTGGTGCACAGCGGGTATAGAGATGTCAATGATCACTTATAAAGCCAACAACTCTGAAGCTTTGCAGTCAAAAACTTGCTGTGTGCCTAGTCTAGTAGAGATATAATGGAGACAGGCACAGGCTTGTTCTCTAAACTCTGTACCAGCTAAGTTCTTTCACTCTTCTGTCCCCTTTTAAACATTTTGTCAATGTATTTGTCAGTGGATAATGTGGCAAGCATTATAGTCAAAAGTATCCCTGACTGATATACTCACTTTGTTGGTAACAGAGTTGGAAGGGAACTGACTAGAGCTGCTGCTGGACTACCTGGTCAAATGCCAGACACCAGATCTAACCTGGGAAACAATGTAGTTTTCCAAGAAGATTTGCAGTTCCTAGGATAGAGTCCTCTCTTCCTCACATGCCTTTGTGGTCAGAGAGATTTGGATTGCAGTTCCAACTCCACCACTTCCCTGGTTATATAACTTTAAGCAAGATACTTATCCTCACTAAGTCTCATTCCCTTGTTTGCAAAATGGGAATAGTAGTTCTTATGTCTCAAAGGATTGTTGTGAGAATTAAGTAAGATAATACACAGAAGCCACGTAGTATATAACATGAAACAAATACAGTAGGATCAGTGAGAATGAGCGCCCATTAACTGAGATAAGCTGAGCATTTTCTGTGAGATGCAACTGTAGGTTGTTATTAATACTCCACCTTGGAAGCCAGTCGCTTGGTTTATTCCAGTTCCTCTGTCCTCAAACCTCCACTACTCCCTCACTGCTCCTCCATCTTTGTGGATAACTTGCTTCTTATTTCACTGAGAAAAAGGCAGAAGAGAACTTTCACATGCTCTCACCACCAAGTCCACTTCCCTTCCTATATCTCTACCCATTTACCTTCCTTCCTCCTTTATTAAAACACTGAATGAATAAACCGCTAAGGACTATCCCACTACCATGTACCTAATCAATCCCATTCACCTTTACAGAACTTTCAGACTACAATTTTCCCCTCTCCGGCATCAATTTTTCTTTCTTGTGGATCACGCCTATCAGCATAAAAAAATGGTATTAACATTTCCTCTGCCAAAAGAAAAGGCTTCATCTCCAAGTATCCCATTTCTCTGCATCCCTTCACAGAAAAATTCCTCAAACTGGGTGTCTCCACTTCCTCTCCTGCCTACTGAATGCTCTCCATTCAGACTTTTGCCCTCCATCAGTGACCACCATGTTGTTAAATCCAAGGGTCAGTCCTCAGACCTCACCTTGCTTGATCCATAAGCAGCATCTGACAGTCGGTGTCACCCTTCTTTACATTCCACCTTACTGGCAGCTCCTTCTTTTCCTCTGCTGGCTCCTTCTCTTCCCCCTCTCTTTTCATGGGTGTTAGACCTGCACTGAGGTGTGACATTCCCCACCACCCCTTGCTCCCTTGCCCCTTCCTTTCACAGGTGCTACCGCAGTAAATCTCTCGAACAGCTCACTGTCTTGGCACCTGCTTCGCAGGAGGACAGAAGACTAATCACCCTAGCCCAGGCTACAGCAAGTTCCAGCTCTGACAGCAATGGAGGCTCCCGGCTGGCCTCCTTGCTTCCAACATTGCCTCCCCATTACCACTCCGGTCTGTTCTTGGGGAAGCCAGGGGATTCTTTTAAAACAAGTCTCATCACGGCAGTCCTCTGCTCAAAATCCTCTGGTGATATTTCATGACACTCAGGGAAGAATCGAAAGTCTTCACCAAAGACTTGCCATAATCTGGCGCCATCCTCCCCACCAAAGTAAGCCCCTGCCGCCCGCCTCACTCACCTGCTCCAGCCGCACTGGCCTCCATGCCGTTTCCTGTCAGCACACTCTGGTCTAAGGCCTCTAACTGCTATTCCCTCTGGAGTGTCCTTGACCGTGAGTCCCAAAGCTCACTGCTTCACTTCACTCAGACTTCACTTTACATTTGCTCAAATGCCAGCTTATCAGAGAGATCTTCCCTAACAACGACATGGCACCTCCCTCATCCTCTATCCCAGTGGTTCTCAAGCTCGGTGACTTTACCCCAGGAACACTGGACAATGTCTGGAGACATTTCTGGTCATCACCCTGAGGGGTCCTTCTGGCACCCAGCAAAAAGGTAGAGATCAAGGCTGAAGGTAAACAGCCTATAATGCACAGAACAGCCTCCCACAACCAAGAATTAGCCAGTCTAAAGTGCCAATAGTGCCAAGGTTGAGGATCTCTATGCTTATACCTTATTTTTTCTGTATTGCTTGTCATGACCTGCCAATATCTTAGGTAACTGTTTGTTCATTGCCTCCCCCACTAGAATGAGACTTCCACAACAGCTTTCTTATTCACTATTGCATCCTCAGTTCTCAGAACAATGCCTGGACTATGGTAGGAGTCCAACAGTCATTTGTCAAATAAATCAAAAACCACACTTTTTTGAGTTCCTGTTTAGTGTCAAAACTGTGCCGATCATTTTACAAACAGCTCATTTACTACTCAAACAACCCTATGAGGTGTATATAATCGCACTCACCATTCAGACATAAGAAGCTAACAAGTTTACATAGCTTGTGTTTGTGTGAAGCCAAGATTCAAACCCAAGCCCACCAGGGTCCACAACCCCACTGTTCACCCCCACACTGCACTACCTTGCCATATACTACAATACGTAAATTTCTTTACATATTTTTTTTATCCCAGACTCACAAGTCCCAAATGGTCCCTGAATGATGCTAGATCAAATGTGAGCTCCTGTCTGGGAGTCTCCATGAGCTGGTCCAATCTTACCCCCCATGCAATCCTACTGCAGCTAGTTTTTCTAGTTTTCTATTTCTAGTTTTCTGTGCACTCTGCCCAAATTGCTCCTTTACTGTTCCCTAAATGTGCAGTTCAGGGACCTTAGAAATCACATCTTCGGCACTCGTCCTGGGTGTGGAGAAGCAGCCAGTTCAGTGTGTGAGGTGCTACCCCTGGGGTGGTGGGCTCGCCTTCACACCCTCCAGGCCTGTCACCTGTGCCTCTGCTCTGTACTCTCCTCTTCCTAAATCCAAAATGCCCTTTCTTGTCCTCCCAAGAGTTAAAATTCTACATTTCCCTCAAGACCCGCCTCAAAATATGTCTCCAACCCATTCTAAACCCACTCCACAGTACTTTTTCTCTATTATGAACTATTCTAACCTATGTTATATACATAATCCTAGCATATCACCATACATTTGCATATTTATTATACTACTATTTTCTAGTTTTCTTTTTTATAATGATCATCTTGTCTTCTGGCAGGGAAGGGAGCTCTGCAAGAAAAATGCCTTGGCTTTTAATGCTTAAGTACTCCTCACAGGTCTTAAGACTCTCAGTAAATATTCATCAAATGAATAAAATGAACAAAGAGCTTGCTGTTCAACACGTTAAATTTCAGGTGTTCCTGGGGCTCTAAGAGAAAAGCGGAAATCAGAGTGCAGAGGATGCACAGTGCAATCAGCATGTAATTAATCACTGCAAACGGCAGCTGGTGAGCACTGTGAGGCTAAGTGCCGAGCAGGAAGAGTAGAAGGAAGAGCTTGATAGCATGCCATGTCTTACAGGGAAGAGAGAGAGATGTTAGAAGAAACTGATAAAAGACGTTAGAGGGGTGTGGCCCCGGAAGATGACTGGTTAGCCAGAGACGGGTAAGATTCCTCAAGGGAGGAACAACCTAAGACAGGCACAGTCGCTGGGGGGTCATCAGGTGAGAAATTGGGGATCAACAGAGGTGAGGCTTAGAACCTCACCCCCCCTGTTCTGAGAGAAATCTTCTGCATATGTGGATGTTTTATTGCCCTTGTCTAGCTTGGATTAACACATAGTCTACAGGCACACACCTGATCATATACATTTGCTCTCTTACAACACTAAACTATGTTTTCTACCTTTATGTTGTATCTACCTACCACTTCAGCATCTTATTAAAAATAATAATGAGAGAAATGTGGTATCCACATATAAATCAAGTATAAAAATCAAATGTGTATTCATATTTGAACTGACTGTTTATAGTTCATAATGCATGAGCAAAACCAAAAGTTTCTGTGATGACTGCCCTTGTACTGTTCACCATGTAACTTATTCACTATGTAAGAATTTGTTCTCCATGTAAGAACTTGTTCGTTATGCTTCAGAAGATTGGAGACTGACGAAAATTAGGCTTGGGGTGGATTAATGATTGTGCATTGAGCATTGACTCCCCTATACAGAATTTTATTGTTGTTAACAACCATTTGATCAATAAAAATGAGAGATGCCCTAACAACAACAACCAAGAAAAAGTACACACTTCCAATTGTAAAATAAATAAGCAACCGGGATGTAATGTATAGCATAAGGAATATAGTCAAAATATTGTAACAACTTGGTATGGTGATAGCTGGTACTTAGAATTATCATGTATATAAATGTTGAATCACTGTGTTGTACACCTGAAACTAATGTAATGTAATACTGTGTGTCAACTACCCTTCAATAAAAAATAATTATCAAAAAAAAAAAAAAAAAAAAAGACGTTAGAGGGCTATAGAAAGCGCCAGCATAGTTACCACAACAAGGGAAATTTAAAAGAAGAAATTGGTTAACCTGAAGCAGGAAGTCAAATGTATTTATCTGAATTGAGGAAACACTTGGCAAAGATTTATCAGAAAGACCATGGAAAGAATAGCTCCAGAGCAGTCAGTCAGGGACAGAAATGGTACATCAACTCGGTAAAGGGCCCAGTATACCTCATGCTGCTCATCTGAGATATTTAGCTAAAAGCACGTTACCTAATCAGCTGGCAGTTCATACTAGTGACCCAGGAGGGCCTAACTCCTGTTTGCCTTCTGCCACAGACCTGCCAACAGGCTTGGCTCATTTGTGCATTATCCTTAAGGCTGCATCCAATTATTTGGAAATCTTTAGAGTGACTCAATTCCATTAAAATCACATCATGGAAATATGACATTATAAAGGACTGCAAACCAATTACAGAAATACAGGGAAGCTCTGACATCTGAGTCACTTCAATTCTTGTACACTAATCACGGACTCTCAGTTCACTGGTGTTATAAATTAAAATTTTATCTCATAACAACGAGAGAGGTAGAAGACAGGAAAGAAATACATCAAAATGTGGACAGGACACTTTCAGATAAAGTGGGATGAAGCAGGATTAGACTCTGACTCCCCCAATATCTGATGAAGCAAACACAGAAAATTCAAATTTTTTCCAAAGCCAAAAACTCACCAGCATTAACCACATAAAAAGGAAACAAACTTAACTCCAAAAATTCTGAAAAGAGTCAGCCAAGGAAAGAAATACTCCTATTTCTTTCTGCCTGCACTCCCTCAAGTGGTATCAGGAAAGGAATGTTATCCAGAGAATTCTCAAATACCCTCCAACTGAGACACCAACAGAGGGAGGAGGTAAGCAGCCCTGACGAAGTTGCAGAGAAGCCCTTGAAGGCAGGAACCCAAATACCCCAGGCACTAAGGAGTGGCAGGGCAGCCTGCCAGCACTGGCCACTTAGGGCAGGGGGGAACACTGGGCCATGATGGGGGTCAGGACATGCTACCTTAAAATATGGCTCCTTGCCATACTGAGTATTTCAAGCTGAAGGTATTTGAGAAACGGCAGTATAGGGAGGATTTTCTGACCTCCCCCTGAAGCAGGTCATCAGACCCTCCTGTTCTCAAGAGAGAGGTGCCTTCCCTACACCCAGAGAAGAGGGACACCAAGAGGAACCTGAACACACAGCCTTGCTCTTTGCTCCAGTCTACTATACTTAGCTCAGACCCCTTTTGTCCTATCACATTTTCCCACAACTTTCTACTATTCATAAAACCAAGCATGAAAACTCAAATGTAAACACTGCTTCAGGTCTTCATTTCCTTATAAGAGCTTCAGTGTCACAAAAACTTCTATTAAATAAATTTGTATGCTTTTCTCTCATTAATCTGTCTTTGTTACAGAGACCCAACTGAGAACAAAGAAGAGTAGGAGGATCTTCTTCCTCCGATACAGCTATACTTAGGGGACTACTCACAGTCCAGGGTCAGGGGAGAGGGACACCACTGACTGGTGGAGGTGGCCCTGGGGCAGGGCTCTGATGGCGTCTGGGAGGACAGAATAGAAGCTAGCCCTCCAACAAGGGGCTCACTCAGCATGAGCTCAGCTTGTGTTAGTTCCTACACCCTCATCAGGCTAGAACTAAATGGAGAGAAAGCAACCTAGCATTTGGGAGGGAGAAGAAAATTGGTCCCACAAATTGGGAGAGTGACATAGAGAATCCATTTACACTATACCTGAGCAAATAACAGGTTAAGAGAACATAGGTGCTGACTTTAAGCATGGTAAGATGAAAAGAAAAGGCACAGAAACTATGCAATATGCCACAATAAACAGAAGGAGAGAAAGAAAGGAAGGCTGGAAGAAAAAGAGGAAGGATAGTGTTCACTTCAGAACCTCAGTCTGGGAGAAGACATAATCCAAGGAGGACGTCTCTGTAGCTGTCTCAAGCTACAGATGGTTCACTACAAATCCAATAAAACAATAGCTCAAAGACAAGATAACAAATCAACAGAATAAGTTGAAAAGATATCACAGCTAAGCTACAAACCCTGTCTTTTGGGGTATTTACACAGGTATGCTTGATCAAATCACAGGCCATTGGTGATTAAACTCAGTTAATATGAAGTTCATAAGGCAAAACCCATTGGAAAAAAATCAGTACAGTGGTTGTCTTTGTGGGGATAGAGGTGGGGATAGGCTGAAAAGGGGCATGAGACAATTTTGTGGGGTGAAGTTTAATATTCTTTAACTTCATAGGGGCTTGTGTTTATAGGTGTATGCATTTGTTAAACTCATTACATTTCATTTTAAGCAAATTTCCATTAAGCCTGTAAAAATGTCAAACTCTAGTTAACAGGCATTCTGAATTATTTATGGAAAAGTTTGCTGATGTCTGCAATTCGAAATGGAAAATAATCATGGAAAAATGGAAAAATAATAATATGAGTTGATGGACGAGGGATGGGTATGTAATAAAACAAATATACTTAAATGTTAATGATAAAAAAGAACTTCACAGCTAAGGAAACAGACTGATAGCCAAATGACACCAGTATGGCTCTGATAAATAAATTAGAGCAGTAAAGAACATAACAGACACAATGACAGATTGAAAATGTCAGAGTAAAGGTCTGAGATTATTTCAGTGGACACAGGAAAAAATAGAAAAACACTTCACACCCTCAACAGAAATGATAGATATGGAAAACAAAGGTAATGAAACAAATAATAACTAGATTCCTGAAACAGAAAATCCAGTAAGTATAACAAAATATTCAGGAACACAAATAGAAAAATTTTCCCTGAATTGAAGGAAGGCGTAAATCTGACCTCAGTATTCTCCAAAGCCATGTTCAAAACCAGAAGGCAATGGAGTAAAATTATCTAAAAAGATAAGGGAACGAGTGTGGCCCAAAAATAGTACACCCATAGTCATGGTGTTTTCAAGTGTAAGGGCAACAGGCAGAAATTCTCAAACAGGACTGAATTCACAAATACAACACCTGCCAGCACTTATGAACAGCAAAGTCTAGAGGTGAGCACCTCTGAAATGCAGACCCATACTCTGACTGAGGGACTCGTGGGTGTAGAATGGAAAGTGTTGTAAATTCTGACAAGGAAAAACAAAGCTAACAACAAAAACTGGGAGTGAGAGGAAGAATAGGAGTGAGATCATAGAAAATAAAAATTCCTGGCACAGAGCCCTTAAAGCCCGTATAATTTCCTAAGTGATAAGAACACTAGGAACATCTCTTGTTCTGGTATCTGGTCTTTGACCCCGTCCATGAAGCTGTTCCTAAAATGATTATAAAATTCCTAAGTGATACGAGCACGAACAGTATCTTTTGTTCTTTTTTTTTTTTTTGTATCTTTTGTTCTAATGAGACAACTCTGTGTGGGCTCCTGGATGGCTTCTGGAAGGGGGATGGTCACAAGACCAGCCATGATTAGAAGCTTGGAATTTACAGCCCTACCCACTACCCTCCAGAAAGGGGTTTTTTACAATCTTGTTCTTGTTATTCTCAGTTGTCCTTTGTTTATCCTCTATGATCAGAGGCATTCCTTTTTTTTCAATGTATATGAACACATTTCAAAATACAGAATTACAGGAAAGTAGAAAAAGAACAAATCCCTCATAAATATATTTCCTAAAGATTCCTAACCACCACTAACTATTCCCCCAATATCCCACCTCTCAGAAATGATCAATAGCCACTTTAATGATTAATCATTCCAACATGATGAAACCTTAAAATCCCAAGTACAGAGCTCAGAGAGCTTCCAGGTGGGTGAACACATCCACACAAGGGCGGGTGACTCACCCCAGTTCTATGGAGGACAAAAGCTCCTGCACTTGGGACTGTCCCAGACCTCCCCCTATGAATCTCTTCATCTCTGCAGTTCATCTGCATCCTTTACCATATCCTTTAATAAACTGGTAAACACTAAGTGTTTTCCTGAGTTCTTTAAACAGAGCCCAAGAAGGTTGCTGGAACCTCCGATGTATTAACTGGTTGGACAGAAGCACCAGTGATAATCTGGGTTACAACAGGCATCTCCATGCTGGGTGGGGGACAGTCTTGTGGAACTGAGCCCTCAACCTGTGGGGTCTGACACTACCTCTGGATACACAGTATAGAATTGAGTTAAATTGAGTTAAATAGCTGGTGTCATAGAGAGTTTTGCTTGTTGTAAGAGGAACCTCCATACATTTGGTGACCAGAAGTGTCAGGAGTGAAGTCTTCGGTGTGTGTATATAAAAGCAAAGGAGAAACACAGGAGGGAAGAACTGGGTTTTTCGCAACATAAGAAGTAGGAAAAACTGAGTTTTTCCTAAACAGTAGGGAATGGGTAGAAATCCAAATATGAACTGCTTCATCTTTTATAACAGGAAGTCAATTTTTCTATTAAATATATACAAGATTAAATGTATACTTTGTTTTAAGAATAGCATGCATGACATAGCCTATTCTCTTGAAATTATTTCCATTTAGTAGTTATTCATCCATCCCTCCTTTTAATTAGATATCTGAAAAGATGTCTAGAAAAACGGCCACCAACGGTGGCTTGTTGATCATTTCTGAGAGGTGAGATATTGGGGGAACAGTTACTGGTGGTTAAGGAATCTTCAGGAGATATACTTATGAGGGATTTGTTCTTTTCCTACTTTTCTATGTATTCTGTATTTTGAAATGTGTTCATATACATTGAAAAAAAAGGAATGCCTCTGGTCATAGAGGATAAACAAAGGACAACTGAGAATAACAAAAACAAGATTGAGAAAAGATTCTGCCACACACAGAACCAAGCTTATTTAAAGCCAAACAAGCAGGATCAGGAATTAGCAGACAGAAAATGCAGACTGAGAAGGAAGGGTCCTCGAAACTAATAAATGTCAGCATCTACCAATTTCACTAATAAATCCCATCTAAATGGTTAACTCCCCAATTCCTATCTCCATCCCACACCTTTCCATGAACTCCACACTCACATTCTATTACTTATTCAACACCTCTACTTGAAATAACTGACAAGTATTTCAAACATAATGCATCCAAAGCTAAAACTAAATTCTTGAACTTCCTCCTCCAAACATGCTCCTTTCAGCCTTCCATATTTCATCAAATTCAAGTCAAAAATCTTAAGTCATCCTTGACTATCTCTTCCTCTCACATGCCCACCCAGCCCAGCAATCCCATCTCAACAAATCCCAATGGCTTTATTTCTATCAAAACATATCCTGAATCCAGTCACTTCATACCACCTTCTCTACTACCAGCTTAGTCCAGCCATGTGTTTCTAGACTGGATGGCTACAGTAGCCTAACTTACTCTTGTCCCTACATCCATTCTCCAAATAGCAGCCAGTGATCTTTTTAAAACATAGGTCAGATCATGTCACTCCTTTGCACTAAACTCTCTAATGGCTCCTATCTTATTCAGAATAAAACTCAAAGTCTCTACCATGCCCTACAAGGTCCTACACCATCTCCTAAGTAAGCTCCTGCCTCACGGCCTTTGGGTCTACTATTCCCTCTACCTGAAATGTTCTTCCCCCAATCACAAGGTTAATTCCCTCAGTTCATGCAGATCTCTGGTCCAATAACATCTCAGAGGGCTTCCCTGACCTTTCTACTAAAATTGCATCCCCACATCCTCTTCCTGCTTTGAGAGCAAAAAGTGTTTTTATTTGTTTCCAGCTATTTCTCTAGAGCTTAGAAAATTATCTGATACAAAGCAAATGCTCAATATTTGTGAAATGAATGACTGAATCAAAGAACTCATTATTTTATTTTTCTCAAAACATTGCAAATGTCCTTCTTTACTTCTGATGGTAAGACTACTCGATGCTGAATCTACTACAATTCAGGCAAATATTATTTGCTCTTAGTAAGTACTACATGGAAGTTATGAGAAACTCTAAAGCCTGTGAGTTAAGATTGGTTTCCAGTTCACACTCGTGTGTTTGGAAGAGAGCGTGTCCTAGGGAGGGCAGGGGTAGTCAATAAATCACCTAATCCTGTCTCTGGGATGTCTAATACCCAGTAATGTCAGAATGAGACTTTAGAAATGGATGTTGGCTTAACTGTACCTGTCCCTGTTGGGTCCCCTCCCTGGATCATGAAGTCTTTGATGATTCTGTGAAATTTGGTGCCATTGTAATAACCTCGACGAGCCAACTCAGCGAAGTTCTTACAGGTCTTTGGTGCATGTTTCCAGTAGAGCTCCAGCACAATGATCCCCATGCTGCAGATGGAAGGACAGGAGAGAGCCAGTGAAAACAGGGTCACAGCAGATGAAGATTTTATGCGACTGCTCCCGGACCCTTCATTCTCAAGCCTGTAAGTCATGAAATTTCACTAAATGTTACATTTCATGCTCAGCAAGGGAAAACAACATAGAGCAAATAACAAACACAGATATTTGCATAACACATTCAGGGGCTCTGGTACTTCTTTTTTTTTTTTTTGAGAGGGCATCTCTCATATTTATTGATTAAATGGTTGTTAACAATAATAAAATTCTGTATAGGGGACTCAATGCACAATCATTAATCAACCCCAAGCCTAATTCTCAACAGTCTCCAATCTTCTGAAGCATAACGAACAAGTTCTTACATGGTGAACAAGTTCTTACATAGTGAATAAGTTCTTACATGGTGAACAGTGCAAGGGCAGTCATATCACAGAAACTTTCGGTTTTGATCACGCATCGTGAACTATAAACAATCAAGTCACATATGATTATTCATTTGATTTTTATACTTGATTTATATGTGAATCCCACATTTCTCCCTTATTTTATTTTTTTTAAATAAAATGCTGACATGGTAGGTAGATGCAAGATAAAGGTAGAAAACATAGTTTAGTGTTGTAAGAGGGCAAATGTAGATGATCAGGTCTGTGCGTATAGATTAAGTATTAATCCAAGCTAGACGAGGGCAACAAAACATCCACGGATGCAGAAGATTTCTCTCAAAACATGGGGGGGGTTCTAAGCCTCACCTCTGTTGATCCCCAATTTCTCACCTGATGGCCCCGCTGCAACTGGGCCTGTCTTAGGTTGCTCCTCCCTTGAGGAATCTTACCTGTCTCTGGCTAACCAGCCGTCTTCTGGGGCCATACAGGAAAATGTAAAGTTGGTAAGTGAGAGAGAAGTAATATTCTTTGAAAAGGTTAGCTTTTTACTTCTTTGCATACTTATGCCCTGTGGCTTCTATGCCCAGCATTTGTCTTGAGGTATCTTTACCACTTGGAAGAATTATGATACTCGGTAATTTTCAATATGAGGCACAAATTCTACTAAGGGGCTGTAATTAGGAAGGAAGAAGAAAAGCTATAGAAGTAGCAGACGGAAGAAAACATGGGAAGATTGATTATTTCTTTGACATAACTTCTTGTAGAGTAACATAAGCATGTATAGGTTTTAACAAACTACTAATTAAATTGCGTGCACACATTAACAGAATAGGAATACAGATACATAACAAAAGCAGACCTACAATTACCAGCCATATCCAGTGAAACCAAGAAAACCAGTTAGGTACCCTAAGCATTTGTGAAAACTTATCAATAATATGATGGATATTGTCTAACTGAATTTGAATAGTTTGAGAAAAACCAGACAAATTAAAACAACACATTTCTGGGAACTGTTCACATCCCATATGTTCTTTTAACAGTAGATAGTCTATAGTCGCACAATTTTGGAGCACTGCAACTTGCACTTCTCCTAATCCTTAGTTGAGTTCCAACAATATAGATCCAGTCAAATTTGTTGTTTTACTGTATGCACAGGACAGCTTAGATATCTCTGGTACTTCTTTTTAAGCAAAATAAATGTGGATAACTAAAAATCCTAACACCTTATATATAGAAGTATCACCAATCATCAGAAACCAATAAAACCAACCCCTAAATTAAGAAAAAAAATCCTACACATAGTATGTAATCTTTTTTTAAAGGGAGACATTAAACTATCAGGACTTCCTACTTATTTATACATGCATAAGTTTGTGAGTGGGGGTGGAAACTGGGTAAATAAAAGGAAGGTTCTCAATGACTATCTTCTTTAAACTTTTATTTTCGAACCATGTAAACATATTACCTATTCATAAAAATTTCAATGGGGAAAGAAAGTACAGTTTGTGTGTATTTAGTAAAAGGTGAAAGATTTATGCGATCTGAAGAGAAACCAGAGCATTTTTTTGTATGTATTTAGGAGAGAGTGCAACAAAGACAAAACTTGATTACTTCAAACCTTTATACATACCCATTGTGATAAGCGCTTCCCCCCCAAAAGTACTGCTAAGGAAGAAGTAGAAGATTTAGGACAGGTGGCTTCCCCTCCACTCCATCACTCACCTGGACTTTAAGCTCCAAGAATGTGAGAATTGAGTCAATTCCCTCCAGTCTGAATACCTAGTGCCATGCACAGTGTAAGTATGCACTTATTAGCAATCTGTATGTGCACAGAACATAGCCTTCCAAAAGCCTTTCTACCAGCAGATCATATTTCACATTATTAACATTCAACATGGATTAACACAATTACTCTGTGCAACACACAGTTCTAGGTGTTTTTCCCCTCATGGAGTTTATATTCTGGTGGATATTTTTTAAATATAGGGAATAACTTTTTGTAATGGCAATCAGAAAGAACCTATACAATTTTGAAATGTGTGCCTTTTGACAGCAGTCTAAACTTTTAAGTATTTCTGCAATAGAATAACTTAACAAAGTGCTTACAGATATGGTATGTGTAAAATGTTCATTCCAGTATTTGTCGTAACAAAAAACAGAAACAATTTAAATGTCTTGCAAGGAGAGAATGACTGAAATATGAAATAACCGCAGTACAGGAGGCTGTGTGTTTTAATGAGTGAAAGAAAAGCAAATTGGAGGGAAAAAATATATATTGTATATACACTCACACACACAATATGATCATGTAATCAATCATATTTTTGTTAAAAAATAGAACATAAGAGATATTTCTGTGTACACAGAAAAAGATCTGGAAGGTCACCAACAAACTATTAATAGTGTTTTTACAGGGAGTGGTGGCTTCCCTTTATTCTATACACTTCTACAGTGCTTGAATTTTAATTTCGATTTGTTTTATAATTAAAAAAATAAGTTAACATGTGAGTTCAAGAATTAACTTTCAAGCTGGGGCCTGAAAAAGTAGAATTTTGCCATATGCAAAGGTGGGGAAGATGGCCAGGGAGCAAAGGTAGCATCTGAGAGTACTGTGCTCTTGTGGAAAGCAGCCTGGGCAAAAACAGAAAGATACAGGAGAAAGGGTGGCTGGACCCTGGCTACGAATGTGAGACTATCAGAAGATGCAGCCAGAGAGACAGGCAAAGGCCAGATGAAAAAAAAAATCTTGAATGTCAGACCTAAGTTTTAATTTTATACTGTTGTAGCAGTAAGTTACTTAAGGTTATTTCTCCTACTTGGCTCTAGTGAGGTTCCCCGACTTACTAGCTACGTCGGTTTGGTTAAGCCATTTAATCTGCAAATGTTGGCATTTCCCCGCTAAAATTGGAGAGAAGGTGGAATAATGCCTAAATGATTTGAATTGCTAAAAGGATTAAATTTAATGCTATGCTAAACATCGGGACATGGCACTAGCTGGTTGGCTCTCAATATATTATATCTGATATTTAATAGTGGGAGAAATGTCCCTTCCTGTGTTCTCCTAATAAGTTGCTTACGTAACAGTACTGCTTACAACGTTAATATTTACATTATCTGTCTCCTTTGTTCTACTGTAAACTCCTAAAGGCAAGGCTGTGTTTTATCGACCTCTGCATCCTCAAATTCCACCCTCCGTCCCGGGCCTGAGGGCTCAATACATGCCTGTTGAATGAATGGATGAATGAACGGAGGAGTTGGGGGGGGGCAGCCCGGCAGCTGGCGCCTAGGCCTCAGAGCGAGTAGGTGCGGAGGCGCACGCGGGCGGTAGCGGTCTCCACTCAGCCTGCAGGCTACGCGCACGGCGGCCGCTGCACGCCTCTTCCCCCAGGAGCGCGGCGGGAACCCAGCCCCGTGGCAAAGCCCGTGCTCTGCGTCAACTCCACCAGCGAAGCCCCAAAGGCCCGATCCCCCCTCACCTAGTCTCCAAGTGCACGTTGGGCGGCTGCCAGGAGTCGGGGGGAATCGCAGCCATCGCGAAGCCGGCGGAATTCCTCTCCAGCCACTACTACTTCCGGCGCCGAGTCGCCGGGGAGCTGCCTCTGCGGCGCACACTTCCGGTCCTCGTTGCCCAAACTTTGCGAGTCTAAGAGTTGGGGGTTGAGTCAAGGTAGAGAAAGAATCCCACTTCGCTTCCAAGGCCGGGAAGCTGAGGTGCGAGGTGAAAACAGGCTGGCAGCAGGACGGAGAAGAGTACAAGCTCCATTACCTCCAAATGGAGAAACCGCCCCATTCTCCCGACTCTGGCCGGTTCATTTTGGCATGGAAGGCAGGAACAACCAGCAAATCTGCATTCCGCATTCCGATTAAAGTGAGGCCCTAACTTTCAATTCGAAGAATTTCCTTGCCCTGCAACAGGTCAGGGACCAGAAGCGGAGGAAGAGAATGAAAGGGAATAGAGATGATAGAAGCCAGTAGCTAACTTTTTAAAGGCGCTGTACAGTTTACATAGCACTTGTATTTTATCTATTCCAAAAACCAATCCTGTAAAGTAGATGTTATTCCCATTTCTCAGATGTGAAAACTGAGACTCAGCAGCTAAATGACTTGTTCATTTGTCCATAGCCATACAGCAAATCTGAGCCTTGTGAATCCAAAGGCAAGAGTCTGGAGAGAGGAGAGGGAAGGGCTGGGAAGAATATGAGAGAAAAGGAAAAAGGGAGAGACAGGAGACTTAAGATCAAAAACATCATGGCTAGGGCAAGGCTTAGAGTGACAAGGATGGATGGTGCCCGAAGGTGGTTAGGACGGTTTGCTCTGAGTTACAACTAATAGTTCACATTAAATTATTTAGGGTAGCTTGTGTTTACTTCATTCATCCAATATCTAAGCTGAATGTCTTCTGAATGAATGTATTTTATTAAAAACAAAATTATAAACTTTTACAGAAACATGATTTTTCCAGTTGAAAACCTGAAGTAAGTGACACATCATCAAGACCTGTTAATTCTTTTTTCCGAAGATTCCCAATTTGTTTCCCTTCCTATTCCCACTGCTGTTTCAGACCTTTAACACCAGGAGCCCCCTTGCTGGGTTCCCTGTTTTGGGGCTATCCCCCACTAATCCATCCACAGTAGCCAAAGCCTTCCTCCCAAAATATCTGGTAGCATGTCACTTCCTAGTCATGAAATCTTAAATGTCCTGAACCATTTGGCCTGGGCTTGAAAGCCCTCCGCCAGTTGCCCCTCACTGACTTCTCCAGCCTATTTCTTCATGACTTAAATGTGTCGCCAACATTCCTATTTCCAGATCTTTGCCCAGGCTGTTCTTTTTCCTTATAAATGTTTCCAGAATCTCACCCATGCCTTGTCCCAGCTCCTTCAGAACACTTCTCTACACTTCCTGTGTACGGTAGCCTCTTTCCCCTTCTCTTTTCTTAGTCTTTAACTCTGTGCTGCCTTCCTTTGCTGTCTATTTCTGTCAAGATTCTCTTCTCTCCAGGCAGATTGTTAACAGCCCATGTTAGGGACCATGTCCTAGTTCAGTTCAATTCAATTCAACATTCACACAGGGCCTGTTCCAGACCAGAACCTGAACAGAGGGAACTTCCCATGGCTGAGTAGAGCTAAGGCACCAACCCATAAAACAAGCAGTTGTGTTATGCAGGGTGTTATTACCTGAGAACCTTGTCAAGAGTTCTAAATCTCAACAGAGAGAAGCCAACACTAAAGAAATGAATATATTTACCCATCATTTCCCTCCCTATCCTTTCCCTCAAACTAGTTTCTCCTCCGGTGCTTCCAGTCACTATTGTCCAGCTCACCAGGCATATCTTTGACTCCTCACACTCCCTCAGCTACATCCCTACACACTTCACAGGTCACCAAGCACTTTTACACTCATGGTCTTTTCTCAGTCTCCCATTAGCCAGGTTTTTGACTGGAGTGCTCTGAGCCACTGCCAGGGGGAAGTGACCAGCTCCAGAGCCCACCAGGAATTAATGTGTTCTGGAACCCAAACCTTTCCTCCGCTTTCCCTTCCTGAGTCTTCTACTATCTGGCAGCCTTTCTGATCTGTTATACCTGGGAAATGTTTCTTGAGTGGATTTCTTCTTCCCTTCCTTTTTTTGTTTCTCCGTTGAACTTTCCAAAGTTAATTTTTCCTCTTCCAATCTAGTCTTCATCCTCCAACAGATGTATATGCCCATAACAGAGCTCTGATCATGTCACACCCCTGCTCAAAACCTTCATTGGCTCCCCACTGCCCACAGATTGACGTTCTAGCATTCAAGGCCTTCTTGGCAATGCCAAGCTGATCTTTAAAGATTGTTTTTTCTTCTATAAGTAGTATTGGCCTGAGCCAAATCAACATTCCAGATTCCCAGAATGTGCTCATGTCTTCCCTCCTTCTGAATCTTCTCACTACTATTCCTTGTGCCCCAAATGCTCAATCTCAGACTCCAATGTCTGAATCCTAAAAGGCCACCTCCAAGGTCACTGTCTCTTTAAATCTTTTCCAGGAGCACCTAGCAGCCACTAGAAACTGAGAAAGATAGAAATGGGTCACATGAACTATGCCCAGACCCAAAGGAACTCACATTCTAGGAAAGACAATTAAACACACAGCTACAGGGGTGTGGAATGAAGGCTGTAATCAGAAACATGCAGTGCTTTCTGAGCTCTGGTTATTCCAGAGCTGGCTTTGAGTAGTCAGAGGATTCCCTGGGAATGATAACCTGAGCTGAGGGCTGTTAGAATTAGCCAGAAGCCAGAGAGATTTCTCCTCTTTGGAGAGCTGAAGCATTGTAAAGGGCTTGGAAAATCAGAGATTGTTTCTTGGGCTGCCCTGGAGGTGACTGTAAGGGAATTGTGAAAGATCTTAGAACTTGATTCTGAGGGCAAAAGGGACCTATGAAATTGTGGAATCAGATTTTGTACATTAGAAGTGTCACTCAGGCTGTAGTTTGGAAAATGGTAGAAAGGGCCAGGAAGACATAGGCTTTCTAGGACCTCTGGATCCCCCAAAACACTTTTTTTGAGGTCAAAAATTTAAATTGAAATATAATATATATCCAGAAAAGTGGACAGATCCTAAGTGAGTTAATTATTACAAAATAAACCCACCTGTGAAACCACCATTATATCAAGAAAGAAAAAAACGTTTTCAACTCCACAGAAGCCTTTCCTACAAATCAATACCCCTTCCCACCTCTTCAAAGGTAATCACTTTGACTTGTAAATTTATAGACTGGTTTTACCTGTTTTTGAAATTTATGTAAGCAGAGGCATAAAGCATTTTTTTGTGTGTCTGGCTTCTTTTGCTAAACATTATATATGTGAGATATATCCATGTTATATGTAGTGGTCACTTTCATTTTTCAATGCTGTGTAGTATTCCATTGTATGAATATACTACAATGTATTTATACATTCTGTTGTTAATGAGCAGTTGAGATATTTCCAGATTGTGGCTACTACAAATAATGCTGCTATGAATATTCTTGTATGTCTGTTGGTACACTTGTGCATGAATTTTGGATGTACATCTAGAAGTAGAATTGCTGGGTCATAGGTTCTATGTGTATTATAATATAGTAGTTAACACCAGACTGTTTTCCAAAGTGGCTGCAGCAGTTTACATTCCTACCAGCAGTATACAAGTTGCTGTTGTGCCACTACCTCACCAACACCAACCAGTCTTTTTCATTAAAGCAATTCTGGAGTCTGTATAATATCTCAATAGTCATTTCCCTAACAACTAATGATTAATGAAGTTGAACACTTTTTCATATGCGCATTTGCCATTTAGATATCCTGTTTTGCGCTATCATTTTTTTGTGTGTTCAAATTTTTTACCTATTTTTCTCTCTGGCTATCTTGTTCTCATTTGTGGAATTCTTTGTAGAATTCCTGGACACAAGCTCTTGCTATTTTTTCTTACTCTACAGCTTGTTTTTTTCACTTTCTTAATCATGTATTTTGATGATTAGAGGTTTCTAATTTTAATGTAATCAAATATATCAATTTTATTTCTTACAGAACATCTTGATTCTGACTAGCCACATTTCAAGTACTCAACAGTCACTTGCATGATGACAGTATTGGACAGAGCAGCTCTAAAATTTTATTGTTTTGTTTCCCTCATGTAGATCTACAATGCACATAGAATTTATTTTGGCATATGGTGTAAAGTAGGGGTCGTTTCATTTTTTCCTATTTGGATACACAACCGACCCAGCACCATTCATTGAAAGCATTGTCCACTCCTCTATGTCATAAAGCAAGTGTCTATATATGTCTGGTTCTGGTTTCGGTCTCTCTGTTCTGTTTAGTTGGTTTCCCTGCCTGTGCGTCAACATCACAATGCCTTTCTAGCTGCAGCTTTATTAGTCTGAACCCAGTAGCGTTTTGTTTCAGATCGCCTGTAGAAAGCAATTAAGATCTCTGGCACTAAAAGCAGGGCAAGATAAGGACCCTGGGTTCAAATCGTGACCTCACCTCTCCATCTGTGTAATCTCGAGCAAGTTAACTTTTCCACAAACCTCAACTTGGTTAGTAGGAGGGTAAATGTTGTGGGGTTATTTATATCATAGGGTTGTGGAAGCAGTTCACGAATATAAAGTACTTATAAATGTATGGCACAGACTAAGCTCTCAACACATTATTAATGAGTGGGCCGTGTGTAAATTCGAGTGATTTGTTTACTTGTCTTTCTGTTTTAGACTGGGAGCTTCCAGAGGTAAAGGCCTGCCCTTCATTTACGTATGCCTCCCACTCCTACCCCTAATGCCTAACACGCTTCCTGGCACCTAGTTGGGGGCTCAGTAAATGCTTGTTGAGTCAGTTCAACTATGATGTTTGTGCCAGCCTAAGCAGAGGAGAGACCGGGCAAAAAGACCTAAGAAAACTAAGAAGGAAAAACTGCACGCCAGGGGGAGCAAGAACCCTTGTTCTCAGATATCGCGACAGAGTTCTCCCGCGCGCCGCGTCATCGCGAGTTTTGTTTTTGTCGAAGCGCGGGGCGGGAAGAAGGAGCTTTTGGAGGCCGCGCCGCCTAGCGTTTGGCGCGCGAGTTGCTTCCGGGTTGCGCTCCCAGAAGCAGGAAGTTGGAGGTTTATCCTCCTCGCCCGGCGGCTGCTGTCCCCGAGGCGGGAGGAGCCTGAGGGGACGCGGGCCCCGCATGTGAGTGACTGGGGCCCGAAGCCGGGAGGGGGGAGGCTGCACCTTGAAAGGCCGCGCCTAAGACGTCCTCGCTCGGCCCCTCCGTCGTCCCCACTGCCACCCCGCGCCGTTGCGCTAACCCCTTTTCTGAGTCTCTGGCGTTTTGAAGATTGACAGCATCCCCCGGCGACTCCCCCGGGCTCCCCTCCCTTAAGACACCTCTCTTTCTTGGCTCTGCCGGGGAGAGCAAAGTGAGGTCGACTCTGGAAGTTGAACTCGTTTCTCAGGCGTCACAGCAGTGTCCAAAACGAGAGTGCTAGCGAAGTCAAGATTTCACTGCCCTTTTGATAGATTTCTAATTTTATGTATATTTAAAATAGGTTCCCCGTCCCCCTAGAAACATCTTTGTCTAATTAAGGAAGGGGAAAAAAAATTTAAGTGTTGGACTTGTTATGTGATAAACATTGCATCTCGGATTTCAGAAAGGAATGTGACTTGTTTATTGACCCGAGTAAATGAACGTTTTGTAATAGCCTTTCAGTACAAGGAATTTGCCTGTCTCCTGTTCAGTACTATTTTAAGACCATTAACCCAGCATGCCACACTTTTCTGGTCTAAGCCCACAAAGGCTTGGTATTTGCGAATATATTTAATTTATAAAGTATTTAGTCATCATCTTATAATAGAGACTACTCTCAAAATTTACTCTTCTGAATTTTTCCGGTTGCCCATTTGGTTGTTGCCATGGTGGAATCTTTTATGGCCATCTCTCCCTTAACAAATTTGAGGTATCACAGTTTCCCTCTAAAGGAACAACATGCTTTAACTTAAATTGAACTTTGCTACATTGAAGTTCTGACTGAAGTTCATGTAGCCCAATTTACATACCAAAGAGAGACCCAGTTTGCCCTGTTAAGCCCTTTCTGCTTCGGACCAAAACAGTTTTCAAGACCCAGTTTGAATCCTTGCTCCTGCACAGCTGTCCTGCAACACCATTAGAGAATGTCCAAGTATGATCCTAATCTCATCTAAACCCTCATTAGGCTAGTGTATTTTTTTAAATTAAGGTATCATTGATATACAGTCTTAAGGTTTCACATAGTTACAACATTCACCCATATTATCAAGTCCCACACACACACACCCCTTTGCAGTCACTGTCCATCAGTGTAGTAAGATGCTATGAGTTAATATCTGTCTTCTTGGTGCTATTAGGCTAGTGTATTTTTTAAAATAGGAAGAATAGAAAATAAAGTGAGTAAGCCATTAGTTTGGGAACAGAATGATCACTTCAGGTCCTTTCTGTAAATTTGTTCAACAGACATCACGTTCCGTATCTCTGAGGTGAATTCCCATGTCTGTTCTTAATTTCTTGTGTTATTTCCTTCACTTACCTCTGCTTTCAAATAACAATTTCATGGAGAGGGAGACAAGAAGGTAGATGTAATACAAAATGAGAATTGTGTTTCAGGTTCCATGGGCAAAAATCAAGGTTGCAATAAAAGTTTACTCAATGGACAAAGCACTGGGAGTTAGGCTTTTGTAGGCAGAGGAAACTATGTGTACAAAAGCAAAAAGATGTGAAGCAGTATGGCAGTGAAGAATGTGAGGAAAGAATGGAAAATGAGACTGAAGAGGTAGGCAGTGAGCAAATCATAAAGAGCCGTACTGAAACAGAAGGACCAAAATAGCAGTAGACCCACTGACACTGATAAGGGACTGGTGGTTACCAAGGGGGAGGGTTTGGGGCAGTGCTGGGTGGGAGATGAAGGGGTGGTGAAGGGGATAAAGGGACACAATAATTTGCACTCACAAAATAAGTTGGTTACAGGGACGGTAGTACAGCATGGAGAATATAGTCAGTGATTCTGTAATGTCTTACTATACTGATAGATAGTAATTGCACTAGAAGGGATGAGGATTTAATAATACAGGTAACTGTTGAACCACTGTTTAGTATATTTGAAACCAACATAAGATTGTATATCGATGATACTCTAAAAAAGGGCATGATAAGTAGTTAAGACTTCATTTTATAACAGTTATTAAGTATTTAATTTGGGTGTTGGGACAAATTTTTACATACATCATTTTATCCCCTAAGGACATTGTTGGGAAGACACAATTATCCCCCTTTTAAATGAAAACATTGAGGCTTAGAGAGGCTGAATAGTGTTTCATGGCCACACAGTAGATGAAAAATCTAGTATTTGCATCTGGCTTTTTCAGACTGCAGTGCCTGTGTTCTTAACCATCATGCTAAATTGCTCCCCAGCAGGGCATGGGGAGTCAGTGAAGGTGCTTTAAATAGATGAGTAGCATGAACCAATTTGCTTCAGAAAAATAACTTGTGCAGAGTATAGAGGAGGAATCAGAGAGGAGGAGGAGGACAGAAGTACAGAGATTCAGTGTATCTTTGTGATGGTCACTGGGGGAGATATTGAGGGCCTTGACAATCACTAATGAAGAGCTAGTGTTGAGGTGATGAATGTGAGAACTAAACAGGAGATAGAATGGAGGATTTAGTGATTGGTTCGTTAGAGGGGATGAGGAAGGAGTTGGGTCACAGGGGAAAAATACTAAGTCAGTTATGGACATGTTACATATATAAGACCAGAGGAAATTTGGACCAGGGTGTCTGGTAGGTAGGAGATAGGTGGGTCTTGAGTTTTGAAGACAGTTCTAGACCAAAGAGGTTTAGCTGGTGGTTAAAGCCACAGAGGGAATGAGATCAAGGACAGCTGTAATGAGTAACATTCAGGGACACAGAGTCTGAGAAGAGAACAAGAGAATTATGCCAAAGTTTGAGAGTGCTGGAAGGGGATAATGGGTAACAGAGGCAGCTGTTGCGGACAAGTCAGGTAAGCTGATAATTGAAAAAGTCATTTGTATTTGGCATGTAGCCAGATTGTTGCCACTGGTGCCCTTAGAACAATGCCAGTGGCACGAGGGGAGCAGAAATATGATTTCAAAAGGTTAATACATGAATGGAGACCTGAGAAACAAGGCAAAGTGATGCCTTCTTGGTTTTTTAACGAACTTGGCTCTGAGAGGAGGGAGAGTTCGAGCACTAGAAATCTAGAGAGGATTTTTTTATATTCATTTTGTTATCATTAATCTACAATTACATGAAGAACATTATGTTTACTAGACTCGCCCTTTCACCAAGTCCCCCCCCACAAACCCCATTACAGTCACTGTCCATCAGCGTAGTAAGATGCTGTAGAATCACTACTTGTCTTCTCTGTGTTGCACATCCCTCCCTGTGCCCCCCCCACATTACACATGCTAATCGTAAGGACCCCTTTCTTTTTCCCTGCCCTTATCCCTCCTTTCCCACCCATCCTCCCCAGTCCCCTTCCCTTTGGTAACTGTTAGTCCATTCTTGGGTTCTGTGATTCTGCTGCTGTTTTGTTCCTTCAGTTTTCCTTTGTTCTTATCCTCCACATATGAGTGAAATCATTTGGTACTTGTCTTTCTCCACCTGGCTTATTTCACTGAGCATAATACCCTCTAGTTCCATCCATGTTGTTGCGAATGGTAGGATCTGTTTTCTTCTTATGGCTGAATAATATTCCATTGTGTATATGTACCACATCTTCTTTATCCATTCATTTACTGATGGCCACTTAGGTTGCTTCCATTTCTTGGCTATTATAAATAGTGCTGCAATAAACATAGGGGTGCATCTGCCTTTTTCAAACTGGGCTGCTGTATTCTTAGGGTAAATTCCTAGAAGTGGAATTCCTTGGTCAAATGGTATTTATATTTTGAGCTTTTTGAGAACCTCCATATTGCTTTCCACAATGATTGAATTAATTTACATTCCCACCAGCAGTGTAAGAGGGTTCCCCTTTCTCCACAACCTCGCCAACATTTGTTCTTGTTTGTCTTTTGGTTGGTGGTGATCTTAACTGGTGTGAGGTGATATCTCATTGTGGTTTTAATTTGCATTTCTCTGGTGGCTAGCGATGTGAAGCATCTTTTCATGTGTCTGTTGGCCATCTGAATTTCTTCTTTGGAGAACTGTCTGTTCAGCTCCTCCGCCCAGCTTTTGATTGGATTATTTGCTTTTTGTTTGTTGAGGTGCGTGAGCTCTTTATATATTTTGGATGTCAAGCCTTTATCAGATCTGTCATTTACGAATATATTCTCCCATACTGTGGGGTACCTTTTTGTTCTGTTGATGGTGTCCTTTGCTGTACAGAAGCTTTTCAGCTTGATATAGTCCCACTTGCTCATTTTTGCTTTTCTTTCCCTTGCCCAGGGAGATATGTTCATGAAGAAGTTGGTCATGTTTATGTCCAAGAGATTTTTGCCTGTGTTTTTTTCTAAGAGTTTTATGATTTCATGACTTACATTCAGGTCTTTGATCCATTTTGAGTTTACTTTTGTGTATGGGGTTAGACAGTGATCCAGTTTCATTCTCTTACATGTAGCTGTCCAGTTTTGCCAGCACCATCTGTTGAAGAGACTGTCATTTCCCCATTGTATGTCCATGGCTCCTTTATCATATATTGCCATTGCAGGCTTTAAGTTTGTGGTTACCAAAGGTTCAAGGTTAGCTTCTTTACTATCTTACTGTCTAACTTAACTCGCTTAGTGAGCTATTATAAACACAGTCTGATGATTCTTTATTTCTCTCCCTTCTTATTCCTCCTCCTCCCTTCTTCATATGTTGGGTGTTTATTGTGTCCTCTTTTTAGGAGTGCTCCCATCTAGAGCAGTCCCTGTAAGATGCTCTGTAGAGGTGGTTTGTGGGAGGCAAATTCCCTCAACTTTTGCTTGTCTGGGAATTGCTTAATTCCTCCTTCATATTTAAATGATCATTGTGCTGGATACAGTATTCTTAGTTCGAGGCCCTTCTGTTTCATTGCATTAAGTATATCAAGCCATTCTCTTCTGGCCTGTAAGGTTTCTGTTGAGAAGTCTGATGATAGCCTGGTGGGTTTTCCTTTGTAGGTGACCTTTTTTTTCTCTCTGGCTGCCTTTAATACTTTGTCCTTGTCTTTGATCTTTGCCATTTTAATTATTATGTGTCTTGGTGTTGCCCTCCTTGGATCCCTTGTCATGGGAGTTCTGTGTACCTCTGTGGTCTGAGAAGCCATTTCCTCCCCTAGTTTGGGGAAGTTTTCAGCAATTATTTCTTCAAAGACACTTTCTACACCTTTTTCTCTCTCTTCTTCTTCTGGTACCCCTATAATGTGGATATTGTTCCATTTTGATTGGTCACACAGTTCTCTTAAAATTCTTTCATTCCTGGAGATCCTTTTATCTCTCTCTGCATCACCTTCTCTACGTTCCTGTTCTCTGTTTTCTAGTCCATTAATGGTCTCTTGCATCTCGTCCATTCTGCTTTGAAGTCCTTCCAGAGATTGTTTTATTTCTGTATTCTCCCTCCTTAGTTCTTGCATTTTCTCTGCAAGTCTATCAGCATGGTTATGACTTTTGTTTTGAATTCTTTTTCAGGAAGACTGGTTAAATCGATCTCCCCAGGTTCCTTCTCAGGGGAAGATGTAGAAGATGTCGAAGCTGTCTGGGTTAGTCTTGTCTGGATCAAATTTTTTTGCCTTTTCATGTTGATAGGTGCAGTGGTATGCTATTGACGCGTCTGTCAGCTGGGAGAGCCTAGACTTTTTCCAATTGCTCCTGGCCTTTCTTTACTGGGACAGCTGCGACCCCTAGTGGCTTGTGTTGGGCAATTACATGTAGACTGGGTCTCTGTATCTTGCCTGGCTGGTATGGAGGAAGCTCCCTTGTTGTGGGGTGGCGAGCCTCAGGCTACTGCTCTGCTATGGCGGGGCCCCGGAGGGGTAATGGACGGAGGGTTGTTTGGCTGTTTACCTCCGTGAGGGGTCTCAGAGCTGTTGCCCAGGGGGTTAGTGCGTCCGGAGTTCCCTGGAATTTCCAGCTGCTGGACTGTGACCTGGGATGCTTCCGTCCATCTGTGGGGTCCCTGTCCCTTTAAGACTTTCAAAAAGCACTCACTTTTCTTTGTCCCAGGAGCGCCGGCTGCGGGACTCGCTCACAGGTCTTACTGTCCTGCTTCTGTAGTTTCTGGCACCCCATGCATGCACTGTGTGTCTGTGCTCTGGTGCGGATGGCTGGGGCTGGGTGTTTAGCAGTCCTGGGCTCCCTCTCCCTCCCCACTCCGACTCCTCTCCTCCCTCCAGGAGCTGGGGTGAGGGGCCTTGGGTCCCACCGGGCTGCAGCTTGTATCTTACCCCTTTCACCAGATACTGGGTTCTCGCAGGTGTGGATGTCATCTGGCTGTTGTCCTGTGTCTTCTGGTCTCTCTCTTAGGGATAGTTGTATTTGTTGTATTTTCAAAAATATATATGTTTTTGGGAGGAGATTCCCACTGTCCTACTCATGCTGCCATCTTGGCTCCACCTCCTTTATCATATATTAATTGACCATATATGTTTGGGTTAATGTCTGGAGTCTCTATTATGTTCCACTGGTCTGTGGCTCTGTTCTTGTGCCAGTACCAAATTGTCTTGATTACTGTGGCTTTGTAGTAGAGCTTGAAGTTGGGGAGTGGGATCTCCCCCACTTTATTCTTCCTTCTCAGGATTGCTTTGGCTGTTCGGGGTCTTTGGTGTTTCCATATGAATTTTTGAACTATTTGTTCCAGTTTGTTGAAGAATGTTGTTGGTAATTTGATAGGGATTGCATCAAATCTGTATATTGCTTTGGGCAGGATGGCCATTTTGACTATATTAATTCTTCCTAGCCAAGAGCATGGGATGAGTTTCCATTTGTTAGTGTCCTTGATATTTTTTTTAAATAGTAGAAAGTGGGAAAGGTGAGGATAGGAATGAGTAGAGATAAGTTTTAAAATGTGGGAGCTACTGCCTCAAATATGTCAATGTCATAAAAGACAAAAAATAAAAGGCTGGGATCTGTTTTAGATGTAAGTAGACCAAAGAGACACAACAGCTGTCATGTATGGTCATTGGTGGAATCCTGGATTTCTAAAAAAACTATAAGGCTTTTTTTTGGACAGTTAGGAAAATATGACTATGGGCTGGTTAGTAGGTAATGTTAGAGAATTATTGATTTTAATAGGTATGATAACGGTGCATTGGTTATATAAGAATGATGTCCTTATTCTTAGGAGATGCATGCTGAAACATTTAGAAGTGATTTCAGAATGTGAGAAGCTAAGTTTCAAATGGTTCTGGTAAAAACTGAGACAGATAGACAGAAATCAAATATGGCCAAATGTTAACAATTGGTGACTCTAAGTGAAGGATACACAGATATTCATTGTATTATTTCCATTTTTCTGGATGCTTGAACATTTTCAAAATAAAAAGTTGGGAGAAAAATGAAAGAGGCACACTTTCAGGGAGTTATGAAAGTATCAGACTCTTCAAGTCTCACCAGGCAAGAGAGGTCCAGAAAAAGAACCATTGGACTGAAGTGATAATAAAAGTGCATAAAAGTAAAATTCCCTCAATTGTAAATTTTAAGTGTTTATTACAGTTTTAAATTGCTTCCCTTTTAAAGCACATTATTTTAGTGTTTTGTCAGTTACTTTTCCTTTAAATATGTTTGTTTTTTACTTAGTGGTTTTTATTACAATCCAAAGACTACATTTTTTTCCCTTTAGTAGAACATATTTTCAATTAATAGGAATCACTAGATAAAACAGACTGAAACAGTAATGAATGGATTGTCATAACAGTAATGAATGGATTGTTATGCTACATAGCTAGCATAATCCTAAGGAAGCTAGTAGGGGAAAAAGGAAATGTAATACTCTGGATACTGCTCCCACTATTGAAGATTCGGACATATTTAGATGGACTTTTGAAACTTTCTTTCTACTCTGTATAATTTCATTTTATAAATGAAAACTTTGTGTTTCAAACTAGACGAATTGGTATTGCATCTTAGAGTTGCCTAGCTGGCATAGTTGTTTAATTTGAAAGACTGAGAGCCTCCAAGTCGATGTCATACCAGTGTTTAGGACACACGTATACCAGTAGAGGAATTCTATATTAAGCAGGGCAAAGGGGAGGTTTAGATTTAGTCTGACCTCTTAACCTGTTTTCTGCTTTAAACAAACATTTTTATTGATAAGCTCTACCAGAATCATTCTCCCAGCTATGCCTCTGTCCTGTTTTTCTCTAGACTGAGAGCCAGAAAGAATTGTGGAGAACACCTCATCAGAGCTGTCAGTTGATTTCTCCTATTCCCCAAGTACTTTAGAAATCAGCAGCCCCCTGGCTTACCTTCCCCAGGCCTTTCTTGGAGGCAGGATTTCTTAACCTCAGCACTCACCCTTGACATCTTTTTTTTTTTTTGGTATCATTAATGTACAATTACATGAAGAACATTATGTTTACTAGGCTCACCCCTTCACCAAGTCCCCCCCACATACCCCTTCACATTCACTGTCCATCAGCGTAGTAAGATGCTGTAAAATCACTACTTGTCTTCTCGGTGTTGCACAGCCCTCCCCATGTCCCCCCCACACACTATACATGCTAATAGTAATACCCCCTTTCTTTTTCCCAGCCCTTATCTCTCCCTTCCCACCCATCCTCCCCAGTCCCTTTCCCTTTGGTAACTGTTAGTCCATTCTTGGGTTCTGTGATTCTGCTGCTGTTTTGTTCCTTCAGTTTTCCTTTGTTCTTATCCTCCACATATGAGTGAAATCATTTGGTACTTGTCTTTCTCCACCTGGCTTATTTCACTGAGCATAATACCCTCTAGTTCCGTCCATGTTGTTGTGAATGGTAGGATCTCTTTTCTTCTTATGGCTGAGTAATATTCCCTTGTGTATATGTACCACATCTTCTTTATCCATTCATCTACTGATGGACATTTAGGTTGCTTCCATATCTTGGCTATTGTAAATAGTCCAGCGATAAACATAGGGGTGCATCTGTCTTTTTCAAACTGGAGTGCTGCATTCTTAGGGTAAATTCCTAGAAGTGGAATTCCTGGGTCAAATGGTATTTGTATTTTGAGCATTCTGAAGAACCTCCATACTGCTTTCCACAATGGTTAAACTAATTTACATTCCCACCAGCAGTGTAAGAGGGTTCCCCTTTCTCCACAACCTCACCAACATTTGTTGTTGTTTGTCTTTTTGATGGTGGCAATCCTTATTGGTGTGAGGTGATATCTCATTGTGGTTTTAATTTGCATTTCTCTTATGACAAGCGATGTGGAGCATCTTTTCATGTGTCTGTTGGCCATCTGAATTTCTTCTTTAGAGAACTGTCTATTCAGTTCCTCTGCCCATTTTTTAATTGGATTATTTGCTTTTTGTTTGTTGAGTTGTGTGAGCTCTTTATATGACACCTTTTTTTTGGTATCATTAATCTACAATTACATGAGCAAACCCTTGACATCTTGAGCAGTACAGTTCTTTGTTGTGGGGCTGTCTTGTACATTTTGAGATGTTTAGTCTTTACCCACTAGATGCCAGTAGTTCCCATCTAGTTTTGACAATCAAAAATGTCTCCAAATGTTCTTTGGGAAGCAGAATCACCCCTAGTTAGGAACTACTGTTTTAAAGCGCTGTCTCCTAATTGGGGGTGTGCCTCTAATCAGCAGGGAAGAGGTTTGAATACTTCCATAACTGGGTCCTACTCCCAGAGGTACTGGCAGTTCAGTATGTTCAGGGTGATGCATACTATGTTAGTTTTTGTAACTTTCCAAGTCGTCCTTCATGTGCTCTTGCAGGTATAAACCACTGTTAAAGTCAAGCTCACTCTTTGGAATTTCCCTCATTTCTGCCAGAATTGGGTCTTCATTTTGGAGGTAAAGGGATTGCTCTTAAGCCTCAGCTGATTTCACTCAGTCCCTTCCTACTTGATGCTTAGCCATGACTTTATGCTTGATTATTTTTAAGGGATATTATTTTTTTTTTATGTAAACCCTTCAGTCTACGACTGACTTTCAATAGATAGCAGTGAGGGAGCTGCCTTGCTTGTATGAAACCCCGACCTAAACAGACAAGATACTTTTGTTGTTTAATTAACATCATAGCTACCAAATGCCAGTAGTACCCCTTAAGTGTAACAGTCAGAAATGCTCCAGACTTTCCAAATGTCCCCTGGAGGGTCAGATTCTTCCCTAGATGAGATCCACTGATGTAACCAAAGCAAAGGGAAGGTTTATTTTCAACATCTCCGTGTACTCTCAGAAACTTCGCTTAATTATTGGTAACTACTCTTCCAGTAACTCGGGGAATGTGTCAGAATCTCAGGGGAGTATGATGTACAGCTTGCAAAAATATATTCAATATCACCTATGGGTAAATGTTGAAACCACAGTATTGCTCATGTGAAATCTTCATAAGATTGTATATCAATACCACCTTAATTAAAAAATATATATTCAATATAATATCCTTGTATACTTGAATTACAAAAAAACCCTTATTTTTGCAGTATGAACTGGGAGTTTAATGAAGTTTTTTTATGCATATCAAAAGTGGGCAGAAGTATACAAAGATGGTCAAACAGTTGTCAAATATGATAGTCGTTCCTCCTTTTAGCCTCACCTGCACTTTTGTCCCCTGCATTGTTCTCCTTAGGGCCCAGCAGTGTGACATTATCTTTTTCCTGAATCATCCTACATGTGCCCCACCTTCAAATACTAAAATTTTCTACTCGAAGTTTTTCTAGAATTCCAACTGCTCTCCTTTCTGGTCTTCTACTGAGTTTTAATGGATTTTGACTGGGAATTGTTGGATAATTTATTGTAGTTTGCTTAAATGAGCTTTGTCCTTGCTCACTTGCTTGCTTAGAATATCTTTGCTAATTTAAACAGGAAAATGCTGTCTCTGGAATCACTAGTCACAAAATCAGCCACTCAGTTGTGATAATCAAGGGACACGGTGTTGTGGTTTTGGAACTGCCAGCTCAGAATAAGAAAACACTTGGTAAGGGAGGCAGCATGTGTAACGGTTAGAAGCACCAACCCTGAAGTCAGGCATGCTTGGGTTCACGTCCTAGCAAATTACAAAACTTTTTCGAGCCTTAGTTTCAACATCTGGGAAATGGGGTTGATCACACCTACCCTGTGGGATTGCTGTGACAACTTACTGAGATGTTTCTGCTGCGCTTAGCACAGTGCCTGGCATATAGGATAGCATAACAGAAGCTGGTAATACAGGAATGCAGTTGGACATAAGTCTTTAATTTCTAAAGAACTGAATTTTTTTCCACTTTCTGAAGTATTCGTATGCTCTTAAAATTTTAGTGCTAGAGGGGGTTTTAAAAACTTTTTCGTTCAGTCCTCTTATTTTTTGGATGAGGAAATAGACCCAGTGATTTAGCCAAAATTCTAACAGAAGTAAATTAGAAATGTTACAACAGAAGTAAGTTTTTAGTATATTCCAAACTTGTACAACCATTCCAACAATTTTAGAATATTTTTGTCACTCTAGAAAGAAACCCCAAATCTATTAACAGTTACTCTCCATCCTTTGGAGGACAGTCACTGCCCTGCCTCTAGACAACCACTAATTAGTCTACTTTCTCTATAATAGATTTGTCTATTCTTGACTTTTCATGTAAATGCAGTTGTACAGTATGTGGTCTTTTGTAACTGTCTTTCACTTAGCATAATGCTTTCAAGTTGTTTTTTGTAGCATGTATCAGTACTTCATTCTTTTTTATTGTCCAATAATATTTCATTGTTTGGATATACCACATTTCATCCATCCATTCAGCAGGTCATAGACATTAGGACTGCTTGCATTTCTGAGCTGTTTTGAGTAATGCTACATGGACATTTGTGTACAATGTCATATGGCAGCCCTATGTTTACATTTTTGAGGAATTGCCAAGCTGTCATCCAAAGCAGCTGCACTGTTTTACGCTCCCACCAGCAGGATACTACGGTTCCAGTTGCTCAGTTTCTTTGCCAACAATTATCTGACTTTTTGATAATAGCCATCCCAATGGGTATGAAGTGGTATCTCATTGTGATTTTTATTTGTTTTTCCCTGATGGGTAATGGTGTTGTACATCTTTTCATGACCATTTGTATATTTCCTTTAGAGAAATGTCTGTCCAGGTCCTTTGCCCATTTTTTAATTGGCTTGTCTTTTTATTATGGAGTTGTAATAATTCTTTATGTATTCTGAATACCAGTTCCTTAGCAGATATGTGATTTGCAAGTATTTTGCCCTATTCTGTGGGTTGTCGGTTTACTTTCTTAGTGATACCATTTGCCGCACAAAAGTTGTTGATTTTTGATGTCCAGTTAATTTTTTCTTTTGCTGCTCATGCTCTTGGTGCTATCTCAAAGAAGCTGTTGTTAATCCAATATCATTAATATTTCCCCCTAACATGGAAAATCTTCTAAGAAGAAAGCTCTCTGTATGATTCTAATTTGTAGTAATAAGAACATTATTGACATCTAATGGCACTATTAATAACTAGTGAACTAAAAGGTTAATAGTCATAAAGAGGACCAAACAGAAGAAGTCATTGGGAGGGAGTCAATCACCAGTAGCAGATATCCTGTGTTTGGTTTCAGAAGTCATTTCTGATGGCACTAGTATTTCAGAGTACCATTAAGGATTTATCTTGCTCGAGACCAGTTCTCTTCAGTGTTTGGGAAACAGTGATGGTCTGTAAAGTGTTTTTAGCCCACAATTAAGTAACACTTAAAAACTTTTGTAGCAACTTGACATTGCCTAGACATACTCATCGTGTTTTACAAAAGTATTGGCCTGCAGTGGATTAGGAAAAACACAAAATTGGTCCTTCCCCACAGATGGTCAAGAAGCACTGTTCTAAAGGTAGTAGCTTTGAGGAGGAAGTACTTTAAAGGAACCATATTTCTTTTTACATTTATTTTCTCTCTTTCAGGGATTTTGTAAACATGGATCTTGCTGCCAATGAGCTCAGCATTTATGACAAACTTACAGAGACTGTTGATTTAGTGAGACAGACAGGCCATCAATGTGGCATGTCAGAGAAGGCAATTGAAAAATTTATCAGACAGCTGCTGGAGAAGAATGAACCACAGAGGGGGCCACCCCAGTACCCTCTCCTTATAGCTGTGTATAAGGTAAAAATATGTTCTGACTTGGAAATAGCTTAGACAAGGCACAGACTCTTCAGCTTTCTCCCCAGGTATCACTGTTGACTGATTCCACCACTGAACCTTGTTTTTTCTATGAATAAGTTGGCTTTTGCTCTTGTTATCATGTGTTACCAGGAAATTTGACTATTTTGTTAACTGTCCTAGACAAAAGCTGTGTATTTACAATTGAACGGTATTCATATGTATTTTTTAGTGGTGGACATAGCCTCTGATCATATGGTAGAAGCTTGGTGAGCCTTGTAGTCCTCATAGTTCTCAAACTTTAAATGCTCTCAGAAGTGAGTGTAAGTGGCTTGTTTATGAAATGGATTAGTTCTTAAAGCACTTTGGAAATAGTTTAAAGAGGCCTGTTTTATTTTCTTGGTATTGAAGTATTTTCTTTACTGGGGTTATTAGTTATCTTTTTTCTGTCTTTCCTTGTAGGTCCTCGTAACCCTGGGATTAATCTTGCTCACTGCCTACTTTGTGATTCAACCTTTCAGCCCATTACCACCTGAACCTGTGCTTTCTGGAGCTCATACCTGGCGCTCACTCATCCATCACATTCGGCTGATGTCCTTGCCCATTACTAAGAAGTATAGTCCAGAAAATAAGGGAGTTCCTGTGCATGGCAGTAATGAAGACAGACCCTTTCCAGGTAGAATGTTATATTTACTTCTTATAAGGTACAACTTTCTTGACAATATATCATGGAAAAGAAAATAACGTTTTTTGACATCTAATGACAGGCACTTGTCCTATACTGTCTCATGTAATTCAGTCCCCACTAAAACTTTGTGGGATGGGTTTTATTCCCCCTACTTTGCAGATTGAAAAACTGAGGTTCGGGAGATTAAGAAACTTGCCAGAGAAACATATCTGGTGGAGCCAAATTCAAACCCCCAATTCCAAAACTTATGGTGGGGATGAATGTTTTTGTTCATGTGAAGATTTGAATGTATTCTTCTTTTCTCTCTGTGATCCCTATCCATAATAGATATTGTAATAATAGCTCTTGATTTATTGAAAGCATCTGAGTCCAGCTTGCTTTTATTTTTTATTTTTTCACATTATTATAGTTTTTTAAATTAAAGTATCATTGATATACACTCTTATGAAGATTTCGTATGAAAAATATTGTGGTTACTACATTCACGCATATTATCAAGTCCCTCCCATACGTCATTGAAGTCACTTGTCCATCAGTGTAGTAAGATGCCACAGAGTCACTTCTTGTCTTCTCTGTGCTATACTGCTTTCCCCATGATCCCCCCCAACACACCATGTGTACTAATCATAATACTCCTCCCTCCCCACCCACCCTCTTCCACCCCTCCCCTTTGGTACTTGCTAATCCCTTCTTGGAGTCTGTGAGTCTGCTGCTGTTTTTCCTTCAGTTTTTGCTTTGTTGTTATACTCCACAAATGAGGGAAATCATTTGGTACTTGTCTTTCTCCACCTGGCTTATTTCACTGAGCATAATACCCTCTAGCTCCATCTGCATTGTTGCAAATGATAGGATTAATTTTCTTATGGCTGAATAATATTCCATTGTGTATATGTACCACATCTTCTTTATCCATTTATCTACTAATGAATAGTTAGGTTGCTTCCATATCTTGGCTATTGTAAGTAGTGCTGCAGTAAACGTAGGGGTGTATATGTCTTTTTGAAGCTGAGGACTTGTTTTCTTTTTGTAAATTCCTAGGAGTGGAGTTCCCGAGTCAAATGGTATTTCTATTTTCAGTTTTCTGAGGAAACTCCGTATTGGTTTCCCCAATTGTTGAACTAATTTACATTCCCACCAGCAGTGTAGGAGGGTTCCCCTTTCTCCGCATCCTCGCCAGCAATTATTGTTCCTAGTCTTTTTGATGTTGTCCATGCTAACTTGTGTGAGGTGATATCTCCTTGTGGTTTTAATTTGCATTTGCCTGATAATTAGTGATGTGGAGCATCTTTTCATGTGCCTGTTGGCCATCTGAATTTCTTCTTTGGAGAATTGTCTGTTCATATCCTCTGCCCATTTTTTAATCGGGTTATTTGCTTTTTGGGTGTTGAGGCATGTGAGTTCTTTATATATTTTGTATGATAACCCCTTGTTGGATATGTCATTTACACATATATTCTCCCATATTGTAGGATGCCTTTTTGTTCTGCTAATGGTGTCCTTTGCTGTACAGAAACTTTTTAGTTTAATGTAGTCCCATGTGATCATTTTTGCTTTTGTTTCCCTTCCCTGAGTAGATGTGTTCAGGAAAAAGTTGCTCATGTTTATATTTAAGAGATTTTTGCCTATGTTTTCTTCTAAGAATTTTTTGGTTTCCAGCTTGCTTTTAACCAAGTCCTCTAATTGTCCTTAGCCTTTTGGGCTAGATTTTTGTCTTAGGTATATCCCACTCTTTCAATTTAGTCTTTTCTCTCTGTCTGCACTTATTTAGTGCTCTTGAATGTACAATTTGACCAATAAGTTGAATTTAAGAAACATTTAAGATTTAGTAACAGTGCATCAGTGGCAACATAGGAAGTCTTAGTCTGACAGACCATTTGAGGATAGTGCAAAATGTGATAAGACTTGAAGTTTACTTTGAGAAAGAATAGAGAGATATTATTTTGGGATTTTATTATTTTGATGGTGTTAAACTTATCATATGCCCATATGAAGGAATATATAAACTAATACCACGAATGGATTGTAGAACTTTTTGTGCAACCATGTTCCTGAAACCTTTAGGATTTAGCATAATTATTTAGGAAGTATGTTTTCTCTTAGTGTTGTTTTCAGCAAAAAATTTACTTGTTGAAGCCAAGTTTTATGATCATAATGTCAGTCTTTAAGCCAAGACCTAATCAGTTATAAAAATCATTACTTGGATTGGGTCTCTTTTGAAAGCTATTTTTGTACACTGAGGTAATCATGGAAAGAGTTCCAAAATTATATCAAAATCAGAGGAAGGGAACGTTGTAAAACAAAAAGCCTCATGAGCTTTTTAAAAAATTAGTTCATATATTTAGATTTTTTAATTCCAGATATAACTTCCTTGTATTTATTGGGAAGGTCGTTTTTGAAATGTCATCAGCAAAGCTAAAAAAACAGTTTCCAGCTCCTATCAGGAAGGTCCAGAGCACACTGGGGAAAGAGCCAGAGAAACTTGTCAGTCAGGCCAACCAGTGCTGCTTCCTCAGACACTGAGCCTCCCTCCCCGTCTTCCCCTCACTGCCTCCATAAAGGCATCTCCTGCTCTTTGGTACCTGGGATGAAGTCAGCAGTTTTTAAGGCCAGGTTGATGGCAGTTATTCTTTCTCCCTATCCTGTAAATTTTCATGGAGTGTTGAGTTAAGAAATGATAGTCAGTGGACAATCATTGCTCATTCTCGTAATCAGAGTTTAAATATTCAAGAAATGTTAGTGTCTTGTCAACAAGCCTGATTGTTTGGTTCACTCCAACTGAATATTTGGCCTTGCGTATGGAAATAAAAAGAGTCCTTGGAGCTCAGTCGCATAGAGAGAGCATTGGAAGGGTGTGATGTTAGCGCTTTAATGTTTATTCCACTGAAATGCTGTTTTTACTGGTAAATACAGATATTGGTGCACCGTATTTTCCTGTGTGTGATAATTCTGGGACGCCATAGATGTATATAAAACCAACAGCCTTTTGCATAACATTTGGAAGGAAATTTAAGAATGCATAGTTATATAAGGAATTAAAAGAAGCATACTTGGAAGAAGTAGGTGCAAGCAGTGGGAACTGCTGGGCCTGTAAGAGAACCAGAAAAGTAAAATAATTCAAATCATTATTCCTAATGTCATGGTACCAAAAAAAAAGCTAGCTTTCAGTTAAGATGACTTTGCAATATTTTTAAAGTAAATGTACAGGGAGAATGGAGTGGCAGGTTTAGGCTCTCAAAGGAAAGCCCTTGAGGGTATTGTTTATATATGGGCTGGTCTGTTCAGTGTTCCCCAGGGTCATCCGACATTCCTTACAGTGGTGCCTTGGGAATGACAGAGTGCAGTGAAAGCAGTGGTGTTGTGCCAGAGGCACTGCCACCAGTGGTGTTAGGTTTCCTCCTGACCCCTGATACTTTTTTTCCTCCTGACTCCGCCCAGGGAATGAAAGGCACAGAAGTTGTTTCTTTTTCTAGATTTCAGCCTTGGGTAGGAAACCCTGACCCTAAATCCTTTTTATTTATTTATTTATTTATTTATCTATCTGTTTATCTATCTATTTATTTATTTATTTATTTAGGTGTCATTAATATACAATTACATGAACAACATTGTGGTTACTAGATTCCTCCCATTATCAAGTCCCCACCACATACCCTATTACAGTCACTGTCCATCAGCATAGTAAGATGCTATAGAGTCACTACTTGTCTTCTCTGTGCCCCCTAAATCCTTTTGATGAGAAGAAAGAAGTGGCTCTATAGTGACTCATGTAAACATCCTTCTTGCAGCAGAAAATAAATAACTGGCACTTATTTAGTACTTAAGAGATGCCAGGCCCTGCTCAAAGGGCTTTCCATATATTGGTTCATTTAATTTTTACAATATCCCTGTGAGGTAGGTTCTGGTTTTACACCTGAGGTACAGTGAGATTAGGTCACTTGCCCAGAGTTCCAAGGCTAGTAAGTCATGGAACCATGATTTGAACCCAGGCAGCCCATCTTTAGAGTCTGAGCTCTTAATATCTGACGTGAGTAGTCTGTGGCTATGCAGTATGCCTGAAAAGTCTAGCTTTAAGTTTGGTTTTAGAGTTTTATAGTCTTTCTTTCAGGTCTTCAGATGTTTTCTCTCTCAGCCCCCTATTCCCTGAAGAAGCAAGGTTCTTTCCAGCTAGTACTACAAGTCCAAAGAGAAATGGTCCTCCAAGCAACTGGCCCTTTAGAATCGTCCTGAGCTAGTGTTTTCCTAGGCATTCAGCCCAGCTCATCCTCCCAGTCTGCACCAGGACAGGGAATGTTTAACTTACTGCTGGACTTAATCCTTTCTCTTATTAGCTCATAGCTTTCCCTTCACATTCACATTCCTGTCCTTCCCATACCTCCACCCCTAGCCTCCTATTTGTATATCCTCTTTGTCCCTTGCAACCATTCCTCTTGGCTCTCACTCTCCCATGGAATCATCAAGTCTTTGGGCTAAAAATGCACTTCAGAGTTGATCTAGTATATACCCCCATTTTATAAAGAAGAAATTCAGGCCAGGAGAGCTGAAGTAACTTGCTTATCCAGCTAAAAGGGGCAAACTAGTAGCACTCGGACCTTGGTTTCTTAAATCTTGTCTTGCCTTCTTTGCTGCACACCACATTACTGCTGTTGTCTCTGCCCTCTGCCAAGCCTGGTTTCAGCATGATAGACCCAATTAATTTTGTTTACTTAGACATTTACAATTTTTAATTATAACATCCATTTATACTGAGGAGGCCTGGGATAGTTCTCAATTACAATGAGAAGGTACATCTTTGTATCTGTACTGCATAATTGGAACTTTATGTATCCATGATCTTTAAAAGGAAGGTTGAAGTGGAGGTAGCAACATCTGGGAGTCTGGGGACTCCCAGATCATTCAGTGACTTAGAACTGTTTAGTGACCTAATCAGACTAAGTCCAGGCCAGTGCCCAAAGGTGAAATGCTTGGACTTCAGTGTTTTCATCTGTAAAATAGGTATGAAACCAGAACTTATTTTCTAGGGATATTATAAAGATTAAATGAGCCAGTATATGGAGCCCTTTGAACAGGGCCTGGCGTCTGTTAAGTACTAATTGTCAGCTTATGTTTCTGCAAATAAAAAAGAGTAAGGCACTCCTTGAGGTAGTAATAACACTCTGTCAGGCACTTACTGTACACCACGTACTGTGCCATGTATTTTTGCAACAGTCCATGAGGTAGTTACCATTTTTATGTCGATTTGAAAGATGAGGAAACTGATATGCAAGGTAATTAACTAACTTACCTAAAGGTTCACATTTAGAGAAAGATTTTTATACAAGGAGGACTCCTAAAAATACACAGACTCGATGGTTTGGAATGGTTCAAATGCATTGTTTTCTGAAGACAAGGCTATTGGCAGAGTGATTTCTTAGGTTCCTTCCATCCCTATGGTATGTGAAAATGGCCCTGGGCATGCTGCCACCCATGCAGGGGATCTAGCCAAGGGCACCTCCACCATCAAGACTTCACCCCTGCCTCATACCCGAGATGCCAGGAGAGGTGCTAAGCAAATCGAGCTGCTAAAGAGTAGTATGGTTAAATACCAAGCATGTGAAAGTCATGGAAACTTTTTTGTAGGCTTTGCAGGCTATTAATCTCTATTTTGAGGTTTCTCCAAATTCAGACTGCTTGTTTGATTTTTTTTTCTCCTGTGGTCTTAATCCTATTCTTAAAGGTTTTGAGAAGTCAAGGTTTCATTCATTTGTTCATTCATGCAATGAATATGTATTGAGACCCTGCTGTATGCCAGGTACTGTTCTCAACTGAGCAGTGAACAAAACAGTTTGTCCCCCTGCTCTTAGGATCTAGTGTAGGCTTTGTGCCTGTCTTCTTCTTTATCCTTTTTATTCAGTTTTTTTGTCCTGGAAATTAATTTTTTTTTTTTTTTTGCTTTTGCTTTTGCTTTTTACCAGATTAATAACCCTCTTAAAAGGACTCTCTCTGCTCAGAATTCCAGGGCATGTTATAATTGTCCACAGTAAGCCAACCTAAGTGCTTTTTCTTTGTAAACAATTCTTGGGCACCAGGAGCCTCCTAACAGGCCTTGGCCCACCACTTTTCTGCAGTGCCCAACTTGCAGAAGAGACTGGGAGGTAGAAGGTGGGAGGTTACAGTGTCTGCCCTTCTTAGCTTCAAGGCTATGTTTTGCCTGAGGGATTGTTTTTGACGTATCCAACAGTGAAATGATTCCATACCATGGTGAGGATTTGGAATACAGGTCGTGAGTCTTACTAAACTCTCCTGTGTGGAATTTCACATAGAAATTTCTCTGTCACACCTTTTTTTTTTTTTTTTTTTTCTGTCACACCTTTTTTAAAAGCTATAAAATAGCTAGCATTAGGAAGGTATCTGGAGTAGTAAAGAAGCCTTGGAAATTAAAAGAAAGGAAGTTGCTATCCAGCTTGCACTTAGTTTTCTCTGGTGTGACAGAAGGGTGGATAGAAACAAAGGAGAGCTGGAAAGAAGTGAGGTGCAGCATGTTAGTGGTTGAAGAAAAGCTGTGGACTGGGTTGACATAGGATGGTCTGCTGTGTGCTGTTGGGTATTTTCCAAAGTGGGGTTTTGCTCACTCTTGGTATGAAGGCTTCAGCCCAATGTGTAGACAACACATCAGATAAAAACCTTTTCAGATAGATGGAGGCCAACTTAGAGTCTGGACATTTCTCCCTTGGTTGTTGGGGATTCAGTGGGAAGAAAGGATGAGCCCCAGTCATACTACTCCCTACACCCAGACACTTCACTGCTTGGCCATTCCTCAGTCCCTTCCCACCAAATATAAGTGCATTCTGTATCCACCTTGGTGATCTGAAGGCTGCAGAGAAACCAGAAGCAGGCTCTTCCTCTTGAAGTATGGGCTGTCCTAATTCAGATGAATGGCATAACCTTCCCCATTTCTCATCACTTCCCTCTTCCTTTGCTGACCAGCAGCCTGGCCACAGTGCCTGTGCACCTGTCAGGGACCTCTCCAGGAGGCTGCCTTCTGTGATGACTGAACTCTGCCATTTCAGAGTTGATGTTCTCGGCTTAAGTTTTCATGGTGTCCAAAGACATTTTTATTTGGAAAATACCTAAAACACATACAAAGATGATAAAGAGGTGTAAGATTCTGATTTTTTAAAATACACTTTTAAAAAAGTAAAATTACTCACCTCTCTCCTGGCTTCTCCACTCAAGCAACCACTAGTAATAATTTGACATGAATCCTTCTGAAATTTTCCATAGCTATACAGATAGATATAATTAATATATAAATATAAAATGCTCTTTTGGTTCACACACACAAAAGGGCTTATGTACATATTTTTGGCTAGACACATTGTATTAGTTTCTGAGGCTGTGGTAACAAAATACCCAAGTTGGGTGGCTTAAAACAACAAATTCATTCTCTCACAGTTCTGGAGGCTAGAAGTCCAAAATCAAGGTGTTAGTAGGGTTGTTTTCCTTCTTGGAGGCTCTAGGGAAGAATTCTTTTTTGCCTCTTCCAGCTTCTGGCTGTTGCCAGCCATCCTTGGTGTTCCTGAGCTGTGGGAACGTAGCTCCATGTGTCTGTGTATGTTCTCTCCTCTTCTTACAAGACAGTTTAATTGGATTTAGAGCCTACTCTACTGCAGTATGTCCTCATCTTAATTACATCTGCAAAAACCCTATTCCCATATATGGTCACATTCTGAGGTTCCAGAAGGACTTGAATTTGGGGGGTACACTATTCAACCCAGTATACACATTTTTCAGGATTTTAAATTAGTACTTTCTATGAATATTCCATAATTTAACAATTTCTAGGTTACTGGTTGGTTTTTTCTGCTATTGTATTTTTGTGTGTGTGTGTGTGTATCAAAGGGTATGCACATTTTAAATTTTAGTAAGTACTACCAAATTGTCTTCATCACATATGCCTTCATCAACAGCATATGTTGACCAACACTGGATATTATCATTGTTTGAAGCTGCATTTCTTTGGTTATTAGTGGAGTTGGATGTCTTTTGATATGTTTCATAGGCCATTTAGATATACTTTTCTGTGAATTACCTGTTCATATCCTTTGCCCATTTAAAACTTTTTCTCAAATTGTAGTATATTATCTATTAGAGATATTAGTTCTGTGCTTTTTATATGCAAATATTGGTTGGATCCGTCCATTTTTTTCTTTCTGGCATCTTGATTTGTGTCTTGCTTAGGAAGCCTTTCTTGCTTCCAAAATTGTAAAAATCATCACATATTTTCTAATAATTATTTTTAAAATTCTGTCTTATCCATTTATATCTTTAATTTATCAAGAATTTATTTCAATGTATAGTGAAAGGTAGGGATCAAACTTTATTTTCTTCCAAATAGATGGCCACTTGTCGCAATATCATTTACTAAATCCTTTCTACACTAATCAAGATTGGCCTTTATCACAAATTAAATACACACACATGCACATATATATACATGCACACACACATATATACATACATATATATAGGATCTGTCACCACATTCTTTATTCTGTTTCATTAAACATTTTGTTCTTTTATAGAACAAATATATAAGAACAGATAGTTGATTCTCATTATTTGCTATAGTTCTGTAAAGGCCGCATGAACAGTGAATTAGTGAATACTGAGCCACTTCTTTGGGGGAAATACAGAGTTAGGTTCCTGAGAACCTCTGGCCATTTTCATCAACTGATCAGTACATAACCTTCTCTTATGTATGTTGCTGTTTAAAGATACCTTATTTAATATATGTTGTTATTCATTAACATTGAACTTACAGTCAACAACACTTTAACTCGTACCTTGAACAAAGCTTATCTAATACCTGTATTTTCTTGGTAAGGCACATCACAGCCTTCTTGCACTTAAGAACACTAGATAGCACTTGAGCACTATGCTCAGAAAACAATTTTTTTAATTAAATAATTTTTAGAGCAGGTTTAGGTTCATAGCAAAGTTGAGCAGAAAGTACAGAGAGTTCTCATGTACCCCCTCTTGTCCCCACAAACACAAAGCCTCCCTTAGAGGTCACTTTAAGTGGCAAAATCACCAACAAAAATGCAAAAGATGTGACACTAAATAAATGGTGAACAGGACGTTCATTGACAATGAAGAGAGCTGAAACAGAAAGGCAGGTGTCACCTTCACCTTGTTTCACCTCAGCTGGGCTTTGCCACTGCATGTCTGTGGGAGACTGTGAAAGCACAGCCATATTCATTTGGGGTTACAAGTAGATTTTAAGGAGTAGGCAAGTTCATAGATAACATTCTGTGAATAATGAGAATTGATTGTGTTATTTTAATTATAGTAGCTTCATAGAATCTACTGTATTTTTATATCTTATTAAGCAAGACTCTCATTTTTTCTTCTTCAAGAATTTATTATCTGCAACTCCTGATTCAATCATAGAAATAACCCCATTAAAAATGGGCAAGAGATTTAAATAGACATCTCTCCAAAAAAGACATAACTATACATACATGAAAAAATGCTCAACATCATTAGCCATCAAGGAAATACAGTCAAAACCACAATGAAAAGGCACTTCATATCCAAAAAGATAGCTGTACTAAAAAATGACAGTAAGAAGTGTTAGCAAGGATGTGGAGAAATTGGAACCCTCACCCATTGCTGAGGGGAATGTAAAGGAGTGCAGGGGCTTTGGGAAAGTTAAACTGTTACCACATGACTTAGTAATTCCATTCCTAGGCATGTACAAAGAGAACCGGAAACATAATGCCCACACAAAAACTCGTATGCCAATATTCATAGAAGCATTATTTGTAATATCCCAAAGTAGAAACAACCCAAATATCCAGCAACTTATGAATGAATAAACAAAATATAGTATATCCATATGATGGAATACTACTCTGCAATAGAAAGGCATGAAGAACTGATACATCCTGTAATATGGATGAACCTTGAAAACATGCAAAATTAAAGAAGCCAGACCCAAAAGACCATATATCATATGAATCCATTTCTATGAGATATTAGAATAGCAAATCCATAGAGACTAAAAGATTAGTAGTTGCTTAGGGCTGGCCAGAGAGGTGTTGGAATGAAAATGACTGCTAATAGGTACAGGGTTTCTTTTTAGAGTGATGAAATGTTTTAAAATTAAATAGTGATGATGCTTACACAACTCTCTGAATATACTAAAAACCACTGTATTGTACACTTTAAATGAATGAATTTTATGGTCATGAATTAAATGTCAAGGAAGGTTTTTTTCAAAAATGTGTTTTCTCTGTACAGAGAAAGCAAAATACTGCCCTTTCTCTCTGGTCCTGCCCTCCTCATGCCCAGCATGGAGAGAGGCTCAAGCCCTCCAGAAACCCATGGGCAGTCAGGTGAGGTTTCATAGGTCCACCGTCTTCCCAGTGTCTGTCACATGAAGCTCTTAGTATGTTCTCTAACTATATTTGTGCCTGAAGGGAGTGTTTTCCATAGATTTTAAGCAGTGCCCATACTTCATGATTCATTTGTATTACCCAGGATGCCTTCTGGTCCTTAAATATCTCCACAGTTAATTTGGGCAGGGGCTGGATTATTGCCTGTTGCTATTCTCACACATTTACTCTTTTAAATGAACTTTATAACCCAATTGTGACAGCCCCATCCCACCCCCACCTTCACCAAGAGGAAATGCTGATGGGATTCTATCCAAGTTGTATTAAATTTATATGTATGTTTTGGGTAGACTTGACGTCTTTATGATACTTAGTTTTCCCATCCAGGATCATGGTATGATGTTTTTATTTATTCAGGTCTTTTTTTTTTAAGTCCTTCATTAAAATTTTATAGGTTTACTTTTCTTGTTAGACTTGTTGCTAGTTATTAGGTCATTTTCCATTTCACTTTTTAAATGACTGTGGCTAGTAGAGTAAGAACACTGTTGTTGTCTTCATGTCTAGATATCTGTATCTGTATTCTGCCACTTTATTAAATTGTGTTTTTAGTACTCTCTTCTTGCTTTTTTTTTTTCTTGATTTCCCTAAACTGCTTTTCTTTCTCCACCTTTTTAAGGCATCTTTACCTGGAAATCCCAAGGAAATGTAAAGCTCAGAATAAAACTAAAATAAGTTATAGTTAAAATAATTTCTCCATACTCTTAGGCTCAGAACTGCTTGCTTCTAACCTGTGAAGCACCTTTGTATAAATTAGAAGAAGGCACCCCTTTTTCCTGACATTATTACTCTTATCTCCTGGGAAGATTGTGATAATTAATTGATTCAGTTGGAAAATGACCTATTACTGCAGAAAAATGTCATAATCTGCCAATCTCCGACATCTGTGTCATGCTTTCTTAGATGAGGACTCTTGGGCAGTCTCAGCCCATGCAGATATTTATAGTAGTACTGCTTAGATCTGTAGACCATGCATCACTGCTTCTGGAAGCACTCCTTTCTTCCCAACCCACTGTCTCAGTGTAGACTCATTATATTTCACCTCTCATCACAGTACAACCCCCTCCCTTCCAAAAGAGGATAAAAACAAAGTACCACCAGGTCTTCCTCTTCCCAGCCTCTTTTCTAGGGCACCCTAGATACAACCCAGAATAACCTTCCTGAAGCACCAGGAAACCTGTTCTCCAAGGCCTTTGGTGCTTCCTTGTTTTGCTCCCAGTGGAGTCAGAAGTGCTTCAACCCCTGGAAGCCCTCATCTTCCTTGGCATTCCCTCTTGCCACCTCCGCCACATCCCCTGCTCTTCCCACCACACTCAGACACTTTAGTAATTCCTGCTGTCTCTCACTCTCAGTTGGCTCATCTCAGTAGTGATCATCAGTAAGTATTTGGTAAAAAGAGCATGGGGAAATGACTAAAATAGGGCCTGGCACTTAGTGCGTGTGTTTCCTTCCCCCTCGGTCACAAGTCTTTTGGAAACTGAAATGCTATATAATTGTAACATATTGTTATGATTATGCTTAATTGTATGCCCATTGCCCAGAGTTCTTGCATTTTGACAAGAACTCATCATATTTGACCTCTAATAAGGAATATTTGATAATTGTCTGCAAGAAAAAAAAAACATAACTTTGCAGCTTCCATGTGCCACTGAAACAGGTGGTACTAAAGGGTTTTGGCTGTCTCTGGAGGCTCATGGTGAGCACTGTGTGGGAGAGTTCCCTCTCAGGTCAAGGGTGCAGCAATGGTCCTGCCCATACATGGGCTGAAACAGGTGAGAAGGGCAGGTGGCAGCTGCCTCAAGCAAACACGGCAAAAGATGGAAGATGCTCAGATGTGCTGAAAACACATGCAGTCCTTCCCTGGTGAGGATTTTCTGGGTACCACTGCTGCTGCCTTAAGAAATCAAGGAAAAAGTACTTGCTGCTGACTACAGAAAATGTTTTGTGGTTAAAAGTCTGTTTCTGAATGTGTTTATTGGTTTCAAGAATTGACTTCATTTCAGCCACATTTGCTTGTCTGTTGACTTTTGTTCTAGGCCCTCTCCTGATTTGGTTTTCAGTGAAACCATCAGAAACCATCTGGTGAAACATTTTGGATTCAAATTAGTTTATCACAAATGAGAACACAGATGAAAAATAAATAGTACAATAATGTTACAAACAGAATAACATCAGAGTGAAGGAACAGAGAGAAACTGAGAAGGGCTGTGTAGGAACAGAGCCAACCCCTAGGAGAAAGTCCAGCCAAGGAAAGGTGTCAGAGCTGGCTAGCACTCGCCTCAGGGTCTGGCTGGGCATTCTTCCATTTCTGATCAACCTACAGTCCATGGGGGGAAGAAACCACCACTAGTAGTTACCCCCTTGTGAGCTGGGATAGAGTGCTATCTAATAGACCGATGAAATTCACTTTACTCCAAAAATGGGCCCCCAAAAAGTCCTGTCTCTCTTCTCCATCCCTTCCCTCTGCACCCTTTTCTTACTCTTTCTTCCCAGAGTCATCCTGGCTTCTACTTGCCCTAGTGAACCACGGGTCCAGCACACACCCAGAATCTTGAAGAATATATGCAGTGGGGCTCATCAGTGATGGTGGGGCCACCTTTTCTGCCTGACTCTCTCATGGGCTGTAACCTGTTCAGACGTGTGGGAAAACAGTGGAAGAAATACATCCCCAGCCCCACATTGCTGAATATCTTCAACTGTTTGACTTTATTTGTTGATTTGACTTGGAGATACATGTGCATGTAAAAAAAATATTTTCTGTAAAAGATACATGAGTATACAGAGAAAAGTACCTCTTCCCCACCCCTATCTGCTAGGCCCTCTCCTCCCATTTCAGAGGCTACTTATGTGTACCTTTTTAGAGGTCGACAGCTTATCATCGTTAGCCTTTAAAAATCATTCTCTCTTCTTTCTAATTCCATTGCTGTGGCTACTGGATTTACCAGCTGTGTTCTTCCTGTACCTATTTTCTCCATATCACCTCCTCCCTCAGACTATGACCCCTGGCGGACAAACAGTTGTGAACAGAATGAGTCAGACCCCATCCCTGCCAACTGCACTGGCTGTGCCCAGAAATTACCCCTCAAGGTAATGCTTCTGGAAGATACCCCGAGAAAATTTGAGAGACTCCATCCTCTGGTGATCAAGGTGAGCAAGAAGCCTGACTCTCCCGCTGATCAATCACCTGTTCAATGGCTAGAAAACACCAAGCGTTGTGACATTCCTGATTAGAAATTCTGTTTTGTTCTGTTTTGCTTTTGTTTGCTGCCTTGCCCAGACAGGACAGCCCCTGATGTCTGAGGAGCTTCAGCAGTTCTTGTGCCGGTACCCTGAGGCAACAGAAGGCTTCACTGAAGGGGTTTTCACCAAGTGGTGGCGCTGCTTTCCTGAACGGTGGTTCCCGTTTCCTTATCCGTGGTGAGTGTGGGAAGGGGCCCTAACCTGCGTGAGTGGAGAAAGGGCGAAGGTCAAGTGTCAAAACAGTAATAACTACCACTGAGACCCTAATGTACCTGCACCATGTAAGCACTTCACAGTACACCCTTCAAGTCAAACCATATCCAGGAGTTCCCTGTTGAAAAACCAATAATGAGAGGTAAAGGTGATGAGTCAAAGAAAGGTATCACCATGGGTGGACACCAAGATTGCTTAATAGAATCATAATTTATTTCTAAGTTTGTGTTTAGCATTTGTGTTGATACAGAATGAGTCCTGAGCTTTGAGGGCTGAAGAGAGAGCCCAAAGAACAGAAGGGAAGCATCACTTCCTAACACTTGGTTGTGCTGACAGCATGCCTTGGTATCTAGTGCCTGTTGCTCATTAGTGGTGCTCATAATAGCCCTAGGATATAAGAATTATCTTGGTCTTTTTTTCACATCAGAAAAGTGGAAATCAGAGAGGTTAAGTACCTTGCTTAAGGTCATCCAGCCAGGATTGAAACCCATGTCTTTCTCCCTTTTCCTTCCTGTGTCCTATGAAAGACAGGGTCCATTTCTTGGGGTAAAGGTAGCTCTCTAGAAAGAAAAGGAAAGCCAGTTTCTGTCTAGAACCATTCCAAAAGAGAATTAAAATTGCTTTTTTTGAGCTTTTTATTGGATACCTTCTCAATGTTTCTGCCTTTCTTTAAATTTTCTGTTTATTTGATAATGGGATATTCAGTTTAACAAGCTCATCAGGCTTCCCACTGCATGCCAATCCACTGCATAAGAAGGTTCTCGATTTTTGCCCCCTCATCCTCCCTTCTTCTCTTTCCTGCCTGACCTGCTGTTACTTCAATGTCTTTTCCAAAACAGAATGAATGGATCATTTCTTTCCTTCCTCTATATGTTGTTTTAGCTGGATTTTATAAACACCCCACCCACATGAACAAATCTTGGCTGTAGAGTTTATGCCTGTACGTGTACATATTACAATTAATTGATTTGGCATGGCTATTCTACATGGACCTAATACTTAAGATATTGTCCTGATATTTTTCCCCCTTTACCCACCGCCCACAGTTTTCCCACCCTTGCTTAACTAACTCTCGATCATAAAGACAGGCTGGCTTGCCAGTTTAATTGCTTTTTTTCTCTCTCAACTTTTACAGGAGAAGACCTTTGAATAGGTCACACATTTTACGTGAGCTTTTTCCTGTTTTCACCTACCTGCCATTTCCAAAAGATTCCTCCTTGAAAAAGTGCTTCCTTTTTCAACCGGAACCTATTGTGGGGAGTAAGGTAGGAAATTGTGAGAGGGACCCATTTCTTGGGACACAGGCTGATGTCATCAAAGTCTTCCCTGCATGTCAGTTTAGGGGGTACATTAAAGGGAAACCCACATAATCTACTGTTCTCCCCTGCAGGGGCCCACCCTTTTACAAAGCCATGCTTAGAGAAAGTGTAGTTACCTTATAAATCTCTTTTCTGCCCTTAACACTTTTTGACATTAAAGGAACTAGAATAAGGAATCCCAGATGTGAAGGAACCTGAGCGTGTGGTTATTCCGACTTACTGCCTCGACCTAGAAAGCAGGCAAACTATAAATGAATAGGCCAGCTTACTCTATAGATAAGGGGTCTGAGCTCCAGAGATTGAATGATTCACCCAAGGACACAGCAAGTTAAGAGGGGGGCCCTCGCTCCCAAGTGGGCTTCCAGAGAAGTAAACACATGAGAAGCCTCAGGTAGAGAACTGGAAAAGCAAACAGCTTAGGAGCCTGGAGAGGTTTGGGGACAGAAGGGTTGACAGGCACATGACCGAGGCAGGCAGCCCAGTTTGGGAAGCAGTGCCTCTCACCTCAGAGCCCATGCTTACCTCTCTGAAGCCAGCAGGCCAGCAGAGCTATTCTCTGTGCATGTCTGTTTAGTTTTCTCTGAATTGCTCTTTTGTTGAGTCTCATTCCTAAGGAAGGTTTTTCAGCCAGGATTGGTTTTGAAGAATTAAAAGGATGAATTTTCCTTTGTAAAAAAAATTAAATTTCCCAAACTATGACCCCTACCAACTCTTAGCTGTGTCTTCAACCTCCTGATACTATTGTTTGGCTCCAGATTTGCTGAATCGTGTTAGAGGAATTTCAAAGCCTATAAAAACAATCATTTTGTCTAGAAGTAAAAAGTGTCTGCCAGCAGTAGGGTGGAGATACTGGGCTCTTGCCTCAGATTTTAAAGATGTTTATCCTGCTGACCCCAGCTAGAACTCAGGGTCCTACTATGATTTCGTCTTCATAGTTATGATATAATTCTGGGTGAGGGCCTTTATCTTGGTTTTCCCACTTGAATCTGAAGTTACTTTCACCAGCCTGCTTACCAGGGACACCAAGGAGCCCAGCCAAAGGGGTAAATACAGAGTGGCTCAGACGCCTCTCAGAGTCATCTTGTTGTGGTTCCCAGGATGTTTTGGCAAGGGGAGTGTCCCAAATAGGCAAGAATCCTGAGAGTCTGGTTTCTTAGAGCATCTGTTCCCCACCCTGGCCCAAGCTCTCCTTTCTCCACAGCCTTGTTACTCCACCCTGCTGTCCACATCCCTGGGCCCTGGGCCCTTGTGTAGTCACATGTCTGTGGGCCCAGGAACCAAGAGGCAGCCTTGGGATAGAAGATGGGAAGTGAGGAGCTGATGGTTAAGAGGCACTGGGGGGGTCAGTGGAGGGGCTCTGAGGCCTGCCTCACACCCACGCCACCATGTTGCCTGGGGCTGCCTGCTTCATCCTCTTGTCTGCTGCTTCCCATTCTGAATGTGGAGGAACATGGCCCTGCCTCTCTCAGGCATGTGAAAAAAGATGTATCCACTTAGTTTTAGTTGTCTGGGATTTTCTTCAAGACTGCGGATGTCAGGGCTTTCACTGGTGTTAGTACTAGTCAGTTACAGGCCAGCTCAAGACACTAGTCCTCCTTAGTCCTCTGTCACTACAGCAGCAGTTGAAATGGCTCCCATATTGCCATGGTAACAGTCATGCCCAGGGCTTGTGGGAACAACAGAGAAACCAGGGCTCGGGGCAGGAGGAGATGGGACCAAAACACAAGGCTCCAGAGGCCCCGAGGGGCGAAGAGAAAACCAGGACATGGCCCAGGGAGTCAGACTTCTGAGCCCTGCCTTATGTGGGCATATAAAGGGCAGGGGCTGGCAGGGAGACAGGGAAGGGGAGGCCCCAGGGGTCTTCTCTCAACATACAGGTTGGAAGAGAAGCCTGAGCAAGACCCCCCTCTCCCTTTATCCCTGGTTCCTGCCACCCCCCCACCCCATGGTCACAGCTCTGCCTGGTACCCAGCAGGTTGCACTTAATGCCTGTTGGTGGCAGTAGTGCACCCAGAAGTGCTGCAGTCACATCCTGTGCAGGAGCACATCCTGGTTGTCTCCCTGGTTTTCAAAATCAGATGCAAATCTTAACTGTCATTAGTTTTTACTCAGTAACATGATGTATCTGCTCACCTGGGTCTTGCCAGAAAGTATAAACTTGAACTTGCTGCTGTTTGAGTTTCATAAAAACTCTGGCAGTAAGAAATACAATTCCGTGGAACATTGCCCAAAAGATACACAGACTGTCTATTTCTTAAAAAGTCTGAATCAAATCAGACTCTCAGAAGATTGCATACTTAGACTGACATGTGTTGGTCTCTGGTAGACTTTTGTTAAATTGCGATTAGGTATTTTGCCTTTGGCTTCTTTTGAAGCTGTGGCTAGATAGAGTTGTGAGTTTTGAAGCTCGTGCTATATCTGCTGTGGGGCTGTTGTTGAGGATGTTACCCACTAGATCTTATAGCATCTCTTTAGGAGAACCCACAGAAGGATTTTACCCTGGTCTTAGTACTGGGAGATGCCATGCTTAGGATAAACTAGTTTGTTTCAGACACAATTGTGGATTGTGTTTTTGTTGTGTTTTCCTCTTTGCTTAGACTGTTTGCAAACTCGGAGCCATATATGTAAGGATTTTTGTGTATTAATCTCTCATGCCCCTGGTTTTATTTTGTTTTCTTTTTCCTTCCTCTTCTTCCCCCCACCTTTTTTTCCCTCTAGATGCATAGGATGCATGATCTGTTTACTGTTGGCAGCGGTGAGGCCATGTTGCAGCTCATCCCTCCCTTCCAGTGCCGAAGCCACTGCCAGTCAGTGGCAATGCCACTAGAGCCCGGAGATGTTGGTAGGTGGGGCCCCTGGAGGGCAGGGTCAGCTGCAGGATCTTTTTAGTTTTTATCTCAAAAAATATTCTAAGAATTAAATATTGCCTTCACAAAAATTCAATTAAGTAGAGTCAAAAATAGTGTTCTTTTATTAAACAGGGCTGATACTTATGCTTAGATGGAACAACTAATGAGAAAATGGAATAAAGAGAAATGTGCTATAGGTACATTTAGCATGCATATGTCCATTCAAGTTAGTAGAGTTTATGGAAAATATTTGGAGCAATCTTTTATTGTCCATATGAGGAAATTGAGATCCAGAGAGGAGAGGTGAATTTCCCAAGGTTCCACCATCAGATAGGCAAAGCATCAAACCTTAAGTCTCTCCTTTAACCAAGTCAAGCCAGGGAAGTACAATTCCAGATTCAAGAAACTCTTTCTGTGCCCATTTTACTGATAGAACAATGCAAGCAGTATGTAAGGGCAGCAGCCACACAAAGACCATGGATCCCACAGCCAAGTCACAGCCTCCCAGTCATGACTCACCCTTGGCTATGTGATTTCTCAACTGTGACTTGTTCTGGGCATTGTATTCTAAAAGTCCATTCCAAAGAAACAGTTTTGAATCAACTGCTGTCAATCTGACTGTAGAGTTTTCTTGGCAGAAGCAATTCAGCAAGTGTCACCACTGCCCTACTTTTTGTTGGCTCACAAAACCTAGGGGAGGTCTGGGGTCCCTGGCAGAGCCCAGACTGGTTTTCCAATTGATTTTTTTAAAAATTTTACCTGTTCAGAAGACCCTAATCCCTGGAAACCTCTCACTTCATTTAGAGACAGGGGTGCAAACTACAAACTATTCCAAGCTTTAATCCAAGTTACATAACTCTTCAGTTTGGAAGTGAAAAGATAAAAATAACGCACAAACTAAGTATTAAATGATAATGCAGCACAGTTGGCCTGGCCCTCAGGAATTACCGCAAAGAAGGGGATTCTTCTGTAGAAAATGTTGTGAACCTATTTTCCTTTAGTGGAGATCTTCCATGAGGCCTGACTGTTGCACAAGTTATGTGTGGCATTTTGAACTGGGAGTGTGTAGCTGTGCTTGAAGAAGTTGCTGTCTTAATACATTCTACACACAGCTGAGAAAGTTCAGACAACTACAGAAACACCTTTGTTATGTAAATTTCCAGGTTTCCAGCTCCACAGGGGTCTGGAATGCCAACTATAGAATTAGGGGGAAAATTTTCAATGAGTGACTGGCAGGATCAAAGAAGCCTTGAGCCTCAAAGGCTGGAGGGGATAGTCCAGAATAGCCTAAAACCCAGATCATACTGTGCTGTGACTGGCCAGTTGGCCAGCCAGAAGGAAAGGAGCCCTGTGGTTGGTGGTGTCCATGAACAGCAGCCACAGGATGGCATTGTGGAGAAGGAATGGGAGACTGAATAGGACAGAAGGAACAGGGCAAGTCTGGAAGAAGAACATGAGTGGGGGTGGGGAAAACAGTGGGCACCTGAAACGATGGCAAAAGTAGAAGCAGTGGCTGCTGCTGCCTCAGTTAAAATGAGGACAGAAAAGCAGACCTTGACGATGCAGAATGACTTAGTCATTGTAGGACAGATGGCAACTCTGGTACCTCGGGACTCTTAAGGATGGCATGTGACAAACAAGTTATTTTTTTTTACAAAGTAAGCATTGTCCTGTGAAGGCTGAAGGGAAGGGGACCAGGTTACAGATCACCGGGAAACCTGTGTGATGGGAGGCCTTTTCAAGAATGGTGTAGGGGTCAGGCAGCAGAGGCTGCTGTGATTGTACAGTGACTGGTCATAGTGACGTTTCTTGAGTCACCAAGTAGAGGTTAAATTCTATTCAGTTTAAAGATGGCTGGGCTACATCATACTTGAAAAAATTTCCCCATCAGGAGATTATTGAATGTTAAGGTTTTAAAATTTACCTTGCTAGCCCACTCAAATGGTGTATAGGACAGTGATTCCTAAACAATCCTTCAGATGATGCTTGATCCGACGGGTAGGAACTGGGAGCCCCTTGGAAAGGCCCTTGGCAAACAGGACTCTTGACTTTGGAAGTGCCTGTCTTGCAGTGCACGTTGGTGTATAAACGGCTCCAAATAACCTTGGAGGAACCTAGTGTTTTTCAAACTTTTCTTGACCACGGAACCTATTTTCTTTGGACTATTTTATGGGATGCTACCGTTTGCAGAACACAATTTAGGAAGTGCTAGTCTGAGCGAATCTGGATGTTCTGTAATAAGACCATACCATAGATAACTTAAGGACAATAGGGTAGGGGGTCCTGCTCCCCCTCAGAACTCATCCTGTGTTCTGGCTGATAAAGATGAGATTGATCTGAGAATTGATGCCCAACATCAGCCTCACCTAAAGCATCCTACCTTTTTGTAAACCTACTCAATAGTGATTCACAGTTACCCAGGTGAGGGGGGTGATAAAGTGCTTTGGTTCAGGGTGGCTCCTCTTGGAGGTCAGGTTACAGAGAGAACTGATAATGGGAATATTTACATCAGAAAAGCCCAAAGAATACAGACTTTCAAAGCAAGACTCACCTCTGACTCTGTGGTTGCAAACTGAGGGCAGCTCTGGCAGACCTGCCTTGTTTGTGCCTACAAGTGTGCCCAGGCCCTGACACTCATGTGCTTTCCTGTTGCTGTTTTCCTTCAAGGCTATGCTGGTGCCACTCACTGGAAGGTCTACGTTATAGCCAGAGAGGTCCAGCCTTTGGTCGTTTGTGATGGAACCACCCTCTCGGAACTATAGGAAACAACTATGTAGAGGAACAGCTTTGAGAACTGAAGACCAGAATGAAAGGAGGGAAATAAAAACAAAAACTATGACACCATTTTCCAGGGGGTTGGTTACTTAGTTACCTGCCCTGTGCATGCATTTATGAGCCAGCTGTGTGCTGGAGGCAGTGGCCAGAGCCTGGCCCTCCCAACCCTTCCAGCCCAGCGGCTTGGCCAGGACTTTGCCATTACCCATCTGTGAGAGACTGGATTCTTCCAGGCCTTTCAGCACTGTCGCCTTGAGGCTGCTCCTCAGACAGGAAACAGGGTTGGTGCCTTCCCTCACTTGCATGGCACAATCCCTTCTGCTGGCTCCCTGGCCATGAAGAGGACAGCCAGCAGGCCTTAACTTCAGAGCCATCCTTTACCACGTGGGCCTGCTTGTCCTGTCTTCCTGGCCACACCACCCTGTTTTTTGGAAAGCCGTGGCTCATTAAAGAAGTCATTGCAGTTTCCCAAGCAGAATGGAATCTAAAACCAGTGAAAAAAGATCAGATAACCTCAAATTGCACTCAAGAAATTCAGTTCTTTCCCAGAGTTGAGGGCTCCAGAAGTGTCAGTGGTGCCAAGCTGGAGTCTGACATTAATTGAAATGGTAATTCCTAAGGTGATACTTTCCTCCACTTCATCAGGTTCCTGTGCCCTCTCCCCCAGCTCCTTTCCTTCCTCCCTTGCCTGTCTGGATGGGTTTCTCCCAAGCTGAACTCCAGGTCCCTCCTCCCTTGGCCAGGCCAGAGCCCTTAATGCTGAGGCAGCACTGCTTCTGTCAAGCTGTTTGTCGACACATTGACTTTTACCACATGTCTTCAGCGGGGGATGAGTTAGTGCTGGCCAGGGGAAAGGGTGCCTCCCCAGGTTTGATCTTTAGGGTCCAGCTTTCTGCAGGAAAGATGTTTAACAGATGTGTCAAGCTGATGTTGTAATGTGGCTAGGGAAGGAACTCCAGACCCAAAGTGCTTGCCAGCTGAGTATGTGACTGCGATGCTCTGTCTTAAAGTTATTCCTCTCTTTGTCCTGGAAAACAAGGTGAGGCATTTTTATTTTTTGTAATAATACAAAGCTGTGTTCTTCAGATGGGTTGATTCACTGTGCTCATTACTTTCCCCGAGTGCTTTTAGTGTGTACAATCAAATGGTGTAAATTAGGACACACTTTTCTTGCTTCCTTTTTCCCTGTATTATTCCTTTATTGACAGTTCAGGGTATTTGGCCTTTGGTCAGGCTGTGGCCAAGATGAAGAAGAAACCACAGTGGGCCCCTGGTTCTGAATCACAAATCAAGTGGGCCCAGGGTGGGTGTCTGTCAGTTCTAGAGTGGTGATAGACAGTGGTGAGGGAAGGAAGTATATCTCCTTGCGGGGACTCTTCACCCCTTGAGGCGCCTCTGTGCCATGTCCCTGGGCCCTCTTTCTCTGCACATGTCGTGAGCGGCCATGGGGATCATCGGGTACTTGAAGGGCCTGTTGGTGGGCTTACAGAGAACAAGTGGTTCACAGAGCTCAGGTGGAAACACTTAGCCTCCTCCGCATGCTAGGATGGAACTAGGATGAACTGTACCGGAGGGAATTGTTCCTTAAAAGAATCAGCGCCTTGTGTGGACTAATACAGGAAAACAAAACTTTTTGTACATATGAAAGTCATGCTGCTGAGCAGTTATGATTTAAGAGGTCTTAAGTCAGAGGGATCATTTGAGTCCAGCTTTGTACAAGCTTTCAGAGCCTTTGCAATGTCCTTCCCCTGCCGCTCTAGGGGAAGGAGTACATGTAAACAGGTTCTTCAGAGACCTCTCAAGAGTTTTCATAAGTTAGGCCCTTTGGGTTAACAAAAGTTAGAGTTCCGCAGAAGCACAGCCGCGGTTTTGACCATTGCAATGTCTGACGCGTTTTTATGAATCACACTGTGTTCCTTCCCCCTTTCTGTCCTGCCCTTCACACTTCAAATTTTCATAAAATACTCACTTCACCTTCAACTTTGAGAACTAAGAAACCTTTGCATGTGTTAGTATTTTGAGGCATCGCCTAGGAAGCCTCTTAAGCTGCTGCACTGTCTGGGGGTCTACAGAGAGCAGTGTGGTGGCAGATAGAGGCTGGTGCGCATGCCACTCATTTCACTTACAATCTACCGGGTTCAGAATCGAATGCAGATTTATGATAAGGGAGAAATTTTCCAAAGGGCATTTTCTACACTTAATTACTGGATATGTAGAAGTAATTTGCCTTATTAAGGTAGTTTGAAAAGCAGGATCTACCACTGAGCAGTCCTACAGGAATAGCTTGGGGTTGCCAGCCAGTCCCTTTCTGGGTATCCAAGGCTTTGTGTGACGGTGTTGCGGGATGTCCCCTGCTCGCTTAGCTCTCAGTTCCCCTGTGGAAGCAGCAGAAATCCCTCTGCACCACCCAGTGTGGGAAGGAGGGTCGTCAGGATGAGGAAGCAGAGTTGGGGGGCACAGAGGGGACCACTTAGTCAACTCGCCACCTGCACTGCCATGATGAGAACAGCCAATGGGGCTGTGAAAAGATGGCTGTGCTCACAAATCTGAGTGTTTAATAGAGGTGACAAGGTGGTGACCTCTGCACATGGGTTGGGTTCACTTTCTTACAGTTTCCTGGAGCAAGACCTGTATCCCCAGAAAACAGCTCTCTGGGGAGAAAGTCTGCTTTGGCACCAGTCTGAAGCATTTATGTCCAGATATCCTGAGGTCTCCAGCAATCAGTATTGGACAGATGCTATACCTCTTCTGGCTTATAAAAAAAGGCAGACCACATCCTCCCCTTATTATCAAGTTTTTAAGGAAGGGAGGGAGTAAAATAATAGTGGTTTGTGAAAACACAATCCTATTCTGTGAAATTAGTCTACAAAATGGGCAGATTTGGGCTCATTTTTTGAAAGAGGGATAATAACATTTGTCTAGCCCACTCCATCAGAGCGCCTCAATGTATGTGATCTCCTTTCAACCTTACTCACTCGGCCTTGTAAAGTAGTGCGAGATCCTCACTTTACAAGTAAAGAGACTAGGGCTTAGAACAGTTAACTGGAAGAAACAAGGGCTTATAGTTGGTTCTGGGGCATATTGTTTTCCTGCTGCAGTATACGGTGGTGCCCAGGAACAAAGATGTGGCTTTAATTGACTTGGGTGTGCCCCCTCTGGGGTTGAAATACCTAGGGATAGGATCAGCAAGCTAGACACTCTTAAGGGTTTGTTTTCTAAGCTTCTGGACAGAAATGGAGGAGAGAATCTAACCAGATGACTTTTATAACAATTCTTTCACTTTCTCCCTCCCCATTTGAAAGCTCTTTTCAAGAGTGAGTGTGGCTGGAACACAATTGCGTCCAGCTATTTTCCTGTCACCACACATTTCCAGATGTGGTACCAGAAAAAGGACTGCCCAATTCCAGTTGTGGATCCCCTTGGAGTTTACATCACTTGTTTTCCAGTTCTGTTTTCTATTCCCTTCTTCCAAAATCCAGCATAGGCTTCTATGTAGGAACATTTACTTAAAAACAAAATTTCAAGTTCCTTAGCTGCAGCTGGACATTTTAATATAGTCTGGAATAAGAGTTTGCTCACTAACCAATAACTTCCATAGTAAACATTCAAAACCCCAAAGCAAATGTTCACTTCTCATCTAATCCTTGCCCAGCAGGAGAAGGCCAGGTTGTAGGGAGAAGAGAGGGAAAGCTGCGTGGAGAGAGGTGATCCTGGCTTCTGTTCAAGCATCAGTTGTTAGAGGGTCTTTCAGATTCTTGAGCTCTCCTAGCAATAAAGGAGAAACTGCTGAGTTCACAGCTTCCACACTCATTAACATTTAGTGGTGGCCCAGCACCCACTAAAATTGATTAAAGAAAGGGTGTGCCAGAGAAGTGTTTAAAATAGTATTTTACATTAAGATTCCATTTGGACCTACACTTACTGTGTCAGGGTCAGGAGGCTAGGAGGTGCAGGTGATTACAGAGATACCGCTGCAGCAAATTAAAAATGGCAGGCTCTGAGAATGTGCTGTGTCACATCTGTGTGCATATCCCTGGCCTCCTCACCCCCAGCCTCCCAGTATCCAGCAGCTTCTTTGACAAAAGCATCTCCAAGGAGATGGACAGGTGCTCTCTCTCCCACGCACCACATCCAGATCTGCCCTACCAGACCCTGTGTGGCTTTAAGTGCTGGCCTTGGTGAGAAGCCCTCCAGCCAGCTGGTCTGTTGTCCAGGTCCATCAGCGTCTGGTTTCTCTGCCCTGCGTAATTTAAACATTAGAGCTGAATACATCTGTCATTCTCCCTTCTCTGGAGACTGTGAAATGTCCAGAGCTTTTCAGACTAGTGCAGAGAAGAAATGTTGTGTAACTCCAAGCAGAGGCCTGGGACTGTCCAGACGTGGCGGAGCTGGCCCGGAGACTTCCTCCAGTGTGTGGCGCGTCTGTCGGTCAGTCAGCCGGCAGTGATCTAGGAGTGAGCCACAGCTGCACTCACCCATGCAGAGAGGGAAACCTAGTTCTGAGTTTCAAACAGAAATTGGGAGTCAGGACATCTACTTTGTGCCAGCCTTAATTTACCTCATTACTCCTCACAACAGCTCTGTGGGGCAGGAAAGGTCATCGTGTGAAGCCACTTTTACTCAGATGAGCAGTGTCCCAGCCTTCAAACATCAGCCCCTCAGAGCATTTGAAACCCTTTCAGGAACAAACTCTCATGAGAATTGGTGACAGGATCAGACAGGCACATGGCATTCCCAGAGAACCCTTTCCCTCCAGATTTCTTTCCATAGTTTCACCCTCAGAGAAATGTTGGCTGTAGTCTCCTCCCCCGCCCCCTGCCCTCCTGTGGAAAGAAAGGTCAGTTACAGATGCCCAGGCCCTGGGGAGACTGGAGAGGCAGCGGTAAGCCAGGAGCTCAGTGCTCAGCCTCTTCCCTGCCATTGCCAGTGCAGGAACGGGACAGCAGCAGCTCATTCTGGGGCAGCCAGGGTGGCAGGGGCTGGGGGTATGGACATCCGCCCCAACCACACACTCTGAACCATCTAAGCTGTTGGCATGTGCTCAGTGCAGAGTGTTGGCAGTAACTGATGTACTGCAGACTTGCAAAGACTGCTACCATGTAAGTAATGTATGTAAATTAAAGTTTTGTGTAATGAAAGTTTTTACTTTTTGCAATTAAAAGTGTGTATGTTGATTGATAAGAACTTGCTTGAACTTGGTGTCATTCTTCAATTTCCAGTTTCGTCTTCTTCTATAACTCGGGAGACTGGTAGCCTCATCCTCCTCACGTGCAGGCTCTGCTGCAGGCCTCCCAGTCCCACCCAACCTTGGTCCTCTCTAACGTTCTCGCTCAGCTTTGTCCTCACTTGCTTTCACAGACTCTTCTCGTATCCCCATTCCAGCCCTTTGCCCCCACGGCTTTCGATATGCTGTTCCCCTGGACTGTTAGCTCTCAGTCCTCCTATTGATACCCCCCTCTGTCCCTGAACTTTACCCAGAATTCAGATGAGAACCTGGACACCTTTACCTTCTCACCAGCCAGCTGCACACAGCCCAGGTACCCTCACAGTGTCACCTCACCTGTGGATATCCTAGGTTCTTGGAGGAGGACAGCCAGTCCCCCTTGCTGGCTCACACCAGCTGCCACCAGATCAGGGCCACTCTCAGCACTCAGTTAACTCAGTGCAGATTTGAGTCAACTCATTTCTGTGTGTTCATATTTTTGGGGTAACTTGTCTTTTATATACAGAGTTTTATATAAATGCATGATATAACCATTTATACTGCTTAGTGCCCTGTTTTATGTTCCCTTTGTTACTTGCTGCACCCTTCTCCCTGTCCTGCATTATCTCCCCCACCCCCGTTCAGGTAAATGTAATATATACACAGCCACACCCTGCCACGTTATCTTCCTGTAGTTTCTTCTGTGCTCTCTAGTCATAAATCAACGTTTTTGTCACTGCTTTACCAAAAATGGGATCATATTCTGGCACTTGATGTTTCTTGCTTTTCTTAATACCTCGAAGGGCTTTCTTCAAGTCAGCTGGCATAGCTCTGATCTATTCTTTCTAATGGCTAGGGTTTCGTGATGTGGATGTGCCATCATTTATTCAACTATTCTCTTGATAGTAAATCACATCCTGTTAAATGAGCATTTGGATTATAAGTCAAGAAGCCTGGAGCTAATTTTTAAAATGCATGGTTTTACAAAATGTGTATCCATGCTTGGGTTTTCCAACTCTAATACATGGTCTTCAAAAGTGATCCCATTTCACAGTGCTATTCATTTACCTGCTTGAAAACTGAACTTCCACCCAAATAAAAGAGGGAGGGAGGGCTTGATTCTCTGTAAAAAGATGGCAGAGCCACTTGTTTCCAGTCTCTTTCTTTCTCAGCCCCTCTAGCACTGTGCACTGGCTTGTGGAAAACATCTCCCTCCCTTGGCTTCTGTGAAGCTCACTACTCCCTTGATGAACCCCCTTTCCATGTTTTTCTCCCTGGGAGATGCCAACTCCATGCTTTACCTTCCCCACCATGGGCAAGTTACCTCCAGCCCACATGCCTGGTGTACACTTCTCACCAGAACACTAGTTCTGTAGATCAAAGTGTGCAGACTTCATCCCCACTGTTTCTCTCCTGAAGCACCTGTGATCCACCATGTCCAAAATGACTGCGGCAGCCTTGGACGGCTCCCTGTCACATATCCAGCCCACGGCTGCTTGGGTTGGAACCTTGTGGTTTCACTCCTAGACTCTGCCAGTAGCTGGCAAATACATTCCTTGTGCACGTCATCCCAAGTCACTGTCCCTGTACCTGCCACAGTGATCCTTCTAAAGCCCATGTCGCCTCACTTCCTTGCTCAGTGCTCTGTAGTGACTCTGTTGCGGGCAGGAGGAGAAGTCCTTCCACTCCTTAATTGTGCTTCCCCTCCTCATCTGTGCTCCATTCTACTGGACCATCATGATGCCTGGACACATCCAGGCTCACTTTTCTTTTTAATTAAAAAAACTTTATTTTTCAGAGCAGTTTTAGATCCGCAGCAAAACTGAGCAGAAGGTGAAAGAGTTCCAGTATATCCTCTGTCCCTACACATGCCCAACCTCCCCTACTACTGAATTCCTGCCCCAGAGCAGTACAATTGTTAGACTCAATGAACTCACGCCAACACATCATTACCACCTGAAGTCACTTGGTGGTATACATTTATGGGTTTGGACAAGTGTATAAAGATGTGTATCAAACCTATACTATCACACAGAGTAGTTTCACTGCCCAAAAACCCCCCTGTGCTCTCCCTACTCATCCCTGGCAACCTCTGATCTCTGCTATCTCCATAGTTTTGCCTTTTCCAGAATGTGATATAGTTGGAATCTGCATGATGTGGCCTTTTCAGATCGGCTTTCTTTGCTTAGCAATATGCATTTAAGGTCCCTCCATGTCTTTTCATGGCTTGATGGCTCATTCTTTTTAGTGCTGAATGATATCCCATTGGATGTACCACGTTCGCCTACTGAAGGACATCTTTGTTGCTTCTGAGTTATGGCAATTATGAATAAATTGCTGTAAATATCTGTGCAGTTTTTTGTGTGGACATAGTTTTCAGCTCCTCTGGGTAAATACCAATGAGCACTGCTGGATTATACAGTAAGAGTATTATTTAGTTTTGTAAGAAACCACCAAACTTCTCCAAAGTACCCATACCATTTTACATTCCGACCAGCAAAGAATGAGAGTTCCTGTTATTCTACATCCTCCTCAACTTTTGGTAGTGTCAGTGTTCTGGATTTTGGCCGTTCTGATAGTTGTGTAGTGCAATCTCATTTAATTTGCAGTTTCCTATGACATAAGATGTTGAGTCTTTTCATATGTTTACTTGTCATCTGTGTATCTCCAGTGTGGTGTCTCTTTGGGTGTTTGGCCCATTTTGTAATCAGGTAGTTCATTTCCTGCTGTGGAGTTTAACGAGTTCTTTGTATATTTTGGAGAACACTCCTTTATCTGATTTTTTTTAAATTTTGGTATCATTCATCTACAATTACATGAACATTATGTTTACTAGACTCCCCCCATCACCAAGTCCCCCCAACATACCCCATTACAGTCACTGTCCATCAGTGTAGTAAGATGCTATAGAGTCACTACTTGTCTTCTCTGTGTTGTACAGCCTTCCCCGTGCTCCCCCCTACATTATGTCTGCTAAAAGCAATGCCCCTTTTTCCCCCTAATCCCTCCCTTCCCACCCATCCTCCCCAGTCCCTTTCCCTTTGGTAACTGTTAGTCCATTCTTGGGTTCTGTGAGTCTGCTGCCATTTTGTTCCTTCAATTTTTTTCTTTGTTCTTATACTCCACAGATGAGTGAAATCATTTGGTACTTCTCTTTTTCTGCCTGGCTTATTTCACTGAGCATAATACCCTCTAGCTCCATCCATGTTGTTGCAAATGGTAGGAGCTAGAGGGTATTATGCTCAGTGAAATAAGCCAGGCAGAGAAAGACAATCATCAAATGAATTCACTCATCTGTGGAGTATAAGAACAAAGAAAAAACTGAAGGAAAAAAACAGGAGCAGACTCACAGAACCCAAGAATGGACCAACAGTTACCAAAGAGAAAGGGACTGGGGAGGATGGGTGGGAAGGGAGGGATAAGGGGGAAAAGGGAGCATTACAATTAGCACACATAATGTAGGGGGGGCACGGGGAAGGCAGTATAACACAGAGAAGACCAGTAGTGATTCTATAGCATCTTACTACGCTGATGAACAGTGACTAATGGGGTATGTGGTGGGGACTTGATAATGGGGGAATCTAGTAACCAGTGTTGCTCATGTAATTGTATATTAATGATACCAAAATTTTAAAAAGTTAATCTGAAAATTTCATGACCCCCCCAAAAAAATGCCCTATTCCCCCCCCTTTTTTTTATTAAAGTCTGTTTAAGAACCTGAAAAAAAAAAAAAGAAGTCTTTGCTTCATTGTATTGCTTTGCTCCTTTGTCAAAGGTTAGTTGACTGACTTGTGGGTCTGTTTCTGGGCCCTCTACCTCTGTTCTGTTGCTTCCTTGTCTATTCTTGCACCAATACCACACTGTTTTGATTATTGTAGCTTTAGTAAGACTAGAAGTAAGGTAATGTTGGTTCTCTGACTGTTTTTCTTCAATATTGAGTTGGCTGTTCTGGGTCCTTTTACTTAACAATATAAACTTCAGAATCAGTACATTGATAGCCACAAAAAAATTTGCTGGAATTTTTATTGGGATTGCATTGAACCTATGAATCAAGTTGCATCCAGGTTGTTTTTAATTAGAAGTTATAATTCCTATCCCATGATAATATTTTTCAACTTCAGTACATCCAATTTTGTTCAACTTGAATTCCAGTTTACTAATGCACATTCTTCCAACATGACACATGTCCTTTAGGCTTTCTTAAATCAAACTGACAAACCTCTAGATACCACACTGAAGACAGATATTTCACCAATATTATTTTTTCAGAGTAATGACTTTATTCTTTTTGTAAAAATGATTCATTCTTATAAATAATTGAACACAGTCTGGGTGACCTTATGAAAATCTCCACCCAGAGATAACCACTAATAGGTGCACAACATTCTAGGCATCTCTACAATATTTCTAGCTAGAAGGCTGGATAGAAATGCTTGTTATTAAAATGGGACTGGTCATGCTATTTAAAGAATAAAAATAGTAAATCAATTTTCTGTGGCTCTACCAGAAGAAAAAGAAACTGAAGTTTCTTCCCCACAAAAAAAAGTATTAGTTCCTAAAAGATCTATCTCTCTAAAGCCAGATGATGAGAAACATTAAGAAACTGGAATGATTATTAATGACATTTATTTTTTGGAAGGCATGTTCCAAGGCCCCAAAGATGAGGAAATTGCTTGCTTCTTCTCCCATCTTACCTCTTTGTCTACTTAGCAACTGGTATTAATTACACCTGTATTGGTATTTTCAAAGTCCACGCATTTCCTTCTACTCTGAAACAGTAATTCTCCAAGTTATTTAGCCTTCATTTTAAATTTAAACTGATTGTGACTCACCACCAATAAATTTACCATCAGTTCTTCATTCCTGAGTTGTTTTTAAACTCTTAATTGGCTAAATTTCATCATTATGTTTTTCAAGGATGGCTCACAAATGCTATGTTTTCTGTGTTTGAGAATGTTTCTGTGGTTTTTGTACTTCAGTGCAACTTGGCTGAGTAAAATATTCTTGCACCACACTTGCTTTTGCTCAGAGCTTTGGAGACATTTCCCTGTTGTCATCTGGCAGCCTGACTGTTGGTAGGGACAAGACAGGTCAGCCTAAGATGCCCCTTTCAAATGAAGGTGACTTTTAAAAAATCTGTATGCCTTAAGAATTCTATCCTAGTTCTTTACCCATTTTTCCTGGAACAAGGTCTGCTCTTTTAAGTTGTAATCCCATTCTTCATTTTGGGGAAGATGTATTTTCTTCTACTTTTTTCTAGTTTTATTGAGAAATAATTGACATACATCACTATTTAAGTTTGAAGTGTACAGCATGATGGTTTGATTTACATACATTGGGAAATGATTCCCACAATAGGTTTAGTTAATATCCATTAATTATATAGATACAATAAAGAAAAGAAAAAAATTTCTCCTTTTGATGAGAACTCTGAGGATCTACTCTTTTTTTTTTTTTTTAAATAATTATTTTTTATTGAAGGGTAGTTGACGCACAGTATTACATTACATTAGTTTCAAGTGTACAACACAGTGGTAGAACATTTATATACATAATTCTAGGTTCCAGCTATCACCCTACCAAGCTGTTACAATATCTTGACTATATTCCTTATGCTATACATTACATCCCGGTTACTTATTTATTTTACCATTGGAAGTCTGTCCTTTTTTTTTTTTTTTTTTTTTTGTGAGGGCATCTCTCATATTTATTGATCAAATGGTTGTTAACGACAATAAAATTCTGTATAGGGGAGTCAATGCTCAATGCACAATCATTAATCCACCCCAAGCCTAATTTTCGTCAGTCTCCAATCTTCTGAGGCATAACAAACAAGTTCTTACATGGAGAACAAATTCTTACATAATGAATAAGTTACATGGTGAACAGTACAAGGGCAGTCATCACAGAAACTTTCGGTTTTGCTCATGCATTATGAACTCTAAACAGTCAGTTCAAATATGAATACTCATTTGGTTTTTATACTTGATTTATATGTGGATACCACATTTCTCTCTTTATTATTATTATTTTTAATAAAATGCTGAAGTGGTAGGTAGATACAAGATAAAGGTAGAAAACATAGTTTAGTGTTGTAAGAGAGCAAATGTAGATGATCAGGTGTGTGCCTGTAGACTATGTGTTAATCCAAGCTAGACCAGGGCAATAAAACACCCACGTATGCAGAAGATTTCTCTCAGAACAGGGGGGTGAGGTTCTAAGCCTCACCTCTGTTGACCCCCAATTTCTCACCTGATGGCCCCTCTGCGACTGTGCCTGTCTTAGGTTGTTCCTCCCTTGAGGAATCTTACCCGTCTCTGGCTGACCAGTCATCTTCCGGGGCCATACAGGGAAATGTGAAGTTGGTAAGTGAGAGGGAAGCCTTATTGTTTGAAAAGGTTAGCTTTTTACTTCTTTGCATATTTATGCCCTGTAGCTTCTATGCCCAGCATTTGTCTTGAGGTATCTTTACCACTTGGAAGAATTATGATACTCGGTAAATTTGATATGAGGCACGAATTCTATTTAAGGGTTGTAATTAGGAAGGAAGAAGAAAAGCTATAGAAGTAGCAGGCGGAAGAAAACATGGGAAGATTGATTATTTCTTTGACAAATCTTCTTGTAGAGTAACTTCAGCATATATAGGTTTTAAGCTACTACTTAAATTGCGCACACACATTAACATAATAGGAGTATAGTTACATAACCAAAGCATATCTGTAATTACCAGCCATCTCCAGTGAAACCAAGAAAACCAGTTAGGCACCTTAGGCATTTGTGAAAACTTATCTATGATATGGTGGATATTGTCCAAATGAACTTGAACAGTCTGAGAGAAATCAGACAAATTAAAACAACCCATTCCTGGGGACTGTTCACATCCCTTATGTTCTTTTAACAGTAAATAGTCTGTAGTTGTAAGACTTTGGAGCGCTACAATTTGCACTTCTCCAAATTCTTGGTTGAGTTCCAACAGTATAGATCCAGTCAAATTTGTTGTTTTACTGTATGCACAGGCCAGCTTAGATATCTCCTTCATTCCCATGGCAAGTCCAGGAGCTGGTGGGATGAGTGCATCTACAGCTGTAGCAGTGCGTGGATCTTTGTTGGGGTTTTTTGATGATCATCTTCTGGCATGAGTCTTCCAGAGAGTGCAGATGTTGGAAGTTCTTTTTCATATCGTATCTTAGTTCATTTTCGGGGTAGCCCAATTAGGCTTTGATCCTCTGTATAAACACAAACAGACCCTTTGCCTACACTTTTATATGCCCTTTATACCCTTGTGTAGAACTCGTTGGAGGTTACCACACAGGAACTGCCCTTTTTTTTTTTTTTTTGCTTTGTTTTTGGTATCACTAATCTACACTTACATGACGAATATTATGTTTACTAGACTCTCCCCTATACCAGGTCTCCCCTATAAACCCCTTTACAGTCACTGTCCATCAGCATAGCAAAATGTTGTAGAATCACTACTTGCCTTCTCTGTGTTGTACAGCCCTCCCTTTTCTCCTACCCCCCCATGCATGTTAATCTTAATACCCCCCTACTTCTCCCCCCCCTTATCCCTCCCTACCCACCCATCCTCCCCAGTCCCTTTCCCTTTGGTACCTGTTAGTCCATTCTTGAGTTCTGTGATTCTGCTGCTGTTTTGTTCCTTCAGTTTTTCCTTTGTTCTTATATTCCACAGATAAGTGAAATCATTTGGTATTTCTCTTTCTCCGCTTGGCTTGTTTCACTGAGCATAATACCCTCCAGCTCCATCCATGTTGCTGCAAATGATTGGATTTGCCCTTTTCTTATGGCTGAGTAGTATTCCATTGTGTATATGTACCACATCTTCTTTATCCATTCATCTATCGATGGACATTTAGGTTGCTTCCAATTCTTGGCTATTGTAAATAGTGCTGCAATAAACATAGGGGTGCATCTGTCTTTCTCAAACTTGATTGCTGCGTTCTTAGGGTAAATTCCTAGGAGTGGAATTCCTGGGTCAAATGGTAAGTCTGTTTTGAGCATTTTGATGTACCTCCATACTGCTTTCCACAATGGTTGAACTAACTTACATTCCCAGCAGCAGTGTAGGAGGGTTCCCCTTTCTCCACAGCCTCGCCAACATTTGTTGTTGTTTGTCTTTTGGATGGCAGCCATCCTTACTGGTGTGAGGTGATACCTCATTGTAGTTTTAATTTGCATTTCTCTGATAATTAGCGATGTGGAGCATCTTTTCATGTGTCTGTTGGCCATCTGTATTTCTTTTTTGGAGAACTGTCTGTTCAGTTCCTCTGCCCATTTTTTAATTGGGTTATTTGTTTTTTGTTTGTTGAGGCGTGTGAGCTCTTTATATATTCTGGATGTCAAGCCTTTATCGGATGTGTCATTTTCAAATATATTCTCCCATACTGTAGGGTTCCTTTTTGTTCTATTGATGGTGTCTTTTGCTGTACAGAAGCTTTTCAGCTTAATATAGTCCCACTTACTAATTTTTGTTGTTGTTTTCCTTGCCCGGGGAGATATGTTCAAGAAGAGGTCACTCATGTTTATGTCTAAGAGGTTTTTGCCTATGTTTTCTTCCAAGAGTTTAATGGTTTCATGGCTTACATTCAGGTCTTTGATCCATTTTGAGTTTACTTTTGTATATGGGGTTAGACAATGGTCCAGTTTCATTCTCCTACATGTAGCTGTCCAGTTTTGCCAGCACCACCTGTTGAAGAGACTCTCATTTTGCCATTGTATGTCCATGGCTCCTTTATCAAATATTAATTGACCATATATGTCTGGGTTAATGTCTGGATTCTCTAGTCTGTTCCATTGGTCTGTGGCTCTGCTCTTGTGCCAGTACCAAATTGTCTTGATTACTATGGCTTTATAGTAGAGCTTGAAGTTGGGGAGTGAGATCCCCCCTACTTTATTCTTCTTTCTCAGGATTGCTTTGGCTATTTGGGGTCTTTGGTGTTTCCATATGAATTTTTGAATTATTTGTTCCAGTTCATTGAAGAATGTTGCTGGTAGTTTCATAGGGATTGCATCAAATCTGTATATTGCTTTGGGCAGGATGGCCATTTTAACGATATTAATTCTTCCTAGCCACGAGCATGGGATGAGTTTCCATCTGTTAGTGTCCCCTTTAATTTCTCTTAAGAGTGACTTGTAGTTTTCAGAGTATAAGTCTTTCACTTCTTTGGTTAGGTTTATTCCTAGGTATTTTATTTTTTTTGATGCAATTGTGAATGGAGTTGTTTTCCTGATTTCTCTTTCTGTTGGTTCATTGTTAGTATATAGGAAAGCCACAGATTTCTGTGTGTTGATTTTGTATCCTGCAACTTTGGATCTACTCTTAATTTGTATTTCCTTTATGAAGACATTTGCTCTTCCATTTTTGTGTTCTGTTTCAGATTATATATGTATTCCTTTGTTTCACTGTCTTGATCTTTTATAACTATTGTCTTCTCTCCTTTTAATATTTGTCTGTTTTCTCATTTGCTATAATTATCTCAAGCCTTCCCTCTATATCGATTTCTTTGTCAGACATATCTGTTCAGTTTCTTGTTATTTCTGATGTATTCATTTTATGAAAGTGCACTTAGTTTGTTCCCTTACTCATTCTGTTATTTCATCTTTGTTTACTTTCTTGAATTCATGTTGCCACTATTTTATGTTCTTCTGTAGCTCAGAAAGCTATAGGGAATTTGTTTTCTGTTGCTTGGGTTACATTTTCTTGTAGACTTGGTTTTCATCAACCACATGCATGTTCCTTTCTTTTTGTATGTTTTCGTAGCTACCCTGCCATTTCTTTTCAATGTCTCAGGCTTAATGTGGCAGCTCTGGCCAGATCTTTTGTTTGCTTCTATATAATCTGGGCACAGTCTCAATTTTAATAGCATCTGTACCCACACTAAGATTTAACAGATGTTAACAAATTATATTAACCAAGTATTGGCTTATGTAACCCATTCAGTACTTGGGGAAAAAGCCCCATATTTGCTTCTATTTTATTTATTTATTTTTATTTTGGTATCATTAATCTACAATTACATGAGCAACATTATGGTTACTAGACTCCCCCCATTATCAAGTCCCCCCCACATACCCCATTACAGTCACTGTCCATCAGCATAGTAAGATGCTATAGAATCACTACTTGTCTTCTCTGAGTTATACTGCCTTCTCCATGCCCCCACACACACATTATGTGTGCTAATCGTAATGCCTCTTTTTCCCCCTTACCCCTCCCCACCCATCCTTCCCAGTCCCTTTCCCTTTGGTAACTGTTAGTCCATTCTTGGGTTCTGTGAGTCTGCTGCCATTTTGTTCCTTCAGTTTTTGCTTTGTTCTTATACTCCACAGATGAGTGAAATCATTCGATACTTGTCTTTCTCCGCCTGGCTTATTTCACTGAGCATAATACCCTCTGGCTCCATCCATGTTGTTGCAAATGGTAGGATTTGTTCTCTTTTTATGGCTGAATAATATCCCATTGTGTATATGTACCACATCTTTATCCATTCATCTACTGATGGACACTTAGATTGCTTCCATATCTTGGCTATTGTAAATAGTGCTGCAGTAAACATAGGGGTGCATAGGTCTTTTTCAAACCGGGCTCCTGCATTCTTAGGGTAAATTCCTAGGAGTAGAATTCCTGGGTCAAATGGTATTTCTATTTTGAGTTTTCTGAGGAACATCCATACTGCTTTCCACAATGGTTGAATTAATTTACATTCCCACCAGCAGTGTAGGAGGGTTCCCCTTTCTCCACAACCTCGCCAACATTTGTTGTTGTTTGTCTTTTGGATGTTGGCCATCCTAACTGGTGTGAGGTGATATCTCATTGTGGTTTTAATTTGCAATTCTCTGATGATTAGCAATGTGCAGCATCTTTTCATGTGCCTGTTGGCCATCTGAATTTCTTCTTTGGAAAAGTGTCTGTTTAGCTCCTGTTTAGCCCATTTTTTAATTGGATTGTTTGCTTTTTGTTTGTTGAGGTGTGTGAGCTCTTTATATAATTTGGATGTCAACCCCTTATCGGATATGTCATTTATGCATGTATTCTCCCATACTGTAGGATGTCTTTTTGTTCTACTGATGGTATCCTTTGCTGTACAGAAGCTTTTTTAGTTTCATATAGTCTCACTTGTTCATTTTTGCTTTTGTTTCCCTTGCCCAGGGAGATATGTTCATGAAGAAGTTGCTCATGTTTATGTCCAGGAGATTTTTGCCTATGTTTTTTTCTAAGAGTTTCATGGTTTCATGACTTACATTCAGGTCTTTGATCCATTTTGAGTTTACTTTTGTGTATGGGGTTAAACAATAATCCAGTTTCATTCTTTTACATGTAGCTGTCCAGTTTTGACAACACCAGCTGTTGAAGAGGCTGTCATTTCCCCATTGTATGTCCATGGCTCCTTTATCGTATATTAATTGACCATATATGTTTGGGTTAATCTCTGGACTCTCTATTCTGTTCCACTGGTCTATGGGTCTGTTCTTGTGCCAGTACCAAATTGTCTCAATTACTGTGGCTTTGTAGTAGAGCTTGAAGTTGGGAAGTGAGATCCCCACTGCTTTGTTCTTCCTTCTCAAGATTGCTTTGGCTATTCGGGGTCTCTTGTGCTTCCATATGAATTTTAGAACTATTTGTTTCAGTTGGTTGAAGAATGCTGTTGGTATTTTGATAGGGATTGCATTGAATGTATAGATTGTTTTAGGCAGGATGGCCATTTTGACAATATTAATTCTTCCTAGCCAAGAGCATGGGATGAATTTCCATTTATTAATGTCCTCTTTAATTTCTCTTAAGAGTGTCTTGTAGTTTTCAGAGTATAGGTCTTTCACTTTCTTGGTTAGGTTTATTCCTAGGTATTTTATTCTTTTTGATGCAATTGTGAATGGAATTGTTTTCCTGATTTCTCTTTCTGCTAGTTCATTGTTAATGTATAGGAATGCAGCAGATTTCTGTGTATTAATTTTGTATCCTGCAACTTTGCTGAATTCAGATATTAGTTCTAGTAGTTTTGGAGTGGATTCTTTAGGGTTTTTTATGTACAATATCATGTCATCTGCAAACAGTGGCAGTTTGACTTCTTCCTTACCAATCTGGATGCCTTTTATTTCTTTGTGTTGTCTGATTGCCGTTGCCAGGACCTCCAGTACTATGTTGAAAAAAAGGGGGGAGAGTGGGCATCCCTGTCTTATTCCCGATCTTAGGGGAAAAGCTTTCAGCTTCTCACTGTTAAGTATCATGTTGGCTGTGGTTTTGTGATATATTGATATTGGCCTTTATTATGTTGAGGTACCTGTCCTCTATACCCATTTTGTTGAGAGTTTTTATCATGAATGGGTGTTGAATTTTGTTGAATGCTTTTTCAGCATCTATGGAGATGATCATGTGGTTTTTGTCCTTCTTTTTGTTGATGTGGTGGATGATGTTGATGGATTTTTGAATGTTGTACCATCCTTGCATCCCTGAGATGAATCCCACTGGATCACGGTGTGTGATCCTCTTGATGTATTTTTTAATTCAGTTTGCTAATATTTTGTTGAGTGTTTTTGTGTCTATGTTCATCAGGGATATTTATTGGTCTGTAGTTTTCTTTTTTTGTGGTGTCTTTTCCTGGTTTTGACAGTAGAGTGATGCTGGCTTCATATAATGACTTTGGAAGTATTCCTTCCTCTTCTGTTTTTTGGAAAACTTTAAGAACAATGGGTATTATGTCTTCTCTGAATGTCTGATAAAATTCTGTGGTTAATCCATCTGGTCCGGGAATTTTGTTCTTGGGTAGTATTTTTTTTTTTTTCTTGGGTAGTTTTTTGATTAGCGATTCAATTTCATTGCTGGTAATTGGTCTGTTTAGATTTTCTGTTTCTTCCTTGATCAGTCTTGGAAGGTTGTATTTTTCTAGAAAGTTGTCCATTTCTTCTAGGTTATCCAGTTCCATCTTTGCTTTTAGAACTGAGGACTTTCCTCAGCAAGTGGGGCTGAGACTCCTTCCCTTCCTGACTTCAAGTTGACTTTCTTCTTCACTCTGTCCTAGTCAGGAGCTCATATTTTCTTAACTGCCTGCATAGTCGATCTTCTCTTGTTTAAACAAAAAAAATCCTTTTTTCCAACTTCACCAACAGAAAGTACTGAAAGCTAAGTTAACAAAAACCTAGTAAAGGTAAGAATACAGCATTAATTAAAAACCAGTTGATTCATTGCCCTTCTTTTCTGACCACTCAGACACATACTGCCACTCTGGGCCTCCTTGCCTCTCAGGAGCCTAGCCTGCCTCTGAAATGGAAGGGCTGGGGGCCCAGAAGCCAGGGGCCTCATAGGAGTCTCAGCTCTGACTCAATGGGATGTGACTAGAGAGTTGTACTAACCCCTCTGGTTTTCGTTTCCTCTTGGCTAAATGCAGCCCTTCCCATCTTCAGAGGGTCAGTACAAAGATGCCTACAACCATGTGTGTGAAGTGCCCAGCTCTGACCCTGCACAGAGCAGGTGTGCAGTGCAGGTTTCCCCCTTCCCTCTTGTTGTCAGCCTGTTTCCTCTCACGGCTAGCCTCTTCTGCCCTCCACTGAGGACAGGCCTCCTCCAGCCTCAAGAGCCATCCTCAGAATCACCAATGGCAGGGCTAGGCCAGACCCCAAGGATTCCTTGCCCACCTTTTCCTTTTTATGGATAAGTGAGAAAGCTGAGGCTATAGTTGATGATGACTCAGGAGTAAAACAGCCCACTCAGTGCTCTTGACCTCTTAAGTTTACTGAAATACAGTTTCTCCTCCCTGCCCACCTTCATAGTTCTCTCCTTCACTCCCTTTAGCCCAGTTTCATCCTGAATCCTCTGTAGAACTCACCTAAAGGATATCACCCCTCAGCCCCACACCAAGATCAACCTTATCCTCTTTACTGACTCCCAGCATTTAATGCTTTCTTTTACCCTGTCTGGCCTGGGTTTGCAGGACAAGGACAAAGTTCATTCTTTTCAGCTGACCCTCTCCAGCTCCTTCCAGAGGCCAGGCCCTTCCATATTCTGTGGGAGGCCCTCTGCTTCCCTCCTGCCCTCTGCTTCCCCAAGGACAGAGGAGGACACATTCTCCTTCCACCACACCGATTCCTTCCTGGTTGAGGATCAAATTCTACACAGATGTGCGGCCTGACTGCATACTGAGGAGGCCTCGGAAAGAACTCTCTCGGCCCCCCACCCCTGCCTGACCCCTCAGTACCAGGCAGCTCTGTCCCCTGCCAAGCTCCAAGCATCTCAAGTTTGGAGCTGGGCGAAGCACCAATGGCTGCATGTGTTGGCTTTTGTCCAGATGGCCAGCCTCTGGGCCCTCTGGTTACAGAAATGAATATCATCCTGGCCCCTTGAGTGTATAATCTTGTGTAAGAGTTAGGGAGCAAGTGTAAGTTACATTTTAAGAACTAAATATTGGGAAGTCAGATATTCCCTGAGAATTAAACCATAAGTCAAAAACAAAATGAGCCAGAACAGATAGGCAAAATCACCTGAAGAAATGGTTCCCCACTCTACTGAAATCAGAATGGAGATACAGTAATGTGAAAATTAGGCCCACCAGAAGGGGAAGAGTGGTCCCCAATTGAAGACAAGAGAAGCCTTGGAGGCAGAGGTTGGCAGTGCCTATCTGACTGGGGATACGGTGCCCCCAGGTGGTTGGCATAAGCATGTTTCCCCTGCCAGCCTCCTGCTGTTAACATCAGTGGTGCCAACAGGCTGTTGATAGCTGGTTCCCACCAACAAGGCTCAGGTTCCACAGCAAACCCCTTTTCTCTGCCTTCCTGTTCACCAAGCAACCTTCTAATTAATTGGCTTCCTGTGTGTTGTGCCTCCAGGAGAAAAGTGTAAATCCGTAAATGGACATTCCTGGTCATGTGTTTCAATCTCCTGTAAGGTGCCCAGTGGTGCACACTCTTCTGGGCCTCTACAGGGGGGACCTTGTGAGGTGAGGGCCATGCCTGCCCTCTATCGGTGTTCCCATCTCCAGGCCCCCTGTCCAGGCCTCCAGGAAGCCAGCCACGCCTGTTTCCTCATTCCTGGTGAACGATGACCTTACCCACACCTCTCGGTTCCAAAGCTTCACCCACACTAAGCCGCCGGGGGAATGCAGAGAGCTGGGAACTGGGGTGGACTGGAGGCACCAGCAAAAGCCAGGCTCTTCGTGAGTGTTTCCAGAATGGAACACTGCCCCAGAGAAGGGGAAGCCTAAGGAGGGCCCTGAAAGATATTAGTGGAGTCAGTATGCGGAGGAGGAGCAGGAAGAGAATTCCAGAACAAGGGGTGAATGCTCTACATGGAAAATGAAGGCACAGAAGTGGGAACAGCGTGAGGACCAGGAGGAGGTTAGCAAACAGGGGGTCCTAGGTCGGCCAGGTTGTGGAGGTGTGGGTCCGAGCAGAGGAGTTGAGATCTGATGCAACAGGCAGCAGGAGCCACTGGGTTCCAAGAAGGAAAGACATAGGTGAAAGTGGTATTTGACAATCATCAGCCTGACTGCAGGCTTCCAGCTGCCAGGAGAAGAATGGGGTGTGGAGAGGCCAGGGACCAGGGAGGGCAGACACCCAGGAGGGTACAGAGGAACAGGACTGGCTGCCACAGTGGGCACTGGGATGAAGCAGTTAGAAGAGACACACAGGTACACAGAGGATTGCTGTGCTGCAGCTCATTTGTATTAGCAAAAAACAAAGGAGAACAGCCCTAATGTCCATCCGTGGGAAAATGAATAAACAGATGGCTACATATTCATGCAATGGAATGTATTAGATGACAGATACATGAGCAGCATAGCACTACATGCCTGACATCTCAAAAGGAAAGGGAGAGGAAGGGAGGGAGGGAAGAGGAGGAGGAGGAGGAGGAGGAGGAGGTTACCTCTGGGCAGGTGAGAGCGCTCAAGATCAGGGAGGGGGACCTAGGGGCGTCCGTGTTCTATCTCCAAAGCCAGGTAGTGGTTATGTGGGTGCTTGTTATATTATTATCTATACTCTTACATGCCTGAAGCATTTCATAGTAAAAATGTTTAAAGAAGATGTTTTAAACAGGGCTAGACATGAGAAACACTGTGATGGAGACTGAGTATAGGTCAGGCAGAGACCAAATGGCTTGAATTTCTTGCCTAGAAGTCAGGGGATGGGCTGGCTGTGGGGACAGCTGACCTTCCTCATCCCAGTATCCACACCATGCCACATGTGCCATTCAGCTGCACCCTTATTTCCATCACACCTGCATCCTCATAGACACTCTCCCCTGTCCTTTGCCATGGTTACATAGCCTCCAGACAGCTGTAATGGGGTCAGGCGCAAACACCTGCATAGGCTGGCCTCCCACTGGTCACACACACCCCTGGAGAGTCCCTCCTGCTTGCCCAGCCACGGCCCCCAGTGTTCTAGATACGTGCCTCTTCCCATAGGCTCCCTGACCCCACCTCCAAAACAGGCCCAGCCCCACACTCCCAAAGAGGCTGCTTATGTCCCATTAGAATCCCAGCAAGGCCTGAGACAGCTGTGGTCTGTCAGGAATGTGTCTGCACCAGGAAGCCAGCAGCCCAGGGGAGGTCTGGGCCTGGCGCCCAGCCCTGCTGAGGCTCAAGGGCTTCAGGCCACAGGCTTCTGACACCGGCTGAGCTTGGTGTTTCAGCAGGAACAGCGAGCCTCTGTGCCCACTGGGTTGTGAAGAGCTGGGATCCTGTTAAGATTTGGCATTGGCTGGGCAACCATGCCCTCTCCTTTGGGGGACTGCATCGTGGTCCCTGCTGTGGTGGTGAGGTCCTCCCCTCCACCCCGTTCCCAGAGCTGCGAAACCCAGAGCAGGACAGCAACAGATCTCCTGCCTGGCAGCCTCCTGCCTCTGTCCGCCAACTCAGAACAGCTGCATTTATGAAATGCTAAGCGTCTGACATTCATTTTATTGAATCACCCCAGCAGTTCTGTGAGGTGGGCGTTACTATCCCACCTTACCTATGAACAAAGATTTGAGGGGGTAAATGGTTTGCGCAGCTAGTGAATGACCGTCAGAATGAGAGCCTGGATGGGTCTGACCTGCTTTCACCTTTGAACACTCTCCTGCCTCTGCTCTCCCTTCCTGTGGCTCGCCTCCCACCTCCGGCCCTGTCTTGTCCTTGCCAGCCTCCCTCTGCCCCCCATCCGCGTGTCTCTCTCCTCTGCTGCTGTCTCCTTGCCCAGGACACATCGCCTCTTCCCCCATCACGTGTTAATCTTAACTGTTAAGTTTTAAGCCCACTATTCTTATTTTAAAATGAGTTCAATCACACACAAAAAAAATATTTTTGACTTAAAAAATACCCAAACCAGCTGAAATTGCTTCTACTTGCCTGGTAGGAAATGGCTTCTCACCCCAGGTTTATATACGGCGCCATCTTAGCTGGGCTTTGAGAATCCCAACAGGGCAAAGACCTGGGTCCTGTCCAGAGAGCTTTCTATCTCGGTGGGAGGATGGGACCCAGAAACACACAGAAAGCACACCGTACAGAGAAGGTGCGCTTCCCAGAATGACCCTGAGGTACAGGTACTACGGGTCCCAGCTGAGTGAGGTGCATGCCCTCAGGAACTCAGGCCTGCCTGGCTGCCAGGAGCCAGGTGCCCCCTTCCATGACGGCTTCCTTCCCTGACCCCAACGTCTTAGGGGGAAGACAGTGTGAGGGGGGGTGCTTGAAACTGCTTCAGGAAGAAAGAACTTGGAAGGGTTCCATGAACCAGTGTAACTTAGTTTGAGGGAGGAGTGACAGGAAGGAGCTGCTGGGGGGTGGGGGGAGGGTAAGGGAAGGCAAAGTCAGGGAACAGTCTACAAACCAGGAAAGTGTGAGACACTGGGGGATGAGAGACACTTCTGGTCTCCTGAGCTCCCCAACCACAAGCCCTGCAGGGACAGCAATGACCAGCTTTGGGGGGTCATTTCCAAGTTGTTGTCCTCATCTGACTTCTTGACAGCGCTGGGCAGAAAGAGCCTTGGAGAGGTTCAGACACGCCCAGGGGTCCAAGACAAGCTGTGGATCTCGCATCCATCAGTTAGGGATGAAGAGAGTGAAAAGCAAGATGAGAGAAACCAGATGAGGGGCAATAGTTTGATTCAGGATGGGAGTGGGAAAAGGAAAGGTGTCAGGGTGTCCACAGCTGCCTGAAACACGGGCCTGAAAAACCCAGAGGGCCGTTTGCAGGTGAGAGGGCAGCCTGGGGTACAGGGAACGAGGATAAACCAATGAGTGCAAGGGAAGGAGGCCTGGCGTCTCTCCTCTACGACCCCCTGATTCAGAACCATCCATTTTCAGCATTTTGAACAGACTGAGTTCTACCCACATACTTGCATGGTTCTCTCGTAGTATCTGAAGCACTTGTCTGTGCTTTGAAATGATCTCTGCATTTTTATGACTGCTGTTTGCTGGTTTGGAGTTCACTGTAATGGAACTAAAGTAAAATTCTGTAGTGACTCCACTATTGTACCAAGGGGCTGGGCCTGTGAAAGCCAAGTTTCAAGGGTGGTTTGGATTCAGTGCCAGTGATCTTGTGTTTTCATGAAAATACAGAATGTGGCCACCAGCAATCCAGCCAGACCCTGACACTTAAATTCTAATTAAAGGGCAAGTTGAGCTACAGTGGTGAGAATGGGAACTAAAAAATTATATCAAAACATAAGAACAGCCTTGTGCCCACTATTTGCAATAGCCAAGACATGGAAGCAACCTAAGTGTCCATCAGTAGATGAATGGATAAAGAAGATGTGGTACATACACACAATGGAATATAATTATTCAGCCATAAGAAGAAAACAAATCCTACCATTTGCAACAACATGGATGGAGTTAGAGGGTATTATGCTCAGTGAAATAAGCCAGGCAGAGAAAGACAAGTACCAAATGATTTCCCTCATTTGTTGAGTATAACAACAAAGCAAAACTGAAGGAACAAAACAGCAGCAGACTCAGACTCCAAGAAGGAACTAGTGGTTACCAAAGGGAAAGGGGGTGGGGAGGGAGGGAGAAGGGGATTAAGGGGCCTTATGATCAGCACACATAATGTAGGCGGGGCACAGGGAAGGCAGTATAGCACAGAGAAGACAAGTAGTGATTCTATGACACTACATGGATGGACGGTGACTGCAATGGGGTATGTGGGGGGGACTTGGTAATATGGGTGAATGTAGTAACCACAATGTTGCTTATGTGAAACCTTCATAAGAATGTATATCAATGATACCTTAGTAAAAATTTAAAAAAAAAAGAAAAGAAAAGTCTTGTACCCAAAGGTGAGTGACTTGTCTGTTAAGCATTTTGCAGACATTGAAAGTGGTTGTCTCCAAAGATACGGAGCAAGTTGGAGAAATTATTTCCAATGAAGTAAAAAAACACTCAGGACCCAACACTGCCTGTGATATTGCTTCATTAAGGCAGCAAGAGAAAAGATACGAGGACTATTCTTCTCAAACTATCAGTGGTGAAGGACAAGTTTGTTTTTGTAAAATTTCTACTTTTTTTGTTGGTTTGTAGAAACTACAAGCCAATAGTTTTGTAAAATACCATAAAAATAAAGGGCAAACATATGCCCATCAAAGGATCAGTATCTAAAATATATTTTAAAACTCTGAAAACTCCACAGTAAAAAACAAAACAGTACAATTAGAAATGGATGAAATACACGAACAGACCTATATCACCAAAGAAGATGGCCAATAAGCACATGAAAAGGATGTTCCCTCTCTTTACCCACTAGGAAACGTAAACTGAAGCCACAATGAGATTTCACCTCACACTATTAGAAATGCCTGCGTCAGTTTCCTAGGGCTGTATAACAGAACACCACAAACTTGGTGGCTTTAACTGACAGAAATTTGTTCTCTCACGCGTCCGGAGGCCCGAAGTCTGAAGTCCAGGTGTCAGCAGGGCCGTGCTCCCTCCAGAGGCTCTCAGGAAGAGTCCTTCACGCCTCTTCCAGCCTCCTGAGGCTGCTGGCAGTCTTTGTGCTCTTGGCTTGCAACTCTTCACTCCTATGTCTGCCTCCGTTGTCACATGTCCTTGTCCCCATGTGTCTGTCCCTTCACATGGCCCTCTTATAAGGACAGCATCCATTGGATTTAGGGCCCACCCTAATCCAATATGATTTTACCTTAACTTGATTATATCTGTAAAGATCTTATTTCCAAATAAGGTCACTTCTGTAGGTACTGGGGATTAGGACTTGAACATTTGTTTTAGAGGGACACAGTTCAATCCACAAGAATGGCTAAAATAAAAATTGAGATACCCACAAAAGCTGACAAGGATGTGGAGGAAATAGATCGCTCATACATTGCTGCTGGAAAACAATCTGGCAGTTTTTATAAAACTAAACATGTATTTACTATCTGTGCCAGCAATCACATTCTTAGGCATTTGTCTCAGAGAAATGGAAACTCAGGTTCACACAAAAATCTGTACACAATGTTCATAGCAGCTTTATTCATAATGACCAAAAACTGAAAACAACCCAAATTTTCTCAACCAGTGAATGGCTGAACCAACTGTGATTCCGTACTATACCATGGAATACTATTCACCCTTATAAAGGGGTGAGCTGTTGATACATGCAACACCCTGGATGGATCTTAAGTTAAGGGCATTTGTGCTTAGTAGAAAAGCTGGTCTCAAAGGTTACATGCTATATGATTCCATTTATATAATGTTCTTGAAATGATAACACCATAGCTTTGGAGAAAAATGCAGTGGTTTCCAGGGGACAGGGTGGGGGTGTGCAACTATAAGGGGTAGCAGGAGGGAGTTGGGTCAAGTTCTTTGTCATGACTGCGTCAAGTTGGTTGTCATGACCACACAAATCTGACGTAAAATTGCACAGCAGTACACACTCATACACATATATGCACATGCACACAGGTGAGTGAAATCTAAAGAAGGTCTGTAACTCAGTTAACAGTTTTATGCCAACATCAGTTTCCTGGTTTTGATATTGTATCACAGTTATACAAGATGTCCCCATTGGGGAAGCTAGGTAAGAGGTTCATGGGATCCTATGCCTTATTTTTATGACTTCCTGTGGGTCTATAATTATTTCAAAGTAAGAAATTTAAAAAATTAATTATTAGAAAAAATGAAATGAAAAACAGATAGACCAAGTACAAACACCAGTTTTAAATCACAGGCTCAACAGACCTAAAACAGTGATGTCCGATGGCTGTGGGAGTCTCTCAGGGCTCACTCCTGCTCTCGGCTCCTGCTGTGCTGAGGGGCAGTGATGACCATCTTCCAGAAGGGCACCAGGCCATGGAAAGACTAGAAGCAAATACCAGAGGTGGAATTTTTTTTCCTCTGGCTGAATATTTTGTGGTGGAGTTACACTGCTGTTCAAAATGAAACTTAATTTAAAATATGTGTAGCTAGTAACTCTATAATAATACATATTTGCATAACTATATCCCTAAATACATACTATCTATGTAATATATTTGTATAAATAAACAAAATTTTAAAATAAAAAGAATAAAGAAAGAAAATAACAATAAAGAAAAAATGTATTTCTTCTGAGTCCTGGTTTATAGATGAAAACAGATATAAACGACAGCCAGTTTTCCATGTGCCTGATTCTGTCATCTCCCCCTCCCTCTCCCGCCCCCTAACTTCACCCCCTGTTCTCCATTCCTCTCTCTCTCCCATCTGCACGCCCTCAACCTCCCTCTCTCCCTGGTGGCAGGTCCCAGGCTCTGCTCCTGCCCCACCCCAACACTGGGGCATCACTTTACCTCTCTGAGTATCAGTTTCCTTGTGTGAGGCGCTTATGAGACCCACCTCAGAGCTGTCCTGTGAGGAGTCACTGAGATCGCCCACGAGGCGAAGGCTCCGAGAGCCGCCTGGGAGCGTGCACATGCAGAGCGCAGCTCTCTGGCTGCACGCCTCAGTCCCCAGACACTCAGGCCGGCTCTGCTCAGACTCCAGCCTTTGTTCCCATTTCACCTCCTCTTCTCAGGCCAGCCAGGCCCCTCCTTCTCTGCCTCCCAGTCCACATCACCACCCCCCACCCCTGCCAGCTCAAACCAGCACCCCTGCACCTTAGAGGGCTGTGTGTCCCCTTCCAGCTGCAAGCTCCCCCACTAAGGGGGCTCCTGCCCGGGGGAAAGCCAGGTCAGGCTGCTGAGTTTTCTTTCTCTGCTACAACATGAGCCCCTGTAAATTCTCTCACTCATAATAATAATAATAATAATGAATACGACAACACAGAGAAGGCAAGTAGTGATTCTACAACATTTTGCTATGCTGATGGACAGTGACTGTAAAGGGGTTTATAGGGGGGACCTGGTATAGGGGAGAGCCTAGTAAACATAATATTCGTCATGTAAGTGTAGATTACTGATACCAAAAAAAAAAAAAAAAGGGCAGTTCCTGTGTGGTAACCTCCAATGAGTTCTACACAAGGGTATAAAGGGCATATAAAAGTGTAGGCAAAGGGTCTGTTTGTGTTTATACAGAGGATCAAAGCCTAATTGGGCTACCCCGAAAATGAACTAAGATACGATATGAAAAAGAACTTCCAACATCAGCACTCTCGGGAAGACTCATGCCAGAAGATGATCATCAAAAAACCCCAACAAAGATCCACGCACTGCTACAGCTGTAGATGCACTCATCCCACCAGCTCCTGGACTTGCCATGGGAATGAGGAAGGAGATATCTAAGCTGGCCTGTGCATACAGTAAAACAACAAATTTGACTGGATCTATACTGTTGGAACTCAATCAAGAATTAGGAGAAGTGCAAATTGTAGCACTTCAAAATCTTACAACTACAGACTATTTACTGTTAAAAGAACATAAGGGATGTGAACAGTCCCCAGGAATGGGTTGTTTTAATTTGTCTGATTTCTCTCAGACTGTTCAAGTTCAGTTGGACAATATCCACCATATCATGGATAAGTTTTCACAAATGCCTAAGGTGCCTAACTGGTTTTCTTGGTTTCACTGGAGATGGCTGGTAATTACAGATATGCTTTGGTTATGTAACTATACTCCTATTATGTTAATGTGTGTGCGCAATTTAAGTAGTAGCTTAAAACCTATACATGCTGAAGTTACTCTACAAGAAGATATGTCAAAGAAATAATCAATCTTCCCATGTTTTCTGCCACCTGCTACTTCTATAGCTTTTCTTCTTCCTTCCTAATTACAACCCTCAAATAGAATTCATGCCTCATATCAAATTTACCGAGTATCATAATTCTTCCAAGTGGTAAAGATACCTCAAGACAAATGCTGGGCATAGAAGCCACAGGGCATAAATATGCAAAGAAATAAAAAGCTAACCATTTCAAACAATAAGGCTTCTCTCTCACTTACCAACTTCACATTTCCCTGTATGGCCCCGGAAGATGACTGGTTAGCCAGAGACGGGTAAGATTCCTCAAGGGAGGGACAACCTAAGATAGGCACAGTCGCAGGGGGGTCATCAGGTGAGAAATTGGGGATCAGCAGGGGTGAGGCTTAGAACCTCACCCCCCCGTTCTGAGAGAAATCTTCTGCATCCGTGGATGTTTTATTGCCCTGGTCTAGCTTGGATTAACACATAGTCTACAGGCACACACCTGATCATCTACATTTGCTCTCTTACAACACTAAACTATGTTTTCTACCTTTATCTTGTATCTACCTACCACTTCAGCATTTTATTAAAAATAATAATAATAAGGGAGAAATGTGGGATTCACATATAAATCAAGTATAAAAATCAAATGAATATTCATATTTGAACTGATTGTTTATAGTTCATAATGCATGAGCAAAACCGAAAGTTTCTGTGATGACTGCCCTTGTACTGTTCACCATGTAACTTATTCATTATGTAAGAATTTGTTCTCCATGTAAGAACTTGTTCGTTATGCCTCAGAAGATTGGAGACTGATGAAAATTAGGCTTGGGGTGGATTAATGATTGTGCATTGAGCATTGACTCCCCTATACAGAATTTTATTGTTGTTAACAACCATTTGATCAATAAATATGAGAGATGCCCTCACAAAAAAAAGAAAAAAAAAAGTATACACTTCCAATGGTAAAATAATAAGTAACCAGGATGTAATGAATATACTCAAGATATTGTAATAGCTTGGTGTGGTGATAGCTGGTACCTAGAATTGTCATGTATATAAATGTTGAATCACTATGTTGTACACCTGAAACTAATATAATGTAATACCGTGTGTCAACTACCCTTCAATAAAAAAATAATTATCTACAAAAAAAAAAAAACACACATAGTCTACAGGCACACACCTGATCATCTACATTTGCTCTCTTACAACACTAAACTATGTTTTCTACCTTTATCTTGTATCTACCTACCACTTCAGCATTTTATTAAAAATAATAATAATAAAGAGAGAAATGTGGTATCCATATATAAATCAAGTATAAAAACCAAATGAGTATTCATATTTGAACTGACTGTTTATAGTTCATAATGCATGAGCAAAACCGAAAGTTTCTGTGATGACTCCCCTTGTACTGTTCACTATGTAACTTATTCATTATGTAAAAATTTGTTCTACATGTAAGAACTTGTTTGTTATGCCTCAGAAGATTGGAGACTGATGAAAATTAGGCTTGGGGTGGAATAATGATTGTGCATTGAGCATTGACTCCCCTATACAGAATTTTATTGTCGTTAACAACCATTTGATCAATAAATATGAGAGATGCCCTCACAAACAAAAAAAGTACACACTTCCAATGGTAAAATAAATAAGTAACCGGGATGTAATGTATAGCATAAGGAATATAGTCAAGATATTGTAACAGCTTGGTATGGTGATAGCTGGTACCTAGAATTGTCATGTATATAAATGTTGAATCACTATGTTGTACACCTGAAACTAATGTAATGTAATACTGTGTGTCAACTACCCTTCAATAAAAAATTATTATTTACAAAAAAACACAAAAAAAACAAAAACAAACAAAAAATAATGAATACATTCATATTGGCTATGAACGTGTGAACACTTGGTATGTGCCAGGCACTCTCCCAAGCTCTATCTGTGTACTAACTATTGAATGCTCACAACCATCCTATGAGGTAGGTTCTGTTCTCAGCCCAATTTATAGGTGAGGAAATTGAGGCCAGCAAGCAGAACACCGCCACCCAGCTGGCAAGTTCCACACTCTTATCCATACGCAGTACGTGTTTTCTGGCAGGTCCCCTGCTTCAGGGCAGTGGGACCAGGCCTGTTTTATTTACCAAGCTCAGCACCTGGCACAGTGGAGAAGCCCTGTAAAACCTTTGCTAAATGAATGAGTGAGTGAGTGAGTGAATGCTGCCCACTGTGCTGAGCCTATAAAGCTATTTTCTGGGCTGTAGAGGAGGCAGGCTGAGGATACAGAGGTGACCACCCCAGGGCAGGCCAAGTGCCAGTGCCGCTCTGCCCAGGGGGCGCCTGAGGGAGGACTGTGTCCTTCCGCCGGGTCCAGCACCTCCCTGGCCACGTGCTCAGCACTTGGGCTCCCTGGGTTGTCTCTGTTTCCTGCTATCTCAATCCCAAGCTGTCAGGCACTCATCAAGTTCTCCTGTCCACAGAGAAAAGAAATGCATCTCACAGCCTCATCAGCTAAACGCCCCAGGGGAGCTGCCAGTGGGCTGGGCTGGAAATGCCGTCTGACCTCCTCGTCTTCTCCCCTCCACCCTGGTTTTCCCCAGACAGTTTCTCCTCCCCGCAGGCTAACCCATTTCCCTGAGCTCTTCTAATTCTCTCCCACACCATGCTCTACTCTCCCTCCTAAATCTTTCCCCCTTTTCAGCTACCCATTTATTTCCTTAACCATTTTAAATATAGTTATTTGAGACTCTTCCATGTTCTATTTCTATTTCCAGGTTTTGGGGACAGAAATCCTCCATTTTGTCTTAGATGATGTTGCTCACAGTAGCTCAGTTCCTCGTGTGTTTTATGATTTCTGACTGTGAGCTAAAGCTGGGGGTTTCCTTTCCCCTCCCGGATGGCCCGAATAGCTTGGGCTGTGAAAGCTCCCTTCAGGCATGAGTGACCTTTGTCTCTGATGAGACTGCCCCCTACCACTACTCAATCTACCCAACTCTGGTCCAATTTAAGAAACCCCAAGTTTTTATTACTATTATTGTAGTAAAGATACATAACATAAATTTTACTATCTTAACCATTTTTGTGTATACAGTTCAGTGGCATTAAGTACATTCACACTGTTGTACAGCCATCACCACCATTCATTTCAAAAGTTCAAAAGAACTTTTTCAAAATCTTCCCAAATTGTAACTGTGTGCCCATTAAAAAATAATCCCTCATTTCCCTCTCTTCTAGCCCCTGAAAATACCATTTTACTTCCTGTCTCTATGAATCTGATGACTCTATGTCACTCATATAAATGGAATCATACAATATTTGTCGTTTTGTGTTTGGCTTATTTCATTTAGTATATTGTCTTCTAGGTTTATCCAGTGTAGCATATGTCAAACCTTCCTTTTTAAGGCTGAATAATATCCCATTGTATGTATGTACCACTTATTGTTTATCCATTCATTCACTGATGAGCATTTGGGTTGTTTCCACCTTTTGCCTACTGTGAATAGTGCTGTTATGAACATTGGTATACAAATTTCTGTTCAGATCTATGCTTTTAATTTTTTTGGGTATATACCCAGAAGTGAAATTGCAGAATCGTAAGGTAATTTGTTTAATTTTTTGAGGAACCACCTTACTGTCTTCCACAGTGCCTGCACCATTTTACATTTCCAGCAAAGTACAAGGGTTCCAATTTCACTACATCCTCACCAACACTTTGTTTTTGTTGTTCATTTTGGGGGTTTTGTATGTTTTTTATAATGCTCCTCTTAATAGGTGTGAAGTGATATCTCATTGTGGTTTTAATTGGAATCTCCCTATTTACTACTGACATTAAGCATCTTTTCATGTGCTTTTTGGCCACTTCTTTTTTGGAGAAATGTCTGTTCAAGTCCTTTGCCCAACTTTTAATCAGGTGTTTGGGGATTTTTTATGTTGAGTTGTAGGAATTCTTTATATTTTCTAGAAATTAATCCCTTATTAGATATATGATTTGAAAATATTTTCTCCCATTCCATGTGTTGCCTTTTCATACTGTTGATTGTGTCCTATGAGACACAAATGTTTTCATTCTAATTAAGCCCAATTTATCACATCCACAAAAGCCTATGCTTTTGGTGTCATACTGAGGAAGTCCTTGCCAAATCCAATATCATGAAATTTTTCCTCTATGTTTTCTTCTGAGAGTTTTGTAGTTTTAGCTCTTATATGTAGGTCTTTCATCCATTTTTAGGTAGTTTTTGAAGATGGTGTAAGGTAAGGGTCCAATTTCACCCTTTTTTCTTAAAGATATCCAGTTTTCCCAACACAATTGGTTGAAAAGCCTGTCCTTTCCTCATTAAATCATCTTGGCACCCTTATCAAAACTCATTTGATTGATCATATATGCAAGGGTTTATTTCTGGGCTTTGTATTTTTTTCCATTGGACTGTATATCTGTCTTTATGCCAATACCACACTGTTTTGTAAGTTTTGAAATCAGGGAGTGTGAGACCTCCAACTTTGTTTTTTCTTGTTAAGATTGTTTTGGCTCTTTTGGGGTCCCTTGAGATTCTCTTTGATTTTTTGGATAGATTTTTTTATATCTGCAAAAAAAAATACTTGGGAATTTGATAGGGATTACACTGAATTTATAGATTGCTTTGGGTAGTATTAATTATCCTAATCCATAGACATGGAATGTCTTTCCATTTATTTGTGTCTTCTTTAGTTTCTTTCAGCAACATTTGTAGTTTTCAGTGTACAAGTCTTTCACTTCCTTGGTTAAGGTTACTCCTGTCTTGTTTTTCTTTATTGCTATTGTAAGTGGAATTGTTTTCTTAATTTCCTTTTTGGATTGTTCATTGTTAGCGTATAGAAATAAACTTGTCTTGTGTGCTGATTTGTAACTTTGCTGGATTTTTAATTAGTTCTAACGTGCGTGCGTGCGTGTGTGTGTGTGTGTGTGTGTGTGTGTGTAATCCACATTGTTTTTGTTTCTGCTTTTGTTTTTACCCAGAGACCCAGGTGAAAGCAGGGTGGGTTTCCTTGCCATCTCCCAGAGCCAGTGGGCTCTTCTGAGGTCCTCATTTGCTGAGAGTGCAGGCTTCAAGGATCCCAGATGGACTCAAGAGTACTGGTTCCAGCTTCCTGCCTCTGGGAGGCCAAGGCCTGAGTCCCCTGGCCCTGCATGGTCATTACAGTGCAAACGCTTGGCCACTGGGCCTATCTCCCTTCCAATATCCTCCCCTCAGAGCTCCTGCTGTATCAGCTCACTCACCCCTCTGCTTTTCTGCTCTCTCTTGATTTCAAAAACAAACATTGTATTTTCTACATATTCAGAGCAGGAGGGGTCCCAGCATCTCACTTCCAAATGAGTACCTCAAGAACATGTAGTCACAGAGGGGACACGGAAGCCAGATTTTTATCCATCGTGAAAAGCCCTATTCCAGGACACAGCTGGAGAGGACACTTCAGTCTCTCTTCCTAAAGGCAGAGTCCTGCCTCCCCATGGGGCTGGAGCTGGCCAAGGACATGCCATGTCAGTGGTTGTTGTGTACTGTTACCAAGGACCTACTAAGAGCCACTTTACTATGTACTTTACATACATTTGATCTCATTTAATCCTCCTTCCAGCCCCATGACATAGGTACTGTTATCATCACTAACTCTATTGGGGAAGATGCCAAAAACACAGGTAGCAAAGGAGCAGAGCCGGGTTTCAGGCTTAGGCTGGCCAATCCTTTACTGAGTACATCTTGTCCTCCTTCATCCTTCCACAAGCCACCTGTAGACTCCTTCGCTAGCCCAGCGCTCTTGGAGTGGGGGCCATGTCATTTACTTCCTCTTACCTGTTCTCAGCACCCAGTGGGTATTGCCTGGGTGCAGCCAGTCTTATCTCTGCAGAGGTTACTGTGATTTTTGTCCCCTGGAGGCTCCGTCCACACTCAAGAGGGCCGGGGAACTCACACAGCTCTTGGCTTAAGCTCCCGTTACCAAGAGAAAGGAGGCTTTTGCCAAGGACTCCAAGGGGAGATAAATGCTGGGAGTGGACTCAACTCTAGTCAGAATAAGCACCCAGCCCTCCCTGAGACATTGTGTGAGCTGGGCCAGGCCTCCAGACACAGCCCCTCCCGCCCGCCCAGCCAGGGTGGTGCTTGTGTGGGAAGGATGTTAAATCCAGCTGCCAGACCCCTGGATGGAGAGGCAGAGAGGCCGGCCACCATGCACAGCTCCTGCCATCTCCCCGCATTCCTGCTGCCCCTGCTCCTGCTGGCGGCCCCCACCAGCCCGGCTGCCGCTCTCAGTGATGATGAGAAACGCGCGATGGTTGAACTGCACAACCTCTACCGAGCCCAGGCATCCCCGCCCGCTGCCAACATGCTGCAAATGGTGAGTGTGGCCAGGGGCACTCACCTCCAGGAATGAAGGGGTGCTGGGCAGGGCTCCCCGGTCCTTCCCACCCCCTGAGCTGAGGCTATCTCAGAGACTCACCTCTGTGGTCGGTGGCAGAGTGCCCCCATTATACAGATGAGGATGCTGAGGGTCAGAGGGACTTGCTGGTCCCTCAGGGGCTTGCGGGCCACAGGGCTGGCAGAGTCAGCCTGGGAACCCCAGGTGCCTAGCCCAGTGAGCCTGTACCAGCACTGCCTAAAATGCACGTGCCCCTGGGAGGGGGAACGCAGGATGTTCCTAACACCTTGGCGAAAACAGACTTTCAGATGCCTCCGCAGGAGATGAGAAGAGGGGACAGGGCAGCAGGATGGGACCCGGCACCTACGGCAGGAGGGATGTACGAAGGAGGTGGGGTGAGAACAGGGACCAGGAGCAGAGAGGGCTCTGGGTCACACAGTTCAAATTCTGTCTTGGCCACTTACAGGGCCCGTAATTTGGTGTGAGTCCCTTAACCTGGTAAGGACCCTCAGCTTCTCGTCTGTACAATGGGGTCATAATTAGAGCTAGATATATAGCAACATGGAAGAGTAAGTGCTTGATAAGTTTTTGGTTAAGAAAGGAGGAACTAATTGTTCATGTAATTGTACATTAATAATAGCAAAAGAAAAAAAAAGATTATCCTCTTAGAGTTAAACTAGTTAAAAAGCAACAGATAAAAAAAAAGAAAAGAGAAGAGAAGAGGAACTAGGTCTAGGTGGGGGTTATTGTGGCCTCTCCTCCCTCCTCCAGCCTCCACACCTAATCTCACCACTTCTACCTCCCAGCAGGCTCCGTTTGCCTGGAACCCTACCCCCCCCTCATCCCTCTGGCACATCCCGGGACATGCCTCTCTTCCTAAAGGCAGAAGTCCTGCCTCCCCATGGGGCTGGAGCTGGCCAAGGACATGCCATGTCAGTGGTTCAGGCTTTCATTTCTTCTCCCAAGGACTCCCAGAAGAACTGCACGTTTCCCCAGCATCTAGCCTTCGCCACCAGAATAAATGACCGACCCACAGGGCTGACCCTGCTCAAAAGCCCTCAGTGGCTCCTACTGGCCCGCTGCTGCCTCAGGACGGACTCCAGCTCTGAGAAGCTGGGTGTGTCTGACTCCTGCTTACCTCTCTAGCCTCCTTTCCTGCTCACTTCCTCTTCGGTAACCCGAGGCTTGTCCTTCCCCCCATGTTTCTCACCTCCATGCCTTCTGCTCAGGAGACTTCTCCCCTCTCCAGCTGGCCAACGCCTCAGCCTGAAACACTCAGTTTAGGGTCTCCTTCTCCACCCTTAGGTTGGGCTAATGGCCCTCTTGATGCCTCTCTACCTCCCACTACACGTCTGTCACTTATCACATGGTGGCCCAACTAGTGGCTTATGACAATGTTAACGTGGGCTTCTTAGTTCTTGCTGTCACCCCAGGGCTGGCATGGCGCCCGGGACTGTTGAATGAATGAGTGAGTGAGTGAATTAATGGACTTGCTTTCAGGTGGTGACCAAGTGGCTAATGCAGGGGGTGCTGTGACTCTTGAAACTCCATAGGGGTCTCTGGATGACCGAGAAGCCTTAAGACCCAAGGGAGTGACTCTCACAGAGGGACTCCAGGCATCCAGTTGGCACGCAGCCAGGCACCGGAGAGACTACTTTAAGGAGGGCCCTGTCTCAGTCAGAGGCGACAAATGTTCACTGAGTGCCTGTTAAGCGCCAGCTCTGTGCCAGACATTGAGGATATGTCACTGTCCTGCCCTGAAGGAGCTGACAGTTTAGTCTGGGGCCCTGCAGGTCATCTCCAACACCCTGATCGTGGTCCCCAGAACCATGACTTTTCCCCACCCCCGATCTCTCATATTGCCAGAGTCTGAAAGAACCTCAGGGACCAGGGCTTCGGGACACTGAGACACCGGGAGAGGGAAAGGGGTTCACCTGAGCCACAGCGGTGTGGCTGTGCCCCTCCCTGCCCCCGGCCAGCTGCTCCTGGGAACCTCGTGTGGGTGGGGATAGGTGTGGCCACCCAGTCCCCTCCCCTCAGGGTCACCCAAGCCCTTGGTGCTTTACGGGCTGTCTGGCTTCTGCCGCTGGCTGGGCCCCTGGAGGGTGGGGCCAGAGTTGCCGCCAGGCCCTCCATTTCTGGGAGAGGCCAAAGACAAAGTTTAATGGGATCCAGAGCTTCCTCCTCCGTGCTTTGGTCACATGCCTTATTAATCCCTCTCCCACCCACACTGGGTCCTCCTTCCAGCCGGAGACACAGAACCTCAGGGGCCCCAGAACCCAAAATGCCCTCTCCCACCATCTCACCTGAGGTCCCCAGTGGATAACACTGCCCTTGGGATCTAGCAGCTCCTTGGGCCACCAAGCCTCTGAAAATAGGCCTCTCAGTGAGGGTCACCCAGAGGCACCTGGTTTTCTTGGGGAAAGTGTTGTAGTTAACAGGTGTCGAGCGCACTTGGGAGTAGCCCTCAGGAAGGCAGCCTGGAGCTGGTAGAGCTAGGGAGACCGGCTGTCCTCAGGGGAGAGTGGGAGCTCAGAGGGGAGCGCCGGCCCCCAAGTCATTACAGTGTGTAAGTAGGGGCAGGGGGATCAGTAAACAACCCAGTCCTTGAGTATTTCACTGGACATCTTGTGATCTTCAGGGCAGTTTAAGATGCCCTGGGAAGTAGGCAGGAGCATTGCTGCCCACCTTTCACACAGGAGGATATTAATAGTAATTAATAATAACACAGTCACAAACATCATCTCCTTTATTCTTTGCAAATCCCAGTGAGAGTTCAGAAAGGTTAGGAGATCTGTCCAGAATCACACAGCCGGTGAACGGTTCTAAGTTCGGCTAACTCCATGGCCTGGGATTGCACCCTCCCACCTCTCCACGGAAGCCCCCTGGAAGCAGAGACCTGTTCCAGATCATGGCCAAGAGCCACCCTGCTAAGGAGAGGAGGGTCTCTGCCCCCAGGGGGTCTGAGGGCACCCTCCACTTTCTGCTCTGATCCTCACAGAATTGTGGGTGTCCTCACCATCCTCTCCCAACCCCCTCTCCTGCCTCCACCAAGCCCAAGGCGTCCTCTTCTCCCTCCCCGCCCTGTCCCGCAGAGGTGGGACGAGGAGCTGGCCGCCTTCGCCAAGGCCTACGCGCAGCAGTGCGTGTGGGGCCACAACAAGGAGCGCGGGCGGCGAGGCGAGAACCTGTTCGCCATCACGGACGAGGGCATGGACGTGCCGCTGGCCATGGAGGAGTGGCACCACGAGCGCGAGCATTACAACCTCAGTGCCGCCACCTGCCACCGCGGCCAGATGTGTGGCCACTACACTCAGGTGCGGGGCCTGCGGTGGGGCGCGGGGCGGGGCCACCTCTCCCTTCACTGCCTTAGTCCCTTAGCCCACACTCTTAAGCCCCCAGATCCTTCATATAAATCGTGTTTCCACAGCAATTAACGTGCTGTCCAAGCCTCTGACGAAGGCTGGCTTCTCAAGATGCCTAAACCATTTTCAATTGACTCTAAATACCACAATCGTTTGAAAACCTACGCAGCCCCTTGCAGCCTCCTGGTACTTAGGTAGCTGTCACATGGCCAGTTTCCTGGCCAGTAGTTATCATACTAGGCCATCCTGACCGCGCTCTAAACAGTCCTGCCCCTGCGCCTAAACTATGCAGGGCAGTTTGCCCCAGTGGTAAGTGCCCCCCTCACCCCAACTTCTGTCTTCTCTCTCGGTGTCCCTCTTTTGTCATTTCTCATGGCGTCTAAATTGCTGCTTCTAATCTGCCAGCAAATGGACAATTTTGCTTCTTTAATTTTTATTTTGCTTTTAAAAACTATGTGTAAAATAAGAGCAAATTGTCACTGAGTGAAGGTTTCAGGGAGCCTTCTGAGAGCCTTCTGCCAGTCACTTCTTATGTCAGGGTTCTCACTGCATTTTGAAAGTTTACATGTGCAGATTGAGAAGTGTAGGGGTGTGTATGTGTGTGTGTAGGGGAATTAACAGTGTTATTAAATTCTTTTTCTTTCTCCTCCCATGCTAGTTGTTTATACAGTAACAAAATTTTTTTTTAAAGAAAAAGGAAATAAACCAGTATCTTCCCACCCATATCCACCAACTCCATTTTCCAGTGCTTCTTTTGGGTGGTATTTTTAGTGCTAATCTTTAGGGAAGGAAATCCCAACATCACCCACCCAGATCAGGAAGTTGTGAGGGGCCCACAGCCCTCACCATCATCCCCTTGCTTCTGTACTCTGACACCTCACACTCCCCATACACAAGTCCTCCTGCAGGGACTGCTGTCAGTGCCCAGCTGAGTGGCTCTGCCCCACCTCCACCCCAACCTTGTCTAGCGCTGAGTGCACATGCATGCTAGGGGCACTTCTACCGGGGAGGTGCTCAACAGTGGTGCCTGGGAACCCTCAGCTGCTTTAAGCAGAAAGACCCCAACCCTGAGTGTGTGTGTGTGTGTATAGAATTAACAGCTAGAGCCCGATCTCTTCAGCAAAAACTGGCCTCAGTTTGAGTGACTCCTGGGCAGACTGAGCCTAGAAATAGCAAGAGAAGGCTGCCGGTCTCAGCTCGCGGCAGTACACAAAGGTTGCCAGACTTTTAAAATTTTATACTTAAGACAGAATTCCTTCTAGCAGCTGGAAGGCCCACACTTAGAAAAGGCAGAGCAGATTCCTGCTCACTTGTGATGTGGGCAAAGTTCCCTTTCCAGCATGGCTCTTCCTGTTCCCTTCCTTCGACTTTGCTTGCTGCAGATATCTAAGATTCTCCCATTTGAGATTCAGTCCTTTGGGTATACCACTTGTTTAAAATGCCAGGGTCTCTAGGAAGAGCTCACAGTTAGAATTCATGAGGGCACATCAGAAGGGAAGGTTTTCAGGAAAGAGGCCTAGTGAAATGCATATGGTTGACAGGGGAGAGTAGACTGTTGAGAGTAGACTTGGATCCTACAGGCTGTAGGGATCTTTTCCCGAGCACAGTAGGCCAGTGTAGAGAGACACTAGCTGGAGGCCAGACCACCCAGGCTAAGCTGTTGGGTTTCCCTTCCTGATTCAGGTGGTCTGGGCCAAGACCGAGAGGATTGGCTGTGGCTCCCACTTCTGTGAGAAGCTCCAGGGTGTTGAGGAGACCAATATCCAATTGCTGGTTTGCAACTATGAGCCCCCGTGAGTGCAGGGGGCCCCAGGGGTCGGGGGGGGGGGCAGAGCCAAGGGAGGGCTGAGTTGGGCACAGTGTAAGGAAGTGGGAGGGGGCCCATCTGGGGCCTATACCCTGTTCCCAGCTGTGAGGACAGCGACGGGAGTCTGTCCAGCCAAGTTGGTTGGGGACAAGTAAGACCCAGGGTCACTTGTGGACCGGGTGTGTGTATGAGGGACGCAGACAGGGGCTGGCAGGGACACCTCGCCCATCCAGCAGCACCCTTGTCTCCTCAGAGGGAATGTGAAGGGGCAGAGGCCCTACCAGGAGGGGACTCCGTGCTCCCAGTGTCCCTCCGACTACCGCTGCCATGACTTCCTCTGCGGTGAGCTGGGAATGGGGTGGGAAGGAGGGAGAGGGGGGAGGGGAGGGGAGGGATGCCTACCGGGCTCCAGAGTGGTGCGTAGGCCAAGGAGAAGCCCAGCAGGGCGCGACCTCCAGGAGACCTCGACGGCCCCACCCCACCCCGGTTCCCAAGCCCTTTGTCCTCCTGGCGCAGCCACTTTGGCGCCCTGTCATTTCAATTGAAGAGATTTCAACCCTCCAAGAGGGGGGATGGAGGAAAGTCTCGGGGCTGGGAGGGGTGGGTGTGGCCAAATGGAAAAATGACTGGTGGGCGTGGCCAGTTTGGTGGGCGTGGCCAGAGGGACTCAATGGGCTGGGCCTGTTAGGAACAGGAATCCATCTGGAGAAAACGTGCAAGAGCGAGCGCAGAAAGGAAGGTGGATAGAGAGTCAATCACAAGAAATAACCCTTATCACCAGTGAGGGACATATTCGCTGGAGAGGATGTATGTGTTTGTGTGCCTTTGTAGCCCCTTCGGTCTCCTCCCCTTGATTGTGGGGGGCTGAGAGATGTGGGGTTCGGTCGGTGGCACTAAGGCCAGGCCCTGTCTCTCTTATCAGAACCCATCAGAGGCCCGGAAGAGGCCGAGGATTTGACTTACCTGGCAACTGACGCCTCCTCAGGTACTAGGAAAAAGGGTGTTCCTTCTTCCCTAGCAATGGACACTCCATCCTTGGTGACAGAAGTCTCAGGCACCCGGGCAACCACGGCGCCACCTGTCACAGAAACCAAGGCCCTGTCTTCCTTAGCAACGGAAAACGCCCCTTTCAGGGCAGCAGAGGCTCCACCTTCCTTAACAAGTGAGGCCCCAGCCTTTTTGGCAACTCGCTGCCTTTTTCCCTTTCATGATCGGCCAGCTACCTTCCTCAAACTGACCCATGATCCCATCCCCACATGGGCAGACAAAGAAGCCAGCAGAACAAGAATGCCCTCCAGTAGCCCGGAGAGTTCTCTGCACCCCAAGATACCCTTGACAGGGACACAGGAGCCGCTACTGCACCCCCAGGAGGAGGGAGAAGCTGAGGCTGAGTTGCCTCCTTCCAGTGAGGTCTTGGCCTCAGTTTTTCCGGACCAGGGTGAGCCAGGAGAGCTGCAGGCCACACTGGACCACAAGGGGCACACCTCCTCCAAGTCCCTTTCCAACTCCCCCAATACCTCCACCACCGCTAATGCCATGGGCGGGCGAACGCTGGCCCTGCAGTCGCCTTTGTCAGGTGAGGCCTGTAGTGTCCGTCCTACCTTCCCTCCTGTTTCCAGAGGGCCAGCACCCTGCCCCCAGCACAGATGGTGTGGGCATGGTGGAACATGGACCCTCTGAGTAGGAGCTTCCTCTGGCTGCTGGGCCCCCAAGTGCATGCCTGGGAGGGTGTGTGGGAGGGCAAGCAGAGCTGGGTCCAGGCAGAGGCAAAGCCTGTCCCTTCCCACAGGTGCAGAAGGCCCTGAAAAGCCTGGCAGGTCAGGGCTGGACTCGGGCCCTGGTCATGTCTGGGTCCCTCTCCTAGGCCTGCTGCTACTGCCTCCCCTGGCATTGGCCGGAATCTTCTGAAGCGATCACCACTCAAGGCAAGGCATGGGGGGGACCCTGGCCTCATGCCCACTCTGGATTGTCTTTCTCCAAATAAGAGGCCGTGCTTCCTGGGCAGGTCCTGCTCTGTGGCTGGACTCCAGGCTGGTAGCCCAATGCCCTCAGGCCTCCACAGGGCCAATCCCTGGCTCTGCCCCAGGAGTGCCTCTGCCTCTAGGGAGGTCCACCCCTCAGCTAGCCAGTTGTTCTGAGCAGTATTCCTGTGGCCACATGTGTCTGCTCTCCAGGTGTCTTGTGGGCACGGTCCTGCTCTTCCAGAGACAGATTTCAGGGTTTCCTGGGAAACCCTGGCCCCTCCCAGTCACCTGGCCCCTTCCTGTAGCCGTCTGAGTCCAGGGCTGTTCACAGGAGTGTCTCCTGCCTTCCCAGGGTGAAGAGGTCAGCTGTCCTCCTGCCATCTCCCCCACCCAGTTCCCAGCCCCCAAACAAGATGCTTCTTGGCCGAAGGCCCTCTGGAAGGGAAAGGCTGCAGGGAAGGTGCCTCATCCACAGCTGCGTTGAGGGCAAGAGACCTGGCTGGCTGCAAGCTCAGGTTGCTGAGCAATGTCTGCACACCTGGCCTGGACCCCACCCATCTCAGTCCTGAGGGGGGTGGGGATTCTGGGGAGATGCCTGTGTAGCTGAGGAGGGGAGTTGTGAGGGGCAGATGAAGGGCAAGTCTCACCGGAGTGGGGTCCCATAGGGGTAGTAGCAGGCAGGGACCAAGAGAGGGAAGCAGCAGCCCCTGGCTCCTGAATAAAAGCCAGTGTAAGAGTTCCCAGTCTCTGTGCTTTTGAGGGGTTGGGGGCAAAGGAGGACTGTTTGGGAGGCCCCTGAAGCTCAACTTTTTCCCTTCCCGCCAGTGGCAACTGTTCCTTCTCCTTCACAGCCCCTCTGCCCCAAACACTCCATTCAGTTCTTTGGGGCACCATTCCTTTCCTCCCTATAAACTCCCCCCTACTCAAATCTCCAGATACCTGGCAGGAAGGGGGAGGGCCAGGAGGAGGTCAAGGGTGCTGGGTAGCCTCTCCCAGATCCAGGAGTCACAGGTGGAGCCTACGTTCAGGACCCAGGAGCAAGGAGTGGCATACAACCACTGCACAGTGCTGCCCAGGCCCACCGGGACGCAAGGTCAGCCTGCAGTGTACCCCGGCATGGCTTTGCTAGCCCTTGGCACTCGGAAGAGTCCTGAGGGGCAGGAAAGCACAAGTGTGTGTGTGTAGGGCTGGCAACAGCAGGTGACTGAGGGCAGCCTGAGACCAAGCTGGGGCTGATGGGAGGGGCAGGCAGGAAGCCAGTGTGTGAGCAGTTAAACAGGAGGCACCCAAGGCAGGCCAGGGCTCTCACCCATAATACATATATCTCAATTAAGGTATCACTCATACATAAAATTCACCCATTTAAAGTGTATCAATGACCTTTAGTATATTACAAGGTTGTACAACCATCACCAGTCAATTTTACATTTTCATTACTTGAAGAAACCCGTACCCATAAGCAGTCGCTCCCATTTTCCCTCCATCCCATCTCTCCAGCCCTAAGTAGGCATTTATCTGTTATTTCTATGGGTTTGTCTATTCTGACATTCTGTATTAATGGAATCGTACAATATGTGGCCTTTTGGGTCTAGCTTCTTTCATGTAGCATATTTTCAATGTTCCTCCATGTTGCAGCATGGAGCAGTACTTCGCCCCTTTTTATTACCGAGTACTACTCCTTTGTACGGAATACATTTATTCATTCATCAGTTGGTGGATATTTGGGTTGTTTCCACTTTTTGACTATTATGAATACTGCTGCTATAAACATTCACGTAAAAGTTTTTGTGTGGACATATATTTTCCTTTCTCTTGGATATAAACCTAGGAGTGGTATTATATGGTGACTGTTTAAAACTTTGGGAATTTGCCACACTATTTTCAAAGTGACTGCACCATTATTTTCACACCAATGAACAAAGCTTCTGATTTCTCCACTCCTTGCTGACACCGTCTTGTTGATTATAGCCATTTTAGTGTGAAATAGTATCTCATTGTGATTTTGACCTTCATTTCCCTGATGGCTAATTATGTTGAAAGTCTCCTATGTGCTTATTGGCCATTTGGGTATCTTCTTTGGACAAAGGTCTATTCAAATCTTCTGCCCATTTTTAAATTGGGGTATTTGTCTTTCTCCTATTGAATTGTAGGAACTGTTTATATATTCTAGATACCAGTCCTTCATCAGATAAATGCCTTGCAAACATTTTCTCTCATTCTGTGAGTTGTCTTCAACTTTCCTTGATATCTTTTGAACATAAAAGTTTTAATTCTGATGTCCAATATATGTTTTTTGTTGCGTGTGCTTTGGGTGTTAGAAGAAACCACTGCCTAAACCAAGGTCATGAAAATTTATTCCTATGTTTTCTTCTAAGGGTTTTATAGTTTTAGTTCTTACACTTAAGTCTTTGATACATTTTGTTAATTTTTGTGTGTGTGGTATGAGGTAGGAGTCCAACTTTATTCTTCTGCATGTGAATATCCAGTTGTCCCAGCACCTTTTGTTGAAGGTGATTCTTCCTCCATTTAATTGTTGTTACCTTTATCAAAAATCAATTGACATAAATGTGAATGTTTATTTCTGGGCTTTCAATCCTGTTCCATTGATCTATGTCTATCTTTATGCCAGTAAGTACCACACCACCTTCATTACTGTAGGTTTGTAGTAAATTTTGAAATTGGGATTTGCAAGTCTTCCAACTTTGTTCTTTTTCAAGACTTGTTTATTCTGGGTCCCTTGGATTCCCATCTAAATTTAAGGATCAGCCTGTCAAATTTTTGCAGTCAGCTCAGATTTTGATAGGGATTGTGTAATCCACCATTGTAACAATGTTAAATCGTCTAATTCATGAACATAGGATGTCTTTCCATTTATTTAGGTCTACCTTTTTGCAACAATGTTTTAATTTTCAAAGTGTAAGTTTTGCAGTTCTTTTGTTAAATTTGTCCATAAATACTTTACCATTTTTGATGCTACTATAGATGAAACTTTTATTAATTTCATTTTCATTTTGTTCACCTGTTCAAGTATACAGAAATACAATTTTTGGTATATTGATTTTATATCCTGGATCCTTGAATTCATTTACTAGTTTTAACAGTTTTAGTAGATTTCTTGGGACTTTCTATATACAAGATTATGTAATCTACACAGACAGTTTTACTTCCTTTCTAACCCAGATAATTTAATTCATTTTCTTGCTTAATTGCCCTGGCTAGACCCTCTAGTACAATGCTGAGTAGTGGCAAGAGCAGACATCCTTGTCTTTGTCCCTGATCACAGAGGGAAAACATTAAGTGTCTCACCATTCAGTATGTTAACTATAGGTTTTTCATGGATACCATTTATCGAGTTGAGGAAGTTCTTCAGATTTTGAATGTTTTTTAATCATGAAACAGTGTTGAATTTTGTCAGATACTTTGTATCTACTGAGATGGTCATATGATTTTTCCCTTATTCTGTGGATAGTATATCACAGTAACTGATTTTCAGATGTTAACCCATTTTGTGTTTACGAGGAGCATCTTTCCCTTCTTGGAACCAGTTTCTCAAGCTAGTCCTGGGTCAGTCAGGTGAGACAGACTCTGGGCAGGACAGGGCAGAACTGTGGAAGCTCGAACCTATCTTTCCTAATTTTTGGGTGGGCTCTGCCTGCCTCCTGTGAAGCAAGAGCACCCGTGGTCAGCCCTCAGGAAATATGCCACATGAGAGAACCTATCAAAGACCAGGAGCAAGGACCTCTTTGAAAGCTTATTTTTAGGGGAATAACAGAAGGCAAGACACGGTGTCCCTACTAGTCAGGCAGGACTGTGACAAAGGGCAAGGGGACGTGTCAGCACAAGTCCATGAGGACGGGAGGGCATGTTCAAACAGAAGGCAGGAGGCTGGCACTCTGAAGCCCCGAGGACCAGAGCGGGGAGGGGTCTGTTCTAGCACTATGCTGTGTGGCTCTGAGGCATCTGGGGACTGGCACAGCAACAAGGGCTATATTGGTCCCAGTACGAACTTCATCACAAGGGGTTCCAAAAGAATCGTCAGAGGACTTCTCAGCTTTGGCCATCAGAACTAGGTTGTCTAGGAGGGGAGGAAGGTGACTGCTCCCCACAAGGACATTTCTACTCCCACCACCCTTCCATTTACTGATAGCTCAGTCCCCTTCTACCCCAATCCAACACAGCCTCCTTTTTCAGATAAAGACCTTGTCACTCCAGTTTCTAGAATGGACAAGGAACAGGCCAAGCGCTTGGAGAGCAGGTAAAGCCTCAGCCCTCAAAGACTTAAGAGTCCAGGAAACATATAGAGCATTTAACGAACATAATACACACTGAACACCGAGCTGATATAGTTAAAGATAAAACCTGTACTTTGCTCAACTACAAATTGAAGTGTGTATCAAAGGGATTTTCTTACCCTTTCTGGGTCTCAAAGATAGCCTGGGAAATGTATTTGAGATCCTGCAATACAAAAATCCCAGGGTACAGAACTGGCTCTCCTCAAGGTGACCCATCAAGCCCACACACAGCCCACTCTATACTCCAGGTGGCCTCTCCAAATGCCTAGAAGATGGTTGCCAGAGGGAGAGGCTCTTCAGGGCAGTTCAGCTCAGGATCCTGAGATGCCAGTGCCTCTAAATCTGTGGGACCATGGGAAGAAATCAATGCAAAAACAGGGTTTGAGGGTAGAGCAACAGGAAGAAGTTACCCCAGAACAGTGGTCAGTGCTGTGGGAAACCACACTGGGCTGCAGAAAGGTAATGAGCCATGAGGCAGACATGCCTCTGATGGGCCTTCCTGCTCTCAAGTGGCGCCAGCAAGGCCTGGCCTGCTCCCCTTGCGATGTGCTCTCCTTCCCTGTCACTCCAGCCGTCTGAAGTGAGTAAAAGACCTTAGTGGCCTCAAGTGATGTATACTTACAGACCCCACCCAAGCATTCTCCTGCGTTCCTGGGGAGCAAGGATACTTGAGTCAATTGTTTCTAGGGCATTGGGGAAAACCAGCTCTGCACAAGCATCTCAGAGGCCTTCCCTGGAGGTAACTTAGCCCTGACCAGTGAGGAAGTATGACTAGTCACCAGACCCCAACTCTCTGAAGCCAGCTCCCCTGGAGCAGAGAAACACTTGGTGTCTCTGACACATATATCAGTATGCCCAGTTGGTATTCCTCAACTGGCAGTCAAACCCCATTAGATGGAAGCCAACAGTTTCCAGGGACAAGCATGTTCCACTTCTAAGTTTTGCTTATTTACAGACCCTGAGCAGAGGCAAATGGAAGCGAGGTCTGCCTTTTCCAGAGAAGGCAGAGCTCAGTGCTTCAGCTGGGCCCATGTCTACCCCTTCTGCTACGTGACCAATACACCAAGTGACACTCGGTAAAACCTGAGAATGTCATCTGCAAACAGAGATGGCAGAGGTTTGGTGGAATGTTTGCTGAACTTGGGGGAGACTTAAGGGAAGTCTCCCTGGTAAGGCTTATGCACTAGTTGCTGCTCTGTGAACTGGCATCCTGGCCTTTGTAATTCAGAAAATCAACCAGTATCTCCCTTTGAGGATGATCTATGCCACGCCCTGGCACATCTCATCCCCCAGCTGGGCTGCCCAGCCCTGTCGCTTTATAGCACCATCTCACACAAACACAAAGAACTGAGAAGGAGTCTGCAGATAGTTTTTCAGCTCATAAAAATAAGAGACTCCCCACCAATGCTCCAAATCACCACCAATACATTTATTTGAAGAAGAAAGGATCAAATCTTATCCAGAACTTTTCAGTTGGGTAGGATAAGACACACTGATCTGCCTACTTCTGGGTGTTCACAAATGCACAGGTCACCAGCGCCTGCTTGTGAGGCTTCACCATTAAACTGACAAGCATTTGATGAAGGAGACACAGTCTGAGCAGTCACATGATTTCCCATTAGAAGGTGCTGCCTTCATATCAGAAAACTAGTGTTGAAAAAAACCAAGGCGGAACCTGGCAATAGTTCCTAGCACAGGCCTGGACATGATGGTGGCCTTGCGAAAGGGGTCACGCCCTATTTACATAGCAGGAGAGTGACGCTCCCAGGTGAGCTGCAGGATGAGAGCTGGGGCTGACTTGGGCGTGAGCAGGGGGTGCGATCTGACCCCACGAGCCTTTTCCCATCCAACTGGGCCTCCACAGCCATTCTCTGGCCCCCTAGACAAGGCAGACTCAGTAAATCTGCACAGGAAGAGCATTCTGCCTCAATCTCACAGCCCCACCCCACCTTCCCTGCATCCTAACAGGTGACCAATCCATCGGGGGCCGCCTCACCCCCACTCAAACCCTGTTGCTGGACAGACACATGGCAAATATGGAAACCGAAGCCCAGCTGGCTGGAGCACATCTAGGTTTTGCTGGGTTGAAGTCATCTTACAGGTGCCTGAGATGATCAGGACTCACTCACGGTGGCCAGGCTGAGACCGCATGTGTTTTTCAGGTGATTCAGGTTACTCCAGGGCAAAGCACGATCCTGACGACACTCGGCGGAAAAGCAAGCTGGAGCCGCGGAAGAGCTGGCCCTGCATTGGAACGGTCAGTCAGTGAAAGGGGAGGCCATGCTTCTCGTCCCACCCCAGAGCAAGGCCAGTGTAAACCAAAGAAGGGTCCGCAGCTCAGAAACCCCAGGGTCAGGGGTGGGATGCCTAGGCTCGCGTTTCTGCAGGGCAAGGTCAGAACCTGTCCTGTGCTGATGCACGAGAGAGGTTCTCTTCATGCCACGGGGCTTTCAATGTCCACGGGGATCCTCAGCAGGAAACCCTGGAGAGGAGACTCCCTACCCTTCTGGCTTCTGACTCCTCCAACGCCCATGGGACATGATGCATGTTGACTTGACAGAGTTGTTGGGAAAAACTCTGTCTTTTGCCTCCTCACTTCCCTCCCATGTGTCATCGTCTCAACTTTGTGGCCATTAAGTGCGCTGGCTCCTCCCCAGGCCACTGCCTCACTTTACTTACAGGCAAACCAAGGCCAGGAAGAGGCAAGGACGTGTCCTGGGCCAGTTTCCTGGATCCTTGACTCCTGGGTCCAAGAGCCAGCAGGAGGGCGCTCAGAGCACAGAACACAAAAACCCAAAGACCAGCACCCTTGCCAGGTTCACCACCTGGCCCAGGTCAACCTCAGGCTCTCCTGGGCACCAGGGACATCCTGCAGGAGTGGCGGTCAGCCTCCAACATGCCAGCGCCTGTCAGGAACTGTTCGTAGCTCTTGCACTTTCAGCTTGTGTTACCCGAGGTATAAGAAGTCCCTGGGCTTCCCCGCTACCCCATGGCCACCCTCATACTTGCTCTAAGAGTTTGAGTAGAAAAGGAGACCTGGTCTGCTGTATAATTTAAGTAAATTCCTATCTAACTACCTCAAATCTTTTCCAAAAGTAAGTGAAAATTTAATTTACATGCCTTAAATTGAGAGTCTATATTCTCTTTATGCTCCCTGCTCACAACACTGGATTCCACGACAACCCTTATTTTTCATTGCAATGAAGAAATCTACAAAATCATTTTATCTGGTTGACGTGGCAGGAACGGGAAAAGGGGCTCCTTGCTTACCTGCACACTAAGGTACTTCCAGCAGTGGATCCAGGATTTGAACACTGGGGAGTAAGGGGGGAGCCCGGCCTGTAGCCTGCCAGAAAAGAGAACATGACAGACCCAGACAACAACGGATGGATCAGCCAGGGAAAAGGAGAACTCAAGAGGGAATGGCTTGGAGCTGCCACCATACACATCCTGAAGCAGAGATTCATGCCAAAGGGGTGTGGTGAATCCCAGAGGAAGCCAGCGTGCCTCGTGGGCTGAGCTAACACACAGACCAGGCAGGAGGGCGCACAGGGCTGGCCAGCCCCAGCTGGGTCTCCCCAGCAGCCTTGGCAAGGAGCCTGTGGAGGGTGAACACCTACCCACAGTTGTTCACGGCCATGAGATCACCGACCAGCAGGAAGGGGTAGGTCAGCATGCTCACTGCAATCTGAAATCCAGTGAGATTCATGTCGGTGACCCACCCACTGACAGCTGCCACCCAGCTCAGAAGCAGGTACACACTGTGCCAAGACCTTACTGAGGCTTGCCTCCAGTCACCACCAGAGCTGGCCTCCTAACCCCCACCCAGGCCCACAGGGCAATCAGAAGGGCAGCTGGTATGACTTACCCCCATCACAAATTTGGTGTAGCTCCGGATGGCCAGGGCCTGGCTGAACTGAAGGGACAGAAAGGAAGACCAGTTTGCCACAGGTACCTCAGGACACAGCCTTCAGATATGCGGGCCCTTGCCCCATGCTGCCTGCTGTGCGGCCCCCTTCACCTTGCTCTCTACACTGGCCTCACGTGCCCGCTGCACAAACTGCATTGCCTCTGAGGGCCTGCCGGCAGCCTCCGTAGCCTTAGTCAAGGCCAAGAAATCAGGAGACAGAATTGGGATAGCCAGACTGAAGGGACTCCCGTGGCCCAGCTGGGGAGGGTGCAGAGCAGAAGTGAAGACTGGGTAAGTAGGACAACTGGCCTCTAGCTTGCGTGACCCTACCTAGCTGTGAATGCCAAGGGCTTGGCCTGTGTCTGCCGTGATCACTTTCCAGGGCCTGGCACACAGTCAGTGCCAAGTGCTCACCGAACGAGCAGATACCCACGCACCTGAACTACCACACAGATTCCCAGTCTGTAGCAAAAGGTGAGGGGCAACTTGGCTTCCTGCCACCACCTACCCCACCAATCTCTCACCCCTTTTAGACCCCCACCCCCAACTACTAAATTCTACTTTGCCCAGGAAATAGCCCCTAACTAGGAAGAGTGACTACCTACCCCTCAGCTTCCTGTGGCACAGCCGTCCCACCAGATGGATGCCCTGCAACCCTGGGGGAGGTTTGCTCAGCCCTCTGCTGCAGTGACAGCCTCATTTTAGCCTTTAAGCCACACAGACAAGCACTTGAAAAATACTTTCAATGAAACTGTTGACTGCTAGTGTTGGTAACGTTAAGTGCAGCAGCCCCTGGTCAAACAGCCAGATTGGAGGAAACCAATTGGCTCTGACACACAAGACATCCAGCTGTCCCAGCCTTGCTCTGTATGTGACATCAGCAGCTCACCCATCCACAAGGCCCCTAAGAAAGGACAGGGCCATGGGTATATGCTACTAAATGTAGATGGTAGCTGGTTCTCGACAGTCATTTGAATCTGCTTACACTGAAAGGCCAGTAAGACTCACCTATCCAAGTCAAATGGCCAGACATGGTTTCCCTTTGAGCAGAGGCTTACAGCTGTGGCAGGGCACTCCTCCCCACACAGACAAGTGCCCAGACCCCCAGACACACCGGATCACCATTCTGGGGCCCAGACACAGACACATGTAGACTATGAACCGCCCCCCCGCCGACACACACAGACAAGGTGATTCTGGCAGGCAGGTCCCCAGCCCCTCACCTATCCTCCTGGGGTCAGCAATCACTGCTGTTAGAAGGTCTATCTACCAGGAATCCCCTGCCCATCACTGTTCCCCAACTCTTATCTTAGTTCAGGGAGAATCATTTGACCCATCAGGTGCCCAGACCCCTTTCTTCAAGAGCCCTTCCAAAGGACCAAGGTCTCCAAATGCCTGACCCAACCTACTGAGAGGTATGTGTAGGCCACCACTAATAAAACAGTGAGGTGCACCTGTATGTAGCCGATACAAAAATGCTCAAGGGGAGAAGCACCCTCAGTCCGGTGCAGGTAAAGATCTAGTTGCAGCCCTGTTAATTCCCAGCTGATTGTCTCAGGAGAGCCCTTCAATCTCTGGGTCTCAATTCCTCTATCGGTAAAATGGGGTGTCACACCTGCCCTGTTCCCTTGACACTGGGGTGCCGTCAGGACTGAACATCAAAATGTCCACAAAAGGGTTTTGAAAAGCCTAAATAAAACATTAAGCAAAAGCTAAAGGGTTATTATTAGCTGGTCTCCCCCTTGACTTCCTGATCCCTAGTTGGGTCACTCCTCAAACCAGCCTCAGGTAAGCTGGTCTGTTTTATTTCTAAACATGAACTCCCCCAAGTCTGGTTACTGATCTTGAACCTCATCTCTTAGGGCCATTCTCCTTGGAGGCAAAGCTGATGTGGGACAGCCAGAGGTCATCTGCTCAGACTGCTCCCCAGAGGCCCTCTCTAACCCTCAGGGCCTGGTGCTCAGAACCCCAGAGCCCCTGAGTCTGTCCCAGACCCCTGGCATCAGCAGTGCATGGAAAGATGGACAAGTCCTTGTTCCAACCAACCTGGGAACCTGGATTCTGGTCGTTTCCCAGCCCCCCTGGGGTGTCACTCACGCTGTCATCCACCAAGTAGGCATTGATGAAGTGGGCCAGCAGGTTACAGCCCCACAAGAAAACCACATCTCCCAGGAGGTGAGGGATTAAGCCACTAAAAAACAAGGTGAGTGAAGATAAGCAGAGAAGGAAGGGTACATTTCCTGGGTGCTCCACACCCAGGAAGCAGGTAGGGATGTTCCAAGCTCAAAACTTCAGCATATCCAGTGGCACAACCACAGGAAAACAGCCTGCAGGGGCCCTGGGGAAGGCACACTGCCACCATACCAAGAAGGTAGTGTGCCTTTCTCCATGGGGGGTGTTATATCCCACATCTGACATCACAAGTTAGTTTAGGGTCTCACAGATGGTTTTCAAACCACAGAAGCCAGTCCTCAAAATGCAAATATTGCTCACTTTGGGATTTGCAGATGCAGATTATGAAAGAGTGCTTATACGTTCGTAGATTTCTCCTGGCTTCTTTACCTAATCAACTCTCACAGAACACTTTGCTCAATTCATCTGTTGTTTTCACCCCTATAATGTTCCATCAAAGACATTCCATACAAGCTTTGCAGGGAGGGCTGACTTGTAAAGTGATGGCCTTTAGGATAAACAGCTCTATAAACTGATATGAAGATTCTCTAAAACACAGTGCTGAAGAGAGAAAACCAGATTAAGAACAATGGATCCTATGTGCTACTTGTGGGTTTTTTCTTTTTTTTGCTTGTTTAGATATGAAGTGACTTGGAAAGATCCCAAAAGAATAGCTCTCTCCTGGGAGGGGAGGCAGAACTGTGATTTTGAAGTTTAAAGAATGTTTTTACAAAATCTTTGAAAAGTTCAAAAGAATTACTCAACACGTCTATTTTATGAGGGATATTAATAAATGAACCTTCATGAACATTATTTCCAAATTTGTTGCCTCCACCTATGCTCATATTTGACTTCTTACATACCTTTTGGTGCTTTTTGAGTACTGTAACATGTACAGGTATCAGCTGTTCCACAAGCATGTGATAAAAAAAGAGAACTCAATGGGTGAGCATTTTCTGTGGGAATCCTATCCACACACCAAACAGAAATATACAGTAAGTGTGAAAAATGCCAAGGTGGTGATGTGTGGTTTTTTAAGGTCTGACGTACTAGTTACACAGAAAATATTTGTTCATGTTTTTATACGTTTGTGTGTATACAAATCAAAGTTTGTCGATCTTGGCACTACAGACGTGTAGGGCCAAATAATTCTTTGTTGTGGGGACTCACCCCTACCTTACAGGACATTTAGCAGCATACCTGGCCTCTACCCACTAGATGTCAGTTGTGACAAACAAAAGGTATCTTCAGACATTACCAATGTCCCCGGCAGGCAAAATCACCTCCTATAGCTATAGGATACATATTTTTACATACATGTACCTACAAAAACAGGTGAAAACCCCATACGGATGTGCACACACACACACATGCCTACATGTAGTTTTTCCTTGATTAAACAAGGGAGCATAAATACAACACCTGGCCAACTACAAAATCCCATTATGAGTTAACAGAGAGACCCATACCTAGTACACTGTGTTCATAATTTGCATGTATGTCACTGAGTAGACCTTAAAAAGGCAAAAAAAAGATACTTGGCTTTTGGGTTCCATTTGTGGGCTATCCTGTCTGAACAGTCTTTTCGCTATGAGCTTTCTTTATATGTGACACCAAGGAGGGCAGGCAGTATATGGTCCTTGGGAGACCAGGTGCCCTGCTGTCAGCTCATCTGCAGAAACACTGGCCCGGCAGGGCCCGGTTTTCTTACTTTTTGAGAGAAGCCACAGTCAAGAAATACAGATTGTTACATGAAATATCCTAAATGTTCAATGTAAAGAACTTATTTGTCAGAAATGCTGTGTCAAACAGAATCCATCAGCTGGAGTCAGCCTGTGGCTGCCAGTGCCCAACCCTCATCCAAGTCACAGATTTGCAGTTATCTCTCAGCAGTGAAACCAAAGCCGATGAAGTGCCCTGGCTCGTGGAGACCAGCCCCACACTCACCCCTAGCCCTGGGGCAAATGGACAGGGCGGGGGGCAGTGGTCAGTCTGTCTGTCCAGTGTGCTGGACAAACAGTACCATTTCTGTGTGAGCTGTGACCTGGAAAGGGCTCAACAGCTCTGGCCCCGAAGATCTGTAGCTCAACATGCCATGGAGCTCTCTGGAGCCAGAGTGTAGCTACTCAGTGGGGGCAGAGCCCTGTGGTTAGTCTGAGGCCAAGAGCTGTGGCCTGAGAGGTTGAGAAGGCACCTGTTAGTAGAGCCATGCCCTATGGCCGGTTATAGGGTGTATAAACTCACGTACACAAAGAATCCCAGCAGCCCTTCCTCTTTGAAAATCTTCCCGATGGAACTCAGCACGCCACTGTGAAGAAGCCAAGACAGGGATATGAGGTCACCCAACACCTTAGAGAAGCCCACGATGTGCTGGTGAGGAGCACAGCCCACCACCCCTGCTCAGAGTCATCCAGTCCTGGCTGGGATGGGGAAGGGAGATTCTCTGTTAGCAAGCAGAGCCCAAGTGCAGAAGTTCAGAGAACTCCTGTTTGGGGGTGAGGGGGCAATCGACACAGTTCATGGAGATGGAGAAACCTTAACCCCACACAGGGTCAGAACCCTGTCAATTCTCTAGTGCCATTTTCTGTGGTTCTGAAATTTAGCAATGTACCTTCCAGCCTGGGCTGCTGCAAAGGCAACAGGCCCTTCTCCTGCCTGGTCCTAGTGCTCAACTCCAGCTGAACCACCTTCTGGCAGAGAAGCCTGCATGCCTGATAGGGAGCAGGAGAGGTGGCAAATGGAGAGAATCACATTCCCAGAGGGTAGAGAGGAAACACAGGCCTGTAGCACTAAGCCCTGGATTCAGACTGCCCAGGTGCAGCCCGGGAAAAGGCATCTGGCCCTCCTCAGCAGGTAGCTCGGAGATCAGAGAACAGGCTGTCGGGTCTTAGATATACAATGCAAAGGAGGCTCAAGAGCAATCTCTGTGACCTGTGACTAGCGATGCCCAGTGGTCTGCCCTGCATGGAGGCTCTGCTGAGCCTAGGTGGCAAGGGTGGCCTAGGAGAAAAACAGTGGGAGCCAAAGCCCTGCCAAGCCCCACTACCCTTCTCAGAACAGTGGCTCGGCCCACTGGGCTGAGCGAGATACCCCCTCCTGGTCCCGGCTACCAGCCTTGCATTTCAATCTGGGGGAATGGACTGATTTCCCATTAGTGAACCCCAAATGAGATGCCATGGCAGCCAAGCTTCCCGGGGCAGTGGTTCCACAGGTCAGCTGCAAAAAACTGAACTCAGGAAATGAGACTCAGAGAAGGTTAACAGAAGCCTCCTACCACATGCCTCCAGGATCTGCCTCCTGTCCCACACTGAGCCTCAGAGGGGCCAGGAGGGTATAACGCCACAGGGAGGGGCTACGTCAACACAGCCATGCCCCCACCGCACTTAGCTCAGTAAGAGGCATGGCAGATGTCGGGTAAATATCTGGCAAGCCATTGAGATGAGTCCCACACCCACAGGGCAGACATCCTCTTAGCAGACAATGTCATGAGGTATAAACTGGGTTCTCTGACAGATGCAGAGACTGCATAACCTAAGGGGTCCAGGAGGAAACCCTACCTGAGTCCTAAGATTCAGCTCTGGTGCCAGAACGCCTAGCTAAGCCAACTCCCATCCCACTCACCCCCTCTGCAGGGAATCTAGGCTTATCCAGGGCAGCCCCAGCCAAAAGATAGAGAAGAGAAAATGCCCCTGGACTCGGGCCATGGAAGCCACCACCACATTCCTCTGAAGCCATCACATTAGAACTAGGGCAGAAAAGGGGCAGTGACTGACCCAGCATGGCCCGTCCTGGCAGACTCTGAATGGTGATGGGGCCACTCCTGCCAACCCTGAGAAGAATTACCCACCTGTATTTGGCCTCCCGTCCCACAAACTGGACCATGCAACGCATTGAGATGACTGAAGAAAAAGAAAACACACAGGTGACAGGTGGCCAAAGCCACTTGACACCCAGCTGTGGGGTGCCTGGTGCTGTGGCCACTGGGCAACATGGCCTGTGTTAGAGTGCAGGAGGGAAGGTGGGCCCCTGGGATTCCCCATCATACCCCAGCACAATGGATCCTATTCTGCCTGTGAAGAGCCGCAGCTCTCTTTAGACAGGACTCCTAGCCACTATCCTGAGCGGGGTTCCAACAGAATACCGCCCCACTACCACTTCCCAGACATCCCACCGCTGCCTGCCTACAGTCCCCATGGGGCCACCCCACAGCTGAGATGCAGTCTCCAAGAGGCAGCTCACCATGCAGGGGGTGGGCCAACATGCGGGACACACACTGCATCATCATCTCATAGGAGGTCTGCAAGAGAGCAGAGGGTGGGGACTTGGGCCAGCCTGTCTCCGGAACTGGCACTCAGGAGAGGCACAAACTCTTATGGCAGAAAAACCAGGATCCCCCAGCCCTGCGTGGGGTCATTCTACCTCGGATGGTCCCATTTGTCATCCACCCCCAATTCCCTCCACCCAGAGATCTGCTGGGGTCCATGCCAGGTCCTGTGGCAGCAGAGAGGTTTTCTGGGAGTCCCTGCAATCTCCACTCTGACTTTCCAAATCCCTCCCCACCCACACACAAAGAGGACCCAACTCTGTGACTCTTTAAGGACCTGCCGACTTGGCCGTAAGGAGTAATCAGACACTCTTCCAGGGCCTCTCCTTCAATTCCAGATACCCACCTCCTTCACTACTTTCTTCAGGGAAGTCTTCATGTCATCCTTGTTGGAAACCTGCTCAATCTCATCCGGAGGGAAAACCTGAGAGACCAAAAAAACAAATGAGGGTCAAAATCAAAGTACTGCTATGCCTTTTAAATTTAACTCTTAAGGGTCACAGATGGCAGGAATCAGCTCCTAATGCTTCCTCTGTAGTGTCCACTAGCCAGTCCTACCGCAGGCAACCCCCAGGGCTGGAGCTTGGGGGAAAAAGACCCCCACCTGGTATCACAGTTGTGGCAAAGTGGGAGGACTGTGGGGCAAGAGCCCTCCCAGTCAAGGAGACCCAGCACTGGACCACCAGGGTGCTTGGAGCCCGGCTATGGTGCTGGGGTGGAGACCTGAGCAGCCTGGGAGCAGAGAGGCTGGACCAGTGCACACAACTGCCTCTGAGAGTGGCAAAGGCCTCGGGGATACTGTGGGCCACGGCTCCCGGCCTCATCCTGGGCTCACCTTCTTCATGCTGCCCCGGGTCACGGTGGACAGGGCGTTAGACATCAAGCGGGGGCTCAAGCCTCGGAACAGCCCTATCTTCCCATCCACTTGCACAATGTACTTGGCTACAAGAAAGCAGAGGTGGCAGTGTCACGCCCAGCCTAGACACACCCACTCCAGGTTCACATACACACCCAGACCAGATGCAGCCTGTCCCTTAGTACAAGCTGCCTTCAATTACAAAAGGAAGCATCCACCTAGGACCCCAGAAACAATCAGGTCCCACCCCCAAATGTCTTCTCTAGCCCATTTCTTTTAGTAAAACCTTCAAAACACATTTCTGACAAGTTCACTCATTTCCTTTTTTCTTGGCTTTAAAAAACCTATTTGGCAAACTCAGCTACAGTTTTTCAACTCAGCAGTTTAAGTGCTGCAACCCAGAAACCAATTCTGCTGCTTATAAAAAAATGTTTTTTGGGTGTGTGCAAGAAGAAAAGGAAAAAGGCAGACAGTGCCCACAGGCAATGAAGTTTCCAATCTAAGGTGGGAAAAAGGAAAGGAAGGGCTCCCAGAAGGAAGGCTCCAGGGTGTCCCAAGCATGCCACAGACAGGGCTGTCCCCACCCTCTCACCAGAACGCATCCCGGCACCCACTGGCATTAATCACAGGGTTGGGGGATGCTGGTGGAGAAGTAACTGAAACAGGCACTGAGGAACTATTTTATGGACAAAAACGTTATTAACGCAGTTCAAAAAGCTGGACCCCATTATGTGTGTAAGTCAGCGTTTTTTCACTACATCTCTAAAAGGATTCCTTCCTTAATGTTTTATTGTTTTATTCAGTATCAACTTTTTATGTTTAAAAAGGTGATGTATTTTTACAAACATGTATACCCGGAAGCTAGAACGTTCAGACAATATGCTTCCCTTCCAGACCCATGACTTTAGCTCTCTAGCGCCACACAGCGGCAGGAACCAGCAAATGTGCCTTTATCTCTGCAACATGTCTGCCGACCCAGCAATTCAATGTCACTGCCAGCAGGAGCTTTCACTGGGCCCAAGAGCACCTGTTACCTGCGTATTTGGCTTCCTGAGATGGGGGGTGGGGCTGGAATGAGAAGAGTGGGAGGGGAGAGGACACTGGGCAACGTGGCAGGGCGCACGCTTCACAGAGTGAACAGGCAGAGGGAAGGTTTACTTTGGGGGAGGGGAGCTCCAGCGAGCAAAAGGATGAGCAGAGCAGCATAAAGCCTGAGCGTGATCTGAGCCAGACACGGCCTTTCTACTGATTTGCCCACCAGTAAAAAAAAAGGCAGCGTATTTCTCCCCACCTCAGAGATGATCATGAACAAGAGGAGGCATGCAGAAATGCTTCCAGAGCCTTTGTGAGCCCAAAGGGCCTCATGACTGGCCAGGGGCCCCAACATCCCCCGGTTTCTCTTCAGTCCCTGGAAAACTCCCTAGAAGTTCTGTTAGACCAAAGAACATCATGAGGGTTGTTGTGCTTTTCACCATGACATTGGGAGGAGTAGATCCTGTCCAGACAGCACCTAGACAGCACCTAGACATTGAGATATCGAGTCCCCACCCTGACTCAAGAGCAAATATGGTGGCTGAAAATGCCTAGTGGGCATTTGCTTACAACATCTGGACTGAAATAAACAGGGTGGGGAGGGGCACCTCAGAACTCTGCTCATGTGGGTCAAGACCTCTCTAGTTTGAGTTCTTTTGGGAATAGCTGCATGACATGAACACAGACACTCTGGGTTCTGACCGGGAGTTCCTCACGTGGCTAGAGCATGCAGACAAACCACAATGCAGGGGCTGGCAGCCACACCCCGGCTTCCCACATATCCAGTATTAACTTTGTATAAGGGCCTCCTTGTACAACTGTAGGGTGACTTCTTAATTCTGTAATTTCTCTCTCCCCTAAACTGACCATTTTTAAATAAAAACAAATAGGAGCACATTCCCCCACAAAACATGTTCTGCCTGGCCCCCGACTGTACTCAACACCACAGTGGCAAAACTGGAAGAATATGACAACAGATTCTGCCAACAGGGTGTGAAGTGAAAAAAGGTGACAGGAGGCAAAGCTCCAGGTTATTTGGCAGAAAGTTTTCAGGGAACATTCTAGACTGATCAAACAGGAAAGAGCAGAGGTAGAGGGAACATGAGGAGATCAGCCTGACTGTTGGGTGTGGAGAGCAAGGGCACATTCTTTTTTTTTTTTCTTTTGGTATCATTAATCTACAATTACATGAAGAACATTATGTTTACTAGGCTCACCCCTTCACCAAGTCCCCCCACATACTCCTTCACAGTCACTGTCCATCCGTGTAGTAAGATGCTGTAAAATCACTACTTGTCTTCTCTGTGTTGCACAGCCCTCCCCGTGCCCCCCACACACTATACATGCTAATTGTAATATCCCCTTTCTTTTTCCCCGCCCTTGTCCCTCCCTTCCCACCCATCCTCCCCAGTCCCTTTCCCTTTGGTAACTGCAAGGGCATTCTTAAAAGTCCAGTGCAGGTGGGTCTGGAAGGGCCAGTGATGGTGGATTTTAGGTCTTGGCCAGGTGGTGCCTGCAGGCCAGGGGATGAGCAGTGCAGGCAGCCAGGTGGATTTCACAGCATCAGGCAAGCACCACTGTAGTGGATTTCTTGATGGAAAGAACTCCAGGTAGGCAGAGCCTCGGGAAGTGAGGGTGAGGGTTGGGGGGGAACTGGGCAGAAGTGTCGATGGGGTGTGGGTGGAGGGTATGCTTGTATGAAGGGCCTGTGCGCTAAGAACGAAGAACGAGGAGTTCTTCAGAGGAGGAGTGTAGGGCCAGGGCAGTCAAGCAGCCTGCCTGAGCTCATGCAGGTGTTCAGGGCAGAGCAGAGGTGTAGTCAGACTCCTGTGCACTGGTCCAGACCCAGCGGCTGAGATGTCAGAGTGAGTAGGCACCACTACCTGCAGGGGACCGAGGATGAAGGAAAAGAACGCAGGAGGCCCAACAGGCCCCCTGCTTGGAGGAGCGGGAAAGCAGAAACACTGGTAACAGGGCAACACTGCTCAGAAGGCAGAAGGAAACCTCCAGCCCCTGCTTCCAGGTACAACCTGGGGCAGCGAGGATGGCAGGGCTCAGGGTTCTGGCTCAGCCCCCTCTCGGGCACCTGTCTGCCCCTCCTGCTGCCAGGAGCTGCAGGCAGAGGGGCTGGACCAAAGCTGCACTGTTCACCCGCTCCTGCCCTGAACCCTGCTGACTCTGGCCATGCTCTTCATCCCCTCCTCCACGCCAGCCGCGGCTCTGGGTGCCAAGCTGCCCAGCGTGCTCCCCAGGGCTAGCTGGGCTTGCTCCCTGGTTGATGCTTCTTTTTTGCCGGTGTGGGCTCTCCTGCCTGGGAAGCACACTCACCGTAGGTGAAGAAGCTCGGCAGATAGAGGACCTTCCTCCCCAGGACGTTGGTCCCAATGGTGGGGGGCATCGGCTCATGACCCACCTTCAGAATCAACAAATACAAAAGGAAGGTCAGATTCTACTGTTGATTCAGTCTCACTGCTTCTCATCTTTCCTAGGCATTTAACTCTTCTCCCACAAATTCTAAGGTTCCTGTTGATGTTTCCCCATCAAAACATACCCAAAATTTCATTGGTGTCTCTAACCACCAGCATATCATGTGATCTCCCAATGAACAGAAACACCTGGTCCCAGAAACCATGCTACTGCAGTCTGCATCACCCTCACCTCCCAACATTCCTACCTTCAAATTCCAGGTATATCCAGGGCAGAAACCCCCATTTTTAGGTACTTCAAACCCCATGCTCCTCTCAGAATAAATCTGTTATTTTCCTCTCCAGATAACAAACTTCAGTCTCCATCCCAAAGGTGGCAACATTAAAATGTATCACACCCAGTCTCAGTCCCAAACTTCAGACGGCTCAGCTCCAAGTAACCCACTACAAAGTTCACCCCACACTCAAATTTCTTACCATACCCACTGCAGACGCCAACAGACCTGACCCTCTCACTCCCAAAATAGAGCAAGCTGTTACCTCAAACCCCAGTTGCTCCCCAAACAATTGCTCACTGTATTCTGATCTTGAGCATCCCATATCCCTGTGACAGGATAACCCCATCTCTTTAAGGCTGTTATGACTCTTGCTGTACAGATGCTGGCTGTAATTAAGGTCTGTTAAGACTCACAGATGGGTGAAGGACCAAGCCACCTATACCCACTGTGTGGAGATGGGGATCTCTCTTGAAGGGGGAGGCCATGGGTTATGCTGCCAGTTAATGAGAAGAGAGACTCTCTCCGCTGCACGGCAGGAGGCAAGGGGTCTTGGACACTAGTCCTGTCCTTCAAAGCAGCCAACCAAGCCCAAGGAGCAGAGCAACTCCTCTTGGATGTGGAAAGCAGCAGGAAGAGCAGGGTTGGGAAGCTCTGACTTAAAAAAAATATATGCTCTCAGCATTTTCCTGGTTCAATTTGCTTTTTTTTTTCACCTTAGTCAATTGTTTTTGAAAGTCCAGACTATCCCTTGTGGATATGATTCTGAGCTATGTGACAGCCTACTGATTATAAATAAGAAACCCCCTCTGTGACAGGGACCTTCTTTTAATAAGATTTCTAGCCCAGAGGAGCTAGAGGGAAGGGATGAGCCAGCTGACCCAAGCAGTTACCCCCATCTTCTAGAACTTTCCCCTTCTGAGCTGAAAGCCTCAAGGGTCTAAGTTTTGTTTTGATTTTGTTCTCTTCTACAGGCAGATTCCCTTTATACCCTCGATTCCAAGTCTGAGCTACTGCTCTTTTGCTGTCTTACCCAGTCTAATCACAATTTGGGAGTTCCATCAATTTCAGTTTCACCCTTAAGGTGAAATCTGTATTTCTTCACCCCTATCCTCATGGCCCCAAATCTGTGGAATCTATTTTTTTAAAATTTCATCTGTGTTACCAAAAGCACAATGGCCGTATCTCACCCCTCTTCCCTTCACCATCAAATTTTTGTGATTTATGCCCAAGTCATACCCACCCAATTTCATCCCCAAATCTAACACAAGTTCTTACCATAGCCAAAGCTGAAGCTCTGTATTAGGTACTGGCAGAGCCAGTTAATCATCCTCAAATCTCTAACTCCTGAAACTTAACACCCACCAGCCCTGATCTGAGGCGCTGCATTCTAATTCACCTCATCTAGACAACCCCCCAAATCTGCCACTCACTTCTGCCACCCACCCCAAACTGGGATCCTCCTTTTTGCAAAATGTTAATCAGATTCCCAAGCTATGCCTGTTAAGACTTCACCCCAAAATATGTTCCACTCAGCACAAGATGGGTTCAAATTGGATAGGCCACCTCTGTCACCCTAACTGGGCTCACCCATCCTTACCTACCCACCATCTAGTTCTTCTCACCGTTTGGTCTCCCTCATGCCAATTCTCTCTTCAAATCACTCCTACACCAAATCTACCATGGTCCAAATGATAAAGCCACTTACCATTTCCTTCACATGAGGCCCCCCACTTGTGTGCCAGCATCATCCATTCCACAGACCCTCCTATCTGCCACCCTAAGAACCCAGCCCTTACCAATCCCACTCCACTAGTCAAAAACTTAGCTCCTAGAACTCTTACTTCCCATCTCAAGGATCACCAGTTTCAAAGTCCCAATTTCTTTACTAAACCTCCACTGCTGTACATATAAATTCTAATTCCAAAAGTAAAGCAACCCTGACTCCCAAATAACAACCATATACCAGACTTGACCTTCCCCCATCAGCCATTTCCAAATCTCAGTCACAGTCAGGTTCTAGTTAGGCACTCTCATGTCCCCGACTGAATCTCTTCCTTCCTTGTCATACTTCTGGTCACACTCCTCAGACCTGAGATTTCAATTACTTCCATTGGAGTCCCTCATTCCAATCGTTATCTCCCACCCTCTCAGGCCAATTATAAAGACACTAAATCTGACGTTCATTTGCCTCAGCTCAAATCAAACCTCAAATTTTGGTTGAATATCCATCTCAATTTTTAACCCCCAACCCTGACTCTTCTTAACTGGAAAAGTCTAGGCTAGTTTTCAAATATCAGTCCAGGCCGGAACCATCCCCAACTAAACAGTGCCCATGTCAGTCAGTCCCACCTCATTTTTCCAAACTATTTCCTCCACCCCACCTCCTTCCAACTCAATCTCTTTCTCAAGCAGCCCACTTCATCTGCAAGACACTGCTGGCTACCACCAAATATGCCAAATGCCCCTGTAATAGCTCCATTCCAAAAATATCCCCACCTTGGCTTCAGTTTCTGCCAGCCTCTACGTATCCTGCCACCCTTATCCCAACTGCCCCTTCTGCCCAGTTCCAATACTCCCATAACCCCTTCGGCCCATTCCCCCCAATGCAAGGGCTGCATTCCCATCTCCAGACCCTAACGGTGCCTTCCATTTTCTCCTCCAAGTGCGTCATCCCTTTCCCCCAAAAGCCTCTAAATCGCCACCACTCCCCTCCCCCATTGCGTCGCTCTCTTTCCCCCTCCCCCAAAACGCGTCACCCCGTCCCCTCCTCCCACCAAATCTGCCGTCGCCCTCAAATCCCGAGCCCCCATCTACAGCAAACCGCTACCTCTACCCTTCTATCCTTTGCCATCCCCGTCTTCTACCAAATTTCGTCACCATTAAATCCCACTGTCGCGCCCCCTTCGCCCCAGTCTGATGTCCTTTCTTTTCTCCTAAATTTGTGGCCCGGGCCCCCAGTCTTTTGTCCTCCCAAACCGCCTTATATTCACCTCTCTGACTTCTTGCTCCCCTCTACCCTAATACATGCTCCTCATCTTCTAAATATTTTGCAGGGGCTCTCAGTCCTCCTTCCCCCCTTCACCAAAATGTCTTGCTCCTTTCCCAATTCTGTGGCTTCTTTAACTCACCCCAAAACGCTGCCCCTTCCCTACTATTCCAAGTTCATCGCCTCCACTCCTTCATTCCCCCAAACCCATCCTATCGCCCTCAAGTCTGCATCCCCAAAATCTCGTTCCAAATTTGCCGCTTCTACCCCTTAAGCCCTCTCCCGCACCCTTACACCGTGCCCCCTGCATCAGTACACCCTTCAACGCTTTCCCCTCTCCCACTCCTTCGACCCATCAGATACGCCGTCCCCGCCCCTCTCCCCAAATGCGACGCCGCCGACTCCTCCGCCCCCGTCTTCCCCCGATCCCGGCCGGTCACCTTCACATCCGTCCCCCACCCCCACGGAGCCCTAGCCCCCCACCTGAATGAGCAGCTTCACGTAGAGCAGCGGGTGACTGAGCGCCGTCACGCCCGCGCCCAGCGCCACGAAAAGAGCCTCGGTGGTCGGGGCGTTGTCCCCGGAGCCCAGGCCCCCGGACGCGCCGTCCATCCTGCGGGCCGAGGGTTGCGCCGCAGGCCGAGGATGGCGCGGATGTGCGCGATGCGCGGGCGGCGGGTCGCGAGCCCGGGCCTCGACTCCCGCCGCCGCTCCGCCGCGAGCTCCGGCTCCGGCTCCTGCTCCCGCCATCCCTGCGGCGCCGCCGCGAGCCCAGGGCGCCACTTCCGGGTCCGAAGCCCCCATGGCTCCAGGCGGCGAGGTCACTCCCCATCACGTGACGGGAGGACGCCCCGCCCCTCGTGGCGTCAGCGGGCGGGGCCTGGACGCACCACTCGCGCCCGCGGGGGAGTGCGGCAGTGTCGCGTGGCGGGGGGTGCCCTGCGTGTGGGGCCCCCGGGGCTGGGTTGGGGCCTGACCTAACGTGGGGTTGCCAGCGGGAGGGTCAGTGGTGGCTGGCCTCCCGGGCCATGGGCTCGGAGACTGTGGAGGACGCTGCAGGCCGGGCGTTCCTCCGGGAGTCCACGAGAGCGTCCGGGCAGGGCTCGGTGGCTCTGCAAGCCAGATGCCCCCAGTATGGGCCGAGGCGCTTCCAAGCCCCCTCCCCGGCCTGGGGAGTTTTTCTCTGCAGGTCTGTGCCCGCCCCTTTGCGGCCTGGATCTCAGGCGGCGAGCTGAGCCCTTCCGCGGTCTCCAGTTGTGTCTTACCCTTTTCCTCTCCTCACCAGACCAAATCCAGTCGCCCCTCAGCGGCTGTGGTCACCCTCCTTTGCAGTTGAACCTTCGCGAACCTCCCTGAGAGCCTACGGTTAGAAAATGGGTTTGGTCGTAAGGTATTTGCCAATCTCCCTCACTAGAGGATGAGGGTTTAATCACTCAGTGTGAGCATATTTAGGCCCTGTGCTAGGCACCAAAAGTCTAATCTTCGTTAATGAAAATGAGTAATAAGAACTGACCCTTAAATCGCACTTACTATGTGCCTCTTTTTAAAGTGCTTTGCAACGTGTTAATTCAAGTGTATGAACCAGCAATCCTGTGAGGAAAAAATTTGTTACAGCTAGTGCTGTATTTGTTTGTAAATGTGCCCACCCACTAACGCCTAGAATAAGTGCCCTGCTGTTTGTGCGGGTACTAAAGAAAAGTTTCTGTTAAAACAGTAAGGAAAGGAATCATCGAGTATTCTAGAGTCTGCAGGGATGAAGCAATGGGGGGCCTGGTCCCTTTACCCCTGCTTATCCTGTGTTCCTTGTGAGAAAGTTGTTCAGAATAGACATCTGCCTTCTGACCACTTAGTCCAGGTTTCCTGCAGTCTGCCCTTCCCGATTGATTCCCATCCTGCATTGCCCCCTAAAAATCCACCTCCCTCCTTGCCACTCCTGACGACAAATATTCTATACACTTTGCCCTGCTGGTCTTCCTCCCTCCCTGCCTGTCTCCCTCTCCTTGGCCTCCCTAACCCAGGTTTGTTCTGTTCTGAATCACTACAAAGCCTGCTAGCCCTTTCAAGTTACTCTGTTGCCTCCTTCCAACACAACTTTCTTCATCAAACTCACCTCCTGCCCCCAGGACACTTGAAGGATTTCCTTTTGCCTGGATTCTGATTTAGCTTTCTTAACTGGGACCTTAAAGTCAAATTCATCCACTGCCTCATCTAACATTAAAGCACCATAATAAGTTTCTACCCAGAAGTCAGGTTTCCAGTTTTGGGGTTGGGGATGAGGGTTTACCTCACCTTCCTTCTGAAACTTTCTCACACAAACCTTCTCCTCTGGGTTTTTCCTCTCTATTTTTCTCTTCCCTGTTTTTCGGCTGTTACTCCTTCTGAGCTTGACTGTGTTCATCGTGGGCATTTCACTCTGCTTTACATGGTCACCTTTTTGTGTTTATTTGGTCCTTTCAGACTGTAGTTCCATGTAAGGCACTGTGTTGTCTTGTTATTTTGTATCTTCTCAGCACCAAATACGGTGAGATGTGCATATACAGTAAGTGTTCGGTGCATTGATTTTAAGTGATTGAACAATTTCATTGAGATAGAAAGTTTTAAAAAATAGGTCAATTAAAGCAGTTAAACCCCTAGGAAACAGAGCAGAAGCAAATGTGGGATCACCAAAGCTGTATTTCCACAACCCAGGGTTCCAGGGACACCAAGAGGAAGAAAAAAAATCCTCACAATAAAAAGAAAGTACAAACCACTCAAAAAGATTCCATTATGAGAGTGACCGGGCAAATTGGGGGATTAATTCTTCCAGGAATTTGATGGAATAGGGCAGCCTGAAAGAAACGTTAAGGGGGAAAACCTAGTTTTCAAATGAAGGCAAAGATAAAGAATCGAAAATACTAAAGAAAAGGAAAGGGCATTGTGAAAGAAGAACAGGTATATTTGAAAATGAATCAAACAGATGAAGTGAAATCTAGAAATGAAAAGTATACTTTCTGAAATGATTGAATGAAAGAAACTTGCTTAGCTGTCCCTCTGCGAAGTAACCGAGCAATCTGTGCTTAGAGGCATAGAGCAGTTAGCTCTGAGCTGGGGTTAGTGCCCCACCGTGGTCACATTACCCTCTGCAGTTATCACCCCACAGCCCTTAACAACACTGCTCTGTGCTGCCTGCTTTCTTCTCACTCTCCCTCGTTAGACTGCAAGTTCCTTGAGAGCAGAGACTGCCCAGTTCATGGCTGGCACAGTCCCTGATGCATGATAAGAACCTACTACATGGTTCTTAGAAAATAAATGAATAAGCAAAAATACTTTTAAAATTGTGACAAGTTGTTTATGGCAGCACCACGTACAGAATGAAAAGTTTGTGCAGATGCATATGCCCAAAGTAGATCAAACAAATAGCAGAAAATTAACAGGAAATAAGACTCTCATAGACCTTGAGAAGTACCAAGTATATAGATCACCAATCCCTGGAATCCTGTTGGGAGCTAACATTACAATGAAAAGAGAATACAAAATGGTTAAGTACCCACAACTGCAACCAGGTCGACATCATATTAACCAGGTCAGGAGTGAATCTGAGGGAATGCCAAGGTCAACATGAAAGTTCAGGCACACCAGGTGTCAGAGAGGATGAGAAGAAGATTGGTGTAAAGAAGATGGGCTTGTCTGGAGCTAAGCTCCCTGTTTATTAGTTCTGAGACCAAAGGCTGCTGCTTCTGTTCACCTGCTTGCCTGGAGTGTGGGGCAGGTGGTGGGAGCACTGACCTGCCTTCTGTCCTGAATCCCTGGGTAGGGTTAATGCGGTTGCTACTGCCTTTACAGGCATTAACTCCATTTATTATTACACTATGAGGCCAGGGTTGCAATGGCTATCCTCACTCCACAGGTGAAGAAACAGAGACCCAGAGAGGTTAAGTAACTTTCCCAGTATCAAACAGCTAACTAGAGGCATAGCCAGGATTCAGATCCAGATCTGCCTGAATGTGACGTGCCACAATCTTAACCAGAGGTCAGACAGAGAATGGACAGGTGTCTGGAGCAATGACACTAGAAGCAGTTCCCCACTAGCAAGGTAACCTGTTTTGTGCAATGACACTAGGCCTCCAGCATCTGCCCTCAGACAGGCCAGTCACTTCAAGGGTGCTGCTGACATGAAGGCCTGTTAGATCCATGGTTTGTGAAGAGAGCAAGATTTCAGCAGCCACGACATGCTCCCTGGCAGCCCACATCTACTAATGGCTCCCGAGGCAGACACCATGCCCATGTGAGCCAGAGGGACAGCCTAATGCCAGACTCACTCCGGTATTCCTCCTCCACTTCATACCTTCTCACCTCCTTAAAGGGTCTTCACTCCCCCCTGAGATTACACTCTATAGACCACCTTCAGCCTCGGGGGCTCCGCAGTTGCTGACTTCTTAGAAACAGCCTACCACCTGAAGGAAATGGGCGATCTGGAGTCAAAGGTGTCTGGCTCTGAATCCTGGCATTGCTGTGTGCCCGTGAGCTTCTCTGAGCATCAGTTTCCCCTGGTGTGTGATAAGAACTGGGGATAAGGAATGTGACAGAGTGGCAGAGCCACCACTCAATAAATGTTGGCTGTTACTAGTGCCAAAACGTGCAGAAGGAAAGCCTCATCTTGGATCTGACAATTTTCTCTGTTGCTTTGAATATTTTCCCAGCCTCCCATCACTCCCTTCTTTGTGGGTAGTGCTTTATTTGTACAATCCAACCAGTTTCTGTACAAGACAGGTTACCTTGCTAGTGTGGAACTGCTTCTGCCCAAGAAGTAATGGGGGCTCCTCACTAGCTGGTGACAACCCACCAATTCCTGCCCCAGAGGACTCTCTGAATTAAGGGAGCAGAGTACTGTGCCAAATTCGAGCCACTCAATTCAGGAAACCCCTCTTGTCCCAAGGTGCTAAAAGAAGGTACCTGGTAACTGTTATCATCTCAGGGAATCTGGCATGGATTCTGTTCAGGTCCCCAGAAATGAATAGACATGAAGAATCACTTAGGCTTCCGAGAGAAACGTGGAAGAGCACTTGAGGACTGAGAGGCCCCACGGCTTGGGAAGAAGCTTACAAGAGTGAGGAGGAGACATGGGGCCTCCATGTGCAGCACTCACCTGGTGTCACGTGGTCAATTGCCTGGTTTGTGTTCTGCTCTGTCATTTTTCTCTTGGTGGAGAAAGTGTTTCTTACTAAGACTCTCGCACCCAAGGTCTGTTTGTCCTAAAAGGTGGGAAGCAGTTTTCTTCTGCAGCAGCCAGTAAAAATCAGTCATGAATGGGCCCTTGTCCAGTGTCTGGGTGAGTTTGGGGATAGAGATGATAATCAATGGGAGACTATTCAGCACTGAAAAGGAGTGAGCTGTCAATATGGGCAACAGCATGGATGAGCCTCAAAAGCATTGCTCTATGTGAAATAATCCGGACATACAAGAGGACCTGCTGTACGGTTCCATTTGTATAATGTTCTAAAATTAATCTGTGAGGATAAAAATCAGAACAGTGGTTGCCTATGATGGGGGAAATAGCAAGAGGAACTTTCTGGGGGAAGTGTGGTTACTGAGTGGATACACTAGCCAAAGCTCACTAAACTGTACTCTGACAATCCGGGGATTTTATTGTATGGCCATTATTCCTTAACTAAGGAAAAAAACATCCCAGGACTAAGATCCTTGCTGTTTCCTGTTAGTGGCTATCTAGGGGCTCTAAAGGTGCTGTCAAAATGTTTGCTGCACACATTCATGTGAATTCTTACATAAGTAGAAAACGAAACTCCTTCCTTCTCCATTGCTTCCCTACCAGCCATTGCCAGCCTTAATGCTTATATGCAGAGGTGCTGGTATGCTTAATAACTGTCTCTCTAGGGGAAAAAAATCTCATTTGTAGCACCTGATGATTCATGTGGAGGAAATACTCTTACCATGGCTGACTTCAAGCTGCTGATGTCATGTCACTGAGTGTGGCGTTGGGAAGAGATGTGCATAGCTGACTTCTGCAAGCCGGTAGGAGCTGACTCCGGCACACCACTGCACCAAGCCTTTACTTCCCAGCTTCAGGGGTGTTGTGTGTGTGGACAGTTACCTGCTGGGTGAGCTGAAGGATGTCCATGCACACCCACTAGCCCCTAGTTGGAGGAACTGGATTTGGCCTCTTGGGGCACCCATGCTCACTCCGGATGCGCAACAGGACTTAGGACACCCTGGGACACCAGAGGCTGGCTAGGACATTGCCTGAACCCCTGACTCTCAATCCTAGATGAACATTAGAATCACTAAGGGAGTTAAAGAAAGCCCAGCCCCCAGCCCAGATGGTTGACTGAGAATCTCTGGGGATGGAGTCTGAAAATTAAAATGTTTTAGAGAAGCTCTAGAAATGATTTTAGTGTGCAGCTTTTTTTTTTTTCCCCAGGAAGGCACTATTTAAGGTACCTTGGATTGGGTGAAAATCACATGCAGCATGAAATTCTCTTACAAGGGCAGGCTGTAATTCCCATTCCAGCCTCTAATCAAGCAGCACGGCAGTGAGGGAGGCGTGGCTTGCTCACCCCCACGCCAGCTACAGCTTGTCTGAGAGACAGACTGGGGTTCCAGCAGGAGCCAGAGGCAGGATCAACTTTGGCTCACAGTGAAGGTGGGCACCCTGGAGCTTCTGCCCCATGAGAGCTCAGGAGAAACAGAAAGCAAAAATTCCCTTTGGTTCTTTTAACTGATAATTATTGAGCATCTACCACATGCCAGGCACTAGTATAGATGCTGGGGCTATAACAGTAAGCAAAATAGACAAAAATGCCTGTCTTCATGGAGTTGACATTCTGGTGAGGAAGACAGACAATAAACATAATAAAGAAATCAATATATAAGAAGTAAATGAGAAAAATAAAGCGAGGGGGAGTGCTGGGAGTATGTGGTGGTGTTGCAATTTGGGGAGTACGTGGGGGTAAGCAAAGGCCTTGGTGAGGTGACATTTAAGCAAGGATTTGAAGGAGGCAAGAGAGTGAGCCATGCAGCTGTCTGGTGGAATAGAGTTCTAGATAGGCGGAATGGCAAGCGCAAAGGCCCCGAGGTCGGAGTCTGTCAGGTTGGAGAGCAGAGAGGAGGCCAAGTGCCCAGAGCAGAGAGAGAGAGAGGGGAGAGTTGTGGAAATGAGTTCAGGGAATTTGGTCCTTGGCTATAACACCCAGTGAGACAACTAGATAAATCCCTAATGTAGGCCAGAGGAAGGTGGCCTTTGAAAAGAGTGGGGAAACTGAGGCAGGAGTAGTGGTCATTCAGCTGATATTTATTGAGCATCTACCACATGCCAGGCGCTTTCTTTCCTATCCAGTGGGGGACAGGGAATGGGAGAGCAGTGGCTCCCTCACATCAGAGCCCTGAGCCCTGGGATGGGAGGAAAACTAATGTGCACAAGAAAGACCCCAGGGAGGAAGGGGACGCAGGGCAAGGGCTTAACAGAACCTGGTCAAGGCAGGCAGTGTGGCGGGGGAGACCAAAAGCCAGACTCAGAGAGGCAGAAGTTGGGGAAAAGAGAACCCCGCACTCTCCACAGCCCTTCCTATGTGTCCAGCTCCCTACTCAGACAGGATTTGTGGAGGGCCTACTATGTGACAGGCACTGTACTAACTTCTGGGGACACAGGGACAAAGAAGCCAAGGTCCTATCCTCTCAGGGTCTTGTAAAGTCCTTGTTAGTCCTCAGGTAAGAATTAAGAGCATCGTTTGTCGTATTTTCCCAAGTTCCTAGCACAGGGACTATTTGTTGAAAGGAAAGAAGGAAAGGGAGAAAGGGAATCAGGTAGCTCTTTGACAGCAGAAGTGGATTTTGGTGAGCTTCAGTGTGACCGGTTTTAGAGCAGCTCTCCCGGAAACACGTGAAGAGGAGCTTAGGAGCAGAACAGGTGCATTAGTGGTGGAGTCACAGGCAGAGAGGAGCTCCTGCTCTTGGGCAGGAGGACGGGAAGAGGTAGCTCAGGTTGGCAAGTGAATCCTGTGAGCAAAGTCACTAGTGGGCGAGGCAGCTGGCTGTGCAGGCACAATTTGTTCTCTTTCTCTACTTGGAAACCTGTGAACTCTCTCCAAACTGCTCGTGTTTCTCAGTGAGCTACTTGGGGGGAGCCCAGCAGTCCTGAGAAAGGCCCACAGCTATTTGGAGATAAAAGGAGCCTGACCCGGGGGGAAGGCCCACATGCTGGCCATGTGCTTGCACTCTGGGTACCTCCTCAGGCATGGCCTGGCACCATTCCTGGGCTCTGGCCTGGCCTTGCTGCCTGCCTTCTGGCGCCTTCCTGCCCAGACCCCAGCCCTGGCTCTGCCTTCTCCCCTCTCCTCCCCCAGAAACACAATTCCCCCTCTGCCCCTTCCAACCTCCCCGGAGCATATCTCATGCCTCCTGCACACTGAGCCCCACCTGCTTTCTGCCTCTGGTGACCTCGAGTCCTTCCTGAATAGTGAGGTGGGTGCCAGGGCCTGGCACAAGCCTTACCCAATCCCTGAGAATGCCAACTTTGAAACTAAATCATTCACACGCCTAAGAAGAAAGAGCTGTTTATGTTCTTCCCTGACGTCCTCCAGGCCACCCACGTCAAGGCTGACACACGTCCGCTGTCTTTGTGTTTCAGCCATCTCTGCACCCTCAGAGCAGCCTCTCCACCTGGCAGCCAGCCCTTGGCTAGCACACATTAGGGAGCTTGGTTTGGCCCCCCTCTGTTCCTCACCTCACAGTACTGAATGGCTCTGAATAATTACATCCCTCAGACTGACAATAAAACTTAGAAATGCCCAGACCACAAAGGGCAGGGGTACACAGCAGCCCAAATCAGGAATCTTCCTGGAAAAGGTGAACAGCAGGAAGGCAGATGGTCACCTGAGGCCTGGCACCCACACCCACTAAAGGGGCATGCAGCACCAAGCCCTCTCAGAAGAAAGCCTCAGAAAATGGTGGGGTTTCCAGCAAGGGACAGAGTGGGAAAATTCTGGCTTTTGGGGAGGTGACAAGCCCAACTGGTCTACGGAGGGAAGTTATTTTTTCAGCTGCCTCTCTCCTAGTCAGGGACTAGAGATGCAGCCTCAGCCCTCCCATGGGCACAGGCGGTATGGCCTGTGCCCGCCACATGCCACCCAGACAGCCCCCAACCAGGACCTCCTGAAGGCCAGTAGAGGGGTGGGGGGCTCAGGGGGAGTGGGGGCTGTGAGGCAGCCCTGGGGAGGGGTGGGAGGGCTGCCCCAGCTGCAGGAACAGGTTTCAGCTGGCTGCCTGCTTCTTCCCTGGAGCCTGTCGTGGCGCTCAGAGGTCCGTCTGTCACAGGCCGTTAGCTCTCGCAGGTGCTGTGCTTGGCTGAGACTGGGGGCCGGGTTGGGGGGAAGGGGGAGCCTTGGGAACATGTCGGCCTGTCCCCTCCTGTGCCTTGGCTTACTGGGGATAAATGCTCCTCTGGGTAGTCCTCACTCTCCCCTGAAAAAGCTACACCCTCACAACCCCATGGAGATTCTCTCTACACACACACACACACACACCACATACATATGCGTACCATTTATACACATATGTACACACCACACATGCCACATACACACCAGACACCTGATATACTACACACTACACATCACACAAATACATGCACACATGTGCATATTATATATACATACAAACTACCCACACACGTGCATGCAACATCTAGCTCCCATTTTCTGACACTTCTGTGGCAGCCCCGAATGCCCCATGCCATCCCAAGGCTGCCAGAGAGAGGCCTTCTGGGTGCCCCAATCTGCACACAAAGCCGCCACTGCATGGGAGAGCTTCTCTCCAGCCAGCCATGTGGCTGCCCGGTCCCTCAGTCCCTGCTTAGATGCCCCTCCCTCCCTCCCTCTTCCCCCCGTCCCGGCTGCAGGGACCTGAGCTTTTTCCAGCCTCCTTAGTGCTTGAAAGCAGAGAAACCGAGAGATTCCATGAGGCTTATCTATGCCAAGGCCCCAAAATGGAGAATTCGCCCCCTCAGCGGAGATGTGTTCATGCCCATCAGATCAGAAGTTCCTCCTCTTAAAATCCTGTACCCACTCCCCTTATTTCGCAAGCACCTCAGCTCAGCAGACAAAGCTTGCCAGGGCCAGGCTCCGGAGGTCCCCTCAGACCCATGTCCTTCCATTCCCCTGTTCCTGGACACCCAGATGTGCTCTCCTTCCTAGTCTGTGTTCATCCTGGACTGGGCTTGGAGCAGCCAGATAATAATGCCTATGCCCAGGCCCTGCGTGCGGGAGCCAGCGTGGGCTGGTGGGAGGCAGAAGAAACAGGGGACTGCAGGCAAGGGGAAGGAGCCTGTGTGTAAAATTGTAATATTTCCAGAATATCTCGCCTGGCTTTAGTACGTCTACATATCAATAGGCATTCAGAGGTGGAAAAAGTACGGCTTTAGTGCATTTGTGTCTTTCCTCAGGGGTGGAGAGAGGTTCATCTCCGTATCAATGGGTAATTACCTGGGCAAGGAGGGCCTATCTGTACCTGAGAGGTGAGGGAAGGGCCTGTTTTGCTTCTGCCGGAGCAGGAGAGAGAAGTGGCCCCAGACTGCAGTTTGTAAGCAATAGATAGATTTTAAACTTTATTTCTCCCTTTGACTGATTTCGGTTTTTAGAGGTATTTTGCCCCGGGGTTTCCTCTCCTCGGACTTAAGGAGCATCAAGGAGGGGGGCCTCCCAGGGCCTCGGAGGCCATCCAGGAAGAAATGGCATTTAAGGATGAATCCAATCACGTCACTATAACATGTGGACCTTACTGGATCCTGATGTTTTAAAATAATGGTGAATTGGTCTGCTCAGGCTGCCATTACAAAATTCCACTGACTGGGAGGCTTAAAAACAACAGAAATTTATTTCTCACAGTTCTGGAGGCTTGAAGTCCCAGATCAAAGTGTGGCAGGGCTCCATTTCTGATGAGGCCTCTCTTCCTGGCTTGTGGATGGCCACTTATCCTCACATGGCCTTTCCTGGAAGTGTGTGTGGGTTCGCGGATGGAGAGGTTGTAGAGACAGAGACGTCTTCCTCTTCTTGTAAGGCCACAAATACTGTCGGATTAAGACCTGTGGGCAAAATTGTAACATTTCCCGAGTATCTCGCCTGGCTTTAGACATCTGCATATCAATAGGCGTTCAGAGGTGGAAGGAAGTACGGCTTTAGTACATTTGCATCATTCCTCAGGGGTGGAGAGAGGTTCATCTCCATATCAATGGGTAATTACCTGGGCAACGGAGGGCTTATTTGTACCTGAGAGGTGAGGGGGAGGGCCGGTTTTGCTTCGGAAAAACAGAGGGGACCCGACTGGAGTTTGTGAGCAATAAACAGATTTTAAACTTTATTTCTCTCTTTGACTGATTTCGATTTTTAGAGGTATTTTGCCCTAGGATTTCCTTTCCCCAAACTAAGAGGACCCCCTTTTATGACCTCATTTAACTTTAGTTACATCCTACAGGACCTATTTCCAAATACAGCCGCAGTGAGGGTTAAGGCATCAATATGTAAATTTGGAGAGGACACCCTTCAGTCCATAGCAGATAACGTTATGAGGAATTGGCTGGATGGATATTTTATTATGTTGAGGTATTATTGCTAAATATCTGTTGGGGGGTATGAAAATGGTAATATTGTTTCATATATATACATGTGCATGTATATAACATGGAATGTATGTACATGTATATGTGTGCATATATAGAATATTACCATATGACTGAGTATATACATATGTATATATGTCCTTATCTTTGAGATACTCAGCAAAATATTTGTGGGTGAAGTCATCTAATGTTTGGGATTCAGTTCAAAATTATATGGGAAGGGGGAGTGAGTATGGTTACAGATGGAGCAGGACTGGCCATGTGTTAGAGTTGTTGGGTCTGGATTATGGGTTCATAGGGGTGCATTATATTATTCTGTCTATTTTTGCATATGTTTTAAATTATCCATAATAAAGCTAGAAACATAAAGTGAGGAGGATTAGTGATATTTAGGGCTGGGGGAAGGAGCCAGGCATCTGCTCAAAGAAATTGCTCAAGCGAAGCTCTGAGAGTGTGGCTGTTGGGTGCATGAGGCCCCACGGGTTCGCAGGTGCTGAGGCGTGAAGCCGGGCCAGGCACAGGCACTTCAGGTACTGAGGTGATGGCGGCTCAGTCCCTACACTCTAGGACAAAGACCAGTCTCAGCGGAGGGCCCTGGCTCAGAATGAGCAAGACCAAAACCCAGTGGGAGAGCCCTGGAGGGCCTGTGAGGCTTGAATAAGGGGGACAGTGGCGGTGGCCATTTATTCTGGAAGGGCTGGGAGACCAAGTGGTGGAAGAGGGGTCAGCAAGACAACCATTGTGCTGGGAAACGGAAAGCCTGACATGGAGTGGCAAGGATGTGGTCACCCAGGATCCCAACCAAATCTTTGCTGGAATTGCTCACTTTTGCTCTGGAAATCTGACTTCTTTTGTGTTGTTACTGGGTGATTTTGTGCAAGTTACTTAGCCTTTCTGATCCTCATTTTTTTCTTCTGTAAAATGGGGATAGTAATAGGATCCACTTCATAAATGAGGAAATGCTTGCCTAGCACCAAGAAGAGTACGTTAGCTATTATTATCAGTTTCAGAGAGGAAGCCTCCCTCCCCTGGGGCAACAAAGTGGAGACAACAGCTGTTAACAGGAGTGAGCCCCAGCCGGGAGATGGGAACTCCACAGTACTCCTCCCTGCCAGCCCTTAATGGGTCTGTGATTTATTTTTAATTAAAAAAGCTTTTTCCTTACAACAGTGATTCGGGTCAGATGCAGCAAAGAAGTTGAGAAAAGACCAGGCAAAATCCACGGGACCTTATGAGAGAAAGTGAATAGCCAGAGTTGCTCAGGCCAAGAGGCCAGCCAAGGGCCCAGCTCCAGAAAGTACCTCTGGGCCCAGACTCACTGTCGCCTCAGGTGACTTCTGGAACTGAGGGTCCCTTGGAGGGAGGGGTGAGGCCTGAGCAGGCTCCTCCCTCAGCAGAGAGCACGGGCCTTTCCCCTTCAGGGTTGTAGCTGTGGGACCACTTCCTCTTTCTGCACTCTGAAGCCGGGAGCAGGCCTGCAGAGCCCTCCGCAAAGAGAGAGCAGATTCCAGAATGCCTTAGCCTTTCTGTGACTCTGGGTGTGGGTGCTGAGTGCCTTGGCTGGAAGCCTCCCTCCCTGCTTCAGGGGCAGCTGAGGGCCGCCTTGGAGGCCTGCGGGATGGATGGGGCAAGTGAGGAGAAGCCAGCATCTGTGTCCAATCTGGTGGCTGTGTTTGAGAACAGCAGGTACCGGGTGGTGGGGTTGGGAAGGGTCGCCTGCTGCCTGGCAGCCTCCCTCTAGCTCCCTGCACACCCCCGGCAGCACAGACCCTCGCGGTCTCCAGGCTGAGGACCTGGTCCAGGGCCACGTGAGCCTCATAAGGAGCAGTGGTCTTTCTGCACCCTGTCCTGGACACCTCGTCCTATCTGGGCAGCAGCCGTGCCCCTTGGTCATGGGTTCCTTCGAGCATAGGAGAGTGTCGATGGGGCACCAGGAGCTGGGCGGGCATGAGAGCGTGTGTGTTGACGGGCTGGGGAGAGTGCAGACATGCGTGTAATTATGAGTGAGTGTGGGTGGACCAAATGTAGTGTTTGGGCTGCATGACTCCACCCATTACCCCTCCAGGAGAAATAATAGCTAATACTTATCAAGCATTTACTCCTTATGAGTAGGTTGACCATATAATTTATCATTCAAACCAAGACACAATTGAAACGGAAAGTGGATGCCATTAAATTTTTTTTGGCAGGAGTTGGGAAGGAGCAATAGGAAAAGCTGACACTACATCAAGCAAACCAGGATATGGGATCAGCTTCCTATGGGGCATTGTTCTAAGTGCGTTTTGTTACTTATTTCATTTAATCACCAAACAGCCTACTGGGGATGGGTTCTGTTTCCATCTTACAGATGAAGTAATAGAGGCACTGAGAGGTAGGAAGGCTTTAAGTGCTTTAAGTTCATGGGCAATGAGGCAATGCAGTGGCTTCCATATGAAAGGAAAAGGCTGGACTAGATGTACAAAGGTCATTGGTGGCCCTAGCAGGGGTGTGTGTGTCATTAATCCACTCTGCAGGCATTTTTCTTAAGCACAGGACTGTGTTAGGGATTGTCATAGGTAGGGTTATCTGGAAATAGACTCTGAGGTAGATTTGCTTCAGGTTTACTGGGGAGAGTTTGGGGAACAGCACCTGTGGGAGTGAGGGGCGCAGCCCTGGGCAGAGGAAGGGGTTGTGCTGCCCTGCACTGGCAGCAGAGGCCACAGCCTGACCAGGGAGCTCTGACGCTGGGCTGCCCCTCATGAGGTTGTTTCACTGAAGCAAAGGGCTAGGTTTTTGTACCTCCACGTGGACTGGTCAGTGGATGTGGACTTGACCTTGAGTGAGGCAGCTCTCCTCCAGGCAGGGCAATTCCCAGAGAGGAACCCAGGCAATACTCATCAGCCGCCATACTGCCAGTGCCCGGCCGGGGGATGTGTGGGGGGGGGGAGGGGCAGGGGGGTAGTGCCTCAGCCCTGAAGCGGTGTGGATGGCACAGCACAGCATCACACAGGAACTTTGGCAGATGCAGGAGCCTACAGAATGATCCCTGCAGGGAAGATTTCTGCCTCTGGATGCTAACTAAGTTCTTGAATTACCGTGATACCAGGTCATGGAGAGTAAATATCCTGAGAGGGGCCCAGACTCTGTGCTGAGGGCACTCAGAGAGACAAAGCCTGCTGTGGCCTTCATGGTGGAGGTGGCACCCATGTGGACCTAGAAGGGCAGTTTAATTCCCTGCCTCTCCCAGGGCTCTTGGCCAGGCGCCTTCTGTTCAGCACCGAGGACAGCTCAGATGCCACCTTCCTAGCCCACCACCCCCTTGGGTGTAGGGAGATGGCACCTCCTCAGCCAATATGCCAAGCATGCCCAGTGGAGACCCCCAGCATGTGTGCTATGCCCAGACAACAGCTCTAGCAGGAGGAGGCAGCCCTCAGACCAGGTTGGGGCAGAGGAGGTCTTGTCGGGAAGGTGAGAGTCACTGCTTTTGTGAGGAGCCCCTTGCCAGCTGCTGTGGTGTGGGCTTTCTTGTGAGATCTCCCAGGGCCTCGGCTGATCTGAAACTGAGGGGTGAAGAGGAAAAGAAGCTGGCTTGGGGTCCTTTGAGAAAAATACGGAAGCTGAAACCAAATGTAGAACAGAAAGCCTGAGGCCCAACTACTTCCATGAGCTGAGGAACCCGGGGGTGCCAGAGAGGGGTGGGGGTGCCCAAGAGGAGCCATGGGGGACTGGGTCCCAATCTTCTCTCTGCCCTGAACCAGCTGTGTGATTTGGGGCAGGTCACACTGACTCTCTGGACTTGTTTTTCCTTGACTCAAATGGGAAGGGGCAGTTTAGAGGGAAGGTTCAGGAGCCAGCCTGCCTGGTCCGGTCTTACCTCTGCCACCCCTATCTCAAGTTATTTATACTCTCTGTACTTCTGTTTCTTTAGCAGCCAAATGGGGGTGCTGGAAAACCTCACAGATTTTTGGAGCTTTTGCCTGGTTCTCCATTTCCCAGCCTGTCTTTCTCATGGGGGTACTTAGCATGTGCAGTCGCCACAAGCCTTTCCACACTGATGGGAACAGGGCACAGCCCAGATCATTGGATGTACTCAGTGAGAGTGGCTGCTGCTATGCACAGAATTTAACTGGCCTGAACAACCTCTGTGTAGGGTGACAGAGCTGCCCTGCAAAGGGCAGATCGTGGGACAGAAGGAATAGGGAAACTGCTCCCAGGCTGGCTTTTTCCTCCACTAGGGTTGTAGTGTGCACAGCTCCTGCAGAAAGGTTCTAGCTTTGGTAGCTCTGCCCTCCCTTTAGGGAGTTCCATGGTTCCCACCTTCCCTCCATGTCTCAGGTACAACTCAAGGGTGATTTTGAGTTGGGGGGCACTTAAAAACATCTGTGTGCAATATTATTCAGCCGTAAGAAAAAAACAAATCCTACCATTTGCAACAACATGGATGGAGCCAGAGGGTATTATGCTCAGTGAAATAAGCCAGGCAGAGAAAGACAAATACCAAATGATTTCACTCATATGTGGAGTATAAGAACAAAGAAAAACTGAAGGAACAAAACAGCAGCAGAATCACAGAACCCAAGAAGGGACTAACAGTTACCAAAGGGAAAGGGACTGGGGAGGATGGGAGGGAAGGGAGGGATAAGGGTGGGGAAGAAGAAAGGGGGTATTATGATTAGCATGTATAATATAGGGGGTGGGGGAAAGGGGAGGGCTGTGCAACACAGAGAAGACAAGTAGTGATTCTACAACATCTTACTACGCTGATGGACAGTGACTGTAATGGGATTTGTTGGGGGGGACTTAGTGAAGGGGAGAGCCTAGTAAACATAATGTTCTTCAAATTATATATATATATAATTTTCAAAAAAAACAAAAACAAAACAAAACAAAACAAAAACATCTCTGTGCAGGAGGGGTTCCTTATTGCATTTTAAACAAGGAAGTATTTAGTTCCCTAGAGAACAAAATATAGTCTGCACTGACTCATTTTGAAGACTGGAGTTCCCTCCAAGGAGGTGTTGGGGAGGGAAATGTATGGTCTGTTTATCAAATGCCTCCTGACATTCAGGGGCCACCGCACCCCTGTGATTTGCATTCATCAGCCCAAAATCCCCACCAGGGAAGTGCTATTCTTCCCCCTACTCTACAGACAGGAAACCTTCAGGTCTGCTCTGTTCTCCTCAGGGCCCCAGGAGCAGCACCGAGAGCTCACAGGCTGGAGGCCGAGCCTCACCACCCTGGATGCAGGCCTCCTCCACCTGCAGAGCCATGGGAGAAGCCCGAAGTGGAGGAGGCCCTGGGGTCTGGGCCCAGGACCGTCAGCAGGAGGTACCTGAACTCCTTGAAAAACAAGATATCCAGCGGGGCCTGGAGGAAATCTTGCCTGCCTGGGACCAGCCCTGAGCCAGGGACGCAGGTGCCTGAGGGCTGGGGTAGAAATGGGAAGCTGGGGGGTCCCTTCATCCTCCCCCAAAATTCTCCAGCCAGGGACAGCACTTCCCCAGGAGGGGGTCTTGTGTGACTAGCTATCAGCTGGAAACTAGATTCTCCCTGCTTAATGGCCTTTGATTAAGTATCTACTATGTACCCCACACTGGCATTATTTCATGTACCCTGCACTGAAGGAGTTTTTCAGGTAAGGAAATTGAAACCCAGACAACTTAAGGAACTGGCCCAAGGCCACACAGCTTGGAACAGTCTGCATCTTGTGAACCTGGTACCCTTCCCAGGTGTGGCCTCAGTTTACCCACTGAGAGACAGGTAACAATTCCAAATAGAAATAGAGGTTAAAGCTAATTCCTGCCTTTAGACTGGTCCGGGGCAGGTCACTTCCCATCTCTGGGTGTCAGTTTCCTTCTCTGTGGAGTTCAATGTCTAGGCTGCATGATACTGTGCACCCAGGAGCCAGAAAGCCAGGGTTCACATCCCAGCTGCTCTACTTGCTAACTGGGTGACCTTGGTCAAGTCACTCTTGTATTCTCAAGTTCCTCATTTGTAAGATGGGATAGTGATCATAGTGGTATGTTCTGGTTGTTAATTGTTGCATAACAAAAACCACCCCAAAACACAGTGGCTGAATACAATTTATAATTTCTTACAGCTGTGTAGGTTGACTGGAATGCTATTGGGTGGTTTTCTATTGGTTTGACTTGGGGTTTGTCTTAGCTGGGGCGGTCATAACAAAATGCCACAAGCCAGGTGACTTAAACAACAGACCTTTATTTCCTCGCAGTTCTGGACCCTGGAAGTCTGAGATCAGGGTGCTGGCAGGCTTGGTTTCTGGTTAAGCCTCTCCTGGCATACAGACGGCCTTGTCTGGGTACATGTGTTCTCATGGTGCCTCTCCCTCCTCTTATGAGGACACCAGTCCTAGGGTTAAGACCCCACCCTAGGACTTCAGGGACACTCGGTTACCCCTCAAAGGCCGCATCTCTGAATGCAGCCCTCCTGCGGGTTTGGGCTTCAGCATGGATGGGAGGGAATGATTCAGTCATCAACAGGGTGTCTCATGTGGCTGCAGGCAGGTGTGGGGTTGGAGCTGGAATGTCCAAGCTGGTTCCGCTCCCCAGCCTGCTGCCTGGGCAGGGACAGTGGGAAAGCTGGGCTCAGCTGGGGTATGGGTGTGACTGGGCTCCTGGCTCTCTGTCCGTGTAGTCTCAGGGCCTCCTCTCCATGTGGCCTCTCCATCAGGGAAGCCAGGCCTCCAGATGTGGTGGTCCAGGGCTTCCAAGCAAGCACAAGTAGAAGCTTCTGGGCCTCTGAAGGCTTAGGACCAGAACTGGCACAGGCCATCTTTTGCCTCATTCTCTCAGTAAAAGCCATCCCTTCACCAGCCCAGATGCACCACAGGTGGGCATGGATGCCAGCACATCTTTGGAGGCTGCGCCCAAGGACCCCATCAGAGGAGACCAAAACTGTCTCTCTCCTTCTCCTCCAACTCCCCTGCAGGAGCCTGAGGAGAAGAGGATTGTCCAGGAGCTGCTGGAGACAGAGCAGGCCTACGTTGCACGCCTCCACCTACTAGACCAGGCCAGTGGCCAGGACGCGCTCTCCGAGCCCAGCACCCAGAGCTCCTTACCCACCCCTGCTCTCCTTTCTCACCTGCCTCACCACAGCTGAATGTTAGGATCCAGGATCTGAGTCTAGGAGGCCTTGGTCCTTTAATCCCAGTGGCTGAAGTTGGGGCAGAAATCAGGATTTAGCCCATTAGCACCACACACTCTTCCACCCCTGGTGCCTGGGCTAGCTTGAATGTAGTGAAGTACCCTCCTGCCAGCCCCTCCAGGGCCCACACAGTATCCTCACCTGTCATCCCCACACCTGCCATCCTCGCCACCATTCCTCCTTCATGCTTCCTTAGGGAGCCCAAGGCAGAAGGGTTGAATCACTGGACATCAGCAGAGGGGTCTTGAGCCTGGCAAAGTCCAAGACCTCGACAGACACAAGATGGGCCCATTTCTGACATTTGTCAACTGCCAGCCTTTGGCAAGTCCCTAAATCTTTAGGCCTTGGTTTGCGCATCTGTAAAGTGGCCAGAACACGAGCTTCCCTATCTTTTCCCAGGGTTGTTGTAAGGATGATGGGAGATAAGGAGGTGAAAGCATTCAGTAAACTCGGGGAGGGCTCTGGGGGCCTCCAGGATTGCCCATCCCCCTGGGTGTGTGGGCGGCCGCCTCTGTGCCACAGGCCTAGTGACCCGGCGTGGCTGCAGGTATTCTTCCAGGAGCTGCTGAGGGAGGCCCACAGCAGCAAGGCCTTCCCAGAGGACGTGGTCAGACTTATCTTCTCCAACATCTCCTCCATCTACCAGTTCCATGCACAGTTCTTCCTCCCAGAGCTGCAGCGGCGGCTGGATGACTGGTAAGGTCCACCAGGGGTCCCTGAGGCCCCCTGACCGCAGCCCCAGCCAGGTTGGGATAGAGCCCCCAGGGCGCTGTTTAGGCCTCTGCCCTTGCTGTCTGGCCATGACAGTCTGGGCTTGGTCTGTCTGCAGCAAGCAGCTTGGATGGTTGGGCCCTGGGAGGCCACATGCACATGTGTGTACATGTACGTGCATGCATGTGAGTGTGCATGTGTGTGTGTCCTGAGGAAGGGGATGAGCCAGGTCTTAGGAGGCAGTGCACACAGCCAGCACTGAGGGCTCTCTGCACACCTGGCCCTGGGCTTTATACCTATTAACTCAATCTTCAGATTAACACACTGTATGAATATGGGCATCACAGTTATACAAAAAACACTCTCATTTTCAGAGGTGACCACTAAAATATTTAGTGGTGAAATCACTTTTTTTCTATATTTTGCCCCCAAAATGCCATAATACCTGGGATGTCTTCTAAAATTCTTCAGCAAAGAGGAATGTTAGTAATTGATAAATCTGTAATGGATATATAGGGGTTCGTTATTATATTATTTTTACTTTATGATTATTTAAAATTTTTCATAATATAATGTATTTTTTAAAAAGACAACTCTATGAGATAGCTACCATCATTCCCATTTTTTAGATGGGAAAATTGAGGTACAGCGAGTCTAGGTCTTGCCCCAAACACACAACTCAAGAAAGTGGTGCAGCTGGGAATCAAAGTCAAGCAGGCCAGCTCCAGATCACAGGGCCCTTAACACTGTGCTGTAACTGTCCCCGGCTGACCTCCAGGCCCTCCCACAGTAGATCCTGCATAAGGCCTTACCCCTCTGAGCTTTGATTTCCTCATCTCTAAGATGGGGCAATGACTGTCCCCTCTGCAGGGCTGTGAGAATTAAATGAGATGAGTCTTGGGCAGTGCTTGGCCCCTGTTATTGTTATCTGAGCAGGCATGAAGTGGTTATGAACACCTGTTGTGGCCCCTACACTGTGCTGGGCTTTTAGGGGGCCCAATTCATAGAAGAGAACAGCATTTGCCCTCAGGGGGCTCACAGTCTAAGGGAGGGCGAACCACACATGTAAGTATGAGGATGACATGCCCCCCATGCCTGTAACCAGAGGCACAGCAGAAAGGCCATTTTGAGGGGTTCAGGGAGCCTGGCCTCCCCTGTCCCTGCCCCAAATCAAAAAAGGTCCTCAGGCTGAGGGTAATACCAGGTTCCCCTCCTGCAGGACAGCCACGCCCCGCATTGGCGACGTGATCCAGAAACTGGCCCCCTTCCTGAAGATGTACAGTGAGTATGTCAAGAACTTTGAGCGAGCCGCTGAGCTGCTGGCCACCTGGACTGACAGGTCTCTGCCCTTCCAGGAGGTTATCAGCCGCATTCAGGTGAGGCAGGGGGCACCCCACGGTGGTGTGCAGTGGCTCAGTTTTCCCTGCCCCCACCCCACCCCGCTCCCCTCACCCCCCAGGGCACTTCTCCGCACTCTCATCCCGACACTCTTCCTCCCCCAATCCTCCCCAAGAGCAGCGAGGCCTCAGGCAGCCTGACGCTGCAGCATCACATGCTGGAACCCGTGCAGAGAATCCCACGCTACGAGCTGCTGCTCAAGGAGTACGTCCAGAAGCTGCCAGCCCAGGCCCCAGACCGGGCCGATGCCCAGAGTGAGGACACCCCCAAGGGCTCTAGGGGCTGGGGAGGCTGGGGCCACTCCCGTAGATTTACTGAACACCTGCTGAAATGGTTTTGGTGAGCATGAACCATCAACATTGATCGTTGGCGTGTCAGAGACATTAGTCTCTACCATTAGCCATTTTTTACAGACACTACAGCTCAGGGAGGTTAAGTGACTCAATCAAGCTCACGTAGCCAGAAGGAGCAGAGCTGGGGTTTGAAGCCATGCCTGTGTTATGTCAAAGTCCATGCTCTTCCACTGCACCCTCTGGGTCTGGCTTGGTTTGGGGGACCCTCACAGAAGCCAAACACCTCAGCCCTGTCTTTGGGTGGCTTCCAGGCTCTCATTCTGGGTGGGAAGCAGTCCCCAGCATCCAGACAACCCATGTGCCAGGCGACATGGGCTGGGCTGCACTGGGGTGCTCTCGGCAGGCCCGAGGCCACTTTGTTGGCTCAAGGACCTCCTGCTTCAGTCACCAGCCCCAGACTTTGCAGGGGATAACACTGACCCTCCCGTCCCCCAGAAGCCCTCAACATGATCTTCTCAGCTGCTCAGCACTCCAACGCAGCCATCACAGAGATGGTGAGCAGCCCGGCCCTCGGGGCCGGGAGCAGCGGGCATCCCCAGGGGCCTTGTCACTTCCTCCCTGCAGCTCTTAGCCTTCCTGAACCCACCCAGGTCTCTCCATCTGCACATCCCCTATCCTGCCCCGTGACACCTGGCTCCCTGCTGGCTTCTCCCTCAAACCCCACCCTGTCAGCACACGGTGAACCTTCCCAGTGTAGGGGGGGCCTTGCCTGGCCTCTGCTGAAGGTGCACCCCCTGTCTCCAGGAGAGGCTGCAGGAACTGTGGGAGGTGTACCAGCGCCTGGGCCTCGAGGATGACATAGTAGACCCTTCTAACACTCTGCTCCGCGAAGGCCCCGTGCTCAAGATCTCCTTCCGCCGCAGCGACCCCATGGAGCGCTACCTTTTCTTGGTAGTGGGGTGCAGGGGTGCCACCCTGCACTGGGGAGGGAAGTCCATGGGCAGTCCTGGCACTGCAGGAGGGACAGGGAAAAGCCTGCTCCTCTGTCCTTTGCTTTGGACAAGTCACACGCTGCCTCCTCGCCTCAAGGATTTCCAACTAACGGATTTCCCCAGACACGCCCTAGGAAGCAACAGTCAGAATTTGAACCTAGTCTATTTGGCTCCCAAGCCAATGGTATTAATCTGTGCTCTAGAGAGTATACAGCAGGAGGGACTTAGTCTAGCTGCTAGGAAGAACTGCCCTGGTTTGCACTGAAAAGGCCAGGGAGTCTCCTGGAGGTCTGGAAACTAGTCCTGCCTAGAGGTCTGGAGAAGGGAGGTATAACCTCATGTAAGCCCCTGACACCCTGAGTCCCCAGGAGAAAGGCCTTGTAGGTTCCTGAAATCTGCTGTGGTCCCTGAATGCCCACAGGTAGGGCAAAGCTTCAGTGAGCATCCTAGTTGGACTGGGGGCTAGACAGCCCCTTCCTCATCACCCCTGGGATGTCCTGTGAGCTGGCCCAGAGTGTGGTGAGAGGGGAGGGAGATGCAGTGGTGCTCAGCCCACTCTAAGGGCAGCCCTGCCAGACCGCCCCTCCAGCCCTGCGCTCCGCACACTCACGTCTGTGTCTCCTGCAGTTCAACAACATGTTGCTCTACTGTGTGCCCCGGGTCATCCAGGTGGGCGCCCACTTCCAAGTGAGGACCCGCATCGATGTGGCCGGGATGAAGGTGAGAGGACCCCCAGCCACCACTGGGCTTCTCCCCAGGGTGGGACCCAGTATGGGAAGTCACAGGAAGGGCCACCCGGGCTCTCCTTCCAGGACCCAAGCCTGGCAGGTCCTGGGCCAACGTGGAGGTAGAAAAGCCTCAGCTGGAGTCTCCAGCCCCCATAACTCTGGCCACTCTATGGGTCAGTGCCGGCCTCAGCCCGGCCTCACTGCTTGTCCTACCATCTACACCACTGCTTCCCAACTTCAGCAGAGCACATGCATGAGTCTCCTGGGAGTCCTGTTAAAATGCAGGTTCTGATTCAGCAGATCTGGAGTGGGCCTGAGATGCTGCATTTCTAACCAGCTAACCTCACAGGTCCACAGGCCACACTTTGAGTAGGAATGGTCTACACTGTCATGTCAGCTGCTGGATTGTGTGTGTCCACATCGAGAAATGGCCACAAATGAGTGGGGCAGGGTCCATAATATGGCCACTGGCTAGGCGGTCACCATGGATTGGGCCTGCACCATTCCATCAGAGCCTCATAACAGCCCCATGATGTCAGGGCTGTTATTATCCCCTGTAGTTTTTTATTTTTAAAAATAATTCACATTGCTGTAAAAATATAGATAATACATATTCCAGAATCAAAGTATATGAAAAAATACACATAATGAAAAATCTCCTCCCCACTCCATCCCTAGCTCCCTTTCCTAAGGCAGCCTTGGCTTCTTGGGAGGCCTTCCAGAGGTAGTCTTTGCATTTACAAACTCATACTAATATATTTATGGTTGCTTTCTTACTTTTGTTTCACATAAACAGTGAACTTTTTTTTCATCTACACTATTCTGCTTTTTTTACCTAGCCACATTCTGGACAGGGCATATGTGGGAACTCTGTACCTTCCTCTCAAATTTGCATGGAACCTAAAGCTGCTCTAAAAAAATTTAAGTCTTTAAAAATTAAAGAAACCAAGGCCCAGAAAGGTTAAGTAACTTGGTTGGGGTCACACAGCAAATCCTGTTTTGAGTGATCAAACCGCGATTGAAGACAGGTATAACAGCTCAGATCCCCTGTACCTAATCACCATACTATACTGTATCTTATTAAGGTTTCAGCCCAAAGGGATAAAGCTTATGGTGGAATTTTAGGCATAGTAGAGGAAATGGTGGGCCCTGCCTGACTATGGCTCTCTGATTGCTCCTGAGTCCCAGTGTGTCATAAGGGCTGGGGCTAAAAGAAGCAGAGGTTGGGCCTGGTGTATTTTGGTACCCTCCCATCCCTCTATCCCCCCATTCCTTACCCCTGTGCTCCCCCTACCCCCACCCCCGTCTCTCAGGATCTGTCCTAGGAAGGAGCTGTAGGCAGGAGTTGAGGCAAGGTGCTCCCTCCTCTGGAGGCCCCTGGGCCTCTGACAAACTGCAGTAGGAGGGCCATGACCCTGCTCCTGACTGGGCTTGCCTGGCTCCTGGGGGCCTTGTCAAGGGCCTGGGGGTGGGGTGACAAAGGCAATGGAGGTCATGGGCACTTTGGGGGGACTTACAGCCCATCCCCATGCCTGAGCTGACTAATGTGTTGTAGCAATTAGCCCTCCACCCTGTTGCATCCAGCTTTCCTTCCCAAAGTGGCCAGAAATGGCCCAGAGACCAGGGCATGTGCAGGCATGTATGTGTGAGAGCCTCAGTGGATGACACCGAGAAAAGCAGATTTAAGGAGAGTTACAGACAATCAGAGAAATGGAGACAGGCAGCCCGGTCTTAGAACAGGCAGAGAACCAGGAATAGACAAACAGAAGCAGGGATTGACAGATAGAAAACCCAAGAAATACAGAAACCAAAACAGACTCATAACAAGAAAACACATAGACCCAGGGCTGAGAGTGCCAGACCCTTAGGATGCACGTCAAGGGGTGGTAGGCCCAGTGTGTGCCAGCTTCCTGGCACTTGCCTGTCCCAGTGAGCATGTTCCCACAGGACGCTTCTGAAGCTCCAGTGGCTGCACAGCACCCTGTGGCACGGGCCTGGCAGGTGCAGAGCCGTCTACCTGCCCACGTCTGTGCAAGGAACCATTTTCTGGTCTGAACTTTGGAGGCAAGTCTGGGCTTTGATCTTCATGGCTCCTCCCGGCCTGTGACCCCCTGTCCTCCTCCTTCCTTGGTGTCAGGGAGGCCTAATTCTCAGCAGCTTATTTTCCCCAAGGTCTGATGTGGTCCTAATTTTGTACCATCTGTGCAGGGTAGGAGGAAGAAGGAAAGGGTGTAGTCCAGAGTCTCCCGTATAACTGCAGGTTGTACACCGCATGAGCACAGGACCCCCAAGATGAGCACACCTCCCCTAAGATGAGCACACCTCATCCAGAGCAGAGAGCAGATAGTGTATTTATAATTCTCATTGTCCAGCAGGTGGCAGTCAAGCATCTTGTTCCAACAAAATCTGATTATTATGCCAGTTTGCCAACAGATGTCAGTAAAGTGTTTTGAGGAGGGGTGTCTTTTTCTAATTAGCACAATGGCACCGTACAGGCTAGGCTGGCGGAGGCCTGAACTGGCCCTACCTGGGGAGTGGTTGAGACTGGGCACAGCAAAGTTCTGGGAACTGTCCTTTGAAAACCTTTGTCCTGGCCCCCTGCAGAGGTGGTCCTGGACCCTCTCAGGTCAGGAGCTCCCACCCAGATGCCCTTTTTATTAAAGGCATCATTTTTCTTTCTACCCCTGGATTCCAAAACTTAAGTTTCTCTCCCCTCTCCCTAATCCAATTAGTCGTGGGGGGGTGGTTCATGCCAGATTTCCTGATTTTGTCCTCCTACTAGAAACCTCTTCTCTCTCTCCAGGTGCAGGCAGGCTGGTATCATTCCCTACCAGGCCTTTAGGCTACTGGTTTGTCCCACTGTCCTCAGATCCAGCCTTTGTTGCTTGCATATAGCTGCTGGTGTGGCTTTCCCAAACACTTTTTCCCACATGAGCTTCTCCGTTTATTAACCCTCGGAGCCTCTCATTGCCAAGGTATCGAGTCCAAATCACATCAGGCCCCTTCTAGAGGAACAGACTGGTTATGCAGGCCCTAGGGTGGGCTAGGCCTAATGTGAGGAGGATGTGCCCAGCGTCAATACTCTCTGCGATGCGGTGGGCTGACCCGAAAGTGTGCAAGGGCCTGGTCACTGCATGACAGTAAACCAGCAGAGGCGCTCAAATGTCAGGTGAATTCAATGATGACAAAATTCCTCCATGCTAAGGCTCCTGGGATCTAGATGTATGTCTTAGCTTCCCTTTGTGATTCTCTGCACACTCCCTGGGGCAAAGATGAGCTTACAGAGCTCTGGGGGTGGAGTGGAAATACATGCTCTTCCCCCTTCCTCTTGGGGGCCAAAAACCTGAGTTTGAATGCTCATTCTGCTCTCTAGATGCTGTGTGGCCTCAGGCAAGTCTCTTGCCCTCTCTGAGTCTCCATTTCCTCATCTCCTAAATGAGAGTGAGATCTGCCTCCCAAGATTGCTGTGAAGATTTTCCTTTTTATTTTTCTATGGACATTTGTAAGCCGAGAAAATGGGACAATGAACCCCTATATATACTCATCACTAACAATTAACTCAAAGTCAGTCTTGTTTCCTCAGCATTCCCCTCTTAATCTACCCTTGCCACTGAATTGTTAAAGGACAGATCCCACACACATAATCATTTCACCTGTAAATACTTCAATACATCTCTGTAAGAAATAAGAACTCTTTTTTTGTCCTAAAAGGTGACAAGAGTACTATGATCACATCTAAAAAATTAATAATTATTATTTAATAGCATTAAGATACTTTGGTTTTCCTTGACTGTCTCATAAATGTCTTCTCTCACAACTGATCTGTTTGAATTACTTGTGATAGGCATCTTACATCCCTTTTAGTCCATCTCTCACTTTTTTCGCATTTATTAATTGAAAAAAATCAGATCATTTCCCTGGTAGAGTTTCTCACAGCCTGGATTGTGCTGGCTGCACCCCTGTGGTTCATTCAACAAATTTCCTGGTCTCCCATGTTTTTTGCAAACTGATAAAAACCCAGAAGCCAGACCAGATTCAGCTTTGCAGGACTAGCTGGCGAGAGGTGCTCTCCTTGGGAGGCACATGATAGCTGTGAAGTGTTAGGATGGAGCAGTGGGTCAGCAGTTGTGCCAAGTAAATGAGAACATGTGGAGAGCCCTGAGCTCAGTGGCCGTCACATAGGAAGTGTGCTCTGACTGGCCGCTTTCCATCGTGACCTGTGGTGTTCGGGAACCAGAGGACAGTGAAAGACAGGGCATGGGGGATCGTTTGACCTATGAATTGAGCAATCAATTCCTTCCTTCACATACAGGGGAGAGGGTCTTCTGGTAAGCCCTAGGTCTGCTCTTGACAAAGCTGTGTCCCCAAACTCAATTTGTGATGCAATTTACATTTTTGGTGAATCCTTTGTCAGTGTGACCCCTATGTCACACTGGGCCCACTTAGCTGCTGCAAAAGTCTCATGATCTGGAGGCCCGTTTGCTTGGAGCGAGGCCAAGTTGTAACCTCATTTGTTTGACTCTGTGAGATTAGGGATGCAACAAACAAGCTCCTCATTCCTGTTCCCTGAATTTGAATTGTCCCTGGGCACACAATCCACCTCAAGGATGAATGGGCCTTTCCTTCCCACTCTCGAACAGGTGCGGGAGCTGACTGATGCCGAGTTCCCCCACTCCTTCCTGGTGTCTGGGAAGCAGCGCACCCTGGAGCTGCAAGCCCGGTAGGCGGGCCAGGGGGTGCCAGCGGGTGGGAACCTGGGAGGGGCTGCGGTCCTCAGCACCTATGTTCACTTTCTGAGCAGGTCCCAGGAGGAAATGATTTCCTGGATGCAGGTATCAGAATGCTACAGGGCCACTGGGGTCCTGACCCTCGCCTACTGGGCTGACAGGGAGGGAGGGGCAGGCGCACATGCCCAGCTGCTCCCTGCTCTTCAGGAGCTGCTCTGTGATAGTCTGGCATCAGACCTGGGTTCGAATCTTGCTGCCTCTCACTGCCTAGCTGGGTGGCCTGGGGCAAGTCACTTACCATCCCTCAGCCTGTTTTCACATCTATAATCAGGGGCTAATAGTTTCTCCCCACCTCAGTTAGCAGGTGGTGTTTACAATCCAGTGCCTAGCCCCAGTAGGCTTTCAGCAAGGTCTTTGAGCGTGTGGACAGCAGAGAGATAAGCAAGCCCTCCCTACTGTCCATCTAACCACCTCCCCTTGGCCCCACCAGGCCTGCCAAGCAGCCATTGACCAAATCGAGAGGCGGAATGAAACCTTCAAGGCTGCAGTCCAGGGCCCTGAGGGGGACACCCAGGATCAAGAGGTAAATGATGCCTCCACACCCCTCGCTGAGCTGCTGGCCTCATATGGGGCTTATTCCATCTCTTTGCTCTACTCAAGCCAGCTTGGAGGGCGGGGACTCTGTCACACCAGAAGTGATTTGAAGGGATCAGGGAATCGGTGCTGAAGGTTCCCCCATTAGCAAAAAATCCCTTTGGGAGCCTCTATATGCAACTCTCTGTAGGAAGGATTTGATGTCTGTATAGATTTGGCTGTGGGGAGCAGTGCAGGTTTGGGTTTGAAAGTGCCTGAGAAATGTAAGACCAAGGGAAGGTGGAAGAGGGTGCGGTGGGAACTAAGGAGAGTGTGACTCGATTTCAAATCTGAGCTCTGCGCTAGCTTGCTGGGAGTTTCTGCAGACTCGCTTGACCTCTCTGGGTCTGTTTCCTCATCTTGAAAATAGGAGTAATAGCAACTGACCTTCCATATGGTCTTTGTCAATTCAGTCTGCTTCCTGTGGAAGCCCCTGGGAAGCCCAGCACACTAATCCCTGCCACAAGCAGGTGGGAGAGGGCCCCAGGGCCCCAGGGTCATGAGGTGTCCGCTCTGCTGCCCAACAGCTGCAGTCCGAGGAACTGGGTCTCCGGGCACCGCAGTGGGTCCGGGACAAGATGGTGACCATGTGCATGCGCTGCCAGGAGCCCTTCAATGCCCTGACGCGCCGTCGTCACCACTGCCGGGCCTGCGGCTACGTGAGTAGCCCTGCCAGCACCCCTGCATCCCCCGCCCCACCTTATCCTCTGTGCCCCCAGCTCAGGCCCTGCTCTCCCCTCCCTGCCACTCTGCCGGCTCCCACAAATGCAGAAATGGTGGGCGCTAACTGTGCCAGGTGTGTGAGTTACCTCATTTGGACCTCCTGTGCCCACCTGTGAAGCAGGACTGCTATCATCCCATCCTAACAGATGGGACGTTAACCGACTTGCTTAAGACCCTCCCCAAGACCCGAGTAGCTTACCTGCTTTCTCACCGCCATTGCCCAGGACCCCAGACCCTGCACCTGGAAATGGTCTCCAGTCTGAACCCCTGGCTCCTCTTGGACCTTGCAGCCGCCACCTCATCGGCCCCATGCCTGGGCTGCCCACCCTTTGTCCTCTCTTTGAGACCAACCTCGGTTAACTGTCCCCTCCTCTTCTTGGCAAGTCCTTAGCATCCCAGCACCTGTCCAATTCCTTTGCTGACTCTGCCTGCCAAGTCCGGGCCTCAGTTTCCTCATCTGTACAATCAGGATTATAATACCTACCTCCAGGGTGGTAGTGAGGGCACAATAGAAAAAGGTGCACTCCTTTCCCTCTCCTTCTCTTCCTTTCCTCCTCTCTCCTCAATAGCTTTGCAGGACTCACTCAGGGGAGCAGGCCACCAGCTGACTGAGGAAGGAACCCAGTCCATTCCACTCCCTCTTGGCAGCTCAGGCCCAGTTATTGGGGCAGATCTGGCTTTGTGTTTTAAGCGCCTGCTGTGCTAGAGCTGTTTTCCGTTGACATCACACCCCCCTCCATTTACTCTGCAAACAGAGAAGCCTTTACACCTCAGTCTTTAAAGACCTCCAGGGGACTGGAGGAAACCAGCAGGTTGGGGCCAGTTAGGGAGGTGTCCCCAGAATGTGTTAAACTGCAATCAGGACACAAAGTAAATTTCTAGGACTGGGAACACACCTATGTTCAGATGTAAGTGACAAGTTTCATCCCAGAACCAAATAGGAAGGATCTGGGGTTTAGCTACTGTTCTTGGTGATTCACATCTATAAATAAGAGTTGAGTCGTTTCATAACTTGCAACCTCACAAGTAGTTCTTAAAAAAATTATTTAAAATAGTTGAGAAATCACAAAGAAGCATGAAGAATAACATCCATGTACCTGCCTTCAGTGTACTTAGAAGAACTAAAATATTCTGACAGCTAAATGAAACGTATGATCCTTAATTGGATCCTGGCCAGGATAAACAAAACCAGCTACAGAGGTCGTTATTAGGGCCATGGGGGGATATTTTATTATGAGCCACAGATACATCATAATATTGTATTGATGCTAAATTTCTCAAGTGTGATCATGACATTTTGGATAGGCAGGAGAATGCCCTTGGTCTTTTGGGATACCAGCTACATATTTAAGGGTAAAGTGTCATAACTGTAATTTATATTAGAATTGTCTGGAAAAAAAATACATAAATTTACACAGAAAGAAAGCAAATGTGGCAAAAATGTTAACAATTGGTGAGTTTGGTGGGGGTGGTATCATTGTATTATTCTGTCAATGTGTCTGTAGGTGTGAAATTTTCCAAAATAAATGGTAGAGGAGAAAATACACCCTAGAAATATTAGAAATCTTTAATCTCAAAACATAAAATATTCTCAAGGTAGTTTGAAGCCCCCTGCGTGTGACTGTGCGAAACACCCTTGACCCGATTTTGGAGTTTCTCATGCCTGTGCACACCTTTGTACTCTGTGAGTCATCCTTTCGGTGGTTTGGGTGCCCAGTTTCTGTCTCCCCACCTGCCAGACGGGAATCCTGGTGAGGGTGGGGCAGGCCCAAACCTTCTCCTGCGGATCCCTCCCAGGCTGCGTGTTTTCCCGGGCACACAGATGAGCTCCCTGATGAATAACCCTCCCCCTCATCACTATCTCGTGCCCTCCATTTCTAACCCCACATCCTGGACTCAGTGTGACACCCCAGTCTTCCTGGAAGGCCCATCCCACAGCACCTCCTGTTTTTCTGAGTCATGTGGTGCCTCTTTCGCTAGCATCTCCTGCATGACCCATGTCAGCTTTCTTAGGGGCTTCTCTATGGTGGGCATAGAGTACACATGGGAGGTCTTCCTGGCAAAAAAAAAGCCAGCCCATCATTTTTATATCAGAATGCACCTGACTCTGGGATTGAGTGGAATGCAAATTTGCAGAATTTTAAGGCTAAACTGTGAGACTTGAAAGACCTCTCCTATTTGTTGAGGGTCAGCTGCTGCCAGTGAGCGGTGTGGCCTCAGCAAATCACTGACCCGTTGTCGTCAGGTGAGAATAAAAGACCCAGTGCTGTTCACCTGGTGGGGTCAGTGGGTGAGTCTGGTGCTTTGGCATAGGGGAGAGCACGCCCTTGGGGCAGTGAATCCAATGTGAAGGGTGTGTGCAGGGCAAGACCCTGGGATTAACAGCTGCCCTCACAAAAGGGGCACCCGAAGGGGAGAGACGCTGAGGCACCTGCAGCGGGGGCAGGAATCCAGCCCCCAGCTCTGGGAGCCCAGAGTGTCAGCCCTCCACCTCCAGGCGGCCGGGCCTCTGCCAGCACAGGGGAATGCCTGTCGGCTGCCATTTCTCTCCCAAAGTTTGCTCTTCCACCCATTTGCTCTCATGCTCCCACCTACTCCTCCCCCCCATGGTGTAAAACCCCCCTCCCCTGCCTCATCTCAGGCCCCAAGACCCTCCTCCCCATCCTGCCCCAGGTGGTGTGTGCCAGGTGCTCCGACTACCGCGCTGAGCTCAAATATGACGACAACAGGCCCAACCGAGTCTGCTTCGCCTGTTACACCTTCCTCACCGGAAACGTGCTCCCGGAGGACAGGGAGGACAAGAGAAGAGGCATCCTGGAGGTGAGGGCCACGTTCCTCCAGTCAGGAAGGAGTGCAGGAGCCCCCCCACCCCCCACCAACACCCCCGGCCCCTGGCCCCTTCCCCCGCAGCAGCCGGGCCTTCACCCACAGGCGCAGTCTGGGCTCCAGGCTGTCATCGGGCTCTCCCACCTCTCCTCTGCGTCCCCATCTGATCACCACACTGCCTCTCTGGGCACTTCCTGCTTACATTCCCCTGCCCTGCCCTGTCCTCTGTGCCGGGAGATAGAAGAGCTGCTGTCGCTGATTTCCATTTTACAAGTGGGGAAACTGAGGCTCCAGGTCTGGGTCCCACTACTGGAAAGAGGCTCACTGGAGGCTCCATTCTCACTGGCAGGGCCTTCAGGGACATATCCTGTGGAGATCCAGGCCCAGAGAAGCAACTTGCCCAGGGTCACACAGCAAGTTAGGGGTAGCTGTCTGCTGTCTGCCGGAAATGTCCCCCCTGAGGCCCCGGGTGATGTGCTGAGCCACTCCGCGCCCCAGCACGTGCTCCCAGGCTGCTTTCTCCCTGCCAGGCGGCAGCTGCACAGCCCTAGCTGTGTTCAACTTTGTGCTACAATGTTACCCAGCCCAGGTGCTTAGCCAGGGCAGGCTGTTTCACTGCCCCCTCCCCTTCCCTCCTTAAAGGACAAGTAAACATCCCACTGACCCTGGGAGGCAGGAAAAAAACCCAGCCTAACCCAGCCGAGCCCAGCTCCCAGGTTTCTAGCTGGCCCCTCTCCATGAACACCTGCTCACTTTCCAGTCCTCCCCAGTCTTCTAGGTCCAGCCCCTGCTCATGCCCTCCTGACCACCTGCTGCTGGGGAGAGGGCTCTGTCTGCCCCTTCTCAGGCCCCAGTTCTGCTCCCTAGGACAACTCCTGGGTGATAAGGCCCCCCAGTTCAGGCTGGCTGGAATTTCGCTGCAGCTCTACCACTGGCCAACTGGTGTGACCACGGGCCCATGGTGGGACCTCTCTGAGCCTCAGGGACAAACAGTGCCCCCCTGCCCCTTGCAGGGTTGTTACAAGGATTAGAAATAGTGCCTGTCAAGCTCCCCAGACCAATGTCTGTCACAGAGCGAGTGCTCTGTTCCCTGACAGTCTGTCTCTCTGGTTTTAGAAAGGGTCCACAGTGGGGTCTGAGCAGAGCCTAATGTGCAGCTTCCTGCAGCTCGTCGGGGACAAGTGGGGCAAGAGCAGCCCCCGGGGCTGGTGTGTGATCCCCCGGGATGACCCCCTTGTGCTCTATGTCTACGCTGCCCCTCAGGTAATGCCACCACCTGCCCCCTCTGCCACACACACAGTATTGTGTGGGGAGTGGGACTGGGGTGAGTACTATTGCCCCATATGTCGGATGAGCAAACCAAGGCCCAATGAGGACATGATTCTCTTGAGTCTCAGGGTTATTGGCTTTCAGAGCTGGGCCCAGGCTCCAGCTCACAACTGCTTTGCCCTTAGGGGGCAGCTACTCTCTTCTCCGACGCTCCTCTGCCAGCCTGCCCCTCTTCGTGGGTGTTTTGGGGAGTGGGAGATGGGTGAGTGGCTCTTACCTTCAAAATGCCTGGGGGCTGAATGGGGTTCACGGCCCACTGCTTCCTTCTCTCCTCCCAGGACACGCGAGCTCACACCTCCATCCCACTGCTGGGCTACCAGGTGACCACTGGGCCCCAGGCAGACCCCCGGGTCTTCCAGCTGCAGCAGTCAGGCCAGCTCTATACCTTCAAGGCTGACAGCGAGGAGCTGAAGGGCCGCTGGGTGAAGGCTATGGAGCGCGCAGCCAGCGGCTGGAGCCCTGGGGAGCCCGACAGTGGGGACCTGTCTGACTGAGCCACCGCCAGCCACTTTCCTCCTTAGAGTCCAGCTCCCACAGACTGACCCTGGGGCCTCAGTGGCCACCACCCCAACCTGAGCTTTCCAGTAACTGATTTCCAGTCATCTGTACCCAAACTGTGTATCCCAATTTGGGATTCAGAAAACATAGGTCTGAAAGGGTGACCAAGTGTCCTGGTTTGCCCAGGGTTGAGGGGGTTCCTGGGACATGGGACTCTCAGTGCTAAAACTAGGCAAGTCCCAGGTAACCCAGGACTGTTGGCCACTGGTGTGGTTCTCAGCCTGGGCTGCACATAGTATCACCTGGGGAGCTTTAAAAAATCTTGGTGAAAAAATAAATATAAAACTAAACTAAAAAAATGTTTTTTAAAATACCAGTGCCTGTATCCATCATCAAAGATTTCTGGTCTGGGATGCGAGAGGCATGGGTATGTTTAACGTGAGTCTAATGTGCAGCCTGAGCTACCGGGATGAAGAGAGCAAACAAACTACCAGTGGTTGAACACCTATCAAGAGCCAGGCATGACAGTAATAACAATAACAAATAAGCATCTACTGGGCCCATCAATGTGCTAGGTGTTTTACGTGGATGATCTCATTTTTCCCCCTGGAAGTTATAATCCCCACTTTCCAGATGAGGACAGAGTCTTAGAGAGGTTTAGTCATTGCCGAAGGTCACACAGCTAGTGCACTAAAATCAAAGCTCTTTCCATCAAGTAGTAGAGCAATAGAGCAAGCAGGGAGGGGAGGGGAGTGGGAGAGGAAAAGGAGGGGAAAGTGAAGAAAAGGGGGTGAGGGGGGAGGAGCAGGGGAGGGCAGGAGAACTTCTGTTTGACCTGGCTGGTGGGTGAGGCTGCTTTCTCATAAGGGACCCCCAGGAAGGGGCAGTGGCCCCAGCCTGGGCCCTGACACCCTAAGCTGCTTGCATCGGGCCTAGCCACTGCTGAGCTCTGCCACTGAAGAAGGGAAAACAGACAAGTCACAGATGTTTGCCCCACTCCAGGCCTAGCAGTTTGCCTGCCCCTAACCTGAGACTACCTCCCCGCTGCAGGATATTTTTAAAAGCTCAAGGAAACCTCAATGGCACAGTCTCTCTGGGGACCAGGCTAGCCGTGAATTCATTCCTTCATTTAACAAATATTTGTTGAGCATCATCTGTGAGCCAAATGCAGTTCCTATACTGGGGATACAGCAGCGAATGAGACAGTCAGAAATATCTGCCTCTGTGGAATTTATATTCTCATTCAACAAAATAATTGTAAAATCTAAAGCATATCAGATATGATAAGTGCTTAGTGTGACAAACTCTCCTGGACTTTACTAGTTTTAAAACCAGAAGTCTCAAGTCCCAGGAAACCCCCTAGTTCCAGGCAAACCAGGATGGTTGGTCACCCTAGAGGAAGAAAAGCAAAGCAAGAAACAGAGCAGAGGGAGAATGAGATGTATGGTGTGTGTCAGTATTTTAAGAATCAAGGAAGGCCTCACTGAGATGTTGGTGTTTGAAAAACAACCTCAAGGAAAGAAGTAAGGGAGGGAGCCACACAGATATCTGGGGAAAGAGCATTCCAGGTGGAGGGAACAGCAAATGCAAAGGTCCTGGGGTGGGAGCCTGCCTGGTGCATGCGCAGAACAGGGAGGAGCGAAGTGGACTGGAAGCTGATCAGGGGAGAAGACAACAGATCATCTCTAAATTAAGGGCGGGAGACTGGGGAGGGCTGAGTGAGCAGGGGAGTCACTGGGAGGATCTCCTGCTCCTGTTGACACAGACTGAAAGGGGTGTGGGTGGGAGCAGGTAGAGGTGGCTGCAGCAATCCAAGGGGGAGAGAGAGGTGGTGGCTGCCGCAGGGCTGGAGCAGTGAGGATGGTGAGAAGGGATGGGATACTGGGTTTATTTGGGAGGTAGGCTGGAGAAGATTCCCTTCCAGGTAGAGCGTGGTGGCAGAGAAGGAGCCGAAGGCGACACCGAGGCCTCAGAATGTGGAGGGTGGCACTGCCCCTGTGCAGGGAGAAGGCTGGAAGGGGCAGGTGGGGAGCACAGCACACTGGGAGCTCTGGCGTGGGCAACGGACAGCTGAGGCACCAACGGACAGCTGAGGCACCCATGCACGGCCCCACCAGCAGGTGGGTGTCTGAGCTCAGGCACCGCGTCTGGGCTGGGGTGTCAACCGGGGAGCTCTCACCCTAGAGACGGGTTTAAATGTGTGAAACAGGAGAAGGAAGAGGTCCAAGGATGGAGCCCTGCACACGCCAAAATTCTAAACGTGTGCACCCCAACCTTCTAACTGCACACACCCCAAACCTTCCAAGCCTTGGACCTGCAGTTATAATTCTGAGAATTTACCTCAAGGAGACATGACAGTGTGACAAGACTCAGGTGCACTGTTTACAGCATTCCCCCAAATCGGAAACTACATAAACATCCATCCAAAAGAAACTCATTGAATATATTTATGCCCATTGAGAGGGAACTCTGTTCACTGTTAAGGCTTATATCTTTTTTTCTAACTTTTTTTTTCATTGAAGCATAGTTGATGTATATACAATATTATATTGGTTTCAAGTATACAACATAGTGATTCAACAGTTATACACATTATTAAATCCTTGCCCCAACTATGGTAGTTGCTGTCTGTCAACACAGAAGGATGTTACAGAGCCACTGACTATATTCTCCATCCCCAGGACCAACTTGTATTATGATTGAGATTTTTGTGCCTCTTTATCCTCCTCACTGTCCCACACTAACCCCTCCCCCATCATAACCACCAGTCACTTCTCACTGTCTATGAATTTACTGCTGTTTTGTTCATTTTGTTTTGTTTTGTTTTTAGATTCCACATATAAGTGAAATCATACGGCATTTGTCTTTCTCCACCTGGCTTATTTCACTGAGCATAATACCTTAGAGGCCCATCTACGTTGTCACAAATGGCAGGATTTCTTTCTTATGACTGAATAATATTCCATCGCGTATACATACCACATCTTTGTCTATTCATCTGTTGATGGACACTCTGGTTGCTTCCAAGGCTTATGTCTTAATGTGCTGACATGGGAAGATGCCTGTACTGTGTTAAATGAGCAGTACTACAGAAGGAGTGACATTTTTAAACACTGTGTGTCAAGCATTGTACTGAGGCCTTGGTGGAGACTATTTCATTTAATTCTTAATAACATTAGAAGTAGATGCTACATTCAGATCCTCATTTTATAGATGAAGAAACAGAGGTGTCCATGGTTGGGCAACATGCTTATGGTGACATAACATGAGACAGAAGAGGCAGCATCCCAGCCCACTGTGCCGTGAAACATCCCAGTTCTACTTGGATGAAGATATTTTACATCTGCACCATCTAAAGGGGTACCCAACACATTTAGGAGTGGTTGTCTCACTTTTTTATTTAGATTCCTCCACAGTATTTGAATTTTTTTCCCAATATCATGTATTACTTCTATTACCACAAGAACAATAGGGTTCCCATGTAAGGGGAAAGGGAAGGTGGGAACAAGGAAGGCTCAGCCGCCTTGGCCTTCTTCCCTGGGCCTGACCTGCCACTGCAGCGGGTCATGGGGCATCAGTGCCAGAGCCCAGAGGCTATGTGCCCCAGGGCTGCTGGGAAACGCTACCTGGAAGCTCCCAGCAGGAATGGGTTTGCTTATTCCACGAATGAGGGTGGCCACGTGGAAACGTGTAGGGACCAGGGGGTAGAGCAGAGCCTGAACCTGGCAGAACTCCGGGTTCCACCAGGAAGCCATGGACACTGAGATGGTGCTGTCCTTGATGCTTTTCTCCAGGGAGCTCAAAGGGGCCTGTGTGACATGGGGGAGCCCCTGACCTTCCCTGGCAGCAGCTCACCCCAGATTCGCTCACGTGATGACACTGTTGTGTCCCAGACTTGGGCTGCTCAGGCAGCAAAGACTAAGGGCTTCAGATTTTTACACTGAAGATCCTTACTTCTAACAGGCTGGAGGGGCTCCGATCAGTCTGGCTGCTCTGGTGCCTGCGTGTGCCCATCCTAGAGGGGAAGCACAGGGGATGGGAGGAAGGCTGACAGATTCCAGGGCGGGGGCATCTCTGGAGACCCTGGTGGACCCCGAGTCAGGTGGAGACCTTACTTCTCCTACCTTCCCTCCCGGAAAGTCTCCCATGGTAGTGAGGAGCTGTCCTAATGCTGGCACGCTGGGGCCCGGGGAGCAGCATTCACCCATTCATTTGTTCATTTCTTCCTATAGTCATCATCGGTAGCCCTATTGAGTATCTCACTGAGCACAGCACTCAGCACATGTCATCTTATTTCATTCCATAGCAGCCCTTCGTATCAGTTCCAGTGTCCACATTTTATAGATAAGGAAGGTGAAACCAAGCAGGGCTAAATGATTTGCCCATGACAAGTAATAATTTGTCACCTAGCCTGAGGGTAATGAATCAGATTCAGACCCAGGCCCATCTGATTCCAAAGCCTGGCCTCTGCTGGCACTGGGAGGCAGTATCTGTCAGTGGTTAGTGGTCCAGACCATCACACAGCTCTGCCACGTACTGGCCATGGCTTGGGCAAGACTTCACCACTCTGTGCCAGGGTTTCCTCCCCTGTCAAAGGAGGACAGCCATGGTCCTACCTCCCTGGGGACCGGGGAGCAGGCAACCGAATGAATGTTTGTCCGGCACTGAATACAGCAGCGACCACACAAGATGATCACAGGTGTTCGCAGTTACAGCTCTTCCACGCTGTGCAGTCTGCCTCCGTGTGCTGCAGTGCACGTATTTATGGGGCATCTGGGGATGGAAAGTTGAATAAATCATAGTCCCTGCTCTTAGGGAGGGAAGCTCAGTGTCTAGGTCATTAAAATGATCTGAGAAGCTGGGAAAAACTCCCAGTGCCCAGGCTGCACCCCAAGCCCATTAGATCAGAACCCCTGATTTAGGCTGGGGCTGAGGCATCAGGATTTTAAAGCTTGCTGGTGGTTCTGATGGACAGCCCCATCAGAAATGGCAGGACCGGTTCTCGAACCAAGGAGCCCTAGTTCTGGTCCCCAAGGGTTCCCAGGGCGATGTTGGTCCAAGTGGGGGTGTGGGAAATTGCCTTACTGGGGCACTAAAAGAATTAAATTTAATGAGGTATAATTTACATGCAGTAAAATCCACCCTTTTATAGAATAGTTCTATGAGCTTTGGTCAAAGAGTCCAGCCATGGAACCACCACCACAATCAAGACACAGAACAGCTCCATTCCCCCAGAAGTTTCCCTATGCTGGTCCTTTGTAGTCACCCCCTCCCCTTACCCCTGGCCCCAGGCAACCACTGATCTGCTCTCTGACCTATAGTTTTGTCTTTTTCCAGAATGTCATGCAGATACAATCATATGGTAGGCAGCCTTTGAATCTGGCTTCTTTCACTCAGCTCGGTGGACTGGAGACTTACACCTGGTTGCATGGATCAGTAGTTTGTGCCTTTTCGCTGCTGAGTAGTATTCCCATGTGAGGGTGCACACAGTTTGATACCCTTTTAGTGGCTGAAGGACATTTGCATTATTTCCAGTTTGGGGCAAGTATGAATGCTGCTGCTATGAACTGTAAATATGCATGTTCAGGTTTGCACGAGCATACATTTTCATCACTGGGTTGTATGGTAAGCATATGATGAGGACATGAATCACTTTTTCAGAAACTGCCAGTCCATCTTCTGTAGTGACTGCACTGTTTTGTACTCCCATCAGCACCGATGAGAGCTCCCATCGCTCACATCCTTGCCGGCATTTGGCACTGGGTTTGGGTTTTTTGTTTGTTTTTAATTTTAGCCATTCTGGTGAGTGTGTAGTCCTTAAAATCTTTAAAAATTTTATGAATATATCAAAAATATCACATCATACAACTTCAATCTATATAATTTGTATTTGTCAATTACACTTAAATAAAGCTGGGAGGGAAGTTTATGAATGTAAAGAAATAAGGGTCTTTTTTTTAAAAAAAGGAAGAAGTTGGGGTCTTTAATAGTAAATAGTTTGTAAACTTATAATTATTTAAGCACCTACTACGTACCAGGCAGTATCTTAATCCTTCCAAAATCCCAGGGCAGAGTGATGGGAGGGGCAGCTGTCAGGGTCTGAAAGACTCAAATCTCAGCTCTGTTGTGGGCTTGCTGTGGAATGTTGGGCCCATAACTCAACTCCTCTGAGCCTCCATTTATTTATTGTAAACAGACTGAGCAATGCCCTGCTGAAAGTTTGGTGCAAAAACCAAACAAGACAATGCAGGCAAAGCTCCTGGCCCACAGGAGGGATTCAATAGCTGGGAGTTGTTAGTAGCTGTGCTCTGTGCAGCTGCATGCCTGAGATAATGGGTTCCAGCAGCAAGACCAGCTGTTTCTACCTTCAGAATATGTTCCAGGGGGGCCCTTCTTCACACCTCCCGCCTCTGACTCGCCGCCGCTCTGGGCCAAGCCACCGTCATCTCCGTCGGATGATCGCGAGGGCTGCTCTCCCTGCGCCTGCCCTCGCCCCCTGGTGGTCGTATTCCAAATCGCCAGCAAAGAAATTCCAGTCCAATTCAAGGTCCTGGTCGCAACCTCCAGCGGCATCACAGTCAGGAGGCCCTTCCCCCATGCCCCGCTCCTGCAGTCCGCCAGGTCTTTTGCGATCTGGCCCTTGACTGCCTCTCAGAGGCCGCCGCTTCCCTTGCCCGTGATCACATCTCTCTCTCAGCACGCGCCGCCTTCAGAACCTTTGCGCCTGCTGTTCCTTTAGCCTGGAAAGTCTCCCCCACCACCCGAAATCTGCGTGGCACACTCCGTCACTTGGCTCACGCCCTCCTTGAGGGGCTCCCTGTCTACCTGCCTTACCTAGAGCACCTTGCCACGCTGTCCCCTCACTCTGCTTCACTTTCTTAAATGCACACCCGCCTCACACTGCTTTCTCTAGTTCGTGTTTGTTTGACTAGTATATGTCTCCACCACTAAAAATTCGTGGAGGGCACGGGCTTTGTCTCTTGCCCATCACTGTTTCCCACCATTTGGCCCACAGTCCTAAGGACTATTGGAATGCATTGTGCAGCTCAGATACAGCAAGGAGATCGATCACCTTGTACTTACTAATCATTGCGTGGCTACACAAATACATTGACAAGGTCGCAGAACTGTCACGCTTTCCCCTCCCCCAGCACTGACCCTTTTTTTCATCTCTGTGACCCAGAACTTAGCACATAGCAAGTGCTTGAAAAATACCCTCTGGCCTGGAGTCACACCAGCTCTGTCAGGCCACCACAGTGCAGGTGCTATTTTCTTACCCATTGAGGGGACTGGCAGTCAGAGAGGTGATGTGTGAGAGGTCACATGGCACTTCTTGTGCACTCTCCGGATGCACACCTTTTCCTTTTCCTTACTGCTCCATGTCTGTCCCCTAGGACCCTGCTTCTTTTTGAAACTGGCCATGGTGTGTGAATTCACACCACAGAGATTAGTGAGTCAGCCCCTCTGCTCCTCATCCCCCCCAAAAAAGCTAGTGGTTAAACTTCACCAGCACACTGGGCAGGGAGCGTGAGTGAGACAGAGTGAGAAGTCAGCTCGCCTATCCACATCTTAAGCTTGCAACCCTCAAGGGTGGCTCAGACACCTTAGCCATCTTTCTCCCCTGCTAGGCCTCACACTTTGTCCGGAGCCATATGCAAATGGTGAGCTTCTGCAGGTAGAAGGCTACTTCTGCAGGTCGAAGGTGAGGGAGAGGGCACCTTCCTACTGATGCCCCTCTCTCCCTGCCTGAGCTGTGTACTGCCAAGCTGGAGCCACTTCTGCCTCTGAGTTTTTCTCCTCACACTCTCTCTCTGTGATTCTCTTATTTCCCATCTCTGCCATTCCCATCATGTCTCTTTATCTCTGGGAATATAAATAAGAGCTCACTTTCAATAAGCACTCACTAGTGCTTTCTATGTATCAGCTAATTTAATTCTCATACCAGCTCCCTTGTACAGTTGAGACTAGGGAAACACAGAGAGATTCAGCAAGTTACCCCAAATCACACAGCTGATGGGGAAGTGGGGAGGCTGACTAGATTCTCTGTGACCTTTCTGGGAAGCAACAGTAAACACATTGGGCTTAGAATTTTAAAACATGGGCTTGAGTCCTCGCTCTGTCACCTCCTTGTGACTCCATTCCCTAGGCCCACAGCTTCCTTCCTCATTCATAAAATGGGATGACCAACACGTGTCCTGTCTATTCATAAGCTTGTTTTGGGGTCAGAAGATACAATGGGTGTAAAAGGGCTTTGAAAATGGTGAAATTTGCTGAGCAAGTGGATTATTAGTATTTGGTTCTGTTTTCCAATTTTGACTTTCTCTCTTGCTCCTCAGAAGCATTCTTTGTCTGCCTTAGTTGTACCAGTGTGTGCAGTACCCAGCAGGCTCCCAAAGGCAGAGGCATGCAGGGACTTCTCCTCTGCCTCTGCCAGGCTCCTATTTCTCAAGCTTTTCAGGGAAATTATAGTCTCTCCCCTTCTGTTACTCTCATCAAGTACAGATGCAGAGGGCATGAGGGTTTGCCCTTACAGGGAACTAATGCTCAGATCAAGACCAGACCTCCACCAAGTACTCAAACACATCTTAGTCATTATAAAGGAGGCCAATTGGAAGTTATGCTTCACTTTATAGAAACTGGCAAGAGTAAACTTTTCAGAAATACATCCACTTCTGTGGAGTAAGGCAATAATTCCTGGCCTGACTTTACTTTTCTTTAAAACATTTTTAAAAATCTATTTCATGTTTTCATTAATAGATAGCACTTTCTTGGAAGTCTAATTTACAATAAAACGCACAGATCTTAAGTGCATGGACTGATGGATTTTTGCATATGTTTACCCACATAACCACCACTCATTCCAAGACCAGCGCTCAGACATGTCCAGCACCCTGGAGGGCTTCCTCATGCACCCTCCCAGTATTGATTTATTCTTGGTACAAAATTCAAAGGGTGCAAAGGATAAACTGAAAGTCTCCCTCCGTGGACTTCCTGCAGTTGAGGGGCTGGGCAAGGCCGTGAGTTACCGGAAGCAGAGTAGGTCCCAGTCAGGAGTGGAAAGGCTTAGCTGAGTAATCCAAATAAAAGTCCTCAGACGCATCAAGGCCGAAGAGTGTCGCCAGGGTGAGACGCAGCCAACAAGCAGAGCTTCAGAGCTACCAGGCTGCTAATGGAGTTAGGAACACGTTGGGAAGCACCAGGTCGTCACCAAGAGTGAAGCCAAAGTTCATTGGTCTCAGGGTGCACGTGTGGGGGATGCCGACCCGGTGTACAGGTTTGTGCGCCATCCCTATGGAGAACTGTTACAACAATGGCCCACAACAGACTTACCCCGAACCTGTGTGCATGTCCTTTGTGATATGACTTTGCTGCTTCTGCAATCATAAGACAGGATCTATCTCACCTCCCGTTGAATCTGGCTTGGCCTTGTGACTCTCTTTGACCACTACGGTGTGGCAGAAGTAATATTGTACAACTTCTGAGGCTGAGCTCCTGTACTCTCTTTTGGAATGTTTTTATCACCATGTGAAGAAGCCCAGCATGAGAGACCAAAGGGCGAGGACAGATTAGGCATTCCAGCTGTTTAGACCACCCAGCTGAGCCAAGCTGTCAGCAGACTGCAGCCATCTGACCAGCAGAGAACCACCCAGTCTTTTTCACAGAATTCTGAGAAACAATGGTTGTTGTTTTAAGTCACTAAGTTTTGGGATGGTTTGTTACATGGCAGCAGATAACTGGTACACCCTTTACCCTTTAAATTTGCTGCACAAGTCTACAAAGGGTCTCTTATTTTAGGCAAACTCAGAATTGTGAGACCCAGAATTACAAATATCTTATGTGTTAATAACTATATTCTCCAGAATTCCTTCATATGTACTATTTAATTTAATGCAGTGAGGAAGAGAAAGAGGGAATGTGGCATATCTCCATTAAACAGATGAGAAAACTGAGGCACAGAAAAATATGTGGCTGTCCCAGGATTACTCAGCAAGCCCATAGGGATGCTATTATGGACTGACTTATATCTGCCCCCCACCCCCAAATTCATATTTCAACCCTATATTTGTTTCAACCCCCATGTGACTATATTTGGAGACAGGGCCTTTGAAGAAGTAATTAAGGTTAAGTGAGGTCATAAGAGTGGGCCTTAATCCAGTAGGAGGGGTAGGGGTGTCCTTATAAAGAAAGGAAGAGGCATCAGGGATATACCCACGCAGGGAATAGGCCATGTGAGGACACAGCAAAAGGTGGCTACCTGCAAGGTGAGGAGAGAAGCCTCCGGAGAACCAAACCCTGCTGACACCTTGATCATGGCCACCCAGGCTCCAGGACTGAAACACGTTTCAGTTGTTTAAGAAGCCCAGTCTGTGGTGTTTGGGGTTAGGCAGCCCTAACAAACTGTATCAAACGAAAACTAATTCGATATTCAAATTTCAGACTACTTTCTCAGAAGGAATTTTCTTAAAACAACAAGATACCATTTCTTGCATGTCAGATTGGCGAAGATTTTTAAAAGATAAACTTAGCAGTAGTGAGGATGTGGAGAAATGGACTTTCTTAATCACCACTGGTGGGAGTCTAAAGTGGTATAACTTTCTAGAGGGAATTTGATAGTACTTATTAAAGCTTTTTAAAATGTACTTACCATTTCTTTATAATAACAAAATACTGGAAATGATGTATGGCAGATTATATTTTCTAAAGATGAAAGCACTGACATTTCCCATTTCCCATGCTCTTCTTACAGTATGATATTGGTAATCCTTCATTGAGAAGTAGTGTCTATTCCCTCTTTCTGAGCCTAGACAGACTGATGTAGTTGCTACAACAAATAGAATACAGTGGAAGTGAAGGTATGTGACTTCCAAGGCTAAGCCATAAGAGGCATTCAGTTTATTAGCCTTCTGGATAAACTCACACTGTAAAAGCCAGCTGCCATGTCATGAGGTCACTCAAGCAGCTGTGTAGAGCGGTCCAGGTGGAGAGGAACTGAGGCGCCCAGCCTACAGCCAGCACCAACTTGCTAGCTATATAAGTGAATAATGATCTTAGAAATGGATCCTCCAGTCCCAGTTGAGCCTTCAGATGACCACAGCCCCAGCCAACATCTCACTACAGCCTCATGAAAAGTCCTCACAGTTCTTGTCCCAAGCTAAGTCATTCTCAAATTTCTGATTAACAGAAATCCTAAGAGAAAATAAATATTTATTGGTATTTTATGTTGCTATGTTGTGGGGTAATTTGTTATACAGCCATATATAATTAATACACAACCTATATGTCTGTCAATAGAGAGCTATTTAAATATATAATAGCACATGCATATAATGAAATCCTTTGCAGCTGTTTAAAAAAAATGAGGAAACTATGTACTTACATGGAAAGTTCTCAAAGATAACTTGTTAAGTGAAAAATGCAAAGTGCAGAATAGTATGTAGAGGATACTACCATTTGTGAAAAAATTATGTTATGCGTATACATAAAGAGATGTATATATGGTACATATACATCCATAGAAAAAACACAGAAAAATACATAAAGAGAGAGATGTGTATATGTGCCTATACATTTGTAGAAAAAACACCTGAATTTTATATATGTGTGTATATATACATGCATGCATATATATCTATGTGCAAAATATCTCTGGTAAGAAAATAAGACTTCAGTAATAGTGACTGCCTCTGGGTGTAAAGCTGGGTACCTAGAACAGAGGTGGGGAGATACCTTTGAAATTTTGAACCTTGTGAATATATTATTGCCTCAAAAATAAATAAAATTTGAAAGTTTCAAATAGTGCTTTCTCTTCAACTCAGAAATTTCACTTCTAGGAATTTATGCTTGGTAAATAATCATGACAAAGATTTAACTATAAGGATGTTGTCACAGCTTCCTTTAATACCATGAAAATGTTTTTTAAAAAATGAAACTAATTATTCAACAATAGGAAGTTTGTTGACTAGTTTATGGCACTCTCATATTCTGCCTCCATCAAAGATGACAAAGCAGGAAACAATTCAATGTACAGCGAATTGTTCATGATATAGAAATTGATCAGGAGTTATGAAGTGGTATGGCAGGATCTTTAAAGTAAATTTAACTATATAAATGTAGGTAGAGATCACAATAAGTTATCACTTCATACCAGTTAGGGTGGCCACTATCCAAAAAATAAGAAACAACAAATGCTGGTGAGGATGTGGAGAAAGGGGAACCCTCCTACACTGTTGGTGGAAATGTAAATTGGTTCAACCGCTGTGGAAAGCAATATGGAGGTTCCTCAAAAAACTAAAAATAGAAATACCATTTGACCCAGTAATTTCATTCCTAGGAATTTACCCAAAGAAAACAAGATCGCTGATTCAAAAAAACATATGCACCCCCATGTTTACTGCTGCAGTATTTACAATAGCCAAGATAGGGAAGCAACCTAAGTGTCCATCAGTAGATGAATGGATAAAGAACATGTGGTACATATACGCAATAGAATACTACTCAGCCATAAGAAACACATCCTACCATTTGCAACAGCATGGATGGAGCTGGAGGACATTATGTTCAGTGAAATAAGCCAGGCGGAAAAAGACAAATACCAAATGATTTCCCTCATTGGTGGAGTATAACAATGAAGCAAAACTGAAGGAACAAATAGCAGCAGACTCACAGACTCCAAATAGGAACTAGTGGTTACCAAAGGGGAGGAGTGTGGAAGGGCGGGTGGGGAGGGAGGGAGAAGGGGATTGAGGGGTACTATGTTTAGTACACATGGTGTGGGGGATCACGGGGAAGACAGTGTGGCACAGAGAAGGCAAATAGTGAATCTGTGCCATCTTGCTACACTGATGGACAGTGACTGCATTGGGGTAAGGGTGGGGACTTGATAGTATGGGTGAAGGTAGTAACCACATTGTTTTTTAGTGTGAAACCTTCACAAGAGTGTATATCAATAATACCTTAATAAAAATAAAAAAAGACATATGCACCCCTATGTTTATTGCTGCACTATTTACGATAGCCAAGATATGGAAACAACCTAAGTGTCCATCAGTAGATCAATGGATAAAGAAGATGTGGTACATATACACAATGGAATATTACTCAGCCATAAGAAGAAAACAAATCCTACCATTTGCAACAACATGGATGGAGCTAGAGGGTATTATTCTCAGTGAAATAAGTCAGGTGGAGAAAGACAAACACCAAATGATTTCATTTATTTGTGGAGTATAACAACAAAGTGAAACAAAAGTAACAAAAAAAGCAGTAGACTCATAAACACTGAGAAGGGACTAGTGGTTACCAAAGGGGAGCGGTGGGGGAGGGAGGGAGGGAGAAGGAAATTAAGGGGCACTATAATTTGCAATCAAAACATAGTTCATTGGGACGATAGTACAGAATGTAGAGTATAATTAATGACTCCATAACACCTTACTATGTTGATAGACAGTGACCACAATGGAGGGGGTGAGGGCTTGATAATAAGGGTGAGTGTTGAACCACTGCTTTGTGTATTTGAAACCATCATAAGATTGTATATCAGTGAAATTTTAATAATAAAAAAATAAGTCAGTCACACAGCAAAACTAAATAAGTAAAAAAAAGACTTAAGGGTTAAAAAAAAAAGCCATGGGATGTAATGTACAGCATGGTGATTTTAATATCTACTGTATTGCATACTCAAAAGTTGCTGAAAAAGTAGCTCTTAAAAGCTCTCATCACAAGAAAAAAAATTCTGGAACTGTGTGTGGTGATGGATGTTAACTAGTGGGATTGTGGAGACATTTTGCAATATATACAAATATTGGATCATTATGTTGTACACTTGAAACTAATATAATGTTGTATGCTGGTCCCTCCATCACCATTCATACAAATAAATAAATAATACCTCAAATAAATAAATGAAAATAAAAAATAAATAAATGTAGGTAGAGATGTAGATTAAGATACACCAGCAGATACAGATACAGAAACCCAAATATTAACACTGATTATTTCTGGGAGGTCTGATTTTTGTTAATTTTGTTTTCTTCTTTTTCATCTGTGTTTCAACAATAAACACATACTACTTTTGTAAAACACAAATGCTAAAAGTTTGTCTCTCTTCTTTCAAAGAGCCACACATGATCCTATAAATAGCAACTCTGGGTAGAGATTTTCAAACTTTGTTTTTAAAAAGGACAGTTTTTCAATAACAAAAATCACCTTTATTGTTGGGTAAAAAGGGCCACACATCCTATCCTAAGAAGTCTCAGCATTTTGGTTATAGCATTGACCAGTGACCCCCCTCCCAACCTGCTGGGCAGTGGGGTCCACCTCCAGAGGCTGTGCCCCCAGACTACCCTGACTGAAACTGCCAGGCAGGGGAGGCTCCAGAATTTAGAGGAAGGTGGTCATCTTTGAGGAATGGTCTTGCGACCAGTCTCCAACCTGCATTTCCAAAGCTGCGCACTGTTTCCACCTTACATCGTAGGTTAAAAATCTCCCAAGTGTTGCATCTACCTACCACTTCAGCATTTTATTAAACATAATAATAATAATAATAATAATAATAATAATAATAATAATAATAAGGGAGAAATGTGGGATTCACATATAAATCAAGTATAAAAATCAAATGAATATTCATATTTGACCTGATTGTTTATAACTATAAACATAATGCGTGATCAAAACCGAAAGCTTCTGTGATGACTGCCCTTGTACTGTTCACCGTGTAAGAACTTATTCACTATGTAAGAATTTGTTCACCATGTAAGAACTTGTTCGTTATGCTTCAGAAGATTGGAGACTGACGAAAATTGGGCTTGGGGTGGATTAATGATTGCGCATTGAGCATTGAGTCCCCTATACAGAATTTTATTGTTGTTAACAACCATTTGATCAATAAATATGAGAGATGCCCTCTCAAAAAACAAAAAAAAATCTCCCAAGTGTTGTGGGCTGAATTGTGTCACCCGAATTCATATACTGAAATTCTAACACCCCATCACCTCAGAATATGACTGTCTTTGGAGATAGGGCCTTTAAAGAGGCAATTAAGATAAAATAAGGTAATGCCTCCAGAACTCAGAGAAAATAAATTTCTGTTATTAAGCCACCCTAACAGTGGTACTTTGTTATGGCAGCCTGAGAAAATACACTTCATTTCCTAGAGAGAGACTTTCACACAAGATTGAGAAAATGTCCACTGTTCACAGCAAAGACTATTATCTTCGGGAGGTGACTCTGAGGTATGGAGCTGATTACTGGGGCCTTGGGTACCCCTGCCCCTTAGATGTTACCACTGCAGGCTGCACATTAGCATGACCTTTCCAGCAGATGGAGGTCAAGAAATAACCTCAGCATCCATCCAGCCTGAGGAAGGGCCTAGGACTTGGCGGGCCATGTGCCTCCAAGTGTCTGTCAAAACTGCAGTCCCAGGTAGAGCTGCAGCCTGTCATGCAGTCCTGTGAGCAGACTATTTGGGACCCTGACACTCCTCTCAGAGGGGGCCTTCCTGCCTCCCCTCCCAGGCCCTCCCACCATCTCTAACCCCAGAGATTCTGGCTGCAAAGATTCACCCCCACCATCAGACTCTGGAGAATGGTTGCTGGTCTGGAGGGAATGTACTGTCTCCACAGCCCCAGGGCTACCATTTGTGGAGTTTAAAGACCCTGGTCATTCTTACCCTCAAGAGGCCACATCCCTCGAATGTATTCAAATGTAGTCACATGCCACATCACATAATTTACATAAACTATAGGAGCTGAGTTATAACTGTCTAGTTAACATTTTAACATTCAAACATTTCATCCTTACAATATATTTGTCTAATTTTGGAGCCAGTCAGTCTCAGCTTGACTCAGGTGTTTCCGTGGATGTTTGAAAAGCTGGCTGGTCCAGGCACCACTGCTATGGAGCCAGCTGTGGGTGCCCTCTGGCACCCCTTCCAAGGAGGTCCAGTGTATACTGGGTATGCCCCACCCAAGAGGAGCCCTCCCAGCACCAACGTCCAGGTGCAGTGCTTCCTGGGGCCGTAGGGTAGGAGGAGTGAGCGATGCTTTTCCAAGCAATAGTAAATATTTACTGTTTATTTATTTACCTCCTCCTCCTCTCTAAACTTGCTCCTTGGCTAGCTCACACTTTCTCTTGCTTCCTACAGATTTCCTACTAGGCCAGCAAAGCCAAGGCCTAGGACGTCCTGAGCCGCATAGAATCCAAACTTCCTCCCCATTACAGAGGTGAAAAAATTGGGGCCCAGAGAAAGAAGGGCCTCCTACGGGAGCACCTGGCATTTCTGTGGAATTTGAATGTGGAACTCTGCCCTAGTTGGAGACTGAGATTTTGAGATTGCTTAGGAGGAATCCTTGAAGCAGAGTGCTTCCACCCTTCTCAGACCAGTCGAACTCCTAGGTTTGTTTGCATCCCAGGTCAGTGGCTGACACCCTGTCCCCACCCCTGCTTTGCTGTCTCTTTCTCTCCACCACACCTGCTGCAGCCTTGAGGAAGGCTGGAGCTTTGCCCCAGGTGCTGAGAGTCTAGGGTTGCCAGATACAGAACAGGATGCCCGGGTCAATTTGAATTTCAAATAAACAAATATATATATATATAATTTTTTTAGTATAAGGATAGCCCCAATATTTTTATCGGAAATGTAAATTTACCTGGGTGTCCTGTGTTTTTATTTACTAAAGCTGGCCCTACTCTGAGTGTCCTCTTCCATTTGGGTCAGGCCCTTTGCCCTGCAGCTGTGAGTTCTGCCACCTCAACAGTGCGTGAGTCACATGGGTGGTGGACCTCCAGGCAAATGTTTCTGAACGGAACAGCATCATGGTTTGGGGGAATCCCCCCTCTGTCCCCATAAGGCATGTGTTGTCAAAGCAGAAACGCTGTAACAACGCCTGTGAGAGGAAAACAGAAGAGGCCACAGGAGTTCGCAGTGCCTTAGGGAGGCCCAGCCACGCTTGCGCAGCAAAGGCGGCTTTAACTAGACTCTTGCTCTTCCCTTCTCAGAGAGGAACAAATTGTTGTGAGAATCTCAGGGATACTGGAGCTCCAACCTTCCTCTGGGGCTCTGATAGTCTTCCTTCCCTGCCTTTCTGTGAAGAGGTCTACTGGGAAGAGTGGGCTTGTGGGCTGGGCAGGTTGCTTGAGTGAGGGTTAGTGACTGGATCTTTGTCCTGAATCATTGTAGGGACTATAGGAAGTAATGAAAACAGAATGCTTGGCGCACAGTAAGCACTTAACATCAATGGTTGCTATTGTTATAATACTGTGCGGACTTCTACTTTACCACAAGCCAGTGGGTCTCCTTTGGAAGGCCTGTGCTCAGGTCTCTGAGCTCCCACAGATGGTCCTCAAGAAGCTTTGGGAATTTACCCTAAGAATGCAGGAGCCCAGTTTCAAAAAGACATGTGCACCCCTATGTTTATCGCAGCACTATTTACAATAGCCAAGATATGGAAGCAACCTAAGTGTCCATCAGTAGATGAATGGATAAAGAAGATGTGGTACATATACACAATGGAATATTATTCAGCCATAAGAAGAAAACAAATCCTACCATTTGCAACAACATGGATGGAGCTAGAGGGTATTACACTCAATGAAATAAGCCAGGCGGAGAAAGACAAGTACCAAATGATTTCACTCATCTGTGGAGTATAAGGACAAAGAAAAAACTGAAGGAACAGAACAGCAGCAGACTCACAGAACCCAAGAATGGACGAACAGTTACCAAAGGGAAAGGGACTGGGGACGATGGGTGGGAAGGGAGGGATAAGGGGGGAAAAGAGGCATTACGATTAGCACACATAATGTAGTGGGGGCACGGGGAGGGCTGTACAACACAGAGAAGACAAGTAGTGACTCTATAGCATCTTACTATGCAGATGGACAGCGACTGTAATGGGGTATGTTGGGGGGACTTGATGATGGGGGGAGTCTAGTAAACAATGTTGCTCATGTAATTGTAGATTAATGATACCAAAATAAAAAGAAATTTAAAAAAAGAAGAAGCTTTGGGCCTCCAAAATGGGCACATCCCCTGGACTGGAATTGTCATTAATTTGGTATCACCTGTTGCTTCTTGATTTGGGTTGGGTTTTCAGTAGCCCAGCAGAGCCCTGAGGAAGAAGGACTCAGAAGAGGTTGGCTTTGGGAGCTGAGGAAGTCAGTCTTCTGTCCGGGGTGTCCCTGAGGGAGGGCAGGCCACATTTTGTGCACATGTGACTATTCGTGGGGGCGGTACGGGAGACTCAGGGCTATGTCCCTGGAGGAGGAAGAAAGGAGGGGGTCTGGGAAAGAACCTGCAAAACACGTGCCACATTTCTTCTTCTGGAATGTCCACTATCGGGCCCCAACAAATAAATTTTGGTTGGTACTGAGGTGGGTAGGCCCCTGAAGTTGAACCATCTCCCTCTAACACCTGACTCTGCAAGGCCCTGGGGTTGGGACACCCTGGCTTCTTAGAAAGAAACTGAAAGCCCTTAGGAGAAACTCCACCACTTCCCCTTCCTCAGTAAGAGGAACTTGGAGTTGCCCTGACAGGAAAGTCTTGGTGGGGCTTCTCGGAAGCTACCGCTGCTGTTCTACTGAGGAAAACCGCAGGCTGGGAGCCAGGCCAGGGCCTGGTAGAGAACCAGCCATTGATAGTCATGGCCTTTAGCTAGGCCCATGAGCACAATTGGGGAGCTGCCAACGCCCCCTCTTCAGCACCACCTGCCACCTCTCCTCTGGGGAGTCTTCACACGGCTTGCTCTCAGCTACCCAGGGTCCCCTTCCTAAGACCCACCAGCTCCCTAACGTGTGTCAGTGCACTAGATTCCATGCTCTATTCACCACCCACCAAAGCTCATCCATCCCCTCAGAAAGCCACTGCCTCTCTAGCAGGGGCAGCTGGGCACAGGGAACTGCGTGTTGGGGTAGGCCACACCCGCCGAGCTGTCTCAGATGGCCTAGTGAGCAGATGCCTGACTTAACCATGGCTGCTATTTGCTTCATTCATTTCTAGACTGGACACAGGCTCCTCTCTAGAGCTGGGGGGTGCCACTCCCCTTCTCAGATCCCAAGGCAGCCACTGCAGCGAGACAGAACACAGGGACAAACCCCATGCAAGGCCCAGCCCTAGAGGCTGAGGCCCTCGGGTCCTAAGCTTTAGTACAAATGTGTCAGTACGGTATGGCTCTCCCCTGCTGAAAACCTCCCATGGCTCCCCACTACCCGCAGGGACAGGGTCCATACTCTGTGATCTGTGCACTGGACCTTGTCAGGGTCCCAACTCTCCTCTCCAGCTCCTCCTCTGGGCTGTGCTTTGATGAGCCTCCGCAGCCTCCTTCGCGGAAACATCTCCTGTTTACATGGTAAGACCGAGCAGATTTCCTGGAGGAAGTCTTCCTGGTCCAGCCCCAGTCCAGATGGGCTAGCGGCTGCCTCTGTGACCTCCCTGGGTGCACGCTTCCCAGGACCCTAGCCACCTCACCTTGTAATTGCCGAGTCTCTTGACCATCGCCCAGCTTGTAGGATCCTGGGCACAGCCAACTGTGAGCTTGGCATATTTCAATGAACATTTGGTGAGGGAATACATTAATAAATGAGTGAATTTAGTACTATCTGCCAGGCCATGTGGCTGAGAACCCCACATGCCCACAGGCACAGACATCCACGTGTGAATGTGTACACCCACGTGCAGTGGGAGGAGACATGTGAATGCCTGTCATGGTGTCCTTAAGATGTGTGTCTGTGGGTCCCTGCATTTATCTGCCAGTATCACGCTTGGTGTCCTTCTGGCCAGCAGGTGGCGATGTGCCCCTCTGTGGTATTGGTCCATCCAGCCTGCCGGCCTGCGGAGGGCTGTCATCACTGGAGGGGCCTCAGCAGGCGCCCAGAGCCCGCCTCCCTCATCCCACAGAGGTACCAAGGCTATCTGGGTCTCTTGGGGAATGAGTCTGGACTTCCAACTGAGCTTCCAGGGATCTGATGCTGAAGTGCCCAAACTGCAGTTCACGCACGTCTGTAGCACTCTGTATGCCCAGTGCCAAGCTGGACCCTACAGGAAAAGTTAAAGTCGAAGCAGCTGCAGAATATAGAGGTTAAAACAAAAGCATGGCGTCCCAGCTCTGCCTCTGGCTGGCTGTGTGACCTTGGGGAAATCCCTTAATCTCTCTGAGCTCCTTTCTTTGTTGAGTGGAAATCATGGCCATCTGTAAAATGAAGAAATCACTGTAAAACATGGACCAGAGTGGGGCTGTACTGTAAAACAGTGGTTCTCAAACTGTAGCCCTGGAGGGCTTGTTAGAGCACAGGTGGCTGGGTCCCAGCTTCAGAGTTTCAGATTCAGGAGGTCTGGGGTGGGGCCTATGAATTTTGCATTTCTAACAAGTTCCTAGGTAATGCTGATGCTGGTGGTACGAGGTCTTGAGAACCCCTGGATACAGGATATTCACAGTAAGGGGGGTGATACACAAGATTATACACACGGCACAAAGGTAGCAGGCCTCTGGTGAGATACAATGGAAACAGAAGAGATGGAGGGGTCCACACCAAGGGCTGCAGGGGCCCAAGGAGGGGGACTCAGCCCCGTGGCCTGGGTGGTTGGAGGGGAAGAAGGGGTGCCTGTGGACCTGGCTCTCCTCTCTCCTGCCACAGCTCTCAGCCCCAATCCTCCCCAGCTCCCTACTGCCCCAAGAGGTGAACCCAGGGGCCTGCTGGCTGGCTGGCCGGCTGGCCGGTGTGGCACCAGGCCTGCCTGACCCACAAGGCTGCTGCTTTTCCTGGGAAGGGATGGGTTGGTTGATTCTCTGCTCCCAGCTAGGCCTCCGCTGTGCTGCTTCCTCAGCTTCTGGGAACTCACATTCCCTTTCTCTTTCTTTTTTAATACTGCTTTTTAATCAAATTATCATAAAGGCAGTGGACGTCCATCTTAGAACATCAATACAATGCAAAAAAGTGTAAAGAAGAAAATAGCAATCCAAGACTCAGTCATTCAGAGATAATGTCTATTTCTTTCCTTGTATATATGTCTCAGGCACAATATATATCCACTTGACATTGCACAATAAATGTTGTTTTTTCACATTCAAACTCTTGGGAAACACGAATTGAAGGGCAGTGTAATAATCTAAGGGAAGGTCTTGATACATTAGGTACTGCCTGCATTTCAGGTGACTTCCCCAGGGGAACTTTCTGGGAAGGGACTCACTGGGTCAAAGGGCATAGAAAGTTTTAAAATTCTTGGTACATGTGGACAAAGGGCTTTTCAAAACCATTGTTTGAGTCCTACCCAAGGTGGGAGGGGAAAAAGCAGCTGCTAGGCCCAATTCACAACACCTGACATGAATGGAAGAGGCCCAAGCAGCCACAGGGAGGCAAGGAGGGCCCAGCACTGTCCAGCCCTGACATCACCCCAGGCAGTGTCATGTCCCATGCCATGCTCCAGGAAACCGATGTGGGTACCTCTGGCCAGACATGGCCAGTGCAGAGCTGCCCCCCCTGCGCTTGGAGCCAAGGGTTGCTTTTAACCCCTCATTTTCTCTCATACCTCATATCCATCCAGTTGACCTGCAAGTACTTCTGGGACTACTTTCAAAGCATCCTGAATGTGACCATTTCTCCCCAGTCCACCACCACCAACCTGGCCCATCTCTGCCTGGATGTTCTTAGTAGCTCCTTCATTGTCTTCCCCCATTAGAGTCTTCTCCATAGCAGCCAGAGAGATCCTTTTAAAACCTAGGTTGAATCAGGTCAGTCCTCAGCTCAAAACCCTCCAATGGCTCCCATCTCACCAAGGGTAAAAACAAAGACTTTACTATGACCTACAGGCCTTTAGGATCTGTGCCTCCCCCACATCACCTCCTTGACACCACCTCCTACCACTCCCTCCCTTACCTACTCAGTTTTCTGAAGTGCTTCACAACACCCCAGACACACTCCTGCCTCAGGACCTTTGCACTTACTATTTCCTCTACCTGGTATATTTCCTCAGATATCCACAGGCCCCCCTCGGCTCAAATGTTATCTCAAAAAATAAAAAACCCACAAGTAAATATGGCCCATTTTGGAAAGGCCCTTCCAGACCACCCTGTCTAAAATAACATCCTGGCCATTTTCATTCTCTTACCCTGTGTCATGTTCCTTCAGAAGCATTGCTCACTTTTTGATTATTGTCTGTTTTCTTACTGGAAGAAAACCTCCATGAAGGCACTACTCTTTGCCTGTTTTGTATCCACAGCACCTGATGAACTGGCTGACACATAGCTGGTGCTCAGCAAACCTGTTGAGTGGACAATTAAGTGAAAGATTTCACCATCTGGGGATGTATGTGGTTTCTCCTCCAGACTCTATGTTGCTGCCTCTAAGTCACCAGCTTGAACACAGTGCCTAGCATACGTAGTGTTTACTGCACAGACGGACACACACGGGGAAGAAGGCCATCGAGGCAGGGCATGAGAGGCTGCCGCACGGGGATTGGGAAACTGGAATTCCACAGAAGCCCCTGCCACTCAGTCACTGAGGCCTTAGGAAAGTCACTTCACCTCTTTGAACCTTGGCTTTGTCATCCATAAAACGGCATGATGATACCTGTGCTGCCAGCGTCACAGGGCTGTTGTGACAATTAAATGACAGATGTAGGTCAGCAAAGCACAAAGGCAGCTCCACTCAAGCTGCAGGTCCTCTGTGAGGCTCTGCCCAGTACCCCTCATCCCACCAACCTCTCCTCTCACTGAAAGCCCTGCATAGGTGTGTGTGGCATGAGCCCTACAGGTGTTTTCATGCACGGTTCATTTAGAAGACTGCCCGCTGCTGAGACTGCATGCCCTTGAGATCAGGACCAGGTCTCACCATTGCATCCACCCACTTGGCACTGTGCCTGACATCTGGGCCATACCCCTTGGACATTCGATTACTGACCAACAGATACATTCATTGAAGGCTATAGATGTGTTACTATGATACGAGTAAATAAGGGTGGGGATTTCAGACCCAGACAGAGGCCTGGGTGAGGCAAGTCAGCTAGGGGCTCTTCGGGATCTGGGGCAGGCTGGCCTGCTGGGCCTTAAGTGCCCCAACCTGACAGGAAGGGAGGGAAGTACTGATGGCCCAGCCACATCCACTCTGAGACAAGGCTGGCCAGTTGCCTCCCAGACATCTGCCACAGCGGCCACATCTTCTGGGCTGTGGGGCAGAGGCCTGGCTACCCACCTGCATTCCTCGCTGTGTACCCATGATCTCATCCCGGCCCTGCAGCCGCCCACGGGGCAGGAGGCTTTGCCCCACTTTGCAGATGATGGAATGGAAGCTCAAGGAGATGACCCCCGGGCTGGTCATCTTGCCTGGGCTCAGGCAGACACTCGGGGGACCCAAGGCTCTAACAGCGCAGGTGGAATGTGCTCATAGAGGCCACTTCACGCTGTCTAGTAGGACTTAAAAAGCTCCATCGAAACCATGCACACACTTAATAAACTCTGGGCAACTAGTTAACTGACTTTCCCTGGGGCTGCCCAGGGGGCATCCAGCCAGGCCCAGCTGCCTTCCCTCTACAAACTCAGCGCCCAGACGGGGACTAGCTGAGGAACAGGCCCCGCACGGGAGGGGCACGGGACGCAGTCAGCGAAACTCCTTTTAGGAAGGAAACCTCAGAGCAAGGTTGAGAAACCAGCGTCTTGCCAAGGCCTAGGGGTGGGGGAGGCCAGGTGAGCCGACTCAGTCCTCAGGAATGGGTGGGGTCTCGAGGGGAGGCAGGCACTCCTCCCACCCCAGCCCAGGGTCCTGTTCCATCTTTATTGTGGAGTTTCCTGGCGACAGGCAGTGACCTGTCGGCCGCCCGCCCCTGTGGGAAGCAGCTTGGCGTGGCCCTCACCATCTCATTAGTAGTGATTCACCCAGGACTCACCTGGCTGGCTGTCAGAGACCTGCCATGCTGCCCGCCGGAACCAGCTTGGCTGGCACCCTTCGGGAAGCAGACACCTCATTTCTTCAGGTCTGTCCTCCCTGAAGCCCAGGGCAGAGCTTGCTTGGCACACAGTCAGAACTCTGAATTCATTCATTCCACCAACAGATATTTATTGAGCACCTACCGTATGCCAGGCACTGTGCTTGGTGCTGGGGATACAGAGTGAATCAGGAAGACCCAAATCCCTGTGCTCTTGAAGTCACAGTTTCATGCGGAAAGACAGACAGTAAACAAATAAATAGGTGAATCATACAAGCTCTTGAAGATGGTAGCGCTATGGAGAAAAAGCAGAGAAGGGCGTGAGATGGGGTTTGCAAATTTTAAATAGGGTGTTCGGATGGACCTTTCTGAGAAAGTGATATTTGAGCAAAATCTGATGAAGATAAAGATGAACAAAGGAGCCGTTACAGATAAAGGAGGAAAAAAGGATACTGGTGAACAGCAAATGCAAAGGGCCTGGGGTAGGGATATGGGTGAGGAGGTCATATTTAAGAAATGATGAGGAGACCAGGGTAGCTGAAGCAGAGCTGGCAAAGGAAAGAGCAGTGGAAGAAAGGGTCAAAGAGGTGGTGGGGGCAGGGGTAGTCCAGAATGTACAGGGTCTTACAGGCCTTTATAAGAACTCTGGCTTTTACTCAGCTGAATTCTGTCAAAATGCTCCAAAATCCCTCCCTTGAATCCAAGACCAGCTCCCCAGGCTTCTTCTGCCTGTAGCAGAACTCAGAGAGCTGAGTCAAGAGTCAGGGGTGTTTTCACTGAGAGTCTGGAAGGATGAGTTTGCTGACAAAGGGTTGCTGCCTGTGGATAATGTATAAAGAGAAACATGCCTGTTTGGGAAACAAGCGCCTACTGCAGAGGGGTGTTGTTGGGAGAGGAGAAGGGAGTAGAGCCTGAAAAAGAAAGGTGGGGCCAGGAGAAGACAGTCTTGCCCAGCTGCCCCCACCGCAAGCCCGTCCCAGACTCATCTGCGACATACCTCAGCTGACACTGCACCAGCCTCCACCTCAGCTCTGGGCTACTGCACACGCTGCCCTTCCGCCTGGGAATGCTCGCTCCCTGACCTCCCGCTCATCTTCCACAAAGTGGTTCCTGAGTCCCCAGAGCAGGTGCTCCTCCCGTGGGCCCAGCAGCCCCCACTGAAGCATTTTCATGCTGGGTTTTATCTGCCCACTGAGGGGTCTCGCTTCTCCCTGAATCACACTGGAGTTAGCTCACCTTTACATCCTCCGAGACTGACACAGAGTAGGTGCTGAAGCAGCTCAGTGGGATGAACGAATGCTCGCTAGGACGTGGATCCCTGAGTTTCAGAACAGAGTGACAAAATCAGATGCACATTTTAGGAAGATGACTTGACTCAGTGTGTTGGGGGTGAGAGGGATTGGAGGAGGCGGACAGCTAAGAGGCTCCTGTAATAGTCCAAGCAGGGGCAAGAGAGAAGGCAGAAAGGACACACTCGGGATGCCAGCTGCTGGGAGTGAGAGGAGAAGGCAGATCTAGGAGCAGTTAAGGGACATCAGTAGGACATCAACACTGGTCCTGGGGGTGATGCAGAAGAGGGAGTAAAGGATGGGGTCCAACTTTTCCCCTTTTATATTGTGTCCTTCACTCTGTCTTGCCCATGAACAGATACCACTTCCTCAGACACAGGATAGCATGGTAGTTTAGAGTCTGACTCTCGGTTCAAATCTCATCTGTACCACATCCTTGCTATGTGACATTGGGCAGGTTCACTCAACCTCTCCATTCCTCAGTTTACCCATCTGTAAGGCAAAGATGACAACTGAGAATTAGTTACCGCTTTTCATTGATTCTACAATTCCCATTGTAACACTTCTGAGTCTTTAAATCAATGGCATGTCATGGGTTAATTGGCAACATTCTTTAGTGATACACAGATAATAGTGTATCTGAAGACTGATGGAGATTTGATGAAACACAAAACTATGTGGAGAAACCAGTATCTGGCATTTTGTAAGAACTGAATAAATGTTAGCTGTTATTGCTACTGTCATTTTTTGCTTCCTGGAGTTCTGTTCATCATACAAGGTAACAAATGCCCCCTCAGAATAAAGAGAATTCATAAATAGGTATAAAGGTGAAAAAACTGTAGTAATTTCCCCCAAGAAACACCCAAAACCTAATGCTTCCTTTGAAAGATTTCATAGAATTCTGCCAAAGTTCCAGAGAAAACTTTAAAAATTCCTCTTTTACAATGGGGACCAGAGCTCCTGGCTCCCTGACCGGCAGGGGGAACCAGGGCATGTCCCCAGATGACTTCGGGGGCGTTCCTTGTGTCCTTGTGAATTTCCCTGAGTCACCATTACTCATGGCCCACAGTCAGAGTGCTGCTACCTTCTGACCAGGAGACTGATGCCCTGGGATCAAGGGCTGTCCGCAAATAAAAGTGCGATTATAGAGTGTTCCGCACAGGCTGTAAACTGTCTCCAGCACAGGGGAGCAGGGCGACCCTCACTGGCGTCTTATTTTCAGCCTCCCGGGCTGTGTTCCTGCCTACTGACTTGGCAAATCCTGGGCGACTCGCCTTGTTTTCTCTCCTCACTTAAATACATGTCTGGAAAAAGCCTCCACCCCCACAGACCCTGCTGTGTGTGGAAACGGTGACAAGCCTGGAGGAGGAGGAGAAACTCAGCGGCTCATTCCTGGAGCCTCCCTCTCAACGAGGGGGAGAAGAGTTGGCACAAGTGGGCGCCCTTAGGCCCAGCTGCTGGGGTCACTGACACACCCAGGCCAGTCCTGCATCCCTTCAGGTTCAGCCGGGGCCCCTACCCAGCTCTGTCTGAGTTGACAAGAGACCGGCTCAGCCACCCTCACCGCGTCAGGCTCACACACAAGTCTCTGGCGGCAGGGGCGGGCTCGTGCCTGGCGCTGGGAAGCAGACACAGGAATCTGACCACACACAGGCAGCGTGCACGTGCTGGACTGCTAGGGGGCAGACGAAAGTAGCTCCCATAGCCCTCAGCCAACGTGTCTGCTCCTGTGAGCTCACCACTGGCTGAGAGGCAGGACAAGGGTACCCAGGACACCCTTCCAGGGAAAATGAGGGACTAAGCAGTCAGTGGAGGGTCCCCTGGGAGGCCCTTCGGACAGGACAACTGCCCTCTCTCTTGGCCCCCTGGTGTCAGGCCAGTCTACTTCTACTGCCACAGCCCACTCCTCTGCTCTCAGTCTGGCGGCATCTTCATTCCAGAATGCTTAATCTACAGCAAATCTGTCCATTCAGGAGTTCCACTGAGCCTCTTCTCTGGGTTGGGGTGCATGCCAGGACGGTTTCAGAGCCACAGGACACCCCATCCCATCCCTCCCATTTGCACTGGGAAGACAGAATTAACAGAGGAATGAAGGCCTCCTCCCAAGCTCAAGAGCCGCAGGAGTCCAAGAAAAATAGGGGTGACATCAAGGGGGAGCTGGAAGCAATGGCTCTCTCCATCAGGTGTGCCATGTTTTGATCAGAAACACCAACACTGGTCCCGGGCACTTTGCAAATGTAGCTTCAAGCCTCTGCCTCTGTGGCAAGCGCTGCTCCCCAACCTTGCCCGCTCCACACCAGTATGGAAATGAGCTGTTGCTTAGTCTGTCTTGTCCATTAAAGTATGACTTTCTGAAGCCAGGGTTGTGTCTAATTCATCCTTAATCACCTGCCTTGATCCAGGACATAGCAGCACATAGTAGGGCTGGCACACAGTAGGTGTATCATGGACACTTGTTGAATGAAAGCACCTGTACTCGGTGCCAGCACTGTGTGGTACCTCACTTATGCCTACGTCAACCAGGGAGACAGGCATTATCTTTCCCACTTACCATGCCCATTTTAAAGATGAGCAGACTGAGGCTCAGGGAGGTTCAACCTTATCTGTGGTCTCACAGCTAACAAGTAGCAGACCTGGGCTTGTAACCAAGGTCTATCAGACCCCAGACCCTGTGCCCTTGTCACTGTATCATGCCACAGGCTTGAAGGTGCTTGACAAAGCCCCTGGCACACAGGCACTGCTTAATAAACAGTTGCTATTTGATAAACAATACCACCTCACAACAATTCATCAAGGTTGCGCTTCTATGCTTGTTTTAAAAATATGGAAACTGGGGCTCAGAGAGGTTCCATAACTTGCCCAAGACCACTTAGTTAGTAAGTGATGGAGCCAGCTCAGGTTGGAACCCAACTCTTACCTGGCTTTACAAGCCAAGCTCTAACCACTACATATACTGTATCTTTTGGAAACACTACTTGCCCTACTCAGCTGTACCCCTAACAGTTGGCTGATGTTTTCTTCTTGCAAAGCCTCATATTTGGAATTTTCTCTTGCTCATCTCTTCCTTCTGGGTAGCATCTGAGTTTTCGATCTACCTGTCCAAATGCAGGGACATCGTCCAACTGTGCAGCACCCCAACGCTGACAGCCTCTTTACTTGGCCCCCAGTAGTGCCTCGAGGCCCTTCCCCCAAAGCTCTTTCAACAGAGCCAAACAGCCCTGGCTTGGAACTTGTCAACAACAATTTCTTCACCAAAGGTAACCTTGGGATAGATGTCAGGAGCAAGATAACAGTAGCGAGAGGCCACTGAGAAGGGTGACTGGAGGGCTACATGAGGGGATCTGTCCCCCCTGAGGAGTGCCTTGTTTCCTTGGTGGCGTCTTTTGAACCAAAGCAAATACAGTGGCAGACTGCCTGCCTGTACAGCCCATGTGTGCACCTCTCCAGCCACAGGCCATGGGTGTGCAGCTCTCAGCAGGTCAGAAGCACTGGCATCCTGCCCAACTTTGCTTGGCTGTCCAAGGATCACAGAGAAAACACACTCCTTTGACCAAATGCTGGGTCAACCCCATAATCAGTCTCATTAAAAGCACCACGGGAGCAGTGAGAAGAAATTATAACAGTTTTGCAGAAAGAGACCCTATTCATCTCATACCCATTAGGATGGCTACTCAAAAAAATAGAAGATAGCAAGTTTTGATAAAGATGTAAGAAACTGTAACCACTGTACACCATTGGTGAGCTTGTAAAATGATGCAACTGGTATGGAAAACAGCATGGAGCTTCCTCAAAAAATAAAAAATAGAATTACCATATGATCTAGCCATCCTACTTCTGAGTATATATCCAGAAGAATTGAAAGGAGGGTCTTGAAGAGATATTTGCACTCCCAAGCTCATTACAGTGTTATCCACAATGCCACCAAGAGGTGGAAATGATCTAAATGTCCATGAGGAGGAATGGGTAAAGAAAATGTGCTATATACATACAATGAATATTACTCAGCCTTAAAAGGGAAGGACATCTTGTCACATCCTACAGCACCGATGAACCTTGAAGACATTAAGCTAAGTGAAATAATTCAGACATGAAGGGACAAATACTGCATGCTTCCACTTATGGGAGCTACCTAAAGTGGTCAAGTTCATAGAAACAGAAAGTAGGATGGTGTTTACCAGGAACTAGGAGGAGGGGAAATGGGGAATTGTTGTCTCATGGCTACAGAGTTTCAGTTTCCCAAGATAAAAAAGTTCTAGAGATTTATTGCACAACAATGTAAATATACTTACTACTGAACTGTATGCTTAAAAATGGTTAAGATGGTAAATGTTATGTTTTCTTTACCATAGTTAAAAGTAAATTTTAAAAGGGGGAACCTTGTTGATTTCCTCACTTTGGAGGTATTTACACCATAGACGGAGCAAGGCACTTTATATGCATCATTTTCTTTAATTCTCACAATGACTTAATTTGGTAGTCAGCACTATTTCTTTTTCACAGCCTAGGAAATTGAGGCCTAGTGAGAGAAACTGACTTAACCACAGTCATGGAACTTAGTGAGGGGAAGCGCTCCAGTGTGTACTCGGGTTTGTCTACCTCCAAACTGGGGTATCTTCCCCCAGCTCTGCTGGCTGAGTGTGTCCTGATTCAAGCCCCCGATTGCTGAGAGAAAGAAGGACTTTTGATGTGAGTGCTCCATTTCCCCAAATTGAGCACAAGTTCCTTGGTGATGAGCCACATGCACCTTCTATTTCTTCACTTGCTACGGGAATTAAGCTGAGTACTGGGCACACATAGTTGATGGGTAACAAATACTTGAGAACTAGTTGATTTTCTTAAACTTCTTCAAGCACCAGAATGGGTTTTCACAAAAATATCACTTAAGCACTTTCAGCTCGCAAAGCATTTTCACATGCACTAACTTATTTGCTCCTGACTGAGTCCCTGGATAAAGCCATTACCTCCATTTTACAGATAAGGGAAGAGCAGCTCCAGGGGACGTGTTTGAGGACCTGCAGTTGGGATTCCAATCACTGGAGGCGTGGCTTGACAGGTGTCCTAGGATCCCAAATCTGTGATACTTTTGCAGGTGGCCTCATCAAGTTAGGTCCGGGCACCCTATCTTAGTCAGGTGGCGATCCTGTGCTCTGCTCACCTGCTGACTGAGAAGGGGGGCCTAGACCTCCAAGGCCACATAAGCTCCAGATAGTCCATGTGAAGGCTGGAGGTGCCTTTCCTGAGACTGCAGCTGCAGCATCGAATATTCAGCCAAGCACCACACACCAGCAAGTGAAACCCTGGGCCACCCCCCCGAAGACTGGTCCAAAAGGGTTGGGAGCCCAGCCCAGCAGGGCGTCCTGGTGACTGGCACAGCGAAGGGGGCACAGATGGGGTCAAACTTGGGGCAATAGCTAAAGGCAAATGTTGATATGAGCTGACAGGGTCTGCAGCCCGGAGAGGCCCGAGGGAGCACAGTAAAGGATGGAGGTTGCCTGCTCTCTGCTCTAGCTCCCAGCCCCTGCCAAGTGTGGGCAGCTGCCAACCAGAGGCCTGCGGCCCTAGAGTGAGGGTGGTCGGCGGCCTGCGGGGGGCCACCCAGTGGCCAGCCACATGTTTGGTCCTTTCATTGTGACATTTTTCCTCTGATTACAAAAATATCTTGTGTTTACAATAAAAAAAAATTGAGGACGACCAAAAAGCCCACATACAGGCGGAATAATCACCCATCACACTCTCTCTTCTCTAACGATATAAAGAACAGAAGTTAAAAAGCAAATGCCCTCATCTCCCCATTCCTAACTCTCCCCTCTCCCATAAATCCAGACGTCACCCATGCTGGCACTTTCTTTTAATATTATACCATGTCACTAAATATTCCTTCATCACATAACTCTTAATGCATATATGCACACTGTCATATAAATATACCCAAATATAGTGCCCCCCACTGCTACACATATAAACTGCTGCTCATTTTTCTCTACTATATCCAATGCCACAGTGAACATCCTCATGTAGAAATGCAATGAGCAGGTTTTAATCCTGGGGCTGGGGAACACACACAGAGGTAGATGCCAGTGTCTGAGGGCAGAGCCATTGAGGAGAGTCACCAACCATGGAAACCAGCAGTACATGGAGACTGAGGGCACCACAACCTTCCCAGATTGCACAGCGTGGCCCACAGTGGCCCTCACTGAGTGGCACATGAAATATGACAGGCAGGTGCTGTTTGCTGGCCAAACTGACTGCCTTAGTCCCATCCTCTATAAAAATAGCTTGAATTCTACTATGGACAGTCTGGGCTGCTCTCTCTGAGGGCAAGCCACACCCACAGACCCCACAGGCTCAACATTGTGCTGCTGTGGCCTAGGGGCCCACACCCTGGCCGCAACTTCCCAGGCCAACGTTCGTCCTGACACAAAGGCAGCTGTTTATAAGCTGGATATTCACAAGGGGCAGATAGGAGGGATAGTCCAGTATTAAAACTGTGCCCAGTAGGGACCTTCTGTTTTGGACTGTGGCTCACAGAGCCAGCTCTCTCTTTTGGGGCTACTTGATTAGCAGAGGACCATTAAATGGGCAGAAGGTAAGGGCTACCTAAGAGAAGACAGTGGGCAGGAGCCAGGAGGTGGAAGCCAGGAGGCAGCAGAAGACATTAGGTGGAGAGAGTCCATAATGGGTTTGGGGTAAGAGTCCAAAGACTCCAGAACAAGGATGGAGTTGTCCTGGAGGGCAACTGTCTGTCTGATAAGAATCCCTCCCAGGCCTCCCACCTTCCCCGTACAGCCTGACAATAAAGCCTCATTGCTGGAAGTAACCAGCGTGGGTCAGCGTTCCCTGCAGCCTGCAGGAGTCTCACTGCTCAAGAGTGGACAGCACTTTACAGTTTACACAGTGCTCTCCCAGGCATTCTCTCATCACAACAACCCTGGAAGGGAGAATAGCTTATCCCCATTTCACAGATGAGGAAACTGATGTTCGGAGAGGACATGGGTCCCCCCGCGGGTCAGGGAGCAGAAACTCACAGTCAGACTTGCTGACCCTCCTGTTCTCATACCGGCTGTTCTCACTACACCAGATGGCCTCTCCTTCATTCCCCACAGATGCCCTCACCCTGCTGCAGTACTACTGTCACTACTCCTCTCCAAAGGTGAGCGAGCCATAGTTGACTTCCTGTGTTTAGACTCGTCCACTCAACTTGATGTTGTAATGCATGAGGACTGGGCTTGAAGGGTTTCTGGTTCATAGTGCCCAGCGCTTGTGAGGATACAATAGGTGCTCGATAAGTGCTGATGATTTCATATATAATTTTTCAGAATGTAGAGGTCCCACTACATCTGCCCTGTGCTTTCTATGGGCTCCATCTGTTCTATGTTCCTTTTTCTCCCTTCTTTTTCCCCTTATTTTGGATTTATCATTTTGCCATTGAATATTCCCATCTATCAGCTTGAAGTTTATTCCTCTTTCTCTATTTGGCCTCAATAGAGATGAGGACTCTAGGCAGCTTTAAAAAATTCCCCTGGGAGTCTGATCACATTCCAGTTTGAAAATCAGATATATAGGATGCTTAGTCAACCCCTTAACTCTCAACAACACATCTGTAAACCAGGAAATAAGTAAAAATATATAAATGATCAACCTAACTGAATCTCATATATTCCATGCACAAAAGCTGAAGCATGCTTGTCTTAGAGAAACTCCTCTAGCCTTACTCTGCACCTATATGCCCTTACTTTACACATGGTTCTAATGAAGTTGGTCACGGAAGCAGTCATAGGAACAGCCGTATGAAACTGAAAGCTGATGGTTTGAGAAATAGTCTTAGAATAGTTACAAACATCAGTAATCATAATAGTGGCCGTGAGCTATCAAGAAAAGGCTAAATTACGTACAGCAGGAAGATGTACAATCCATTTTAGAGAGTTGAAAGAAACAGGTTGGGTGTTTAAAGGGAAGAGTTCCTGCTACCCTAAAAATTCGCCGTGTGCTGAAATAGAATCCAGCCCTCCCCTCAGGGCTCTGGAATTGGCAGTCCTGCCTGCACTGACTGTCTCATCACGCTGTACTGGGACGGTCTACCTCTCCGACTTGCGTGTTCTGTAGTAGCTAACAGCATGAACTTTAGAGCCAGGCTTACTGGGTCCAGGTCCTGGCTCTGCCACTTCTGAGCTGTGTGGCCTTGGGCAAGTCACTTAATCTCTGTGCTTGTTTCCTTAGCTGTCAAATGAATAATAGCACCCACATCCAGATCAGGTATGTAGAATGCTTTTACACATGAGAGTGATGACAGTAGGGGTTGAGTCTTACTCCTCAAAGTGGGGTTAAACAGCAAATGGGAGCTTGTTAGGAATGCAGCAAATCACACCTAGGTCTAAATCTGAACCAGCATCGTTAATAGTTTGTGTGGGCATCAGAGCACGAGAAGCCCTGAATGAATACTGCCAAATGAACAAAATTAAGCATTATTGTATACCAAAGTCCCAGAAGCATTAGGAGGACAGAGAGCTGGGAGCAGGGTGGGCTAGCACCTGAGGAACGCAGAGAGACTTGGTACAGAGGACAAAGTGTGGGAGGCTGGGCATTCAGGACTTGGTTCAGCCACTTCCCAGCTGTATAACCTCCTGCCTCCAAACCCTCGTTTGTGAAACAGAGGGGCTAGTGCCCACTTTACAGGGTTGTGACTAGGATGAGAGATAAGCACATAAGGCGCCTGTAGAGGGCAGGCCCCCAGGCTGTCATTACTGCAAGCTCACAGCCCATCTAAAGCCCGGGTCAGATGCACGCTGTTTTCAGAGCTTTATGGATTGTACAAAGGTCACATGGTGCATGTGCTGACACTACATAACATCCCAGCAGGGTCTGGAGAAGCACCTTTAATGAAACATAGCAAAGTTTCGGTGGCAAAGTATATGAGCTGTAAGAGACATAATAAAAACTCTAAATGATCTCATGTCAGGGCAGACCAGTTTGTATCAAACTTATTTTTTAAAGTCTGGTTTTTAGAGCTTTCAGATTTCAGAACTGCAGATAAGGGAGTGTGAACCTGGATGACAAAGGAGGAAGGGCAGCACTGGTGGGGACACTGGGGAGAGCCCGCTGGGCTTGGAATGGAGCAGGGCAAAGGCTTGAGTGTTGTTTGCCTGCAGGGTGAGTACACAGGCGGAAGGAGAGGGCAGAAAGCAAGCCATTGGGGGTGTGGAGACAGGGGACCCTGACACACGGACCCTGGGAAGTTGCCAAGGTCAGGGCCTGAGCAGGAGTGTGACCTAATCAAAGACAGAGTGACAGATCGGTCAGGCTGGCAAACAAATGGGAAAAGGGCATCCTGGAGTTACCCCTTGGCTCCACTTGAATTTCCCAGCATGGAAGGAAGAGTAGGCTCGCTCCCACTTCCTGCCCACCACCCTCTGCCCTCACCAAAAACACTCAAGAGAAAGGTCTTAATAGTTTACCAGACTGTCAGGGGCAGCTGGTGGGGTCTTACTGATTACACAGGCACATAAAATTGATATAAACAAAGAATAAACATGATAAGAACTCGACTGTGTGCTTGGTGCCATGAACAATTGGTCTCTAGCTGTCACAGCAGCCCTGTACGGTATTTATCATTCCATTTTACAGAGGAGGGCACTGAGACTCAGGTCACCTAAGAAAGTCCAGAGTCACATGGTCAGTTCATCTACTGCCAGTTCCTGAATGCCTCCTATTAAACACATGCTCACAGAATGGCTCAGGCCAAGGCAAGAAAGGGACAAGTAGGAGGGCTGAGATCTGGGAGAGGCAGCATGTCCTGCAGCCTCACAGACCCCTGGTTCAGACTTTGGCCCTGCCAAAGGGAGTGTGAGCCTGGATGACACAGGAGGTAGGGCAGCCCTGGTGGGGACACTGGGGAGAGCCTGCCGGGCTTGGAACGGAGCAGGGCAAAGGCTTGAGTGTTGTTTGCCTGCAGGGTGAGTGCACAGAAAGGACTCAACCTTTCTGAGTCCTTATTCTGTTTTGGATACATCTTTTGTAAACGCCAGAATTAGGATTTGTCGTCAATCCATTCTGACCTTTATTTTTTAACAAAAGTATTTAGTCCATTTATATTTAATGTAATTATGAATATATCTGGGACTAAATCTACTCTGTGCTTTCTATTAGTTCCATCTGTTCTATGTTTCTTTTCCTCTCCTTCCACCCTCCTCCTCCCACTTTTGGATGTGTTATATTTTTTGCTAGTGAATGTTTCCCTCTATTAGTTTGGAGGTTATTCCTCTTTCTCTGTTTGGCCCCGACCTCAATATTTTGAGGATTATATTATATACATATATATATATATATATATATATATATATATATATGAAAGTGTCTTGAACCACTAGTCCAATAGCTTGAGACAATCATATAAAAATAAGAGCACTGGAGTTAGACAGGCCTGGGTGGAACCCCAACTCTAGCTCTTCTTAGCTATGTGCTCCTTCCTAGCTGCTTTTCCCAAGTCTCGGTTTCTCTGTAGATGTGAGCAAAGGAAGCCATTACACAGCTTACTGTGATACTTCGGTGAGCTAAGGGGTGCCAAGGGCCCTGCCCAAGGCTCGGCACAGAGAAGGGGTTCAAACTCCAGCCTTTGCCTGTGTCCCAGAAGGACTGGCCCTAGAGGGAGGCTGTTCAAGAGCCTGGCTGCACAGCTGGGCTTGACCTTAGAAAACCTGCCCAGAAAGAATCCCTCTGGAGTGAGATGTTCCTAGGATGCAGCCAGTCTGTGGCATCAGTGGTGGACAGCACAGATCGTCTGAGATTTAGAAGGCTGTTGGGAAATTCTGGTGAAATGGGGGAAGAGGAAGGAATGTATTGATCAGGGGAGCCCAGGGAACTGGCGAGGGTTCCCCAACAGTATGTGTGTCTCCAGCCAGAGAAGGGGGCCTGACCAGTGAGCAGCAGCCTTCCCTCCTGGGAGGCAGGTATGTCCTCTTGGAGAGCAGAGCAGTGACTCACCAGATTGCCACAGCTCGTTATAAATATCCCTTGAGACACCTAACTCCCTCAGCCCTGATTCTATATTAGCACAAGCGGCGCTCCATAATTCCATAATTAATTAGGTTTCCTAGGCACCTTGAGACTGGGAGAGGGTGTCCCAACCTGTGGACACAATATTACAAACTACATGGCAGGTTCGCCCCATACCCACTGTGAATTGAAAAATTAGTTCTCTTTCTCTCTCTTATCTTTTTTGCTTATTTACAAATCAGCAGGGGGAATTTTGAGAAGTGAGGGCCAGCCAAATGTCCCCTATTTGAATAATTCTAAAATGTCCTGATGGACCCAGTAACCCAAAGTAACCTCACTCTCATTTACTTAATGCAGCAGGGGTGAAGGGGCTGGTGTCATGGGAACCCGGCACGCGGAGGGCTTAAGGAAGTATGGGATCCTTCCAGCTGGTCCCTCCAACTTGTTTTCTCTGTCTCAGACCAATTATCTTCCTCTGCTTCCTTCCATTACACCTGAATTGATGAGCACAAAAGTCTTGATAACGTGATTGGAAATCGGGTTTTACCAGCAGCAACTCTAGGCCTTAATAACAACAATATATACCATTTGCTGAATGCCCACTATGCCCAAGGCACTGTTCTTCATACATTATGTCAGTCAACCCTTCCCACCTGAGCTGTCCAGTATTGGAACCACTAGCTGTATGCAGCTACTGAGCACTTAAAAAACAGAAAGCATGACTGACAGAGCACATTTTTAATTATTTAACTTAATTCAAAATTTTAAAATTGACACAATTCAGTTATCAAAAAACTCATAAGAATTCTTGGGACAATTTGAATATATGAGTGGACTCTTTCAAATGTAAATTTTGGGTACGCCTAACTACAGATCAAGCATTCCCAATGAAAATTTAGTGCCTGAATTGAGACGTGCTGTGAGTATAAAATCCACACTGATTTCAAAGACTTAGTGTTTTTTTAAAAAGTAAGAGATCTCATTTGTAATGTTTTTTATATTGATTAATAGTTATATGACACTATTTCACATATATTGGGCTAAATAAAATGTTATTAAAATTCATTCTGTTTCTTTTTACTCTTTTAAAAATGTGGCTAGTAGAAAATTTTAAATTACATATATTTTGGACAAAACTGCTGAAAACTGAATCAAGTCTGCAGTTAGCTGATAGCATTGCGCCAATGTTAATTCCTCAGTTTTGGCGAAAGTGCCTTGGTTATGCAAGACATGAACCTTAGAAGAAGCAGCATAAAGGGTTTACTGGAACTCTGCACAATCTTTGTAATGTTTCTATAAACCTAAAATGATTCCAAAATGAGAAGCGTAAAATACTCCTCCATTACATATGTGATTACATTACTTCTCTATTGGAGAAATATATAATACTATTATATTTCTGCCACAGAGCTTTAAATAGTTGTCTAAGAGAGATGATCCTCATTTTATAGATGAGGAAACCGGTGCTCAGTGGGATAAGTAGTGGGATTTTTAGGCCTGTCTGTTGGGGCTAAAGTCATTGAGCTCTCTGCTGTTTTCCTTGGTTTCTCTTTTAATGCCTGGCACCAACCACTAGATCTTTTTGAGAGTTCTTCCGAGGGCACTAGGGTGGGTGGAGGCCCATTGGCGAGCCACCCACTGCCATGGGCAGGGGCTAGTGGGTGGAGAGAAGGCAGGGAAATGGAGAGCAAAGACAGGGGAATCTGGGGGTTCTTGTGATAAGGGGGACCATCCAGGTGGGAGCCAGGACAAAGGGGAGGGGCTAGGGCTGAGCTGATAGGCTTTCCATTTTATTGACTGGCTGTTTACTTGTATCTCTGCCTCACTTTGGAAAGAATCTAAAGAGCATCTGTGCTCTCTCAGGGAAAGAATCGGCAGGGCTGCTAAAGCCTTAGATAAGCAGGCCCCAAAGGGGACAAATAATGGCCCCACAGGGATAGACCCGCGGATGGGTGTGGTCCTGTGTAAGGACAAGAGTGGTGATGCTCTGTTTCCAGATCACCTCGTTGCCCCTGCTCCTTTCTCATTTCAAACGGGAGTATTCTCCATCCTGACGCAGAGGACCCCACCTCCTGGCCGGCGGCCCCAAGCCTTGGCTACCGTAAGGCCCAACCGCCACAAGCCTAGGCATTCCTGCCCTCTCCTTGTCTGCAAGCTGCCTTCTGCTCCCATCCCGGCTGGCCCCCAGGACCCAGCGCAGGCCTCGCTGAGGGCAAGAGCCCCGCGCTCGGAGTCCAGAGACCCCCCTTCCCTCGGGGCCTGCTCCCTGCAGCCTGGGAGGGCTTTAGGGGTGGGGTTGGGCTCCCCGGCCAGTGAGGACACTACTCCGCTGGGCTCTCAGGGGCCAGAGCCAGCCGCCGGCAGTGCAGTGTCTGCGGCCAGCCGCCTAGCACTTCCCACTTCCAGATGCCTCGGAGCGCGCCGGCGGCTCTGTCCTGACGTGCCCCTTCCCCTTTGCTGCCCTGCCGCGCACTTCGCCTCTCGGCGGCCAGATGTGCCGGCTTTGGTGCTGGCGGCCCCTAACGAGGTCCAGATGTGCAGCCTGGCCCGGGCCGGCGCGGCTACCAAAGAAAGGGAGGCCCCGGGAGGGAGGAGCGGGGCTGCAGCTGGACGCGGCCGGGTGCTGCGGGAGGAATGCGCCGGGAAGGATTCCCACTGGAACGCGAGCTTGGGATGTCTCTGCCTAAATAAGGGCCTGGCCTCTCCTCGAGCTGGAGGCCGCAGCCCCTCTAGGTGCGGCAGCCCTGTGGACACGCCGTCGGCTGGGCCTGGATCCTTTTCTTACCAATTGGTTTTTTGGTTTTCTTTCTTTTAAATTATAAAAGTTACATACAAAAACGAAAAGCAGTTTAGAAAACCCAAATAAGCTGAAAGATGAAAATAAAGAAAGGTAAAATAAAAATCACCTGTAATCCCACTATCCCCACCACCATTAAAGTTCTGGGATTTGTCCTGCCAAATTTTTTCGAATACCAACAATACATATACGTGTGTTTGTTCATTTAAATCATGCTGCAGACTCAGAAGCTATGTTTTTCACTCAGCTCCTTCCACGTGAGTCTACTATAACAGTGTTTCCCAAAGCGGCCCCGCGGAACACCAGGAACAGCTTGCTATTAATAAAGGAGTCCTTCCCACGTGTTCGGGACACACTGGCTGAAGGCATCTTAAATGGCTTTTCCTGAGGACTTCTCAGAGCCTTTCATTTACTAATGTGTGTTCTGAATCATCAAGAGAAGACTGGCATTTCCTAAACATAGTTTACTATGAAATCCCTTGAGGGATCCACTTGAGGCTTGGGTCTGTGGAGCGTCATGTAGGAAATGCTGTTCTACGACATTCTTCATATGCCTGCATAGAAGCCTGTTGCATGTATACACCATAGTTCATTTCAGCATCCCTCAGTAGGTAGACATTATGGTTATTTTCAACTCACGGCACTGCGAGGCCACTCCTGGTGTGTGTTTTCCCTGCAAGTGGGAGCAAGAGCCAGGAGAGGAATAAGGAGCTTGTCGGAGAGTAGCAATAGGTCCCCATATGCCCCATGGGACAGGAGCAGCTCTGATTCATCCTTATAGCCCCAGAGCTAGGTGTAAAGTAGACGCTCCACGCAGACTCCTAAACCAAAGACATAACCCTCAGCTGGCAGAATCTCTCCCGGGCTCAGCCCTGCATGGGGTCTGCATGTGCTGTCTTCCTGGCTCCCCTCACACTCACCCTAACTTCTCCCTGCTCCTTCTCCGCACCTACAACTCTGCTGTTTGTGCTGTTGCGCCCTCCCCCTTGGCCATCCCTGAGAGTCTGTCATCAGAGACAGGTCGCTTGGAAACCCAGGCCCACAGCTGAGGGGCTCTAACTAAGCACTGCTTTGATCCTCAAGGGCACCTTCTGAATGGGCTCTTAACCTTATTTGTATAGCACATTTCTTTTGAAAATCTAAGCAAAGATAGGGATTCCAGGAAAATGCTCAAATGCATACGCTCCAGGCAAAGACGTGCCTTCAGTGTCAGCCCATGTGGCCCCTCCGCTCCCCTGGCCAAGACAGCCTGTTCCTGGAGGACCCAACCTGGCACCCGCTCCAGGAAGTGGTTGTTTTCTGCCACCTTCAATCACCTACCCAGTAAGTTTGCCTCCCACAGAGCCGATGGATTTTCTGGAACTAACAGGTCCACTATCCCTTATTCCCCAAACCTCTGAAAGCTTCATGCTAAAACCATTTTTATCATAAGTCATTTGACTGCAAAGCCTGACCTGATGTGAACTCATTTGAGAGTAAAACCAACCTCAACTGCTGGGAGGCTGTTTACAGCCTTTATTTATACCACTTAGTGTGTGAATATTCATAGACTTTGCTCAGAAATGTTTCTATGTTTACAGGTGAGGCCCCAGACCCTGCTGCGGGTATTTTATACTATACAGTGTAAGTGAGCCCATCATAATACCTTTCTAAACTATGACAAATTCTGAATTCTGAAGCCTATCTGACCTCAGTGGTTTTAGGCAAAGGATTGTGGATCTGTATTTATAAAATTTCTCCTAAAAAAAGTTCATGGGCTTATGAGCGAAAGGAACCAGATAGAGCATATGTACAATATGATTCCATTTATATGAAGTTCAAGAGCAGGCAAAGCTAATAGACAGTGGTAGAAATCAGAATAGCAACTACCCCTGGGGAGGGGAATTGACCAGGAGGGAAGATGAGGGAACCTTCCAGAAATGTTCTGTATCCTGGTCTGGGTAGAGGTTACACAGGTACATAAGTTCACCGAGCTGCACATTAAACATTACTACACTTTGTTGTATGTTATACCTCAAAATAAAAGTAAACATAAAATGTGTGGGAATACCAATGTTTATTGCTGCACTATTTACAACAGCCAAGATATGGAAGCAACCTAAATGTCCATCAGTTGATGAATGGATAAAGAAGATGTGGTCCATATACACAATGGAATATTATTCAGCCATAAGAAGAAAACAAATCCTACCATTCGCAACAGCATGGATGGAGTTAGAGGGTATTATGCTCAGTGAAATAAGCCAGGCAGAGAAAGACAAGTACCAAATGATTTCACTCATATGTGGAGTATAAGAACAAAAGAAAACTGAAGGAACAAAACAGCAGCAGAAGCACAGAACCCAAGAATGGACTAATAGTTACCAAAGGGAAAGGAACTGGGGAGGACAGGTGGGAAGGGAGGGATAAGGGCAGGAAAAAAAGAAAGGGGGCATTATGATTAGCATGTATAGTGTGTAGGAGGCACGGGGAGGGCTGTGCAACACAGAGAAGACAAGTAGTGATTTTACAGCATCTTACTATGTTGGTGGACAGTGACTGTGAACGGGGATGTGGGGGGGACTTGGTGAAGGGGGGAGCCTAGTAAACATAATGTCCTTCATGTAATTGTAGATTAATGATACCAAAATAAAAATTTTAAAAAAATGTGTGGGAATATATTACCTCAAATTCAGCAATAAGAACCTGCTCTCCTTGGCACCCCATTCCAGCCTTTGATAGTTTTGAACTTTCTAGCAAAGCTTAAATTAAAATCATCTTAATATACATTTGGTTTGTGTTTAATCCCAAGAAATGAGTTTAACACAAAAGTCAAATTGAGCGAACATTTTTTCAACTTGGGTTTGCTCTCAAAGAGAACCCAACCTGTCCCTAGAGCCTATCTTTGCTTTGAAAGCACTGCAGGAAACCGCTCAAGGCCTGGCTCCCTTTGGTGAGAGCCCTTCCACTCACATCGTCTGCCGGGAAGGATGTTTTCTGGCTCTGCAGCCTCCGGCATGGCTGCTCAAAACACACCAGCTGGGCAGGAACACGGATCCAGACCTGGCATCCTACCCAAGCCGCCGCAAGTCAGAACTTGTACCCAGCCAACAGTATCCTTTAATTGGATCTGATTAGCCAGAATTTGGAATTCACATCTGAGAACAGAAGGGCACAGGGGACTCTTTGATTAAACAGGTCAGAAAACCATATATTGCTAAGAGGAATGAAGAACTGATTTCTCATAGCTCTCATTGCTCAACATCTGACCGCTCAAGGCCTTGTCCTTTGACACTCACTCCCACAACATCCCCACCTCCGCCTTTCCCTCCCACTTCCCAGCTGGGGCCTCTCCTCTCTGCTACTCCACTCATGACCTGGTTCAGCCCCCACACTAACCTTCCTATCTCTAGCCAGAGGACTCTGGTCTGATGGCCTCAGGCTGGCCTCAGCTGCCTCAGATCCTTTTAGGAACAAGTCAGAGTATACACAAATAAACTGACCTACTTGGGCTTTTTCCTCATCTTTCTAGAGCTAATACCACAGAAGTACCTGTGCTGATAGAAATATTCTATGTCTGTTTTGTCTAGTATGGTAGCCACTAGCTACATGTGGTTATAGAATGGACACCTGATATGAGGCTAAGTGTGACTTAGGAACTGGATTTTTACTTTTTAAAATGTTTAAATGTAAATGTAAATACTGTATGTGGCTACTGGCAACCACATTGGACAGTGCAGCTCTTGAGAGGGGTAAGGAGCCTAATACTCCTGGAGCCTAGCCCAGTGGACTGGTATCTCAGGAAGGTGTCCTCTCTGCTCTTTTAAGATAGCCAGCTCTCGTTTCTCCATCTCCCAGGTCTGTCCCCTTCCAGAATAATAACTGGGACCATTTGTTGAGCCCCTGCAATGAGGCAGACACTTTGCAAATTTAATCCAGATATATTGGGTCACCTCAAGGCCTGTGACAGCATTCTAAAGCTCAGGATTCCAAAATGGCTTGGAAAGTAACACAGGTCTTTTCTGAAAACCTCCTGAAGAAGCACACAGGGGCAAAAATGTTAATAAAACTGAAGGACTTATCATCTCCCAAGTCGCACTTTTCAGGCTTTTGCCTAAATGATACCATGTGATTAGGGCTCTGGGAAAGCTCTGTGTGAGGGTGATGGGAGGCAGAGGGAGATGGAGCTTCCCAGAGGAAGTGACATTGACCTGGGTCTCAGAAGTGCCGAAGGACACTGTGAAAGAATTCCTAAACTGGGTGAGAATTTGGGCTAAATAACCTTCCCGTTTCTAAGTTTCTAAAATTAAGCTGCATTTTTTTGAAAACCTAAAAGTCCATCAATAGGGGCCTGGCAATATAAATTGAGGTCCATTCTTAGAATGAAAAAATATTCAGCTGAAATGCAATCTGTGGCATTCCTTACATATTGATACAGAATGATTTTCAAGATATATTAAGTGAAAAAAGCAAGGGCTTGACACTGTGTATGGTGAGCTACCATTTGAATTTTTTAAAGGGGTCTGGTGAGTAGAAACACACATATGTGCACATGGACACACACACAAATGCATGCACGCACACACACTTTCACTTGCATAATACTGCATTTATCTCTAGCTTAGTGACATAGGTTGCCTTTCAGAGGGGAAGTGGCTGGGAGTCAAGTGTGGGAAAGAAACCGTCTGATATACCCTTCTGTTCCCTTAGAATTTTAACTGTGTAAATGAATTTTGCCTATTAAAAATGAAATTAAAATAAAACTAAAACATCAAAGGGGCTGCCTAGTTCCGCCTGGCTTCCTAAAGTGCCTACCTTAGGTTTTTCCTCTGTCCACCTCCCTCCACTGAACCAGGTTTGTTGGTGAGCCTTCACCTCAGAGGAGGCCCCCCCAGAGGTGAAGGCGACTTCTATTTCCTTCCTTCCAATCTCCCCAAGGCATGCAGCATCTAAACCAATGTTCCCCAAACAATAATGTGCATCAATATAATCAGCTTCTTGGTATCTTGTAAAAATTCAGATTCTGATTCAGTAGTGTAGGGTTAGTCCTGAGATTCTGCCTTTCCAACCAGCTCCCAGGTGAGGTCAGTGCGCTAGTGTCGGACCACAGTTGGAGTAGGACAGGTCTAGAGCTCTGAGCGCTCCATGATGAGGCTCATGGGCTAAGCATCAACAGAGCCTGAGAAACTTCCCTGCGCTGAAGAGGGGGACATGGGGTCGGAGAGTGAGGCATGACCATCCCTGGTCTGTTCTGAGCCTGTCAGCACTGCCAATAGAGTGGAGACCACTGACCGCTGCCCGTGGTTTCCACTGCCACCTACCACCATTCTGCCTGGATCAGACTGCCTCTTCCAAATGGAGTGGGCTGGATGGGAAGATGTGTGGGGTTATAGCACTGTGCACTGTACAATGCCAGCTGGCTTGGTCTTCACCAGCCCGAGAAACACCTTTCTTATTTCTGATGGGCCAATGGTGGCTGCAGGACACCCCCTCTCTCACACCTGTCCTAAAAATTCCAAAGCCAAACCAAACCTCCTACAGAAAACGAAACCAGACAGTGTTTGGCTCAGCCTCTCTCCCTGGGTGAATAGCAGACGTCTTGGATGCAGGTGTAGTAGGACCACCTGCTCTGGCAGAAAGCTCACGGGCCTGCAGCAGAGGTCTCCTCACTCACGCAGAATCAGAACTGACCTGGAAACGCCTCCACTACACCCCTTGCCCCAGGGACAAGGTAGTTTTCCAGGCCACACATGTGGATTTCCCTGATGAAGCATTTTTCTTTATGACAAAAAGCAGCCCTTGCCCACTGCCAGAGAGAAGTGAGTGTGGTGTGAGTTCTGGAGGGAAACCAACAGGCACACGGCTCAGGGCGGACACCACCCCGGCTGGAGCAGCCCTGCCCACCCCCGGGACCACTGGAGGTGTGCCAGGAAAGCAGGAAAGGTGCCCCACACAGACATCATCCCCACCCACCTGTGACCGCACCTGAAATTGCGCTATGCACATTTCATTCTTTTGGGATGAGAAACTGCATCTCTTAAAATGCTCCCACTCACAGAAGAGGTAATACACTAAGCTGTTATCATTCATCTACACCTTCATTTGAATTAGTTGATCAGTCCTGGAATGTTACACATTGAATGGGCCTAGTTCAATCCCTCTTTTTCCTAGTGAGGAGAACCTAAGCACAGAGCAGAGGTGACTGACTCAAGGTCAGGCAGCAAGGTGGTGGACAAGTCAAGTGCAGAAAGAGGCACAAGGGATGGCTTGTACACAGGTGACTGGGGCTATGAAGGAAACTCCAACATAATTGAGAGGAGCAGGGGGCATCTTCAAGCTTGCACTTTATAGATTAATTCAGAGCTGTACCAAGTTTATCCCCCAAGAGAAGGTAGGAGGCAGAACCAAAAGCAACTCCCCACCCCACCCCACCCTACCCTACCCCACCACTGAGCATAAAATGTCTTTGAAGTCTCTGGTTTTACCTTAAAGTTCATTCAGATGCAACGTTCTACTATAAAATATATTCTGGTTAGTTTCCACATAAAAATAATGTAATTTATTTAGCCAGATACCATTTTTCACTTACAAGATAGGCTGAGATCAAAGTTTGTGTTTTCTTGGGAGGGGATGTGCGTGGCTGGGACGGGGTTAGGAGACTTCTCACTGTATGCTCCTTTTAAATTTTGTGCTGTCTGTAAATACTACCCAGTCAAAACGTGGATAAAATTTAACTTAAAAATATGGGTAGGTTGGGGTATGGAGGAACAGGCCCTCTTTTTTCTGATGGGAGAGAATGCAAACCAAAACATTTTCATGTTGGACAATTGTGGTATTTATCCAAATGTTGAATACACACACCTTTCACCTAATACTGTCTGGTCTAGGCAACCAGCCCACACCAGGGGAAAGGACACCCACCCATACTCACGGCTACATTACCAACCCTGAGAGGCTGGCCTGAGCATCTAGCTGTCTTCCAAGACTTTGGTGAGTCTAAACAAAGACCAGGAGCTAGATTTCTGCTTTCCAGTCTGGTGATCTTCTCATATCACCTCTTGAAGAATCATTCAACATGTAATAGTAAAATAGTAACAGCGGATGGCTACAGAATGCTGGCTTGTGCCTGGCTCTGCTACCTAGACTAAATCTCAGGTTTCATATCCACTCATGAACTAGTTATGGTTCATGATAGAATGTGAGATACATGAAGACACTAGGGCATGTTACTGCTAACCTTGTTCACATGCTCACTAACCCAGCAAGTGGCGGAGAGCAGATTTGCACTAGAGGCCATACAACAGCACAGGCATACATACGTATTAGCCACCATTTGTTAAGCAATGTTTAGGTGCTGAGCCACTGAGCTAGTCCCTCTGTGGTGTTTTTATAAGGTCATCTCTAATTGTCCAGTGTTGAGTGCAGGAGGTGGTGGGAGTTGGGGGTGTCACCGAGGGAACTGAAGAAGAAAACTGAAGACACTGTCCCCCTGCCCTTAAGAAGCTGACAATATGTGCAAGAAGATGACAATAATCCTTACCTTTGCACAACACTTGACAGTTTTCAAAGCCCTTTGATTATCTCATTTAATCTTCTTGACAGTCCTGCCAGTTAATTTTCATGATCTCTGCTCCAGGATGAGGAAACCAAAGCGCTCCAAGTCACACAGGCTGCCCCAAGATCACCCAACCATCCCGCAGAGGGGCAGGCACCTGACCTCAGGTCTCAGGATGCCCTCTCTGCGGAAGGGGAATGACGGGCTGCCTCCAGGGCCCAGCTCAGCGCTTGCTGACCTGCTCCAACATGAGGCTTCCTTTTTCCCTTTGGAAACTGTTGCAATCCTGCAGGTGAGAGGAGTTATTTTGGGTTTTAGTCAACTGGAGAAATTCATGGTGGAAAAACAACCAGGAAAGGTTGATTCTAGACATCCAAGAGCATTTGAGCAGTTGGGGTGAGAAGCAGACCAGAAATGGAGAGGGTGCTCTTAAGGGGAGACAAGCAAGCCAAACTCCTTATCAGATGTGTTTCGTAATTCAGAGTTTTTTGGATTTTAGAAAGGCAACACAGCGTTTGTACCATATATTTTGTAATGCCCCTAGAGGGATGTGGACAGTATCCTATGGTCAAACATATTAAATATTTCTGCAATGAAGTCTATGAATCATCATACTAGGTAGGACTAAAGAAAAACTGTGAATAGCCTTGCATTAGTTCAGGACAAGTTTTGTTGCCCAGTGCATTCTGTTTTCAGAGATTTTAGTTTTCCAAAGTTGTGGATACAGGATTGGGACTTAAAATTATGTAGGTGCTTGCTATGTGCTGACCATTATCTTGTTAATCTTATATCAACACTATGAGGTTACTATCCTCAATTAATAGTCAAGAAAATTGAAGCTCAAAGACACTGAGTGACTTGCCCAAGATCACTCAGCTGTTCAGTGACACGGCTGGGCCTGGATCCCCAGTCCAGAGACTCCAAACCCAGGGCTGAGAGGGAGAAGCCCATTCTGCCAACCTCACAATTTTGTTTAGGTCTCCACTCTTCAGTAATGAAGTTACCCTTTGAGAAATAAAGAGAACAGTGACATTCAAGGCGGTGGTAGTGGCCGCCCCCCACACCATACCGTTCCCCTGTGTTCCTACATACAAGCCCAACAGAACAGGCAACCACTCAACACCCTGGCCCATAGAGGAGGCCTCCATGTCTGGTGATTCTGTTCTTACCTTTCCAGAATCTACTCAAGGCTGTAAAGGGCAGCAGTTACACTCACTGACGTTCTAGCTGAGGCCTGGGTACACATCCCAGCTCTGCAGCAACCCTGTAAGACATGAACCTCTCAGGGCCTTAGTTACTTCGCCTGTAAAGTGGAAGTAGTAACAGTACTTGCCTTAGTGCTGCTTAAGGATTAAGTTGATGAAAATATGTTAAATTCTGAGAACAGAACTGTCCTTGACTGAACACTTGATTACTATTCCTATGAAGAAAGCTTTTCTGCCCCCAAATGGTCTCTCTTCTCTCCCTTGCACACTTGGCTATTTGAGCTCATCCACCATTTTTCCCACCTAGTTGACTATATATCTGTTCCCTGATATTCAACTGAACACCTGAAACATCACAGATATTAATTAAGTGCTGAATGAATGAATAAATGAAAGGAGGAAGTGGTGGGGAGGAAAAGGGTTCTGCCTGCAAAAGCTTATAATTTTACTATGATAAAATCATCAAGGTGAGAAGAAACCATATGTGCCTCATCTTCTGTGAGCATATCATAAAATCCTACTTCCTGCAAAACTTTGGGGAATGAGGTTTACAAATATTACATAAGTTGTGAGCCCAGCCTCCATGGAGTTGACAGTCAATGTGGGGCAATGGGGCATGCCCATGTGAACAACAGCTGCAGAAGAGTTGTGGTACTTGCCAGCCTAGGGACAATCAGTGCCACTGGAAGGCCAGAGCTAGGGGAGGGCAAAACAACATGGGATGAGTCACAAATGTGTGTGTCATCCTAGCTCAAGGTAAAATAGGATCATTGGGTAACAATAGGAACAATGTCACAAGGCAGGATGAACCAAGTGCATGCTTCTGAGTGATGGGCACAGGCTGGGGTGTGGGGTTCAGAGGAGGGAGGGAAAGAGAAGGACGGCTTTCTGCTGGTGGTCAGGGCAGGCCTGGTGAGACAGTGGGATCCGAGTTCACAGTCAGGGCCCCTCCAGAGCTTATACTGGCTTAGAAACCCCAGCTTTCAGAGTTAGCCTCTGTCTCCCCTGCACTGATCTCCCACTGGACTGTGAGCTCTTCTAGGTCTGAGTTTCTGAAAGTTTACTATTATACAAATAACATGTTTTCATCGAAAATAAGGAGAAGAGGAGGAAAAGAGGAAAAAGAAAGGGGGAAATACAGAGAATCAGAGAGAAAAAATGGCCTATAATCCCATGTCCCCCCCAAATCACTTAATATTTTGGTGCCTGCCCACCCACCTACCCTTTTCCCCATCCTTCACACACCCTTACACCCACCCACTCATCCATCCTTTATGTACCCACCCACCCTTCGACCTACCAAGCCATCCACTTACTCATCCATCCATCCATCCATCTTACTTTCACTGTAAGTTGTTAGTTGCAAACAGAATCTACTTTAACAGAAAAGGAACCTATTAAAAAAAATTGAGGCTCCAAAGAAAACAAAATCCTTGATTCAAAAAGACATATGCACCCTGTGTTTATCACCGCACTGTTTGCAATACCCAAGATATGGAAGCAACCTAAGTGTCCATCAATAGGTGAATGGATAAAGAAGATGTGGTGCATATAGACAAATATTATTCAGCCGTAAAAAGAAAAGAAATCCTTCCATTTATCACAACATGGATGAACCTAGAGGATATTATGCTCAGTGAAATAAGCCAGGCAGAGAAAGACAAATACCATATGATTTCATTTATGGAATATAAAAACAAAGCAAAACAGCATTTTTGAGAAGTGACTAGTGGTTACCAAGGGGGGAGGGAGAGGGGGACTGTTGAACGACTGTGATGTACATTCCTTTCTTTTATCGGTATCATTAATATACACTTACATGAGCAACATTATGATTACTAGACTCCCCCCATTATCAAGTCCCCACCACATACCCCATTATAGTCACTGTCCATCAGCATAGTAAGATGCTACAGAATCACTACTTGTCTTCTCTGTGCTATACTGCCTTCCCCGTGCACCCCTCCACATTATGTGTGCTAATCATACTGCCCCTTTTTCTCCTTATCCCTCCTTTCCCACCCATCCTCCCCAGTCCCTTTCCCTTTGGTAACTGATAGTCCATTCTTGGGTTCTGTGAGTTCTGTGAGTCTGCTGCTGTTTCGTTCCTTCAGTTTTTGCTTTGTTCTTATACTTCACAGATGAGTGAAATCATTTGATACTTGTCTTTCTCCATCTAGCTTATTTCACTGAGCATAATACTCTGTCGCTCCATCCATGTTGTTGCAAATGGTAGGATTTGTTTTCTTTTTATGGCTGAATAATATTCCATTGTGTATATGAACCACATCTTCTTTATCCATTCATCTACTGATGGACACTTAGGTTGCTTCCATTTCTTGGCTATTGTGAATAGTCCTTCGATAAACATAGCGGTGCATCTGTCTTTTTCAAACTGGGCTGCTGTATTCTTAGGGTAAATTCCTAGGAGTGGAATTCCTGGGTCAAATGGTATTTCTATTTTTAGTTTTTTGAGGAACCTCCATACTGCTTTCCACAATGGTTGAACTAATTTACATTCCCACCAGCAGTATAGGAGGGTTCCCCTTTCTCCACATCCTTGCCAACATTTGTTGTTGTTTGTCTTTTGGACGTTGGCCATCCTAACTGGTGTGAGGTGGTTTTAATTTGCATTTCTCTGATGATTAGCGATGTGGAGCATCTTTTCATGTGCCTGTTGGCCATCTGAATTTCTTCTTTGGAGAGGTATCTGTTCAGCTCCTCTGCCCATTTTTTAATTGGATTATTTGCTTTTTGTTTGTTGAGGTGCATGAGCTCTTTGTATATTTTGGATGTCAACCCCTTATTGGATATGTCCACCGTGACATACATTTGATAATAAGAAAAAAGATATTAAGAGGTTCACAGAATCCAGGAGGACAGGCACAGAGGCTCAGTATTCAGCGATGATGCCTAGACCACTCAGAGGTACTTTTCCAGCCAAGCCATCACAGCAGCTGTCAATCAGCACAATTCTGCAACTTCCCTCACTTATCCCCCCAACAGTGGTGGAAATTGGATGCAAGAACATTCCTTCTGTCACTCTAAAGGCCAGATGCCTCCTCCAGACCCTTTCCCCAGGAAGTCTACTTCCTTAATTGCTCACTTTCAAATCATAATCTCATGTGGGTACATCTGATTAGTGGAACCAAAGTCACATGCCTACACCTTAATTGCAAGGGAGTCTGGGAAAGCACATTTCTGGCCTTTATTTTGGAGAAGTGGGGTTTATGATGTGTGGAAAACACACAACCACAGGAAAGTTTATCAAAAGGTCCTGGTGACCATAGGCATGACAAATGTCCCCCTACGCTATACATTGTTTTTCTCCTTACAAATATAAAATACCAATTTAATCATATTCTGGATCTCCAATGCCTGGATCACAGTAGGCACTTAATACATGAGGAAGGAAAGGGAGAAAGAAGAGGGAGAGATTACACATGGGTATGTTACCTTACTGAGACCAGCTAAGAGACTTTATGTTTGAGTCCATAAGATTCTCCAAGGCTTCTTGTGGCTTTTGAAGGAAGGGGGCCCCCTACCCAGCACAGCAGTACAAAGCTGCCCCCCTCCACCCAGACACCAGCTCACATAACGCCTCTCCCTGTGGACTGCAGCCCACGGGTCCCACGGAATGCTGTGTCCTGAGTAGTCCCTCACTTTCTCCCTAGCCTACTTATTGGCTTCATGTCACTCAGGCTGTCACTGAGTCTCCTTCCCTCCCCAGTCCTAGTTTTAGAGGGTTTTAGTAGTCTCTGAAGGCCTGTCTTCAAATAGTTGTTGCAAAGTCAACATTTAGGCTTCCCAGGGTGATAAAGATCACTGGCACTAAATTCAAGCAGATCTGTTCGAATCCGTCTAGTTCTTCATGGTCAAGGTGCACCGTCACAGAATTAGGTGGGCCTGGCATTGAGAAATTTATGCTGTAGTTTAACTGGTAAGAGGCCAGAAACACACAAATGACAAGGAGCCCTCTTGTTGCCCAGTGAGGTAGGAAAAAGTCCCTGCTCCCGGGGTTCAGGGACAACCAGGTCAGCATCGGCTGGGCGAGATGAGGGAAGGCTGCTGAGAAGGAGGTGTTGGGGGATGACTAGGTGATGTACTGGCTGGGGAGCCGCAGCAAACCTGTAGCAGTTTCTAAACCCTGCAAAGCAGGTCAGATCCGGTACCTCAATTCCTACAGTATCACATGCTACTCCTTAGGGCTGGACTTCATTTTGGTGATTATCTGATCGATGCCTGCCCCTCCACTCCAAAGGAAGCTGGCTACTGTGCCCTAGGAAGGTCTTGGGTGGGCAGAGACGGGTGAAGACTAGGTCAGGGCGAGGCTGCAGAGACGGCGCGTCTGAGACCCGTCACAAAGACGGTCTGCAGCCCTCCCCCACCCCCTTTCCCAAGGGAGGAGCAGCTGATGTGTTTCTGGAGTGTTCCAACCCAATTAGCGCCCTCCCTTGCTCCAAGGAGGAGCCCAAGCCACCACTCCCTTCCCTGAGGTGGAGACTGGGTGGGGAAGGGTGCCGAGGAGGTCTGAACACCCCGACCCAGCAACTCCCGGCAGCTCGGCGGGCTCGCCGCTACAGAGCGGCTGCTATGACAGCGCCCGTCTCTAGGCGACTGTTCTGGGGAATGGTCTGTTTTGGCAACCAGAGGGCCCCTGGGTAAAGGGGGCCTCGGGCTGCCGCGTCATTTGCATAGCAACGTCCTCCCCTCCCCGATCTGCGCGCTGCTCTGCGGCAGCCCAGAGGCCAGGTGGCTCCAGCCCCTGCCCTCCGCCCTGCCCAGCCCAGCCCCTGTCCCAGGCCCACTCCGCGTTGTCACCGCCTTACTGCCCCAGTCTTACCTCTCGGGGAGGTGGAGGCTGCTCGCTGAGCCAGGGCATTTCCGGAAAGGCCGGTGCCCTAGGGAAGTGGGGAAATGATGCTTGGGGACAAAATACAGAAATGGGGGAGGGGGGGATGAAATACAATCTTTTTCAAACCAAAGTCAGTCACATGTCTTGGTAGCATCAAAATGCCTTCTGGATAACTGGCTGGCTCACAAAATGTTTACTTAGGTGAACCTCAGCTAAGCCCTAGGAGGTACTCAGAAAATGTCTTTTGGATCATTAATTTGCAAGTGTATGTGTGAATCTGGGAATAGGTAGGCCTGGAAAAAATATTCTTACCAAGAAAAATCAAGCAGTGATATTAGGAAATATTTTCAAATAACTTGCAGGAAGGACTTGGTCTGCATTTCAGAAGAAACCGAAAGAGAAAATAAGTAAATAGGTAACTCCTAAAGGCCCCTTCTGTCCTATACATGCCCACCCCACCCCAACCACAACCTCCATCTCCTGTCCATGATGCCAACTGAGATACCAGGCTCTAAACCCGCAGAATGACATTAACTGCCCAAGGACACACGCCCTGGGCTGGAACCTGAGAAGGGGGTTGGGCAGGGGCAGGTCACCCCAGCTGAGCGATCACATTCCCTGGCAGCTGTCCAAGGGGCAGCTCTGGCTGCACCTGTTTGTGGGGAGATTTGCTTTTATCAGTATTGACACAGCAGCAGGGCCAGGGAATAGCATAGTAATAAATGAGAGAGAGAGAGAAGGAGAGAGAGAAAAGGCCGGAGCCAACGAGGCGAGGCAAAAATGCTGAGGTCTTTTTTTGCTTGTTGTATGTCAGCGCGTTCATTCCAGTTTCCCCACCCCTGAAATCTCTGAGGATCATGCAGCAGCCCTGGCATGGGAGCTCTGGGTCTTAAAGAGATAGAATTGCATAGTCAGAAGCACCTTAAGGTCCTTTTGTGCCAGGCATCCCTAACCAACGTTTCTCAAGGTTACTAGATGTCCTCACCTGCCACTTAGGGTTAGTCAGGAATCTTAGCAGGAAGTTCTCCTTCTCTCTGCCAAGTTTCCGCATCAGGGAGACAGTATGATTAAAGTGTAGATTTTGAAGTCAGTCAAACCTAGAATCAAATCCTAGCTGTCTGTGTGATTTGGAATATGTTAACTAACCACTCTGAGCCTCAGTTCTTCCCCAGAAATGGAACAAAACAATACTCTCTATTGTTGCAAGGATGCAAGAGACAATATAAGCAAAGGCAAGAATAATTCTTCAGTATATGCTCACTTGGATTCTACTATTACCTATCAACGTTTCCTCGGGGTTTCATTCGATCCTTTGAAGAAAATACCAAAAATAAAAAGGAAAAAAACAAAATACAACAACAAAAATCCTGGGGGAACTGATCTGTTCCAGAAATACGAACGAGGAAGCAGGAGCCTCTCACTAACACAATCTGTGTCCCCGAAACAGGGCCAAATGTGGTCTCTTGGTTTCTTAAGCCTTGCTTTTAGTCTTCAGGGGCTGCAAACTGACTCACCCCCATTCTAGTCCAAGACAGGACAGTAAGCGGGCTGCAAGCAAACCTGGGCATCTGAAGCCACCTGACCAAGGCCAGAGATAAACTATACTTGTAAAACTTACTTGCAATTAGTCGCCACCATGTTTCAGATATGGACGTCGTTTCTCCGTGGGGCAGGCTAGGTGGGGTAGATGCTACACTGCTGTCTAACCCCAGCCCTGACATTTGTTACTCATGTGCCTGTGACAGGTTATTTAATCTCCATAAGCCTGACTTTCCTTATTTGTAAAATGGGCATAATAATGCCCCCTAAGCTTGTCATGAGTATCTAATACATGTAGTGAGTGCCTGACAGAGGAAGTGCTTCATCACATCAGCACTTACAGTCCTTGCTGTTAGATGACTGAGGCCAAGGGACTATCATGTTCATCCCGTAACCCCATTTTCTCAGACAAGGCCTGGCATCTGGTAGACTACACTAATGCTTCATGAATGAATGAACAGCAAGGCTCCTACACTTGAGAAGTTATATCTACCCAGGAAATATAAGTCATAAACTGCCTATGCCACTTACACAGAGGAGACAGCAGAGGGTTAAAAGCCATTCTGTCAGTCCCCAAGCTCCAGAGGCAGACAGTCCCTTTGATCCCTTAGTTTCATCTATCCAGGATGCTTTCAAGAGAGGAAAACAGGAAGTCCCTGATAGCCCAGCTTGCTCTGTGTGTCTCTGTGTGTTAGTGTGTGTGTGTGTGTGTGTGTGTGTGTGTGTGTGTGTTTAATGATAGGGGGTGGGGGAAGAATGGTCCTTTGGGTCACATTTTGCCAGTAAATCAGCCTCCTTCCTTTCAACTGCTGGGGCTTCCAAAGGGACAGATAAATAGCTTCTTGCTCAATGCTGGGAGAAAGATGTGGTCCAGAAATGGCAAAGCTGACAGGATGGGGCTCCTTAGTGGACCACATTACAGTTACTAGGTGGCTGGTGTTTCTAGAGCATGCAGTCTTTCACATTCACTCACTCACTGTTAACAAAGTGCCTGGCCTGGAGCTGGACCCTAGGGTGTGGCCCAGTGTCTAATGTCTAGGATATGAACAGACCAAAAAGACAAAGGACAATGAGCTCAGAGAAGATGGCCTGAACACAGAAAGTGAGAACACTCCCAAGGAGAGAAAGAGCAGAGTTATGAGGAAGCAGTGGTAGGAAAGAAAGAAGGGAGAACAGAAGGAAAAAACCCAAAGAATGCCTATATAGGAAAAAGAAGAGAGAGCCTCTAAGAATTTGCAGCCATGTTAGTTAAGGTCTCGCAATAGAATAACTGGACACCAAGTACATGCAAGAGAAGGCCATAACCTCCAGGACACACAGGATAACAGGAATGCACAGAAGCAGGACAGAGAATAGGAGTTTGGGACTGCAGATCTGACTCTGACTTAGCCAGCCCCAGAAAGAGCATTTGCTAGACCTCAATGAAGCTAAACTCACATTTATGTTTCAACTCATTATTTAGTAAGTTCAGTTATACATTTGCCCTTGGTGGAAACCAGAGAACATTTAGGAAGGTGGAAACATTTTATATTGTAATAGAAGTATAGTGTACAAGAGTGAACCCATTTGTCAATATTACACAGTTAAGATTTCTGCAGTGCAATGCTTGTAAACTTCACCTAAAAACAGCTATACAAAATAACCATTGAGCGCGAGGGGGTAGAGGTACAGATGAAACCAGACAGGCAGAATGCTGATGATTATAGCCGCTAGGCTAGGCAAAGAAGGATATGGTGGGTTGTGTTTTGTTGATGCTGAACTTGCTTGAAATTTTTCATAATAAAAACATTTTTAAAAATTGCCCATAATGTGTCACGGTTGTCCTCAAGCCAGTCCCCTTTGGGTTATCAGGAAGGCAGCTGAGATGTTATCTAATCCACTCTTCCTGTTATAGATGAGGAAATGGAGGTGCACCTTGACTTGTTCAGGGTGTTCTCAGATATCCAGTGGCAGAGCTGACGCCAGAATCTCAGGCCCTGAGCAGTGCCCTTTTGACCTTTTCAACTCTCACCCACTTGTGGGAAGGCAGCAGGAATTCACCCCTTAGGCTGGATTGCCTTCCCAACCCCCCAGGCCCAGGTCTTGATGTGCAGCAGGCTCTGGGGCTGGAGGGGGACTGGCCTGAAAATCACTTGGCTCTCCTCTGTTTGCACGCTGAAAGGTAATCCTGAGCTTGCAGAGATTCATTAGGTCCTGGAGCTGCAGCTTCCAAAAACAGATTTCCAGTATCTGAGAGTTGAAACTACACAGGGGCAGAGTTCCCGCTCCCAGCTAACACAGGTGTTGCCTTAGGGCAGTCGATGCGCTCTTGCTTGGTTTCTTCTCATTTGGGCTCTTGCTTGGTTTCTTCTCATTTGGGTTCCGTCTTCTTGCAGGACCCTCAGGAGGATCTCAAAAGGTGCGGGTGGGAAAGCGCTCTGAAAAGTACAAAGAGCTGTGGTGTGATGGCATTATTGCAGAAGACGAAAGGGCAGGAAAGCAAGGAGACTTCTGCAGGATTCTTAAATACCCTTTTGTTGTTCTCGTGTCTTAGAGAAAAAGATCTTGGCTGGGGGCAAGGGGAAATCTATCACATTTATTGATGTCTTGCACTTTGCCAGATGCTATGTTTTGCTCTCTCTGATATCTCCTTTTCTCCTCCAAAACACCATGTAGGGCTGAGGTACTATTATTTTGCTCATTTTGCAGATGAGGAAAGAGGCACAGATACCTTTAAACAACCTGCCCGAGGCTATACAGCTGGTCTGGGCAGAGCTGGCACTCAAAGCCAGGCAGTCCAGGAGGGAAAGCTCGCCTTTACCAGAGCGCTGAAGGGGCTGAGGAGACTCCGTGTCACCTGGGCATCTGATTCACCCTCAGGAGACCTCCACTGAGTTCCAGCTCAGCTGTTTATGAGCCGCGTGACCTGGGCCAGTCAGGTTGCCTCCTGGAGCCTCGCCGATTCAGCTGCAGGGGCGGTGATAATAAAACGTGCTCCACCTACCTCTCGGGAGGATGTGCGGATTCCATGAAATCACTGATACTGCCAGTGCTTTGAAACAGCTGCATAGGGCGACAGAAATGGAGAGATCATGATTATGTCTTCAGAGCAGCATTCTTGGATTATCTCATGGAACCATTCGGGCTCTTCATCTCCCCAGCCTGCCCTCAGCTCCCCAAGTGGTGGGAGTCAGAACCTGGGCCTGTGCGTTGCTTCAAATACTGCTTTGGTGGAAAGGGGAGGCGTCACAGACTCCACCAGCTTAAGTATTCCCCAAAGAAACATACTAGAGCATTGGCTCAAGGATCTATCCTAGGCCTGAATTTCTGCGAGGGCCTCTTTTTCTTGTTTTTCATAAAAGAAACAAGCTTTCAGCTACTTGGGCAGGATTTAACTAGCGATCAGCCCTAGAGATAAGTGGATCATGCTCAACAACCTCACATGGGAGTAATTTGTACCCAAGAGCAGTGTATAATTTATACTTTTGAGTCCACAGTCAGGGAGTTCTATGCAGTGACTAGAGGCACAGTCTCCCCAACTGGACAGCTCCTTCTGTCCAGGACCGAGATAACAGAAACCGGAGGCTGAGTGGTGGGCGTGAAATCATAGTTCAGTGAATGACTAGCTTATTCCTCTGAGACTGTAAAACTTTAAGGGCAGGACCTCTTTCAGTGTATCTGTTCCACATATTCCCTCACTCCCTTACCATACATACCTGAAGCACTTCACACAGCACCTTGCACAAAAGTGCAGAGAATGTTTGTGAAACGGTTGGAATTAGGGAATAGAGAATGCAGTGGTTTTACAAATTCCCTGAAGGTCAAAGCAAATCCTGGTGTGTGGCTCTTCTGTGGGACCGGTACACTCGTGCCTCTCTGTTACAGCCTCCCACCCTGGAAACTCACTGCCAGCTCCTCAAGCTGCGTTCAGCTTCACCCAAGGGACCGTATTTCCAAATCCCAAACAGGGAAACAAGGCCTGACAGAATATTTGAAACCAGGGATCTGTATTCCAGAAGGATTTGTGCCCTTCTGTTTATACTTGGATTTGTTCTGTCCTCCTTCTTCATTTTGGCAGGTTTTTCCCTGCCCAATTTGCCAATTTACAGCTCTCCTTACAGTGCTTAAGTGGACACCTAAATACAACCAGGGAAATCCCCTAAAGTCATCTGTCGACCTTCACATTAACTCACTTTGTGATTTGTTGGTCCTATGTGGAAGTTTGCCCATTTCTCCATTTCCCTATTTGAATGTTCTTTCTGGAGTCCACTAGACCATGTCCACTACCTGGAGCACAGATAAGCTGAGTGAAGAGTATGGTCAGGATTTTGCCCAAGGAAAGCACCCTAACATGCTGGGCGGGACAGAAGGAACCTGGGTGCTCATTCCAATTCTGCTTCTAATGAATGATGTGTCTTGGGGAGGTCACTCTTCTCTGGGTCTCTTCTGTCAAATGGAAGGGGATGGTGGAAGGCACACACTCAAAAGTCTTAATGACCTCTTGCAGTAGCCCTCAGTGAGTCATGGGACATGAGAATTTACCTACAGCCTCTGCTTTCCCTCCTGCAGTTTGGGGATAAACTCTCTGGCTCCTATCTTAGGCAAACACCTTCTCTGGCCACTAGATCCCATCCCCTCCCACTAGCGATGCTCCCCACTCTCTCCCGCATCATCTCTTTATCCCCCTTTACTCAATCATTCAGATCAACATGTAAATGTATCTAAATACGTTACAATTTCACCCAATTTTTTAAAAGTCTGCCTTGACCCTAATTCTCCTCCAGCTTCTCTCTCAAGTGCATTTCAATCACTCCACAACTCCACCCAAACTTCACTTTGCTAAGGTTACCAGTTCCCTCCACATGGTTAAAACTAAGGGTCATCACTTGGTCTTCATCTTTCCTGATTGATCAGCTGATCATTCCTTCTTCCTTGAAACACTTTTGTCTCTTGGCTTCCAAGATACTACATTTTCTAGGTTATTCTTCAGAGTCTCCTTTGCTAGATTCTCCTCATCTCCTTCATCTCTAAATTGTGGAGGGTCTTAGGACTTGGTCTTTGTATCTATTGTATCTGTCTTCATTAATTCATTGATGATCTCATTCAGTCTCATGGTGTTAAATGCTGCCTGTTTTAGCCTAGTTTCCCCTAAAAACAGAACCTTAATAAAGGGTTTGCATCCAGGTAGTTTAGACAGGAATGACATTCCAGAGAGTAAAAATGAGGAAAAGGGAAAGAGAAGCACAGAAGAAAGGAAAACCAGTTGAAGAATGCATTACTGAGCTGACCACCACCAGGAAGACTGATGTTTTTCTCCATAGAACCTTCGAAGGAGATTCAGAACTGTCTATCATGGGGTACAAAGGGTCTGCATTTATCTCACCACTGGTTAAGTGTGGCTGCATGAGCATCAACTCCCCCATAATTCTGGGATTACATATGGAAGTGCTGAGTGAGTTTCCCACAGGTGTCCTACAGCCACTCTTGTTCAGGAAGCAAGAAGTGCACATAGCAGGCAGAGGGAGGCACCGTCACAGTTTGTATGCGTTGCAAATCTGGCCAGTATCAACTGCATTACATCAGCTGGAGGAAGAGGTGGAGCCCAGAGGATTGAAAGTGGTGCCTAAGAGATGTCTGATACATCATGCATACCCCGATGGCTCTCCTATTTCTATCTCCAGCCTTAAACTCCAGACTCATATATCCACTGCTTATACCATACTTCCTCTTGTTTGCCTCCTCAAAACCTGCTCCTTATAGTCTTCCCCACCTTAGTGAATGGCAACCCCATCCTTCCAGATGTTCCTTCCATCCAAGGCAAAAAGACCTTGGAGACATCCTTGAGTCTGCTACACATACAATCCATCCATAAATCATGCTGGCTTTACCTTAAAAATATATCCAGAATCTGACCACTTCTAACATCCTCTATTCTTTGTCCAAGCCACACACCAGCCCTCATCTGGATCACTGCAATAACTTCCTAATTGCTCTCCCTGCTTACTGACTTATCCTGTTACCCTACTCTTCACCAGAAGCCAGTGAACCTTTTAAAATGTTAAGTCAGACACTTGGCCACTCCTTGACATTCCCTTTCTGCTTCCCTACTTTATACTTTCCCATCACCCTTATCACCTTCTGACATAATATAAACACTTTGTGTGTTTACTTTGTCTATAGCTATCTTCTTTTACTAGAAGGACAGCAAGGATTTATCAATTTTGTCTCAAGTATCTAGAACAGTGCCTGGTGCATGGGGGGAGTACAATAAATATCTGTCAACTAGAGACCATCTAGTTTGAGCCCCTGTACTTTACAGATGAGGAAACCGTAGCCCAGATGATATGACCATGCTAATTATACTGTGAGGTCTTCTTTTCTCTTTCTTTTTTTTTTTTTGCAAGGCTTTCTTGATACTTCTAGTTCTGAATGACAGGTCTCCATTCTCAGCAACAATAATTGTTAGTTATTATTATGGATGTTGGCTGTCTAGCCAGTTTGAACAGCCATTTGTAGGTGAGCTCAAAGGAACCTCCAGGACGTCACTAGAGAATGATTCCAGGGCAATGGAACCACAATCACATGGTCTAAAGGGGGCAAGCAAGGAGGCAATTCCAGGTGAGGGAGTCTCTGTGGTGCACGGAGGTGCCTGAAGGAGAAAGTGAGTATTTTAGGTGTGGGAGAATCAAATGTAAGCAGACAAAATTACTAATCCCTAATAGATATCATTTTCTGCCCAATTCCTTGGAGTGGAATGGCAAGAGATGGGTGACTTTGGGTATGACCTAGATGCCTGAGTTCTGCTTGGCTATGTTCTAGCCATGTGACTTGGGCTAGTCACTTAACCTCTCTGAACCTCAGTTTCCTTATCTGTGAAATGGGAAAGATGATACCCACCACAATGAGTTGTGAGGATCACATGAAACAACACAGAAAAGTGCTGAGGAGAGTGAAAGAGACAAGCATTAAGTGGCCCTGGAGATTACGCTTCTTTGACAAGAATCATAGGGCTATGTAGCAAATAAGTGCCCAGGCCGGGCAGGAGAAAACTGTGACTGGCACAGAGGGTTGTATTGAAGAATGAAGAATGCTAAAATGCAGTGGCCAGATAATGGAGGACACTGAAGGCCAAGCTGAAGTCTTGGCACTGTGAAGTATGACGGGGTCTTGACCAAGGAACAGAGTGCCAGTGACAGAGAACAGAAAGGCCAGGAGACCAGTGGGAAGGAACAGCCTGCCATCACCCAGTCCCTCCTCAGGTCCCTGCACATCTCCCATTGCTGCTCTTGTCCTGTGGCAGGGACCAAAACGCGCCATCCCCACTCTCAGAGCTTGGCACAAGGCTGGTAAGTAGTAGGGCTCCAGGAGTGTTTGTTCCAGTCTTTATAACCAGGAGTGATGACTAAGGCAATAATTCAAATGTGTGATGATGAAAGCCCAGTGGGGATGCTGGTAGTGAGAATGGGCAAGGTCAAATCACAGAAAAGCTGGAGGGAGAGGCAGCAATTGTGATAATTTTTTTTTACATAGAAAATCAAGAGAAGGTGCAACCCAGGCTAAGAAAATATGGGTCTGAGTCCCAAGTCTGCTCCCAGCTCTGAATCCTTAGCTAATATTTAATCATTTTGTGGACAACTGTGATGTGCATGTCAGAGATGGGGGCAGAAAGTACACAAGGTCACATACGTGAACCCAAGCTGAGCATTTAAATACTTTGAATCTGAGCTTTCCACCCAGTGGGTGGTTGAGCCTTACTATGTCATTTGCCCTCTCTGTGGCTCAGTTTTTATCTAGAAAATGGGGATAATAATGCCTGCTCTACCTTCCAGGGGTGTTAAAAAACCAAGAAGATTGTAGAGATTCAAATGATTTGGAAACTGTCCAGTGTTTTCAAAATGTAAAGTGGTGTTAGTAATATGCTTATGATTAATTTCCACATCCTATTTAATTCAATTCTTCATTTCAGATTATGAGGACATTGGCTCTGAAGGCCCCAGCTAAGTCATTTTCCAAACACTTACATAGGTCTTGTTTTCCTTTCTCTGGGAATCAAAGATCTTGGGTGACTAGGCTTTCCTGCTTTAGATGAAGGTGAAGGGTGAATAGTCTGTCTGCAGGTCTGACAGGCAGAGCAGGGAAGGAGAATGCTTAAGCCAGTGACCAGCCCTTCAACTCCAGGTGCAGACCCTGCCTCCTCAGAGATCTGCCCCCTGCTGCCGTGAGGCGCTACCACAAAGTGCCCCACTTCTCCAACAGGGAAGAACTCCAAAGATTGCCCATCTGACTAGTAAATGGAAAATAACCACACGAGGGATTAGAGCCGCGATAAGAAAGACATTCTTCTGAAAGACACGGTAGCTCCAGAAGCCTAGGTTGTGCTCGACTGAAGGCATTTTGGCAACAATCATCAAAACTACAAACTCTCAGGCCCCACCCCAAACCTACTGAATCCAAATCTGCATTTAACAAGATCCCCAGGTGATTTCTGTATAGATTACAATTGTAAAGCATCCCTTAAAGGGAGGATCAAAGATGTGTGTGTGTGTGTGTGTGTGTGTGTGTGTGTGTGTGTGTGCGCGCGCGCGCGCGCGTGTAGGGAGGAGTTACAAGGCTTAAGTTGAGAATGCATATCTGAGACCTTTCAGGACCTACAGAAGGGGGTCTTGGTCCACAGACTTGGAATATCAAGGTCCCATGGACAAGGTCATCCCTACTGTGGCAATGGGTGAGTCTGGCTAGCCATCCTGATGCCCTTAAGTTTTCAAGTCATCTGGCCATTCCTTGCAATAAACCTGTGCTCCCCGAACATTATTACTCCAGTTACCACTTGGCCTCTGCTTACAGGACAAAACATTCTGGGCATATTGACGCAAAGATTCAGGTCCACCCAACAGACACTTTCCTCTTCGTTAACTAAACAGTATTAATCCTTATTTTATATATTAATAAAATAAAGTCAGATGAGGGCCCACTTCTGGACAATGATAAATTAACGTGGGTGATGATGAGACAGCCTTGTCCTGAGACAACCCAGCCAGCCAGCAGGCCTTATTCCACCTAACCATTCCTCATCTCCATCCCTCCGTCTTTGAATTTGAGTGATTTGACTCAGCTGTTCTCGCATCACTCTATCACTTATCGCCTTTGTATGACCAACTGGTAGTTTCCCTGAGGAAAGCCAAGGTCTGTAACTGAAAACATACGTGTTGAAAGGATCAATCGTGGGTGTGAACCTAGAAAGGAAATGCCTGCAATTAAAAGAAACCCAATTTCTTGTCGGAGGAGTAGATCACTGAGGTTTTGATACTGAAAAAACAGGAAGCAAATTAAACGTGGACCAGTAATGGTTAAGTGAATTACAGTGTGTGTGTGTGTGTGTGTGTGTGTGTGTGTGTATACAGTGCTGAGCAGCCATAATCCATATAGATCATGTGTAGTAATCTGGAAATTACTGATGATATACATTCTGTGACAAGAGTCCCAGCAGGAAACAGATGACATAATCGATTGGGAAGTGTGAAGAGTTTAATAAAGGGGCTATTTACAAAGGTGTAGGCAGCATTTGGAAAAACATAATCAAGGAAGCAATCTGAGGGAAGTGTATGGTGGAGGAGGTGGGGCACCGCAAGGCCCCCACCTTAGTCCAAGGCAGCCCCTTGACAGCTTTCTTGGTATCCTTCCAGTCTCTTCATTGTGCCAAAGGAAGAAGTGATTTGTTCAAACTCAGAAAGCTGTCTCCACTTCCAAGCTAAGCTTGAAGGGGTAAGTGGGGCCCTCTTAGAACATGGAGAAAGAAGAGCTGCATGGAGAGGTCCTCAAGGGTCCCCAGCCAGGACGTGTGGCCTTTGGTAGAGGGACTCAGCTAGTCTGCAGTGATGCAGAAAGGAGGGAGGTGGGGATGAAATATCCCTTAAACCCAACCAGGGGCCGGAGGAGGGCAAAGGAGCACACAGCAGTTTTGTGGAGCAGAGCAAGATGGAGGCAGTTGGTGAGAAAATCTTCAGCGGCCAACAGAAGCTATCCAGCACCACAAATTTACTGGGAAGGATGTGGGGGGGGAAACCGAGATGCAAAATTGTAGGTGTACCCCAAAGAGGTTTCTATGTATCTATACATACATTTGAAATAAGAAGGGAAATCTACACAAAAGGCAATGATCACTGTATGAAGGTGTTAGACAGTGGCCCAGGGATATTGGCGAGATGTAGAGTTGTTGACTTTCAACTACTGATAATGTGGCTACATTGCATTTCTAATAAAACACAATTAATGAAGCAAGCTGAGGGAAGTGTATGGTGGAGGAGGTGGGGCACCGCAAGGCCCACCCCCCCTTAGTCCAAGGCAGCCCCTTGACAGCCTTCTCCGCATCCTTCCAGTCTCTTCATTGTACGGAAGGAAGTGACTTGTTCAAAGTCGTAAAACAGGTTAGTGGCAAACTGGGAGGAAATCTGGGTTTCCTCCCTCCCCCCACCCTACACAGGTTTCCAAACTACCCTCACCTGTCCATTCATGTCCACACCACCCCCTGCCTCCCTTTCCCCTCTACTTCTCCTCTTCCCCTTTTCTCTTCTGCTGCAAATCCTATAGCAACCCCGATTTGAAGCAGCTAAACAGCCTCACACCCTTAATCTCACTGTCTGAATGATAAATCCTGAGGGACAGTTCACTCCATTCAACCCTTCACACTCTCCTTTGAGTAGCTGGGTGGTCTCTTCCGCCCAAGCTGGGCCTGCTTGCCCTTCCTTCCACTTAGCATTCCCCCAGGAGTCGAGGACTTCCCGGGGGCCAGGCATTTGCCTCCAAAACAATATCCAGATAGGACACGGCCCTCCCAACTCTCTTTCAGGGCCAGACCATAAAATAAAGCCGCGTGGGCCTTGCATCCCTGGCCAGAATCCTTTGTCTGGGTTGGAAACAGCCTGAAAAGATGAAAGGGGCTTCCACTCTGACCTTTTCACCTCTTGTTATCTTGTGCCCACTCCCTTTAGACTCTGAAGCAGACAGCAGCATTTTCCCATGGTCACTGGGGTTAACACCGTCTTAGCGGCCAGCGGAGAGAGGAATGTGAAGAATGTACCTGCCTAAGGGGCGATTATTTTCATCAAGGACAGGCCGAGATGGATAATGAGGTCAAAAACAAACGCCATCTCTTTCTCAAAGGACTCTCTAAAGAGAGGCTATTAGATATAGTTCATTAGTTGGGGGGGGGGGGTGTAGAGAGCTCCTTTTTAGACTGCTGCTTGAAGAGAGTTGCAGGCATTTTGCCAAGTTTAGATTCTTCTCCAAGTCAGTAGGGAGCTAAGTTTACACTCAGATTCAAGCTTTTATATATCTGAGTTTCATTCAGGTACAGGCAACAAGTGACATTCAGGACTCAAAGGCAAGATCTGTAAGAGAATGTGTTCTAGTGGTACAAGTGGGGTCCACAGTAAAAAAACAGTATCTGGAAACCGGTTTTGGAAAACTGATGAATCAGAGTTTATATCTAAAATTATATTCATCCTGTGTTAATAACGTCTTAATAAAAGGTCCCCTTTTGGTTGTTATCGCCATGATTCAAGCACTACCTTGAATTCAAACCCTAACTCCCCATCCCTTACCCCCAGAGTTGATCATAACTTGTAAACTGTGATTTTCACTTCTAAATCCTTTCCCTTGCAAGTCCATCCTGCATCCAACATGGGTTCATTTCCTTAAACTGAGTGTATCTGTGCCCTAACCCCAAAACGTTCCCTGCTCCCCAAGGCTGCATGTGAAAAGCTATGTGCTACCGTGGCGCCCCAGCAGGTACTCTTCTCCCTTCCCTTTTTCTTTCTATTACTACAAAATGAAGTGCAAACTCCCTAGATGGCACTTAAAGCTCTCCAAAATCTGAACTTTATTAACTTTCCATCTGTGACACTCCCCATCACACACACCCCATATTTAAAAGTCCACCTTCCGGTAACGACCCCATCTTGGCCAACACGGTCTCAAGGCAAATGCCTCGGGCAGTAGCGGACACACAATAAACCCTTCTGAGTATGTGTCACTTCTTCTTTGGGTTTAATTTTCTCATGGGAAAAAAACAACCATCAGAACTGCAGGCTTGGTTCAGCTTATGTAGAATCACTTGTGGGAGACAAGAGCTAGAGAAAACCAAAGCCAATGTGTGACCTCCCAGAGTGCCCGCCGCACAGGAGGGGCCTGGACATGCATACACAAACACACACTAAAGAAGACAGCACACTCCTCCAGAGAAAAAAAGAATTTTACCAAGAAAGAAAAGAACAAACTTGGAATATAGAGTGCAGTGATTTAGAACAGGGGCTTCCAAAACTGCGGTAGTGCAAAGTCTAAGCCACTGTCTCCTCACCTGTGACATGGTGTTAATATCTACCTCTTGGCCTTGTTGATTAGAAAAGGACATGTGAATAAAGCACTTAGCAGACTGCCTGGCACACATGTCAGCTTTGAGGAGGAGGATGATATGGACTGATATCTGCAAAAATTATTCTTTGCAGAAAAACGCAAGCTGGCTCTGTGTGGAACATGCTGGACTCCAAACTCCCTGATCAGGCTGAGCTCACTCAGGCCTTTGTACCTTTGTTCCAGCTCCTCTCTGGGTTTGGAATGTACTCTCCTCCCCTTCTCATATCTCGAGATTCCGCTCAAAGGACACCTTCCTGGAGAGACCTTCCAGACCAGCACCTCACCCCCAGCCCAGCAGAACTAATTCCTACCTGCATTAAGGCACCATAGCCCTAGGACAGCATTTCTCACATTGTATAATAATGGTTTGCTTAGGTGCTGATCTCCAGAGTTAGAATATTAACTTCTTGAGTATTAGCTTTGGAATTCTCCATGTCCAGCACAGTCCCAGATCTAACTTGCCCACATAGGTGCTCAGGAAGTGGTTGTGGAAGTAATGAACAAAGGAATGGATTGTCCCTGAGGGTACCTACAACAGGTCACACCAAATCATCCCACCCACCTAGCCTCTCCACCCTCACACCCTTGGTGAGCACCTGTTTGAGAAAATCACCACTCTTGGATGATCCCTGGGACCTAAAGGAGTATTACTGTGTTTTCAGCTGCTGGCCTCCCCCCCACCTTGTGTGACCTGCTGACCAGATGGAGAGGCCACAAGGAACATGACTCAGGGTGGTCAAGATAATTTAGTTCCAAAACTATAGAATTCATTTGTAAGGTAGTACCCGGCTGCTCTAGGAAATGTCTGCAAATTGATCTGTGAAATGTTGTTTTTCAGTACTAACATGGTGGGCATGCATCCTCTTTAGTCCTAGGAAGCGCAGAAGAACAAAATGATAACAGATTAGTTTGAATTTTTGTCCAGTAGTCATGAAAGACAGAAATGATCCTGGTTCTTCTCCCTATCCTGAGCCCCAGTTCAAGTATTCGTTAAATTCAAGGGTTCAGTCCGTAGTCTTGGAATAGGAAAAGATACTGGGTCCTCACAGGAAGGAAGCCAGTGACCTCATCTTGTTAGTCCCCATCACATACAAGTGAACAATGGGCCACAGCCAGAGGTTCAGGGCTGCCTGAGAGGTGATGCAGGAGGGCAATGCCAGAGAGGTAAAGTAACGAATGAAGCTCGGTTTTCAGTCAGATTTGAGTCACTTTACGGATTTATCACATATTAGCTATGGGTATTGTGGGTAAAATTGTAATATTTCCAGAATATCTCGCCTGGCTTTAGTATATCTGCATATCAATAGGTGTTCAAAGGTGGAGAGAAGTATGGCTTTAGGGCATTTGCATCATTCCTCAGGGGTGGAGAGTTCATCTCCATATCAATGGGTAATTACCTGGGCAACCGAGGGCGTGTCTGAACCTGAGACGTGAAGGGGAGGACGCTGGCTTGCTCCCCGGTTTTGCTGTTGCTGGAACAGGAGACGTGGTCGCACTGCAGTTTGTAAGCAATAAACAGGTTTTAAACTTTATTTCTCCCTTTGACTGATTTTGGTCTTTAGAGGTATTTTGCCCAGGGATTTCCTTTCCCCGGATTTACAGGAATACACAAGTATGTCAATCTCTGAGCCTCAGTTTCTTCATCTACATAACGGGGATGATAACCTGAGTCTGAGGATGAAAATAGAATTAAATGTGACAATGTAAGTGCGCAGTACCCTGCACACAATGAGTGACTCCTCAATAGAAGAGAGTGGAATACTAGAGATAATATAAGCTGGAGTAGAAGGGAGCCAGTAAGTATGCAGAAATTAGGGAATATGTATGTTTGTGGGTTGGGAAGGTAGGGGAAAAAGAAAGATGGCTGCTTTGGATGAATGTTGGTTTCCAAAGGCAAGGGTCAGGGGAGGGACTGAAGCAGAGAAAGTAGGTGTCAAGGGAAATGGATTAGTCTTGCCCCAAGTCCAGGTGTTATCTATCCACCTAACAGGCCCCACCTTCTTACCCATGTATCCTGCCTTGTCCAGGGCCCCGCTCCACTGATCTACTAGGATCCCCCAGGGAGCCTAGGACAGCCACTCAATTATGGTTTTTTATTTTAAGATCTGAAGGGAAATCTTGGACATCGTGAAATTCCATCATGTCATTTTATCAGTGAGGGAACTGAGGCCTGGAGAGAGATTAACTTGCCTAAGGTCATTATCCTAGTCCTGTCTCTGTCACTAGAGTACTGTGAGGCCTTGGGCAAGTCATTTCCCCTGCTCTGAGCCAGCAGTTTCCTCCTCTGTAGAATGAGGGGTTTACAGTATTTGGAGATCTAAGTCCCCTTCAACTCCGACTTTTGCTGTATTAAAATAGTGGTTCCTTTTCACACCCTCAAGTTTAGACATTAGATTCTTCAATCGCCCTTTCCCCCACACCTGTCTCACACACATAACTCAAGAAAACAACATGTCTGGATAACTTTTGAGGTCACTTAATTTTAACCAAGGGCTAGTTTTCACCAGGGCAAGAGAGTGTCACACAAAAGAAATGGCCGGAGGAGGCCAGGGGCTCCCAGGCGCTTGCCCAGTGCACCCAGCCCCTGTGATCACGTCTCTGCAGGCTCCTAAGAGCTGGCAGTGCAGTGAGGATAAATAAGGCCAGTGATCGCCCCTTACATGGCCATCCCAAGGCCGCCCGGAATCCCTGGGATTACGCAGCCTCCTGGAAGACTTGGAGCAAGTGCACATCACCTGCTGCCCCCACAAGTGTGCCTGGGCTTTTGCAGCCTCCGTCTTGTGACTGAGGAATTTTTAAATGGAAGCTCTGAGCTCACAAAGAAGAAAATGTCTCCCTGATGTCACACAGTTGCTGCCAATTCATCAGCTCAAGCTAAAGGTCAGAGAGGGGGAAGCCACTGCTCCGGGGTCCTGTGGCTGCTCCCTCAGATGGGGCTTCCGTTCCAGCAGGCTGGCCGCCAATCACCCGGGCCAGCCAGCCACCAGGGCCAGCCAGGGAAGCCAAGCCAGGGTTATTTGCATTTCCAGGGCATGCACAGAGGCAATCGTAGCACCACTTAGCTGCTTCTGCCCTTCCCTGCTCAGACATTAATCAGTTCATCCTCCCCGCCCTCTCCTGCCACCACTCTTCTGAAGATAGTCAGGGAGGACCTTGGAACCTTGATACAATGCTGTCCTGAGGGTCCTTCCCTGAGATCACTTCAGGGGTAAAGCCAAATTGCACAGTTTCTTTTGGTATTTTAATAACTAAATGAAGTGTTCAAAGGGCAAAGACTAGGAGTCCCACTGCATAGGGTGACAGGGTGCTCCCACTTCTTCCTAGTAGTGTGATATTTGCAAGTTATTTAATCTCTCTGAGCCTGCTTCCTGACCTGGAAGATGAAGATAATGTTTACTTCATAGTGTTTTCCTGAAGATTCAGTGTGAAGCACTGGTACAGAGCCTGCCATGTAGTAAGTGCTCAATAAATGCCAGCCTGGAACCAACACATCGTGCTATAATTGGACAAGTTGCTTAATCCCCCGAGTCTTATTAATTTCCTGTGAGGATTCAATGAGAGCAAATATAAAGCAATTAACTTAGCACCTAGCACTGGAAAAATAAATGGTGGCTGCTGGAACTATTATCTCCATCAGTCATTGTGACTTGTAGGGAAGGCCCAGTGTATTCATTATAAAAGCACCTCTTCGAAGTCTCACAAACTCCTTGGTACTCTACACGTCGTAATCCAGAGTTAAAGAGGAGATATATAAAAAACAAGTGTGTGGTCAAACATGAACACAGAAAAGAATTTTTAAATTAGTTTTATATATTTTTTCTCTTTGGGGAATGGTTTTCAATTCTAGGCTCTTTCCAGGAAGAGGAGAGTGATGAAAGAAAAAGTTAGGTGGGAGAGAAAGGATTAACTGGGGTGACAAGGAGACAGAAGATGGAAATTGAAGTGATGTCAAGGAGGAGGAGGCTGAACTGAGTAATGAGAGAGCAGTGGGTTTCTCTAGAATTGGAAGGGAGTACAGATGAGTTCTCTACTTCAAATGTAAAGAGCAGACTTGGAAAGAAAATGGCAAAACAGCCACAGCATGCCCTGAATTGTTCTTTGTGCCAGCGCATGCTGCCTGCATGTCTCCCTCGTGGGCAGCCTCAGCACCCCCCAGACACAGACTCCTGCAGTCAGGGGTGGAGAAGGCCACCCCTTCCTACCCATCCTGCCTCTCTTTCACTCCTCCGGACACAGCGGAATTCTAGGTGATGCTTTCCTCTCACACCATCCCTGCAGTCCCCAAACTGGGGGAGGCCCTGGCAGTAAACACCTCATTCTCTAGGGCTGCCCTGCTCAGCCCTTTCTGACCACTCTTCCCTCTTTGCCTTAAGACAAAGGTGTTCAAGGTTCTTGGTTTTATCTTTCCACGGGGCATTAATATTAAAGACAAGATTTAGAGGTTCAACATAAATATACTACATTCTGTAAACATTTCTTGTGCATATACCTAATCAGCAGGCACTGCTCTAGGCCCTTCCACTTTCTCACAAATGTCCTGTCAGCTGTGGGTTGAGGCATCAGTTTTCCAGATGCTTCAGTTGGGAAACCTTGAAGAATCACAGTGCATGGCTCTCACCACCCTCCTGCTCCTCAAATGCATGCAGTGATCAAGTGTTGTGAGATTTTTCTGTTTCCCATACATGCTTCTCCCTTTCCATTTCCACAGGGCACCTTGCCTCAGCCCTTCCTTGTCTGTCATTCTTGGGACCTCCTTCCTGGGAGCCTCTGCTTCCAGCCTTATCTTCTAACTTATCCTGCACAACTACATCTTCAGAAGACCCCTTCATCACATTACATGCCCCGCCTCTCTCCCATAGCTCCACATCATTCAATGGTTTTTCCCCAGGTTTCATTCAAGGTTCTTTGACCTAACCCTCTCGAGTGGGATATATTCATAGAGCCCTGCCTTACCCATGACAGGACTTTCAGGGAGGGAAGGAGGAGGGAGTCTCAGGGTACCAGTCTGACCAGAGGGCTGTGTACACAGGAGGGCTTAGTGCATTGTGGCTGGAGCAAAAAATCTGAATTATAGTCAATGAGGGCAGCCAAATTCCTATCTGGGAAATCAGGGCAGTCTGAAGGGTGAGGCCAAGTTGTAAACAGAATGAGTAATGAGGTCAAAAGCTGGTGGGGACCAGAATCATGTCTAGATGCAGTTCAAGGAAACGGAAATGGTACAGGACTGAGGCTGTGAATCGAATTATAAGAAGGTACTAGAGACCTGCTATGCTGCTCAACGTGGATGGGGGTAGAAAGAGCAGCCCTGGAGAAATCTCCTTTCCCCTGGCTCTGCTCTTGGATTTTTCATGTATGTGTATATGCCCTGTCTCCCTGCTTCTCTAGATTTCACACCCTTCACAGGGCCCCAGCACTGCTGAGTGACTAGTCCAGGGTTGCATGGTGGTGGGTGTGGAAACAAAGCTCTATCTCCCACCTAATAGGGGATGTGCTAGGGAGGCCAGCTTAAACTCAAGTTCACAGGTTGGCAAATAATTTCACATCTCCAAGTCTCAGATTCCTCATCTGTAAGGTGAGGATAATACTACTACTTCATAATAGTATTATATAATAATAACACCACTATGAGGATTAGCCAAGCAAATATTTGTGAAACACTTAGAACAGTGCTTGGCACATAGTAAAAGCTGTATAAGTGTTAGTTAATAAAAATAAGGTACTCAGCTGGTAAATAGGGCCAGTACTCAAAGTAAGCTCTAAAGTCTTCAGATCCCTTCACCACTAAGGTCAACAGCAGGTTATGATGGACTAAGCTAACTATAGGATTGTCAAAAATTAATTTTCATTTCCACTAAGAATAGAAAAACATGCCGTGTTGGCTTATTTTCCTTGGGCACACAGGAAATATCACTTGAGTTACTACCTTTACCTGTTCTTAGGAAACCACTAAGAAATCCAGAAGGACCAGTTCAAATAATAATGCCTATCCCAAGTGTTATAAACTTTGCAAAAAAAAAAAAAAAAGCCAAACCTAGAAAATGATTGTGGTATCAAAAAGGAACCTCATGGATTCCAGAAGCTCAGTTTAGTCTGGCAAGGTTCAAGGCTGCAGCTTACACTGGAAAAAGGTGGCAGAGAGCAGAGGAAGAAACTTTATGTTTATTCTTTACAAAACTTTTGTGGGGGGGAAGGTGTTCGGAAAGGAGAGAAAGAAGAGAACGTGAGTGAATGGTTTGTAAAATGAAAAAATGGACTCAGTGTAGTGTTACAGCTCAGTAGTAATTCAAAGAAGATGGTGCAAAAGTCTGTTTGCTTTGGCAATCTATCAACCAGAAATCTTTATTAATTCAACCTCTCACAAGATTATAATATGGCACTAGATGTTTGAAAATGATGACCTTGATAGACTGCAAAACCCTAAACAGCTTTCTGAAACAAGAGAAAAAAGTTAAATGATGCATGGTGTGCTTTGTGACAAGTGTGTTCTATTGCATTCTGTTTTTTCCAAAACAAGCAGTATTTTTGTCATGTGTAGTACATGGTGATATATATGCCATCTAATAACTTTCTACCCATATCATGGTATTAGAACACCTTGCCTGATTATGGTTGGTATCAGGGTTCAATCCGCATTTTTTTCTAAACATGCTTTCTCATTGCCTGCTTCCACATTCTCACCCCTGTCCTTTAAGTCTGTCTCTGCCAGAACTCGACCTGATGGTCCTCCGCTATTATTGTTCTTCCCTAAATAGGGGTGTGTCCCTGGCCTTAGGAACCATTTACCCTGCCCGCAGGGGTTCACACTTCTATTTCACACTCTGGTGGAGGTCCTGAAGTGGGTGCTCTCTTTCTCATAAGGCAACAAGGAAGGACACTCGCCTGAGTAGAATTTTTAAAATACACGCATCTCTTGGGAAGTGCCTCGGAGAGGGGGCCGGAGACAAGTGTGGTGTGGAGCACGTGGCTTCACTAGAACAGAAACAGATCCTGCCAGGACCGCCCCGGGGACACCCGAGACACAAAGCAGAAGTCAGACTGTGCCCGCAGGGCCCGGATCCCTCACCCACAGAGGAGGTACTCCCGCCTCTTCTAATTACCTTCCCATTCCTCTTGCTCCCCTTCTCAGCCTGCAGTTCAGGGCTCTGCATACCACAGGGGTTAGGCACAAATAAAATCCATACATGGACTCCACTCTCGGGTCACAGAATTGGTTAACAACTCAGGCCGAAGATGGCCCCCACTCCCACCTCCCTTCCCCACCAGGAAAACTCTGCTGGTAAACACCAGTCACTTAGTAACACCCTCAATCAGACGCGTTTGGACTATTATTCATCACGAAGAACCTTAAACCAACTTCATCTTCACAGGCCTCCCCCCAGAACAGAGGAAATTCCACAGCTCTGATGTGATGTGAAACGTGATCTGCACGCCCCGGCACTCTCTTTCGCACTCTCCCCAGCCAGTTCCCAAACTGGGTTTCCCGGGCCCCTCTCTAGCAGCCCTCTCCCGTTAGCCTCCTCCTCCCTGCCCCCACCCCTTCCCGCTCCATTTTACACACTGAAACCTGATAGGCTGGAAATGTGCTTCTTTCATCTTCCATTTCCCACATCCTGAAAGTCTGTAGAGAAGGAGCCCACCCAGATAAAGGAATTCCAAGTATGTGCACCCCCTCCCCCTTTAGCTCCATTCACAAAGCAGATTACTAATGGCTGGAGGCTCCAGGAGAGGCCGTACTCCCCTCTCCACCCCCCACTTCCAAAGAGTTTACTCATTCCCCGTCTTTATTCCCCACCAGCACAAAGCCTAAGTCCACAAGCCTAGAACCAAAAATTAACTTCTCCCTGGACTCTGATCCTGAGAAAAGCTTTCAAATTTCACTCTGATCGGGATTACAACGGATAGGACATTCTGAGTGCCATTCATCTGTGCCCTCTTTAGCATTTCTAGATAAGAGGGCTCTGGGAAAATGCGCGCTGGATCAGAGGGAAAAGATATAAATGTAACTTGTGATGTTTCAAGGAGACAGGCTCATGTCTTTAGGAAAGATCACAGACTGTTCTAACCCAGAGACATTTCCTTCCAGCAGAAATTGTTTCAAGGCTAGAGGAAAAAGATGCTTTATTGAGGGGATAGGTAGAGAATGTGTGTGTGTGTGTCTGTGTCTGTGGAAGGGGGTTCTGGTAGCATTTTTGTTAAGAAATTTCTTAAGTTGAAATATCCTTTTATAGTTCTTCACTACCCGGAAATTAGCAGTTACAAAACATGCCCTTGGGTCAGCTCTTCAGCTGTCCTATCCTGAGTTGTGTCACAGAGAAACAGAGGGCAGGGAAAGCTTCTCTGACCTCAACCTTAAAGATTAGGAAGTACCTCCCAAGCATCCCCTTCCATTAAAGATGATAAACTATCCTACCCATCCTTCAGGGAAGGTGTGAAAGCTATTTTGAATCTGTACCATCTCTGGGATAATCCGTTCCTTGAATTTACTAGTCACTATGTGAAATAGGATTTCCTGTTTAAAAGAATGCTCCCCAGTCCTGGTATTAGGGAGTCCTTTTAGTAGATTGTTAATCCATATTGTCTTTGCAACTCAGGATAGTTAGCTAATTAGCTCATTGCATTAGCACTGGACCAAAAATATGCTAACGTCTGGGCACATCTTAGTGGCTGGGTCATGCATTCAATAAATCTAATTATTACCCAAGAAGTCTCATGGAATTCCAAGAAGAATTCTTGAGGCCAGACGTGGAAGATACAGTAATGATAAGAAATAACAGACTGTAGCAGAACGGCCATATGGCAGCTCCTTAGAGTTCCCCTATGGTGTTGAGGAGAAATCTGTACTGTAGCTCCACTCCAGAACTGGCCCATGTTTGCAATCCTCATGTAAGTGCAGCCTGCTCCTGATACCAACTGGTAACAGGCTCCTACATGGGCTCAGCCTCCTCGGACAATAGCTGTCCAAAACAACATGCTTGATGCCTGCAACTTGGAACAAGCATTATTCTCTCTGAGTTTCAGTTTTCATATCTGTAAAATACTAATCTTTGTGAATCAAAGCATGACCCCAGACGGTTACAAGGCTTCACCTGGGAGTTAGCTAGAAATGCAGCATTTCAGGCCCTACTTCAGGCCCCACCCCAACCTACTGTGTTTGAACAGAACCCCCAAGTGATTCCTGTGTGCAATATAATTTGAGATGCTCTGGCCCTAGACTTGGGATCTCTGAGACCCTCTTCCTAGTTCTGAAACTGTCTGAACTCATTAAGTATTTTCCAGGGAAGATTTTCTCTGATAAATGGTTTTTCTTCTTTCTTATGCCTCCACTCTTGGCACTGCCTCCCCTACCAAGGAACTCAAGTTTTAGTAGTTTTCGCATCTGCAGGCCGAGCTTGTTTAAATGCAGATTCCTAAATACCATGAAATGCACTAAGTAGGACCTAGGTGGGGCCAGAGAATCTGCATTTCAGCCAGTTTCCTCCAGATGGTTCTACAGGTAATCCCTGGATTACATTTTTTTTTAGAACTATTTATAACAGAACACTTCAAACATACAAAAAGTAGATCAAACAGCAATAATGAGCAATTGTATTTCAAAACCCAGCTTCAACAATTATCAACTGAAAGCCAATTTTGTTTCATTCGAATAATGTTTTTGAAAAACTTTCCCATCTAGACTTCCCCAGTCTTCTCAGTTCTATTCATCTAACTGCTCATAGTCCCTTAAGGCTCAGCTTGTTCTCCTGGAGTGCATGAGTTGTGTCATATAGTCTTGGAACCCCCAGTATCGAACACTGTGCCTGGCACATACGGGCACTTGGTAAATGAATACAATAATACACTTTTTAAAACCTTAAAGTGAAATATAAATTATGATCTACCTGGGTGGTTTAAACTGGAGGTAAAAGGGATTATTTCTCTCATTTTTTTTCAACTCTTTGTCTGTGAATCCTTTTTCAGTTAGAGACACTAAGGCATCAAAACGCATCTTACAAAGTTAAAGAATCAGGAAAAAATTTCCGACAGTCCAGGCTGACATCCCTTACTTTCTGATCTCAACATATTATAAAAGATGTTGTGTTTCTGTGTGTGTGGTAAGAGAGAAGGTAGGAAAATACCTCTGGGAAATAAGGATATCGTCTCATGGCCTTTGTTTTACTCTCTAACCTAGTAATAAATCTCTTAAAGCTCCTGTGGTATTCAGAGTATCCTGTACATTGCACGGTCTTCCCATAGTTGTGAAAGGAATTCAAGTTTACTAAGTGGACAGAGTGCTGATACCCTAAAGGCACAGTCCTGCCTTTTTCACCTATTTGCTTATTATAAAGGCTAAATCTGAGAACTTGGATGGGTATGCTGTATAACAGAAGTGAGAGTGAGGAAAGACAGGACTAAACTGAGAAGCGAAGTCTGCAGTTCCAAAACTCAGCACAATAATCAAGGCATAAAGCGGTAATTAGGCCTGATTATCATGCAAGGCAACCCTGGTTAAATTGGAATGTAGCCGGAGAGACGAAAGGCTGGATGGAGACTTTGCTAGGCTGGAGACTTGCTTTGATGTCTGCAGGGAAGGTTGTGTTTCATTCAGCCATCCAACCAACCAAAAAAATGTTGCTGGAGCAATATGAAACCTTGGAAAATGCAGCATACGGCAAGCTCAAGTGGAGAACAAGTGACTGGGTCCGAGTTCTGGGGAGTCTGTGCGTGCGTGTGTGTGCGTGCTACTTACATGGCGCTTTTCTCAGACAACGGATCCGGCCTCTTGGATCCGTCAGAAAACAGAACAAGGTAGAAGGAGCACACGCTCCGACTATTAACTTCCCAACCTTAGCGTAGCAGATTCTCAGGACAAAGGAGAATGTGCCTAAAATCGGGGCAGACTTTTTACCTGCTGTGGGGAAAAAGCAAAGAAAATAGAGATAAATGACTCTGTGTGGCTCTGAGAGGCCCAGAACTACAACAGATGCAGACAGAGTCTGCTGAGGCTGCCAGCGACCACAGCTTTTATACCAACTGATGTAGGAAGAAGAAAATGAGCCAAGGAAGTAGGTTAATCTCTCAGAAAAACACAAAATAGGTAGCAAGTAGCATTTTTACACCTTTCACTCTTTAATTGCTTCAAGAAACCCAGAGCTGTGAAGTACAAGGAATTCCTTTTGTGTCCTTACCTTACCTCTCTCCACCTTTTTAGGAGTAGCCCCTGTTCTAAAATATCGTTGTTCCCTTGCTAATTGCTCAGCTAGGTGCACTCCCCATACCAACCTACAACTTTCATTTCTATGCAAGGGACTTTGAATACATGTTGGTATTGGGAGAAAATTTTCACTAAATCACTGACAGAAACACTGGTTTGTAGTAAGATGTCATAGTGTTACTGTTTTGCCTATTCACAGGGTACTCACGATAAGTAGTGTTAGGCAGCAAAATAGGTATGAGCAGGGTGTATAGAGAACAGGGTCAGTAAAGCCCCCTAGAAAGGATTCAGTTAACCAGTTAAAACCAGAAATCCAGAAAAGACTCAGAGTTAATGAGTTAATCAGTTAAAGCTCAAAAGGTCAAGAGCAACTTGGCCTTGAATGTTTGAATATTCCCCAGATAAGGAAAAGTATCTAAGCACAGCCCATGTCTTAATTGTGTCAATTAGATCATTCCACTGTAAGATTTACTCCAGCCGGCTAAAAGGCCCAGCTATAAACAGCATAATAAAGACAGGGGGATCCCATCTTAAAGCCAAAATTATATTTTGGAAAAACAAAAACAAAAAACAGGAAGTTTAAGAAGAAAGATTCTTAGCGTACTCTTTAGCAAACAAATAACTCTGCCCACCTTGGAGAAAGGGCAGACAGTCTTGATAGACTGATATGCTCCTAAACCTGGAAGCTGTTATCCTAGGAGGGGACCAGAGCAGTAATTTCTTGTGTTAAGCTAATTTTGCAGAATTACCTAGAGGACTGATAAGAAACTTAGTGTCTCATCAGAGATACTTGAGACCACTTAACAAGTCCTAACCAAGTCTTAACACCCCTAACCCTTTGTCACATTCCTGAAAAATCCTTAAAAGGGGGAACCCCCAACCTTTCAGGGTGCTTTTCTCTCTCTTAGGTGGTCTGCACTTTCTCTCTAAATAACTTTAAATAAAACTTACTCTGCTTCACTACTGTGTCTCTGCCCTTCAATTATTTGTCGTGCAAGGACTGAGGAAATACACAACACCTCTCTCCCAACAAGTAGGATGTGCAATCTTGACTGTGCACTAAGGAAGTCCATGAAAATACAAAATTCTTACATGGGGAGACTAAATGCAATCTCTCTTTCTTAGGGATTACAAAAATAAAACCCATTTACTACTATACCATCCAGACACATAGTTCAATATTTCTTTTCAAAAGGGATAAAGTAGTTACTGATCAAGTTATCTTGAAATTGAAAGAGCATGTATTACATATCCAACATATTGCTCCTTGGGCTTATCTCAAAGTTCTCTGCATTTGCAATCAACAATCCACAGAATCAGCTTTTTGCTGTGATTTCTTCTGTACCCTAGTTTACTCTCAGAAACTCTATAAAATAATAATATGTATTTACCATAAAGGAAAGACCCCACAGATTAATACAGATGCAAACCTTCCACTGCATCTCTCACTATTGATATTGCTACTATACTAAAGAAATTGTGAGTGAGGAATGATGCTTGGACGTGCCAGCCTGTTCCTTCTTCCCCAGTGTCACTTGATTTAAGAGAAGCTCTACTTAATCCCTTCTATAAAACTCCCTAAAATTACTTAATGTACAGCATGAATTTAGGATAAATAAATTGCACAAGATTGAAAATACTCTCTCAGCTATCTTATTTCGTATAATTTTTGAAATGAATTGTGGAGTTTTGTTTTCACTTAGCATTAAACAAAAAGAGAGAGAGGAAGGAAAAAAAAGAGTCTTAGCAGCTGTGTATTTTTCTTTTTTTTAATAATAAGAAAACAGCATTCCCCAGAATTTCCAGTAAAACCCGTAAGATTTAGGCAGTTCTTCCCTAAAGTATGTGTGGGATGCTGGGAGCTCCCTGGTTTTTCCAGGCAACCCCGCCCCCCGCAAAACTCTCCACAAAAAAACAAAAGCAGATGGGCTGCATCTGAACGAATCAAACTCCCCAGGGGCCGCAGCTCTCTGCTCTAAATGCTAATAGAGTGAGTAATCAGAAACCTACATTTGGTAAATTATTTATCTTATCTCTGGAACTCAGCAAAGCATTGAAGACAGCAACTTCTGTGGAAAGATGTTGTTGGTCAAGAATTCCAGCTGGAATTTGTACTTTTACTAGAAAAGGGAAAAGTTCAGAGACCAGGGTAGCTCATGAAGCAATAATTTTTTTTTTAAACGACCAAAGACAAAGCCAAGGAAAACTGACTTCACAGTTCTGTGGAACAGGTCTGGTTCCTAGTTTGTCTCAAGGGCTTTACAATCCATCCGTATTAGGGTAATGGCAAGGCAAACCAATAGATCACAAGGATTCCTGAAGCTTTGGCAAGAGTTTCCCCGCACGCCCCTTCTCCAAGGTTCCCTTGCAAAGGGCAGCCAGTCAGAGTCATCGGAAGCAGTGTGGTTCTGAAATTTGAGCTTCCTGAATCAGAACCACTTGGAGGGCTTATTAAAACTCTGATTGCTTGGCCTTATCCCCAGAATTCCTGATTCTGTAGACTTGCTGGAGTAGGGCCTGATATTAGCATTTCTGCATTTAAACAAGTCCTTGGGTACAAACCTGTTGCTGGTCCAGGTACCACACTTTGAGAGCCACTAGCCTGGAGGTGGGGCTCTTTCTACAACCCAGTTGGGTTTCTGTAGAATCTATTCATTCTCTCTCAAGGTGAGGTATGAAAATTTGGAAGCTTAAGGGCTGTGACTGGGATTTTTAACAGTGGAATTAGCTCACCTAATGAATCGTAGCAATTTCACATATTTTACAAAATATAGTAACTTGATAAATCAATTCCAACCATGATTAACATTATGCGTAGAATGTATACACTTGTTTTGTGTTCCCCATAGTCCTGAGCATTTTTGAATTCAATAGAATTAAGCGAATGAAAAAGTAAAGGTTTCATTTGAATAACTGTGGTTGTATAATCACATTTATATTTATAAACACATTAATGTTTTTGTTTTTGCCTCTACACAACTTCGTTAGGTCATCCACATTGTGAACTTGAATCTGTGAACTTGGACTGAATTGTGAAATAAGGGGAATCCAAATGATTCCTTTCCCTTTGCTTCTTTGCTTCAAACAGCAAATATATTTGGAGCACATATTGTTTATATGGATAACATACAAAAAATATAAGACAGGGCACTGAACCTAAAGGGAGATGGGACAAAATAACATAAAACACGTGAGTTAAAAGAAATTCCCCTCCTAGTGTGGTGGCCAGATAATGCTTTTACACAAGGAGGCACTTGAGTTGGGGCTGTTTAAAATCCTTCTATGACTTCCTATCACCCTTCAGATAAAATTCATACTCGACAGAATGGCACACACAGCTTTTTATGATCACCTAGGTTACCTGTTCAATTGGATTTCTCTCTACTCTGTACTGGGTCAACGAGGTGAAAGTCCGTGATAATGTGAATTTCAGATGAACTGCAGTTGACAATTAATCCTCTAATAAGCACCCTCCCCATTTCTTAAATGGGGGCTGACTACAGATCTCTTCGGGGGGAGTGTTGTGGAGGGCGACTGGGAAATTACTGTCTACTGATCACTCAGTCCTTTGACTGGTTAATTCCTCTCTTCCTGTTTATGTTTCAAAGCCCACATCAGGTGCTACCTCCTCTCTGAAGTCTTCCTTGACCCTAGAGATCAGATTTGGGGGATAACAGAGCTTTCTTTGCACATTTTGTCTCAACTCTAATCACTGTAGAGTAAGTGTTTAACTGAGAGAGATGTTTATTAAACGCTTGTGAAGAAAGGAGTCAAAATGGAGAGGCATTGTGTAAGTAAAAAGAGGTGGAAAAAAACAAGTCGCATGCTGGGGACAGTAAGTTCTATCCTGCTCTTACCCTCCCCTCACACCCATAGGGAAAGACATGCAATTTTGAGCAGAAGATCTCAGAATAACTGGGCCTCAGTTTCCTCATCTGCAAAGCTGGGTTAATGACAGGACTTGCCTCATAATGGGGGGGAGGGGATTATATTAGGCACTTAGCATGGTTCTTAGCCCACTGAAAGGGTTCAATAAATGTTTAGCCATTATTTGCTGTATTAGATTAATTCTATGCTTTTACGGGGAGTGATAGTTTGCTAAAGTGGTATTTCACAGGGATGTAAGTAATTGGGATCAAACCTATTACCCAAGTTTGGTCCCAAAATCCCTGAAAGATATAGGTGGTACTTCGGGGCTTTTCTATATTACTGATGAGGCCAACAGTTGAATAGTCCTTTCCGGGACTGAGACTAACGCAAAGAAGGTGGTGACAAGGGGTGCAGTTGTCTGTCTCCATAACAAAATGGCTTCATGGAGAGAAGCTGCTTTGTTTTGAGTTCTCCAGAGGGCACTATTACGACCAAATGAAGGGAAGTTACAGATAAACAGATTTTAATGTAACATTTGAAAGCTTCCCAACAAGTATAGCTGTATCAAACAGGCTGCCTTGTGAGGTGGTAAACTTTTTGGTAGCAGTTATCAGGGTCTGGATAAATCAAAAAGGGCATCCTAGGATCCTCAGCTGTAAGATTCTGAATTCAGGAATATGAAAAGCTGTTAAGCTTCTGTTATAACCATGCATTTGGGAATCAAAGACTTAGCTTCAAATCACAGATTTGCCATTTTGCTGTGAGATAGTCACTTAACCTAACTTTGCCTCAGTTCCCTTATCTGGAATGGGGATGACAACCCCTATTTTCCTCAGTATCAGTATCAGAAGAGTAGATCTTTCAAAATATGTAAATACTTGAGCACAGTTAATAGAATTAACACCTGATAAAAGGCAGCTATTTTTTTTTATTAGTTTACATGTGCTTTCATGTGTACTCATATAAATTCATATCAATGTCTAGGATCTTTTCACCTGTGGAGCTTAACTGTATATTACTAGTCCCTTCTCAGTGTTTGCATGTCCTGGTTCATTCATTTTGGTTAATCTAGGCACCAGTCATTCAGCATCCCCAGAGATCAGGCAGAGAAATTTACCTCCAAACCCAGGGAATGTGTGCTTTCTGGGTAGCTTCCAAAGTAGATGCCCTTTTCCTTTAAGTGACATAAATAGTCTAATCTCTGCTTCCAAGCTCTGTTAAAAAGAGGAATAGACCCGTTTCCTCTAAAGTTCCCTGAGTGCCGATAACTGGATGCCAAGGAGTTGCCCAGATCATGTGGGATAGGCAGCTGTCTACATGGTGTAATTTGAGGGGTTTGAGGAAGTCCCCCTGCTTAAAATATCATCCCCCAATAGCTGGGATACATGCCTGAAATGTATTATGTGCTCTGCAGAATAAGGTGTTCCTGAAATGCAATTGTTATCCAGGAGTTGACTCAAATTCAACCATTATCATTCATTAGCTCCTCAGTTTAAATACAGTTATCAGATTAGTTGGTTAAGCAGAGTCCCAAAGATAAATAGCCACAAGGCAAATAGGTTTTACCTGGGGAAGCTGATCTCAAAGGGTCAGAAGTATGGGGCACTGGCAGTCAGGTGAAGGGCTGTGAGGATGGTCAGGACAGTTTGAGGACAGCAGAGAAAGCGCAGTTGAAAGGCAGAAGATAGAAGATGTAGAATTGGGCTGGATGGGCTCTGAACACTATTCTAAGATTTATCTATTTTGATTATTACTTCAGTTGAAGACATTTTTAAAGAGAATACTTTTTCCCCCTTTGGGATTATTTTCTTAGGCTATTTCCTCAACGTGAAATTCCCAGGTTAAAATCAAAATTTTGATTGCACAATGCCAAAATGTTACAGGAGTGTAAATATACTTGGATTGAAATATCTGTGTAATTTGTATAATCACCCTTGTTAGAAGACCATTCATTCTCTCATTCAACCAAAAGGCGTTGAGCTTATAGTGCATACCAGGTGCTGTATTAGGCTCTAGGGACACAAGACAAAATCAGCCATGCCTACCTTCATGCAGTCCAATTAGTCATCAATTGGAGACATTTAACTATCCTTGTGTGTTGCAGCTTTCTACTACATTTCTGACATTCTTATTCTTTTATCCCTTTTGACTCTTCAATTCATTTTTCTTGAAAAATACTTAATCTGTCATCGTATATAGCCTTTTAAAAAGTCACCACAGTACTATGTTGAACTAATTCAAGCATTACAGTAAAATTTCAAAGTAATTCCATCTGTTAGAAAAAGCCAATATGAATAATTTGGTTTATTATCATTTTTAAGTCACTCTATACTGAGTGCCTATAATATACTTGCCAGTTATTGAGTTATGTCTAGGAGGAAACTATTATTAGTCCCAGATTACAGAAAAGGAAACTGAGTCTTCAGAGGTTAAGATTACAGTTTCTGCAGTACAGCACGGAGAAGACAAGTAATGACCCTATAGCATCTTCCTACGCTGATGGACAGTGACTGCAGTGGGGCGGCAGGGAGGGGTGGGGGGCTTGATAATATGGGAGGATGTTGAAATCACAATGTTGTTCATGTGAAACTTTCGTAAGATTGTATATCAATTACACCTTAATTTAAAAATAAAAAAAAATAATACAAAGATTACACAGCTTCTGAGTGGCTAAGGATTCAAACTGACCTCTAACTCCAAAATTAAGCATGAGAGTAATTTCTTAAACAGTTTAATGGTTAACATCTAAAGATGGTTATAGAGTCATCTAGAAATAAGATCATCTTGTCACAGGATTGGATAGGAGTTCCTAGATTTCAGAACCGGTATTTTTGTAAAACTTTTTATAAAGCGCTAGTATGCTAGGGCTGTCATTAACAGAGTACCACTGTCTGGTGGCTGAAACAATGGAAATTTATCTTTCTCACAATTCTGGAGACTGGAAGTCTGAGATCAAGGTGTTGCTAGGGTTGTTTCTTCTGAAGCTTTTCTTCTGGCTTGCAGATGGCTACCAGCTCTTGTCTTCATTGGCCTTCATAGCCTTCCTTCTGCACCTGTGTCCTCATCTCCTCGTTTTATAAGGACACCAGTCATATTGGATTAGGGCCACCCTTATGACCTCATTTTACCTTAATGACCTCCTTCATTTTTTTATTAAGGCATCATTGATATACACTCTTATGAAGGTTTCACATGAAAAATAACGTGGTTACTACATTCACCCATATTACCGAGTTGCCCCCATACCCCACTGCAGTCACTGTCCATCAGTGTTCTGAGATGCCACAGAATCACCACTTGTCTTCTGTGCTACACTGTCTTCCCCATGATCCCCCCACACCATGTGTACTAATCTTAATACTCCTCAACCCCCTCTCTCCCCTCTGCCCTCCCACACACCTCCCCTTTGATAACCACTAGTCCCTTCTTGGAGTTTTTGAGTCTGCTGCCGTTTTGTTCCTTTAGTTTTACTTTGTTGTTATACTCCACAAATGAGGAAGTCATTTGGTATTTGTCTTTCTCTGCCTGACCTTAATGACCTCTTTAAAGATCCTATGTCCAAATATAAATTCTGAGGTACTGTGGGGTTAGAACCTCAATGTATGAATTTTGGGGTGGGGCAGATGCTGTTCAGCCCATAACGTAAAGTGGACATAGGGTGCTAATCACATGAAGAAAGTTGGATAATGGGATGCTGTGCCTTACTATGTTCACTCCTACGGCTGTTTAAAAAATATTTATGAACATTCACTATGTTCAAGGCTTGGTGCTAAGCTAGGAAAACAAAAACTGGAGGACATGCTCCTTGCCTTCAAGGTGCTCAGTTAGAGAGACCAGAGGTTCAGAGGTTCTCAAGTGCAAAGGCACATCAGTGTCATCTGGAGGGCTTGTTAAAACACAGTTCACTGGGCCCCACCCCCAGAGTTTCTGAATCAGTGGGTCTGGAGTGGACCCAAGAATTTGCATTTCTAACAAGTTTCCAGGTGCTGGTGGTTTGGAGACCACACACTTTCAGAACTACTGAGTTAGACATATCAAGATCACATATGATGCATATGACTGAGGTGGCACAGGTGCTCAGAGAGCACAGAGGGGTGGCCGTTTTCTGTTTTCATGCTAAAGCAGCTGAGGAGACAACCGGGAAAGTCCCTTTGCACCTGAAAATTCCCCCCAAAAAGTTTTAGCATTTAAACTTTGACCTTGTAGACATATTATGGTAAGCAGCAATGCATTACCTATACCATTATCTCTCGTTACTAATTATGTCTCTATGAGAAAATAGAGCCTGGGGTAGCAATCAAGTCTGGGTTCTATCCTTGCTCTGAAAATGCTGTGGGATCTTTGGCAAATCATTATCTCTGAGATTTGGTTTTGGTCATTTTTAGAACTAAAGAGATTAGATGAGAAGATCTCTTAAGTTTCCTTCCACCTCGGTCTTTGTGATTATATATTTCTTGTCTTATCAGGAAAAAAATCCTTAAGCAGGAACAAGGACTATGTTTTTTGCCTCTATGTATCTCCATGGTACTTAACACAGTACCTTGAACATAGTAGCTATTCAGCAAATGTTTATTAATTGACTAAATCAGTCAATACCAATGTAAGATACAAAAGATTCTTGTTTTACTGCTATAGATTATAGCTTCCCCTCACCCGAAGGCTAACCCTTACCCCATATGCTTTGCTGCCAAAGCCTCTCATTTTCAGCAGCCATTCCTCTTACACTCACTTACACTGTTAAGTTTTAACATTGTTCCAATCTCCATTCATGTCTCTTGGGCACAATATTGAAGAAAATTATCCACTGACTCTATTGTCTTTCCATTCATTACCTTGCTTCCTGATTTTATGTAATCTGGCTCGTGGCCCTTTGTGCTCTGAGTGTGACCTCTAGCACACAAAGGGCTACCCCATACATTGTTTATCTCTTGATCAGGGTATGTTCCATGAATTAGGGCTGGGCCTCTCTTACCTATGGACCTTGGACAGGTTATTTATCTTCTCTGGTATAATGATAATTAAAAGGATTAAAGAAAAGTATATAAATATGTGTGCCATATGAATATCGTATGTATAATACGTATGTGCCAGATATATGACACATAAGTCATTATTTAGAATAGTGCTTAGCATAAAGTAAACGCCCAATTAATATTAGGTATTTTCTCTATAAATTAGACTGGACCAACTTTTGTAAGCCTTTAGCTTAGGAACTGGCAATCTTAATTCATAAAAGTGCTTTTTTGAGAAAGGCAAAAATTTGCTCTGAAGTCTGTATTTTTAAAAGAGCAATCAATCACCTGTCTTTTCATTAGAATACAATAATAAAAGAGACAAGGGGCAAAGGTTAAGGCAGGGGAAATTCAGAGGATTTTAAATATGTTCTTTTTGGTTTTAATTCAATTCAGCTTTTAAAAATTATCTGTTTAGTACCTGCCAAAGGGATCTATGTGGTGTTAAAATTTACAATACAGTCTCTGCACTTGAAGATCTATGGTCTCATTGGGGGACCAGTGACGGCCACTCAGTTAATGCTTGCTGCTCCTAAAGATGATGCTATGATGACAGTGAACACTTAAGATAACAAAAGAATATGATTGTGTTAGATTAGTAGTACAAATAATGGCTGTAGGTTTACAAACTTGGCTGGAATGATCAGGAAAATCTGCAAGAAGTCCAAATAACCTTGAGTTGCTCTGAAAGGACAAACTAAACTTCGGGATATATACGTAATTTGGGCTGAAGTATTAATCTGTGTTGTCCTGCACAAAAGGACTGGCTATTTGCCAATATAACGCCCAGTCCTACCAGTGACTTCAGAGATAATTTTGATGACTGCCAATGGTAAGTTTGATTCTCATCTAGTGAGTGGGTGTGTCCCCTAATAAAGCAGCATTTCTGAACACCAAAGCAAGCTTAATTATCCAAGAAAAAGTAGCACCATTTCTATAAAGAGGACAACACAGTTCACTAATCCTCCAGAGTGAGCAAGATTGTACTTTGACATTCAAAGAATCTTTGACCAAGTTGTACACTGAAGGCTGTAAAAAATGGTTCCATATTCATAGTACAATCGTTCTAGTTCTGGCTGTGGTGAGCTGTCCATGTTTGTTTTAGCAGCACCCAACCTAAAAAAGAGAACTAAAACAAAGTTGGAAAAGAGGAAGTATATGTTGAAAATGTAAGTTTCTCCAAATTATTGAGTGGATATCATGCAATCATGTTAATGCATATCTTGTCATTTGGATCTTGAACACCCTATGTGTTAACCACAATATAAGCTATTATTCCTAAACCATAAGCTTCAAGAGATTATTTGGATACAAAATCTTCCTAGTTTCTTCTTCAATAAAGGCTGAAATAAAGTCTACCATCTTTTTCATCTCTTTCTTTCACCTTTTGCATCATGACTTCAGGAGGTCCTTCTTATTTCTCTGACTTTCTGCTTTTCATTTATTTAAAGAAATTTTTACTCATTTATTTCCTGTGTTTTGGGGGAATACAAAGAACATAACACAAAGCATCTTTTGCTTCAATTCCTGACATTATTCACCCCATCCCCTCTCTCCTTTCTGTGTATTCATATCTTACTCATCCTTTAAGATCTAAGTTAAGGTCTGCATCCCCCATGGAGCCTTTCCTGGTTCCTTCAGCCTCCTTTGAACCCTGCCCTTGTAGATGATACACTCAGAACTTGTTCATGGAATATCTTGTTAAATCCCTTAAAATCATGTGTTATTTGGAAAGCAGAATGGCATGGTGAGCAGGAGACAGCTCTGCCACTTAGCTATATAGCTTTGAGCAAATTATCTGTCTCAGTTTATCTGAAATCCAGTAAAGATAGTAAAACTGCCCATGTCATAAGATCTATAAGGATCCATATTAAGTGCTTAGAAGAATGCCTACCACATCTTTGATGCTCAGTTTGATGTTGGCTGCTGTGTCTCTTTTGTCCCTTTCACCTGACCCATTTTCAGCACTTAAGCTTTCTGTTCAATTGAAGGGTGATCTCTGCCCTCAGAAGGTTTTTAATCTAGTTGTAGAGACTGAACAAGTACAGATAAGTAAGGCTGTATATTATTAAATGACCAATGAGATCTACAATTAACAAATGTTTTCATTAGCATCTTTTTAGTGCTTAGTAAGATGTTCCATGAAATTTTTTTGAGTGAATTTTTCCCATTTACCTAGTTGCATTTTGTGGCTTTTCCAAGTCTCACATCAACAAAAATTCCAATTTTATTCTACTCTGTAAAAGACGACAGACAATTCCCTCAACAACTCCCAAACATTTATCAGTTAGACATGTAGGATTTTTATTCTTGTGCCTGGTCTTTTTTATCTGAGGTATACATTTTCCTAGTCTTCTGTTAAGGTATTTTACAGCAGTCTCCAGGCTTTCTGTAGACTTTGTATACTTTGACTCCTTTTTGTTTTTACCTATCCAGTAACTACTTAGAACTATAAAATCTTTGGGTATAGTGCTTTCAGTAAATATTGATTATCTTTACTCAAATTGTCAGTGCTGAATATGTAAAATTCCAAAAATAAATCTAGGTTATTTTTACTTCTTTAAAGAAAATTAATGAATTGGGTAATGAATTTAAATATGCTTTACTGAAAAATAAAAAAAAACTTTTATTTCTCCAACCTTGCTAAGGAAACTGAAAACTGGCTAAAGAGATTTAAACAAATATCACATCTTACCAAGGACAAGAACCAGTTCTAACTTGGCTACATAGATCCCCTGACCATTCTAAAGTTGGGACACTGGATTTCCTAGCTGTCCACCACCATAATGAACACAACTTAAAAAAAGGCTTTAGTCATTTTAAACTTAGACTGTTTCATGTCTTAAAGTCTGCAGTGGATTGTCACATATATTCCATTCATATGAAATATATGTGAAATTAAAATTTTTCTAAATAAACTTACAACTCTTAAGGTAATTTGGGATATTTTAAGGTATAGAAAGAAGTGCATTGCAGTTGGCTTTCTCCAAATATTCCCCTTTTTATTTCACTTTCACAAACAAGAAGAGAGTAAGATAAAAAATTGATCGTGAATTTTTTTAAATTAAACTTTAGACTTTAAAAAGGGCGGTAATTCTTTCTTTTATTTCCACTCAATTAATTGCAAATAGCTTACAGAGAAAAAGCTATACAGACCTAGTCATATAAGTGCATCAACTAGACTTGGACGAACTTTAAGTGTACAAGGCATCCCTTTCAAACTTCTAAACTTCTGTGATTACAGAAATTGCAGAAGTTTCTTTTGACAATGATGTGATTAAATTCATTGAAGTAGAATATGGAAACCACCTAAGGATTAATGTGGCTATTGTTCAAATTAACATTAACAATTCTCCCCTTTCTAGAGAATGGTTAGCATAATCGTGACCTTTATCCTTCCAAAAGCACTTGCCATTGAATTATTAGAATGATTTTTCTGATTCTTTGTTAGATTCTTTGAGACAGCACAGGTAATGTTTGTCTTTATTATTCAAACTACATTTTGATGAATCAAAACATCAAGTTCCCTACCCTGGAAGTGTAATTTCTATCGCAAAACACACTTGAATGTTTAGTAATTACCTTTAAAAGCAGTTTAAAGTAAATAAAAGCTCTTTGCTAAGCAAGGTCCCTGTTCTGTAACTTCCAGCTGTGAAGCACCCACCATAAAAAGCTGACATATTAAATGTTAATCACTTTAGCTCTAACTTATTAAATATTTAATCCTACAAAGATCTAGAGAAAGTGGAAAAGGTCGAACTTGATTTAATGTATACAATTGTTCGGATTTTGAATCCAATTCTTTCTCAAGATGATTAAAATAAAACTATCCAGCATTTCAGCCTTTGGATCTCCAACGTGCAAGATGATTCCAAAATTTTTCTTTTTCATCATCATTCTCATAATCATAATCAACATTATTGTCATCACAACTAATAGTTATTAGAAGTTTACTCTGTGCTAAGCTACGTGCTTTACATGCAGAATTTTATTTGCGTCGTACAAACAGCCCTATGAGGTAGGTGCTATTACTATCTCCTTCCGATTCTGAAGCTTAGAAAGGCCAAGTCATTTTACGAATGTCACATAACTAGTAGGTGTGAGAACCCAGACTTGAAATAAGGCTCAGTTTAAACCCCTTGTTTAACCTTTACTTTATCTTGCCTAAGCCCACTTATTCACTTAAATTTGGTATAAATTGACCCGAATCTTAGTCTTTTAATCTTTTGTTGGGACCCATTTTGGTCTTCCCCTTCATCACCAAATATTGGATAAAGTATATAGTCAATGAATACAAGGTATAAATAATTTAAAAATTAACCAACAAGGAGATTAAAAAAAAATACCATGATTGTCAAATGACAATGGATATTTGGACAGCGGACAGTGAACGAATACTTGAATTTTGTTTAGCAATCTGGGGTGGAACTACAATTGTGTGCTGAAGGCAGGAAAGGCTTTAAATAAAAGCGAAGCGATGAGGGCACTGTCAGAATAGATGGACTGACTGTAAACACAAAAAGTCTGGAAAGTGTTAGGTGTTGGGAACAAGGGGAATAGTCTAGCAGAGCTTGAGAAAGGAAAGGAGGGGGGTCAGATACATTTCTACTTGATGTCTTAGTACCAAGGACAGTTTTAGAGCTTGATAAAAGGAAAACTTTGACTATTCAGGAGTTGAATTTAGGTCATTTCACTTCTTCCTCCCTTGGCTGTTGTATGACCCTGTCATTCTACTTATGTTTCATTTTCCTATCTGTAAAAAGGGAATACTTCTTTGTCCCGTCCAGCGGGACCTAGTTATTTGTGGGGACGAGGGGGATCCGACCTGAAAGAAAATGGGGGCGAGAGAAGAGCGAAGGCAAGACAGTATTCTGATCAAGCCCTCAAATTTTATTGTAAGACGGGGGTACATATATACTAATGTTCAGGGGCAGAGTGGGCCATAGGATACTTGTAAGCAGGGGATTGGCTGCACAGCAGGGATGGCGCAGCGAGTTATTCTGATTGGCATATGATAATGGGGAAGGAGGGGGAGAAGAGTATCTCTTGGCGCGCGCGGGCTTTCTTGTTGGCGCGCGCGGGCTCGCAGCTAATCTCCAGGAAGTGAAGCAGGAACCTCATGAACTGTGGCCATCTTGTTGTCTTTGTGTGGCTCCCAACATCTCCTCCCTTTCTATTTATTTCAGAAAGGTGGGCCTTAATCGAGTGAGGGAATAGAGGCCTGGCTCCTCCAGCAGGGTAACATTTCGCAAATGCTCTCGGTATCTTTTAGGGAGGAGAGGCAGAGCTGAAAGCCAAATTGATCTTAATGTATCAAGGCTTTATGTACATATGGATACCAACCTCTATGCAAGCCAGGCATATTCTCAGGGAGGACCAGAGAGGTTCTAGGAAGAACCCTCCCTTGCGGTACTTTGTCTCGCACTCATCTCGATGCCCATACCCTCATAGTTAGGGGTCTGTCTGGTTCTGGCCGACCAGCATATGGGCCACATTAATTACGATGCCAGAATTGATGGTACCATGGTTGAGGCGTCTGTAAGGTTGAGAACTGGAGGCCGGGAGCACTGGTTGGTTCGGTGTCAGACTCTTCATCACAGGCTGTAAGTCTGTGATAATGAACAGCAACCGCTGGCTTGACGAGCTGGTCAACCTGCTCTCGAATAAAGGCTGTTAGTTTTCTTAAGGCCCAAGGGCCAAGAGACACTAAAAGGAGGAGTCCTGCCAAGGGTCCAAGGATGGTGGGGATCAGAGTTGTGAGCCATGGGGACTTAGTGAACCAGGACTCAAAGGGACCTTGGCTAGCTTCTCGCTCTCTCTCTGGTCTAGCTTTTCTCTAAGCTTTGACATTGAATCTCTTATTATTCCGGAGTGGTCTGCATAAAAACAGCATTCTTCTCTTAAAGCTGCACACAGTCCTCCATCTTTTAGGAGCAGTAGATCTAGCCCCCGTCTATTCTGCAAGACGACTTCAGAAAGGGAAGTCAGAGATTCTTCAAGTTTGGTAATAGATTGTTCTATGGTTTTTAGATCGTCGTCAATGGCGGTTCTCAGCCCTTCATAGTTTTGGTTCCCCTGGATGATGGCAGCTGTCCCTGTTCCTACTCCTGCTGCAATTCCTACTCCCACTAATGTGGCTAGGGTCAACGAGACTAATTCTCTCTTGTACCTATTTTTAGGGTCGAACTCAGTGACAAATGAGGGATCATCATGATATATAAGTCTCGGCACTAGTTGAACCATAACACAGAAATCATGGGAGAAATTGAAAACAGAGGTGGAAACACACGGTGTTAGTCCAGTGTTACAAGCCCACCATCCTTGACGGGGAGGGACTAGATATCTAGATTCACTCGAGGTAACTATGGGTATGGTGTTATTACACAGACTCTTATGGGTTGAGGGAATTGTTCCTAAACATGTAGCTTTTCCAGTTACCTCAGTCAGGGTTAACTTCTGCATGCCCCAGCTACAGGCTTCGTGGCTGGTCGTATTGTTAAAATTGCCTAACAATCCTAGTCCTTCATAGTAAGGAGGTGAAGAGGAAAAGCATAACCAACAGGATTTGGTAGTATTTGGGTTGGTGGTATTTAGAACTCGGAAAGCTCCTTCAAGGAGGTTGAGAAGGCGCTGTCCGGTGCTAGGAAGGAAGGCGGTTTGGTTAAGAGTGGAGACGAGGGAAGGGGTGGCAGCGTCTGCAGGTGGGGCTAGGGTCGGCGCAGGTGGGGCTGGGAGACGCGGCTGGTCTCGCAAGACAGCGTTGGGTCCTACTGGGACAGCCGGAAGAGGCTCTACCCTAAGCCTGAGCATAAACAAGACTCCATTATCATAGCCACTCTGGTAGAGTCTCAGTCCCCACATAAGCCCGTTTTCCCAGTTTGTTGCCCTTTTTCCTGCATCTGTGAAAGAGATGTCAATAGGGTTGCAGATCGGGTATTGGGTACAAGCGGTATTCTGCGAGGTCTTCCGCTGGATATTTATGAGGCCTAGAGGAGATCTCTTTGCACTTCCTGTCAGCCAATGACATGTCCCTGTTTGTTCACAACCCCAATATTTACAGAAAAAATCTGTCCACCCACCACACTGTGAGATCTTGGCACTGCCAGCTTGGGGGCCTGGACATACATAGAAGCAGGTTTTTTGGAGTTCTTTCATGGAATTCTGGGAACCGCATCCTGGTATCCCTATTCTACCTTCGTGCCAAGGGTCTTGTTTGAAGAGAGTGCACAGGTCCACAGTGAGGGTAGGCCACCAAGTTCCCCTAGGGTGTTGTCCTGTTAACTGGACTACTACTCGTTGGGAAGCCGGGGTGATGATTTGCCATGTGAGTATCTTGGGTTCATGGGGGTTAGGGTTCTGGAAGGTGGGAAGTAACTGGGTCATTAGAATTAGAATTGTTAGTGACACAATCATTTTTACACAAGCGAAATTTAAGAGGGTTATCAGTTCAAATTATTTGCCAGTCCGGGTCTGGTTGAGGCGCTTTCTTCACAGAGACTAGGTCTCTTGCTTGGAACTGGTGAGACACTGAGAGGTCTTTTGGCCTTGCCTCCTGAAATTAAACAGAAAGGGAAGGCTTCTCAGGGGTTAATATGCCCTGGACTAGAATTATTGTTTTTGCTTTTATTTGTGTCTAGAAGTTTAATGAGCCTGTCTGGGAGCCATCGGGCATTTTGTGCCTTAGCATCATATATGCAAGCATGTCCTTTCCCCCATATGAGCACAGGGTCAGGCCCGTGCCATGCGTTGGTCATCGGATCTCTCCACATAGCCTGTGCATAATTATCTGCCGTGGAGGGATGCCAAAGGCGATCAGCAGCGGTTTTACCCGCGGAGTCATAAGTAAGGAAATTAAGAACAAACAGTGCATGATTTAGGAGTGTCTTTGCATTACCTGTTTTCGGATAGAGTACTTCTCCCCCCGACTGAAGTTTGAATAACATGTTTTTAAGGGTTAAGTGGGCTCTTTCAACAATGCCTTGGCCTTGGGGATTATAGGGAATTCCTGTTATGTGCTTAATACTTAACTGCGCACAGAACTGTTTAAAGCTAGAGCTGGCGTATCCAGGCCCATTGTCAGTTTTTAAGATTTTAGGTTGTGGTAGATATGCCAGGCATGAGAGAACATGGGTAATAACATTTTTAGTTGCCTCTCCCGTTTGCAAGGATGCACATAGGAAACCACTACATGTGTCAATAGACACATGGATATATTTTAATTTACCAAAGGGAGGGTAATGAGTGACATCCATTTGCCATATCTCTCCTGGAACCAACCCCCGGGGGTTGATTCCGTTATGAGGCTCTGGGAGGAGAGTTAGACATCCTTGACATTGCCGAACTATTTGGCGGGCCTGTTCTCGGGTGATTGAAAATTTGAGTCTAAGAGTATGAGCATTGAGATGATGTAGTTCATGAGCCCGTTGGGCTGCAGCCAAGGGTGAGTCTGACGTGACAGAGGCTACTAATTGAGTCGCCAGATCAACTCTGTCATTGCCTTTGGCAAGCGGCCCTGGAAGGCCAGTGTGAGCGCGTATGTGCCCGATGAAAAAAGGGGCATCGCGGTTTAGAATTAATTTTTGCAATTTTGCGAATAGGGGGGAAGCATTTGTAGAGGGACGTATGTAAGGCACTGTCTCTAATAGGGGAACAGAGGTTGCTACATAGGCACTGTCAGTGTAAAGGTTAAAGGGGGCATCTATTAAAAGCTCAAAAACTTTAATTATTGCAGTTAGTTCAACAAGTTGTGCAGAAGAGAGGTCTGTCTGTATTCGAGTAACTTGCCCATTAATACTGAAAGCGGCTATACCGGAGGAGGACCCATCAGAGAACACCATTACGGCCCCAGCAATTGGCGTGGTTTTAGTCCTCTTGGGAAAGACAACCGGGGTCTTTTGAAGGAACTGGACTAATCTGTCTGCAGGGTAATGATTGTCTATTGTCCCTTGGAAGGAGGTGCAGCTAATTGCCCAATCATCATCATGTTGAATAAGCCATTGTAATTGAGATGTATTGTATGGGAGGGTTATAACTTCAGGGTCTCTCCCAAACAACTTGAGAGCTGCCTCTCGGCCTAAACGTAAGAGGGCAGCAACTAATTGAGGATAGGTAGCTAAGACTCTAGGGGGGGAGGCTGGCAAATGAACCCAAAATAGTGGATGGTTTTGCCAAAGGACTCCTGTAGGGGAGAAGGGGGTAGGGAAAATGAGCAGCCACAAACTTAGATGTGGAGAGAAGTAGCTAATGGTCTGTTCAGAAATAGCCCGCTCTACAATGGTTAATGCCCTTTGTGCTTCTGATGAAAGCGAGCGGGGGGAGGAAGGATCAGGGTCTCCACGTAGGACATCAAACAAGGGCTTTAACTCTCCGGTGGTCAGCTTTAGATAAGGCCTGAGCCAGTTGATGTCTCCTAGCAGACGCTGAAAATCATTAAGAGTGTTTAAGGAGCTTCTCTTTAACTGAATTTTTTGAGTGAGGATTTTATTAGAAAATAATTCAAAGCCTAAAAAAAGTTGGGGGGGGTGGACCTGGACTTTTTCTGGGGAAATTTGTAGTCCTCGATCTCGGAGGGCAGTGACTAGCTGTTGACTGGCCGCATAGAGCTGTTGCTGGTCAGGACCGGCAAGAAGAATATCATCCATATAATGGATAATATACAAAGTGGGGAAGAGCAACCTAAAGGGGTCTATAGTCTGGGCTACAAACTTTTGGCACAGAGTGGGACTGTTGGCCATTCCTTGTGGGAGAACTCTCCACTGAAACCGGGGAGAAGGCCCTACACAATTGGTAATGGGTATACTAAAGGCAAAACGTTTGCAATCATCAGGATGCAAAGGTATGGAGAAAAAGCAATCTTTTAGATCAATTACTAATTTGACATACCCTTTAGGGATGGCTATTGGAGAGGGAATTCCCGGTTGTAATGCGCCCATAGAGACCATAGTCTTATTAACTGCCCTGAGGTCTTGTAGGAGCCTCCACTTGCCTGATTTCTTTTGGATTACAAAGATTGGGGTGTTCCAAGGGGATGTAGAAGGTTCAATATGTCCAGCAGCCAGCTGTTCCTGCACTAACTCTATGGCTGCATTTAATTTTGTAGTGGTAAGGGGCCATTGATCGATCCAGACAGGAACATCACTTTTCCAAGTAATCTTGTCTGCCTGGAGTGCAGGAGGAGCAACGGCCCTTACGAAAAATGTTTTTCAAACCCTAAACCTGAGCGGTCTATCTTAGGCGTGGCCAGTATCGGGTTGGGATCTCCCTGTTTTAGTTTGCCCAACCCCTGACCAGGGAGGTAACCCTGTGAAAGCATCTGCTGTGTTACAACTTCATTAGGGCTACACATGATGACCTTCATTTGAGAAAGGATATCTCTTCCTCAAAGATTTACCGGCAACCCAGGAACTACGAAGGGTTGAGTGAATCCGGTATTTCCTTCTTCATCTTCCCAGTTTAATAACTGTGAGCTCTGTAAGGTGTTTCTTGACTGCCCAATTCCTTGTAGATGGGTCAAGGAAGCGTGTAAGGGCCAGCTGGAGGGCCATGAAGCCTGAGATATGACCGTAGAGTCGGCCCCTGAATCTAAAATTCCTTCAAATACTTTTCCTTGGATCTTAAGTTTAAGAGTGGGGCGTTCTTTAGTAATAGCTTGGATCCAATATAAGTCTGAAGAACCTGGGGTAGAGGAGCCTCGCTGCTTATGAATAGCAGGGTGAGATGTACTTAAAGGGAGGGGGAGCGCCTGCGCAAGGCGCTGACCTTTCATAATGCTGACAGGGCACTGGGGGGCACTAGCAAGAATTTTTATTTCTCCAGTATAGTCATTGTCAACTAAGGAAGGGTGGACAATAAGGCCGTTTATTGTGGTGGAAGCTCGCCCTAAAATTAGAAAATAAGTATCTTTGGGAGGTGGGCCATAAATTCCTGTGGAAATAATTGTAATTCCCTCTTCAGGCGTTAATATTGTTGAGGAGGAGGCACAGAGGTCAAGTCCTGCACTCCCGGGTGTGGCCCGATAGAGGGCGGGAGTGCTACAGCTAGGCTGTTCCCCGAGGCCGGCTGAAATGGAATTGGCTGGGGGGCCCGGGGCTGGCCCCTCAGCCCGTTTCCCTGAAAAGGGGGGGTGAAAGGATTTGTGGTACTGTAAAAAGGATTTGTTGGATTGTTACGGCACTCTTTGGCCCAGTGCCGCCCCTTATGGCAGCGAGGGCAAATACCGGGGACTGACCCAACTCTAGGAGGAGGAGCTGTGGTAGGGCATTGGCGAGCGAAATGGCCTGGCTGTCCACATTTAAAGCAGTTACGCATAGGCGGTGCGCCCCTGGGGAAGGAAGGAGGATAAGAAGCCGGGGGAGTTTGAACAGCGGCACCTACAGCTAAAAGGGCTTGGACTTTAGATGTAAAAGGATCGACATCTCTACACATTCTCAGCATTTCATCAAGAGTTTTGTCTCGAGTCTTACCGCGGAGGACGGCTCGACATGCCGAATTGGCGTTTTCATAGGCTAGCTGTTTTACAATCTTATCATTGGCAGCCGCGGAACCAAGGGTCCTTTCGGCGGCCTCTAACAGTCTGCTAACAAATTCGCTATAGTCTTCTTGCGAGCTTTGAGTGATCTTAGTTAGAGGAGTGTTAGCAGTCCTGGAAGCAGGAAGTGATATCCAAGCGCCCAAAGCGGCATCTTTCACTTGAGATAAAAGACCAAGGGGAAGGCGCTGCTGCCTGGTTTCAGAGATATATCTGCCCTGTCCCGTAAGCTTATCAAAAGTCTAGGACGCTGTTGGGGAATGAGGGTCTTTTACATTGGCAGCAGCGATGGTCTGACAGCGGTCAGCAAAATCTGCCTTCCAAGTTAAAAACTGACCACGGGTAAGCACAGCCTGGACTATACGCAGCCATTCACCTGGGAGTAAATGTCCTCTTCGAGACAGCGAATCAAGAACAGAAAGGGTAAAAGGGGCATTGGGGCCATAAGCTTTAACGGCCGCGTTCAGCTCTTTTAAGCTTTTGAAATGGATTTTGTGAAATTCTCTAGGGCCATCAGCAGGCTCGGCCGGCTCTGGCTCAGCCTGCTCCTCTCCCTCACTTTCTATTTCCTGAGCAGCAGGGGCGTCTTCGCCGTCGCTTTCAAGATCGCCCTCCTCCGGGCTATGTGTTGTGGAGGTGGGGCCAGAGCGGGCGGAGGCCCGGGTAAGAACAGGAAAGAGCAGTTTTTTAGGTTGTTTTTTAGGTTTTGTGGCTGTAAGCGGTTTCTTAGAGAGGCCCCTTTGCGAATATAATGCGGGACGAACTGGTTGGGAGACAACTAATTTTTGGAGATGGCAAGTTATTCTTTGTTCTACTATCTGTGCTATTAGGTCTTCAGTGCTGGTAGGGGGGCTAACAGGACCGGGAGCCGGAGGGGGTAGCGGAGGGGCCGACGGGGGCAAAAAGGCCGGGGCGCAAACATTGGGAGGCTGAATAGAGGGAGTGTAAGAGGCTCTTTTCAAAACTGGGGGTGTGTAAGAAGGGGGGTTAAGCGACGGGGCGGCAAGAGGCCAATCTGGGTTGTGATACTTGGCCGCTTCGTCTTCTAGTTCAGCCGCGTCTCTCGGATCTAAAGGCTCGCCATTTTGGCTCTTAGTCACGACTGGAAAAACCTTTTGTGTATCGACAAAGTCCGAATCTCGAGGGAGAGGCGGATAAATGCAACATTTGGGAGGGGTATCATGGAGGGCACCGAGCAAAGATGGTGTCGGGCTAGGGGAGGGGGATTTAGCTGATTTTGGGGCAGGGGGATCACTCGAAAGAGACGATTTTGAGGCCGCCCGAGATAGGGGGCGGAGGCAATATTCTGCCACTGACAAGAGTTGACGTTTATCAGGGTCAGTATTTTCAACAATATCTCTGATAAGACCCCAATAGGAAAATACTGAAACAGGAACAGAGTCAGGGCCGTTTTTGATAAGATAATCATTTAAATCTCTACCTACTTTCTGCCATTTTTTAGGATGAATTTCGGGGCCATTAATGATAAACCACGGACAGACTTCATCAACAAAAATAAAAAACTTTACCAAGTCTTTCTTTTTAACTCGAACTCCTCTCTCCCTAAGTGAACTTTTTAGGTCTCTTATGAAGACCGCTTCTTTACTTAATTTAGTTCCCATTTTCTTGTAAGGCGGCCGGTACTCACCAGGGACGACGACCTCCGTGAGCGGCGAAAGGCGTCTCCTATTGTTTCATCAAGAAGGGGTCTGGCCAGACGATATCTTACTCGGGGGTCCGCCTGCGAAGGATCCGCGCCTCGAGCCCCACGTTGGGCGCCACTTGTCCCGTCCAGCGGGACCTAGTTATTTGTGGGGACGAGGGGGATCCGACCTGAAAGAAAATGGGGGCGAGAGAAGAGCGAAGGCAAGACAGTATTCTGATCAAGCCCTCAAATTTTATTGTAAGACGGGGGTACATATATACTAATGTTCAGGGGCAGAGTGGGCCATAGGATACTTGTAAGCAGGGGATTGGCTGCACAGCAGGGATGGCGCAGCGAGTTATTCTGATTGGCATATGATAATGGGGAAGGAGGGGGAGAAGAGTATCTCTTGGCGCGCGCGGGCTTTCTTGTTGGCGCGCGCGGGCTCGCAGCTAATCTCCAGGAAGTGAAGCAGGAACCTCATGAACTGTGGCCATCTTGTTGTCTTTGTGTGGCTCCCAACACTTCTTGTTCCCTTGGGTTTTCTCCTAGTCATCAAAAAATGAGTTGGACCACTGTACACAAACAAAAGGAAAATATGTAATATTTTATAAACTCACAAAAGGTGTAAAATATCTGGGCATCTTTATAAAACAATCATTATAGAAAACTTTTAATGAAACATTTAAATTAATTAATAACTGCAGCTCTACAGATCCTGGAACCCCATTTTTCTTAGTGGCAGGAACTTGAAAAAATTTAAATGGGATGCACAGTACCTAGCTTTCAATTACTTAGGCCACTGACAATTCAATTTATGGATTACATATAATTTTAATTCACTCATTGCACATGTCGTTATCAACTCTACATCAAGTTTAAAAGGACAAAGGATGAAAAGTCGAATTGGTCAGTTTTCCGGGTCGTTTCCATGGCCCGGTGGGGGAGAGGGGGATTTCCTTTGAGATAAGAGTCGAGGCAGCCAATAATTGGCAGTATTGCCTGCCTGGTAATAATACGCTAACGAAAAGGTGAATACCACGCGAAAGCTGACTAAATCAAGCCCACTCTCCCACCCTCGTTTTAGATGAGGAATTTTCCTCTCTCTCCCGCCCTCACAGAAGGGGCTGAGAGAGCATCTGGCATCCTAACAGTAACATTTGTTTCGTGATTTCCTCTTTACCGGGCACTCTGACACACATCACTTCTTAGGAATCCGGACTCACCGGTACCCTTCTGCATTTTTAAAATAAAAAATTGCTTGAGTCTGGGGACCGATCTTTTCACCGGCTATAAGTACCGCGATCCGAACCCCTCCCCCAAATAAGCGTTGTTCTCCCCCAGTTTTATTCCAGACCTGTGACACCTCCACTCCTTCCATGCAACCGCTGTGACTCACATCTTGCACAGCCTTCGCCCCCTACGCGCCCCCAACACACAAACCCCAACGATCCATCCGGAGCCTACAGCGCGTCGTCAGCCCGCCCTAGCCGACTTGGAGGTCTCGGGTCTGAGTCACACAGAAAGACCACCCTCGTCGGCATCCCCACACAGTCCCTCACATCCCGGCGCGCCGGCTGCCTGGCCTCCCAGCCTGACACGCAAAGGCCCAGCTTCTGTGCGCAACTTGTTATGCTCCAGCTCGAGCCCTTGACCCAAAAACCTCCCAGCAACCGAGAGCCTCAGAGCCGGCCTCCGGCGGCCTTTGATGGCTTTGTTATTGTTTGGGTTTGAATCGATACGCCCCTCCCCATCCTTCCTCCCTCGCGGCTCGACACCCAGCTCCCGCCCCCCCTTAAGCCCCGCGCCCCTCCTCCTCCATTTTGGCGCCTTTTCCTTCCCGCCACGTCGTGGCGGTGTAGACCATTCTGGCCGCGAGGGCGGGGCGGGGCGCGCCGCTTTATGCAGATCAGCCGGCTTCTGGTTGGCTGGAGACACGCCGGCGGGGGCGGGGCCGGGGAGCGGCGACAGAGCCCGCGGGGCGGAGGCCAAGGGGAGTCGCCCTGCCCCGCCGCTTCCCCACCCCCTCTCCTCCCACGGCCTGCCAGGCAAACCAGCTCCCTACCTAGGCCTCCCGGAGAGGCCCCGCCCCGTCCCCGCCCGCCCGCTTACCCTCCCCGCCGGCGCGCTCCGCCCCTTTACTCCTGGCGGCTGGGCGAGCCCGGCGTCTGCTGCAGCGGCGGCGGTGGCGGAGGAGGCCCGACAGGACTTGGTGGCGGCGGCGGCGGCGGCACCGGCAGCAGCAGCTACGAGCTCTCTGTGTCGCGGCGCTGCCGCACGAGCCCCACGAGCCTCCCACCCCGCCGCCCTCCGCGCTGCCTGATCCCGCCGGCGTGCCCGCCAGCCGCCAGCTCCGGCAGCGCCCCCAGTCGTCCTCCGACTTGCCCTCGGCCTTCCTCGCCAGCCGCAGCCGCAGCCGCAGCCGCAACCGCAACGCCACCCGCAGCCTCAGCCCCGGCCATAGACATAGCTACCCGCCCAACCCCGGCCCCAGCTCTTGCTGCAGTTCCTCCAGACACAGTCCCTGCGCCGACACCCTAGGGGTTGGGATGCTCTTGTCCAAAATCAACTCGCTTGCCCACCTGCGCGCCGCGCCCTGCAACGACCTGCACGCCACCAAACTGGCGCCGGGTGAGTGCCCCCCCCGCACCCGGCGATGGAGGAGCGGTTGGATCCCCTCAGGGTGGGAGCTGGGGGCTCAGGGCCGGCACTGAGTTCCCTGTTCCTCTCTCTCCTAGGCAAGGAGAAGGAGCCCCTGGAGTCGCAGTACCAGGTGGGCCCGCTACTGGGCAGCGGCGGCTTCGGCTCGGTCTACTCAGGCATCCGTGTCGCCGACAACTTGCCGGTGAGTGGACGCCCTGCCGTGGGGAGGGCGCACGGGTGTGTTTTGGCCCCGGCGAGGGGACCTAACGGAGACTGGGGGGTTTCCAGGTGGCCGTCAAGCACGTGGAGAAGGACCGGATTTCCGACTGGGGAGAGTTGGTGAGTGTACCCTGGAGGGAGCGACCCCCAGGATGGGCGGGGGGCATCCTCCGACGACAGCCCTAACACAACTCCCTCGGCCCTGCAGCCCAATGGCACCCGAGTCCCCATGGAAGTGGTCCTGCTGAAGAAAGTGAGCTCGGGCTTCTCCGGCGTCATTAGGCTCCTGGACTGGTTCGAGAGGGCCGACAGTTTCGTGCTGATCCTGGAGAGGCCCGAGCCTGTGCAAGACCTCTTTGACTTTATCACGGAGAGGGGGGCCCTGCAGGAGGAGCTGGCCCGCAGCTTCTTCTGGCAGGTGCTGGAGGCCGTGAGGCACTGCCACAACTGCGGGGTGCTCCACCGCGACATCAAGGACGAGAACATCCTCATCGACCTCAATCGCGGCGAGCTGAAGCTCATCGACTTCGGGTCGGGGGCGCTGCTCAAGGACACGGTCTACACGGACTTCGACGGTAAGCCAGGCCGGGAGCTGCCCAGGTGACTTGGCCTGGCCTGGAGGCCTCGGCCAGCTTCCCTCTCCGGCCCTTTGTAAAGGTCATCGGGCCGCCTGGCTCGATGTTAGCAGGGGTGGGGCGAAGGAGAGCTTCCTAGTGTAGTAAAGCCAGGGGTTTCAAGCCAACTGAACCTGTAATGTTTCTGGCATGCTTTTATTTTCTAAGTGGAATTCAAGCTTTCCTCCATGAATAAGAGGTTGTGGGCAATCGGCCGTAGCCCAGATTTCTGAAGTCTGACCCAGTTTCCCCGCCAGTAAAAGGATGGGAGTGGGAAAGGGAGGTGGGAGCCGGAGAGATGAAAATTGACGCCGGTTTTGTAATTTTTGTTTTGTCTTGTGAGGGAGTTTTCTTTAAGGTAGTTTCTAGAGCTGCAGTTTTTCCTCCCCCTTAATCGAGGGACGGATAAGGAATAGAAACAGTTTACTAAATAATTCATTTTGTTGGATTTTCTGTGTGTGAGGGGTGAGGGAATCGCGAACGAATGTTGTGAAATAAGATCTGCTGCTTTGAAAATTAGTTGGGTGTCTCCTCAGGATGAAAACGTATCTTAGGGAGGGGCTTGGAGCGGGTTCTTTGAGAAAAGATGGGATGGAGAGCTTAAGATCAAAGCAAAGGAGGGTGGGTCATCATCTGAGCGGCTTAACCTAACCAACGACAGCCTTTCATAACTTGTGACTCGGGCTTGTGGTTTGTGTTTATTTGCCCTTGGAGGACGCTGGGTTGGGCTGCATTTTTTGTATTTAACAGTTAATGGCTGGCTAGGTCCAACCATGTTTTTTCCTTCGAGTCTATGCTGCCCCCTGGTGAGCACCAGCGGGATGGCCCCCGCTTTTTTTTTTTTTTACAACTCAAAGTTTGTAAACAGGAATCACGTGGTCTGAAACCAGTCCTGCAGCTCCTGTCTGCCTTTCAGTGTGAGGAGGAAGGGGTGTGAGTGTCTGTCCTTGGGCTCAGAGGGTAGGGAGGAAGGCCTCCCAAAGGGCACCGTGACTTAAGATGTTGTGCAACTGTCCTTGCCTGAATTATATCTGAGATGAGAATCTCACCCCGGCTCCTGGGCAACATTTAACGCAGTTTAAGGATTGTGGGATACCTCCTTTAATTGTGCAGACATTCATCCCTGCTTCCTATTGCGGGTGGTCCTACCACATACAGGCCTCAGGCTTTGGGTCTCCGGCCAGCCCTGTTTACTTCTTAGAGCAATTTGTAAAGAATTTCAGTTTATGGTCTGGGCTGGTAGAGAGGTGGGTAATGCTTTGGGTTGGAGAGATGCCAAGCTGCATATCCACTCCTTTTTTCTTTAGCTCAGGGGAGAATGGAGTTTACCCAGCTCCTGAGAAGTAAAGGTACCTTTTTTTTTTTGAGAGTCAGTTGCTTTGTGTTTTATTTTTGCTAAAATCTTGTTCCCTTCCTATTCCCCCGGCTCACAGGGACCCGAGTGTATAGTCCTCCAGAGTGGATTCGCTACCATCGCTACCACGGCAGGTCGGCGGCTGTCTGGTCTCTGGGGATCCTGCTGTACGATATGGTCTGTGGAGATATTCCTTTTGAGCATGATGAGGAGATCATCAGGGGCCAAGTTTTCTTCAGGCAGAGGGTCTCTTCAGGTAACTTCTGGGAAGCCCCTTGTTGAGGAGAAGCAGGAATCCAAGGCTGTTGTTAATCCTCAGGGAACAATATTTGAATTGGGGAGCTTCACTCTCCATGAGACAACCATTTGCTTAGCAGGCTCTGTAGGCCAGTGATTCACACTTGAGAGTTGGCTTCCAGGAATTTAATTTGAGTATTTCTTGGGAGGTCAGAGGAAGAGCATGTGTGGGAATATTAAAAAGACCATGTAGTCTTGCTGATGTTTTTTTTTTCAATACCAACAGTCCTCATCCCTCAGCTCCTTGCCCAGGGATTAAAAAATCTGACGCCTCTGAACCTTTTCCCCTAATGCAGGCTCTCTAAATATTGTGGTACTGGTGACCTCATTGTGGGTGGTAGTCATATTTGTAAGTTGGTAGGTAAATTGAATCACCCCAGTGATGTCTCATCAAAATCCTTATCATTGTCATCCTTCCTATTTCTGGTGACTGGGTGTCATGGGAAAGGCCCCAGCTACTGAAGTTTGAAAACCACAGGTTTAAGAGGTGGGGGAGCTGTTTTTAGCTGAAAGCAGACTGGAGGATCCAGGTGTTAATACCTTCCCATTGAAGAATATGGGTTCTAGAAAGTTCACTGTCTTTGTTGGATACCAGGCCTGCGGGCCCCTGAGAAGCAAATTAGGAAGACCTTTGCATTGCACAGACAAGTTGAGTCGGTCATAACTTGTGTCTCTCTTGTTTTCTGCAGAGTGTCAGCACCTCATCAGGTGGTGCTTGGCCCTGAGACCATCAGATCGGCCATCCTTCGAAGAAATCCAGAACCATCCATGGATGCAAGATGTACTTCTGCCCCAGGAAACAGCTGAGATCCATCTCCACAGCCTGTCACCAGGGCCCAGCAAATAGCAGCTTTTCTGGCAGGCCTTCCCCTCCCTGTCAGATGCTCGAGGGAGGGGAAGCTTGTTTTCAGCTTCCTGAGTACCAGTGACACTTCTCGCCAAGCAGGACAGTGCTTGATACAGGAACAACATTTACAACTCATTCCAGACCCAAGGCCCTGGAGGCTGCCTCCCAACAGTGGTGGGGAGAGACTTCACTCCAGGCATCCTAGGCCTCAACTCCTCCTGTAGATGCTCTTTCCTTCTCACAGGGGTCCAGCATTGCTGGACTCTGCAAATTCCTGGGGGTGGGGGGTGGGAGTGGGTCAGAACCCTGCCATGGAACTGTTCCCTTCATCACGAGTTCTGCTGAACGCCGCGGTGGGTCGGGTAGGGGGAAATAGGTTGGGGTGGGATAGGACTAGCACCATTTTAAGTCCCTGTCACCTCTTCCGACTCTTCTGAGTGCCTTCTGTGGGAACTCCGGCTGTGCTGGGAGAAATACTTGAACTTGCCTCTTTTACCTGCTGCTTCTCCAAAAATCTGCCTGGGTTTGGTTCCCTCTTTTTCTCTCCCATCCCCCTCCCCCCATCCTTCACATGAAAGGTGCCATGGAAGAGGCTGCAGGGCCAAACACTGAGCCACCTGCCCTTATTCTGCCTCCTTTAGTAAAACCGAGTGAACTGGTCTTCCTTTTTGGTTTTTACTTAACTGTCTCAAAGCCAAGACCTCACACACACAAAAATGCACAAACAATGCAAATCAACAGAAAAACTGTAAATGTGTGTACAGTGGCATGGTAGTGTATAAAAGAATTGTAGTTGATCTAATTTTTTAATTTTGCCTTTAAGTTATTTTACTTTTTTTTTTTTTGAAAGATGCGCATTCTAACCTGGAGGTCAACATTATGTATTTATTTATTTATTTATTTGGTTCCCTTCCCACTCCAAGCTTCCACAGCTGCTGCCATTGTTTTCTTTCCTCCTTTCCTCCTCTGACTTGGGGACCTCTCTGGGGAGGGCTACAACGCCTGCTCTGTTGGTAGGGTGACGGGACTTAGGCGGGACAGCTGCTGCGACTCCCTCACTGCTGCAGGGCCCCTTGCCTGCTTTACCCATGTGGGTGTGGGTTCTGCGGGTGGCTGGGAGGCGTGTTGCTGACTTGTGTATATAGGGTAGGTATATGAAAAGCAGTTCTGGATGGTGTGCCTTCCGGATCCTCTCTGGGGCTGTGTTTTGAGCAGCATGTAGCCTGCTGGTTTTATCTGAGTGAAATACTGTACAGGGGAATAAAAGAGATCTTATTTTTTTTTTTTTTATACTTGGCGTTTTTTGAATAAAAACTTTTTGTCTTAACGTGTGGTTTCTAAGTTGTCCATGCAGAGACATGCTAATGTGCCTTTACTGAGCACCTCGTGAGTGCCAAAATCCTACCCTAGGAGAAAAAAGGAGCTTTTAGCCTACATCAGATTCCTGCACTAAGACTTTGGGATAGTCACCTTCATGAACTGAACATAGGGCCCAAAGGGTAGGGGTGCCAGTTTTGGAGATTTGGTCTGAGGAGACCGATGAAATCCCAGCTGCTTCCCAGTGTAAATTCTGGAGCTGTGTGCATAGAACTCGTGGCTTCTCAGTTGGGCTGGTCACATTTCATGAACTAGCCACTCGTGACCAGAGGTGTTGGAACTGTACAATGTTTCCATCATTGCAGAAAGCTCTGTTGAACAGGGCTGACCTAGTGGTATCAAACAACTACTGCTAAAATTGAAGCTTCAACTCCCACTAGTAAAACATTTTGAGCATGTACCCTTGATACAGTTTAGATTCATTGGAAATCTATATATCTGTATTACTCTAGTATAAGTTTCTGATGAAAGATGAAAGTTCCCATCTAACGTGGGGTTTAGTCATTAACAATAGTGGATGGGTGGAATTAAGGTAAGTAGGGGTTCCCCTGCCATGTACTTGACAAAGGGCTTATGGGAGAAGGTGAGCTATCAACTGCTTGGGCTGGGATAGTATTTCTAGTCCGTAGTTTCTGTGCAGGAATCTGTTCAAGCACTGTTCATTTTCTGTGTTTAAACTGGGTGGTAGAACCCATGAATCCACTTAGTACACGCAGCCTGAATATATCTGATATGCTTGAAAGCACATTACAGCGTGTACCACTCAATTTGCATATTAAGTAGTAAATGTTGGTTTCTTGTTTCTTTACAAGCAGCATCGACAGTTCAACCATTCTTCTTTCCCCGTGGATTTTCTTGCTCCCACCCTTCAGAGCATGCATACACCCTTTGGATACTGGCCCGGAATCAGTTGCTTGAGGGTCCAGTCCACAATGCCCCCCAACTTCTCATTGTCTACCCTTAAGCTTGGACCAGTTCCCAAACCTAGGTCAGCCCCCATGTGGCTGTGAGAAGGAAGGAAGGATTTCTTAGTTCTGGGGGCTGATTTTCTGAGTTCCCCTTTTCTCTATCTCCCTCTCCCCGCCCCAAACACACAAACTCCCAATCTCTTGGAGTATGAGGGTTGCATGCCTCATCCTTTCCAGTAAAGTTGACACTTGAACAATTAATAATTGCTTCAAACCTCTAATGAAATCTAGCAAAGCCCCACCCTTTTCTCCCTTGAAATGAGTTTCTGGCAGTTTCCCCATCCTCTACTGAGATTGCTAGGGGTGATGGAAGACTCTTTGAAGAAATACATATCATGTCCTACTAGATGCAAGATAGGGGCTTTATGGGAAGGGTGAAAGGTCATAATCCTCTCATGGGCAATTTAGAATCCGGCATGGAAAGAGATCTGAATAACTAATATGACTGTGTGGCACAGGAATATAGAGGGGAGCAATGGTTAGGAGCATCAACTTGGAAATCAGTCTGGAGATTTGAGTCTACTATCATTCCTTACCTGATTGTGTTGGGCAACTTATTACACCTTCTGAGACTAGTCTCCAAATATACTCCTTGACTGGATTACCAGGAAGATTGAATTAAATACAGGGTGTGAACATGGGGCATTGTGATTTGGGGAGGGGTATCTGCACAGGGCTCTTCAGTTGTTTGGGCAATGCTTTATTTCACATGCTGGATGATAAAGCCTAAGGTGTTTGCATTAGTCTTTATAGCTTTTGGTTTGTCTTAATATTTCATGATACATTTTTTAAAGGATTGAACAAATTTGTGCTTACTCCATAGGAGGCAGTTATTACTGCCCTTGGCTGAGGTGATCTGGAAAGACTTAAAAGAGGAGGCAGCGTTTTAACTGGACTTTGAAGGATGAATCTTAGATGTTCAGTTGTAAAGTGAGGCACTGAACATGCAGATAGAGCAGAGAAATCCAGAAGGGCAAATGTTTTCTCCCCCATGTAGACCAGGGGTCAACAAACTACGGCTTGCTACGGATTGGGGCATACCACATGATTTTCTACAGCCTTCAAGCTAAGATGGAATTTTTTCATTTTTAGATTGAAAAAAGATCAAAAGAAGAATAACATTTTTTTTGAGAGGGTATCTCTCATATTTATTGATCAAATGGTTGTTAACAACAATAAAATTCTGTATAGGGACTCAATGCACAATCATTAATCAACCCCAAGCCTAATTCTCAACAGTCTCCAATCTTCTGAAGCATAATGAACAAGTTCTTACATGGTGAACAAGTTCTTACATAGTGAATAAGTTCTTACATGGTGAACAGTGCAAGGGCAGTCATATCACAGAAAAAAAGAAGAATAACATTTTGTAACATGTAAGGATTATACAAAATTCAACTGTCAGCGTTCATAAGTAAAGCTCATTCATTTCTGAATTGTCTAAGGCTGCTTTTGTGCTAACTGGCAGAGTTGAGTAGTTGCAGCAAAAACCTTATGACTAGCAAAACCAAAAATATTTACTATCCAGCCCTTGCAGAAGGAGATTGTTAATCCTGTCCTGGTCTCATTGATCAGTCAGCATCTTTCCTAACACTTAGGGATAATAGCTAACGCTCATTTAGCACCTACGACGTGCCCAGCACTCTTCTGCATGCTTTGCATGTATTAACTTATTTGGTCTTAACACCAGCTCTCCATGAGGTAGCTGCTATTATTTTTCCCCATTTTATAGATGGGGAAAACTGAAGTACCATGTCAAAGGTCACATACCTAAAAGTAGCCAGGTCAGAATTTGGACCCAGGCAGTCTGTGCTCATTACCACTCTGCTATTATGCCACTTAATAAATATTTGTGTGGGGTAGTCAACTCAAGTTCCTTCAGGGCCCAGGATCTGGAAGTCAGAAAAGTTCTTCCCCAGACTCCAGAGCCTGGCAGGCAGTTCTGTTCTGTGGAATTATTCGTTGTTGGCTCTTGTGAACTACCCTTCAATGGAGCCTGGGTGGGGAGGAAGAGTTGGAGGCGGTAAAGGGAGGAGAAAGGACAAGGGTTGGGGCGGCTGGGGGTGGGGCAGTGGGGGTGGTTAGGGGTGGGGCAGGGGCACATTTCTTGTAAATGTTGTCAGCTCCTTCAACTGCTCTGCTGGTTCTTGGAAACCCTTACCACAAAGGACCTATCGAGAACAGTGTTAAAGCAGATATGGCCTCATCCCCCAGTTCATTTCCTGCCCAGGCTTGCGCTAGTAACCCCGATTGCCAAGAGCAAGGTTGCAGTGACCCCTCAGCATCGCTGTGGGAGGAAGTACAAAAATAAGCAGAACTGGGGCTGAGCCGAGATGACAGTCTTTGTTTTTATTTGTTGTAACAGGATATCCGATGTACAGAATTGGAGTAATCATAATCCTTGGTTCATGAGATATTCTCATCATTAGTCCAAGTATGGCCTGCTGTTATTATGTTTTATTGGGTGGTGAACATTAGCACACCTTAGCAAGAAGCAGACATTAACAATACCTGTCTGTCTATATGATCCTCTTAGACCACTCCTCACTTCTCCTAGGTGTAAGCGGCTGTCCTGAATTTTGTGTTTAGCACTCTTACATTTCTTTTAAAAAGTTTTTACTTTATAGGCACATCTTCTAAATTATGGTTTTGTTTTACTTGTTCTCAAGCTTTATAAAAAGAGCATCATGTGTGTATGTAGTGATCTGGAATGTGCTCTTTTCACTCAACATTGTCTTATAAAGTTTCACGCATATTGTAGTACATGGTTAATTTTCATTCTAGAATATTCCACTATACGGACAGGCATGTAGGTGGTAGGCGATGGCGGCCAGTCTTTAGGGGCCCCCTGGGTTAAATAGCATTCGAGGTCAGTACACACAGCAAGGTGTAGCCTTTGCCCAATACCCCAGAGTGAGAGACAATGACCATGAAGCCGTTCCAGATTTATCTATGGAACACCTACTTTGCACCAGTCACCATGCTGTAAATACCGAGAACTCCTTTTTCATGCTGGGGTAGACAGAACAAGGCTTCTCCCGTCTGCCTCCTTTAGGGTTCAAAGTGAGCAAGTAGAGAAGTGTCGCCGCAGAGCAAAGATCCGATGTTGTGTGGATCCCAGTGAGATCTATGGATCTGGTAGTGACTCTTATGTTTGTGGTGTGATGTGTGTATGTGATGTAGGTGGTGTGGGGGTGATGGGTGTGTATGTGTACTGTGTTTCTGGTGTGGTATTGAATGATATGGAGTGATGGTGTGTGCATGAAGATATGCATGTGTTTGCTGTGCGGTGAAGCATGGTGGTATATATATGCTAACAGGTGTGCACTGGTGTATGTGCAGTAGTGTGTGGGGTGTGGGTGTTGTATATGTGCATGTCGGTGTGTGTGCCACTGTATATACACACTCATTCTTGGAGTTACCACCTGCTCACCCCACCTGCACTCAAGAATCTATTGCTCCACTCCGAGGCCTGGCTGCCTCCTTTTCCTGCCTCTGCCCTGATTCCTCCCTTTGCGGTTCCCTCCTCTCACCTCTCTTCATCTCTTATCTTCTTCCAGATCTCCAATTCGGATCCCTCCTCCCATAATTCTCTTCATTCCTTGTCCCAGCAACTCCTTCAGATGGCCCATGTCAATATACCTTTGAGATCTCATTCTTATTTGACCTCCTTGCAACCTTCATAAAACTGTTGGTCCCTCCCCACTTCTTGAAACTCCTTCCCTGGTTTCCTCAGCCCTGGTGTGTCTTCGAGCCCTCTGCTGCTTAGGCCCAGTTTCCTCTCCCTCTCCTCACGCTGTCAGCCGCGGCGCTCTTCCCCTTCTTCATCCCCACGCCCTCTGTTGGTCAGGACCTTGGCGGGAAGGAAATGGCACACTCAGAGTGGGTGATGTGAGGAGAATGTGAAAAAGAATTACCACTGTGTAGGGCCGCCTGTTGGGAAGCTGCAGGGGCAAGGTTGTGCCCTGGGGCTCGCATCAAGTGGCAGTGCTGCTCTGGGGCCTGAGGGGACGTGGAGGGAGCAGGAAGTGGCACCTTGTCAGTGTGCAGAAGCCTGCCGGACGAGCGGACAGGCGTTGGGACCCTCACTGGGAGATGCAGTCATCCCGTGGTGACCCTGCAAGGAAGGAGAAATGAATACCCCGGCTTCTCTCTTCCCACCCTCTGACCTCCCACCGGGGCCTCCCATCCGCTGAACCCGATGGAAAGCCAGAAGGCAGGGAGTCTGCAGGCCGCATGAGTCAAACTCTGGGACTCAGGGCAAGGTGGAGAAGGGTAGGAGTCGCTCTGGAGAAGCAAAAGGACGATGCCCTGCACGGCTGCTGCGGGACTGGGCCTTCTCCCCTGGCTTCCCTGACTCATGATTCCCGTAACTCCAGCCCAGACGTCTCTCCTGAGCTCCAGGTCTGGTGGTCAGCGACCTCCTAGATATCACTGCCCAGGGTCTCTCAGGAACCCAGTAACTGAATATCACTCTTGTGCCTGCAGGGAAATGATTGAGACCTCCCTAACCCCTGAATCTCACCCTCAATCCCACCTCTCAGATCCATCCATGAAGCTCCTGAGAAACACAGGGGCCCACACAGTTTCTATGTGAAAATAGCTTTTCTTCCCTGCTTATAAAAATGGCAAGTGCTTTTTAGTAAAAATTATGTATAAGGTGAATTAAAGTTATGTGATATAATCCTATCACACCAGAAAGAAATAATTTTTATCACACCCAGACATATATATGTGTGACATATATAAAGTATTTTTTTATATATACACATATATTATCTATATATAATTTTATAACACAGAGCTCATATATTCGGCAAGCTGTTATTTTTTCTCCCACTTAACAATATGCTATTGAAATGTTTCCGTTTCAAAAACTATGGAAAAACATGATCATTTTGATATGGCCATAATATGGATATATGTTACTAATTTGTATAATTTCCAATTTTTCCCATTATATATGAAATATTCTATGACCAGGTGAGGCTTTGTGCAAAGACCAGTTGTTGCTTATGCCCATGCCCATTACACTTTTCTTCTTTGGTAATAGAACCTCTGGTTTTTATCTGATTATATGGTCTTCCTTAAGAGTAAAGACTAAATTCCTCAGATTCCCTTGCAGCTAGCTCTGAACCCATGGCAGAGTTACCCTCATTGAAATGTAAGCAGAGATGTTGTGGGAGCAGATTCTGGGAAAATTCCTTAAGACATATAATATACAGCCTTCCCCCTTAGAGGAAAGGGGTTGCTATTATGACAAGACTGTGATGAGAATGGGAGCTGAGTAGACAAAGTGAAAAGCTCCCTTGGGTCACTCCCCCACTATTACTTTGTTTCATGGCTTTTACTATTTCACCAGAAAAATACCTTTCACCTTTAAGTTAATGATTTTTGAAAAAGTACAGTATCTTTAAGCAGACTTTCATTGTATCATGATCACAGACAGGGTCTGCCCCCTCCTGTTCCTCATGACACTCTCTCCAATTTACAATGCAAGTCCACTAAAAAGTGAGATTTGACATCAAGCCAATTCTCATTTATTTACATCAGTCCTTGGGGAAGATTATATGGTCATATGAATACTCTAAAATGAAAAATAACTTAAAATGTGTATTTGGCTCTGGAATGTGTTCCTTAATCCAAGCCATTTTCACTGATGGAGTAGAGAAGGGAATGAACATTTCTTTTAAAACCAACTTGATTGAGGGATAATTTACATACACTAAATAGTACCCATTTTAAGTGCATGGTTTGATGTGTTTTGACAAATGTAACCACTCTCACAGTTAAGATATAGAACATCCTTGGTCCTTCGCAGTCAATCTCCGCATCCCACCCCCACCAGCCCCGGGCAACCATCAATCTACTTTCTGTCACCAACGGTTAGTTTTGCTTGCTCTAGAATTTCATTTAAATGGTGTCATACAGCATGGGCTCGTTTGTGAGAACAACCATTTATTGGGTGCCTAGCATGTGACAGACACTTTGTAAGTGTATAATCATTTCCCTTTTAGAGATGAGAAAACCAAGACTCAGAATTAAATAATGTAGCAAGGTCATATGGCTAATAAATAGCAGAATAGAATTCTAAGTTGATCTGTATCCAAGTTTAGGGTTTTTCCTTGTATAATACACTACCACTGCTTGTTTTCTGGGGGCCCAAAAAGATGACTATATTAGGGACAGATGGAAGGTCAAGGTTTACAATTTTATGAAGAAGTGAGAGTAAGGCACAGGGAGCTCCTGGAGAACAGACAAGAGGACACATACTAAAATACTAAGATAAATTGTAACCAAGTACCAAAAACACAATGTCCCTGTTACAGACACAAATAGCTACTGGAAGCCTAAGAAGAGAATGTTAGCTGAAGGAGTCAAGCAGGTTCTTTTGTCCTAGGTGTTTACTTCAGACAAAATCATGAAGCTGGGCTGGGAAAATCTGACTCAGAGGGAGCCAATTCTCAGGGCTTCTTCCCTCCTGTCTGGTCAAACCCATGTTGGAATCTGAAATTTAGAAAATTATAATTTAATAAGGCAAACACTGACGTGGTCCCCAAGTCCCAAAACAGTAGACCTAGGTGGGCAGCTGGGACATTTCAAGGAGTTTAAGGACAAGAAAAACAGAAGAGGCAATTCTTCAGCTTCTACAGGGTCATATTTCAAACGTTTGTTTGTGTATCATTTGTTTTAAATTCAGCACATCTTCCCAGAGAAACCGCATGGCAAATGTAGCATAGGTACTTAGATCAGCCCTTAAACGCTGAGTTAACACATGAGGTGGCTGAAATGCTATACAACACTAAGAAAACAGTGCTGTGGCAATTGTAGAATTCAGACAAAACAACAGACTGGGGACTCACAGACAACTTGAGCTGTTGTCTAGACCTCCCTCCTAGCTGGTCCAGGGATCTGCTCCATCACGTCCCTGTTTGCAGGCATTCTGCCTTAGCCAAGTCTGGCCCCCTTGCAAGACAGAAAATTTTTCCTTGTTTGAAGTTGAAGTGTGCCTTCTTCTTTCCCTTCCTAGGAGCTAGTTCCACTCTCTGATTCTACATGAATCCGATCACTCTCCCATGTGACAAGTCTTTGGGTATTCATTTTACTCTTTCTTCAACTTTTCTGTCTATTTGAAATTTTTCGTAATAAAAACTTGGAGGAAATTTTTGGGGAAAAAATCAAGCCTGCCACTTTGGTAAATATTTTCTCTCTGAACTTGGCAAGAACTGAACATAGTAAATTGTTGGCTTACTTGAGAAAAATGTGACCACAAAGTACCCAAGTAATCAGACACCTGTCAGGGTGAGAAAGGGGCAGAAAAACCAGCCAACTTCAACATTTAGATGGCCGGCAGAAGTCTAAGACAAAAACCTTTTTTCTAGGCTCTTGTAAGGAATATTTGAGACTATGTCAGAGTATAGAGAGAACCAGGCTCACAGAGAGTGCTACTAAAAACTGCTGATTCTCATTATTCCCAGTAGCTGAGTTCTGTAAAGTCCCTCTGAACACTGAATTAGTGAGCACTGAACCACTACTCCTAGGGGAAATACAGGGTTAGGTTCCTGAGAGCCTCTGGTCACAAACATTTTATGTTTCTGTTTACAGACACCTTATTTAACATATATTATTAACTCATTCACATTGAACTCACAGCCAAAAGCACAAGAACACCCGAGGAAACACCTGTATTTTCTCTGTAAGGCATGTCACAGCCTTCTTGCACTTAGGAATGCTAGATGGCACTTCAGCACTGTACTTGGGGCAGTTTTAAACAGCAAAGTCACTAACAAAAAGCACAAAAATGTGGAAACCATGGCACTCAGTATATTACAAAAAGAACACTTATTTCTAGCACGAGAGCTGAAACAAGAAGGAGGAACATCACCTCAGCTGGCAATATTGGGCATGTCACGTACATTGGGTGACTCAAAGCTTTGATGCTGTGTACATGTTGGCAATGGCCATGAAAGCACTGTGAATATTGATTTTGGGGTCACAGATACATTTCAGCTAGTAGGTAAATTCACATATACAAACAGAATCCATGAATAATGAATGTTAATTATATTATAATATGAATGTTGGAGCACTTGATGATTAAGAAACTCTTTTTTTTCTTTGCATTTAACCTTTCCTTTGTATACTTTATTTCTTTGGAGAAACATGAGATAGGCAAGTAAATGGTCTTATGTCCATTTTGTAGATGTACAGGGTGACAATACTGTTGAGGGACAGAGATAAAACTAGGACCGGGACCATAACCTTCTGTTTCAGGACTTGTCCACTACAAGTGGGTTTTAGTTCTGGTTACCACAAAGTGTATTTATTCCGGCCTTCCCAGCTGCTACTGAATTTTGAAATCTTCATATTTCCGGTCACCTAGATATTCAGTTAAGGAAGCCATTTGTTTATGCAATTATTTATTTATACCAGTATGGACTCATAGATATTTATTTTATTCTATGGATTATAAAATCCAATACTATTGTTACTTATTTTGTTGCTCAAACTGTTCCAGCATTGGCCATTGGGAGTGCTTCCAGGGTGGTTCTTGTGTCCTTTCCATGGGCTCCATCCTTTCCTGTTCCTTTACTCTTGTTCCTTTACTCTTCAGCCCTGGAATCAACCAGTTCTCCAAGGAACCTTGGTTCTTTTTACTGAAGAAAGGTATTTAAAAACCAAATCTGGGCTCTAGATGAACTCATCTGCTACTGGGGTATCATTGCTTCTATGCTTTCTCAGGATCTGAGCTAGGAAATATACACATATATATACTAATCCATGAATGAACATAGATCTATATTTACTTCTGTATCTATTTATGATACAAATTAAGGAACTTTTTGTGAAGGTCATTCCTAGGTCTTACAACCTAGCATAAGTTAGGTAGGTTTACAATAAATATTTGCTGATTTGAATTGAATTAATTCAAAAATTAGGGGAATAATGTGATGCAGACAAGTGCTTGAGGATTGAAAGAGACAGCAAGTTGAATGATATTTGCAACTGGTGACACTGAAGGGACCAGTCTTGGATTCAGAAATGAGGGTTCAAGCAGCTCTTGCCATTTAGTCGCAGGACACTGAATCAGTTACTTAACCTCTGTGGCCCTAAATTTCCCCATGTATAAGAAGAGGGAATAACTGAGCTAAGTGATCCTTAAGATTCCTTTTAGCTTGGGAACACAAGTCTTATCACATTGCTCACTTACTTAAAATATCTTTTAAGGGCAGGAAGTTTCTCTATGTTTTTTTTTAAACCACAATCCATAGTAATAAATATAATTTACGCCCGTATGGTCTGGGCTATGCATGTAAACACATATATTTATGAGCACATACACATGCATATACATAAATGTGTATATATTAGGGGTTAGTCTGAGATAATGTAACAGAAATGTAAGTGTGCTTTAAACAAGATAGAAGTTAAATTCTCTTTCACATAACTTTACTTCTCTTTTATAGTTTGGGGTTGCTTTTCAGGGCTCTAACAACCTCAATATATAGCTTCAACTCTGGGCCCAAAGTTACTGCTCCAGTTCCTACCATCACATCTGTATCCCAATCAGTGGGAAAGGAAATATACAAATAAATGTATGCCATTCCTTGTAGAAGCTTGACCCTGAAGTGACACATATCACCACTGCTCACACTACATTGGCCAGAACTCAGTCACATGGCCATACCTGACTACAAAAGAGGCTGGAAATGATAGTGTCTAGCTAGGCAGCCATGTGCCAACACTTGGGGATCTGATTATTAAGATGAAGAAGAGGAGAATGGATTGATGGAAAACTTGGCAGTATCTGCCACAAAATGGTACTTAACTCTTAACATAAAAGGTATTGTATTTCTCTATTCTACTCTATTCCATTCCATTTCCTTTTCATTTTTAAAAATACAGGTCTTGACTTACTACATTGACTTCATGGTACTCCAATGGGTTACAACCCTCATTTTGAAAACATTTCCTGAGAGCAGAGTGCAAACTCCTCAGCACAGCACAGTGGTCTCTTCCATACATGCCTGCTGCTCACTCTGCAGCCTCCTTTCTGGCTGCTGCCCACTAGCCCAGCAGCTGCCCAGCTGAGCCCCCACTTCCTCAGGCACACCAGCATGTTCCCCATTTTCTTGGCTGCTCCCTCCACCTGGGATCCCCCTGCCCTTTCCTCAGTCCTCACCTACCCAACCCCACCCAAACTATTGGCTGGCAAACCATCTTGGGGTTCAAAGCCCAGATTGTGTGTCTCCTCATCTAAAAGGCCTTTTCTTGCCTGCAAGTCACTCTCAGAGTTGATCCACCCTTTGGTGTTATCTCCAAGCCCGTTATCACCTGATGTAACAATGATGGTTCCTAGCTGTCACCTTCTCCTCCTAACTTGTGAGCCCTTCAAGGGCAGGTAGCCAGGTCTCATTCATCTTTGTATCATCCGTATCTTTCTCAAGGCCCAGTACAAAGTCCAGGTCCAGTGCAAATCTGTTGAATTGACCAGAAGATGAGAATTTCCTTCAGAGGAGGTGACGCCTGCCTGATTCGCTTAGGCTGAGTCACTTTTGCCTTTGTTCTGCCCTCTTTGCTCCTCACATGCTGCCTGGTTGTGATTAACTGCAGGAGTTCTGGGGCCAGGATGCCTATGTTCAAATCCCAGCAGTGCCATTCTACGGGTGATTCAAAAAAGTGACTTTATCTTCCTGGTCCTCAGTTTCCTCATCTGTAAAGTGAGGGAAAAAATACCATCTACTTCATAAATAGCATTGTTGTGAGAATTAAATTATTTCATTCATTTAGGACAGTATCTAGTAAACACTCAATCAGCATCAGTTATTGTGGTCTATCTATATATTTCTCTCTACTAAACTGTCAGCCCCTGGAGGGAAGTGTCACATCTCCCTTGGTGCTCTTTGTTAACTTTAATTGGTGAGTCACCTGGAAATCAAGACCAATATAATTTCTGAATCTCATTAGCCTACAAGAATTATAATAAAAGGCAGGTCAGGGAGTATCTAGCTAAGTGTAACCTACTCAGGGAAAGATAGCCAGAGGAAACCAAGCTGGCCACATCTACTCAAATTTTTTGAGCAATTCAAAAAGCATGGCAGACAAAGGGAAACTTGAGAACTGTTTATTCAGATTGCAAACAATTCTTTGATCAAGTTTTTATTACCCTGAGGTAGTGAGGGGAAATTTTTTTAATGAATGTGAAGTTGGCTTTGCCCTAAGAAATAGAAGTTAGGTGGGTACTTCTCTGTTGAACTGTGAAGTCTTCCAAGGGTGAGAGCTGGGTCTCCCAGACCCCTGTATCATTTCAGGACCAACCGCAGGAAACCTGAGACCACTCCATGTATTTGAAGCAGAAAGGTATTGAATATAAGGAATTGGTTCCTTAAAAATCTTTGGAAGGGTGCAAAGGCTTTTTGCTGGGCCTCTAGGATGTCTGCTGGAATAACACTGCTGAACTCGCCTGCCAGGAGACCTGCTGCTGGAAAGTGGGGATCAGGAAACCACCTTTGGAATGGTTGACTTCCAAAAAACACCATCACCCCAGCAACCCAGAAATCAGGAAGCTACCACTGCCCACAAACCTAATGAACAAACACTTGAAAGTTGCTGTAGGGAACAGGGTGACTCCATAACCTGATTTGCCAGCAGCAAAGTCAAAGCCAGCAGGAACATAACCTCAGCCTCACTTCTCAAGTTCATACTCCATGTCTGGCCTCCAGGCCCATAGCTGCAAGGGAGTCTGGAACACTTGGTTTTAACTTTCCTTGCTGAGATACAGGAGGGTACACTAGAGGGTTAGAAGGAATGCTGGGCCAGTTGAGCTTCCATATCCTCCAGATCCTCACTCACTGTGCTCCAGCCACTGGCTATCTGACTATTCTTGGAATGTACTGAACTACCTGCTTGGAACTTTGCGTTTGCTATTCCTCCACTTGGAATGCCCTGCCCACAGATCTTCCCAATCCTTTTAAGCATCACCTCCCCAGAGAGACATTCCTTATACAAAGGCTTCTTACATGTTCCTTCCCACTGGGTCTTGGGCCTTCCTGTTGCTGAAACAATCAATCATAAGAGGATGGAATTACTAGGACTGGAGAAGTCTTATTATCTGGAATAAAACTCTACTACATCACCATCTTTAATTTTCTTCCTAGCACCTATTGCTAGCTGAAGTTATTATAAAATTCACTATATATGTATATTTCACTAGCTTATCTCCTATTATTTATCTTCCCTCCTGAGAATATGTTTCATGAAAGCAGGAGTTTTATCTATTTTCTTCTCCCCTGTAGCTCCAAAATCTAGAACAGGGCCTGAGGTATAGCATGTGGTCAGCAAACATTGGTTGAATGAACCAGTGAGAAATAGAGATAATACAGCATTTTGGACTTAACAGATTTATCATACAACATTGTAACTACTCCTTCACATGCTTCCTTCTTGATTCAGAGCCAAGGCTGCATCTTCTTTTTTATTTTTGCTTCACTTCTTAGCATTGCCTGCCATAATGCCAAACCATGCATTTTGATGAATTCATAAATGAAAGAAAGAAAGAAGGCACTAAGGCACATGTTTAGGAAGCTTGGGTGTGTTCCAGGATGTCAGAAGGTGGGGAAGGAGGGTGATTATTGTACAAAGGTGACCAAATGCTAAGTAAAATAATCCAGTCAGGCCAAAAAATGCAACAGATCCTCAAATCAGATGGGTGAGGCCGGTGGGGCCAGTCTGGGGTCAGGGTAGCTGGCAGAAGGCACAGTGTGCACAGAGGAGGACGTAGGGAGCTAGGAGTCCTTGAAAAAGAGCTACTAAGTGCCTATGTGCAGAACTGAAAGGGTCTCTCATTGCTTGGATGTTTTTTGCAACTACTTCCTCCCAGTTCCTCTGAAAGGGATCCTGTTATCGTCCTAAAACTGAGAAGCAAGAAGGCTTCAAGTTCCAGGCACCACATTATTTATAGAATATACCTTGTCCGTGTCACAGTGTTGGGGAGCAAGACAAACCAAACATCCCCTTTTAAGTAAGATGCATTCTAGGGTTTCCCCTCATGGAATGTATTTCTGAAGGGAAAAGGCAGCCCTGATAGAAGGCAGAAGGAGATCTTAGAAAATACAAAGCCTGAAAAAAATTTTGACATTTTAATATTTTTAATATGTAAGTTATTTCTGACAATCACCAAATAATTGTTTAACTCAGCCTTTACATATACACAAACACACAGACTATACATATATTATAGATACATTTAAATAAATATACATAAATGTACACATACTCAGAAACACACATGCACATAAACAAACACAACATAAACACATCTACATCCACAAACACACAGATACACAAACACACACAATCACATGCACACACACACACAAACCCTTTGTTTAGGAGCAAAATTAGTATGGTCAGAAGGCATTTGTAAAACCTGTTCCCCAAGGAAGAAAATAATAATCAATATACAAGCAAATTTAAGATTTTAAACAGGTTCCTATTTTACTAACAACTGGTTGGGGGACAAAATGGAAGGGAAAGGAATCTGAGGAGGACTTCGCTGAGCAGCTGGCCCACGTGAAAAGCTGTCCCCAGAGCCAGGAGCTCAGCCTCGGTTGCCACGGCGGCCTCACCCAGGGCCAGCTCTCAGGGGCCTTCCTTAACCACTTGTTGGCTGGGCAGATTGACTGGGAAGAGAAAGCAGTGTCAGGCCATATGCAGAGACTGATAGTCAGAAGAGACTGAAGACAGGAAAAAAGAGGGCTTCAAAGGCCAAGAGCCATAGCAAAGACCATGTGGAGGTCTGGGGGAAAGGGAGCCGGGGAGATGGAGGCCCAGGGCCTTGAGAAAGAAAGAAGTAGAACAGGTGGAAGCATTTGCATGTCCTGAAACTGGACAGGAGAAGTCAACACAGAATGAAGTCTGTCCTCCGTGGGACGTGGCTGCTAGAAGAAACTTGGAGTGACAGGCGACAGCAGTTTGAGGAGGGAAAGGTGCTCAGAAACAGCGGTTGTATACCTAAGAGCAAGCACCTTCCTGGCGCAGCCAGTGGAGGCCGTGGGAAGAGGGGAGACCTTCTTCTCTCTGGGGAAGTTTGTGCCTGCTTGCTTCCTCCTGACACCATTGTCCCCTGCACAGGGGCCCTTCCTTCACCCTGCGGTGGAAATGACATGTAAGAGCTTACAGCTACTATCCCAGGGGTATCTGCACCTTCTCAGGCTCCCACCTTTCCATTTCTTCCCTTCCCTTCTCAAGACTAAATTATACTCTCTTCAAGGACTCAACTTAAAGGTCTCCTCCAGGAAGACTTCCCTGACTCTCCACCCTGCAAGACTTGGGACTTATCTTGTGCTTCCCTTAGCACCTATCATACTAGGTCCAAATGGCCCCGAGTGACTTAGCCCCCACTAAGCTGGGAGTCCCTTGGAATGTGGGCTGTGTCTTAACTTTCCAGGATATTCCCTTGTTTCTAGCTCAGGACCTGCTATGTAGGAGAGACTCAGAAAATGTAGTGAAGAAGGAGAGTGATGGAGGGCCAGAGATCTTCATAGGAGCGGGTGACAACGCTCAGAGATTTGTCCTTCCCAGGGACAACTGTACTGTTCAAAAGGCTTGTTTTAGGCTTGGTGAGATGAGAGCTGAGGAGGTATTTCTAGTGTTTTCCAGCTGGTGCGAGGGAAAAGGATTAGGGATGGAGGAAAGGGACAAAGAAGCCGAAATCAAATCCTTTGTGTGTATTTTCCCACCTGTAACTATCTAGTCTTCACTAGAGACACCTAAAGTGAGTAGGCAAAGAAAGGAGTAGGAAGAGGAGCTGAAAGAGCAATAGGAATTTGCCACTCTCCAGCCCATCTATTGGAAAACACCCTCATTTGGAAAACAAGGAATGACAGGCCATTCTATTCTGCTGGAGGTCTGTGTCCATTCATCCCACAAATATTTATTGAGCACCTGCTATGTGCTGGGTGTTGTCCTAGGGGCTGGAAATATAGCAATGAGGAAAATACTGTGCTCATATTTTTTGGGGTGGGGCAGGTAACTATATATAGTAAGTCAGGTGATAATGTATTATAAGAAAAACACAGCAGGGTAAGTAGATTAGAGAAGGGTGGGGTTGGGAGGGGCTGTTTCACATAGGTTGGTAGGGAAAGCCTTTCTGATGACTTTTGAGTAGACATCTGAAAGAAATAGGAGAGGAAGCCAGAGGATACCCAGAATAAGAACATTCCAGACTGAAGGAACAGCAAGTGCAAAGGCCCTGAGGCAAGAGTGTGCTGGTGTGCAAGAGGAACTGCAAGGAGGCCAGTGGGGCTAGGGAGGAGGGAGGGAAGGCAGGGAACTGGATCGCTAGCACCTAGCATGACATGGTAAGGACTTGGTGGCTGGGAGCCCTGGCAGGGTGTGAGCAGTGGAGTAGAGGAAAGACATAACCCAAATTAGGTCTCAGCAGGATCCCCTCTGGCTGCTGAGTGGAGAAGTGGCTGTAGATGGTTCAAGGGTGGTGTCGGGAGACCAGATGCTGCTACTGCAATAGCCTGGGCAAAATATGGTGACAGCTGGGGCCATGGCCTTAGCAGTAGAGATGAGAAGGGGTGGGGTCTGGACCTATATTGAAGATGGGGCTGCTGGGACATGTTGAGGGGTTGGATAAAGGCTGAGAGAAAGACCCCAACCTTGGCTCCTGGAATGAGGAACTGGAAGGGGGAGGTTGGAAAGACTGGAAGTCAGGGCAGCTTTCTGGAAAATAACGTGGGTGGGACACATTTTGAGATGGCTACTGGGCACCAATGTAGAGGTGTTATATGTGCTGGTTATCAATTGCTGTATGGCAAATTACCCCAAAATTTAGCAGCTTAGGAGAATGCACATTTATTATGCCATAAATGGTTTCTATGACATAGTCCGGACCTGAGTGCAGCTTGCATGGGCCCTCTGCCTCGGGGTCTGCCACCTGCAGGCAAGGTGTTTGGCTGTGGCCACCTCAAGACTTGACTGGGGAGCATATGCTTCCAAGCTCACTTATGTGGCTGTTGGTAGGATGCAGGTAGCTAGAGATGTCACTTCCTAGACACGCAGGGCCCTCCGTTAGGATGCTCCCAGCCCAGCAACTGGCTTCCCTTGGAAGGAATGAGTAACACTGAAGTCATCATCTTCTTGTAACCTAGTCTTGGAGGTGACAGTCCATTAATTTTTCTGTGTTTTATTTGGTAGAAGAGGGTCACCAGGTCCAGACCGCGTTCATGCGGAGGTGATGAGTGTGACTGTCAGTTGGCAGAGATTGTTGGGAACCACATCAGAGGTGCCTGCAGCAGCAGGGGAGCAACTGGGTAAATGAGTACAGATTTCAGGGGAGAAGTCCACACTGGAGATGTCTGTACTGAGGTCACCTGCAATGGGCCTGCGCGAGGAGAGCTAGGAGTGACCGAGACAGAGAAGAGAAGGGGACTGAGGACTGCGCCTGGAGCTCTCCAGTGTTCAGAGGTCTTGGGAGATGAGGAGGGCCAGAGAGGCAGGTGGTGAATGGACAGTGGCAGTCCTGGTGTCCCAAAGAAACAAACCCATTTGCAGGACGGGGGGGGATTAGCTGGTCAAAAGCCCTGGAGAGGTCTGGCAAGAGAAGCCTGAGTGAGGTTTGGATTGGGCAGTGTGGAGACCACCTTACCGGGAGCAGTGTCAAGGGAGGGGAGAGGGTCTGGAAAGTACGGAGGGCCAGGAAGTAGAGGCATGCAGAAATAACGCTTTTGAGGAGTCTTGGCGTAGAGGGACACACAGCCCTGTATCCGAGTGTCTTAAGCTTTCCCACATCAGGGGTGACTCTCAGTCCAGCTGATTCCTGGAACTCTCCTCCCGCTTCCATCTCTTCTGCACGTGACTCTCCAGTCTCCCATCCTCCCCACAGCCCCTCCACGCCCAGCTGGGATGGGGGATTGGAACCCTGATGTCTGCCCATGTTTTATTTTTTGTTTCTGGTACCAGTGAGTCACAACCAGTCAAGGCCAGGGCGGGGCCACACTCCTAGTCCTCAGTCATCAGCGGGAGGCTCCCTAAATCCTAAATTAGGCGGCCAACAGCGCTAAGCAAACACTTATTGCTGACTGCCATCTGGTGGTCATTTTGGGAACTGTCCTGGATCCAAATCTCCCAGATAATTTTTCCCCTCCTAGGCAAGAATTGAGTGAATGTAAGTGACCCTTTTAAGTGTTCAGTAAAAGTGGGCTACCGTCATTATGCTCATGTTTGGAGGAGTATGGTCGAAACAAACAGTGCCCCTTGACTTCACCGCCAACATGTTTTGAAGGATAAGGAAATATCCTAAAAGGAGGTTTCTCTTTTTTATCTTGGTAAAAGTAAGGGTGCTTCAGGGAGCCACGCAGGACATTAGTGTGTAAAGTCAGATGGGCTAGACTGAAATCCTGCTTTTGCTGCAAGGTGACCTTGATCACATCGCTTAAGTGCCATGAGTCTCAGTTTTATCAAAACCTTAAAACGGGAACACTACTATTAAAACTACACAGGTGATGAATGTAAAGAGCTCTCAGTAAAAGATGCTCTCTATTAGTAATAGTTGTGGCATACCGACTCTCAGGGCTGGGGGGTGGGTATTGATTTAAAGTGCAATCTACCCCCAGGGAACATTTGGCAGTGCCTGGAGATATTTTTGGTTGTCGACAGGCTGGAGGGGTGGGGGGGTGCTACTCGCATCTAGTGGGTACAGGCCGTGGATGCTGCTGTACAACCTATGGTGCACAGAACAGCCCTCTACAAGGTAGAACTGTCTAGTCCATAGTTCAATAGTGATTAAATTGAGAAATTCTATAGTTTTAAATGAGGATTCTTCTTGCCATGCTATGAACCAATATGAGAACCTGCTTTCTGAAAACATGAGGGAAGCAGTGTGATGCATAAATCTGGAGAGGTGTTCTTTCTATGATTATATGCAGGAGTAAAATAAGCTTCAGATTACTCTGCTCACCAGTATGGTAGCCACAAACCAGCTGCATGCAGCGATTGAAATTGAAATTAGTTACAATGGGAAAAAATTTTAATATGATGCCTGGATTGTAATAGCCTTGTTCTAAGTGCTCATAGTCGCATGTACATAGTGGACAGCACAGAAAGTTCTATTGGACAGCACTGTTCCAAAGGGACTCAGCAGAACCAGGCATCAGTGGGGGATCCAAAAGAGTAAAATTAGAAACTATGTATTTTCAGAGAGGAGGGGACCATGAAAGACAACAGCATACACAAATGAGATGGTTAAGTAAGCACAAAAGCAGTATATAATTAAAACACTAAGTCACAAACAAGCCCATGTACAATAATTGATCTATGCATCCCTTCCTCCCCCAAGAATAGCTCTTAAGTGCATAAAATTTGAGAGTCCCCAAAAGGCAAGCATTTCAACACAAGGCAGGCAGGGAAAGGAGGAGCCACTGCTGGGGAGCACTGTTATTCTCTCTCTTCTTTCTGGCACAGTTCAGTTTAACTTGGGCGGTACAAGGCTCTCGGCCCAACAGGTGGCCTTGAGTCACCTGTATTGACAGAGGAGCGTCTGCAATGGCCTTGCTTGCTTAAAATATTGGGACCCTTGTAAAGGGTGTATGTATGCTTGATGAGGAAGGGCAGACAGAAGAACTGCAGGAGCATGCGGGAGATTTGGAAGATCAAGTTCAGGTAGCGCAGCTCCTTGAACTGTTCTCTGATGACCCCATTAATGAGCAGGACCATGGAGAAGCTAATAAGCTCATAGGTAATGATCCACATGGCATAGCACAGCAGCCCCATGTAGTAGTTCATGCGGATGCAATAGAGGAGCAAGACACTGACCATGATGGTGATGATGGATAGGCAGATGTTGATGATCTTCTTGCGGGTCGTCACCCAAAAGACTATTTCAGAGTTTGTGTCCATGTAGATGCTGAAGTTTTCCTCGTAGTCAATGTATATAACTTGGTTCAAGTCAATGAGGAGGAACTGGATGGTGTTGAAGATGGAGAAGATGCCCACCACAGAGGAGAACATCTTGTTGTTCATTTTGTTTTGTTTCATCAGAGCATCTGAAGCAAAAAAAAATTGTGGAGATAACATGACAAGACGGCTTAGCAAACCCTAGACAAATTCCTTGAACCACTAGATATAAACGGGGGAGCGAAGAGAAAAACTTGGGATATGGACAGGCAATGGGCTGTACGTGAAGGGGCATGGGGTCTGATCTCTGCTCTGACATAACTAGCTGTAGATGACCTTGTCTCTGGGAAAGGAGGGCCTCACTGGCCCGGGATACTCCTTAGGTGGCTTCTAGCTCTGCTGCTGCCATGGCAGCTATGTTTTAAGGCAGCAAAATGGGTGTTCCTGTTGGTGGCAGGCTTGTGGGAATTAGGAAATTCTTATATCTGGAATAATAATGGAGTCAATTCTGGGCTCCTATTTAGGATATTTGTTTCTCTGAAGTCAGAAAATTTTAGCCTGTCTCCTCAAGGGTCTGGAATCATCTCTGCCCCTCCCTTGGACTCCCCTTCCTTTCCTTCCAAGCCCTTAGAAATGGAGCTTCTCTGCTTTGCTCCCAGACTTGTCCCATCACAGAGTTTAGCCAGCAGTGAATGGAATGGGGGAAGATATATGGATCCAAGGCTTACTGCCTTCTCTTCCCAGAGCGAAGATACCTTAATGATAATTCACTGTCACACAGGCAGTCCTGGCAGGCAGGCCTCCAGCTGCAACCTAGGGTAGACTTGAACTCTAGAGGCTGGCTCCAGCTAGGGTGGAGAAACCGAGAGCCAAAGCAGCCCCTGCTGAGGTTGCGTTGATTATCGGTGGCCCAAGACTAGGCAAACAGCCCTCCCAGCCCAAATTGCCTTCTGACCAGCTCCCAATTCAGAAAACTCCAGAACAAAGCTCCCTCCTCTTCATTCACCGCACTGGCACATCACCACTGTGAGGGGAGAGGGGAGAGGAACTGTCACACGTGAGGGGAACACGTGCAGTCCTCTGGCTGAAGTGTTTCCAGTGGGGGACAACCTGGCGTGGCCTCCTTCTGAGATGACTGGAACAGTGCTCCTGTTCAGTCCTGTCAAGTACATGCAGGCTGCCATCAGCCTCCCTCCGCCATCTCTTCACTCACTCCACCAACCCCAAATGTTCTTCTTTTTTCTTTTGTCAGTAGCCATTTATTTTTCTTGGTAAAATATTAGATAACATAAATGTTACCATTTTAACCCTTTTTGAGTGTACAATTTAATGGCACAGATGCAAAATTTCTAAACAAAATTAAACAAATCTACCCCAACAATATATAAAAAGGATTATACATCATGACCAAGTAGTTTATGCTGGGAATATCATGGTTGGTTTAATGTTTGAAAACCTATCAATGTAATTTACTGTATTAATAGTTAAAAAAATAAAGACTATATGACTATCTCAATCCATGGAGAAAAATATTTGACGATATACAACATTTATTCCTAATTTTAAAAACCTTCTGCTAACTAGGAATAGAAGGGAACTTCCTCAACTTTGATATAGGACATCTATGAAAAAGCCTATAGTTAACATACTTAATGAAGAAAGACTGCTTTCCCTCTAAGGGAAATCTAAGGGAACAAGACAAAAATATCCCTTTTCACTACTTCTGCTCAACATTGTACTGGAGATGCTAGCCACTGTAATAAGGCAAAAAGAGGAAGAAGTTGAACTGTATTTGTAGACAAATATGATTGAATATGCAGAAAATCTGATTGAATCTACAAAAACATTACTTGACTTAATATATGAGTTAGGCAGTATTGCAGGATACAAGATCAATATACAAAAAAATAATTGTATTTCTATATGCTAACAAAAAAATAACTGGAACTGAAATTTCAGAAATAATACAGTTTATAATAACATCAAACATTTAAAATACTTAGAGATAAACCTGACAAAATATGTGAAAGATTGTACACTGAAAACAAGAAAACATTGCTGAGAGAAATTTAAGAAGAATTAAGTAAATGGAGAGAGATAATGTTCTCATGGATTAGAAGACTCAATATTGTTAAGATGTTAGTTCTCCCCAAACTGATCCACAGAGTCAAAACAGTATCAATCAAAATCCCACCAGCTTTCTTCTTGAAGAGAAATGTTAAGCTGATTCTAAATTCATATGGAAATGCAAAGGATCTAGAATAGCCAAAACAATTTTGAAAAAGAACACAGATGGAGGAATATGACTTAAGGATTTATTATAAAGCTGCCATAATCAAAATAGGGTGGCACTGGCATAAAAATAGACAAATAGATCAATGGAATAAAATGAAGTCCAGGAACAGTTATGGGCGTGTGTGTGTGTGTGTGTGTGTGTGTGTGTATATATATATATAAAATAAACTCAGTAGAGAAAAGATAAACTTTTTAACAATTGATGTTGGAACAATGGGATTTCTGGGAGCACAAGGGGAGCTTTGATTTTTATCACTAGCTATATAAAAAAAATAACTCAAAAGGGATCATATAAGTATAAAACCTAAAACTATGACTTCTAGAAGAAAACAGAAAACTTTCATGATGTTGGGCTAGGCAATGATTTCCTAAATATAATAACCAAAAGTATAAGCCATAAAATAACAAATTGATAAATTGGATTTCACTGAAATGAAAAATCTCTGTTCTTCAAAAGTTGCTGTTAAGTGAATGAAAAGATAAGGTCCAAATTGCAAAAAAAATTTACAAATCATATATCTGATCAAGAAAATATAATTCCAATAATTCAATGTAAAAAAAGGCCCCTAATTTTTAAAAGCGGGCAAAAAGTTTGAACTGATACCTTGCCAAAAAAAATGTAAGGATACTAAGTAAGTACACGAAAAGATGCTCATTGTCATTTATCATTAGAGAAATGCAAGTTAAAACCGCAATGATATACCACTATATACCTATTATAATGGCTAAAAGGAAAAATTTATTGTCTGGAATAACTGTTGGCAAGGATATAAAGGAACTGGAATTCACATACACTGCCAGAGGGAATATAAAATGGATACAGCCACTCTGTAAAAAGGTTTGCCAGTTTCTTAAAAAGCTGAAATGGTATTTGTGCAAGATGAGTGAAATTGTAAGTCCACATACAGTCTTGTACACAAACGTTTATAGCGTTTTTGTTCCTAATTGCCCCAATATGTAAACCACAAGATATCCTTCAGTGGGCAAATGGATAATCAAACTGGTACATTCATGCCATGGCTACTACTCAACAACAAAGTATGAAATATCAATATACATAACAACATAGATGAATCTTTTTTTTTCAGTGAATGTTCTTTATTTTTATTTTATTTTATTTTATTTTACACAGATTTATTTTTAAAATTTTTATTAAGGTATGATTGATATACACTCTTATGAAGGTTTCACATGAAAAAACAATGTGGTTACTACATTTACCCATATTATCAAGTCCCCACCCATACCCCAAGGCAGTCATTGTCCATCAGTGCAGCAAGATGCCACAGATCCACTATGAGCCTTCTCTGTGCTACACTGTTCTCCCGTGATCCCCCACACCAACATGGATGAATCTTAAAGGCATTAGGCTGATGAAAGAAGCCAGACAAAACCCAAGTACATACTGAATGATTCTATTTATGTAAAATTCTAGAAAATGAAAAATAATATGTACTGACAGCAAATCAGTGCCTTGTGATGGTGTGGGGTGGTGCACGCAGCGGTAGGAGGCAGGGAGTAGGAGGAAACTTCTAAGGGGGATACATATGTTCATGAATTCACTGGTGGTGATGGCTCAGTGGGATATACCTATGTCAAAACCTACCAAATTATATACTTTAAACATGTGCAGTTTACTATATGTCAATTACATCTCAAGAAAGCTATTAAATAAAACACTATAATGTCTAATGTTTGAAGTAGAAGTTTGCTTAGTTTGTCTCCCCTGGTTTAAACTGCTTCTGACAGGCTTGGAAACTGAACTCGGAGGGAAGTTTGTTGATCTGTGATGTGTAATCTTGCAATGTCTTATATGGTCAGCTAATTGGCTCATAGACCATGATTTAGTTTCTCCCACTAAGCTGTAAAATCCTCAAGGTGAGTGAGATCTCACAGCTCCTACTTGTTTATATCCTCCTACATTAGCAGCATGTGACAGATGCAGAAAAGTTTAACGGGTACCTTCTGATTAACCAAGTGCCTCTTGTGCTCTTTGACAAATCTGGGGCAGGAAGGACTCAAGACAGAAAATGAAGAATGATTTTTCTTTATTTTTATTCTTTGACTTATCTGGAATATAGCATAAAAGACACGGGGGAAACGCACAGCATAAAGCTACCCCTGAGACACCAACAGTATCCTTTGTGCTGCAGCAATCTGAGGTATAAATACAGACTTGCCTGCCTCAGGGTTAGAGAGCCGCGGGTTGGGAGTTGATTGCATTTCCTTACCCTCTTCATTTTGACCAATAAGGTCAAACTAGGTACCAACTAGGACAGGAAGGAGAAACTCAGGGTGCTTGACAAATAACACTATCCTTTAACTAAGCACTCTCGATGAGCAGGGTGTTCCCATTGTGATTATAATCATATTTTTCTTCGCATTCCCCTGAAAGGGTGGCAACAGGGTCTCTACTTGTTGAACAGATCAGCAAAGACCAAAGAGATGGAAACGGAACTTCCACAAGAACCTGGGAGATACGGCTCTCGGGAGAGGAAAGAGCCAACATTATTCATGATAGTGGCGGGTAAACCTGGTTATCTTTTGTTTCCGCAGTAGGAACTCTTCCTTGCCTGTAGAAATACGTCTATTGTAGGAAATTCTTTTGCCCTGGCTTTGGCTTTTGTAGATTATGTAGGCATAGGTGGTGACAAAGAATATCCAGAAACAGTGCATGAGTATGCGGGACACTAAGCCAAACCAGCGCGTGATTCTGACCTCTCTGATATTAGAATTACCGTTGGTAAGGATCTGTAGCACAATGTTCATAGCTTCATAGAAAAGGATCCAGAAGACGTAGATCACCAAGCCCTGGTACACCTGGGCATATACTGAGTATAGGAGGAAGCAGCTGATGATGATGGTGATGGTGATGGACGATAGGAAGAGGACGATATTCCAACTCCAGCAGATGAATAACTGATTGATCGGGGCACTTCCACCCTGGTCCGTAGCGTTAATCACAGAGCAATTGCCACTCCTTATGTACTTCTGTTCGAAGATGAGGTACATGTCAGTGGCCATAATGGTAAAGACCCCTGATAACACGGTGCCCGTTCTGGGGGTCATCCCGCACCAGTGCTGCTGCTTCATGTGGAGACCTCCTGTGAAGGCAAACAACATGAGAGAGAATCCTGGGTCCCGCCAGTGTAGGGTGTCTGCCTCATTCCCGAGTCACCCTGGAGAAATGCTAGAGAGAGATCTGGAAACCAGGGAGTAAAAGCTTTGGGAAGACGGAAGCCTGTTTAAAATGGATGGGGAGTGTGAGTAGGGAGGAGGGATGAAGCAGTCCGGGGCTGGGGGCCGTGAGCAGACGACACAGAGAGGTGGGCCTCAGCCCTGGCTTCACATTAGAATCACTGGAAGTACCCATGCCCATGCCCCGCTCCACACCAATTAGAACATTTTCTGGGTGGGCCCCAGACCTCAGTCTTTTTCGAAATTTCCCAATGATTTTCATTTGTAGCCAGTATTGGAAAACACTGACTAGAAAAGGATAGTTTAAATTATGCTCTTGAGAGGGGCGGAAGATGGCGGCATGAGTAGAGCAGCGGAAATCTCCTCCCAAAACCACATATATCTATGAAAATATAACAAAGACAACCCTTCCTAGAATAAAGACCAGAGGACACAGGACAATATCCAGACCACATCCGCACCTGAGAGAACCCAGCGCCTCGCGAAGGAGGTAAGATACAATCCCTGGCCCGGCGGGAGCCTAGCGCCCATCCCCCCAGATCCCGGCGGGAGAGGAGCAGGCAGAGCGGGAGGGAGACGGAGCCCAGGACTGCCGAGCACCCAGCCCCAGCCATCCGGGCCAGAGTGCAGGGCGCTCGATACTAGGAAAACAGGGCAGCAAGAACAGTGAGCAGGCACCGGAGGCTGGGCGACTGAGGGCATAAGAAAAGCGCGCGACCATTTTTTTTTTTTTGCTTTTTTGCTGTTTTGTTTTGGCGAGCGCTTTTTGGAAGTCTTAAAGGGATAGGGACTCCAATACCAGGGAAACAGGGCAGAAAGACCGGTGAGCAGAGGCCTGAGGCTGGCACCGGAGAATAAAGAAAAACGAGCGACCACCTTTTTTTTTTTTATTAAAAACTTTTTTTTTTTTTAATTAAAAATTTTTTTTTTTTTTTTTTTTTGGTGGTCGTTGTTTTGTTTTGGCGGGTGCTTTTTGGAAGTCTTAAAGGGGCAGGGCGGGTCACTTAATCCAGAGGTAGGGAATCCGGGGATCTCTGGGCACCCTAACCCCTGGGCTGCAGGGAGCAGGGAGGCCCCTTACGGAGATAAATTGCCTCCCAGCCGCTCCTGCTCCAACGCGACTCCACCACTTTGGAGCAGCTGCCCGAGCCAGGCCACGCCCACAGCAACAGCGGAGATTAACTCCATAGCAGCCAGGCAGGAAGCAGAAACCCTGTCTGCGCGCAGTTGCGCAGCAGAAGCCACTAGAGGTCGCTGTTCTCCCAGGAGAGGAGGGCCACAAACCAACAAGAAAGGAAGTCCTTCCAGCCGTCACTCGTCCCAGCTCTGCAGACTATTCCTATCACCATGAAAAGGCAAAGCTACAGGCAGACAAAGATCACAGAGACAACACCAGAGAAGGAGACAGACCTAACCAGTCTTCCTGAAAAAGAATTCAAAATAAGAATCATAAACATGCTGACAGAGATGCAGAGAAATACGCAAGAGAAATGGGATGAAGTCCGGAAGGAGATCACAGATGCCAGAAAGGAGATCGCAGAAATGAAACAAACTCTGGAAGGGTTTATAAGCAGAATGGATAGAATGCAAGAGGCCATTGATGGAATTGAAATCAGAGAACAGGAACGCATAGAAGCTGACATAGAGAGAGACAAAAGGATCTCCAGGAATGAAACAATATTAAGAGAACTGTGTGACCAATCCAAAAGGAACAATATCCGTATTATAGGGGTCCCAGAAGAAGAAGAGAGAGGAAAAGAGATGGAAAGTATCTTAGAAGAAATAATTGCTGAAAACTTCCCCACACTGGGGGAGGAAATAATCGAACAGACCACGGAAATACACAGAACCCCCAACAGAAAGGATCCAAGAAGGGCAACACCAAGACACATAATAATTAAAATGGCCAAGATCAAGGACAAGGAAAGAGTGTTAAAGGCAGCTAGAGAGAAAAAGGTCACCTATAAAGGGAAACCCATCAGGCTAACGTCAGATTTCTCAACAGAAACCCTACAGGCCAGAAGAGAATGGCATGATATATTTAATACAATGAAACAGAAGGGCCTTGAACCAAGGATACTGTATCCAGCACGACTATCATTCAAATATGACGGTGGGATTAAACAATTCCCAGACAAACAAAAGCTGAGGGAATTTGCTTCCCACAAACCACCTCTACAGAACTTCTTACAGGGACTGCTCTAGATGGGAGCACTCCTAGAAAGAGCACAGCACAAAACACCCAACATATGAAGAATCGAGGAGGAGGAACAAGAAGGGAGAGAAGAAAAGAATCTCCAGACAGTGTATATAACAGCTCAATAAGCGAGCTAAGTTAGGCAGTAAGATACTAAAGAGGCTAACCTTGAACCTTTGGTAACCACGAATTTAAAGCCTGCAATGGCAATAAGTACATATCTTTCAATAGTCACCCTAAATGTTAATGGGTTGAATGCACCAATCAAAAGACACAGAGTAACAGAATGGATAAAAAAGCAAGACCCATCTATATGCTGCTTACAAGAAACTCACCTCAAACCCAAAGACATGTACAGACTAAAAGTCAAGGGATGGAAAAACATATTTCAAGCAAACAACAGCGAGAAGAAAGCAGGGTTTGCAGTACTAATATCAGACAAAATAGACTTCAAAACAAAGAAAGTAACAAGAGATAAAGAAGGACACTACATAATGATAAAGGGCTCAGTCAAACAAGAGGATATAACCATTCTAAATATATATGCACCCAACACAGGAGCACCAGCATATGTGAAACAAATACTAACAGAACTAAAGGGGGATATAGACTGCAGTGCATTCATTCTAGGAGACTTAAACACACCACTCACCCCAAAGCATAGATCCACTGGGCAGAAAATAAGTAAGGACACGGAAGCACTGAACAACACAGTAGAGCAGATGAACCTAATAGACATCTATAGAACTCTACATCCAAAAGCAGCAGGATATACATACTTCTCAAGTGCACATGGAACATTCTCCAGAATAGACCACATACTAGGCCACAAAAAGAGCCTCAGAAAATTCCAAAAGATTGAAATCCTACCAACCAACTTTTCAGACCACAAAGGCATAAAACTAGAAATAAACTGTACAAAGAAAGCAAAGAGGCTCACAAACACATCGAGGCTTAACAACACGCTCCTAAATAATCAATGGATCAATGACCAAATCAAAATGGAGATCCAGCAATATATGGAAACAAATGACAACAACAACACTAAGCCCCAACTTCTGTGGGACACAGCAAAAGCAGTCTTAAGAGGAAAGTATATAGCAATCCAAGCATATTTAAAAAAGGGAGAACAATCCCAAATGAATGGTCTAATGTCACAATTATCGAAATTGGAAAAAGAAGAACAGATGAGGCCTAAGGTCAGCAGAAGGAGGGACATAATAAAGATCAGAGAAGAAATAAATAAAAATTGAGAAGAATAAAACAATAGCAAAAATCAATGAAACCAAGAGCTGGTTCTTCGAGAAAATAAACAAAATAGATAAGCCTCTAGCCAGACTTATTAAGAAGAAAAGAGAGTCAACACAAATCAACAGTATCAGAAACGAGAAAGGAAAAATCACGACGGACCCCATGGAAATGCAAAGAATTATGGAGAATACTATGAAAACCTATATGCTAACAAGCTGGGAAACCTAGGAGAAATGGACAACTTCCTAGAAAAATACAACCTTCCAAGATTGACTCACGAAGAAACAGAAAATCTAAACAGACCAATTACCAGCAACGAAATTGAAGCGGCAATCAAAAAACTACCAAAGAACAAAACCCCCGGGCCAGATGGATTTACCTCGGAATTTTATCAGACATACAGGGAAGACATAATACCCATTCTCCTTAAATTTTTCAAAAAATAGAGGAGGAGGGGATACTCCCAAACTCATTCTATGAAGCTAACATCACCCTAATACCAAAACCAGGCAAAGACCCCACCAAAAAAGAAAACTACAGACCAATATCCCTGATGAACGTAGATGCAAAAATACTCAAAAAAAATATTAGCAAACCGAATTCAAAAATACATCAAAAGGATCATACACCATGACCAAGTGGGATTCATCCCAGGGATGCAAGGATGGTACAACATTCGAAAGTCCATCAACATCATCCACCACATCAACAAAAAGAAAGACAAAAACCACATGATCATCTCCATAGATGCTAAAAAAGCATTTGACAAAGTTCAACATCCATTCATGTTAAAAACTCTCAGCAAAATGGGAATAGAGGGCAAGTACCTCAACATAATAAAGGCCATCTATGATAAACTGACAGCCAACATTATATTGAACAGCGAGAAGCTGAAAGCATTTCCTCTGAGATCGGGAACTAGACAGGGATGCCCACTCTCCCCACTGTTATTTAACATAGTACTGGAGGTCCTAGCCACGGCAATCAGACAAAATAAAGAAATACAAGGAATCCAGATTGGTAAAGAAGAAGTTAAACTGTCACTATTTGCAGATGACATGATACTGTACATAAAAAACCCTAAAGACTCCACCCCAAAACTACTAGAACTGATATCAGAATACAGCAAAGTTGCAGGATACAAAATCAACACACAGAAATCTGTGGCTTTCCTATATACTAACAATGAACCAACAGAAAGAGAAATCAGGAAAACAACTCCATTCACAATTGCATCAAAAAAAAAATACCTAGGAATAAACCTAACCAAAGAAGTGAAAGACTTATACTCTGAAAACTACAAGTCACTCTTAAGAGAAATTAAAGGGGACACTAACAGATGGAAACTCATCCCATGCTCGTGGCTAGGAAGAATTAATATCGTCAAAATGGCCATCCTGCCCAAAGCAATATACAGATTTGATGCAATCCCTATGAAACTACCAGCAACATTCTTCAATGAACTGGAACAAATAATTCAAAAATTCATATGGAAACACCAAAGACCCCGAATAGCCAAAGCAATCCTGAGAAAGAAGAATAAAGTAGGGGGGATCTCACTCCCCAACTTCAAGCTCTACTATAAAGCCATAGTAATCAAGACAATTTGGTACTGGCACAAGAGCAGAGCCACAGACCAATGGAACAGACTAGAGAATCCAGACATTAACTCAGACATATATGGTCAATTAATATTTGATAAAGGAGCCATGGACATACAATGGCGAAATGACAGTCTCTTCAACAGATGGTGCTGGCAAAACTGGACAGCTACATGTAGGAGAATGAAACTGGACCATCGTCTAACCCCATATACAAAAGTAAACTCAAAATGGATCAAAGACCTGAATGTAAGCCATGAAACCATTAAACTCTTGGAAGAAAACATAGGCAAAAACCTCTTAGACATAAACATGAGTGACCTCTTCTTGAACATATCTCCCCGGGCAAGGAAAACAACAGCAAAAATGAACAAGTGGGACTATATTAAGCTGAAAAGCTTCTGTACAGCAAAGGACACCATCAATAGAACAAAAAGGAACCCTACAGTATGGGAGAATATCTTTGAAAATGACACATCCGATAAAGGCTTGACATCCAGAATATATAAAGAGCTCACACGCCTCAACAAACAAAAAACAAATAACCCAATTAAAAAATGGGCAAAGGAACTGAACAGACGGTTCTCCAAAAAAGAAATACAGATGGCCAACAGACACATGAAAAGATGCTCCACATCGCTAATTATCAGAGAAATGCAAATTAAAACTACAATGAGGTATCACCTCACACCAGTAAGGATGGCTGCCATCCAAAAGACAAACAACAACAAATGTTGGCGAGGCTGTGGAGAAAGGGGAACCCTCCTACACTGCTGGTGGGAATGTAAACTTGTTCAACCATTGTGGAAAGCAGTATGGAGGTACATCAAAATGCTCAAAACAGACTTACCATTTGACCCAGGAATTGCACTCCTAGGAATTTACCCTAAGAATGCAGCAATCAAGTATGAGAAAGATCAGTGCACCCCTATGTTTATCGCAGCACTATTTACAATAGCCAAGAATTGGAAGCAACCTAAATGTCCATCGATAGATGAATGGATAAAGAAGATGTAGTACATATACACAATGGAATACTACTCAGCCATAAGAAAAGGGCAAATCCAACCATTTGCAGCAACATGGATGGAGCTGGAGGGTATTTTGCTCAGTGAAACAAGCCAAGCAGAGAAAGAGAAATACCAAATGATTTCACTCATCTGTGGAATATAAGAACAAAGGAAAAACTGAAGGAACAAAACAGCAGCAGAATCACAGAACTCAAGAATGGACTAACAGGTACCAAAGGGAAAGGGACTGGGGAGGATGGGTGGGTAGGGAGGGATAAGGGGGGGAGAAGTAGGGGGGTATTAAGATTAGCATCCATAGCGGGGTGGGAGAAAGGGGAGGGCTGTACAACACAGAGAAGGCAAGTAGTGATTCTACAACAGGTTGCTACGCTGATGGACAGTGACTGTAAAGGAGTATATAGGGGGGACCTGGTATAGGGGAGAGCCTAGTAAACAAAGTATTCGTCATGTAAGTGTAGATTAATGATTAAAAAAAAAATGCAGTTCCTATGTGGTGACCTCTAATGAGTTCTACACAATGATATAAAGGACATATAAAAGTGTAGGCAAAGGGTCTGTTTGTGTTTATACAGAGGATCAAAGCCTAATTTGGCTACCCCGAAAATGAACTAAGAAACGATATGAAAGAGAACTTCCAACATCACCACTCTCGGGAAGACTCATGCCAGAAGATGATCATCAAAAAACCCCAACAAAGATCCACGCACTACTACAGCTGTAGATGCACTCATCCCACCAGCTCCTGGACTTGCCATGGGAATGAGGAAGGAGATATCTAAGCTGGCCTGTGCATACAGTAAAACAACAAATTTGACTGGATCTATACTGTTGGAACTCAACCAAGAATTAGGAGAAGTGCAAATTGTAGCGCTCCAAAATCTTACAACTACAGACTATTTACTGTTAAAAGAACATATGGGATGTGAACAGTGCCCAGGAATGGGTTGTTTTAATTTGTCTGATTTTTCTCAAACTACTCAAATTCAGTTAGATAATAACCATCATATCATTGATAAGTTTTCACAAATGCCTAGGGTGCCTAACTGGTTTTCTTGGTTTCACTGGAGATGGCTGGTAATTACAGGTATGCTTTGGTTATGTAACTATACTCCTATTATGTTAATGTGTATGCGCAATTTAAGTAGTAGCTTAAAATCTATACATGCTGAAGTTACTCTACAAGAAGATATGTCAAAGAAATAATCAATCTTCCCATGTTTTCTCCCGCCTGCTACTTCTATAGCTTTTCTTCTTTCTTCCTAATTACAACGAATTCTTAAATAGAATTCGTGCCTCATATCAAATTTACCGAGTATCATAACTCCTCCAAGTGATAAAGATACCTCAAGACAAATGCTGGGCATAGAAGCCACAGGGCATAAATATGCAAAGAAATAAAAAGCTAACCATTTCAAACAATAAGGCTTCTCTCTCACTTACCAACTTAACATTTCCCTGTATGGCCCCGGAAGATGACTGGTTAGCCAGAGACGGGTAAGATTCCTCAAGGGAGGAACAACCTAAGACAGGCACAGTCGCAGGGGGGTCATCAAGTGAGAAATCGGGGATCAACAGAGGTGAGGCTTAGAACCTCACCCCCCCTGTTCTGAGAGAAATCTTCTGCATATGTGGATGTTTTATTGCCCTTGTCTAGCTTGGATTAACACATAGTCTACAGGCACACACCTGATCATCTACATTTGCTCTCTTACAACACTAAACTATGTTTTCTACCTTTATGTTGTATCTACCTACCACTTCAGCATCTTATTAAAAATAATAAAGAGAGAAATGTGGTATCCACATATAAATCAAGTATAAAAATCAAATGTGTATTCATATTTGAACTGACTGTTTATAGTTCATAATGCATGAGCAAAACCAAAAGTTTCTGTGATGACTGCCCTTGTACTGTTCACCAAGTAACTTATTCACTATGTAAGAATTTGTTCTCCATGTAAGAACTTGTTCGTTATGCTTCAGAAGATTGGAGACTGACGAAAATTAGGCTTGGGGTGGATTAATGATTGTGCATTGAGCATTGACTCCCCTATACAGAATTTTATTGTGGTTAACAACCATTTGATCAATAAATATGAGAGATGCCCTAACAACAACAACCAAGAAAAAGTACACACTTCCAATTGTAAAATAAATAAGCAACCGGGATGTAATGTATAGCATAAGGAATATAGTCAAAATATTGTAACAACTTGGTATGGTGATAGCTGGTACTTAGAATTATCATGTATATAAATGTTGAATCACTGTGTTGTACACCTGAAACTAATGTAATGTAATACTGTGTGTCAACTACCCTTCAATAAAAAATAATTATCTAAAAAAAAAAAAAAAAAAAAAGAAAGTCCATCAACATCATCCACCACATCAACAAAAAGAAAGACAAAAACCACATGATCATCTCCATAGATGCTAAAAAAGCATTTGACAAAGTTCAACATCCATTCATGTTAAAAACTCTCAGCCAAATGGGAATAGAGGGCAAGTACCTCAACATAATAAAGGCCATCTATGATAAACTGACAGCCAACATTATATTGAACAGCGAGAAGCTGAAAGCATTTCCTCTGAGATCGGGAACTAGACAGGGATGCCCACTCTCCCCACTGTTATTTAACATAGTACTGGAGGTCCTAGCCACGGCAATCAGACAAAATAAAGAAATACAAGGAATCCAGATTGGTAAAGAAGAAGTTAAACTGTCACTATTTGCAGATGACATGATACTGTACATAAAAAACCCTAAAGACTCCACCCCAAAACTACTAGAACTGATATCAGAATACAGCAAAGTTGCAGGATACAAAATCAACACACAGAAATCTGTGGCTTTCCTATATACTAACAATGAACCAACAGAAAGAGAAATCAGGAAAACAACTCCATTCACAATTGCATCAAAAAAAAAAAATACCTAGGAATAAACCTAACCAAAGAAGTGAAAGACTTATACTCTGAAAACTACAAGTCACTCTTAAGAGAAATTAAAGGGGACACTAACAGATGGAAACTCATCCCATGCTCGTGGCTAGGAAGAATTAATATCGTCAAAATGGCCATCCTGCCCAAAGCAATATACAGATTTGATGCAATCCCTATGAAACTACCAGCAACATTCTTCAATGAACTGGAACAAATAATTCAAAAATTCATATGGAAACACCAAAGACCCCGAATAGCCAAAGCAATCCTGAGAAAGAAGAATAAAGTAGGGGGGATCTCACTCCCCAACTTCAAGCTCTACTATAAAGCCATAGTAATCAAGACAATTTGGTACTGGCACAAGAGCAGAGCCACAGACCAATGGAACAGACTAGAGAATCCAGACATTAACCCAGACATATATGGTCAATTAATATTTGATAAAGGAGCCATGGACATACAATGGCGAAATGACAGTCTCTTCAACAGATGGTGCTGGCAAAACTGGACAGCTACATGTAGGAGAATGAAACTGGACCATTGTCTAACCCCATATACAAAAGTAAACTCAAAATGGATCAAAGACCTGAATGTAAGCCATGAAACCATTAAACTCTTGGAAGAAAACATAGGCAAAAACCTCTTAGACATAAACATGAGTGACCTCTTCTTGAACATATCTCCCCGGGCAAGGAAAACAACAACAAAAATTAGTAAGTGGGACTATATTAAGCTGAAAAGCTTCTGTACAGCAAAAGACACCATCAATAGAACAAAAAGGAACCCTACAGTATGGGAGAATATATTTGAAAATGACACATCCGATAAAGGCTTGACATCCAGAATATATAAAGAGCTCACACGCCTCAACAAACAAAAAACAAATAACCCAATTAAAAAATGGGCAGAGGAACTGAACAGACAGTTCTCCAAAAAAAAAGAAATAAATTATGCTCTTACCTCTCCTAGTATTGCCTTGGTCAACCATTGCTGCATCCTGATGAGGACGATTGGCTGCACTTTTCCAGACCTTGAGTGCAGGAGTCTCAGGAGAAAAACCAGGGCAGCACAATAGCCCTGCTGGAGTGAGGAGTTGATGAAAACAAGTGGGCACCCACTGGCTTTGAGCAATCAGTACTCCACTACATTTCACAACAATACTCTGAAAGGTATACGTCAAGGGATATTTAGAGCCTTAGGATAGAATAATCTGATAATAGCAAAGAAAAAAGCAATAGTGAGCTAAGTGTTCAACTCAAGAAGTTAGTGGGGAAAACCAACAATATGAACAACAAAAAGGAAGAAGAAAACAGCAGAAATCAATGAAAAGGAAATGAAGGTAAAGTAGAGGGACTTCTGGTTGGTTAGGCTATTGGGGACAATTTGCTGCTAAAAACAACTAAAAATGCAGGATAAAATCATTAAAAAATATTCTTAGAGGCATAGAGATGCTGACAAGGTAGGAGGTTAGAGGTAAATTATATGGGAGATGAGGACTGGGATAGGTAAGCAACCATGGAAGTCAGTTTTGCTCTGAGGGTATTTGCCAATCTGGGCAAATTTGAAGTTCATCATGACAGCTCTGTAGGGCAAGGAGGAAAAAAAACAAAGCTCAGGGTCCACCAAGGTGAGGACTCTTATTAGAAGGTCTTCCCTCCACTAGTTGTCGCCCCACAAAAGGCTATGATTAAAGGTAAATCAAAGAATCCCACATCTTTCTCCTAAGAGATGACAAGGAAAGTTAACTTCTGAACATATGGGGAGAAAACTCTCCTTGAGATACTGTAACCATTATTGACTTTTTTTGTGGATTCGTAGCCCAAAATACATGAGGAATTAAAAAAAAAACTTTTAAGTGTAAGTTCTAAGACAGTCCTGAACTCGAAGTGTCTCTAAGTGCCTGGCAGAAGCAAACTCAAATCCTCTCTGGAGGAATCCATCTTTGTGCTGGTCCTCAAATAATCTCTATCAGTCATTTTTCAGGGACAATGACTACTAAACAGTTAAAAAGAAAAAGCACACAAGAAACAGGGCACTGTGAGTGAGAACCAGCAAAAATGACAGACAGAAGAAACAGAACTGCAAAAATACCAAAATATGAAACGATTATGATTACTATATATTTTGCACTATTTAAAAGCTTTATTTTTGATTGCAGTAAAATGCACATAAAATTTACCATCTGAATAATTTTTTTCAGGTATCAGTGATATACAACCTTATGCTTAGATTTCACTTGAACAACATTGCGGTTACTGCATTCCCCCTATTATCAAGTCCCCACTACATACCCCATTACAGTCACTGTCCATCAGCATAGTTGCTGTACTTCCTTCCCCATGCCCCTCCCACATTGTGTGTGCTAATCATAATGCCCCTTAATCCTCTTATCACTCCCTTCCCACCCAAGGTTGCTTCCATTTCTTGGCTATTATAAATAGTGCTGCAATAAACATAGGGGTGCATACGTCTTTTTTTAGAATTTTTAAATTTTGGTATCATTAATGTACAACTACATGAGCAACATTATGGTTACTAGACTCCCCCCATTATCAAGTCCCCACCACATAACCCATTACAGTCACTGTCCATCAGTGTAGTAAGATGCTATTCAATCACTACTTGTCTTCTCTGTGTTATACAGCCCTCCCTGTACTCCCCCCCTTACATTTATGTGTGTTAATGTAATGGCCCTTTTTCTCCCTTATCCCTCCCTTCCCACCCACCCTCCCCAGTCCCTTTCCCTTTGGTAACTGTTAGTCCATTCTTGGGTTCTGTGAATTTTCTGTGGTCTTGTTCCTTCAGTTTTTGCTTTGTTCTTATACTCCACAGATGAGTGAAATCATTTGGTACTTGTCTTTCTCCATCTGGCTTATTTCACTGAGCATAATACCCTCTAGCTTCATCCAGGTTGTTACAAATGGTAGGATTTGTTTTCTTCTTATGGCTGAATAATATTCCATTGTGTACATGTAACCACATCTTCTTTATCCATTCATCTACTGATGGACACTTACGTTGCTTCCATCTCTTGGCTATTGTAAATAGTGCTGCGATAAACATAGGGGTGCATATGTCTTTTTCAAACTGGGCTCTGCATTCTTAGGGTAAATTCCTAGGAGTGGAATTCCTGGATCAAATGGTATTCCTATTTTTAGTTTTTTGAGGAACCTCCATACTGCTTTCCACAATGGTTGAACTAATTTACATTCCCACCAGCAGTGTAGGAGGGTTCCCCTTTCTCCACATCCTTGCCAACATTTGTTGTTGTTTGCCTTTGGATGTTGGCCATCCTAATTGGTGTGAGGTGATATCTCATTGTGGTTTTAATTTGCATTTCTCTGATGATTAGCGATGTGGAGCATCTTTTCATGTGCTTGTTGGCCATCTGAATTTCTTCTTTGGAGAAGTGTCTGTTCAGATACTCTGTCCATTTTTTAATTGGGTTATTTGCTTTTTGTTTGTTGAGGTGCATGAGCTCTTTATATAATTTGGATGTCAACCCCTTATCAGGTATGTCATTTATGAATATATTCTCCCATATTGTAGGATGTTTTTCTGTTCTACTGATGGTATCCTTTGCAGTACAGAGCTTTTTAGTTTGATATAGTCCCACTTGTTCATTTTTGCTTTTGTTTCCCTTGTCTGGGGAGATATGTTCATGAAGAAGTTGCTCATGTTTATGGAGCTCATGTCCAAGAGATTTTTGCCTATATTTTTTTCTAAGAGTTTTATGGTTTCATAACTTACATTCAGGTCTTTGATCCATTTTGAGTTTACTTTTGTGTATGGAGGTAGACAATAATCCAGTTTCATTCTCTTACATGTAGCTGTCCAGTTTTGCCAACACCAACTGTTGAAGAGGCTGTCATTTCCCCCTTGTGTATCCATGGCTCCTTTATCATATATCAATTGATCATATATGCTTGGGTTAATATCTGGGCTCTCTATTCTGTTCCACTGGTCTATGGGTCTGTTCTTGTGCCAGTACCAAATTGTCTTGATTACTGTGGCTTTGTAGTAGAGCTTGAAGTCAGGGAGTGTAATTATCCCTGCTTTATTCTTCCTTCTCAGGATTGCTTTGGCTATTCAGGGTCTTTTGTCATTCCATATGAATTTTAGAACTATTTGCTCTAGTTCATTGAAGAATGCTGTAGGTATTTTGATAGGGATTGCATTGAATCTGTGGATTGCTTTAGGCAGGATGGCCATTTTGACAACATTAATTCTTCTTAGCCAAGAGCATGGGATGAATTTCCATTTATTAGTGTCCTCTTTAATTCTTGTAAGAGTATCTTGTAGTTTTCAGGGTATAGGTCTTTCACTTCCTTGATTAGGTTTATTCCTAGGTATTTTATTCTTTTTGATGCAATTGTGAATGGAATTGTTTTCCTGATTTCTCTCTCTGCTAGTTCATCGTTAGTGTATAGGAATGCAACAGATTCCTGTGTATTAAGTTTGTATCCTGCAACTTTGCTGAATTCAGATATTAGATCTAGTAATTTTAGAGTAGATTCTTTAGGTTTTTTTATGTACAATATCATGTCATCTGCAAACAGGTACAGTTTGATTTCTTCCTTGCCAATCTGGATGCCTTTTATTTCTTTGTGTTGTCTGATTGCTGTGGCTAGGACCTTCAGTACTATGTTGAATAAAAGTGGGGAGAGTGGGCATCCTTGTCTTGTTACTGATCTTAAAGGAAAAGCTTTCAGCTTCTCACTGTTAAGTATAATGTTGGCTGTGGATTTGTCATATATGGCCTTTATTATGTTGAGGTACTTGCCCTCTATACCCATTTTGTCGAGAGTTTTTATCATGAATGGATGTTGAATTTTGTCGAATGCTTTTTCAGCATCTATGGAGATGATCACGTGGTTTTTGTCTTTCTTTTTGTTGATGTGGTGGATGATGTTGATGGATTTTTGAATGTTGTACCATCCTTGCATCCCTGAGATGAATCCCACTTGATCATGATGGATGATCTTTTTGATGTATTTTTGAATTCGGTTTGCTAATATTTTGTTGAGTATTTTTGTTCATCAGGGATATTGGTCTGTAATTTTCTTTTTTTGTGGTGTCTTTGCCTGGTTTTGGTATTAGAGTGTGATCAGGACTTTGAAGCCAAGTTCTGATTTATCTCCCAAGTAATCTTCAATTTTATAGAAACTTTGACTCATTTTATGATTTGGCTCATTCTAAATTAATGGCACCTGTAGATTTAATTTCTAGCAGTTTCCCTTAAGTTGTGACTAATTGGTGTTTCCTATTGCTACTGTAACAAATTACCACAAACTTAATGACTTAAAACAACACAAATTGGTATCACAGTTCTGTAGTTAAGTGCTGGTTGCTTGAAGACTCAATTGGTTTCTCTGCTTCAGGTTTCACACAGAAGAAATCAAGGTGTCATTGGCTGGTTGGATTCTTATTGGAAGGCTCTGGGGAAGAATGTAATTCCAAATTCTTTTAGACTGTGGCCATATTCAGCTCCTTGCAGTTGTAGGACTGAGGTCCCCATTTCCTTGTGGGATATCAGCTGAGGGCCACCCTCTTCTCCTAGAGGTCTCCCTCTGGGTTACTCTGATTAATGTTACTTGTGATGCTGTAGTCTTGATGCAGCCATGGATGATGATACAGCCACATCGGGAGTTTGGGAAGAAAGGCAGTGGGTAAATGTGTAGGGGATAAGAAGCCCTCATCTAGCAGGATGGGAAATCAATAGATAATGTCTGAAAATGATTAATCAAGAAATATCAGTAAAAAAATATATAATTTAGAGATAAAAAGGTAAGCAGGAGGGGAAATAGAAGAATTGAAGTGGTTGTCTGTTGAAGTATGACTAGGGGTGATGGTGTGGAGGATTGCTATTTTTATTACTTACTGTCTATAAGTATTATTACTACACATACACAATTTTAATAAAAATAAATTTATGAATATATAATTATTTCATGAGTTCCTGATAAGTGCAGATAATTAAATAAATCCCATTAGTTCCCTTTATGCTGGTGTAGCTTTCTTTAATATGGTATCTTCCTAGCCCCAGAAAGGGTTAAGCTGGCATCATGAAAGCAGCTGGATAACTCTATTGTAGTCTAACCCAAGAGCTAAAAATGTTACTGTGAAAAGTAGTTAGTGACAGTTCCAAGTCTTTTCTTTTTACTTGTCAAATTTTCTGAAAAGGACACATTATTTCAACTACTACACAACTAGAGGTGATTCTGATCCCATCTTTGATGATTTATAGATTTTTAAATGGTTTTCAATTAAAGGTATCTCTACATGGATTTTAAAATATACTAGAAAAACAAAAAAATTATATATAAAAAATAGCAAAATATTGTAAAAGAGTTGGTTTTTATCCTTCCACTTCACGTTAACGTCAAATTTTTTGAACTCGATAGAAGTGTGTAATGTTTATTTCAAAATATTCTTTGTGTTTTAGGCCCTGAACTAAGCTTTCATCATAGTTGGGCAGGTCTTATCTAGATGAGTCTAGTCCTTTCTGAGTTGGGCACTGGCAGGTATTTTTTGAAAGCACTGCCCTCCCAGATTAAGTCCCAGGATTGGGGGAATGAGTTGAATAGTCATGTCCTGAGCCATCAAGGGTATCCTGAAAATGTGAAGGAAGAAGTAGATGGTAGACAATTGTAAGGGAGGCATCAGGGTTCAGGACAGCAAATTTTCAAGTCAGATGGCCAGGGTTCAAATCTTGGTTTCTCTATTTTCTGTGTACTATTCTTTCCAGGCCTCAGCTTCCACATCATTGAATTGGGTGGGCCAGTTCCTTTTTTTTTTTCTTTTTACTAATTTTACTAGCTTGCATTACAAATTACCCTAAAATTTAGTAGCATAAGACAACCTTTTATTTTGAACATGGCTTCTTTGGGTGAGGACTTTGGACACAACACAGGGGGTAGCTTTAACACTGTGCAGGAATTTGGATGAGGCATATCCAGGATGATTTGTCACCACTCAAGAACTTGGGGCCTCTCCCTGAAGACTTGTTCACTCACATGTCTGGCAGTTGTGGCTGGCTGTTAGTTGGGGGGTGTCAGTTCCTCTCTGTAGGGGGCTTGCCATGTGGTCTGTCTGCGTGGGCTCATTTGGGCCTGCTGACTAGCTTCCCCAGAGTGAGCATCCCAGAGCCAGTGAGCCAGTGGCTGCTGTTACTGCTCTTTCTTAATTTAGCCACATAAGTCTCATGGCATCGCATATAATGCACTCCATTCTTTAGGAGTGGTCATATTCAAGGGGAGAGGAATTAGAGTCAACCTTTTCTAGAAGGAGTGTTAAAGAATTTGCCAAAGCACAGGGGATTCTGGTTATCCCAGTGGTCATGACACAAGTTCCTGCATTTGCCAGGTTGCCCAGGAAAGACAACAAGAATATTAGCACCAATGAACTGACATTCCTCACCCCTTCCCAAACCTTGAACATTTCCTCTTGGCTGAAACTAAGGGCTCTCTGTGTGCACTAAGCCCATCAAATCAGTCTGTATGGGTCAGCTTCTCTCTGTTAGCTCAGTGTAAATAGCTGACAACACAAGACAAATCAATTGCCAAGCATGATTGCCAGTCTTGCAGAAGAGGCAGCCCTTAAAAATAATATAGAAAAACTGTTCAAATTACTTAATGCTATTAGCAAACTTGGATGTGACAGAGTTAGACCAGTTAATAGCCAGAAAAAAAATATCAGTAAGAATGTAATAAGTGCTTCAATAAAGAATGGCTTGAGTGATATGAATACACTGCTACATATTAATGGGATGTTAAACGCTGGTCAGAATGGACTGTTGCAACACGCAATATGAATTAATCCCAACAATGAAATAGTAAGTGAAAAAGGACCAATGAAGACACAGTTTAAGACAACTGCAGATAGAAACCAATACATCATATGTCAAATACACTTCAATTAAAAAAAAAACATTAAAAATTCCACCTTCCAAAAAGAAAAAAAAACCAACTACAGATATATATTATACAAACACACAGATACACACACACTTTTTAGGACTATATAGATACAATGACACTGTAAAACTATATAAGGAAACTATAAGAAAAGGAAGGAAGAACTGAGGATTCTAGATGATGATCATCTCAGGCCAGGGGTGGAAGTGAAATGGGTTGGACAGATGTACAGTCAGATCCAAATTACTGACAAGATCCTAACATTACTTAAGGTGGAGGACTTGAGGGTACCTATTACATTATTAAAAATAACTAATATTTAAAAAGTAAATACAAGAGGCATGCATGGACAATGAGGAATATGTTATGTACCTTGGCAAATGATTATAAGTCCAATGAGGTATAATAAAAACACCAAATAAAACAAGAATAACTACATTTACGTCTTAAAGTTTCAGTGAAGATTAAATGAGATAATATATTTAAAACAATCAGAACAGTGCCTGGAATATAGTAAGCACTGTACTATAGTAAGTATTTTTTAGTACATATTTTTGCTATTTGTAAGTCTGGGGAGAGGAAATCCCGGGGCAAAATACCTCGAAAACTGAAATCAGTCAGAGGGAGAAATAAAGATTAAAATTCATTTATTGCTTACAAACTGCAGTCTGGGGCAGCCATTTCTCTCTCCTGCTCCAGCAGAAGCAAAACCAGCACCCCCCTCACCTTTCAGGTACAGATAAGCCCTTCATTGCCCAGGTAATTACCCATTGATGGAGATTAACTTTTCTCCACCTCTGAGGAACGCCTATTGATATACTACTGCACTAAAGCCATACTTCTATCCACCCCTGAGGACTAAAGCCAGGCGAGATATTCTGGAAATATTACAATTTTACCCACACTATTATTGTTTTTTCTTTATGCCAAGGGATGATGCTATGTATTATGCAAGTGTGGGTAAAATTGTAACATTTCCAGAATATTTTGCCTGGCTTTAGTACATCTGCATATCAGTAGGCGTTCAGAGGTGGAAAGAAGTATGGCTTTAGTGCATTTGCATCATTCCTCAGGGGTGGAGAGAAGTTCATCTCCATATCAATTGGTAATTACCTGGCCAACGGAGGGCTTATCTATACTGGAGAGGGGAGAGGAGGGCCGATTTTGCTTCTGCTGGAGCAGGAAAGAGAGAAGGGCCCCGATTGCAGTTTGTGGGCAATAAATGGATTTTAAACTTTTTTTCTCCCTTTGATTGATTTTGGTTTTTAGAGGTATTTTGCCCCAGGATTTCCTCTTTCTGGACTTACAGCAAGTAAAACTACTATTTATTAAGCTGTGTTGCAGTGGTCACCGTTAGCTTCCTTCCTGATACTCATTATTTCCTTCTTTGCTAATAGCAGTCTGCTTTTGTTCAGATGGCAATTAACCTATACAGAAGAAAAATATTTGCTTTTCTAGATATTTGCCTGTTTCAACGGTGTTCATGGGACACAGTTCTAGCAAATGAGACACAAGCAGAAATCTTCTGGGGGCTCTAGGGAGACTTTTACTTTTCCTGGTAAAAAAGGATGATGTGTCTGGTACCATCCCTACATCTTTCTTCTTACCTTGAATATGGTGTAATGCCTAGAGCCTCAGCAGCTATTTTGTTACTATCAGGCAATAAGAATGAAGACAGGCAACAATTCTATGGATGTCAACACTGAAAGAGAGGAAATGTCTTTTTGCATTTTATTGATTACTCCTGACACTGAGTATCCTTACAAGTATTGACATGCAACTTAAAAATCTGTCTAAATAAGTCTAAAACAACATTTTGATAAGTAGAAAATAATGCAAACTGATGAGAAAGCACTGAGGCATAATTTAATCGTATTTTTCTTTTGGTTGTATCTGAAATATCAGTGCATTGTGCAGTTGATGGCACCTTAGATTCACTTAACTTAAGTAGGAACTTAGTATTTTCAGTTCCTCTCACAATTCGACTTATGGTCCCAGCAGAAGATGTTGCTGCTAGTTCCTTTTAGCTGGATCTCTTGCATTATTGGGTCACGGGGAGGAAAATAACAATGACAATGACAATGAGTGCATTTGGCTTCAGGCAACAGAAACTCAAATAGTAGCTTAAACAAATAGAGATTTATTATTTTTTTTATAAGGAAACATCCAGCAGTGGCAGTTCAGCCTTTGGGCATCAGTCCCTGGGTGGCTAATTAGTGGTGGGATAGGAAACTTTTTAAAAAATTAATTAATTAATTAGTTATGTTGTCATTAATCTACAATACATAAAGAATATTATGTTTACTAGGGTACCCCCTTCACCAAATCCCCCCCACAAATCCCATTACAGTACTGTCCATCAGCGTAGTAAGATGCTGTAGAATCACTACTTGTCTTCTCTGTGTTGCACATCCCTCCCCATGTCCCTCCCCACATTATACATGCTAACAGTAATGTCCCCTTTCTTTTTCCCCACCCTATCCCCCCTTCCCTCCCTTTCTCCCCAGTCCCTTTCCCTTTGGTAACTGTTAGTTCATTCTTAGGTTCTATGATTCTGCTGCTGTTTTGTTCCTTCAGTATTTCTTTGTTCCTATAGTCTTTGGGTTTGAGGTGAGTCTCTTGTAAGCAGCATAGAGATGGGTCTTGCTTTTTTATCCATTCTATTATTCTGTGTCTTTTGATTGGTGCATTCAGTCCATTTACATTTAGGATGATTATTGAAAGATATGTACTTATTGCCATTGCAGGCTTTAGATTCATGGTTGCCAAAGGTTCAAGGTTAGCTTCTTTAGTATCTTACTGTCTAACTTAACTCACTTATTGAGCTATTTTAAACACTGTCTGGTGATTCTTTATTTTTCTCCCTTCTTATTCCTCCTCCTCCATTCTTTATATGTTTGTTGTTTTATTCTGTGCTCTTTTGTGCTTCCTTTAACTGCTTTTATGGGTAGTAGATTGTATTTTTTGCCTTTACTTAGTATTTGGTTGGTTTGCTTGGTTTGCTGTGATTTTATTTTCTCTGGTGACATCTATTTAGTCTTAGAAGTGCTCCCATCTAGAGCAGTCCCTCTAAAATACCCTGTAGAGGTGGTTTGTGGGAGGGAAATTCCCTCAACTTTTGCTTGTCTGGGAATTGTTTAATCCCTCCTTCATATTTAAATGATAGTCGTGCTGGATACAGTATTCTTGGTTCAAGGCCCTTCTGTTTCATTGCATTAAGTATATCATGCCATTCTCTTCTGGCCTGTAAGGTTTCTGTTGAGAAGTCTGATGATAGCCTGATGGGTTTTCCTTTGTAGGTGACCTTTTTCCTCTCTCTAGCTGCCTTTAAAACTCTGTCCTTGTCCTTGATCTTTGCCATTTTAATTATTATGTGTCTTGGTGTTGTCCTCCTTGGGTCCTTTCTGTTGGAGTTCTGTACACTTCCATGGTCTGATCGATTATTTCCTCCTCCAGTTTTCAGCAATTATTTCTTCAAATACTCTTTCTATCCCTTTTTCTCTCTCTTCTTCTTCTGGTACCCCTATAATGCAGATATTGTTCCTTTTGGATTGGTCACACAGTTCTCTTAATATTGTTTCATTCCTGGAGATCTTTTTATCTCTCTCTGCGTTCCTGTTCTCTGGTTTCTATTCCATTAATGGCCTCTTGCATCTTATCCATTCTGTTTACAAATCCTTCCAGAGATTGTTTTATTTCCGTAATCTCCCTCCGGATGTCTGTAATCTCCCTCCGGACTTCATCCCTTAGCTCTTGCATATTTCTCTGCAGATCCATCAGCATGGTTATGAGCTTTATTTTTAATTCTTTTTCAGGAAGACTGGTTAGGTCTATCTCCTTCTCAGGGTTTGCCTCTGTGATCTTGGTCTGTATCAATTTCTTCTGCCTTTTCATGGCGATAGATATATTTGTGGGGAGCTGGCGTGTGTGTTGGGTAAGAGAAAGTCCTTTCTTGCCAGTTTATGGCCTTCCTCTCCTAGGAGAACAGCGACCTCTAGCGGCTTGTGCTGGGCAGCTGCATGCAGATGGGGCTTCTGATCTCGCCCGGCCTCTATGGAGTTTATTTAGCTCTGCAGTTACTGTGGGCGTGGCCTGCCTCAGGCTGCTACTCCAATATGGCGTAGTCGCATTGGAGGGGGAACAGGCGGGAAGCTGTTTATTGCAGTGAGGGGTCTCCGAGCTGCGCTGCAGGGGTTCAGGTGCCCAGAGTTCCCTGGGGATTCACAGCTGCTGGGCCAAGTGTCCCAGGGTGCTCCTGTCCAGCTGTGGAGTCCCTGTCCCTTTAAGACTTTCAAAAAGCACTCACTTTTCTTTGTCCCAGGGGCGCCGGTTGCGGGGACCCACTCACAGGTCTTAACTATCCTGTTTCCCTAGTTTCCAGAACCCCACGCACACCCTGTGTCTGCGCTCCGGTGCGGATGGCTAGGGCTGGGTGATTAGCAGTCCTGGGCTCCCTCTCCCTCCCCGCTCCAACTCCTCTCCTCCCGCTGGGAGCTGGGGTGAGGGGCGCTCGGGTCCCGCTGGGGCGTGGCTTGTATCTTACCCCCTTTGCGAGGCGCTGGGTTCTCGCTGGTGTGGATGTGGTCTGGCTGTTGTCCTGTGTCTTCTGGTCTCTCTTTTAGGATTAGTTGTATTTGTTGTATTTTCAAAAATATATATGGTTTTGGGAGGAGATTTCTGCTGCTCTACTCATGCCGCCATCTTGGTTCTCTCTAGAAGACTTTTTTTTAAACCTTTTTAAGTATATATTATTAGTGTCCCCCCACAGCTAGTATATTAGCTATCTACTGCCTTCGTAATTCCTGTGAGTTGGGAATCTGGGAGTGGCTCAGCTGGATGGCTCTGGCTCAGGGTGTCTCATGTGGTTGCAGGCCAGTTATTGGCTGGGGCTGTGGTCATTTGAAGGCACTACTCAGGGGAGAAGACCCTTGTCCAAGCTCAACCACATAGCTGTGGCAGGGAGCCTTCGTTTCTTGCTGGCTGTTGGCCCAAGACCTCAGGTCCTCACCCTGTGGGCCTTTCTAAGGCTTCTTGAGTGCCCTTATAACATGGCAGCGGGCTTCCAACAGAACAAGTGATGAGAGACCAAAATGGAAGCTGCAGTACCACCTCTAACCTAATCTTGGGAGTGACATTTATTATTTTAGCTGCATTCAAATTGTTATATGCACCAACTCTGGGGGGATCCCAGGGAGGGGGCTACACAAGATGTAAATACCAGGAGGCAAGGTTTATGGAGGCCAACTTGGAGTGTTTACCACAAATATGTGTGTGCATGTGTATTTGAAAAGCAGAAAGTTAATTTAAAACAATAAAATAAAAAATTTCAAAAATATTCAATACGAACAAAACACCAAGTGGGTATTACTAATTCATTCTTCTATCAAAAATACATGTGCATACCTATTTTATGACATATTTGCCATCATTTGGTATTATTTTAAAATTCTGTTTTGATTTATTCTTTCCATTTAACCTATGTAGTAGGTGAAAAATATTACAATTTCTGAATCTTATTGATTCCTCCTAAGGGTGAATATACGAAAAGTATTTGTTAACCAGTTTTATTGCTCTTGTTACAAGTTACTTATGTTCTTTACCTAGTACATTTATGTATTAGGATGTTGGGGAATTTTTCCATTTTTATGAATTTCTTATATAATAAAGGTATTACTTTGTCAAAAAAGAAAAAATAGAGGTGGCTGTCTAGGAGGTGGGGAGTGTTGAGACCCTGAAATCCTCACTGGCAGAGCCACAGGGAGGGAGCAGGACCTCCAAAGGGATGTCTGTGCTTTGTACCTAAGGAGAGACTAGACCCCAAGTAGTAGGAACTCTTTCTTATCCAAACTCGACCGAGTCAGGCTCCTGAGTCTTTTTTTTTTGACTAGGCCCTGACCTTGGGCTCTGTCTTTGGCCTGCTTGGTCCAATATTAGCAAGAATCTTGCCAAGTGAGTTGACTGAAAATCCCCTACCCTTGGTATCTGATCACCCTGGTCTGCCTCCAGCAGGAATCCCCCTGAGACAGGGACCATGGGTGTAGTCAGAGTAGTGAGGGCCTCCGGGAAAAGCAGAGCGGAATATTTAGTCAGAGCAATGTAACAATGGGCAAAGAAGTCCCCATTGAAACTCTGTTAGGCATTATGCAAAGTCAAGGTCACACCCACTCTCTAGGGTAGATATAGACATCTTCAGTGAGATCAGTTAAAGGTCAAAAGGCCAGGAGCAACTTGGCCTGGAATGTTTGAGTGTTCTGCAAGGGTATCAGCATAACCCGTGACTCTGTGGTCAGTCCTAGCAATCAGACTTTGACCCAGCCTACCTTGAGGACAGAGCAGGTGATGCAAGTCCGCACCCCTAAGTTTTTTCATGTTCTTGAAAAATCCTCAACTGCCTATAAAACCCCCTTGACAACGCACCACTATGGGCTCTCTTGTCCCCTCCTGGTGTGAGCCAGGAGCTCTATTCTCTCACTTTATTTCTAAATAAAAGCCTGTACCTTGTTCTCCTACCTTGAGTGTTTGTGAAGCTCATTCCTCGACTTCATGAACAAGAACCCTGGCATCAACCCTATCCTAGATGTTTCCTCTTGGTAAGTTTTCATCCATTACCCCCCAACCTGCTACAAGCTGTGATCTCCAGTTCTGCTTGTATCTGAAATTGGGCCCGAACTCTCTCCCCTAGTATGGAACCCCCACTGCACTATAAATTTGTCTTTCTTGAATAAATTTGTCCTTTCACAAGTGTCATGAATAATTTTTTCTTTAACACCTCAGTAAAGATGCCTACGTCTCTTTGGGGCTAGAAGCAGCAACTGGGGGGCTCTGGGTTCTACTCTGTGGGCTTGATGAGGTGGCTGTCAGCACCCCACAAGATGGACACAGGTGAGGGGCTGGCCCCGTTTGTGGCACCAAAATCATTTGGCTTCTGAGGCCCTCCTGAGAGCCAGAGGAGCCCCAGTGATAACAGAGATTGGATTTCCTTCTAGACTGGTGGTATCAGTCCCATTTAATTAGATTGTTAAAAAAGAAAATTGGGTACTTTGTGTTTATATGAGCTTGAGTTCTTAGAGACACATCTATATTCGCTTGTAAAAAAAAAATCCATCAACTTAAAAAAACGCTACGGAGATCATTTCTGACCTCTACTCATTTCCTTTCCCTTGGCCTTGTTTACCACAGAATGAATTTGCACCACAATTGAACACCAGTGCTAGAAGTAGCTTTATTATTTTTTTTTTCATTTTTTTAAAAATTTTGGTATCATTAATCTACAATTACATGAGGAACATTATGTTTACTAGGTTCCCCCCTTCACCAAGTCCCCCCCACAACCCCCATTAAAGTCACTGTCCCATCAGCGTTAGTAGCTTTATTACTTTATCTTTACTTAAAACAAATTTTTTTTAATGTGACTCAGACCTCTTCCTCAAGGAGTTTGGGAGAAACTCTATCTCAATCCGTTTTGTTTTTTTACTTCCCCTTCCCGGTCATTATTGGTCATTTAGAACTCCCAAATTCACCCAGTCCAGGAATCTCAGGGGCGGGCTCTGGACTTCAGGCCACTGTGGTGTCTGTGAGAGGCTTGATGTCCAAGCCTCATTGGTCCCACTCCTCCTCTGCCCCAAAGGCTGTGGTTTAGAGCTCGGTCACCAGCCCGGTGTCCATGCAACCAACCCCTCAGACATCTTGTAAATCCATAGTCTTGGAGGGAGTCAAACACAGGGCAGAACCAGGCACCACTCCACTCCCCCGAGGTTAGGGAAAACCGGCTTGCTGTAGGTGTCAGGGATCATTCTCTTCCCTCCCAGCTTTACAAATCAACACCTCCTACCCACCCACATCATCTAGATCTCTGCCTTGAAAAGCCTAGATTTTCCAAAATAGAAGTCTTAATTCTCCAGTGGGGGATGAAATGTGCAGTCTTCTTAGACCGACAAAGGGAAAATGCCTGTCATGCTTTGGTGGTAAACCAGATGACAAGCAAGGAAACCCACCCCGACTCTGAATGAGGTAATTCTGAAAATAAATCACAGAGCTGCACACAAAATCCTTACTACCTGATTTTGATCCAACTTTCCAGGGATGTCTCTAAGCATTCCTTCTCATATATGTAATGCTCTCACTTCCCCAAATATCTTTTCTCCCCTTCTCCACCTGGCTCACCCCTACTCATTCCTCAAGGTCATTGGAATCCTCCAGGCTCTAGGTTGGCATCTGCAATTCTCTTGGCCTTTCTTTTGTGGTCATAAGCTGACTGCCACAGCACCTCATACCTGTATCCAAGCAGAAGCATGCCAGTAGCTCTCTTCCATGTTTGTCTCTTCACAGGAAGGAAACCATTTCCCAGAACCCCTCCAGCAGTCTTCCCCTCCTGGCTTGGCTCCCTGCTCAGAACTGGGTCATATGGCCATGCATGCTGCATCCTCCCCAGAGGAGGCTGGGAAGCCAGTTCCTGGCAAAGTTGAGTGGGACTGCCATAATTGGCTTAGGCGTATCATGATTTATACCCAGACTGGGAACACAGTTGCCCTACCCCTCCAAAAAATAAGTCCCCTTAATAAAAAGATGGGAAGAAATGGCTAATAAAGTCTACCATAGAGATCTTGCTCCATTAATTATCCCTTCTTCTCCATTGACATGGCAGGAACTACTACTATCTGTTTTCCCCTTCTTCCATAGAAGCAGACATTTTAGACATACACATTTTAGATATACACATAGTTGACCAAAATAAGGTTTGCCTTTCCCAGCATCCCTTGCAGCTGGGTATAGCCATGTGACCACTTTCTGAGAATGGACTGAAAGAGGAATACATGAATATAAATACCTGGTATTAAGGAGAAAGTCATGTCCTCTCTTTCCCACTTCCCAGTGGCTGTACTGTGGACATGGTGAGCAGTCATCTTGGACCCACTGGATGAGGACATGATGGAGCATAGAAAGAAGGAGCCCAGGTATTTTTTTTACAGATTTTATAGAGCAGAGCTGCCACACTAACTTAGGCTTTTATATGAGAGAAAAACTGTAAACATCTATTATGTTAAAAGCAGTTATTTTGCAGTCACACTTATATCTTAATAAATACAGTTGCCTCCTATCGTTTGCCTATATACACGCTAAAATCTCTCCTACCTCAATCTGTCCCTTGGCCCTGAGTCACCTCAAACAATCTGTCCCTTGGCTCCATGTTTCTAATTGGCATCCAGTCTTTCTATGTGTTAGAGCAAGCAGATACTGACTCTTGACTGATGTAAGCAGAAAAGGCAGTTTGAAGACTGGTGGGGAGGGCTAGAGAACTGTCAGTTACCTATTGCCACAATAATGCCACGTTAACAAGCACAAGACCTCAGTGGCATATAACAGTGAACAGTACTTAGGTCATGGTCTGTGGGCTTCAGTTTATCTGGGCTGGTCTGGTCTCAGCTGGACCCACTTGGGGGACTGAACTCAACTGTTAGTTGACCAGCACTTCTGTTGATTTGAGCTGGACTCATTCATACGTCAGAGGCACAACTGGCTACTGGCTAATCTAGAATGGCCTCAACTGGAGTTACTCAGGGAGACTTGGCCTAGTGCCACATGTCTCTCCGCATTCATCAGGTTAGCCTAAGCATACTCTAATGGCAATGACAGAGAGCAACAGTGAGAGTGTTATAGACTGAATGTTTATGTTCTCCCCAAATTCGTATGTTGAAAACCTAATCAAGTCTATTAGAAGGTAGGACCTTTGGAATGTGATTAAGTCATGAGGGTGGAGCCCTCGTGAATGAAACTAGTGCCCTTATAAAAGAGGTCCCAGAGAGATCCCTTGCTCCTTCCATCATATGAGGACATAGGAAGAAGTTGGCAGTCTGCAGTCCAGAAGAGGGCCTTTCCAGCCCTGATTTTGGGCTTCCAGCCTCCAGAACCACGAGAAATAAATTTCTGTTGTTTATAAGCCCCCCAGTCTGTGATATTTTGTTGGAGCAACACAAATAGACTAAGACAGAGAGCAAGCACAATCACACAAGTGTGTTTCAAGCCTTTGCTTGTGTAAGGTTCGCTAACATTCATTGACCAAAGCAAGTCGTAAGGGTGAGTCCGGAGTCAGAATGGGAAGGTCCAACAAGATGGCCTGGATGTGGGCCATTGCTGTATTCAGTCTCCCACACCACATTCAGAGATTCTGCTTTTAGGGAAGAAGCCGACATCCCACCACAGAGCTTGGCCACTGAAAACACTGCTACTGAGTGGTCTGAGTGGGGTCCAGGTGGCAGGACTGGGGCATCCTGCCTAACCCAGGGCCCCATGGTGAGGCCCTGTGGCCAGGCCTCAAAAGGATCCCAAGGCCCGGGCTGCCCCAGCTGACTGTTTGGGCACCCACAGCACTGAGCCATGGCCGCCCAGGCAGCCATGGGGGCTCTGCTCTGGAGCAACACCATGTGCCTGGCTCAGCTCTTCCTGCAGGCCGGCCTGGCCTACCAGGGCCACAGCACGCTAGGTGAGAAGTGCCTGGTGCAATTCTGAGACTGATGACCTGAGGTGGTAAAATGCCTGCATGATGGGATGAAGTGAGGGGAGTGATGCAGGCGCTGGGAGGGTGTTAGGCCACTACTGACCTGGCAGTGTCAGAAGGAGGGCTATCTGCTTTCTGACTGTGGTTGCCTGCAGCTCAACCAGAATGTAAGGTCTTTCCAAATAAAATTTGCTGGTGAGGGGAAGAGGCGTGAAGTACTCGAGCAGATAATGGGTGAGGGTGAAAGCATGTGTACACCCTGGAGCTGCCAGTTGAGGACCATGACATTTTTTACTGTGAGAGCCACTTGCACTGGACATGGGTCCCCATGGGAAAGATCATGGGTAGAAATCCTGATGTGAACCCGGAAGCCCTGGAAGAATGTAAGAAATTCCTGTGGCACAAGGAACTGCCACAGGAGAACATCTTCATGTCCGTCCAGACAGAAATCATGGCTCTTATTCCTGACCAGGTATAACAGCCCCTTGGTCCCTAACCTTGCAATGTAATAGCTGGGGTCTGTGATGTTGGCTGCTGCTATGACCAGGAATGAGCATCAGGTTTAAGAGAGCTGTTGGGAGTGTACTGTTTCATTTGTGTTGTTGGAGAAGACATGATTCCTCCTTTCGATCAACTCTGCTATGCTTGGAGGGTACATGGAGTCCTGGGCTGGTCCCTGCTCCTGTGTGTGCAGTCCTCATTTGCCAGCTCACCCTTCCTGGGTCCCTTCCACCATGACTCTGTTTCCTCTAGACAACTTGCTTCCTGTGAAGTATATTTGCCTACTGATCCTCAGACTTTGGTACAAACAAGGAGATCCAAGTATGACTATAGATAACTTATATTTTACTATGCCGCAGGTGTCCCTGGCTGGACAGTGCATGGAGGAAGCCCCAGTTGCCTTCCTTCTAAATTTGGATTTTCAGTGTTTTACTGACTTGGAAGTACATCAGGAACAAGGTGGGATTATCAATTTGAAGATAAAGAATTTTGCCATGTGAGAAACACTTTAAAGTAATGGATCAGCCTCCAGAAACATGCATGCAGAAGAACATTACATTTGCAGATGGAACAATAATACAATCAGTGAAATAAGCATCAAAAGTTTTAGGGTAGAAATTAATTCCCACCAGAAAGGAATCATAACACGGAGATTTACAATAAAATGTTTAAGCTCTAACAGTGGTAATGAAAAGGAATCATCTGGAAATCCAGGTTACCGTCTTGGCAGGCCTGTTCGAGCACTAAATATCAAAAGCATGAATAATGCTATGACTTTATGCCTTTGGCATTTGACTGGAAGGGGTTTCTATCAGCCACTCTCAAACCCATTTTATTTGGAGAAAATGTACTATCAGGGGGTCTTTTAGAAGTTGGGATGAATGAAAATTGTACTCAGCTCAGGTTCCCCTCCAGGAGCTGGCAGCTCCCATGTGGGCTCAATTGTGAGGATGAGGCTGACCTCTTTCACGTCAGTGTGGCAGTCCAGTTCACTGAGATACTGCACACTTAACCTTGGCCACAGACGAGATTCCAGATCAATTTTTCCAACTGTGTGTGTAACAGAAATAAGGTGTGTTGGCCACAACTTCTATATCCATTGACATGGTTTTCTCAAGGAGAGCCTTACTGTCATCAGCATGTTGTTAAGTGCTTCCTATTGGCATCCTTCTTGACATTAGCTTTATTCCTCAGAAACATCTGGACCAGGGTATGGAAATCTTGAATACAGTGACCATCTGACTTCTTACAGACCACAGACTTTTACTTCCCCAATTCTTTTACTATTCCTGTGTGCCCCTCTGTAAAATTTTAATGAAGTGTTTAATTTTTGTGGAACTTTAAAAAAGAAAAGACAAGAAAACATTGCTATCATTACTGATGAGCATTTGACGCCAGAGTTACACTGAGAGACTTTCTAGCACCGGGGCATCGCTGCAGCCATGGCTATTCCCATAAACTGGGTTTTGCTGTCACAGCTGGCACTGCCCACCAATAGCATGGATTCTTCTTTTGCTACTGTTCCTTTGCATCATAAGCTCCTCCTAGTTCAAAGTCTAGGTTGGGCAGATTTATTAACAGAGCCTATGGCACATGCACATGACTTAGTTCACAAGGAAGGATGGGAAAGTGAGTAGCTGGCACTTTGAGTGATGATACTGGAAGGTGGGCTGTGTTCCCCACAAGGTTTCAGGGTGTAAAATTCTCTATACAATGGAAAGGGGCTTATATCATGGGCAGCTACAGTACCAAAACAGAACAACAGGGAAGAGGAAAAAGACAACATCAGCCTCTCATTCTCTTCACACCTAAGCTTCTTGAAGGAGTTCTCCTGGCTCACTTTTCCCTTCTACTTCTCTTCCATTTTATTTCTACAGTAATCAGCTATTGCCACACTAATGACATAAAATCAGTGGTTTACAACCACCAGCATCGATTTTTCTTATTCATGCTTCAGGCTACACGTCGTCTGGGTTTGCTCCTTGACTTTGGTGTGGGTTTTTGCCTGCTCCACTGTCTCTTATCCTTCCTGGACCAGCAGCTCCCAGGATATGTTCTCATGGTGAATGGCAGGAGTGTGAGAGGGTGAGTGGAAACATCTGATGTCTCTTAAGACACACTGTCACTTTTGCTCACATTCCACTGGCCAGAAGAAGCAGGGAAATACCCTCTTTTATCTCTCGTGTACTGCAAGGCCACATGGCAAGAGGGAATCAAGAACTGAGAACAATAACCTAGTTAACCATAATTCTACATCCGGCTTCTGACCTTGCTGAACCACTTGGGTCAATAATAACTCCACAGCTGCCAAATCAAATAGTTTCCAGAGGATGAGGAGATAGGCAGGTGCCAGGCCACACAGTATATTTTAGAGCATGGTTAGTTTGGATTTCATTCTAAGTGTGATGGAAGCCATTTAATGGTTGGATATGAGACTGTGTGGTCTTTCTATGATAGAAATCTGGTCATGTCATGACCCTACTTAAACTTTCAATGAATATTTCATTACCTAAAGAAAAGGTAACATAATCTTTATATGGCATTAGAAGTCCTCTGTGATAGGCTCTTGCTTCAATATCTACTATTACTGCACCCCTTTCTTTGCATTCTTATTCTTGCCATGTAGTGCTACTTATGTTTTATTTTAGTTCGGATTCTTCTAGGAGCTGATCCTGAGTGCGAGTAGATTATTTGGGAAGTGATGGGAACACCAGAGGAAGTGGTAGGAAATAATATAGGAATATGACAAACCCACAGCTAACATCATATTCCATAGTGAAAAGCTGAAAATTTTTCCCCTAAGAACAGGAACAAGACAAAGATGTCCACTCTCACCACTTTTATTCAACACAGTACTGGAGGTCTTAGCCATGGCAATCAGACAAGATAAAGAGATAATTCAAATTGGTTAAGGAAGAAGTTAAACTATCACAATTTTCTAGGTAATGAGAGATTCATTGAAAGTTTAAGTAGGGTCAATGACATGACCAGATTTCTATCATAGATACCACCAATCCTAAAGATACCACCAAAAAAGCTATTAGAACTAATAATTGGATACAGCAAAGTTTCAGAATACAAAATTAATACACAGAAATCTATTGTATTCCTATATATTAACAATGAACTAGCAGAAGAGAGAAATCAGGAAAATGATTTTATTTACAATTACATCAAAAAGAATACCTAACCAAGGAGGTGAAAGAACTATACTGTGAAAACTACAAGACACTCATGAGAGAAATTAAAGAAGGCACAAATAAATGAAAATCTATTCTGTGCTCAAGGATAGGAAGAATTGATATTGTCAAAACAGCTATCCTGCCCAAAGCAGTTTACAGATTCAATGCAATCTCCATCAAAATTATAACAGCATTTTTCAATGAACTAGAACAAATAATCCTACAATACGTATAGAACCACAAAAGACCCTGAAGAGATGAAGCAATCCAGAGAAAGAAGAACAAAGCTGGGGGGATTATGCTGCCTGACTTCAAGCTATACTACAAAGCCACAATAATCAAAACAGTATGGTACTGGCATAAGAACAGACCCATACATTGATGGAACAGAATAGAGAGCCCAGATATAAAGCCATATATATAAAGCTTATATATAAATATATGGTCAATTAATATACAATAAAGAAGCCATGAGTATACAATGAAGAAACAACAGTCTCTTCAATAACGTGTTGGCAAAACTGGACAGCTACATGTTAAGAGAATGAAACTGGATTACTGTCTAACTCCATACACAAAAGTAAACTCAAAATGGATCAAGGACCAGAATGTAAGGCATGAAGCCATAAAAATTTTAGAAGAAAACATAGGCAAACATCTTTTGAACATAAGCATGAGCAGTTTTATCTTGGACACATTTCCTCAGGTAAGGGAAACAAAATAAAAAATGAACAAGTGGGATTATATCTAACTAAAAAGCTTCTGTACAGCAAAGGACATCATCAGCAGAACAAAAAGACAAGCTTCAGTATGGGAGAATATATTTGTAAATGATTTATCTGATAAGGGTTAACATTCAAAACATATAAGGAACTCATACTCCTCAACACCCAAAAAACAAATAAAAAATGGGTGGAGGACCTGAATAGATATTTCTTCAAAGAAAAAATTTAGACAGCCAACAGGCACATTTAAAGATGCTCCACATTGCTAATCATCAGAGAAATGCAAATCAAAACTGCAATGAGATATCGTCTCACACTAGTCAGAAAAGCCACTTTCCAAAAGACAGGAAATAACAAGTGTTGGCAAGGATGTGGAGAAATGGGAACCCTCCTACAATGTTGGTGGGAATGTCAATTGGTGCAGCTGCTGTGGAAAGCAGTATGGAGCTTCCTCAAAACTAAAATAGAAATACCATTTGACTCAGTAATCCCACATACAGGAATTTACCTGAAGAAAACAAAATCCCTGATTTGAAAAGACATATGCAGTCCTATTTTTATCACTGTATTCTTTACAATAGCCAAGATAGGAAGCAACCCAAGTGGCTATCAGTAGGTGAATGGATAAAGAAGAGGTGGTACATAGACACAAAGGAATATTATTCAGCCATAAAAAAAGAAATGCTGCCATTTGCAACAACATGGATAGATCTAGCGAGTATTATGCTAAGTGAAAAAGGCCAGGCAGGGAAAGACAAATACCACATGATTTCACTTATTTGTATAATATAAATACAAAGCAAAACAGAATGAACAAAACAGCAGTAGACTCATCAACACTGAGAAGGAACTGGTGGTTACCATGGGGGAAGGTGTGGGATGGGTGGTTAAGGGAGATTAAGGGGCATAAAAATTCTTGATCATAATGTAGGTTGGTCAGGGTATATTAGCACAGCATGGAGAATACAGCTAATGATTCTGTAACATCTTCCTGTGTTGACAGAGAGTAGCTGTGCTAATGGGGGTGAGGATTTAATAATATGGGTAACTGTTGAACCACTGTGTTGAATACTTGAAAGTAATATAAGATTGTATATCAATAAAAAAGTCTAATTCAAATACAAAAAATTGGAAAAAAAGAAATTGTAAGTAGAGGACTCTCAATGTTGTCTGCCTGCAAAATTTTAACTTTTCTCTCCATTTTCATTCAAAGGAGAATGACACAGTTTAGACTGGGACAAAGTAGAGCTAAGGGAATGAACTATGTATGGCTTGAATGTGGACTCAAAAGGGGTGGGTGTATCCCTGTCCTTAGAGAAAGTTCTATGGAAGAGATAAGCCCTGAGTACAGACATGTAAGAAAAAAGAGAGAGGCATGAAAACCAGTAGGAAAGTCATTTCAGAGCAGAAGCTCCATGGGGGAGATACAAATCAAAGAAAAAAGCCTTTGGACCTAATTACAAAGATTTACTGGCAGACTTTAACCTCAGGAAAGGGGGTAGGAAACTGGCTTAGACGTAGAAAACAAAGAGTAAGAATAATAGGGTTTCTCTGGGTTGAATAATGTTAACAGCATTCCCTGGGAATCACTATTATTTTAACATTTCATAAATGATTAGGAAAAAGGAATACTTTGAGACATTTCTAGGTACACAAATTATACTCTGCTTTCCCTACAGTGAAATGCCAATTCAATAGGGAGCATTTTCTGGAACATTTCTAAAGCCATGTGAATAGGCTGGAAAGTGGCAGGTGACTTGCCATGTGGACAAGTGTAAGGCAGCTCACTTAAGGGGAGATAATTCAGATGACACCTTTAAGATAATAAACTCTAAACTGCCAGTTGCCACAAAGGAAAGGGATCTAGAAGTCACTGCAGATTATGCCTTCAAGATATCAGGTCTTGTAAAGTAAAAAATATCAGCAAAAGTTCTGGCTATCCAAAATAAAGACAAAACATCAGCTGCAACATAAACCCCTCCTGGAGCTCAGTGTAGTGCTGGTCACTGCATCCTAAGAAAAAGAAGAGCCAAAGAAAGGCAGCTAAAATGATTAAAAAGATAGTGGGGCTTTTGTTTGATGGATTAAATGCCCACAAAGGTGACTGTCTGAGACAAGGTAAGATGAAAGTCTATAAAAGCATGAAAAATTCAGAGAAAGTAAAAATAGCCCTTTTAATACAATCTCATGATCATGAAATTAGAGGACAAAAGCAGCTTGAAAATAGAGTAATGTCTATGTAGAAAGAAGGCATTGGAGGACATAGGTCCTTTAGAAAGGGGTTCCTTAAGTGTTTTCCAGTATGTGGACAGACTATGATAGCAGTAAACAGGAGTAGGGGTGAGGGACAACCAGCCCACTTTAACAGTCATTTTTTGGGACAAAAACTCTCTGGAATAGGGTGTGTTCCCTGCCTCCCCACCAGCTGTCACTGTGGTATACAGCTACAAAAACTCAAAAAGAGCAAAAAACACTGACAAGACATTCAATGGACCCACAATGCTACTACTAAATCTTATTTTGAGCTAAAACTAGATTGAAAATAAATTCAAGGGTAATAGACTTCTAACAGATGAGTAAGGGACATTAAGTTTGAGGGTACACCCTTAGTTTAGTGGATTCATGCCTTGGAAATATGCTATGTCCTCGCAAGAAAAGCTACTTGGTTGTCTGAATGGGATGGACAAAATAAGAGTATTTCCTAACACTGTCAGCATCTGGGTTCTCATAGTCAGAAACTGCCAGTTAATTGATTGAAAATGGGATTAGATCATCTGAATTTCACCCACAGCACAAACGCTTTAATAGTGATCAGCTATCTGAGGAGAGGGAGACTCTTAGGAACCAACCGTTATTCACGCGTTAGCAGTTAGCAGCCCTCGGCTCTCGAATCCGTGATGATCTCCCTTCACAGACTAAAAAAAAGGTGGGGTCCAAACGGAATGAGGCAGTGGGGCGTGGGTACTAACCAGAGTGTCACTGAGTTGGGAGATGGTAAAAACGGGCTATAACCAACACATGGGCCCTCATTTTTAGGTCAAAGTACATCAATACATATGCTCTCTCAACAAAAATATCAGGAACCTCGTTCCCCCCAAAGGATACAGTAGTACCCTTCTCTCCTTCCCGTAGGTCCCTTTCTTTACCTGCTTTTTCCACTCCCGGGATGAGGAACTTTCGGCTCCGCCTCCCTGCTGCTCCTCGGCTCCGCCTCCCGGGTCCACCTGTATGCCCGACCCCTGACGTTACTGTTCGGCTTCAGCGGACTGCAGGATTCCGGCTCTCGATTGGTCCGTTTGACCACGGCCTGAGCAGCTCACCAATGGCAGCGGCGCTGAGTTGGGGGGCGCCCACATCCAAGATGGCGCCCCCAGGAGCTGGGAGCGGGTGACCGGCGGCGGGGAAGCGGCCTGGGTTGGCCCTCTGATTGCGGGGTCTTGGGGGCATCTGGCCGATACCCCCCTGGCCCGCCTACAAGGCCTTCCCCGGGCCAGAGCAATGGCCGCCGAGAACAGCAAGCAGTTTTGGAAGAGAAGCGCTAAGCTGCCGGGAAGGTGAGCCCAGGACGCTTGAGAGGAAGAGGGGACTGGATCAAACCCTTCTAGGTCCTAAACCCTAAAACCCGCGGACCTGGGGCCCCAGTGACCCCGGAAGGCTGGTTTGGGGGACCTGGACTGGGGGATCTGGAGTTGTCTGGAGGCAAAACGGTAGCTGTCAGGCAAAGGAGCGGGCAGCAAGCTTTGGGGATGGCTGGATGTGGAAGCGACTAGGGGTCTGGGAGCGCAGGGCTCTAGAGGGGCTGTGTTCAGTCTGGAGGTGGTGGAGTCCGGGCGTAAGGGGCAGGGGAGTTGGGAGAGTGGCCACTGTTGGTCTTGGGTTCGGAGGGCATCTCTAGAGATGCTTCTCACTTTATACGGAACTCCTTCTTGGGGGTCTCCAGCACGCACAGGTGGTTGCTTACACAAGGATGGCCCCTGCCCTTGCTCCCCCAGCGCGGCCCGTACGAATCTTCCTCCTGGACTCCCCGAAGATTGTGGTGGCAGCTTAGGACTGTCTGCGGGGGTGAGGGAAAGTGAGGAAAATTCCCAACCTCGACCTCTTTATCCTGAGTTTACCCTTCCCATTAGGAATTATTCCAGGGTGACCCAAGAATCGAGGTTATTTCTTTAACATTTTCTAAGAATTTGTTCAACACCATGTGACCTCTTACCCCCTGCATTTAATGTTCTTGTGCGAATGCACTAGATTCTTTCATTCTTAAGTCCTTTAGTTGGAGAACATACCTTCTAAACTACTCCGCCACCCTCTGCGCGTTTTGGTGTGTGTTGGGTTGCTTGGCAAGTGTACATCCATCAATTTGATGTTGGTTTATAGTTTCAGTTTGTTTTGGGCGAAGTCCTGAGAAGTACAAGGTGTGTATGATTCAGTAGTGAATTTAAGTTAATTTCTTGAGCCACAGTCTACTTGGTGACGAAATCCATGTTTGGTTGTGCTCCACACGCTACCTGTCCTAATTGATTCAGGTCTTTTCCTTCTGGCATAATCCTTTGAATTTGTGGCTTTATTTTTAAGATAGCAAGAGAGAAATGAGGGTCAGTGGTGGCTATATAGCAGTCTTATTTTATTTAGGATCCTATTAGACATGTGGAGAACAGAGTGGGATTCAGCTTTTAGTAATATAGTATTAAAATAATGCAAAGGAATGCAGAGATAGCTTCAGATTAAGTGCTCTGGAATCACGGTATAAGCATTAATGCTAAAGACTTCTATGTTTTTAGATAGGCACCACTTCCTGTCAACTGATTCCTTTTCCTTCCTGGTCTAGTGAGCTTTCCAGTCTGGCTAACTGCTGTTGTCTGGGGTTTTCCATGGTGAGATCACTACATTTTGACATCCTAAGATTATAATCAGATTCAATGGGAAAACTGTTAAATCAGGAAGAAGCATTTGAGATGTGGGACATGGCATGGTCCTTTGTGCCTCTTGATTGCTGGTTGTTATTAACAATTTTTGTTTTCTGTTTTTCCTCTTTCGGACTAAAGGAACAGTCAACTTTTTTCAAAACACTACTTTTGTGAGATAGGAAGAGGAGTCTAATTTTTTCAAGTTTCTGGCTTTTTCATTTTGGAAGAATATAGTGAGATAGAGGAGAGAACATTAGAGTTCAGAAAAACTTGGGTTATTATTTGGACTTTCTTACCTGTGTAATCAAGGACAAATGATTTACTCGATTTCTCTCTAGGGCTCAGTTTCCTTACCTATGAAACAATACTTTCCTCAGGGTTACTGTGAGGACTAAATTAAACATCCTGTTTGTAAAGAACCAAGGACAGTGCTTATTTAGCACATTAGAGTTGCTCAGTAAATACTAGTTATTAGTATTACTAGTTGTATTACTAGTTATAGTTCTTATTAGAGCAAGTAAATGTTTGAAAGAATGTCTCTCATATCCTTACCCCAGTACTAGATATTTATGTTCATTGTTTATCTTAAGGCATTAAAATGTTGCCATAATTCACAATAATTTTTAGTACCTTGATTGTTGAAAAGAAATACTGTTCAGCTGTTGCTTTTAGCAGGGAAGCCCCAGGAGTCCTTCTGGTGATGGAAGAAAACTAAAGTCCTTTTAGACAGAGAGTGCTTTGATGTAAGAAAAACATTAGGGCATTTTCTCAAGAATAGACCTTTTTCATGTGTATTCTTTCAGTCTTACTGAAGAACTTTCTCCTGAGTTGAGGAAATGGTATACATGATGGTGTCTTGGTCCATTGTAACCTACAAGTGAAACTAGCTTGCTTTTCTTTGCAAATTGAGGGTAAAAATTCAAAGTGGTGGCAGGTTACTTTCAGTTTCTTTGATCATGATCCAGCAACCTTAATGACAACAAATAGGAATTTTATTTAGTAAAATAGCCCAAGTTCAAAAGGAATTAAACATCCTTTTGAAAATTAACAGCTTTATTGAGATAGACTTCACATACCATAAGAATTCACCTTTTAAAGTGTACAATTCAGTGCTATTTAGTATATTCATCTAGAGGATAGATGGTTTTGTGAAACCATCACCACTAAATTCAGAATATTTTCATCACCCCAAAAAGAAACCTTGTATCCATTAATAGTCACTCCCATCCTCACCCTCCCTCCAGCCCCTGGCAACTGATTTTTACATTTCTATGAATTTACCTATTTTGGACATTTCATGTAAGTGGAATAATATGATATGAGGCCATTGGTGCCTGGCATCTTTTATTAAGCATAATGTTTTCAAGGCTCACCCATGTTGTAGCATGTACCACTATTTCATTCCTTTTAATGGCTAAATAATATTCCACTGCATGGATATTCCTCATTTTGTTGTTTCATTCATCATTTGATGGACATTTGGGTTGTTTCTACCTTTTGGCTGTTATGAATAATACTATGAAATTCATGTGCAGGTTTTTGTGTGGATGTTTGTTTTCCATTCTCTTGAGTATACATAGGAGTGGAATTGCTGGGTCATATGGTAACTTGTTAGAACTAAACATCTTTTCAATTATTCTCAGTTATTCATAAGAGCCCGATGTACTTAATACATCAAATAGTCCTTGTATAGCACCTAGGAAGATAGGAGGCAGTATGAACCATGTGGTTAGGACGTAGGCTCTGGAAACTTACAACCAGTAGATAAATAAGTTCTGGAGATGTAATGCACAGCATAGTGATTATAGTCAACAACGCTATATTATAAACTTCAGAGTTGCTAAGAGACTAGATCTTAATTGTTCTCACCACAAAAAAGATATAATTACGTGACTTGATAGAGGTGTTAGCTAATGCGAAGATATAATCATATTGCAGTATATCAATGTATTAAACCAACACATTGTATGCTTTGTTTTCACATTGTTCACTTGAAACTCACACAATATTATACGTCAATTATATCTTAAAAAAAAGAAAAAGAAAGAAAAAGAATGCAGGCACTGGAAACTGATCTCCTAAAAAATCCAAACTCTGTCACTTTGTAGCTGTGTGACCTTTTGTGGGCAAATTGCTTAACCTCTCTGTGCCTCAGTATCCTCACCTGTAAAACAGGGACAGGGTATCTACCCCAGGGTATCCAGTTATGAGGATTAAATAGGATAATGCATAGAAAGTGCATAGGAGGCACACAATAGTACTAGCTATTACAAAAAGTCTTTGAGATTACAGTAGCACTTGTTTTATTTGTTTCTCCCCCTTGCTTTAGTTTCTGAAACTGGATTGGAAAACTTTGCTCAGTGGAGTGTCTGGAGACCCTAGTGAGCCCTGGGCAAAAACAAAAACCCACACCATCTGTTGTTAAATAGGCAGAGGGTTTATGGAGGTACAAAGCAGTCTAATACAGGGTGGCTGTGGCTATCAGGCTATCTATCTATCTATTTATTTATTTATTTTTTGAGAGGGCATCTCTCATATTTATTGATCAAATGGTTGTTAACAACAATAAAATTTTGTATAGGGGACTCAAAGCACAATCATTAATCAACCCCAAGCCTAATTCTCAACAGTCTCCAATCTTCTGAAGCATAACAAACAAGTTCTTACATGGTGAACAAGTTCTTACATAGTGAATAAGTTCTTACATGGTGAACAGTGCAAGGGCAGTCATATCACAAACTTTCAGTTTTGATCATGCATCATGAACTATAAACAATCAAGTCAGATGCGATTATTCGTTTGATTTTTATGCTTGACTTATATGTGAATCCCACATTTCTCCCTTATTATTATTATTATTATTATTATTTTTAATAAAATGTTGAAGTGGTAGGTAGATGCAAGATAAAGGTAGAAAACATAATTTAGTGCTGTAAGAGGGCAAATGTAGATGATCAGGTCTGTGCCTATAGGCTAAGTATTAATCCAAGCTAGATGAGGGCAACAAAACATCCACGGATGCAGAAGATTTCTCTCAAAACAGGGGGCATGAGGTTCTAAGCCTCACCTATCAGGTTTTTATTAGTGATGAGGAGTGTGATTTTGAGTAGTGGTTCTCAAAGTTTAGGGAGTTGCGTGGAGGGCTTGTTAATATAGAGATTGCCAGGCATCACTTCCAGAGTTTCTGATTCAGTAGTAGGTTTGAGGTGGGACCCGAGAAGTTGACCTTTTAAGAAGTTGCCAAGTGATGACTGCGGCTGCTAATCCAGGGTCTGCATTTGAGAACCACTGAATTTAGATTGAAAGAAACCTTGGTTCTTATGCTGGGAGCTTTTGCCATATGGATCTTGAACAATTACTGCATTTCCACTTGGCTATCTAATAGGTATCTCACACTTAACAAGTCCAAGCAGACCTCCTGATTTCCGCATCTGCCCACTCCTGCAAAGCTGTTCTTTCCCTCTCACTGAATGCTCTCACGGTTCACCACATTCTTCCAACCAGATATCCTAATGTCTTTGATTTTTCCCTTTCCCTTCCTGCCACATCCGATTAATCAGCAAGTTCTGTTGGCTTGTCAAAATATATCCCGAATCTAAGCTGTTCTCTCCACTTCTACCCCTCCTAGCATGGATCAAACCGAGTCCTTTCTTGCCTGGATTACTGCTGTAGCTCTCTAATTAGTCTTCCTGCTTCTCTTCTTGCTCCTTATAGACCTCATTTGAAGTTAGAATAAAATCCAAAATCTCCAAGCCCTCTGGGCCCTTCGTTGGAAAGATAGGCCAAGTTAAGGTCTTTGATCTTTATCCCAATAGTGATGGGAAGGTTGGTGGGAGCTGTGACATGATCAGATTTGCATTTATAAAAATATTATACTGGCTGCCCTGAGGAAAATTGCTTGGATCAGTGTTTTCAAGTGTTAGGGGTGGGGATGCACAGTTGGTGTTTAGGGTGGGTTAATTTTGGGTCATACTGGATTTAACATCCCTGGCCCTTGCCCACTAAATGCCTGGAAGGCCCACCAGTTACTGGGACAATCACCCTTCCCATATACACTTGCATATTTCCAAACACTACAGCCACCCCTGCTGGGGATCAGAGTGAGTATAGTTGGGAGGCTACTGAAGTTCGTAGTGGGAGAGATGATAATGGTTTGGACTAGGGCGATGGGGTGTGGAGGTCAAGTTTGGGAATGTGTACAGGACTTGGTAAATCTTTGGATTTGGGGGAGTAAGGGAGAAGGAGGTGCTGAGGAGATGTCACTCCCAGGTTTCAGGCTTAGGTGGTCAGGGAAGATGTAGTGCCATATACTCAGAGAAGAAACCAAGTTTTAGGGCAAAGTACTTAAATACTCCATGCTTGATTTCCCTTTCTTTGAAATGAGAGGTTTGGATAAAGTGACCTCTAAGGCTTTTACTTTTACCAGTTCTAAAGTTAAGTGTTATGTTTCAACTTACCAACTCCAACTCCAGTCAATGGATATTTCTCTTTTGCTCTATCACTTCTACCAGGCATGATTGATAGGTAAAGAGCACATGGTGGGAGGGTGCTGAAGGTGAGCGTTTCTCTCTTGAGGTTTTGAAAGTAGCGAATTGCTGGCTCCAGTGAACATCTGAGTGTTAGGAAATTGTAGAATGTGAGGACTGAACTCCAAGACTACTGCAGATGAGGAAATGGAAGCCAGGGAGGGGAGGTGTCCTGCCCAAATCACACTGCACATCTGCAGATTTCTTGACTCCTAGACTTTCTGCTTGCCCCCTCCCTCATTCTCTGCTAAGGCTAAGACACTGTCTGTCGAAGCACCTCATCCAGTCCAAGGGTGTGGACTCTAACAGTGAAAAGGTACAGGTGAGACCTGGAATAGGAAAGGTAAATGTGAGCCAAAGCCTGGCTCATTTCCCGCATTCTGATTTCCAATCTTTCTGGGAAGGGCTTTTCCCTCTTTTTAAGTAAAAGTGTTTATTAAAGTCAAGGAACTCTTTTTAGCATTAAATGAAGCTGAGAAAAGTGTCTAATTACTTGAAATACTTAGGAGCCTGTAGATGTTTTACTAAAACTTACTCTGTCATTTGATCATTTTTCATAACAGTAATCTGACAGCAGACTCAGTGTAATGTTTCCAGCCTGTCTGGACAGGTACATTACAACTTATTCTTAGGTTGGAAATGTTTTACTAATAAAGTAAGTGACTGGAAGATACTAATTATCACTGTTACAGCATAGATCTCCAGTTCTGGCAGACTTCCATCAGTGAGTGTATGAACCTGAACCAGTTGCCAATATGTCTGGCTTTAAATTGGATAGCTTTATTCCCATATTTGCTTCTCTCCTTTGTCAATGCTAAGCAAAAACCTGTTGATTTTTCCTACCAAGGTTTTCCAACTACGTAAACCAGCTAAACCAATATGTCCTGTGGTGATGGTTTTATTAAAGATAATCCTGTGGCATTCTTTTCTCTGCATATGCTGTGTGATTTCTCTGAGATGCCATGTGTTTGCTTCTAGTTTTTAGGTCTAGCTAAACAAGAGTCAGCTTAAGCAGAGGCCTGGAGTTTGTAGCATTCCAGTCTTTGCTCACTGAGTATTGTTACATGCCTGCTGGTGTGTGCCCTGCTCTGCCAGGTGGTGAGGGAACTACAGAAAAAGACAGTGCTGCCACCGCTTTCTAGAAGCTGAAAGTCTGCTTGGCAGGGTGGCTTCCCCTGGAGAGCGTGCTGTATATTATTGACTCTCAGGTTTTTCCACTAAGCATATGTTATTTTGTAATCAGAAAAACTGAAAAGTGCAGCTGGGTGAAAACACATTGTTGAGTGAGAAAAGCAAGATGTAGAACAATATGTACAGTATGCTTTCTTTTAGGTACAGTTTTAAAGCAAAAATAATTGTATGTTGTTTGTGGATACATGAGTTTGTGTAAAAGTATAAAAACAGATGGGAAGGATTTCATACCCAATTCAAGATGTGGTTATCTTTTTGGGAGAAAGGGGAGTGGGGCTAAGGGCTGCATTTGAGACTTCAGTATTTCTAATGTTTTATTTTCTTAAAAAAGATGGGACAAATGTTAACATTTGTTAAATCAGAGTGATGGGTTTATGGATGTTTTTCCTGTGTACTTTTTTTTGTGTTTGAAAATGTGAATTAAGTGATTTTTACACCTGTGTAGAGCATACATTTTAAAAATTTTGTGTTGGAGAGATCAGCTAGCCATAAAACTAAAGAATATTTAAAGCAGAATTAAAGATTTAGAGTCAAAATAAGTCTTATATACAGTGTGATGCCATTTATATAAAAGTTTTAGAAACATGGAAGACAATACTATCTACTGTTTAGGGACACATAAATGGGAAATGAAAACGTAAAAACAAAAATGAAGGTAAAAAATGTCAGATTCAATAAAATGGCTTCCTAGGAAGCAGGGGAGGGGTGTGCTGGGGTTTTAACTCCATAATGTTTTATTACTTATGTAGGCGCTAAGCGCCTGGCTGGTTGTATATTATATTATGTTCTAAATCTAGTGGGGTTTTTTTTTTCGGTAGTTTTTTTTAAAGCCATGTAAGCCTGGATTTATGTATTTTCGGAAATCAGATAAGGTGTGGGTTAGTGGATGCTAGGGGAGGGCCGGAGAAAGTCTCGTGGTGGGGTGGTGTAGAATTTGAAGGGAGTGTTTCAGGATCAATGTGATTTTGAAAAAGGATTAGGGAGAAGAGTCTGATTTAGTAATAAGGTGTGTTTGGAAGGCATAGTGGAGACTTGTCTGCTCTAGAACTGAGTTTGGGTTTGGGAGAAGGGGAAGCGGTACTGGCTGGTGGGTGACATGTAAGTGCCGGGAAGTCGAGCATAATCACCAGACTCTTCAGTCTGTCTTCACTTGGTCACTGTGACCATCTTGATTTCTCTTCCTTTTCTAACTTCTTGCCTCTCCCTTTTGAGATTCAATAAACTGATTAATTACACAAAGTTTCAAGTACACATTCATCACGGTTTATTCAAGAATATGTTAACAAATTCAGTTTGGACACTGATACCTTTGCTGATGAAACCCATTGCTTATCTGACCTCTCTGGCTGTGCCAGTACTTTGGGCAGACAACTTTAAAAATAGTCTATCGTGATTTTAAGGTCCCTTTCCTGAATAGTAATTGATGGCCATTGGCCCTTCAGCCCGTTCAATTAGGATTGCTTTATTTATTTATTATTTTATTTATTTATTTTTGTGTTACACTTGTGGTTTCAGATGACAGAAAAAAAGTGAACTTTATGATCAATATTTACATACAGAAATTTAGTTTGTTAGATTTATAAAGTTTTAATTTATAAGTTATTTTTAGTAACTGAGTATCTGGAGGTTTTTTTGCTTTTCTTGATTAGCCTTTTTTTTAAATTGAAGTATCATTGATGTACAATCTTATATTGGTTTAAAGTATATAACACAGTGGTTCAGCAGTTCCCCATATTATTAAATCCTTACTCCCCACTAGGGCAGTTACTATTATCAACATAGGAAGATGTTACAGAACCATTAGGATTGCTTTTTTTTCTGCATGGATTACTGGCAGTTGGTAATACTCTAAAGGACCAAGTCTAAGGATCCTCTTCTATTTTTCGGCCATCACCTAACCTAACCAGCCCGTTGAGATCTTCCTGCAGAGTTTATCCTTTGATCTTTATATTTTTCTATAAAGAGGCTTGTGGATTTGGAAAGTTCAAGTGTACTCATCTTAGAGCATTTGCAAATGTTAAAACACAAATTGATGGCCCTTTTGGTTTTTGTTTGTGTTATAATTTTTGTTTTGTCTAAGCCTTCTCACTGTAAGCCAAACTTTCCCATTATTCTTTTATCTCTCTTATTTTCTCTTTCTCGTTTTCCTCTGCCTAGGAAACTCTGTAAGCACCATCACCTGGTATTGTAATGGTTAGTAGCATATGTAATGGTCTATTTACAGATTACTTAATAACCTTCCAGAGAAGTTTAGGGAATAGAGATTCTTACAGCTAAAAAGTTTGGGCCTGTATCCATACACATAGTAAGTACATAAGAACATTCCCTCTAGAATCTTAGTAGAAAGAAGTCAATGTGAAAATGATTGAACTGGCTACATTTTTATTTAAAAGCAACAACTTTAGGATCACTCATGTATGTCAAACAAGGTACTTTGTAAACTTTTCTATTTTCTCAGTGTTGGATAAGGAATAAATTACAAAAAATGGGAGGAAGGAAGGAAATCAACATTTCTTGGGCACAGAGTATGTGCATAGTTGCAATCTAAGGTTTGCAAATCCACCTTACTACCTGCTAGTATTACTGCCTGTCAGGAACTGTGCGAAAGGGCTTTTTACATGCTATCGCATTTAAACTTCCCAACCCTCTTAAGATTTTTAATTGATTTTTTAAAAAGGTAAAAGAGGAAAACTCAGTCTCTTTTTAGCCAGGTCCTGCAGTCATCCAGCCCCTTCCAAACCACTGCTGCTGGTGCCTGGTGTATTCTTTCTGAGGCCCTCCATAAATACATAGACCTAATCATGTGTAAATATGTGACTGTGTTTTTATTTTAAAGATTTTTACAAAATGGTGGCATACAAATATGTATACACTTCTACATCATTTTTTAGTTAATGTTTTAGAGTTTGTTTCATGTCAGTGGCTATAGAACTGCTTCATTCTTTTTAACAGATATACTGTAATTTATTTAACCATTCCCCTGTTGATAATAATCGTTTTTCTTTTGATAGATAAGTTCAAGCCCTTTTTTTATTTGTTGGAATGATTGATATGTGTGGTCTTGGTTCTGATTTTGATATTTTCTTTTTAAAAATCTTTCTCTATAAGGACTATACTTGCTTTGGGAAGTGATTGTGCACATGTATATTCTGATCATTGGGAAGATTTATCTTTTTACTCTAGTGATTGTGTTTATAAATGTAACATCATATCACATTTCTTCAGACAATATCTGTTAACTCCCTACCATGAACAATCGTGAAATTAGTTGTTCTTTTTCTGTTGCCTTTTTCCACCTGTAGTTGATTATATTATTTTTCTTAGTTTTATTTTAAAACATATTTAAGCCCCTATTAGTTGAGCTATCAGCCTTAAATATCTTTTGAGCCTAGTCAAAAGATGAGGAGCTCAGTGTACTTATTTGTCCTCTCTTTCCTCTGCCCCATTTTAGTATTTGCCAGTTACATTATTTTTACATTCTTTTCTACAACCATAGGCCTCAGATTTAATACTGAGTCATGGTTAAGTCAGTTAAATGCACTTTACCCATCCATTTGCTACAGTTTCTCCATTTATCTCATTGTTAATTGAAGTTTTTCCTTTAATAGTTTCTTTAGGAAGAAGTCAGGGAAACTATGTTCCCTGAGTTCTTTCATGTTGAAACATGTTTTTCTGTCACCTTTGTACTTGAACAATAGTTTGGCTTAATATATTCTCAGGTCCCTCTCTTTATTTTTTTAAATTGTCAACTGTTACAGAAAAATACACGGAACAATTCTGTGGTATGATTACTTGATGAATTATCACGAAGTGACCACCCCAGAAGCCCCCTTGTATCTGTTCTTTACCACACCTCCCTCCTTCCTCCCCCAGATAACTACATCCTTTTATGTTAATCACTCCCTGCTTTCTTTACAACATTACTACTATGGATGCATCCATAAGTAAGAGAAATCATTTTTGCCAGTGTTTGAAGTGTACATTAAGAGAATCATACAGTATTCATTTCATCCTTTGCTTGTTTTGTTCAACATGACATTTCTAAGATGCAATCACATTATTACTTGCAGCCCTACTTCACATATTTATGTTGCTGTAAAGTATTCTGTTATACAAACATATTATAGTTTATTTCTCTGTTGATGGATACTTGAATATTTCTAGTCTGGGACCAAAGGGAACCATAATGCTATAAATAGTTTTATATGTCTCCTGATACACATAGGTATATATTTCTCTTAAGATATATATTTGGAAAAAAACATAGGCAAAAATCTCTTGGACATAAACATGAGTGATTTCTTCACAAACATATCTCCTTGGGCAAGGGAAACAAAAGCAAAAATGAGCAAGTGGGACTATATCAAGCTGAAAAGCTTCTGTACAGCAAAGGACAACATCAATAGAACAAAAAGGCATCCTACAGTATGGGAGAATATATTCATAAATGACAGATCCAATAAAGGGTTGACATCCAAAATATATAAAGAGCTCACGCACCTCAACAAACAAGAAGCAAATAATCCAATTAAAAAATGGGCAGAGGAGCTGAACAGACAGTTCTCCAAAGAAGAAATCCAGATGGCCAACAGACACATGAAAAGATGCTCCACATCGCTAGTCATCAGAGAAATGCAAATTAAAACCACAATGAGATATCACCTCACACCAGTAAGGATCTCCACCATCCAAAAGACAAACAACAACAAATGTTGGCGAGGTTGTAGAGAAAGAGGAACCCTCCTACACTGCTGGTGGGATGTAAACTAATTCAACCATTGTGGAAAGCAGTACGGAGGTTCCTCAAAAAGTTCCAAATAGAAATACCATTTGACCCAGGAATTCCACTTCTAGGAATTTACCCTAAGAATGCAGCAGCCCAGTTTGAAAAAGACAGATGCACCCCTATGTTTATCGCAGCACTATTTACAATAGCCAAGAAATGGAAGCAACCTAAGTGTCCATCAGTAGATGAATGGATAAAGAAGATGTGGTCCATATACACAATGGAATATTATTCAGCCATAAGAAGAAAACAAATCCTACCATTCGCAACAACATGGATGGAGCTGGAGGGTATTATGCTCAGTGAAATAAGCCAGGCAGAGAAAGACAGGTACCAAATGATTTCACTCATATGTGGAATATAAGCACAAAGCAAAAACTGAAGGAACAAAACAGCAGCAGAACCACAGAACCCAAGAATGGACTAACAGTTACCAAAGGGAAAGGGACTGGGGAGGATGGGTGGGAAGGGAGTGATGGGAGGAGGAAGAAAGGGGCCATTATGATTAGCATGTATAATGTGTGGGGGAGGAACGGGGAGGGCTGTGCAACACAAAGAAGCCAAGTAGTGATTCTATAGCATCTTACTACACTGATGGACAGTGACTGTAATGGGGTTTGTTGGGGGGACTTGGTGAAGGGGGGAGTCTAGTAAACATAATGTTCCTCATGTAATTGTAGATTAATGATACCAAAAAAAAGATATTTATTTGGGAGTGAAAATGCTGGGTCTTAGGGTATGCATATTTCGTTCTCCTGAATAAGGCCAAATTGTTTCTTTGAAGTGGGTTATATTACTTCATACCCCGACGGCTCTCAGTTTGTGAGAGTTCCTTGAGTTCCTCTCCCCTTGATATGTTGGTGTCACTTCACTGTCTTTTAGCCCAAGTGATCCTTTGAGGTAGGTGGTATTCCTGTTTTACAGATGAGAAAACAGGGGTGAAGTGGTCAAGTAATTTAGTGCAAATTTGTAGAGGTGGTAGATGCCAGAACTGGCATTGGAACTCTGCTCTGTCCACCTCTCCGCACATTGTCTTTCCAGGCTGATTTTTTCACAGGTAAGACTTCCCGATAATCAGGTATGTAAGGCACAGACTGAAACCTCACCTGGGAAATGAGCATTTGCAAAGACTTTTTTTTTTTAAAAGAATAGCCTGCTACCCTTTGGCTTGGATATGTGTGTTCCTAGAGGTAACCTGTTTCTCAAAAGTCCTTTCCAATTTCACCCAACCAACATATTTAGTTTCCTGACACCTTGATTCTTCCTTTTTTCTCACTTTTAGCATCCAACCTGTGTATGGAGCACAGCACCCTCCTCTGGACCCTCGGCTCACCAAAAAGTAAGTCAAGATATTTTTCCTTTCATGCATGTACTTCTTCTAAAACCCTTAACCCTACTTTGTTGAAATGACAGCTTCCACTTTTGACCTTTTCTAGCTTTTCTCCTGCTCTATTTTGGATGAGAAGATGAGCAGTCTTCTTACCTCTAACCAGTCCATACTTAGTGGGAAATTAATTCACATCAAAGTCTTTTTTCCTATACTGGAAGCTGGTGATACGTAAGGCTTGGTACTGGGTTCTCTGTTCTGATGTAAAGGTCTTTACTGATGAAGTATAGTCCTGAAATTGGATGATTTATGACCTTTTTCTAGCAGGAGATCTGGTTTCCTGGGCTCATTGCTTCTGAGAATGTGTAGGTCTGCCACTTTTCCCTCATTTATACTATGAGAACTAAGGCAAAGAGAATGTAACTGTAGGGCTGGCATCCCTCAGGTCCTCTTGCTCTTTGACACGTGCAAGGACACCAAGCCATAAAACCTCCCTAGAGGCTATTCCTCTAGTAAAATTCTAATTATCTTCAAACACAACAGAATCCCTAGTTAAATCCAAGATGTGTGCATGTGTAAACATACCCCCAATTATCGCCTTGTCACACCTTTCTCTCATGGGCCTCGCTCAGCCACAGTGAACTTAAATGAGGAGATGGGTCATCTTCCCAGATATTCTAAGAACTTTGGCCTCTGTCTTTTGGCATGCTTAATCTTAGAGACTTACTTATCGGAGAGCTGTAGCTGGGAGCAAAAGCTGAATGATTTGAGCAGTATAAGAGATACAGGTTCTCCTGCGAGGACCTGTGTGATAATACCCACCTTTTCTTCCTCCATAGTCAGTGGGGAAGTGAAGATAATATACTTTAAAGTATTTTGAATAACTAGAAAAGTGCTATTATTATCTATATTTTAATTTTTTAAATGACTTAGCTGAATATGTGGTGAACTTTCAGTAATTCTACCAAGTCTTTCTTTTAAGATCTGGCCAGTATGTAGAAGGTACACGATCTTCTGAATTACTATGGAAGCATGAGTGCTGTTGTTTGTAATGTACAATTTTCATATCAGAAACCACTGGAGTGTAAGCTCTTTGAGGGCAGGGACTATGTTTGGTTTGCCACTGTACCTTTAGTACCTAGAACAGCATGTGAGTAAACATTTATGGGATGAAGTGAAATCATGGCATTTAAACATGGGCTTTTCTTTAATGTTTCTTAATTTGTTCTTTGTATTAGCTCATAAGGAGAGCATCTTTTCTGTGACATTTGTGGGATGTAAGTAGAATGAATACTACTGTTCCCTGGTTTTACCAGTAATTGGCTATCTGGTCTGTTGGCTGGTATAGTAGATGCTGTTGGTCACCTGCCTAACAGTCCTCCCTGCCCCTGCTTCTTCCTTGCTCAAGAACCATAATTGTATTCAGCTATTGAGCAGGTGATAAAGTCTTTAGCAGGTATCTGTATCAGTTTAAGCCAGTAATTCCTTGGTAATCCCAGTAACTGGTCTACGATGGGCTCATCTCATTGGTTCTGGCCAATAAGATAAGAAAGAGGTGGTTCTTGGAAAGATTTTCTTTTTTTGATCAGAGAGCAGTCATTTTGTGAAGAAAGCCTCTTTTTGCCTCCACTCACATTTCCTGCTTTTAAACGTGGTAGTGTGAAAAGAAGGTGCTGAAAGCTATGGCAGCTAACTCGTAACTTGAGGGAAAGGCCAACAGAATTGCAGAGATGCCAGCCCAGTGCCCTGACGTCATGGGCTTTACAGTTTAAGCATCATAGTTGGACATTCTGTTCCTTGTAGCCATTTCTGTTCACAGCCAAGATTTGCTGATTGGTAATAGGTGCATTCCAGCATTTTTTAAAATGGCCTTTGATGAACATGTGGTTAACATGAATCTGTCCGTCCACCCATCCATAAGGTCCTGGGTGTATTGTCCTATTTTATGTTTAGGTCAGAGTCACCATACCTCGTCTTCACCTGTCATCAACTGAATTTTCCCTGATTCTCTATTTAGGACAGGTCTTGAGGAATATCACCATGTTCCAAACTGCCAAGAAAAACTCTATATACTCTTGTTTTCCCAATTATTAATTATATAAAATCATGAGTGTTTTCACTGCTAACTCAGCAGAGTTGCAATCATATTTTAAATAGAAGTAATCACTTGGCTCTGTAATTTGGGAGGAATATAATTGTCCCTGAATAAATTGCTTCCCCTTTTCATGCACATGGTGTTTGTTATTAGTACTTTGTAACATGGGACATCTAGGTCGGCAGTGGACCATTTTACTATTCCAGATTGTTACAATAAAGCATTGATTGCCCTTACTTTAGTATCTTTGTTGGGACATTTTTATTACTTTCTCTGCTACATAATTGTTCCACTTCAGACCGCCATTAATTACGGGGTGGTTTAATCCCCATCACAGCAGAGACCTTTACATTGGGTTTTCAATCATCTAAACTGCACGAGCACAGTAAGTTGTTCCCTATCCGTATATATTGACTTCAATTTGGCAAATTATTACCATTAGTGATAATATTGCCTGCAATAATTTTTATAGCTCGGTTTTAATTTTAAAACTAGTCTTACTGCAGAGTGGCCCAGTTGGCTACTTGATGGTATGACAAGCTTCTAAATTAATTTTTTTCTGAATTGTTGCTGAAGTGTGATAGGCCCTAGTTCCCAGTTATAAAGCTAGTTCACATAACTAGTTATTGAGGTGACTGGATTTATTTGAATGTTACTAAGTTCCCCCACTTGCTTCATGTCTTTTACCAGTGTTAGACATTGTTTTTCTAAATAAATTTGTGTCGCATTTCTGTTAAGTGAACTGCCGCATCAGTAAAACTGTAGTAGTAATAAAATTATAGAATGATTGAGCTTTTGTTTCCTAATCAGTATAACCTGTAGCCACTCTTTTCAAAATATCCTTAGGCGTTTGCGTTACCATTTAACAAGTTAGCATTCATCAAACGTCTAAATTTCTCTCAAATATGCCATTTATTATGCTTTTATGCATTTCTAGTGTCACCTGCACTTCTTGAACCCCTCTTTACCACTTAGCTCCATGATCTTGGGCAAATTACTTAACCTCTCTGAGCTGTGGTTTCCTTAGCTATGACGTAGAAATAACAAGACTGACTTCACAGAGTTGTAAGGGTTAAATGAGGTGTCCGTGAAGTGCTTTTTAAGTGTAATTTGGCATACAGTTGTAAGGAGGTATGGTGAAGGTACTATCAGAGGCCAGTGTGGTTGTAACTTTGATGTAGTCTTTTTAAATAATCTTGGCTAAACATCAAGCCACACGGTGGCATGATACCTTTTTGGTTATACATTAGTTGCGAACATGTTAAAATGAGATGGCTTATAAACCAGAGGTTTATGAACTAACTAGAATCACCTGGATTGATTTATTACTGTGACCACTGGGGTCAAAAGGGAAGAGAGACATTGGTCCTCCAAGGACCACATCCCTAGATGTGTCTTCTTCCCGTTCTGGCTACTTACATACACAGCCTATTCCATGTAGCTAGGAAATTATTCCTACACGGTGAAGGAGTTAGGACTATCAGCTGTGCACACTTGGAGAAATTATAGCTTGGTTTATGAGCCGTTCGCTTGGCAACTCCTCTTCCCAGGCTGCAGATCCTCCTAGTCCTCAACCCTCTTCTTTTTAGCCAGTTTTTGTAGCTAAGTAGACCTGGATTTGAGCCCAGACTTTGCTGCCTGCTCATGACCTCAGTGAGCCTCAGTTTTTCCATCCATCAATTGGAATAATAATAGTAGTACCTCATAGGTTTATTTTTGAGCATTAATTTAAAGAAAGAGTGTATATAAATATTAGCATAAAGCCTGGCACCTAATGAACAACCAATAAATAAATGTGTTAACTATTATGTATATATGAATTTATATTGCCTCCTCTGGAGAAAACAAAATTAATAAACATGGAAAAGCTTCAAAGCCTTAAATCTTCCATCACTGTTACTGGTCTATAGATTTTTCTGCCTTCTCTCTATGGTAACTCAGGTGCCTTTTTACTCTCCCACTCTTCTGTGCGTGGCTGTTACCAACCTTCTTTTTCCCTGAGCCTCCCGCCCCTCTAAGTGATTCTATCCCCTTTCTCCATGAAGGCCTCATTCCTCAGGACAGAGCATACTGTTTAACTGGCTGGTTGAGTTTTGGATATTGTAGGGTAGGTGTCCCTAAAATAATTTCCCACAGCCTGAAACAGTTTACTTTTTTGAGTCTTATGTCTTTCTGTCACAGGGAATGGCAGCCTTTCCTCCCTTCTCTCCTCTTCATTGTGTTAGAATACGTCCTTCCCCTTCCTATTTGCAAAAGTCTCCGTTTGGGTAAATTCCAATTCTCAATCTAGCTCACTTATATTGCAGCTTTATCTCCTTAAAAAATGATGAAATTACTTTAAATACATTAAAAGGTATAAAGAAAAATATAAGGGACACTCATGTACCCACAACTCCACTGATTTACCTTCATTAGTATAAGAAGCTCAGCATCTGTTAGAACCTGACACTCAGCAAGGCCCATCTCTTAGTGTGGTATTTTAATCCAATCCAGGGGATGCATATGCTTCACCCAATGTTAGACTAACAGTATGCAGTCAGTTCTCTGACCTGAGTTAAAATTCAGCTTCTTGATTGGATGGTTTATTTAAATAATTATCAAAATATCAAGAGGATGTTTAGGAAGCATCAACCAGGAAAAAAATAGTTGTTAACCTTGAGATCCAAAGTATTCCCTGTCACTCTGTCAGATTCATGTTGTGCAATCTTTTAGTACATATAACTTCCAAGAAGAAAACCAGTAATGAAAACCATGTACTCCTATGCAGTATTTTATTGATAACAGACCTTTTTTTCACATCTGCCTCTTTGTTCTTCACAGTGGACCCTCTGAGGTGTGTAGTTCAGGTAGTGGATCCTGGATCCGCTTTCACAGAGGAGAAGCAGTCACAGTGATGAGTCTAGAACATGCAGCCTCAGCAGGTCTGCAGAGGAGTAATTTGCCTCTTCTGGCTCATGGATGGATTTTTTTTTAATTTAAGTGTATTTGATATACTATATTGTATCAATTTCAGGTAGACAACATAGTGATTTGACAGTTACCTACATTATTAAATTGTCACTCCAGTAAGTGTAGTTATTGTCTGTCAACATACAAAGATACTACAATATTATTGACTATATTCCCTATGATGTACTTTCAGCCCCATGACTAGTTTTATAATTGGGATTTTGTGCCTCTTTACCCCCTTCACCTGTTTCACAGCCCTTCCCCTCCCCACCTTGGCAACCACCAGTCTTCTTTGTGCATGACTGGATTTTTTTTTTTTTCACAACTTGAAAAAACATTTATTTTTCTCTAGCTTTATTATAAGAATACAGTATATAATATAAATATAAAATATGTGTTTATCAACCATTGATGTTATCAGTAAGGCTTCTTTCTGTTCAATAGGCTATTACTAAAGTTTTGGGGGAGTCAAAAGTTATATGGGGATTTTTGACTGTATGGGGGGGAGTCAGCACCCCTAACCCCCACATTGTCCAAGGGTCAACTGTATACATAAAACTGTCCTTTTTGCTAGAACACATATAAACAAAAAGATTTACCCTAAACATGTCAGAATGATTTAAGGTGGGCAGGAGAGGGAAAGGGGAGTGAAAGGTTAAAAAACTTATTAAATGATCTAATCTTTTAAAATCTGATGTAATTGGGGGATTAGGCCTGATGTTTTGGGGGATTCATTCTTTGAAAGGTTTCTTCTATGGAAAGGGTTTTTTTTTGAGATTGGAGGGTGGCACCCAAGGCCCTATGGCCAATCTGGCCCACTTCCTATTTTCATAAGTTAACTTTTACTGGAATACAGCCTTGCCTGTTCATTGTATGTTGTCTGTGGTTGCTTTTAAGCTACAATGGCAGAGTTAAGTAGTAGCAACTACTCAAACGGTCCTTAAAGCTCTAAGTAATTGACTAGTCAGTCACAGAAAATGTTTGCCGACCCCTGGTTTAGATTTCCCATTTCTTCTGGAGTCAGTTTTGATTTTAACTTAATTTCTTCTTTTAAAAAATTAATCCCTTTTTCCTGTGATAACTTTTCTCTTTCCTTGTCTCATGGTCAGTAATTTGTAGAATGTGTTTGTTTGCTGTTTTCTTGTGCATGAATGGATTTTTGATAGCAGATATTTGCACTGTGTTGCCTGTTTTATTTTCTATGACTTGGGCTCTTGTTCATTTCTGAGTGTTCATTCAGTACATTTGGAAGGTTTATACTTAGTTTGGAGATTGATGAAAGCCAACAAAACAACCTTTTCCACTGATAAATAAAAATAATCTGCTCATTGTAGGAAATATGAATAATTCAGAGAAGTATAAAAATGAAATGTCACCTATAATTCCACCGCCTAGAGATAAGCACTGTTAATATAATGATGTGTTTTCCTCTTGGTCTTTTCTGTGCATATATATATATTTTTAAAGGTATCATTGATATACACTCTTATGAAGGTTTCACAAGAAAAACAATGTGATTGTTACATTCACCCTTATTATTGAGTCCTCCCCCACCCCATTGCAGTCACTGTCCATCAGTGTAGTAAGATGTATACTTTTTAAATACAGAGATCATAAAAACATATAAAATCTTCATTCTGATTTTCACTTTGTTAAGATCCTTTTCTAGTTGTTATTAAATAGCCTTCAAGTATAATTTACCATCTGGTGGCTGAACCATAATTTATTTCGTCATTTCCAATTTCTAGATGTTTATGGTATTTTCAGTTTTTAACCAAAATAAGTAACATCATTATAAACTGTTTTATGTCATCTTTGTTTGGCTCCCTGATTATTTTCTTAGGGTCAGAGATTATGAACTTAATTTTAAGACCCATGTTGATTATGTTGCCAGATTGTTTTCCAGACATTGTACAACCTGTACCCTCCACCTGCTGTATTAGAGAGCTGGTCTCATTAAACGTTGGGCAACACCTCCATGTCAACACTTGACGAGAATACACATCTGTAAATCTTTGCTAATTTAGTGGGTGGCAAGTGGTATCTTATTTCCATCACATTTGAATTGCTGCACCTTGTAATACTGTCTTCTCTCTCATAGTTTGTGTGATGTATTTTCCTTTACTGTGAGGTGAGTGAAAAAAATTCCTCAGTGATAATCTTACTCCTTTTTGGTGCTAATAATAGGGACATTGCTATGAGCGGTATGAGTTATCAGACTGTATTTATCAATGTTGTATCAGAATAACTATTGGGCTTCTCTAGGGAGATAGGTTGGGTTATTGGACCACCTGCATCTATCCAAAAGGAAGAAACATTGCTTAGAAATGGGGCAAGTGCAGCATTTCTGGCAGAGCCTTTAAAATTTTTTTTCACTCTGAAGTTGCCCTGCCTGGCTGGAGGAAACAATGAGGCATTTTAGTAATGTTTTTACCTCATTGCATTCCTGACCCCAGGTGTAATCTTACACAAGGCTATATCCTCTCTTTCACTGTTTGGGGTGTGAGGGATGCTAGTTTCAACTGCATTAGAAATGTCCCAGCCACATAGTCCCCTGGAACCAGACTAAGGGCCCCCAGACCTTAAGGAGGTGACATAAAGAGGAAAAGTTCAAGAAAGTGGGAATGGTCTGTGTGACTCTTGGGACTAGGCTCTCTTTTCTCATGAGTTAAGCTAGTGTTTCCCAAACTTCAGCCACATGCCAGCCTCACAATTTTTTGCCATATTCTGTACTATTATTTACTAAGTACACTTAAAAAAAATAAGCTCATTTTATTTATTCAGTTAGATCTATTTTTAAAAATAAACTTTATCACTTCTATAAATGGAAAGCCAACATCGTTTGCCAAAAATAGAAAGTATCCTTAAAAATAAACACAGTGAGTGCAAAGCAGAGAGGTGGAGGGGGGAGAATTTTAAACTACAGGACGTGAACCATATCCTAAAGTAACTTATATCCTGGTTGTGAAAGGCTAGAATTTAATATATAAAAAGATAATCCTACAAAGCAATATATGACAAGTGCAAAATAAATGGTACAAATGAGAAATGTTATCTTTATATATATGAGATTGGTTGCAAAACATATTGAAAAAAATGAATGAAAGGAGGAAATATGGAGTTTTAAATCCTGAAGAAAATAATAAACACAGTGAAAAACAAAACAACCTTACTAATTAACTTCCAAACCAGATCCTGTTGCTTGCAAATATGTCAATCTTGAGGCTGCCCTCATTTTGTTAAAAGATAGTTTTAAAGGCAGATTAGCACCAAACTGAGACTGTCTCCACAAGGCTAGCAGAAGGCCTTCAACAGAGTAGAAAAGGAACAACATGTTCATTTTGGAACTCAGTGGTGAGTGCTGCATATGGACTGCCTAAAATTATCTCTTGTTCTCCCAGTCGATTATGTCCTAAGGAATAGTTTAGGTGATGTCGCCGTAACAGATGAACTCTGAAATTTCAGTGGATTGTTGACACAACAAAGGTTTATTTCTTGCTCATGCTTCATGTCTGGAGTCGGGTGGGAGTGGAGGGCAGGCTGTGCTCCATCTATTCACTCTGTTATCCAGGCTGAGGGAGGTGCCAAGACCTGGAGCCTCACATTGCCACAAGAGAAGAAAGCTTATCAAGAACTCACACCTGTTCTTCTATACTTTGGCTTAGAAGGCGTTACCTAACTTCTCTCCTCAGACCATTAGTCCAGACTAGTCATATGATCTCATCTAAGTGCAGAGGGGCTGAGAAATGTAATGGAGCACATGGAATATTTGGTGACGTTGCTGTTTTTGTTACATCTGTCTCTGCACCATAGGGCTGGTCTAATTGCATCTAGATGAGGAATGGATACGGCTGTGTTTCATTTGAAGATGCTAGTGATTGTGGCCGAGCTAGTTTGTAATAGTATTAGTACTAAGCAAGTGAAGGTGGTCAGCTGTGTCAGACCATTCCTTAGTAATGGTGTCTCCTTTCTTAAAGCTTCATTAAAGAACGATCAAAAGTCAACGCAGTTCCTCTAAAGAATAAGAAGGCCTCCAGTTTTCATGAGTTTGCCCGGAACACCAGTGATGCTTGGGACATTGGTGATGATGAAGAAGAGGACTTTTCCTCCCCTTCTTTCCAAACTCTGAACTCAAAAGTTGCTTTGGCAACTGCAGCCCAAGTCCTGGAAAACCACAGCAAGCTGAGGGTGAAACCAGAACGGTCCCAGTCAGCAACATCCGACGTCCCTGCCAGCTACAAGGTCATAAAGTCCAGCAGTGACGCCCAGTTGTCCAGAAATTCCAGTGAGTTCCTCCTGTTCTCCTCCATAGCCTCAGTCTTTTCAGCAGAGTGCATTTCAAATAAGAACACTTCCTTTGGATGATAAATAAGCAAGCCCAAGCCTGTGCTAGGACATCAGTGAGCCTAGGCTGTGCTTGCTCCTCCCACCTTGTGGCTGCCTGGCCCTGGGCCTGGGGCTTCACTTGCTGACACGCATTATCCCCTGCCATTCTCTTCTTCCCTTCTCTGTGGTGGGGTCCAAAACTTCTGTGGTTCGGTTGCTTCACATAGCTTACGTCTGGTCAGGTTAAAGGATATGAACCCAGTGTATTAAAAGTTGGTACGGCTGAATTTCACAAACACTTGGTACTGTTGGTTGGCCTCCTCCACCCTGGGGAACAGCCTCTAGTGTAAGGCCATCTTTTTCCTGTTTCTGAGGGACGAGCAACATGTGCCTGAGGGCCTGTGGCACAGCTCCCTGCCCATCAGGTTCAGTCGGAGGGAGGAGACACCCCTTCTGTTTCTTTTCAGGAAACTGGCTTCAGTAACTCGTTGAAGTGATGGTGGTTTTAACAGATGTTTGAAGACTCTCCATGTACTCTTTAACTATCCATTGCTGTATTTTATGTTGCCCTAAAGGGTTTTATGGGAGCCAGTTATTCTGCGCTGGAGAGGGAAGTGCCATCATTCTAGGGAAAGTTAAAGCAGCTGACTGGTCGAGGGTAAAAAGGAAGCGGGAGAATGTCAGAGCCCTGGAGTGTATCCTGGCTCATGTTCTAAGAGAGCTTCTTTTACAGTTTCAGGCTAAGCATGTGGTCATGAAAGTAGGCTACAAGGCCTTTAAAATCATTTCACAGTCACTTTCCACTGCTGATTCAGACCTCAGCTTGAACTCTCAGTGCTATGCCCTGAGAGGCATTTAGTGTTGATTGACCGAGGGCCCCTGGCTACAGACTATGGAAAGTGTCCACCCACTGTGGTTGAGGATCTCAGTGTGAGGGTCCCAGTGTGAGGAAGATCCCCACCATGATCCCTAATCAGCTGCTCTTGTGCAGCCAGGACCACCCAGAACATTCCCTCTTTGAGGTTCCCTCCTGCGAGCATCTGTCTGTTAACCACTGATACCAGAGGTACATAGTGGTCTCAGCTCTGCAGGTTGCAGTCTGCGTTTTCTAGGCCCCATGTTACACTAGGCATTCCGCTGAGCACCGTGTGGCAGTCATTCCCATAAACCTTTGGTTGATTAGCATTCGCCACTTAATCCTTGCTGCGATTACTGTTTTTAAGGCCAGGGTAGGTAAACAATATGAAACAGCACAAAAGGACAGTCAGAATTAAAACCGAGTTTGCAGTAGTAAAGGGTTTTGGGGTTAGACCTAAGGTGGTGTCTCAGCTCTTCTTACTGATTACTTAACCTCTCAGAGCTGCAGTTTCCTCATCTGTAAAATAGTAATAAATTCCTACTGTATGTTGTAAAGATCAAATGAGAGATCATATGTAAATTTGAACCAGCACAATGCCTATATGTAGTAAGTGCTCAATAAATATAAGTGCTATACTGCTCATTTCTGCTACTTAACCATCTAGTTTAGAAATGTTTAGAACCAGACATAGAGGTCAGCTTGAGTCTTTGTTCCTGTTACTTCAATCATATCCTGGCAGAATTAAAGCTTGTTCATTTTGGCAGGAAGTGTAGAGCACAGAGGATCTGCAAAAAGTCCCAAAGCAGGGTTGCCTTCGTCCAGAGCTTCATGCCTGGTTCACAGGGCACATTGGTGGCTGAAGGCCAGGTTAGAATTGTGCCAAGGATATTGATTCCCTTAGGCCTTGGGGCAGCTGGGTGGGCCTGGGGCATCAAGAAAGCACTACCTTCTTCTATTGCAGTGTGTTTTACTATGCCATTGTTTCTTAAAGCCCTGGGATGTGGAAATGGAAGGCAAACACTGCCTTAGACTATGTTGCCCCCAAACTCACTATTAGGCACCAAGAAAAGTTCAGGTCGGGTTAGAAAGAAAACATTATATTTCCCTCTCGAGTTGCCAAAAGAATTCTCAAAAGTTACTACAGCATCTGGAGTCTCTGTGAGCACATAAGGTGCCTTGGTATGTATGATAAAAGCACAGCCCTTCCTCTGGGCAGATGAGTGGAGCACAGCTGGGGTTCCATCCCCTGGCTGCCCTAAGCGAGGCACCTTCAGGCGGTGCCCGAGCTGCACAGCCAGGTCTCTGGCAGACAGACCAGCACTGAGCAGTCAGGCTGAGAGTCCGGCTGCATCATCTCTCTACACACAGCCTGCTGTCCTTCTCTTCCAAATTATCTCAGGTGATACATGCCTGAGGAACCCACTCCACAAACAGCAGTCACTCCCTCTCCGACCCATCATCCCCCTGGTTGCCCGGATCTCAGACCAGAATGCCTCTGGGGCACCCCCGATGACTGTCCGGGAGAAAACCCGCCTAGAAAAATTCCGTCAGCTTCTCTCCAGCCACAACACTGACTTAGGTAAGTTCCCATGAGCCCCAGGCAAGGTAAGACCACTTGGTGACTGGGATTCTCAGAGACCTGGAAGCTATTGCTCTTTATTCTTCCTTCTTTTACTTTTCCAGCATCTCCTGATCTGGTGCCCATTGCAGTGACATGCAGGAATTAAGTCAGAAGTATGTTACCAGAAATTAGGGACCAAATTCGGTGGGACTGAATTCTGTGGCCTGTAGACCATAGTGCTACTACTATTCTGGCTTTGTTCTCTCCTACCTCAAGGCGATTCTTACTGAAAGCCACACCACTGAGCTTTCCTTCCCTCTGACTCTAATCTCTGAGCTGACTGGGTCACGGCTGCAAAGCCATGTCTTTGGTACTTTGCTGCTCAGGGCTGTTGTTTGGGGCTTTTTCCCCTGCTTGTCGGTAGCTGGTGGTGGTGGCGGCCTTACTTGAATGGTGGGAAGCATCAGGCAGTGCTGGCTGCTTGTTTTAGGGTATTTCTGGGAAGAGCTAATCCCCCAAAGCTGTTATCTGTTTGCAGATGAACTGAGGAAGTGCAGCTGGCCCGGGGTTCCCAGGGAGGTTCGACCTGTAACCTGGAGACTTCTGTCGGTGAGTTCTCCCCACTCTGTAGAAAAGCGTGAGCCTCACACTGCACTTCTTCCCTGAGGAGGTTAATCTGGGCACGTCAGTCATACTCCATAGACTTCTCCAGTCCTACTGGGTATGACAGCTCTGTGGGACAGTAGTCTTACTTCTGTGCATAAATAAACACATTCTTGAGAGTTATCTGCACACATAGAAGAGCACAAACATGTTCCTGTAGTCACAGCTTCACTTTTTCAACAGCAAGGAGAAAGAATGTAGTATGATTCCAGCTTTTGTGTGGGAAAGCTCCCATATTCCCTGTGCCTCACTCCTTTTTCAGTAGGAATAACTAAAGTGGTTGAAACCCACTTTGCAACTGTGAGGAGTTGATAAACGGGCCTCCCTTAGAAGCCGGCTCCAGTCCTTTCATCAAGTGCGGGAGCACCGTGCCAGCCACTACAATAGGAGTACTTGGGTTTCCTGAGCCTGTAAAATGCATTCATTCTTCTAGTAAGGAACTGTTGAAGGTCTGCTGTTTGCCAGACATAGTGCCAGGTGCTGAACACATAAGGTGCCTTGGTATGTATGATAAAAGCACAGCTCTCCCTCTGGGCAGATGAGTGGAGCACAGCTGGGGTTCCACCCCCTGGCTGCCCTCAGCAGGGAAAAGGAGATACAAGAATTGAGAGAGATGTAGACCAGGGATAAGAATGGAAATTGGCCTGGAGCTTTGGCTAAGAGAGGGCTGCTGGCAGTAGTTCTGTGTCTGGGGTTGTAGCTGCTATGACACAGATTCCATTCAGCTTTCTAAGCTAGTAATTCTGAATATTACAGTAGAAAAGAATGTGTAGCTGGTGCAAACTTACATGGCACACGGCTGAGATGTACTGTGGAGGCGACTGTATCCCTGTGATTTTCAGAAGGGTTGCCTTGCACACATGCAGCTCTTGGGGGCCCTGACTTGGATCCAGTTCCCTCCCACCGACCTACATTCACTCTTGTACTGTGCCAGCTCTGGAGCACTCACCAGCAGCGTGAGCTCCAAGCGCATCCCAGGCCACGGGAGTACCAACCTGGGAATGCTGGCCTTGCTTCATCTGCCCACACGTGGATCTTACTGACTGCGGAGAGGGCACACATGGGGTGACCAGAACCCAAAAGCGATTACCCTTGTCCTATTGGCAGTTTTCCTTCTGTCCATTTGAAAGTTTCCAAACCTCCCCTCAAGCTAAAATAAAAATTAAGGATTCATCCAGCCAGCGTCTGTCTCCATCTGACTAGTCATCCTGTCTGTAGGGCTATCTCCCAGCAAACACTGAGAGGAGGAAGTTAACCCTGCAGAGGAAGCGGGAGGAATATTTTGGCTTCATTGAGCAGTATTATGACTCTCGAAATGAAGAACATCACCAGGATACGTACAGACAGGTACGGTCACCACCTGCTGCCTTTTTGCTTACTAGTCATTGTTTTCATGTGTGTCTCCTGGTAGTGCCATTGTGGCATAGGTTTTCCAAGTGTTTAGGCTGTGGTGTGCTGGTTAAGAATTAAATTTACTCCCAACACTGTTTTCCCTCCTAATTAGGAGTTCTGATTCCAGCCATTTTAAATACAGACATTTTGGGGGGCACTGATCAGTGGCAGTGTTCTCAAACTTTAATATGCATACAGATCATCTAAGTTCTTGATAAAATCCCACCTAGGGATTATGAAAAAATACAGGTTCTGATTCAGTGGGTCTGGAGTGAGACCTTTACTTCTAATGAGATGTCAAGTGATGCCAGTGTTGCTGGTCCCCAGACAACATTGTGAGTAGTAAAGGTTATGGGACAGAAGGTGAAAGACAAATTCACTCCGGGGTGGTCCAGTCCCTGGGACATCGGTGTGTTCTGGCAGCTGCAGTGCCTGTTCAGCACCCGTGTCTGTCTGTCTGCAGGACCTGAAGTCTTCAGCACCCTGGTAGGGAGGGTTGCATCATCACTCACAAGGGTCCCCCGTGCCTGCAGAATGGCGGAGGGGGAGAAGAGGAGTCTGGTAGTTGCAGAAGCGGGTAAAAGACTGGGTCTGGGCAGCTGTCTACAACAAGCCTGAAGCAGACTGTGCTGCCGCTAACACAATCCTTGGGATAGTCAGACTGGGCACAGGAAAATCCTGAGGCTGAAACCAATCGGTGACCTCTTTGATAACAGAAGGAAGAGTTTTCAGTGCCAGTTACTGAAGGCCAGCCCCCTCTGGTTCTCTGACCTGGCAGTGTGTACAGCTGTTGGGGCTCTTTTAGTCTTGGGAACTATTGATGAGTAAGATTCTGAAAGAGGGGTACATGTTTTAATCATGCCTGTTAAGTAAGTACAAGCCCAGAGTGAAACAGACTCCAGAGCAATAGGAAGAAGCAGTGGATGCTTTTCAGCTTTGAAGACTGTTTCTGTTTGATGCAAATGGTTTTTTGGGGTAATTTCCTCACTGTTGAGAAAGCTATGGCTACCATGGAAACATATTCCAGATGGACAGGTAGGTTTAACCAGACTTCATTTGTATGTCAGTCTGTTCTTCCTAGAAATGAATTGTGCTCTCTTACTCCCTTGATGCTCAGTTCTTAAGAAAATAACTTCTCAAAGAACAACCTGGCATTTGTGTTTTTGGACATGGCTTTTCTTTTTCAGATTCACATTGACATTCCAAGGACGAATCCTCTCATTCCATTGTTCCAGCAACCACTCGTACAGGAGGTGAGGGAAGTACTTAATGTTCTCGGTCCTTTCCCCCCATACCTCTGCAGCACCATCACATGGATGAGCACAGTAGCCCTCGCTCCAACCAGGGGCAGGTTTACAGCTAGTTGGGATAGCGCATTATGTTCAGACGGGGCTCTGGTCCTCTCAGACCACTTTCTTATGCATTTTCACTTGATCTTCACAAAAGCCTCTGGGCCAAGTCGCTCTTTGAGAGACTGAGAGGCTTGCCCAGAATCTGAGGCCACGTGGTGACAGAGTGAAGACTAGAACCCACATCTTAGAATTCATAGTCCTGTGTCTGCCCTACTTTATCAAGCTGAGATAGTGATTTTTTAATTGTGGTAAATATATACAACATGAAATTTACTATTTTTAAGTGTACAGTTCACTGGCATTAAGTGCATTCACATTAAGTACATTGTTGCATAAGTATCACCACCATCCATCGTTAGAACATTTTTTTCATCTTCCCAAACCGAAATTCTGTACCCATTAAATAATAGCTCTTCATTCCCCTCAACCACCATTCCACTTTCTGCCTATGAATTTGGCTACTCCAGGTACCTCACATAAGTGGGATCATACAATATTTGTCCTTTTGTTGCTGGCTTATTTCACTCAGCATAATGTCTTCAGGGTTCATCCATGTTGTAACATGTGTCAGTGGTTTCTTCCTTTTGATGCCTGAACAATATTCCATTATATGTATATAACGTGTGTTATTGATCCATTCATCTGTCGGTGGACAGTTGGGTTGCTTCCATCTTTTAGGTATTATGAATGATACTACAATGAACATGGGTATGCAAATATTTATCTGAGTCCTTGTTTTAAATCCTTTTGGTTATATACTCAGAAGTAGAATTAATAGTAATATCTTGAGACCTAACAAGTTAGTGAAGCATATAGGAGGTCTCAGTTGGACTATTATCTTTTTTCTTTTAATTCTCTTTTTATACAGGCAGTAATGATAACCTCCTTGAGCTGAGGGATTTCCTTTGCAGCTTCCCAGTGGCTAGGACACTGGGTGTAAGTGCTCTTTGAATTGTGCTTTCTGTTATCACCATAACAGAGAGGGATGGTGATAGAAATGCTCAAAATAATTTCTATTTAACTTTAGATTATATTCATAATTCTGTTTAAATATAGATTTCTTTACTGGTGGGATCTCTTATGATTTACCAATAGCATAAGGGAGATTTTGAAAGTGACACCACTATTTTATCTATAAGATTCAGCTCAGAGGAAGCTAAAACCCTTTCTGGATCCCTTTGTGTCTCCCACTGTTTACCACAGCTCAGCCTTCCTTATTCCTCTTGGAATAACTTGGAGGTGTCCATATACTTACGTTCTTTAACCTATGCATGCTTACTTTAAACTTGGAGACAGGGAGAGTATTTTGTTTCAGAGGCTACTCTTAGTAGTGGACCCTAAATACAAAGATTCAAACTATATTCTTTCCAATTTTTCTTGAATCATCTTTCCTTCTAGAAGGCTATAATCATCTTTACAAAAAATTTTAAATACATTTTATTTGATCCATTACATGCAAAATATTATCAGCTCAACATGTAATTTGTATAAAAAATTGAGATATCTTACCTTTTTTCAGTTAGAGATTTTTTAAAAACCTTTTATTAAAGTATAGTTGATATATAATATATTAGTTTCAGGTGTACAACATAGTGATTTGACATTTGTATACATTATGAAATGTTCATCACAATAAATGTAGTTACCATCTGTCACCATACAAAGTTATTACAATATTATTGTCTGTATTCCCTATGCTGTACTTTTCATCCTCATGACATTTATTTTTATAACTGGAATTTTGTATCTTTTGATCCCCTTCACCTAATTTGCACCCCTCCTCTCCACCCTGGCAGTTACCAATTCTCCATATTATGAGTATGTTTCTAGGTTTTTTGTTTGTTTGTTCATTTGTTTCCAGTTTCCACATATAAGCGAAATCATATGGTATTTGTCTTTCTCTGACTTATTTCACTTAGCATAATACCCTCTAGGTCTATCCATGTTGTCACAAATGTCAAGATTTCATTCCTTTTAATGACTAATTTTCCATTGTATATATGTACCAATCTTTGCCCATTCTTCTATTGATGGATACTTAAGTTGCTTCCATATCCTGACTGCTGCAATAAACATAAAGGTGCATATGTCTTTTCAAATTAGTGTGTTCATTTTCCTCAGAAGTGAAATTGCTGGGTCACATAGTATTTCTATTTTTTTATTTTTTTGAGGAACCTCCATACTATATTCCACAGTGATTGCACTTGTTTACATTCCTAGCAACAGTGAACAAGGATTCCCATTTTTCCACATCCTCTACAACACTTATTTTTATTATTATTTTTTTTTAAATTAAAGTATCATTGATATAAAATTTTATGAAGTTTTCACATGAACAACACTGTGGTACACACTTATTTTATGTCTCCTTGGTACTAGCCATTCTGACTGGTGTGAGATGGTATCTCATTGCTGTTTTGATTTGCATTTCCCTGATGATTAGTAATATTGAGCGTTTTTTCATGTATCTGTTGGCCATCTGTATGTTTTCTTTGGAAAAGTATCTATTCAGGTCCACTGCCTAATCTTTAATTGGATTATTTGCTTTTTTTGTCATTGAGTTATATGAGTTATTTATATATTTTGGATATTGACCCCTTAACAGATACACCATTTGCAAATCTTCTCCCATTCAGAAGGTTAACTTTTCATTTTGTTGATGGTTTCCTTTGCTGTGCAGAAGATTTTTAGTCTCTTGGGCCCCACTTGTTTATTTTTGCTTTTGTTTCCTTTGCCTGGGGAGATGTAACCAGAAAAAAGTTGCTAAGGCCAGTGTCCAAGAGTTTACTGCCTATGTTTTCTTTTAGGAGTTTTATGGTTTCAGGTCTTAAATTTAGGTCTTTAATCCATTTCGAGTTTATTTTTGTGTTTGGTATAAGAAAGTCGTCCAGTTTCATTATTTTGCATGTAGCTGTCCAGTTTTTCCAGCACCATTTATTGAAAAGACTGTCTTTTCCCCCATTGTATATTCTTGCCTCCTTTGTTACAGATTAATTGACCATATAAGTGTGAGTATAATCATCTTGAACAGAATAAAATGCTAACCAAGAGGCAGTGAACAAAATATGCCACTGAATACTGAAAAACTTTATTTGCAAACCTGAAACAGAATTGAGTATTGACTACAGTAAGTCAGAATTACGCACACAAGAAGAAGAGGTATAGGAAAAACCTGCAGGGATTAACCTATCCACTCCTCTGTACAAAACAAGGTTATTGAAGACTTTTTCTGTACTGACTACTCCATGGTCTCCCCTGGCAACCAGGCTTGGTGCTCTTCAATTTCCATCTCTTTTCAGTGTGCCTGCCTCTGCCTTGTCCCATCATTACTAGAGGGGATTATCCCAGGTCTCCTGACTCTGAACGGCTAGCTGCCATGCACTAAGCCATTATTAAAACCAGTCACCAAGGATCTGTGTGTTCACAAGGGGCCAACAGCATGGAGTCGAAGCTCTGGCAAGTCCTTCAGCAGGACTGACCTGGAAGAGCTTTTAATAGAGATGTCCAGACAGGCAGAGGCCGTAGGAGGTGTGAGGAGGCTGAGAGGCAGGGATTCTCTGAGATCTTCCTGAACATGGTGGATCTAGCTTGAGCTATAGTTTCAAGGGAAGGAGGGGGTCATTTAGCAACAGAGAGGAAGGAATGTACAAGGGCACCCTTTAGTGTTGGGCCTCACACAGATGGGGACGCCATATCCTTCCCTCAGCCCCAGAAAGCAACTGGACAAGTCTAGTGGAATCAGAGATAGCTGCTCGATTCCAGGCAAAGCTTTGTTATCACTGCCTGTAAGGGCGGGAGTGCTGACAGTGGGGCTATTTCTCAGCTCTCTGCCAGCTGATAGGCAGACTCAACAGAGGGGCTGGTAAACATCCTTTATTGTGTCTCTAGAGTTTTTACTTCTATACTAGCTAACCCACTCCAAACCATGCAAGCATTTCCTTGTTACTGTTCTCCCTTGCACCTGACCTCCTAGAGGGCCTCTTCAAACCTCCCCCAGAGCCAATTGTTTGGGGCTCTGCAGAGCCCATGTGCTGTGGAGGCCCTCTCATCTCCCATCCCACTGTGTGTAATCACCGTCACCTCTGCCGTCCCTCTGGTATGGTTCACAGAGACATGAGGCAGCCCAGTCAAAGGCAGTGTAAACAGTGTGTCAGCCCCAGAGGTTGTGGTCACCAGGGTGAAGCCAGGGAATGAGTATTATCAGAGAAGATGGAAAAATCTCAGGGGACCTCAGGAAAGCAGAAAGGAGCTGATGGGACAGGGCCAGACTCGGAAAAGGGGCCAAAGATATTTTCTTTGTCCCCAGTCTAGGCCTCTGGCCTCTTGTGGCTAATATACTTAACCCCAGCGGCTTTCCCATGGTTAATTTATCTATTCTCAAACTCCCAGCAGTAGAAGTCCATAATTTGGCTTATTTGACTTCCTGTTCCCTGCACATGTTTGGGTCACATCTTGACATATGAAGTGACTTCCTGCATTTATAGTCTGTCACTGGTTCCTAATCAAGCTAGGTAGGTTAGAACTAAATCTAGATCTAGTTCTCTTTCTGTCTGAGCAGGAAGAAAGGGGAGAGTGGTAGGGAAGGCATTTCTAAGTCCTGAATGACCAAAAAGGATTTAGAAAAAGTGTCAGAACTTAAGATATTCTGCTGTCTTGTTCTTGGAAATAGAGAGGCAGTATCTGCAAGTGAGAATATGGTGGCCTGAATTAATGGCATCTATAGCAAACCCCTTCCTAAGCCATTTGTGTTGTTCTCCTTTCCTTTTCCTGATTTTATATCATAGTGCCTGGGTACTGAAAAGATAAATAGAGGGCGAGAAATATCTACCCCTGCTTAAAAACAACTAGCATCTTAGAAACCTTTTGCATTTATATGCTTCTTTTGTCCCACAGTATCCAAAAAGTCTTCTAGAAACTCTGCAGCTACTCTGAGGTTAACTGTGAGGTAGGTAAGTAGAGAGAGTATCTCCATGCTCTAATAGTCATGTCTTCTTTCCTTCTCATTTTCCTAGGTCTTCGAAAGAATCCTATTTATTTGGGCCATCCGACACCCTGCCAGTGGGTATGTCCAGGGAATTAATGACCTGGTCACTCCGTTCTTTGTCGTCTTCCTCTCAGAATATGTGGGTAAGAAGCCTGAGTACCAAGTTGAACAAGCTATTGCTCTTTCTTATCTGCAGTCTGCTCTTTCCAAGAGTGCAGCCAGTAGGCATGTCTTGCTAAAAAAGAGATATGGCTTTAGAATGTACAGCAAAACCTATTTTAACAGCAGTAGCAGCCTGGAATTTATTTCTTGAGATGGCCACAGATCTCACCTAAAAAGACCTGCTTGGGCACAAGAGTGACCAAATTGATATATTTATGTTGTTCTGCCATAAACATTGTTTGATGGTTTATTTGAGGTCATTTTAGGATTATTTTGAACTTGTCTCAAACACAGGCCTTCATCCGTGAAAGCTGGAATTTTAGATTGTGCATCAGCTCCACCCTTCAGCTCATATGCTGTATCTTAGGAGTGGGATGCAGACGTGTAGAGGAGGAAGGGTTGTGGCACCAGAAGCCAGCTCACGTTGAAGGTGATGGAAGAGGCCAACGAGAGCTCCAGGACCTTGACCTCTCCCCTTCTCCTTCACTTCTTCCCCCACTGGGTTCCTGTCCCTTTGGAGGGAGTGATTAGATGTCACATGGCGGTTAGGTTTTCTTACAGCCCAGCTTCCTCCTCCAGCCAGGCCTAAGTTAGGCAGAATCTTAAAAGGAGTTGAGGCTTCTCCCCTTCTCTTTTTGGTTTCCTTAATCACTTGTGCCCAGAGATTCACAGGAAAACCCATCTGTTGTGGCCTGATGATTTATTTATTCTCTAAGTTAAAGAGAAGCTCATATGCGAATCAGAACATTGAAAGGGGTCTGAGAACATTACCCATCTGATTCCCTCATTTCAGATGGGTTGTGAGATTCCCTGACTCCTTATTGGTGGCAGAGCTAGGACTAAAACCCTTTTCTTTGAACTCTGGAGGTGGTGAATTATTGTGGTTTTTGGCAGAAGCCATTGCAGGAGGTGAGGAGGGTAATGAGAAGTGGACCAGAGTGGAGGCTCTTGGAGGGGAGCATGTAAGAAATGTCTCACTTGGTTCATCCCATTCAGGCTTTCCGATGGGGCTCAGTGGGTGGTGGTCTGGTCTTTCACTGTCAATCTCAAAAAGGCCAGCAATGGAATGGTGCCAACTTCTCTTTCCCGTAGGTGGCAGCAAGCAGGGCAGAACTGGGAGTAAGGGTGAAGGCTGTTCTTACCCACTCTATTGGGTGATCCTAAGCAACAGCAAGACTAGTCAACATTCAGCATGTAAAGAAAGCTTTTGCTAGAGGATTTTTTCCTCTCACCTCAGCAGGTCACCTTTTGGAAGCAGCTTGATTTTTGTGTGTTTAACTTTATTAAGAACAGTGTGGCTATCTATAGGGATTTTGGGGGTTGCTTGTTGCAAAAGTACTTTTTAAAAATAGTGTTATAGGATGAGCCTAGGACGTATTAATCCATTCATTAATCTACATTATAAGTATAAATGCTGGTATGAAATCTTGGTAATGGTATTATGCCCTTGTTAAAAATAATCCTCAGCAGCTGCAGTTAATGGGATATTTATCTTGTTAGCTGCCATTTGTATTTTGTACCAAATTTTCCTTTACTTTCTATAGGCACTCATCCCATCACTACCTCAGCCACGTCAGTCCCACCGAACCCTGTGCCTTCTTTGATAGATATGACTGTATTCTGGTCTTGGTACTTGGCTTGTCAACCTGCTGACCAGTGAAACCATTGCTGACTCAGTGTTTATGCGGTGAAGCATGTGCTTCTCCGCCCTTCCTTGGGGCCAGGCTTGGCAAGATTGAACTCAGTTTTACCTTCATATGGGTCTTGGCGCCTCCTCCGAGACCTAGAAAGGTGGAGCCCATTCATTTTTTTATAGAAATTTTAATACCATACGTCCCCATATACCTGTCATGCAACGTTAACAACCAGTCTTATTTCATCTATACCCCTGTCCATTCTCTACCCTTTCATTTTTGTGAATTATTTGGAAGCAAGTCTCCATATCAAACATCATATTTCATACATAAATACTTCTATATGTATCTCTATATATAGATACGATTAAAGGAAGATAATGATTAAAGGAACCCACAGCCATAATGTATCTAAAAAGCTATAGTAGCTCCTTAACATAACATAATTTATAATAATTTTCCTGATTTTCATAAATATGTGTAACAGTTTGTTGAGTCAAGGTCCAGATCAGGTCCACACATTCTCACTGGGTGATAATGTCTCTTTTAAGTCTCTCATCCATCAGTTTCCATCCCTCTTTCCCTTAGGAGGTTATAGTATTAGCCCTTGTTTTTCTGACTTTCAAACTAGGGATTTGCCATCCTAGCCAGTAACATCACCCTGATTCTTAAAGCACTGTGCCATTAGCACAGAATTTCCACACACCTGATTTCGTATAGCAGGCCCCAATATCTCTTTAAGGTAGATGTATCGATTTATTTTACAGGTAAGAAATCCAAGGCTCAGAGATTTAATGAGTTTTCCAGACTCAAACCCAGGTCTTTTGACCTTAATACCTGTGCTCTTTATATGACTTGGTGTTATTTCAACTTAGATCCCTGTCCTTGGTCTTCTAATGACTCCCTTGATTCCAGTCTCTGCTCCAGAGCAGGCAGTGCATTTCTCATTGCTCCTTGCTTTCAAAAGAAGAATCATAGTTGAATACATGCTCATTTAAAAAATCAAAATAACATGGAAGTGTTAGTGCTCTTCCCATGTGCAGGCCCCTCAACCCCCAGGGATAACTACTGCCAACCTTCTGGGACATGTTCTTCCAGACCTTTTCCTCTGTGTGAATAGACCTGCATATATTATTTTTCTTTATTATGTTCAGAAACATGAGATCAAACTATCCATACTTTTCTATATCTTTTTTTTATTAAAAAATATCATGTCCAGCTTTCTAAGTCTGGACCTACAGATCTACCTCATTATTTTCAGTGACGACAATTTATTTCCACAATTAAGACTTTACTACAATTTACTTAACAGTTCCTCTGTAGAAGGACATTTAAGTTGTCTATAATTTTTAGCTGTTATAAATAACATTTCAGTGAATATCCTTGTAAGTATTTTCTTGTGTGTTTGTGTTAAAATACATACTTCCCTGAAAGAGAGTCCTAGAAGTAAAATTACTAGTCCTAGGAGCAGGCCAAATAGGTACTACTAAACTACACTCCAAAAAGGTATATACCAATTTATACTTCAGCCACTTCGATCTAACAGAAGGAGAATCAGAGCTTGTCTCCAGCTTTAATGTAGAATACGCAGCAGGTCCATTCGCACTTTTCATATAAATGGAATCAGCCACTAATGTGTGGGTGAACTTTTTCTTCACATCTTGAGCAAAACCAAATACATTAGTCTAATTGTGTTTCACCAATCTGGCAAATAAAGCATGGTTTCTGTTTTTTTTTAGGAGAGCAAGGTACAGGCTTTTATTTAGAAATAAAGTGAGAGGAAAGAGCTCCTGGCTCATACCAGGAGGGGACAAGAGAGCCCCAAGCATGGTTTCTGTTTGAATTTCTATTTCTAATTGCTTTCCAGTGGGGTTATCTTTTCTTTTGTGTACATATTAGCATTTGTTTCTTTTGTGATCTGCTTATTCAAATTGTTTACCCTTTTTTTCTATTGGATTCTTGGTCTTGTTAGGAGCTTTTTGTGGACTAGACATATTCTTCCTTTACCTGGTATGTGTTAAAAATATTAGGTCTTCCCACATATGTTAAACCATTTTTGACCCCCAAAATGGGAATTTTGTATGGTCCAATCTAATATTTTTTTCTCTTGGGCCATCATTTGTCTTTTAATTTTAAAGCATATCCTTATATAGAACCTCCTTAATTTTTATGTTGTCAAATCTGCCCATTTGATGGGTATTTTTATTGAGCTCCTACTCTGTGCCAGGGAACAGAGGGACTAAGGTGACAGATGTGGAGCTTCCCATCTGGTGGAGGGGTTTGCAAACAAGTAAACCAGGTTTTGCAAACCATGATAAGGACACAAACGAAACAGCTCCTCCTCTGTAGTTTTGGGTTTTGTATCTTGCTAAGGAGGTGTTTCCTTCCCCACCCCAATATTATAAAAATACTCTCCCATGTTTTCTTCTAATATTCTTGTAGTTTTGTCTTTTCACTTATTTTTTAAAATTTCATTACTAATTTATTTTCCTGTGTGGTGGTGGTTGAGATTTAAAGTTACTATTCCAACTGGGTAGTTAATTGTTTCACCACCATTTATAAATAGTATATCCCTTTCTTCAGTGATGTGAAATCACTGATGCTTCATGATAAAATATAAATTCCTTTGTTTATATGGTCTACTTCTTTATTCCATTCCGTTTATTTCCATTTTTTTTGCAAGTACCACACAACTTGAATTTTTGAGCTTTATAGTGTGTTTTATTATTATTCCAAGGCTAGTGTCTTTCATCATCCTTTTGAAAAAATTGTGTTGTTTTTTTCTTCCAGATGAACTTTAGAATCAACTTGCCAAATCCAGAAAGTAGGAATCTGTTATACTGGAGTTGTAGTAAATTTATAAATTAAATTTTGTGGGGTTTTATTTTTGTGTGTGTGAAGCTGCTTTATTGAGATATAATTCATATACCATATAATTCACCCATTTAAAATGTAAAATTCAGTAGTTTTTAGTATATTTAGAGTTGTATAATCATCACCACAGTCAATTTCAGAACAATTTTTATCACCCCAAAAAGAAACCTGGTATCCCTCAGCGGTCATCCCCTAGATCCCCATCCCTCTACCCTTGGGTAACCAATAATCTACTTTCTGTTTCTATCAGTTTTCTTTTTCTGAACATTTCATATAAATGGAATCAGACAATATGTGAACTGTGGCTGGCTTCTTTCACTTAGCATGTTTTTGAGATACATCCATGTGGAAGCATGTCAGCACTGCATTCCTTTTTACGGTCAAATACTCCACTGTATGGATATACCACATTTATTTATGTATTCATCAGTTGATGAATATACATAAATATTTCTTTAAATTTTAAAGAAATAAGACATACAGATTCTCCCCCTTCAAGGCCTTTCCTGAACACAGATACAACAGTTTGTGGGCTTCAAATCTGTTTGTATGGGTATAATGCTTCCTTTCTGTCCTTCTCTAATGGTGCCATATATTAATAAGGCAGCTGCTGGAAAAGGCTTTTTGCTATGACACTCACTCCTGCAGGAAGCATCAGGTATCCTTCACCCATGGAATAGGCCAGGCTATTGGCTTTGTCATCCTGGATGGGTCTCACCAGACAGCTGTGCCCCACTGCCCCACCTCACTGCCCTGCAGCACAGGGGATCTACCCCATGAGAGCTGTGGGATCCACCTGCTATCAGGGCATTGTTTGGTCTCTCTTATCTCTCCCCCTGTCTGTTCTCTACCATCTCTGTCACTTTTGTAAATTAGTGTCTGTGCTTGCTTTATGTTTTGTGTCATGTTTGTTGTAAAATAGTTGAGAACAGGGAGATCCAGTGACTCCCTCTGAGTTGATAAAGAAGTTATCTTACAGCTAGTGCAGCCTCCAGGCAGCTTCTTTATCTGCTGGTATTAAAGTGAGTTGTCTGTGAGGGGATTAAGGGGTATTATGATTAGCACACATAATTTTGGGGGGGTGGCACGGGGAAGGCAGTATATCACAGAGAAGACAAGTAGTGACTGTACCATCTTACTACGCTGATGGACAGTGACTGTAATGGGGTATGTGGTGGGGACTTGATAATGGAGGAATATAGTAACCACAATGTTGCTTCATGTGAAACCTTCATAAAATTGTGTATCAATGATACCTTAATAAAAAAAAAAAAAGTGAATTGTCTGTGGATACGCCAGCTGTGTCTGAGTCCAGGGGTGATCATGTGAAAGGGTCACCTCTGGGGAAATAATTTCTGGATTATGATCCCTGAGACTGTGGAAAATGTAGACTCTCATCTACAAGACCTTTTGGGCTTAGACAATATTATTGGTCTACTCTGAACATGTTAAGGTCCAATATAACTGAGAGTGTGGTCATCATCAAGATAGGTTGCTTAATAGCAACTGTTTAAGTGATAGCTGTGAAGAAATCAGGTAGATGAGCAGAGCTTATGACACATCTATTTTCATAAGAAGAGTGGTACCTGGTGATTTCTTCTTATATAAAATGAAACAGTATCAAATAACTTTTTATCTTCCTCTTCATGAAGCAGCACAATGAGATTTTCATTTCAGGTTTTATTTAGAAGTATGAGGGTAGGAGTCAAGCTTAAGAAGGTGGCATGAGTAGGGTGGCAGAAATCTCCCAAACCCATATATATTTTGAAAATACAGCGAATACAGCTATTCCTAAAAGAATGACTGGAAGATACAGTACATGAGCCAGGCTACATCTGCAAGAGCCCAACATCTCACGGGAAAGGGGAAGATACAAATCCGTGACCCGATGGGACCCGATCACTCCACCCACCCCAGCTCACTGGTGGGAGAAAAGAATCAGAGTGAGAAGGGAGTGGAAGCACAGGACTGCTAAATAACCAGCCCTAGTCATCTGTCCCAGGAGCACAGACACACACTGCATGGTACTCTGGATATTGGAGGAGCAGAAAAGCAAAATCCGAGACTAAGACTGCAAATAGGTTCCACAGTCGGCTGCCCTGGGACAAAAGAAAAATGGGCGCTTTAAAAGTCTGAAAGGGACAAGGGTTTAACAGGTGGACAAAATCGTGCTGGCACACTCAGCCCAGCAGGCTAGGAACTTTAAGGAACTCAGGCACCCTAAACCCCTGGGTGTCAGTGCAGCTCTGAAGCCCCTTATAGGGATAAGCAGCCTGCCGTTCCTTCCACCCCACCAGCACTGCAAGCAAACTAGCTGACCCACCATTGCTGCAGAACAACTGGGGAGCAGCCCCACCTACAGCAACCACAGAGCTTAGCACATAGGCTTTTCCCTGCACAAAGCTAACCGGCCCAGTACCAGAGGCTGCTCCCTGCACACGGCTGATCAGCACAGACAGCGGAGATGGGCACAGAGTCCAAGAAGCACGAAGAGGCTCCGTTCTCATGGCAGAACACATGCTGCTTGCCTGTGACCCCTGCCGGTGCTGTAGGCCATCCCAAGGGCTGCCCCACCCACAGCAGGTCAGGGGATTAATCCAGAGGCTGCTCCCTGCGTGTGCTTGACCAGCATAGACAGTGGAAATGGGTACAGAGTCTGGGAAGCATGAAGGGGCTCTGTTCTCATGGCAGAACACACGCCACTGGCCTGCGACCCCTGCCAGTGCCCTAGGCCATCCCGAGGGCCGCCCCACCCATGGCAGCTCAGGGGATTAAACCAGAGGCTGCTCCCTGTGCACAGTGGACCGGCACAGACAGCGGAGACAGAGGCACAAAGAGGCTTTGCTCTTGAAGCAGAACACGCGCTGCTTGCCTGTGACCCCCGCCATTGCCCTAGGCCATTTTGAAGGTTGCCCAGCCCACAGCAGCTTAGGAGATTAACCTGGAGGCTGCTCCCTGTGTACAGTTAACTGGTACAGAGAGTGGAGACAGGCAAGGTGACCAGCAAGCAGGAAGGGACTTTGTTCTCCCAGCTGACAAACACTCCACTTGCCGGTGACCACTCCCATCACCATGAAAAGGCAGAAGAACCTTGTTCAGTACAAAATCCCTCAAACACCAGAGAGAGGGCTTGGTGAGATTGAAATCACCAATCTTCCTGAAAAAGAATTCAAAATAAAAGCCATAAGCATGCTGATGGAGCTACAGAGAAATATTCAAGAGCTAAGGGATGAATTCAGGAGGGAGATAACAGGAATGAAACAAACAATGGAAGGATTTAAGAACAGACAGGATGAGGTGGAAGAGACAATGGAATAGAAATCAGAGAACAGGAATGCAGAGAAGCTGAGGCAGAGAGAGATAAAAGGGTCTCTAGGAATGCAACAATATTAAGAGAACTGTGTGGCCAATCCAAATGGAACAATATTAGCATTATAGGGGTACCAGAAGAAGAGAGAGCAAAAGGGATAGAAAGTGAAGAAATAATTGCTGATAACTTCCCCAAGCTGGGGAAGGAAATCGTCTCTCAGACCATGGAAATCCACAGATCTCCCAACACAAGGGACCCAAGGAGGACAACAGCAAGACATATAATAATTAAAATGGCAAAGATCAAGGACAAGGACAGAGTATTAAAAACAGCCAGAGAGAGAAAAAAGATCACCTACAAAGGAAAACCCATCAGGCTATCATGAGACTTCTTAGCAGAAACCTTACAGTCCAGAAGGGAATGGCATGATACACTCAATGCAATGAAACAGAAGGGCCTTGAACCAAGAATACTGTATTCAGCAAGATTATGATTTAAATATGAAAGAGGGATTAGACAATTCCCAGATAAGCAAAAGTTGAGGGAATTTACCTCCCACAAACCATCTCTACAGTGTATTTTTTTTTTTTGTAGATAATTATTTTTTATTGAAGGGTAGTTGACACACAGTATTACATTATATTAGTTTCAGGTGTACAACACAGTGATTCAACATTTATATACATGATAATTCTAGGTACCAGCTATCACCATACCAAGTTGTTACCATATTTTGACTATATTCCTTATGCTATACATTACATCCCGGTTACTTATTTATTTTACAATTGGAAGTGTGTACTTTTTTTTTTTTTTTTTTTTTGTGAGGACATCTCTCATATTTATTGATCAAATGGTTGTTAACAACAATAAAATTCTATATAGGGAATCAATGCTCAATGCACAATCATTAATCCACCCCAAGTCTAATTTTCGTCAGTCTCTAATCTTCTGAGGCATAACGAACAAGTTCTTACATGGAGAACAAATTCTTACATATTGAATAAGTTACATGGTGAACAGTACAAGGGCAGTCATCACAGAAACTTTTGGTTTTGCTCATGCATTATGAACTATAAACAGTCAGTTCAAATATGAATACTCATTTGATTTTTATACTTGATTTATATGTGGATACCACATTTCTCTCTTTATTATTATTATTTTTAATAAAATGCTGAAGTGGTAGGTAGATACAAGATAAAGGTAGAAAACATAGTTTAGTGTTGTAAGAGAGCAAATGTAGATGATCAGGTGTGTGCCTGTAGACTATGTGTTAATCCAAGCTAGACCAGGGCAATAAAACATCCACGTATGCAGAAGATTTCTCTCAGAACAGGGGGGGTGAGATTCTAAGCCTCACCTCTGTTGATCCCCAATTTCTCACCTGATGGCCCCCCTGCGACTGTGCCTGTCTTAGGTTGTTCCTCCCTTGAGGAATCTTACCCGTCTCTGGCTAACCAGTCATCTTCCGGGGCCATACAGGGAAATGTGAAGTTGGTAAGTGAGAGAGAAGCCTTATTGTTTGAAAAGGTTAGCTTTTTACTTCTCTGCAGATTTATGCCCTGTGGCTTCTATGCCCAGCATTTGTCTTGAGGTATCTTTACCACTTGGAAGAATTATGATACTTGGTAAATTTGATATGAGGCACGAATTCTATTTAAGGGTTTCTACAGTGTATTTTAAAGGGACTGCCCTAGATGGACATATGCCTAAGGCTAAATAGCTGTCACCAGAGAAAATAAAACCACAGCAAAGAAAGTAGATCAACCAAATACTAAATAAACTATCCACAAAATCAGTCAAGGGAAACACAAAGAGTACAGAATATGACACCTAACATATAAAGAGTGGAGGAGGAAGAAAAAGAAGGGAGAGAAATAAAGAATCATCACACTGTTTATAATAGCATAATAAGTGAGTTAAGTTAGACAGTTAGATAGTAAAGAAGCTGCCCTTGAACCTTCGGTAACCATGAATCCAAAGCCTGCAATGGCAATAAGTACATATCTTTCAATAATCACCCTAAATGTAAATGGACTGAATGCACCAATCAAAAGACACAGAGTAATAGAATGGATAAAAAAGCAAGATCTATCTATATGCTGCTTACAAGAGACTCACCTCAAACCAAAAGATATACACAGACTAAAAGTCAAGGGATGGAAAAAGATATTTCATGCAAACAATACAGAGAAAAAAGCAGGTGTTGCAGTACTTGTATCAGACAAAATAGACTTCAAAATAAAGAAAGTAACAAGAGATAAAGAAGGACATTACATAATAATAAAGGGGTCAGTCCAACAAGAGGATATAACTATTATAAATACATATGAACCCAATACAGGAGCACCAACATATGTGAAACAAATATTAAGATAATTAAAAGGGGAAATAGAGTACAATCCATTCATTCTAGGAGACTTCAACACTCCACTCACTCCAAAGGACAGATCAACCAGACAGAAAATAAGTAAGGACACAGAGGCACTGAACAACACACTAGAAAAAATGCACCTAACAGACATCTACAGAACTCTACACCCAAAAGCAGCAGGATACACATTCTTCTCAAGTGCACGTGGAACATTTTCCACAATAGACTATGTACTAGGCCACAAAAAGAACCTCAGTAAATTCAGAAAGATTGAAGTTCTACAACCAACTTCTCAGATCACAAAGGTATAAAACTAGAAATAAACTGTACAAAGAAAACAAAAAGGCTCACAAACACATGGAGGCTTAACAACATGCTCCTAAATAATCAATGGATCAATGACCAAATTAAAACAGAGATCAAGCAATATATGGAGACAAATGAAAATAATGGCACAACACCCCAACTTCTGTGGGATGCAGCGAAGGCAGTTCTAAGAGGAAAGTATGTAGCAATCCAGGCCTATTTAAAGAAGGAAGAACAATTCCAAATGAATAGTCTAAAGTCACAAATATTGAAACTGGAAAAGAAGAACAAATGAGGTCCAAAATCAGTAGAAGGAGGGACATAATAAAGATTAGACAATAAATAAATAAAATTGAGAAGAATAAAACAATAGAAAAAAATCAATGAAACCAAGAGCTGGTTCTTTGAGAAAATAAACAAAATAGATAACCCCCTAGCCAGACTTAGTAAGAGAAAAAGAGAATCTACACACATAAACAAAATCAGAAATGAGAAAGGAAAAATCACTATAGATACCACAGAAATACAAAGAATTATTGGGGAATACTATGAAAATCCATATACTAACAAACTGAACAACCTAGAATAAATGGACAACTTTCTAGAAAAATACAACCTTCCAAGACTGACCCAGGAAGAAACAGAAAATCTAAACAGACCAATTACCGGCAATCAAATTGAATCGGTAATCAAAAAACTACCCAAGAACATTCTGGACCAGATGGCTTCACTGCTGAATTTTACCAGACATTTAGAGAAGACATAATACCCATTCTTCTTAAAGTTTTACAAAAAAGTAGAAGATGAGGGAGTACTTCCAAACTCATTCTATGAAGCCAGCATCACTCTAATACCAAAACCAGGCAAAGACACCACAAAAAAGAAAACTACAGACCAATATCCCTGATGAACATAGATGCAAAAACACTCAACAAAATATTAGCAAACCGAATTCAAAAATACATCAAGAGGATCATACACCATGATCAAGTAGGATTCATCCCAGGGATGCAAGGATGGTACAACATTCGAAAATCCATCAACATCAACCACCACATCAACAAAAAGAGGGACAAAAACCACATGATCATTTCCACAGATGCTGAAAAAGCATTCGACAAAATTCAACATGCATTCATGATAAAAACTCAACAAAATGGGTATAGAGGCCATATATGACAAACCCACAGCCAACATCATACTTAACAGTGAAAAGCTGAAAGCTTTTCCTCTAAGATTGGGAACAAGACAAGGATGCTCACTCTCCCCGCTTTTATTCAACATAGTACTGGAGGTCCTAGCCATGGCAATCAGACAACACAAAGAAATAAAAGGCATCCAGATTGGTAAGGAAGAAATCAAACTGACGCTATTTGTAGATGACATGATATTGTAGATAAAAAACCCTAAAGAATCCACTCCAAAACTACTAGAACTAATATCTGTATTCAGCAAAGTTGCAGGATACAAAATTAATACACAGAAATCTGTTGCACTCCTATACATTAAGAATGAACTAGCAGAAAGAAATCAGGAAAACAATTCCATTCACAATTGCATCAAAAAGAATAAAATACCTAGGAATAAACCTAACCAAGAAAGTGAAAGACCTATACCCTGAAAACTACAAGACACTCCTAAAAGAAATTAAAGAGGACACTAATAAATGGAAATTCATCCTATGCTCTTGGGTAGGAAGAATTAATATTGTCAAAATGACCATCTTGCCTAAAGCAATCTACAAATTCAATGCAATCCCTATCAAAACACCGACAGCATTCTTCAATGAACTGGAACAAATAGTTCTAAAATTCCTATGGAACCACAAAAGACCCCGAAAAGCCACAGGAAGAATAAGGCAGGGGGGACCTTGCTTCCTAACTTGAAGCTCTACTACAAAGCCACAGTAATCAAGACAATTTGGTACTGGCACAAGAACAGACCCATAAACCAGTGGAACAGAATAGAGTCCAGATATTAACCCAGGCATGTATGGTCAATTAATATATGATAAAAGAGCCATGGATATACAGTGGGGAAATGATAGCCTCTTCAACAGATGGTGTTGGCAAAACTGGACAGCTACATGTAAGAGAATGCAACTGAATTACTGTCCAACTCCATACACAAAGTAAACTTGAAATGGATCAAAGTACTGAATGTAAGTCATGAAACCATAAAACTCTTAGAAGAAAGCATAGGCAAAACCCTCTAGAATATAAACATGAACAACTTCTTCATGAACATATCTCAATGGGCAAGGGAAATAAAAGCAAAAATGAACAAGTGGGACTATATCAAACTAGAAAGCTTCTGTACAGCAAAGAACACCATCAATAGAACAAAAGGGCATCCTACAGTGTGGGAGAATATATTCATAAATGACATATCTGATAAGGGGTTGACATCCAAAATATACAGAGCTCATGCACCTCAACAAACAAAAAGCAAATAATCCAATTAATAAATGGGCAGAGGATCTGAACAGACACTTCTCCAAAGAAGAAATTCAGATAGCCAACAGGCACATGAAAAGATGCTCCACATTGCTAATCATCAGAGAAATGCAAATTAAAACCACAATGAGGTATCACCTCACACCAGTTAGGATGGCCACCATCCAAAAGCCAAACAACAACAAATAATTGGCGAGGATGTGGAGAAAGGGGAACCCTCCTACACTGCTGGTGGGAATGTAAATTACTTCAACCATTGTGGAAAGCAGTATGGAGGTTCCTCAAAAAACTAAAAATAGAAATATGATTTGACCCAGGAATTCCACTTCTAGGAATTTACCCTAAGAATGCAGCAGTCCAGTTTGAAAAAGACATATGCACCCCTATGTTTATCGCAGCACTATTTACAATAGCCAAGAAATAGAAGCAACCTAAGTTCCATCAGTAGATTAATGGATAAAGAAGATGTGGTTACATGTACACAATGGAGTATTATTCAGCCATAAGAAGAAAACAGATCCTACCATTTGTAACAACGTGGATCGAGCTAGAGGGTATTATGCTCAGTGAAATAAGCCAGGCAGAGAAAGACAAATACCATATGATTTCACTTATCTGTGGAGTATAAGAACAAAGCAAAAACTGAAGGAACAGAACAGCAGCAGACTCACAGAATCCAAGAATGGAGTAACAGTCAAAGGGAAAGGAACTGGGGAGGATGGGTGGGAAGGGAGGGATAAGGGGAAAAGGGGGCATTACGATTAGCACACATAATTTAGGGGGTGGGCACAGGGAAGGCAGTGTAGCACAGAGAAGGCAAGTAGTGATTCTGTAGCATCTTACTACACTGATGGACAGTGACTGTAATGGGGTATGTGGTGGGGACTTGATAATGGGGGGAGTCTAGTAACCACAATGTTGCTCATGTAATTGTATATTAATGATACCAAAAAAAAAGATATATGTACCCCCTATGTTCATTGCATTATTATTTAAAAGAGCAAAAACCCATGTGTCCATCTATAAATGAATAGATAGAGAAGATCTGGCATATATATATACATAATATACTCAGCCAGATAAAAAAAAAAGGGAGTATGAGGGCAGTGGAACTCCAGAAGGGAGGTCTTTCCCAGACCTCTGATTTTTGAGTCCATTTCCCTGAGTGACATTTCCCCTTGGATGTCATAGATCAGTTAGGATAAGCTTGGCTGCTTGTGACAGGGAACCCCACATAATAGTACATTTAGCAAGATAGAAAAGCTTATTTCTCTGACATTCAAAGTCGGGAAGTAAGTAGTCCAGGGCTTATGTGCTGCTCTAAGATATCAAGGATCAGACTCCTCTCATTGTCTCATTCTCAGCATGTGATTTCCTTCTTGTGATCCAAGATAACAGTTTGTGCTCCTACCATCACATCTATATTCCAGCAAGTATGGAAGAGAGGAAAGAAAAAAAAGCATACTCCTTCCATTTAAGGACACTTCCCAAAGCTGTATATCATGCTTGGGTTTAAATCTCTTATGTCTAGACTTAGTATTAAGGCCATATGTAGCTATAAGTGAGGCTGGAAACCATCTATATCCCAGGTGGCCAGTACCTTAAAGGCCCCTTCACCAAGAAGGAAGGGGGAGCAGTTATTTGTGGACAACCCACAACCTTTGCTACCCCCAGGTCCTCAGTGTTTTACTAACTCCTTCCACCCAGCCACCCTTTTATCTCAGTTAGCAACATTTTCTGTCTCTTAAGTCAGAAATGCCAAGAATTGTGTATGATTTTTTTTCTCACTCCTTTATATTTAGTCAGTTACAAAACTGATGATTTTGTATCCTAAATCTTCCTTGAATCTGCTTCCCTCTCCATTCTTATGACTGTCCTCAGCCAGGCCTGGATTGCTGAAGTGGCCAATTGTGTTTCCCACCTCTGGTCTGATCCCCTTTAAACCCGTCTTCTGCAACATTCAAACACAGACTTGCCCATGCAGGTCCTCTGCCTGAAACCCTTCAGTAGATCCCATCACCTACAGGCTAAATGTCCAGGTTGTCTAGCTTGTTGTGCAAGGCCCTGTGTGACCTGCTCCCGGCCTCATCCCTGGACTCAACAATCCCAAATTGACAGTTTGAACCTAAAGCCTCATCCTGCTCCATCTCTTTATCCCCTGGGCTGATTCTTGCACATCCTTTACAAAAGGAAGCCTGTCCTGGCAGCCTCCTACTCCCACCCCTACCACCTCAATAATACTCTTTCCATGACCCTGTAGATTTCTTTTGTAGCACTTTATCACACCAGTTATTGTCTGTGTTGCCTTCCAGCCCTCTGCCACCAGACTTTATGATTCCTTGAGATCAGAGGCTACCATATTCATCTTTATATTCCCAGTATCTTCATTTTCATTCCAGAATAGGCATTCCATACATGTCTAAATGAATGGGAGAATGAAAATGTCTTGATAACTTTCCAAAATATTCAGGAACTAGTATAGCTTTGCTGGGCTTGGCCACTGGAGGGCAGTGAACTACAGTATTTTGGAACTGTGCCGAGTCAGCAAAAAGTTCATTCTGTTCTAAGGGATGGAGATGGAGTACTACCACCACTCAGTCAGCAAGTATTTATTGAGCACCTATAGTGCTCCAGGCACTGCTCTAGGCACTGGGGATCTGACCGTACACAGGGTAAACATAAATCCCTGCCTTTTACTTCTAGGTATTTATGCAAGGAAAATGAAAGCTTACCATCCCCAAAAGATTCTATAAAAATATTTATAGCAAATTTATTCATATAGACAAAAACTGGAAATGACCCAACTATCCATTGACAGGAAAATGAATATTCATACGATGGGATATGAATAAAAAGAAAAAGGATATTTTTATTTGAGCAATAAAAAGGAACAAATTATTGGTAAACACAACAACGTGGAAGAAACCATCTCAAAAACTGTTTTGTTGAACAAAAGAAGCCAGATACTAAAAAAAGCATACCTTGTATGATTCCATTTAAATGGAGTTTAAAAATAATCCAGTGGTGCTAGAAATCAGAATAATCATTGATTCTGGTGGAAAATTAGGAAGAGGCATGAGGAGCTCTTCTGGGGTGATGGAAATGTTGTCTGTTTGGCCTGGGGCATTTTTTTACACAGATGTATACATGTTTCAAAACAGAACTGTGTGCTTGTGTGTAGTCTAATGCATACAAATTATATGTAAAAAGAGATCCCTTCATAGAGCTTAAATTCTGATGAGCAGAAAGAGACAAATAGAAAAATAGGTAATGTGTTTGTTGGCTTGTGATAAGTGCTATGGAGAAAAATGAAGCAGGAAAGAAGGACAGAGATGTGCTCTGTTGGTGAGAGTGGGAACAGGAGCAGGTTTCAAACAGGGTAGTGAGCCAGGGTCACCCTTAAAAGAGGACCTTGGAGCCAAGTCCTGAGGTGAGGGGGCTAGGCATGCAGTTCATTTTTGATAGTTAACACTCAAGTTTTCATAGAAAAGGAGTTGTTAGTAACTCCCCACATGCCCAGGTATCATGACCCTGTCGCCATGTCTTGTTTCTGGGCTGCTGCGGATTATCCTCTGGCTCCACGCTTTCAGTTCCTGGGAGGCTTCATTCTCCATCTCATATCCAACTCTGCACGGGATAGCTGCCCTGTGGGTCCTGTCATTCTGTATCTGGCGAGGTGTGGAGGCCAAAGATGAAACTGGACAAACCTCCATAGTAATGGTGGGTTTTCATTTTCTTAAGAGGGCATTCCATTTTGCTCCTTAAAATATAAACTTTACATTGAAGTATAATGGACATTTTTTTAAACTAAGGTATCATTGACATACAATCTTATGAAGATTTCACATGAACAGCATTGTGGTTTCAACATTCGCCCATGTTATCAAGTTCCCCCCACCCCCACCCATTGCAATCACTGTCTATCAGTGTAGCAAGATGCTATACAGTCACTGAAGTATAACACATTTTTAGAAGCACATATATCATACATGCACAGCTCGATAAATTTCTCCTGCGTACTCAGCACCCATATGAAGACATGGAACATTTCCAGCACTGCAGAAGTCCCCTATGTTCCCTTCTAGTCCTTCCATTCCCTACGCCCATCAGGGTAACTGCTGACTTCTAACCATTATTAGTTTTGCCTGTTTTTAAACTTTATATAAATTGAATTGTATAGTACAGATATTCCATTTTCCATTTTAATGCTATTGGTTTGGAGGAAATCGATTAGCACTCACCCTGTTTGGGACTCTAACCCTTTCCTCAAGATGCCTCCTGCACCCATCTTCATAGATGAAGCAGCCTCATAGGCGATAGGCAGTTGAGTAATATTGTAATATTTGCGGCTCTTCCCAGCAATAGACATACATGTGGAGACAGCCCAGCCAGAGTGCTGAGCTCAGCCGCTTTCATCTGACCCTTGACAGCACTGTGTACATGTGGCAGGATGTCCAGTGCTGGATTCCCTATTGTGTAGGAGGCAAGTTGTGGCTGGTCCCCTCCGGGGCTCTAAGTCCTAGCCTGCTTCCTCCCTGGCAGTGAGTAGCAGGTGTGCTCACCTGCTCACTGTCTCTCATCTGACCCAAGAATAAGTGAGAAATTGTAGCAGAGGAGAACTTGAGACAGCCAGCATAGTCAAGATGTTTGAGCCTGGATGCAGAGTTTCTGGGCAGCTGACAGTGGCCCTGGGAGCTCTGGATTCCCTAGAACCTGTTCACATCTGCAGTGCCTTGGTGATGTGCTACCTGCCTCTGGGTGGTCTTTGGGCAGGCCCTTGAAGGTTATGTGTGCTAGACCTGGCCTTTCCCTCGCCCCCATAACCTGAATACTCATGTAGTTTGGGCCTATGTAATCTGGGGTCCTGCAGCCAGTATCAAGCAGCCAGGTTAACCAGCAGTGAGCCACTCATGTTTGCCAAATAAACGTTAAAGTAGTACAGGAACCTGAGGAAAATAGAAAAAAATGTGATGGTTTGTTTGTTTTTAAAATCAATTTCAACAAGGGTATCCTGTCATGTGTACATCTAGGCTACCTCACACTGAGTAGTGTACAGTCAGAAGTCATGTATCACTCTGAGTTAATATCTGCCTTTTGGTCACTACCTTGATTGACAGGTGGAGTGTCAGGAAGGTCATGGTCAGCAGCTTCTGTGCATCTTTAAAACAGCATGTCTCCTCTCTCACGGTCTGGAACATGGTCCTCATGAAACCGAACTGCCTCCCCGTGGGTCTCTGCTCTGTAGGAACCTCAGAAGAAGTCTTCCCTCTGATCTTCTCCCTGGAAGAGGCCAGCTCTCCTTACTCTCTCTCTGTCAGTGGCTGACATTCCCAGGATTAGCCCCGTGCCCTCCCCACACTAAGGCCTGCAGTGGTGTCCTTGTCCTGGCTGCTCCATCAGACACTGGCCTGAAAATGCCAGATGAATAACACCCCATAATGCATTTATAGAGCCCTTGAACCGCTGTAGCATTATTACCTGCAGTGATCAGATGAACCCCTTGACACTTAAAACTATGTTTTCTGAATAAAATATTTAAGTTCCTATTTTATGAGGTTCTTTAGATTGTGGCCAAAAAATTTATTTTGCCCTTTTCTCAGTCAATTTACTTTTGTGATCAGAAAATACTAATATAAGCTATTCTTATGAGTCCAGTTTTTAAAAATAAGACAGGAATCAGAGGCTTTGTTTCCTGAGTTTTAGAAAATAGAAAGGCTGTCTACAGCCTGATGCCTTTGAATCCTTTCTTGCCTGTCCATAGGGCTGAATCATTCCAACCCAATAGATCACAAAATCTAGAAATTGCCCTGTGATCACAGGTGGTCCTGGGAGATGCCTAGAGCAGTGAATAGACAAGTTATTCTTGTCAGTTTAAGCAAAACCAGTGCTTCCCAAAGCTGTTGGGGAGTTTCCGAGGCATACGTGAGGCTGATTTTAGGCCCAGGATTTGGAGTTCTCTGAAAAATAAACACTTAACTGGAGCCTCCACTCAAGTACATTTCATCAACTAATAAATGGGCATGTTCTTATCAAGGCCAGAGTGGGCAATTTGATTTTTATAAAGAGCTTTGGGTTCCCTCCTTTTGGATGTTTGCCTCTTAAAATAGCTGTAAAATATCCTTAACATCTCATTCACTCCAGTCTGAGTCCTGGCTGCTGGTGCTGTGTAATGACAACCAGAGATGTTGCCCTCATTCAAGACTGTGTTGTTGGCATGGTTTCCCATTCCAGCTTCAATGGTATGCTGAATTTTCTCAAGTGGGTGTTTAATGATCCTTCTGAACAGACTGTTTATGCTGAATGAAGCCCTTGAGAGAGCATTTGGGCCTCCCTTTCTCTGCTGCTTTTTGCTGGTGTACTTAGCTCATAGTTTTTGACTGAATATGTGAATTTTTTCCTCCCAGCAGGCAGAACGGTCGAACTAAACTCTCCCCTTGCTCTCTGCATTGCTGGTAAACTATCCCACCGTCTGTGAAAGCCAAGGATGAATGAGCAGGCCAGGCGTAAGGGCAGATCATGGGGAAACAACGGCCCCTGACTCAGGGCTCCCAGAGGTGGTTCAGCATCTTGTCTGTTGACCCTGTGCACCCTTGGCAGCTGAAGGCTTGAGTGACATCTTACCAACTTGAGACCTCATGTGTTAGATTTTCCTCTTTAAGACCGAAAGGTGGAACTGGAAAGCTTTAAAAATTGATTTATTTTTAAGCTGTGTTTGGGGGTAGGTTAGGTTTGGCAGCAAATACAGCGATCCAAAATAACAGGGCTTAAACAAGATACTTTATTTGTTCCTCATTTAGTGACAGTAATACTAGCTGACATTTACTTAATGCTTATTTTGTGCCAGGCACTGTTGTTAGCACTCGTCACATATGAACTTATTTAATCCTTACGATATTCTGTGACACTGGTAGGATGTTACCACCTTAACAGATGAGGAATTGAGGCACAGTAGGTAAAGTCATTGGCCTACAGCCGCATAGCAAGTGAGTGACAGAGCCAGGACTTGTACTCTTTAACTGCATGCGTTCTGTCTGACAAAAAAGCCACAGGCCACCAGGGCTGATATGGCAGCTGTGTTCCCCATTGTCCTTGGGCACCCAGGCTCTTTCTCCCCGGTTACTCCACTGCGCGTAGTTTCCATTCCCAGTTACATTTCCACCGCAGTGTTCTGGAATTGTAGAATGGCCACCTTGGAAATGGATGTCCGTTTGGGAAACTCACTGAGGAATGGGAGTGGCCTTTGTCTTGAGCCTCCCTTGTGGGTTTCACATTTTTCTTATAATCCTGTTCTCATAAATAGGGAGCAAATGCCTGGGAGCAACAATTAGATCAGTAGCCACGCTCCCTAGAAGGGACAGTGCTCTCCTTGTTACTGCTATGCCTGGGCCTACAGAGTGGTCTGGCAGAACCGGTGGCTTTATATGGGGTCAAAGGGAACAGTTCCTTGAGGCAGTTTGTGGTAGTGGGGGCTGGAGGCACCTGGGTATCTGTCTCTGGGGAAATGGACATGTGAGGTAGTGGAGATACATGTGTAGCAGTAAACTAGAGTGTGTACAGCAACACGGAAGGGTCTTGGAAACATAATATGAAGCAAAAAGTAAAAGAAGACTATGTCCCAGCATACCATTGAAGCTGGAATGGGGAACCATGCCAGCAACACAGTCTCGACCTAAAGCCCAGTATCATTTAACTAAATTAATAGTATATATATGGCCACCCTAAAAAAACCCTACATCATAAGTGTTTTAAGTTAGGGAAAAAAGAAAGGTGGTATTTCTTGGAAGGGTTTTTTTTTTTAATGTGATTTCTCAAATGGACCTTTACATATTATGTAAAGTCTTATTTTCTGAAAGTTTAGTGTTATTTTACAACATCTTCTTTATTCTTTTTTAGTGATAAAAGGCAGTAGTCAATTGTAGTCCTTTTTTTCCTAAAATAATGTACATTTTCCCCCTGACTATAGAAATTATGCTTATTCTAGAAATTCTGAAAAGTCTAGTAAAGCTTAAAGAAAATAAAAATCTTTATCCCTACCACTTAGGGAATAAATGCTGTAAATCTTGTGATATATGTTGTCTTTCCTCTGTGCTTATATAACACACATAAATATTATATGTACAGTAGTTGGGAGTACACCATAAATAATTGTGTACCTTTTTTCCTGTGATACTGTGACAGGCTTTCTCGTGTCACTACAAATTCTGAATAAACTTCATCTAAAATAAACTGTATTGTGCCCACTGTGTGCCAGGTGCCATTGTTAGCACTCTACATGTGTTAACTGGCCATATGGCTGAACTTTCAAGTTGCTGCCAGGGTCATAGCTTTTCTGATAAAGTACCCCACTTTCCCCAAAAGCATTCTCACAGCCCTTGATGTCCATTAAAAAACACTGTTTATATAGGATGAGAATCTGCGAGTTGCTACATGTTGTCCCAGGGAGGTTTAGTTGTAGGTCTTAGTAATAATTCTCATAAATGAAAAGGCTGGATTCTGAATACATTTGGTCGGGTATCTGTGTCTCTCTGCAGCACCAGGAATCTCAGTGAACATGTTGTTTTCAAAATAGGGTTTGTGGACCTAAGGAGAAAGGCTGCCTCTGGCACAGAACTGCAGGGCCTGAGCATTTCATGTGCGGCCTCTGACAGGCATGCAGGGGTCTGCGGGTTGAGGTGGCCTGTCTTATAGGGCAAGGAAGGCCTTTGTGGTTCTTCCACCTCTCTGTGGCAGGAGGGAAATACCGCGTGGCCTTTTCCTCCGGGTTTGTAGATGACTCCTTATGTCCTGCCCCCTTGGCTGTCAAACCAGCTAAACAGCTTCTCCTGTTACTTAGTGTGGGGTTTCCATCTGAAGCTAGTAGGTAGTCTTCTTTGAAGAGGGCTAAAGAAGCTTGGGAAATGCTGGCTAAGCGAGGTTAACCAGATTTACTTAATGCAAAGTTTCTTATAACTCCGCCTGTCCTTTGTATGCTATGATCTATGTGGCTCTTCAAGGTGAGTTTATAATGCAGCATTTCTCAACCATATTGTCTCTGGAACCCATTTTTTCTTGAGTATCCTATAGGATTGATGTTTTACAGAACCCATCTTAGGAACGGCTACCTTGTTGAAATTAAATCCTAGAAGTTCCCAGAAGTTTGGGCTCTCCTCCTTCATATGCTAATCTTCAATTCTGAATGGTGAGGCCATTGGTCTGCCTCGTTGGAATATGGGAATTCTATCTTTAAAATGAACTATAGGAGCTGTCCATCCCAGCTGTTCTCACTACATGTTAATGCGAGCATACTCAACAGCTCACTGTATTTCTTGAAATCAAGGAATTTTTCCAGACAATCTCTAGGGGCCTGAGTATAGCTCATTGAACATGAGTTCTGAAGTATCTTTTTCTAAAACTATTGAACAAATGCAATGGAAGAGAAAAATGTGTTGGACCCAGCAGAATTGGCGAGAGAAATGGCCTGCTCAGTGTTGTGATGAGAACTTTCCTGGGACATGCTCACGTACCCGACAGTGGGAGGAAGAGGGCCGGGCTTGATCCTGGCATCAGTGTAGCCTGGCTCTTCCCTGGCTTTAAGGACCCCGTTGAAGATACTAGACTTTTTCTTTCTCTTTCCATTTTTTAGAGAAGACCTCTGGACTTTCTTCACCTTTTGTTTTACAGAAGAGGATGTGGAGAACTTTGACGTGACCAATTTATCTCAGGACATGCTGCGAAGCATTGAAGCTGACAGCTTTTGGTGCATGAGCAAGCTGCTGGATGGCATCCAGGTGAGCCACTCCTGCCCTTGTGGAATGCCTGCATGTGGGGGCATCCTGCAGGCCTTTGAGCTCCTTATTTGCATTAGACAGGACCACCCCCCACCCCACCAGCCAACCCAGCATGGTTCCTCCTCTGTTTGGTTCATCCAACTTTACCTCTTCGGTTAGCTTTACATCTTTCAAAAGGCAATGGTCTAGTGTCCCCTGGAGACAAAGGAAGTCTCCATGCTGCCCTGGCTTTGTCTTCAGAGTATGCCCTTCCTTCCTGCTACAGACGTGGAGCCGTGTGGTGTGCTTCCACAGTGCAGAGCTCTCCTAGGCTTTCCTCACACTCTGCTGTTCTGTAGATTCCTTTGTTCCCCAAAACACTGGCCCTGGCTTTGGAAAAGCAGCTTGTGCTTTTAAATGTGTTGCAGTGACCTTGAGGGATGGCAGCATGAGTGTTTGGCATCCTTGGCCATCCTGGGTTCTATGTCATTTACAGGATAACTACACCTTTGCACAACCAGGGATCCAGAAGAAGGTCAAAGCACTGGAAGAGCTTGTCAGCCGGATTGATGGTAGGTTCAGAGGAAAAGGAATTCTCTAGCATAGCACCAGTGGTTCTGACCCAAGCCAGTCATGCTCGTGGGTCCTCTCCTCCACTGCCTTGCCAGCCATGACCCTTTCCAACCCTTACCAGTGCGCAACAGCAAGGAGAGGTGAGAACTCTACTGTTACCTCAAGTACTTTTTTCTCCTTAGTTTCTGTCACCAACTTCTATCAATTCTCCTTCAGCATCTCTCCTTGAATTCACCTTTTCTTCTCCATTCCCCTAGCCACAGCTCTGGTCCAGCCATGCCTAGATTTCTGTAACCTTCCCCTCGAAGGGCTTGCCTCCTCCATACTCCTTCCTCTTTCAAACCTTCTATCACACAAGTGCATCTTTCTAAAGCACTATTCTGGTCACATCCCTCATCTGCTCTGAAACCTCCTGCAGCTCTCTGTTGCTTTTAGCATCAAGTCTGCAGTCTGACCTTGTCCTTCATGTGGTGATGTAACTCAGGACTCCTAGCCTGCTGCAGGCTGATTCCCTAGCAGGACTCTCCATAGCTCCCTGGGACCTGGCTGGGCCAGGGAAATGAGACGTGGCTCTTCCTGAAACAGAAGGTATTTGAGAAACAGGAGCCTTACAGTAATTCTTTGGCTGTAGCTTGGAATCATGGAATGTTAGAATTAAAAGGCAGCTCAGGAAGCCCTGCTGTTGACTGAAGGAGAAACCGAGGCCCAGGGTGAGATGTCAGAATTAAGTTTCATGAAGATCACATAGAACCTAATCGCAAGGTGTTCTGTTAAGCGGGATCTCTAGAACCAGTAAAGTTGTAAAGCTTCTTTTGGCCTCCAGCACTTACTACACAACTAATAAACCTCATTCCCTGGTTTTTCTATCATGGATTTTATGCTTCACCAAAACATTGCCTTTCTCTCCCATACAAAAATTGCATATCTTTCTCTCTCCTTTCCCAGGTGTTCTCATCACAGAAACATTCCCTGATTTGTTCCACTTGCTCCAGCTTCCGTTTATGACTTTGGATTTCAATCCTCCCAGCTTGTTTACTTATTTACAGTTGTTTCCTATTCACATTGTATGTGGGATGTTTTTTCCTTTTTGTCTTACCGCCCTGACCCCGCTGTTAGCCCCACGGTGGGCCCCCATCCGGCTCTCTTGTGTCGCCTGGGCGCTGGTACAGGGTGTGTGCTGCCACCGGCAGAGGCACCAAGCTGTTGGCACGCCTGTCGTCAGTCAGGTTCCAGGGGGCAGAGGCCATGGTTTCTGTCCCTGTCAGCCCCATCCTTGTTTCTGCCCTCACAAATACCTGATAAATAAAGGCATGGTACTTTAAGATAGTGGATTTTTAAAATAGGTCTTTATTGTTTCTTTGAGTTATAGAATTAATTTTCATTATAAAAATTGAAGCAATTCAGAAAAGACACAAAAAGTTAAAATCTTCCCCTTCCTTAAATTCTTCTCCCCAGAAATAACCATCGTTAATAGTTACTCTTTCAAAGGTTGTACTAAGTATTTACCACATGCCAGGTGCTTTGAAAGCATTTTTATTTTCTCATTGTATCCTCCCCTAAACCTTCTGTGGTATGAGTGATTATATCCAAGTTTTATAGATTAGGAAACTGAGGAGGACAGCAATAAAAAAAACGTCCTATTAAGCATTATATGAAGGATGGTCATGTGGAACAGGGATCAGGTTTGTTGTGGATTTCTCCAGAATGCCACACAAACTCCTAGGAGTGGGAGTTAGGAGGGACGTAGTTTGTGTTGAATACGGCGAAGCACTTTCTGGTGGATCACTTAATGTATCAGTGGGAGAGGTTGCCCTTGCGTGCAGTCGGTGAACGGTTTTCACCGGCCATGTTTAAGTCCCTGCTGGCCACCATCTGTCAGGGATGCTGATGAGAAAGTCCTCTCCGGTGGGAGGATGGCCAAGGGGACCCCCATGGTTCTTTTCCATTCTGGCTCCTTCTCTGATGAGTAATAAGGTCAGGCAGCCAAGTGAACATTACGTCTCCTGCTTTATGGCTAGAGAGGCCCCATGAAGGAAGAAAGCTTCCTAGAACATCACTTGGGATGTTAACCTGCTCTGTGTGCGGGACTGAGTTAACCATAGCGTTGCTGTGAGATGCTGGAATCAGACCTCAAGGTCACTCAGAGGCTGGTTTGGCCTCTCTGTGTTGGGCTTCTCCGGGCGGGTATGGGGGTGTGTAAACAGAAATGGAAACTGCCCTTTTGGCTCCTGGGACTCTTTCAGAGTCCAGTCCCCTAGGTTTGTCCTTGGGGCCAATGGCACTTCCTGTTTCAGAGCAGGTGCATAATCACTTCAGGAGGTACGAGGTCGAATACCTACAGTTCGCCTTCCGTTGGATGAACAACCTGCTTATGCGGGAACTTCCCCTTCGCTGCACCATCCGCCTCTGGGACACATACCAGGTACAGAGACCCTCTGCCCCCTCCACGCCAGGCTGTGCCCAAGGCACCCAGCTCCCTGCCCTGAGTGTAGCTGCTCGGGAGGTCCCCCCACCTCCTTTCGACTCCTGTGTCGCCCTTAGCCTCATGGGCAGAGCCTCTGCTTGCCCAGCTGGGAAGGGCTGCTGTGCCGCTTTCCCACCTTGTGGAAGGATTGGAACTGAGCGGACTGGAGACCTAACTGTTGTTTCTCTTCCCAGTCGGAACCAGAAGGGTTCTCCCACTTCCATCTCTATGTGTGCGCAGCCTTCTTGATCAAGTGGAGGAAAGAGATCTTGGATGAGGAGGACTTCCAGGTGAGTGGCCAGGAGCTCAGCCTGGGTTGGGGGTGAGTGAGCATCAGGACGGGAGTTACCCCATTAGTGGGCTGCACAGATAGAAATGCCACAGCAGGTAGCCGGCTGGGAAGAGGAAAGGAGACGGTGCTCAGAAGTGGTTGCCCTTCCAGTTGGGAAGTCAGTGGGGTCCAGAGTGCTTCAGTATGAAGAGGGTCTTAGCTCTAGAAAGACTGTAGCATGGCTGGACAGGCCTAAGAGACCTTTCTTTCATCGTCAAGCATTGGTAGAATCTTGCCCATGCTAGATGCCCCTGAAGGCATAGGATATGTTGGAAAGTAAAACAGACAGAGATCTCTGTTCTCACAGAGCTTACACTCTAGTTGGGGAGAGACTTGCAATAAACAAAAGCATAGTAAATTAAAAAGGATATTAGAAGATAAGTTTTTTTTCTAAGTAGAGCAGGATAAAGGGACTCTTAGGTAGTAGGGAAGGAACAGGTTGCAATTTCAAATGAACTAGTCAACTCAGAGGCCCACTGAGAAGGTGACATTTGAGCAAAGGCTTGGGGAAGGTGAAGGAGAGAGGCATGTGGACATCTGGGGGAGGAGCATCCAGGCAGAGGGAACAGCCAGTGCAAAGGTATCAAGACGGTGACCAGTGTGGCTTGGAGCAGGGTAGCCTAGGGGAAGAGTAGGATGAGGAGAGGCTGCATTAGTCACAGGGACCTAGATCGTGGAGGACTTTGTAGCTACTGCAAGGACTTTGACTTTTACTCTGAGGGGAATGGGAGCCTTAAGCAGAGGAGGGACATGGTCTGACTTACATTTTCAAAGGATCACTCTAGCTCTAGGTAGACTGTAGGTCTGGACAGGGGTACGGTGAACGGGGATGGTGGCAGTGGAGGTGTGACAAGTGGCCAGATCTTAGATATGTTTTGTAGGTAGAGCCAGCAGGATTTCTTGATGAATTGGGTGTAGAGTATGACAGAGAGGTATGAGTCAGGACGACTGTGAGAGAAGACCACAGGAGGAGCAGATTTACAGAGGAGGATCAGGAGTTCACTCTTGGACCTCAGACCTCCGAATGGAGATGGAGGGGAGGGAAATCAATCTTATGTGTCTGCAGTTCAAAGAGAGGTCTGGCCTGGGCATATATGTTAGGAGCCTTCGGACAGTGGAGGAGATCCCTAGTGAAGTGAGAGGAGAGGACCAGGCCCTCTCCCCGGCACACTCCTACGTGGAGAGGCCAGGGAGGCGGTGTCAGAGCAAAGGAGGCAGAGGGGACGGCCAGTGAGAGCAGCGTCCTGGGAGCCCTAGGTGGGGACTGAGGAAGGACATAGGTTAGGAGGAAATGGGGATCAAGGAGACTGCCCACTGTGCAATGTTCGTGGTTGTTATCTTGAAGGGCAGAGTGGACCTTTGTTTCTCTGCTTTGTACATTTCTAAACTGAGGGGTTTTCTTGGTTTCATTGTTTTGTTTTAAATGGGCCTGTATTTCTTTTAAAAGCAGGGAGAAAAGCCAGAGAAAGCTGTGTGTTTTTCTCAGGTCTAGCTAATTACATAGGTGTTCTCCAGAGTGGCAGCATCTCTGTGTGATCCCTGAGCAGTACCCTCTGTGATTAGTGTTGGGTGGTTAAGGAACAGAAGCCTGTTCAGCAGAGAGATGGAAAGATAGGACCTGCCCTGCCCAAGTATGACTCTTGGAAGAAAAGGGTAAGGGCAGGCGTCTGTGAGGAGGAGATGGTGCCCAGGCTGCGGGGAGCTGGTGAGGAGCCGCAGCTTCTGCTGACAAGCAGCATATGTGACGTCCTAGGATAAATGCGTACAAGGGGCTGGAGTGGCCTGTGCTGGGGCAAGCTATCAATTTTGATAATACGGTGGAGGTGGAACAGAATTTCAAGAGCTTGAAGTCTAATTTAGTTATCATGAGCCAGGCTCAGAGGGCCCTGTCATATGTGATAAAAGTGCTTCCCAGATTAGTTTAGGGAGGTGGAGATGATTCCTGGAATGGCTTTTAGCAATTTACAATATCGACAGAGCACAGGGCAATAGTCTATGACTTTAAAACTATGTTAGACATAGAAACGTTCTTCTTTATTGGGCAGCATATTTGATTATCTGATGGATTTGAAGTCTTTCCATAGTAACCCACAGAATAACAATGAGGTTTTTTGTCTGCTGCTGTGTTACCACCTCCGTTAGTCCTCTTCCTGGAGACAAAATAGAAGGGGTAGTTAAACTGGATAATCTGCAAAGTTCCTCCCAGCCCTACAGTTCTATAATTCTGTGAATAACAAATGGAAAAATGTGCCTGGCTGTGTTAGGATAGGCAGTGCACGTTAGGAGACAGAGGCACGGCCCAGGCGTGTGGAGCAAGAGCCCGAGAGCACTGAAACGCTGTGACACCGGCCCCCGGCCTCGGTGGGAAAGCCGGGAAAGAAGGCACGTAGGTCCTAAGTGCGGCAGGGCCACCTGTAATTAAATGGCTGTGAAGGAAGCCCCATAAAGGAATGCAGGTATCCCAGAAAACCAAACTGGCCCAGCCTGGGAGAGAAGTTTTAGAGCTAAAAGCGGCAGAGAAACTGAAGTAGCTGCAGAAATAAAAGTTAGAATCGTGGCAGTTTCAGCAGGCCAGCCATTTGTCACCCTTAAAGAGCAGGGAAGAAGAGCCAGCTGTAAGGGGAGACAGCGGAGGGCTATGGGGGAAGCAGCGCCCCTCCTACAGTTGGGGACTATGCAGAATAATGCAGTGGTGCAGCCACAGTTTGTGAAGCTGGACTGCCTGGGGTCAAACCCTAACTCTGTCACTTCCCTAAGTGTGCGACCTTAAGCAGGTAACTTGGTTCTCTCCTGCCTTCTTACCTGTAAAACGGGGATAAGAATACCTACCTCCTAGAGCTAGTGTAAGGATTAAATACACGTGAAACAGTGAGAACGGTGTACTTGGCATATAGCCTCAACACAGCGAGCTTGCTGTCAGTGATGTTATTACTCCCTGCTGTGTGCTTCTGTGCCTGGGAAGCAGTGACATGACACAGAGCTTTGGGAGCCCAAGTCTCTAAGTGGTTTTAACTTAACCTGAGGAGACCATGGTAGGCTGACACTGGGTGAATGACGGCCCGGGCTGGCGAGGAGGCATCGGAGGGTTCAGAGGGCATGGGGCCAAAGGGCAGTGCCCCAGCTATAGCAAAATCCCCCAAAAGGAAGGGCCCCCACCTCTCCTGGCTGAGCAGGTATCTGGGGTCACTACCTGGAAGGGGGCAGGCACCAAGAACTCGTGACAACAGGGTCACATTAACGTGTCCTTTCTGAGACCCTTAAGCAAGGGAATCCGAGGCACATCTGTGCACGGGTGCTGTCAGAGCAGAGTGGCCCCGTCCCCTGGGCCATGGGCTGCTGGAGTGAGAGTGCCTCTCCCAGGGCTGGGCCAAGGCTTTTTTGTGAAAGAGGGGCCCTGGGCAATTCCGGCCCTCAGCCTGAGCTGTTATAATAGGATAATGATGATAATGTTAGGTTGAATTTTATGAAATTGTTTGTGTAGGTCAGAATGGTCAGATAATGGCAATTTCATAAGGTTAAACCTAATAATAACTAATTCTTAGCACTTTTAACATACCAGGCACTATTATAAATGCTTATTTGTGTTAATTCATTTAATCCTCGCAGCAGTCCCATAAGGTAGGTCATAACTGCTACCCCCACTTGACAAATGGGAAGCTTGGTCACGGTGAAATTAAGAACCTAGGCCAAGGTAACCCAGGGAGTAAGTGATGGAGACCCGGAGTCCCCGCTCTGGGCTTGGCTGGTGCTCCCCCTCCGGGCCTGGCCAGCCGCTTCCCAGCCTTTGGGGCTGAATTCACACCATAGCTGCTCAGGTCAGGGATCCGCTTCCTCTGCTCCTCTCCGCATTTCCCCTGCCCTCTGCCCTCCACCACTCTGCCCTCCTTATGAGGTCTGCTGGCAGGCTTTCTTATCACAAAATAAATGGTCAGAAAAACATGGGTTGTTGTACAACTGAACGTCCTCCAAGGTCCTCCCTTTGGTCTCTGGCTTTTCTTGCTCCTGGGTGTGTTTCCTTCCACTGCCAGAAGGACCTGTGACCTCTTGACTGCCTTTGATGCTTTCCCTCCCAGGGAGCTCGAAACCACCCCCAGTCTCCAGGAGAGGAAGGGGCTGAAGAGCAGTGCGCCTGGCTGCAGAGGGAGCTTGGGGCAGAAGTGCAGGCCTGGGCCCCAGGCACCAGGAGCCACCGGCTTCAGGGCCACTTTGCATTAAGAGCTGAGTGGGCCTGGAGGAGGGGTTCACTCAAGCCAGGTTTTCAAAAAAACACTGTCCCACTCACTGTCCCGCTCTCTCTCATTTCTTACTTTAAAATAATTTTACTCCTACAAAAATGCAAAAATAGTAGGGCTCCCATATACCCTACCCATATCCACTTGCTATTTACATCTTACACACCATGTTATTATGAACCAGCCAGGAAATTTGAGTTGATAAAATACTATTAATCTGTAGGCTTTATTTGAATTGTACAAGTTTTTCCATAATGTTCTTTTTTCTGGGCTAGGATCCAATTCAGGGTCCTAATCTAGGACAGTTCCTTATTCTGGCTTTGTCTTCCATGACAAAGAAAAATTTCACAACTTTTAAAGAGTACTGATTAGTTATTTTATAGAATGTCCCTTAGTTTGGGATTGCTTGATGCTTTTACATGATGACATTGAGGGTGATGCCTTTTTGGGAAGAAGCTGCAGAGATGACATGCCCCCCCTGGGGCATCTTATCAGAAGGGTGTGGTGCTGGCGTGTCTCTTTACTCAAATACCTTAGGGGACTCTGCCAGGTTTCTCCAGTGCACAGTTACTGTCTTCCCCTTGGTAATTAATACGTATTTTCTGGGGAGACACTTTGAGATTATGTAATTATGCTGTTTCTCTGCATTCTTTCACCCACTAATTTTAACAGCCATTAATGGGTCTTGACTGTAACACTCTTTACTGTGATGTTTGGCTTATGGTGATTTTCTCTTTTCATCATTCCTCCTCTTTTTATTAATTGGCATTCTACTCTAAGGGAGAGCTGTCCTTTCTCTCCCATTTATTTATTCCAGTAATTTACTTGTATCAATATAGATTCATGGGTAGTTATTTTATGGGTTATCTGATACTGTCATCATGAAATTTGTTATTTAAATTGTTCCAGCTCTGGCTCTCGGGTGCTCTGCAAAGCTGGCTTCTGTGTCCTTTGGCACCATCATTGTTTAAGCACTTCCTTACTTTCTTGTACCACAAGATGATCCCGTCTTATCTTGTATTTTCTTTGTCCCAGCCTTAGAATCAACCATCTCTCCAAGGTGCCCTGGGTAGGCCAGTTTTTTGCCACTAAAAAACATATAACGGTATCATGATAACTTTGGAAGTAAGATTATAGGAAAGCATTAACGTGAAGTTCAAGAACAGGCAAAACTCCCTGATGGTTTAGGTGAGGTCGGTGGTTGCAGTGGGGGTTGACTGGGGAGGTACATGAATCTCCTGGGGCACAGGAAGTGGTCTGGGTTGTGGTCACATATGTAAAAAGACATCAGCTGTGCACTTAAGATTTGTGTTGTTCCTGTATACAAGTCAGGCCTCATTTAAAAAGTTAAAAACTGACAGGAGAGAACATAGTAGAAGAAGGGCACAAGATTCAGTCTGCATGAGGCTATCTTTGAAAAGCTAGGAGGAAGAAAGTAAATGGTGAAGGAAAATGCAACGACACAAAAATCTACCTACTACCCAAATCAAAATGGATAAATGCTTCCTTTTTCATGTGGGAATCTTGGTCTTAAGTAAGGATCTAATGTCATTCGCATCCTGGGTCCTGGAAGGGAAAAGGGTGACCACTAAGAATTCAGGGTTGCCAACTCATAGACCATTCAGTGGTGGTGGCTATGCAAGAGACGGCGTGGCATTGAGTGTGTTGAGGGCATGAGCAGTGATGGTAGAAGCCCCCTTGGCTGAAGGGACTCTTCAGTGGTGGTCAGATAGAGGGATGTCTGCTTGGACATGAGCACCCTAATTCATAACCAGCAGGTCCTCCATGTCTTTCCCCCAGCTGTGAGCCTGCAGAGGGCTGTAGCTGCCCAAGGAGGCCTGGCAATGTCTTTTGTTTCCACTACAGGTCTTAGAAGGAGAAGGAAAGCCAAGGGGACTATTCCGGAAACTAGGCTGAGCATGTGAGAGCTGAGAGGCCTGCTTTCCCCACTCGGATGTGAGGCTGCACCAAGAGCAAGCCCTTTGTGGCATCTGCCCTTGGCCCACACTTTGCTAGGTGGTGTCTCCCTGATGGCAAGGTAGAGGACAGGACAGTGCAGCCATGCAGAGATCTGCAGCTGATCAGCCAGAGGCCCTCCAGGGGTGAGAGGTTGAGGTGTTGGGGGAGGGAAGAGGCAGAGAGAAGGCAGTGTGGTTACAGCATCACAGGATTAGCCAGGAATATTACACAGACTGACTTTGGAGAGGTCCATGGGAAGGAGATTGGCCGTAATTCTAAGTCAGAGGGAAATTTGATCCCCTTTCCTTGTCGTAGCAACAGTCCCAGCCCTGAAGCCTGTCCCAGTTGTATCTAGGCCTTGACTTGCACTGCTGGCTCTTTGAGGATGGACTGAGGAGGGATGGCTTGGTCCCACCCCAGAAAGCCAGCAGAGTCAACGAGGGAGTGGCAGGGTTGTATACTTCATTGTGAAATAACAAAATCACAGCAATGAGAGGGGACTTTTCTGTCCTCTGGCCAAGGCTAAACCTGAAGTGTTAAATGAGAGTGGGAGAGCCACAGAATTAGGTCACTGGAAAACATGTTTTTATTCCTGACACCCAGTGCCAGGAATATTGAGGCAGACTGTGGGTGTCAGACTTTGGGGGAGACCTTCTTAAGCAGGTTAATGTCAAATCCAGAAGCACAGGGAATCACTGAGTGGGTTCTGTGAGTGAGGGAATGTGTAGCAGGCATTCTGTGGGTCAGCGCACCACCACACAATCACAATCAAAATCAGAGGGGTTGCTGGGAGGAGGAAGAGAAACACCTCCAAAGATCAAATTCAGTGCATTTACAAGAGCATGAGCTATGCCAAATTGTGGGCACTCAGAAAAACAACGTACAGAAAATTTGTACAAGCTCCCTAGTGATGGCAGCAGCAGTTGGGGGGCAGCCTCCTGCCAAGTGCTGACCCCTTCATCTGTGAGCACTCTCAGGAGCAGCTGGTGACCAGAGGCAAAGAGGACAAGTAGGTTCCAGTAGTGTTGGCATGTGCAAGACCATCTGATTTGCTCCATTGGTGACCTGGAGCATCGACCTAGGCCAGAAGAATTGAATGTAGTAGCAAAAGTCTGGATTCAGGTGAGCAACTCGAGTCCACAGTGGCCATAGCCTTCACACCCACCATTCCACACTGTAGCATGACGACCCTTATTCACCTGTCCATCAAGGTCAAACTTCTGTGATCCCTTCCGTGTTGCAGGATGGTTGTACACATTTCACCAGGGACCCACACCTTGGAACGTACAGTGTACCAGTGTCATGCAGATGAGCAGGTGGCGGCTGCCCTGGAGAACACCCGTCTCCTGGAGGCTGTAAACTAGTGCCTGTTGGTCCTCTCCTGAGCCTGGCTTTTAGTCCCCAGCCCCACCCAGGCAGAACACACAGCCATGTATTCTTAAATCACTGACAATGAGAAACTAATGTTTTGCATTAAACCTTTAATTTATATTAAAAAAAAATTGCATAGAATACAGTAGTCCATAGGAAGCCTGTAAACTGTTCAACTATAAATAATGTATCTAGGGAAAGTATGCATGCCTGAGTCAGAGAGAAGACACCTAAGTAAATGCCTGCTCACTTCCCCCCCGGCCTAAAAAGTCATCTCCAGAAAAGCAGCATCTGTGAGAGCCCAGAAGGGCAAGGGACCCCACAAAAATCCGGGCTGCTGCCAGTAAGGCCTCAGATAGCCCAGAACTGATTTCAGGAAGCACCATGCAGGGGACTGCAAGCACTAATAATCAAAGTTCCTTTAAATCAATAAAAAGGGAACTGGCAGGGGAGTCAGTGGAGCTAGCTGATGACTCTAAACCAGTGTGAGCTGGCCTCAAAATCCTCTGCTTTCATTGTGTGGAAGAAAACCTTGGAGAGATTCCCACTCTGAAAGCGTCTATTGTAGGAGATAGGTCAGAGTTATTAAATGAAATAGTGCTAAGCCCGTGGGATATTCCAGGCCTAAATAACAAATGAATTGCAATAAATCCCTTGAACCAGATGGCATCTGCCCACCATTTCTGTAGGAACTTACGGGTGGGACTGTGGGGCACTGCACAAACGTGGGCCCTGCCTTTATAGACATCAGGTAAGCTGCCAGTTTGAATCCTGCCCAGGAGAAGGGTTCAGAGGGAACCCTGGGAACTGAAGATCTTCCACCCAAAGCAAGCTGGTGTGAGAAAGGGCAGGATTCCTAAACAGGAAAGAGAAAACCAGCCAGTGAGGGCAACTTAACACTGCCGTCTCTGAGGGAAACTTGTCAAGTGGCCGAGGTACTTCAACAGGGGGGAACAGATGAGTAAGTTTGACTCTCAGAAAGTTTATATACAAGGACATCAGTTTGGAAATGTATTGAGACCAGGGGAATTGTTTTGCTACCTCACTGATTCTCAAAACAGGAGGGATTTGTTTTAAAGTATTTATTTGACTAAGAAAGTATTTTTACATGCCTGAATACACTTTACATTTGCAAAGAATGTTCCTATAATGCTAAGTGAGTCTGGACATGGTGTCTTATTTAATAGTTTATAGTTTATGTGGCCTTTAAGTTCTTTTGCTGTTAATTATTACAAATCCTATCATTGGTTGTGCTTGGCTATTATCACTGAGTAATAGTAATCAGCTCTTCTAGATTTCCTTCAAACAGCCTCTTTTTGTTTTGCTTTGTTTTGTTTTTTTAGTAAGGTATCACTGATACACAATCTTATGAAGGTTTCACATGAGCAACATTGTGGTGACTACATTCACCCATATTATCAAGCCCCCCCCATTGAAGTCACTGTCCATCAGCATAATAAGATGCTATAGAGTCACTACTTGTCTTCTCTGTGCTACAGTGCCTTCCCTGTGATCCCCCTACATATTGTGTGTGAATTATTATGCCCCCTAATCCCCTTCTCCCTCCCTCCCCACCTGCCCTCCTCACCCCTTCCCTTTGGTAACCACTAGATCCTTCTTGGAGTCTGTGAGTCTTCTGCTGTTTTGTTCCTTCAGTTTGCTTTGTTCTTATGCTCCACAGATGAGTGAAATCATTTGGTACTTGTCTTTCTCCGCCTGGCTTTTTTCACTGAGCATAATACCCTCTAGCTCCATCCATGTTGTTGCAAATGGTAGGGTTTGTTATCTTCTTATGGCTGAATAGTATTCCATTGTGTATATGTACCACATCTTCTTTATCCATTCATCTACTGATGGACACTTAAGTTGCTTCCACTAGTTGACTATTGTAAATAGTGCCAAACAGCCTTTTTTATAGCTTCTTTTCTTTTTGTTCTGTTATGCCCCACTTCTCTTCTCACTCCAGTGCAGGCAGTATGTAGTACAGTGGTTATGCACACAAGCTCTGGAGCCACATTGCCAGGGTTCAAATCCCAGTTCAGCACTGATCTGTGACCCTGGGCCAGTTCCTTAATTTCTGTGCCTCAGTTTCCTCATGTATAAAGTGGAGGTACTAGTGTGGATCTCACAGAATTGATGGGAAGATTAAGTGAGTTAATACAGAGTATGGGTAAAGCATTTAGAGCCCCATCTGGTACTGAGTACTCAAAAAATAACCACTATTATAATGATTATTATCCTTGATCTCCCTCTTACTCTTCCATCTATTGGACATTTTGTAATGGGTTTCCTGGCGCCTTCTCCTTATCAAGTTCTCTTCGGTGACTATCTGCTATCTCTTCTTCTCCCGTGCCCCCTTATCTACTTATTGTCTCTCCCTCTTCCCCACTCCCTTACCCCCAACCCCAACCCCATAACTCAGGTTCCTTTTCTGCCATATGCCATTTCCTTTGGGGTCTGTGGGTTTTCAGCAAGTTCCTGGGCTAGGCCTGTTTTTGCTGTTTCAGCTGTTTCAGCTCTTCCCAGCTTTTCTTTTGTGAAAGCTATTGCCCCCTTTCCATTTATTTGGAACCGCTCTCTGCTGCATGCCTCCCAAGCTGTGTTCCCCTCACAGCTGTAGTGTTTCATCTGACTGCATGTCATGCTTAGTACTCCCATGAGCTGGTTTTGTAACAAATCTTCAGTTGTTTCCTCCCCAGAAGAGTCTCTAATGTACCCCTAGATAAAAGGGCCTGATTTGTGATTAACACCTTCTTCCCCCAGCCATAATTATTTGGCTTCTACTTTATTTTTATCCCAAATTTCTAAGTGTTTTGGGCAGGGCTTCCCATTGTTTACAGGACTGTGATGGGAGGGGTGCAGTTCCCAAGCATAGCCACCAGGTAGCAGGACGGTTCCTCACAGCTGGCCCTCACTATCCTGGGGGGAAAATGGGGAGGTTAACTGGGCCAGGGGTGGAGTTATTTCAAGGCTTTAGGGAGGTTTCTAGCAAGGTCTGAAGAATTGGAAGTTACAGGTAGATTCTATACCAGAAAAGAATATTCTCTTTTAGAGAGATCAGTTCTTTGTTGTATATGCGATTATGCAAGTGTCTGTAACCTATATAGAAAAATTAGGAATACCAGTAAGAAAAAAGAAAAAAAAAATCAGGTACCTGAAATCTTACCACACAAAGGTGATATATCTCCTTCCAGATATATCACCATACAAATCTACACAAATAAACATATAATGTATGTAATAGCCATTAATAGAGCCATTTGGTATACTTTGTTTTGAATCCCTTTATCACTTTACAAGATATAGTGGACTTTCTATAATGTCAAAAACTATAGCTCTGTATCATTTCTCCCAGTTTTGTATTTTTTACACATTATGTGAGTACCTGCTTATATAAAAATTGTGAAAAGATTAATGAATTGACAGCAGAGTATTCCATTTTACAGTTTTAGATACATTTATTTAATAAAAGATCACTGTGGCATCTGGAGTTTCCTTCCTCGGAATCTCACTATTAGGCTTGCATCCCAACTATGCTTTTACTCCCTTAAGAGCTTTTTAATCCCTCTAGCATAACCCCATACCTGATTGCCCATTGGAAATATGGAGAGGTTTGTGAAGGGTGTAATTGCTGGGTCCCTTCCCAGGTCTTTAGAACCCAAAATCTCAGGGACGAGGCTTGGGTCTGTGTACTTCTAAGATTTTCTTCAGTCAGTTCAGCTTTTGGAGCCTGGTTGGAAGAACTGGCTGTGATGACAGGTGGGACAATCATCTGAAGTCCTAAGAGTTTCACTGAAGCTCAAGGGCCCCAGAATCTTATGTTCTAGATGAAGATAAGCAAGTATCATTCCTTCAGCTCCCCTTCCATGGAAGGCCAGTGCTGGTTCTGAGGCAACGAAGTGTCCTTAAGAAATAGGATAGTGATTTGACCTCACCCAGCAAGCTGATTGAAAATGAGAATGAAATTCTATGTTGGCAAAAGCAATTTTTACAAAAAAAATATATTGCAATGAATAAATTAAGTTTAAAAATTTAATATTAGTGTTAAGATGGGTAGGTAGGTGTTAAACTGGCCTCTGACGGAAAGTAGAGTAATTGTTGGCTGTGGATCAAGAGAAAGGCAAGCTACAAGAGTAAAGGACGTTTACTTATCTAGGGTGCATATACAGAAGCAGGCGTGAATGGAAAAGTAACTATAGTTTATTTTTTTATTTTATTTTATTTTTTTTTTAGATAATTATTTTTTATTGAAGGGTAGTTGACACACAGTATTACATTACATTAGTTTCAGGTGTACAACACAGTGATTCAACATTTATATACATGATAATTCTAAGTACCAGCTATCACCATACCAAGTTGTTACAATATTTTGACTATATTCCTTATGCTATACATTACATCCCGGTTGCTTATTTATTTTACAATTGGAAGTGTGTACTTTTTCTTGGTTGTTGTTGTTAGGGCATCTCTCATATTTATTGATCAAATGGTTGTTAACAACAATAAAATTCTGTATAGGGGAGTCAATGCTCAATGCACAATCATTAATCCACCCCAAGCCTAATTTTCGTCAGTCTCCAATCTTCTGAAGCATAACGAACAAGTTCTTACATGGAGAACAAATTCTTACATAGTGAATAAGTTACATGGTGAACAGTACAAGGGCAGTCATCACAGAAACTTTTGGTTTTGCTCATGCATTATGAACTATAAACAGTCAGTTCAAATATGAATACACATTTGATTTTTATACTTGATTTATATGTGGATACCACATTTCTCTCTTTATTATTTTTAATAAGATGCTGAAGTGGTAGGTAGATACAACATAAAGGTAGAAAACATAGTTTAGTGTTGTAAGAGAGCAAATGTAGATGATCAGGTGTGTGCCTGTAGACTATGTGTTAATCCAAGCTAGACAAGGGCAATAAAACATCCACATATGCAGAAGATTTCTCTCAGAACAGGGGGGGTGAGGTTCTAAGCCTCACCTCTGTTGATCCCCAATTTCTCACCTGATGGCCCCCCTGCGACTGTGCCTGTCTTAGGTTGTTCCTCCCTTGAGGAATCTTACCCGTCTCTGGCTAACCAGTCATCTTCCGGGGCCATACAGGGAAATGTTAGGTTGGTAAGTGAGAGAGAAGCCTTATTGTTTGAAATGGTTAGCTTTTTACTTCTTTCCATATTTATGCCCTGTGGCTTCTATGCCCAGCATTTGTCTTGAGGTATCTTTACCACTTGGAGGAGTTATGATACTCGGTAAATTTGATATGAGGCACGAATTCTATTTAAGAATTCGTTGTAATTAGGAAGGAAGAAGAAAAGTTATAGAAGTAGCAGGCGGGAGAAAACATGGGAAGATTGATTATTTCTTTGACATATCTTCTTGTAGAGTAACTTCAGCATGTATAGATTTTAAGCTACTACTTAAATTGCGCACACACATTAACATAATAGGAGTATAGTTACATAACCAAAGCATACCTGTAATTACCAGCCATCTCCAGTGAAACCAAGAAAACCAGTTAGGCACCCTAGGCATTTGTGAAAACTTATCAATGATATGATGGTTATTATCTAACTGAATTTGAATAGTTTGAGATATAGTTTATTTTTAATGACCCCTAATTCAAAGTTAGCATTTCCTACAATAATTAATATAGTCAACAAAGCACAGTAATATTAGCATTACCTTTCTTTGTCACTAATTGCAAGTATTTTCATATCTATTAAGTCATTGCAGATTTCTCAAAACATTGTTTATGTTCATTACTACTTTGAAATAGTGGTAGGTATTTAATCTGCCATTCGATCTTGTTATAGAATGTATTAATAAAGTACATATACTTATATTACAACATCACAGATTTGCTTTTAAAATATTTTGGTAACTATATTTCAGTTTAACTGGTGTCCTTTGTAATACTTTACGTATTTAAAACCATTATTCTGAGAAGGGATCCACCAGCTTCACCAGACAGCTGAAGAATCTGAGGTACAAAAAAGGTCAAGACCTCTATAGTAGAGTCTGCCAAAGTTAGAGTAAAAGTTGACTCCCTGGGGAGGATGCTGGCAAGATGAGGCACAATACCTCTTCCAGTCTGGGTGGGGTGGAGGCACTTGGGGAGAGGAATAGGAAATAGGGGAGAAGAGTCAAAGGGACCAGAGGTCAGGAAGTTCATGGAAAAGGGTATCATATTCCATGGGCAACATAAAAAAAATAAGTTAAGATAGAAATAGTGGTTCTTTTTTTTAAAGCATGAGGCAGACATAGAATCATGGCCAAGACAGAACCCAGGGAGAATTGTTACCATGAGAAATGAGCCCTCCAGAGATGTTCAGATCAACTGAAAGCAGGGCTTTTAAAAGCAACGTTAACATCTGGCTGGGTTGAGTGAATATGGGTAACTGGTTGAGTAACTGTCTTGGTTGAATGAATTTCATTAACAATGCTGTGATTCGAGCGGGTGTTTACTGGAGGGTGTGGGGAAGAAAGTGGGTGCCAGCCACCATGGACAGGGAGTAGGAACACACAGAGAAGCTTGCAGCCTGCTTCCTTTCTCATTGTGTCTTTTCGGCAGGTTCACCACCATTTTGACTTAAGGCTTTGGGTTCTATTCTCGGGTTTGAAGATCTCAGGGAAAGGGGTACAGTTACAAAGGTTTGTTAAAGGAGTGTTCAGTGCTGGTGATCTAGGGAAATGAGAATCTTTCTGGAATGCATTTTCTAGATGAGTGTTAAGTACTTCTAAAATGTTCATGCCCTATGACCCAGTAATTTCATTCTTAGGAATTCAGTCCAAGGAAATAATCTAAAATACAGCTTTATGTATTTTGAGGCTTCTCATTATACTTTTATTGTAGTGAAAACCAAAAATAAGTGCTTAAAACAGGAAGATGTAAAGTAAAATTACGTTACAGCTGCATCTTGGGAAGTTCTTTGGCCATTGAGAAATCTATAAGGAGTTTTTAATAACAGAGGGAACGCTTATGATAATTGCTAAATAGATTCAAAATACCAGCTGTGGAAAATGTGCAGAAAAGAGTCTAAAAGGAAATAAGTCAAATGTTTAAAAGTGGCTTCTTCTTGATTATGAAGTTACAGGTAGTTTATTTTCTACTTCTTTACTTTTTACTAAACAAAACTATCACAGAATGTTTAGTGATATTTCTCAAGAAAAGAAAAGTTCTATCACACAAGTAATATACAAAAACTTTATTGTAAAAGTTGAAAGCAAGGGGCTCAAAGATACAGAAGTGGGAAAAAAGTGAAAGTCTCCCATCCCTGGTAACCATTGTTAGTGGTTTACTACAAGCTTTCTAGAATTTGTATATACATATGTGCATATACAAGTATATTGTTGTGTTTTCTCATTTACCTAAGTGGGATCATACTATAAGTATTTTTCTGCAACTTGCTTTTTTTTTTCCTCCTAAGAATGTCTTAGATGTCTTTCCACCTTCATATGTGCAGCCCTACTTCATTTGTTATAGGTGCAGCCCTATATTCCATGATATGATAGCCACAGCTTTTCTAACCATCCCCTTACTGTTGGATGCTTCCCTAGTATCCTTTGTCCAACTATTTGAAGCAGTGTTGCAGGCAGTGAACACCTTTGTACAGCATGGGTATTTCCTTAGGAGAGGGACATAGAAGTAGAGTTGCTGAGTTAAAGACCATGCGCATTTCTGTGCTTGTTAAGATGATATAAGCTTATCTTATATCAAGAACCTAGCATAACAATGGCTTAAAACAAGGCAGTTGTTTATGTCTCTTCAGTGAGCAATCATGTGTAAGCGTCCAGGGCTGACCTTGGGGCTGCAGAGCAGCAGGAGCTTGGATTTCTTCTACCTTGTTGCTCTGCTACCTTCAACACGTGGCTTTAATAGTATAGTCTAAGATGACTGTTTCCACTTCTCTATTCATATCCATTTTTCTGGGAAGGCAAGAAGGAGAAGTTTAGGGCAGAGCCCAGAAGTACACTGTCCCAGAACTGGCCAGAGCTTAATCATATTGACCATAAAGAGCAGTGTTGTGCTGTAGGCAGCTTTGTGCCCAGCTGAACTTCTGTTACTAAAGGAAGAAACTGCATAAAAGATATGCAAGACCTTCACAAGGAAAACTACAAAACATTGCTGGAGTGTTAGATCAGTTAAAAGCAGGATTTTTGGAAGTAAGCACAGTGTGAGTGGGTGGGTTGTGGGCCATTGGCATTCTGTATGTTACCTATTCCCATCACTCATCCATTTTTCTATTTGGTGATTTTCCTTTTTTCGTACTGATTTGTAGGCATTCCTTTTTGATTATGGATGTTAACCTTTTGTCTTTTAGAGATGTTATATTTTCTTATGGTCTTTCTTATATTTTAACTTTCTTTTTTTGTGCCTCTTGACATACTGAGGTTTCAAAATTGTGTGTAGTCAAATCTGTCAGTCTCACTGGTCTTTGTCTTGCTACTACTACTTCTCCTATCAGAAAAATAAGACGACTATCCAGGTCAGAAAGAGAGAGAAGGAACATGAAGCAGCAGCAATAGCTTGGGTAACTAAATTACTGAGATCACCTAGACTCTCACACTCATTGTTTGTTCCAGTATCCACTTTAATGGGCTATCTCCATGGAGCTGTTTGAGGGAACTGGGCTTTGAAAACAGAATAGGATTAGACAGGAGGAGAAAAGAGGTGTCCAAATTGAAAGGAACTACATAAATTAAGCCATGGAGACACAAATCTGGCTGAAGGGGACCTGGAAAGATGAGATGTGTTCTTTGGGAACAGTAGGAAATAGCTAGACAGGAAGACAGTCTTTGGATAAGAGGGCAGAGGATAAATACAGTGGTTACAAATGAATTGGGATTAGGAGACTGATGTTAAATGCAAAAGGATATACAGCAGTCTTGCCAATGAAGTTTTTTTAAAAAGGAAGCAAATTAATTATCTAACAAAAGGGAAATGGTGGTGTAAATTAGGGTATAGCCACATGATGGAATACTAACATTGAGAATAATCACTTCTGAAGTTTGCATGGAAAAACAATGGAAATTATAGTAAAAAGAGATAATTAAAGCATGTAAAATCATAGTTATGACCACAACTAAAGAAATAGGCATGTAAAAAAGGCTGAAAAGGAGTACTTCAGAATTAGAGGGATATTTGGATGATGGGTGATTATTTTTCTCTTTTAAATATCCTTATTTATTGTCATCATTCCCTATTTATAATATTTTTAAAGAGGCAGGTGGTAGTGGAACAGAGAATCAGCAGAGGCTTTTCAAAAGTTCCAGAAGGTGAACCAGGGGTCAAGGGCTCTGTGGCCACTTGGGAGGAGGGAGGCCAGACCCTCTGGGATGTGTGACCCAGGAGGAAGGGGTCCCATTCCAGGGCCTGCTGGTCCCTTGAGCTGTAGTCCCAGGATGATAAAAGTCCTTTCTGGCATTCCAGGGTCTCCTTATGCTGCTACAAAACCTACCTACGATACACTGGGGCAATGAAGAGATCGGGCTGCTTCTCGCCGAGGCGTACAGACTCAAGTACATGTTTGCCGATGCCCCCAATCACTACCGTCGATAGGTGCTGTCTCCCCGTGGGGACCCAGACTGCCCCCCATCTCTGATGGCAATCTGATCACTGTGGCTACTGTGCGAGCCGTGGACTCCGGCCAGGAACCACTCCTGCTGTAAAAAGCTCACATCCGCCACCCAGGTCTTAACTTTATGGCACACCTATCTACACTCCACGTCTCTGGATGTGTCTCTTGGACCACATCAGTATTCCATGACGTAGATGGGCCCAGCTCTGGGAGAGGACAGAAAAGGAGGTACAGGGTTGTCTGCCCCTTTAAAAGGAACTGGACAAAAGAAGGGGAAGGCTCAGGGTCTCACCTCACACACCATCCCTACATGGACTGGCTGTCCCAGCCCCAACTGAGGCCGTTGCTCTTTGTGACATTGTTTATTTGATCACAGGTCAAAAACGCCTTATGTTTCAAAAAGCCCCTGACCCCTCTCCCCAGCTCCTAGCCCTTCCCCTTCTGCCCTAGTCTGAGCCAGTGAGGGGCAGCTCTTTCAGACCATGGTTCTCAGATGGAAGAGGCACTGATGCTTATAACGCTGGGAAGAGGCCTGCATCCAAGGGCTAGGAATTTTATTTTCCCTGTTCTCACAGACATTTGTACGTGTGCTGCATCTGTGCGTGTGGGTGTGCATACCCATCAGTGTTTAGTTACAGGTCTGAATTTGTGTGTCTAGACTAGCCCCTCATAACCAGCGGGGAAGGGCCCCAGTGACCAAGTACACAAGCATCCCTTGAGAAGGATCAGGACAGGGGAGGGAGAAGGGGCTTTTTACCTATCCAAACCCTTTTTCCATGATGACCCACTCCAAGATATTATGTGTAAATTGTGTTATTATGTATATGGGTACAGATGTACAAATATATGTCCTCTTTGTAGCAGATATGGTTTTATATTTATAATGTGCAACATGTGAAAGCAATCTAGGTCACTAGCACAGATGAAATTGCCAGGCAGGCAGCTGCAGAGCCTCCGGGTTGGTTTCTGGGGGCCCTGCTGTGAGGGGGCAGTGAGCGGCGGCTGCAGGAGCCAGCGCAGCTGCCCTGGGCAGGTGGAGCAGGCGGAGCGGCTTTGAAAAACGGCTGAGCTGCGCAAGCATCAGTGTCTCAGAGATCTCCTGTCCTCCCCTCCCGACTCCTCCCTCCCCTGGCCTTTGTGGAGCCTCTCCCTGCCCCTTCCCCCTGCTCAGCCAGCAGAGCTCCCCACCCTTCACTCCTAGCAACCCTCCAAAAGAGGACTACAGAGGCAGAACCCCTCTGCATGTTTTTAGCCCCTGTCTTTCTCCCGAGTCTGGGGAGGGCTTTTGTTTTTGCGTTTCTAAGTCAGCATTGTATTCAAGACAGAAGCTGTGACTGACTCATCAGTGCCAAGGAAAGGGGTTCCCTGTGTGTCCTGGGGTTTGGGGCTCTTCTCAGAGAGAGGCAGCCTGTGTCCCCGGCTGTCGCCATCACACCCCACACAGCTCATGAGATGTGTGACCCATGTTCAAATTTCGGTGTTTGGTAGTAGACAGGTGTGTGTGTGTTTGGGAGTGGGGGTGGCAAGCAGCCACCATCCTCTTAGAAAGCCTGGCAGTGTCCTCAGTGGGTGACAGCCTTGAGTCTCTGCCAGGGAAGCCCCACCAGCCTGGCCTGTTCCATTTCTCACCTGGAGCTGTTTCTCAGGCATCCTTCCTAACCCTCTTTCTCTTCCCCTTCAGTGTGCCTCAATAGTCTCCTTCACAGAGCAGGGGGGCTGTGACCTTCCCTCAACCGGACTAATTAAAGAAAGACACTTGTGTTCCCAAGTGGTGGTTTTATTTTTTTAGTTTTTATGTTTGTATGGGAAATTGTGGATAAAGTGAAAGAACTGTAAATAAATAGTGTACTTCCTCCTCCACTGCTGGTTTTTCTCCCATGGATTTGTATAACCTGGAACTTGAGTCTCTTTTTCTAGGGTTTTTCTTGCTGATATGAGTAAGTACAGGGGACAAGCTTTCTGTAGGGCAAGCAGGGAACCAACAGGTGAAAAGGCAGCCTCAGAAGATGTCAGAAAACCCTGAGCACTGTGAGGAGCACACTCACTGGTCCAGACTCAGTAAGTGGACACAGGGACATTGAGAACAGCGGAGCGAGGCTTTAATGAGGGTCTTGCAAGATTGGGTGTCTGGTGGGCAGGCACACCTGAGGCCATTGGCGCTAAGTAATTTATTCCCTAGTACGCGAGTCCCTCCCCTGGGTCCTCACTGGCTGAGTACTACAGGGTTCACATTCTTTCCCGGAAGTCGCCTAAGCCAATTATATCCACATTGGGCCTTCTCTTTCATTCATCTTAATTTCATTGGTAGGTTAAAAAAATTCCAACAGGTATAGCCAGGCCCTTACCAATTCCCCCACCCCCACCCCCACTTTCAGCCTGAGCAGCTTCCTGGCATATTTCCACCACATGGCCCTTTGTTAATACCTTACTGTTAAAATGTCTAAACTTCCTGGTGGGAGTAAATCACATTTAGGTTTTATGCTTTTTTCTAACAGCACCTACTCTGTGTGGAGAATACAAAAATGAGCAACACGGTTCCTAATAGCTGACATTCATAGAGCACCTTGCTATGTGCCACGCACTGCGATAACCACTTTAGGATCATTTCATTTATCCAAAAGGAGTGTATCATCTAATGGAGATCATAAAATGGACTACAGTTTCAATGTGCTGGACAAAAGCCTAGAGATATCTAGTTCAACACCCTCATTGTTCACAGAGGCAAAGCCAACCCAAGGCCGGGAAAGGGAGCATCAGAGTGAGAACCAGAGGCCAGGCCTGCTGGTTTGCTTGTACAGTGTTTTTTCCACCAAATCGTAGACAGCTAAAATGTCTTCAAAGACTGGTCCTCCATTTAGGGTCTTTACTGAGGGTTGGGCTTTGTTTTTCAGTTTTGGGTAGTTTTTTTCTCTTGAGAACTTCACTGTGAACTGTTTCAAGAAAGGCCATTGACTTCAGTTTTCATCTACAAAGAATGGATGGTTTGGGATGGTTTCTGCACCCAGAACTTCTTCCTGGACTCATTGAGAGAGTTCTTGGTTTCAAGTCACTAGGGACTATATTAGGATTAAATTCTGCTACATGTAACAAAACCCAAAAATAACAGTACACAATGTGGGAATTTACTTCTCCCGTGAAAGTCCAGAAGCAAGCAACCTAGGGCTAGTATGGTGAGTCTGTTTCACCAAGTCCTTAGGAACCTGGACTCCTTCCCTAGGCCTTCATAGGCAGGATGGCAGCCAGCACTCCAGCTGCTAGAGCCCCTTCCCAAGCGACAGGGTGGATTCAAGAAGGGACGGAGGAAAAAGTGAAGGAAATGGGCAGCAGTGTTTTAAAGAAGGTTCCAGAAAGCGGCCCCCTAATACCTCCTCTTACAACTCACAGACCAGAGCTTAGTCCTGTGGTAGGTCACACCTAGTTGCAAGGGAGGTTTTAGGATTAGACTATTCCAGGCAGCTCAAAATCAGGATTCTGTTACCATGGAGGAAGAGAACAGAATTAGGGCTCAAGTAGCAATCTCTACAACAAGAACTTAAAAAAATAAGTTGAAAGTAGAGACCAGGTTTTACCATAAGCATACAGAGAGGCATCTGCCTTCAATTCAAGTGACTGTTTACAGTTAACCTTGGAATTTGACCTTTATCATAAAACATGAGCAGCATTTCAACTTGATATTATTTGGACTGAGACCATTAATTGTTCCTGAAGCTAGTAGAAAAAATAACTAACCTAAACTGGTCTTCATGGAAAAATTCTGTTTTTCATTTATGTAGGAAGTCAAATCTTTTCTGAAATATGTTCGATCATGATTAGAAAATTAATGAAACTATCCAAACTAATCCTGGTATACTCTGACCTGCAATTTATCCAATATTTCTGCAATTTAAATCACAGTTCTACTTAAATGGGCCCTACCTATGTTTCCATTCATCTGAGGAAGGATAGTGGCACAGATTCCTCAGTGACCTCATTTGCTTCTAGAGCCTCTTGTTGATAGCGTTTGGCTTGTCTTGAGTTGGACTTGGCATGTCAAACAGCTTTGTAAAACTTCGAAGATTGGAGTGAGAAATGAACACCCCGTTACTGAGGCTTTCCTGCCTCCTCTTGGGACTTCCAACCTCACCTACTGGTTGGAGACAGTTTTGGAAGCAGTCATAGACACCAAAGAGAGGATTTAGACTTGTAATGAGAAGATGAGAGAGTCACACAGAATCAGAACATAAAGCACATTGTCACAAAACCAGAATTATCTGAGTCCGTGCTGACTTGTCCGGATAGCTGCAGCCCACCCACAGCTATAGCAAATCAAAGCATCCAGTTATTCTGGCAAAGGCTGTATTAGAATTCTTCAAAGCAGAGGACAGATCACCCCTGTCCCACTTGCTTCGTAGGTGGTTTGTAAGCTGTGGCCTCTAGGTGGGGAGTGAGAGTCCCTGCTCAGGATAGCTGCTGTGACGAGTCTGGGAGCCAGACCCAGAGGATTCCCTTTTTTTTTCTTAGGGACACCGAGCTTGTCTCAATGGTGGCCCCACCCAGGTGTCTGAGAGAGGAAAACCCAGACCTTTTCTTCAAACTGCTTTTCTTACATCCTTGTAATCTATGTCTTTACATTTATATGGGTTTCTTAAACACTGGATGTAGTTGGTCTCATTCTACAATCCAATCTGGCAATCTCTCTTTTTTAATTGGTGCATTTAGACCATTTACAATTAATACTATTAATAGGGTGGGATTTAGGTCTACCATGTTATTATTTTCTGTTCCTTTGGTTTTTGTTCTTCTCTTTCCCCTTTCCTGCCACCTTTTGGATTACAGCTGACCCTTGAACAATGCAGGGGTTAGGGGTACTCATCCCCTGTGCGTTGAAAATCTGTGTATAACTTTTGGCTCCCCCAAATTGTCTGTCTACTGTTGCCCAGAAGCCTTACCAAGAACAAAAACAGTCAATGAACACATATTTTGTATGTTATATGTGTTATATACCGTATTCTTACCATAAAGTAAGCTAGAGAAAATAAAATGTTTTTTAAAGTTGTCACAAATCTCCAAAAAGTTTTCCAATATATTTATTGTAAAAAATTCACATATAAGTGGACCCATACAGTTCAAACTCATGTTGTTCAAGGGCCAACTGTTTCTGAATATTTTTTAGTATATTAATGTATTTACTGACTTTTGGTGTACCTCCTTTATTTTTTTAAGAGGTTGTTCTGAGGATTACAATATACATGCCTAATTGTGTACCACCTGCTTACGATCACTATTTCATCACTTCAAGTAAATGTAGAAGCCTTACAACCATTTAGATCCTTTCACCCTCCTTGCTTTATGTTACAGTTGTTATATGAATTACATTGACCTACACTGAAAACCTCACCCGATACTGTTACCATTTTTGCTCTCAACAGTTCTATATATTTTAAAGAACTTAAGAGGAGACATTTACCATTTATGTTTCTCCATTCCTTAAGTCCAACTTTCCTTTTGATATTATTTCCCTTCAGCCTGAAAACTTCCTTGAGCAATTAATTCTCTTAGTGTTCCTTAGTGATCATTGTTTTTATTTTGCCTTCGTTCCTGAATATATTTTTTCTAGAAATAGTTATGTTCTTTTGGCGCTTCAAAGAGGCTGTTCCACTGTCTTGTTTCCAGTTTCTGATGAGAAAGCCACCATCATTGAAATCATTGTTCAGTGTTTAATTGATCATTTTTTGCAGACTGCTTTTTAAAAATTTGCCATCTTAATCATTTTTAAGCACACCTTTCAGTAATGTTAAGTACGTTCACTGTATTATGTGACCATCACCATCAGTCTCCAGAACTCTTCATCTTTCAGAACTGAAATTCTGTACCCATTAAACAACAGCTCTGTGTCCCCTCCCCACCCCCCAGCCCCTAGCAACCACCCTTCTACTTTGTATGAGTTTGACTACTCTAGGTACCTCCTGTAAGTGGGACAATAGCGTATTTGTCTTTTTGTGACTGACTGACTTAATATAATGTCCTCAGGGTTCTTCTATGCTGTAGCAAGTATCAGAATCTCTTTCCTTTTTATTTTTTATTTTATTTTTTTTTATTTTTAATTTTGGTATCATTAATCTACAATTACATGAAGAACATTATGTTTACTAGACTCCCCCTTCACCAAGTCCCCCCCACATACCCCTTCACAGTCACTGTCCATCAGCATAGTAAGATGCTGTAAAATCACTACCTCTCTTCTCTGTGTTGCACAGCCCTCCCTGTGCCCCCCACACACACTATACATGCTAATCTTTCCTTTTTTTTTTAAGGTTGAAAAATATTCCATGTTATGCTGGTACCATATTTTGTTTCTCCAGTCTTCTGTCAATGGCCAGTTGGCTTCCATTTTTTGTGTTTTGAGTAATGATGCTATAGACATGGTTGTACAAATATCTCCTTGAGACCCTGCTTTCCATTCTTTTGGAACTGCTGGATCATGTAGTAATTCTATTTTAAAATTCTGAGGAACTGACATATTGTTCTCAGACTGCTTTAAATTTTTTTTTCTTTTTCTTTGGGTTTCAGAAGTTTGATTATGCATGACTGAGAGTATTTTTGGGTTTTTTGTTTGTTTGCATTTATCCTGTTTGATGTTCACTAACTTTACTAAATCTATAAGTTTATGTCTTTCACCAAATTTTTTAAGCTGTCTGCTATTATTTCTTCAAAAAAGCTTTTTTTCTGCACCAGTCTCATACTCCATCCCTGGAGGACTCCAATGGACTCCAATGATACGAATAATGGACCCACAGTCCCTAAGACTATTCCTTATGTTTTCAGTATTTTTCTTTCAGTCTTCAGATTAGGTGCCTTCTCTTCTTCTATCTTCAAATTCCTTGACTCCTTTTCTGACATTTCCATTCTACTGTTAAGCTCATATAGTGAATTTTTATTTCAGATATTTCAGTTTATGGTTCTAACATTTCCATTTGGTTCTTTTTATAGTTTCTGTTTCTCTGCAGGGAACCTCTATCTTGCATTTCAAATGTGCTTACTTACACCTCACAGAGCATAGTTATAATATTGATTTTAAGTCTTTATCTGACAGTTCCAACATCAGAGTCATCTTGGGATTGGCATCTTTCGATCATCTTTTCTTATAAAAATTGATCACATTTTCCTAGGTCTTTGTATGTTGAACGATTTTGCATTGTATCCTGGACATTTACAATATTATGTGTGAGGAGCATCTTTTGTTCTAATGAAGTGACTTGAGCTCCTGCGCAGCTTTAGGATGGGGGCTGTTTCAGCCCCACCCCACCTCCAGCCTCTGGAGAGGCTTAGGGGCTGGGGATTGAGTCAACAATTATTGACTACAGGAGGAAGCCTCCATAGGAAAAACCTTACCACAGAGGCTCACAGAGCTTCCGGTCAGTGAGCACGTCCGTGTGCCATCTGTGTGCCAGGAGAGGGGCGCACCTCAACTCCACAGGGTCAAAAGCTCCCGCTCTCAGCGCCCTTCCAGACCTCACCTTTGTACCTCTTCCTCTGGCTGTTTCTTTATAATAAACCAGTAAACGTAAGTGTTTCCCTGAATCTCTGAGCAATTACAGCAAACTATTGGTCCTGAGAAAAAGGTATGGGAACCCCTAATTTGCAGTCGGTTGGTCAGAAGTACAGGTGACACCTCGGACTTGCAACTGGCATCCACAGTGTGGGCAGTCTTATGGGACAGCCGTGACCCTGTGGGGTCTGCACTAACTCCAGGTAGGTAGTATCAGAACTGCATTGTAAGACACCCAGTTGGTGTCCGGGGTGTTGGAGAATTGGTTGATATGAGGGAAAAAAACCCACACAATTGGAGTCAGAAGTGTTGTGTGTAGAGAAGAAAAAGCAAGGACTATTTTTTTTTAGGTTTCTTGGAGTTTTTGCTGCCTCTGCTATGGTGAAGCTCCCCAGCTGGGGCTACTCTCATAGGTCAAAGCTGTGAGAGAAAAGAGGAAATCTTTTTGAGAAACTCACTCCACACCAACAGAGTCTTCAATCTTTGATTCCCTCAAATTTGCCTTCTTGTTTACTTTTCAGAGTTCTCAGGGAATTGTCATTTGTCCAGAATTTCTAGTTGTGACCAGTGGCAGAAAGCGGCTGCTGTGCTCACTCCATCTTATTTAGCACCAGAAATCCTCCAAACATTTTTGACCACAGCCTACAGTGATGAACACATTTTACACTGAGCCTAGGACACACATGGACACACACAAATGTGAGCAAAATTTCACGAACAGTACTTAAACCCTTACTATGTGTGATGGCCTCTAGCCTATTCTATTGTATTCCTTTTTTTAAAAAACAAATGCTGGTCAAGATTCATTACTGAGTGTTAACCTGAGTTTGAAAAACACAGCTCTAAACGTTACTAGTGAAATGAGAGGTAAGCCTGCTATTAGCTAAAGTGAACTTAAGCACATTTCAAGACATCCTGACTAAGAAATACCAGAGCTGATAGTGCAGTAGATTTGTGAGTCAAGAAGAAGGTGATGAGAGCTGCATTGTAACCTTGGGTTAGAGAACTCCAGGTTCTCCTTGTGAGAAACATTCCCATTCTCAGTTCCTCTCCCCAGCCCTGGACAAAGGTGAACCAAGGTAGGGATCATTGTGTTTCTTATAGTCCAAAAATAGCTAACTCAGAGTGACATGATTCAGCTAAGTAACCTCAAGCCTAATTTTATATCATGCACTTGATACCATGTATTGCTTGCAAAATAAAAAGCCTAAAGCCGTATCTGCAGGGGGGAAACAAGGCAGTAATTACTGATGCCTAATTCCCACTGCCTTCTTTCCCTCCCTCTTGCCTTCCTCCTGCTTTCCTCCTACCCATCCCCATCCTTGCTATATCAGCTGGGTAATAAATATTTGAACTGGATACTGATCCTTGACAAGTTAAGGTTGTGGATGCTTAATGAAACTGCCAGGCCAAAAAGGAACACAGTGGTTTCCTGCATTACTAATTTCAAGTACCTCCAAAACATCTACTCTAATTACTGATTACCGATACCTCCAGAATGCAATAAACTTGATGACTCATTATAAGTACTTTCCAAATATAATAAACTTGATTAAAGGTATCAGAAATATTTTATGACTCTACTTGAAATCCTGTTTACATAAAATAACACTTAATATATAAGCTGTCCAAAGCAGATGGCCCTTTCCCCTCCTCACCTACTCCTGGTTTTCTAAAACATTTCCCTTTAAAAAATAAAAGACATTATTCCCTGATACCTTTACCATAGAGTCTTACATTTGGGGGTGGACGGAGAAGAGATGGTGGTAGAATAAACGAGTAAGAAAAGGTAGAATGAGAATGTGGAGCCATCAGCCTCACCTTCCCACCCTGTGCCCCCCGACCTGTACACCTCTGGGATTTTACCTCCCCCAGTCACCTGGAATTTCTCCAAATCTAGGAAACCCATCTGTGCACTCACTGCTCACCCCCACCCCGGGATGATTAAATGCAGCAGCCTACTGAAAAGTTGGCCTGTGATCTCAGGATTAGAGAGTACTTACGGAGAAACACAGGGCTTCGCTGGAGATGCTACATCAAGACCCCTTTCTTCTCTGCCCAGTCTTTTGAAAACATAATGAAAAAGTTTCACCTCCCCTTTATTGAACTTCACACAGGGAAACCATGTTTCAAATTAATTGGCAGAGCTGTGGCCCCCAGAGTGGATCAACCCTTGCTCACAAAGAGAATTATTTGGTTTAGATATTTTTAAAAACCCATCTTGCTTAGAGACAGGTAATAAAAAGTCTAAAATTGGTTGAAAGAATTTCTACTTTATAACTTCACCAGTTTAAAGAGAGGAAAGCATCTTGTTTCCATGTTTCTTAGGCAAGAGAACATAGAAAAGGCACAAGGAGATAGTTCATATTTGCAGAGGGTGTCTTCTGCAGAAGCTAACACTCCATTCTTCTATAACATTAGCTAATAATTATTGAGTATTTACTATGGACCAAGCATAACTATCTTACACGAATTAACCAAATTAATCCTCATAACAATCCTTTCAGTGCTATCCTTATTATCACCCTCATCTTACAAATGGGGAAACTGAGGCTTTGAGAGGTCAAGTGGCTCAAGGTTTCATATCTAGTAAGTAGCAGAGCTAGAATTTGAACTCTAGGAACCTGGCTCCGGACTCCACTCGTATTACCATGTTACAGCAGCCTCCAGTTTACCAGTGAATTGAGTAAGGGCTGGCCTCATGCAAAAGCCACAGAGTGAGCAAAATGTGATCACTTGTGGTCCATCCTTTTAATCACCTGTATTCCAGGGAGGGAGAGAAAGAGACAGCTTTGTCATGATCATCATTTTAATTCATAAACTTGAGTTCTAAAGCCTTCCAGAGACAGCTGACTGTCCACTGAAATTCATGTTCCTCTTTTCACCATACGAGGTTTGTGGGAACCGGCTGATAAACCACGGGCTACATTTCCCAACCTTCCTTGCACTAGGTGGCATTGTGTGACCGGTTCTCTCCAATAAAATGTGAGAAGGCTGCATGTCATTTTGGGGACTCTATTTTCTCTCTTTCTCTTTTTTTCCTTCTCTGTTTTCTCTCTCCCCTGTTTTGCTTTCTGGATGTAGAGGACTCCAAGCCCTGGGGAATAGAGAAATCACAGGATGAAAGTAGTCTGCATCCCTAAGTGACTTCATTGAAGGACACCCACTGACCAGGAACAATGCGCTGAACAATTATATGGGTAAGAAATAAACTGCTATTGTGTTTAACCACTGAAATTTGGCATGTGTGTGTGTTACAGCATTAGCATATGTTACACATGTTACACATGTTACAGCAGTTAGCATAACCCTAACTAATATGTAAATCAGACAACCAATGACTGTCCACGCTCCTCCCCACCCTTCCTGTTCCAGTGCCTGTTCCATTGCTGCATAACAATCCCCAAACTAAGTGGCTTAATACAACTGTGGCTGTACGCTCACACTCTGTGGGTCGGGAACTCACTTGGGGCACAGGGATGACAATTCAGGGGTCACTATTCTACCATGTCTGGGGCCTCAGCTGGAAAGACTCAGGGTTGGGGGCAACTCTTGTTGGAAGCTGGTATCATCTAGGGGCACCTTCTTTCCCAGGTCTGGTGGTGGATGTTGGGTGTCATTTGGGACCTCAATTGGAGCCAATGATCAGACATCTACATGTAGCCTCTTCGTGTTTTCTCTTTACTTTCTCATGGTGACTGGGTTCCACGAGCACCCCCAAAAGGCCAGGTGGAACCTGTGTGACCTTCTATAGCACAGCATCACTTCTGCTGGAGTCACATACCCACCTAGATTCAAGGGGAGGAAATGCAGCCACTGTCTCTCAATGTGAGGAATGTCAGTGTCATATCGTAAGAGCATGTGGAGACCTCATAATCACCTTGGAAAACAATCTGTTCATTTCCTTTCCTTATTTCTCTGTCTCCATTTCCTTTCTTCTTGCCCTGTGCTTCTTCCTCTTCTTTTTTTTAATTTTTTTATTTTGGCATCATTAATCTACAATTATATGAGGAACATTATGTTTACTATACTCCCCCCATCACCAAGTCCCCCCAACAAACCCTTTTACAGTCACTGTCCATCAGCCTAGTAAGATGCTGTAGAATCACTACTTGTCCTCTCTGTATTGCATAGCCCTCCCCGTGTCCCCCCACATTATACATGCTAATCGTAATGCCCCCTTTCTTCTTCCCCCCCTTATCCCTCCCTTCCCACCCATCCTCCCCAGTTCCTTTCCCTTTAGTAACTTTATTCCATTCTTGGATTCTGTGAGTCTGCTGCTGTTTTGTTTCTTCAGTTTTTTCTTTGTTCTCATACTCCATATATGAGTGAAATCATTTGGTACCTGTCTTTTTCTGCCTGGCTTATTTCACTGAGCATAATACCCTCCAGCTCCATCCATGTTGTTGCAAATGGTAGGATTTGTTTTCTTCTTATGGCTGAATAATATTCCATTGTGTATATGGACCACATCTTCTTTATCCATTCATCTACTGATGGACACTTAGGTTGCTTCCATTTCTTGCCTATTGTAAATAGTGCTGTGATAAACATAAGTGTGCATCTGTCTTTTTCAAACTGGCCTGCTGAATTCTTAGGGTAAATTCCTAGAAGAGGAATTCCTGCATCAAATGGTATTTCTCTTTTGAGCTTTTTGAGGAACCTCCATACTGCTTTCCACAATGGTTGAACTAATTTACATTCCCACCAGCAGTGTAGGAGGGTTCCCCTTTCTCCACAGCCTCGCCAACATTTGTTGTTGTTTGTCTTTTGGATGGTGGCAATCCTTACTGGTGTGAGGTGATATCTCATTGTGGTTTTAATTTGCATTTCCCTGATGATTAGTGATGTGGAGCATCTTTTCATGTGTCTGTTGGCCATCTGAATTTCTTCTTTGGAGAACTGTCTGTTCAGCTCCTCTGCCCATTTTTTAATTGGATTATTTGCTTTTTGTTTGTTGAGGTGTGTGAGTTCTTTATATATTTTGGATGTCAACCTTTTATCAGATCTGTCATTTATGAATATATTCTCCCATACTGTAGGGTACCTTTTTGTTCTATTGATGGTGTCCTTTGCTGTACAGAAGCTTTTCAGCTTGATGTAGTCCCACTTGCTCATTTTTGCTTTTGTTTCCCTTGCCTGGGGAGATATGTTCATACAGAAGTCGCTCATATTTATGTCCAAGAGATTTTTGCTTATGTTTTTTTCTAAGAGTTTTATGGTTTCATGACTTACATTCAGGTCTTTGATTCATTTCGAATTTCCTTTTGTGTATGGGGTTAGACAGTGATCCAGTTTCATTCTCTTGCATGTAGCTGTCCAGTTTTGCCAAAACCAGCTATTGAAGAGGCTGTCATTTCCGCATTGTATGTCCATGGCCCCTTTATCATATATTAATTGACCATATATGTTTGGGTTGATGTCTGGAGTCTCTAATCTGATCCACTGGTCTGTGGCTCTGTCCTTGTGCCAGTACCAAACTGTCTGCTTCTTCCTCTTCTTGTCATTTTCCTTTCCCACTCCATTCTCTCTCCAATTTCAACTCTTTGTAACATTCCTCAACTTTGTTAAATTAACCTTAATTGAGCACATGTAATGGGACAGATGTCAGATCCACAGATATAAATAACACCTCACTTCCTTTTCTGCATCCTCCTCCTCCTTCTCCTTCTTTATTCCATCTTGAGATGGATATAAGGCAAGGTTTTTCAACCTCACCACTATTGACATTCTTGGGTGTAGAGTTCTTGTGGTGGCTGTCTGCGGCATCCCTGGCTTCTACTCAATGGATTCCAGTAGCACCTCCAGTCCTGTCATGACAATAAGAAATGTCCTTAGACATCGCTAAATGTCCTTGGCAGGAGCAGAATCATCCCAACTGAGAACCTCTGTTATAAGGGAATATGTAGGGGAGGTGGAGTTAATAAAATCCCCAAACCTTAGAAGGCAGCGTGTCCGAACTGTTTTGATCCTACACTCTGAGCAGCAAAACAAAGTCTGAGTAGACAGCCCAATAGATGCATATTTGTTTATTCATATAAATTCTATACATATCCTCTATGCTGTTCTTTTATGGAAGAATAAAATATTCACAAAAGTAAACACTTTTTAAAGGATAGGATAAAAACCCTAATTAGACATCTTAGTATATTCTCTCCACAAGCAAACGGGCCATCCTGTATATTCCTGGGGCCGACCATGGCTACCCTGTAACAAATGCAGCCTTTGGGGCTAGAGAGGTCCAGGCTCACAGCTGTGGCTTCAGTTCCCTGCACTGCCATCTACCAGTGAGTTTCATTCACTCATTCAATAAAAATGTTGGTAATACAATGGAAAACAGGACATACTATCAAGAAGCTCATGCTAAGGAGACCTTGGGCAACCCAGTAGTCTGAGGTTCCTCAGAGGTAAATGGGGATATCTTGCAGAATGGTGGTGAGGATTAAGTAGATAATATAAGAAAAACATATAATAGATACTCAAATGTGGTCCCTTCTAATTCATTATAGGGCTATTTGTGATAATGAAAGAGCAGAAAGAACCAAGCATATCAATAGGGGACTGGTTGAATAAGCAATGGTACATTTGCACAAGGGAGTGAAGAGGAAAGAGGAATGTATGTAGCTACTGCTATCAAGTGATCTCCAAGATATACTGCTAAATAAAACAGCAAGATGCAGGGGTGGTGCAAGGTTAAATAGGGGAAGCATTGGGGATCTTTTTTTAGGATGAGATTATTCTCTATGGTACTATACATGACACTGTACATGTGCCAAAACTCATAGAATTTTACATTAAAGTGAGCCTTAAGGTATATTAATTTTTAAAAATAATTTAGGAGGTCAGAGGATTCAAGATTGAATGCGGATGGTGAGGAAAGAATATAACTATGAAATGACCTCTTTGAAAGGAGGTGGGGTGAAAAGGTGCTGACCTAAGTAACTTTGAACATGAGTGACGTCTGTAGAACTGAAAGCAAAAGACATGCACTTCAGTAGTATATAGTCTAGTTGATGCCGCTGTCTCCCACGGGTGTATGGCTTGACAATTCTGAAACTATTATCCATGCATACTGGAAATAATGATTAATTAAATGGATGGCAGATGGAAGGAGTCAGGTTTCTGACCTCTGGAGTGTAAAGTTACAAATAAACAAGGGGTGAGGATAACTAATAATCTGGGTGCCAGGTGGTAATTCATTAGAGTCCTAAGACATCAGTATGCACACATTTACCTTACAGGTGGAGATAGATAACCATGTGTATGTATATATGCATGTTATTTCATACATATGTTAATATTCATAGATATGTAGATATAGGGGGGTTCATATTCACACATATATTTACTTGCTCTGTCAGCTGAAAGACTTAGATGCAACAACATTCCAATGGCAACAAGCACATCTAGTGCCCAGATCTTGGTTTCTAGTACCATTATCCCATAACAGAAACCAGAACTCTTTAGAGAAATAATGACTGATTCTAGATCTAGAGCATCTTGTACAAGAGAGTAAAGAAGTGTTCAATAAAACACAATGATGGGAGTATGTCAAAGGTACAATGTAGCCAAAGTAGGAACAATTTGCGTAACAGAAGAAATAAAGTGGTATTGGATTACAACCAAAAGTATAAAATAAGTATCCATGAGTCCATACTGATATAAGTAAATGATTCAATAAATTAACTGTGGAAAAGAAACAAATTTTCCTTGCTGGATTACAAACAATTTATGTAGATACCCTGCCCTTAAGGAAGAGGAACATAACTCTTCACTCCGTAAGTGTGGGCTGTGAATAGTGACTTCCTTCCAAAGAGCACAGTATGGAGGACAGAAAGGTAACTTTAGAGAAACCTGACAAACAGTATACGTCAGCCAGGTGATCAAGATCATCATCAGTAGTGATCATTCATGTTGATAGCACATACCCTTAATATGATATGATGAGAATGGCATTTACCTCCTTGGCCTGCCAACCCAAAACTAAAACTGCAGCCTAATCCTGAGAAAAGCATAGGACAAACCCCAATTAAGGGACATTCTACAAAATCCCTAGCCAGTACTCCTCAAAACTGTCAAGGTCATCAAAGACAAGGAAAGTCTGAGAAACCATCATGGCCATGAAGAGCCTAAGGAGACGTGCCAGCTAAGTGCTAGGTGGCTTTGAGATAGAGCAGGGAATGGGGCCAACATCATGCCACTGTAAAATCTACTTAGCCTGCAAAAAAGGAAAAAGGCCCAGTTTATTCTTTAACTTAATCTATGTGCTCTTCTTCTTCTTCCAGCCCCTTAGTCAACCAAGTAACTTAGTAACCAGGACAAGAGAGAGACCTCCAAGATGTAAATGAACCTATGAAGATAAAGAATGCAAAGATCCAGATCAACACAATCACCTAAATAACCCTAATCTTAAGACAAAACTTCAAAGGCATTATGAATCACCTGTATGTATCATGCCTTAGGCTGACCCCTACCCTATGAAAAGGCCCTATGAAAACCCCAACCCTAACCCTTAAGGGCACCTCCTCTCAGGTCACTCGCATTCTTGTCTGAGTAGTGTACTGTCATATCAAATACTCTTTCTTGTTGCATAAGCTGATTGCACTTGCTCTGCACTTGTCTCTTCCATGATAAAAATAAGAACTCACCAATCTCTACCTCTGGTGGTAAATGTCTGTGTCACTTTGCTATTTCATTCAGCTTTCTAGTCTTAACACAGTCCTTTCTCTCTCCGTTTTATTTCAGACCAGTAGAAAGTGGAAGTTCTCAGAACATAATCTCACTCCATCCAGTGCTCTGCGGTTCCCCCAAATTCTGGGGTGGTAGGGGCTTAGTTCCCATGCCATGAAGATTCAAGCAGACACTGGATGCCAGGTGACCCTGGCTTTAGGAGGTAGCAAGGGATTTGCCCCATGCCAAGCAGGAATTCATTGAACTTCCCTTTCCTTCCTCTGTTCTTCCTTGCTCACTACTGCCTGCATGCCTGCTGCCATTCGCTGCTACTCTTGCTTTCATGAATTCCTTCCTTACCTACACTCGTCCAACCTGGTCGAGAATTCTTTCTCTATGAAGCCAAGAATCCTCCCCTGTCCACGTTAAGGTTTCCCCTAGTGCACAGGGAGAGACTTTCCCAGACACAGCTGCCCAACAACAGCTTCTAAGCACAGTTGCCAACAAGACACCCACCCAAAGCTTAGGGAAGCATCTACAGAAGAGCAGTTGTGGCTCCCACCACTTTTTTGATCGTCTGTGACATCACAGATCAAATTCTTGATCTGAGAGTGCCATCCAGATAAAACATTCCCCTCCAGGCTAGGGTTGCAACTGTGGTTAGGACATTTGAGTGCTGGAAACAGATGGGAAGTGGCACGCTGCTCTACATTTACCTTGTTACTTTGGGAAGATTACTAACCTTCTCTGTGCCTCTTTTCTCATTAGTAGGAATCTTAATACTTATAACCACTGTCAAAATATTGTTTGTGAGGGGCAACTAAGATGAAGTATATAGGATGCTTGGCCTAGTACTTGGCATTAGCTCTCAATAAATGTTAGCCATTTACTACTGTACTGTGTATGATTCATTTAGTGTGTATTTCCTCCTGACAGAATTTAAGAAAATTGTTAATTAGGGTGTGAAAATTTTAAAGACAAAAGGGGCACCGCCGTACTACAAAGTCACTCTGTACAGGGAGCAGCCACCACACTACACTGGAGAATCAAGGGAAAGAGTTTTGATGCCGGGGTTCTTGTTCGCGGAGCGGATGAACTTCGTAAACAGACAAGGCAGGAGATTTACAGAGAGCTTTTATTCAAATATAGAGAGGGAACTTTATTCCGGATAAGAGAAAATATGGAACTCCCCGCAGGTGCAGGGAGGGGGAAGGTTGCCGCTAGGGGTCTCGTTGTCTAGGGTTTTATGCTTGCTGTAGCGGGAGTGTTGTGTAGATTTAGCCAGAATGCTAGTTATATTTTAACCTACGTCTGTGAAGGTTTCCCGGATACCCTATTGTAAGCTAATGGGCCTACGGGACTATGAGCCATGAGCTGTTCTATACCACTGGGTCACAATGGGGAATAAATTGTTACATTGTTTCAATTTCAAGCACCCTGTTTTGTAAGACTTTGTCCTTCTCCAGGGCCCACACTAAACTGGGCAGGAGTTATGCTCTGCTGCCTCCCTGTCTCAGTTTGAAGGTTTTTTTTTTTTTTAATTAACAGCTTTATGGAGGATAATTTACATACCATGAAATTCATTCACTGGGAGTGTAAGTATGCTTCATTGATTTTTAGCAAATGTGTACAACTGTATAAAAATTATTACAGTTTTAGAACATTTTTATCACCTCCCCAAATCCTTATTTGCATTCAATTCCTCTTCCACACCAGCCCCAGGTTAACTGATTTCTGCCTCCGTAGATGGGTCTAGTGTGGTAAGTTTTTAACAATTCGGAAGTAAAAGGAGGTCGTGCAAAATAAAGACTGTGTGGGAACAGACTTAACAGATTTAAAAATTATCACATGTTTAAAGTTGCTTAAAAGTTGGTTACAGTTTTAAGCAACATGGGTCTCATCAGGCAAAATTGAAAAAAAAAAAAAAAAAAAAAAGGGACTTTGAGAAGAGGCCCCAGTTTGGGGCGGCGAGGGCTGGGGCGTGGTTCTAGAGAAGGGGAGAGGGTGTGACGCGAGGACTCCTGAGCCTCCGACCAACCTCTGCCTACCCGGTCCGGGATCCCGGACTCCGGCGCGGCCTTCCTCTGGCGCAGGCGCAGTAGTTCAGGCTTGCAGCCGGGGGCGGGCAGGGCGCGGAGCCGAAGCGCTGATTCGCATCGATTCCGAACGCGTAGCGATTGCTTCTGTCTGTTGTTTAGGTACGGCGGCGGCAAGGAAACGGAGGGCCTGTGTCAACTCGGGTCGGGGTCTCGCTCTGTGCTAACTGCGACCCAGAGCAGAGCGGGCTATGGGGGAGCCCGGCTCCTGGGCGCCGGGAGACGGCGCCGGTGGCCGGAGCTGGTGTTTGCGGCGGGTGGGGATGGACGCCGAGTGGCTGCTGTTGGCGGATGGAAACGAGGTGAGGGGCAGGGCTGCCCTGGAGGCGAGGGGTGGGTGTGGGGGCTGCCTCCGCGGCGGAAGGGGTGCCCGGGAGCGCAGAGGCCGAGAGGGGTGCGCAGGGTGGGTCCGGGGGAGAGAAGAGGGAAGGGGATTCCGGCGCGACGGTTGGGCGGTCTGGGGTGCAGGCAGGGACCAGTGGGAGAAAAGGGGGCCCTTTGGGAGCGGCCCGGGCCTGCGGGGGACTGGGCGGGAGTCCGGGTTGCGGGAAGGAGCCGGGTAGAGGGGCCTAGAGGCTGTGAGAACCAGCTGGGGTTTCGAGGCGACTGGGTTGGGGAGCGGGCTGGGACGGCCCCAGTTTGGGTCGCCGGGAGCCCTGCGGTGCCCGGCACGCGCGGCAGAGCCGCTCGAACTTGCACCGAGTCACCGACCACCCTGTTTGAGGTGCGGGAGCCGGCAGCGCTGCCGAGAACATGAACGTTCTCGAGTTTATATTGAAAATGATTGCGAGTTTTGGGTCATGTTCCTTAAAATACTCAAACTTTAAAAATGTCTTCCTTTCCAACTCTTGAGGGAAATGGACGCTTTTGAATGGGCCCCATTTATCTTGGGAGTCTCCGCAATGCCTAGTGGCAGCCCCTGAGGTGGGCTGGGGGTAGAGATTAAAGAAATGCGAGTTTTCCTCTTCAGAGGCTACTTATGTTTTCTAATGAGGTCATAAATGCAAAGTTTAAGAAAAAATTTTTAATTGGGAAGATGAGGCACAGTTCCATTTGAGGGCTGCTTGGACTGCAGTGGTGGTTCTAGAGAGAATGATAGAGAAAAGGGGAGAGAGAGTGCGGCCAGCTTGGGCCGGAGAGCTGGTTCAGTGTGGTCGCTGGAAACCATTTGGTTTTTGGAAATAATTTGTATGAAAGATAAATCTTTTGACTTATGTATGTTTAGATTTTTCCTATAAGCTATATAGTTTCAAGGCCTCCTAAGTTTTTAGTGAGTATTTATATTATTGGTGTACTGTGAGAGGGACGAATAATAATGACTTTTGCCCTCAAAGAATTTACTCACTTCAATGGGGAAAAGTGATTTAATACAGTGAAGTGATCTGAGAACATCCATGCAAGCTTTATGATCAAGTGCCAAGAATACGGGTTGTTTACTACTATCCTAGAGTACTGGTTGGACAGAGAGTCAGGTCCAGGCGTAAATGTTGCTATGTTAGGGTGCTTTAAAGGGTTACTTGTATGCTGTGATTTGAAGAACAACAAAAAGACACCTCAGCCCCCAAATCTCTCAACTATCCCCATATTACTGACTAGAAATCCACATTAGACATTCATTCTCGTTTTTTTTGTGTGTTTTTTTTTATCATTAATCTACAATTACATGAAGAACATTATGTTTACTAGGCTCCCCCCTTCACCAAGTCCCCCCTCCACACCCCGTTACAGTCACTGTCCATCAGCGAAGTAAGGTGCTATAGAATCACTACTTCTCTGTGTTGCACAGCCCTCCACATGCCCCACCCTATAGTATACATGCTAATCTAATACCCCCTTTCTTTTCCCCCCCACCCTTATCCCTCCCTTCCCACCCATCGTCCCCAGTCCCTTTCTCTTTGGTAACTGTTAGTTCATTCTTGGGTTCTGTGATTCTGCTGCTGTTTTTTTATTTTTTATTTATTTATTTTTAAAAAAATTTTGTTATCATTAATCTACAATTACATGAAGAACATTATGTTTACTAGGCTCCCCCCGTCACCAGGTCCCCCCCACATACCCCTTCACAGTCACTGTCCATCAGCATAGTAAGATGCTGTAAAATCAGTACTTGTCTTCTCTGTGTTGCACAGCCCTCCCCGTGCGAACACCCCACTATACATGCTAATCGTAATGCCCCCTTTCTTTTTCCCCACCCTTATCCCTCCCAGTCCCTTTCCCTTTGGTAACTATTAGTCCATTCTTGGGTTCTGTGATTCTGCTGCTGTTTTGTCCCTTAAGTTTTTCTTTGTTCTTATACTCCACATATGAGTGAAATCATTTGGTACTTGTCTTTCTCCGCCTGGCTTATTTCACTGAGCATAATACCCTCTAGCTCCATCCATGTTGTCGCAAATGGTAGGATCTGTTTTTTCCTTATGGCTGAGTAATATTCCATTGTGTATATGTACCACATCTTCTTTATTCATTCTTCTATTGATGGACACTTAGGTTGCTTCCATTTCTTGGCTATTGTAAATAGTGCTGTGATAAACATAGGGGTGCATCTGTCTTTTTCAAACTGGGCTGCTGCATTCTTAGGGTAAATTCCTAGAAGTGGAATTCCTGGGTCTATTTTGAGCTTTTTGAGGAACCTCCATACTGCTTTCCACAATGGTTGAACTAATTTACATTCCCACCAGCAGTGTAGGAGGGTTCCCCTTTCTCCACAACCTCACCAGCATTTGTTGTTATTTGTCTTTTGGATGGTGGCGATCTTTACTGGTGTGAGGTGATATCTCATTGTGGTTTTAATTTGCATTTCTCGATGACTAGCGATGTGGAGCATCTTTTCATGTGTCTGTTGGCCATCTGAATTTCTTCTTTGGAGAACTGTCTGTTCAGCTCCTCTGCCCATTTTTATTTATTTATTTATTTATTTATATTTTGTTATCATTAATTTACAATTACATGAAGAACATTATGTTTACTAGGCTCTCCCCTACCCCACATTCCCCCCACAAACCCCATTACAGTCACTGTCCATCAGCATAGTAAGATGTTGTAGAATCAGTACTTGTCTTCTCTGTGTTGCACAGCCCTCCCCTTTCCCCCACCCCCCACATTATACATGCTAATCATAATGCCCCCTTTCTTCTTCCCCGCCCTTATCCCTCCCTACCCTCCCATTCTCCCCAGTCTCCTTCCCTTTGGTAACTGTTAGTCCATTCTTGGGTTCTGTGATTCTGTTGCTGTTTTGTTCCTTCAGTTTTTCTTTTGTTCTTATACTCCACAGATGTGGGAAATCATTTGATATTTGTCTTTCTCTGCTTGGCTTATTTCACTGAGCATAATACCCTCTAGCTCCATCCATGTTGTTGCAAATGGTAGGATTTGTTTTCTTCTTATGGCTGAATAATATTCCATTGTCTATATGTACCACCTCTTCTTTATCCGTTCATCTACTGATGGACACTTAGGTTGATTCCATTTCTTGGCTATTGTAAATAGTGCTGCGATAAACATAGGGGTACATCTGTCTTTTTCAAACTGGAGTGCTGCATTCTTAGGGTAAATTCCTAGGAGTGGAATTCCTGGGTCAAATGATAAGTCTATTTTGAGCTTTTTGAGGAATCTCCATACTGCTTTCCACAACGGTTGAACTAATTTACATTCCTACCAGCAGTTTAGGAGGGTTCCCCTTTCTCCACAACCTTGCCAACATTTGTTGTTGTTTGTCTTTTGGATGGTAGCGATCCTTACCGGTGTGAGGTGATATCTCATTGTGGTTTTAATTTGCATTTCTCTGATAACTAGCGATGTGAAGCATCTTTTCATGTGTCTGTTGGCCATCTGAATTTCTTCTTTGGAGAACTGTCTGTTCAGCTCCTCTGCCCATTTTTTAATTGGATTATTTGCTTTTTGTTTGTTGAGGTGCGTGAGCTCTTTATATGTTTTGGATGTCAAGCCTTTATCAGATCTGTCATTTACGAATATATTCTCTCATACTGTAGGGTACCTTTTTGTTCTATTGATGGTGTCCTTTGCTGTACAGAAGCTTTTCAGCTTGATATAATCCCACTTGTTCATTTCTGCTTTTGTTTTCCTTGCTCGGGGAGATATGTTCATGAAGAAGTCGCTAATGTTTATGTCCAAGAGATTTTTGCCTATGTTTTTTTCTAAGAGTTTTATGGTTTCATGACTTACATTCAGGTCTTTGATCCATTTTGAATTTACTTTTGTGTATGGGGTTAGACAGTGATCCAGTTTCATTCTCTTACATGTAGCTGTCCAGTGTTGCCAGCACCATCTGTTGAAGAGACTATCATTTCCCCATTGTATGTTCATGGCTCCTTTATCGAATATTAATTGACCATATATGTTTGGGTTAATGTCTGGAGTCTCTATTCTGTTCCACTGGTCTGTGGCTCTGTTCTTGTGCCAGTACCAAATTGTCTTGATTACTGTGGCTTTGTAGTAGAGCTTTAAGTTGGGGAGTGGGATCCCCCCCACTTTATTCTTCTTTCTCAGGATTGCTTTGGCTATTCGGGGTCTTTGGTGTTTCCATATGAATTTTTGAACTATTTGTTCCAGTTCGTTGAAGAATGTTGTTGGTAATTTGATAGGGATTGCATCAAATCTGTATATTGCTTTGGGCAGGATGGCCATTTTGACGATATTAATTCTTCCTAGCCAAGAGCATGGGATGAGTTGTCCATTTGTTAGTGTCCTCTTTAATTTCTCTTAAGAGTGTCTTACAGTTTTCAGGGTATAGGTCTTTCACTTCCTTGGTTAGGTTTATTCCTAATTATTTTATCCTTTTTGATGCAATTGTGAATGGAATTGTTTTCCTGATTCCTCTTTCTATTGGTTCATTGTTAGTGTATAGGAAAGACACAGATTTCTGTGTGTTAATTTTGTATCCTGCAACTTTGCTGTTTACCGATATCAGTTCTAGTAGTTTTGGATTGGAGTCTTTAGGGTTTTTTATGTACAATATCATGTCATCTGCAAATAGTGACAGTTTAACTTCTTTTTACCAATCTGGATTCCTTGTATTTCTTTGTTTTGTCTAATTGCTGTGGCTAGGACCTCCAGTACTATGTTAAATAACAGTGGAGAGAGTGGGCATCCTTGTCTTGTTCCTGATCTCAGAGGAAAAGCTTTCAGCCTCTCGCTGTTCAGTATGATGTTAGCTGTGGGTTTATCATATACGGCATTTATTATGATGAGGTACTTGTCCTCTATATCCATTTTGCTGAGAGTTTTTATCATGAATGGATGTTGAATTTTGTCGAATCCTTTTTCAGCATCTATGGAGATGATCATGTAGTTTTTGTCTTTCTTTTTGTTGATGTGGTGGATGATGTTCATGGACTTTCGAATGTTGTACCATCCTTGCATCCCTGGGATGAATCCCACTTGGTCATGGTGTATGATCCTTTTGATGTACTTTTGAATTCGGTCTGCTAATATTTTGTTGAGTATTTTTGCATCTACGTTCATCAGGGATATTGGTCTGTAATTTTCTTTTTTGGTGGGGTCTTTGCCTGGTTTTGGTATTAGGGTGATGTTGGCTTCATAGAATGAGTTTGGGAGTATTCCCTCCTCTTCTATTTTTTGGAAAACTTTAAGGAGAATGGGTATTATGTCTTGTCTGTATGTCTGATAAAATTCTGAGGTAAATCCATCTTGCCCGGGGGTTTTGTTCTTGGGTAGTTTTTTTATTACCGCTTCAATTTCTTTGCTGATAATTGGTTTGTTTAGATTTTGTGTTTCTTCCTTGGTCAGTCTTGGAAGGTTGTATTTTTCTAGGAAGTTGTCCATTTCTTCTAGGTTTTCCAGCTTGTTAACATATAGGTTTTCATAGTATTCTCTAATAATTCTTCATATTTCTTTGAGGTCCATTGTGATCTTTCCTTTCTTGTTTCTGATTCTGTTGATGTGTGTTGATTCTTTTTCTCCTAATAAGTCTGTCTAGAGGCTGATCTATTTTATTTATTTTCTCAAAGAACAAGCTCTTGGTTCCATTGATTTTTTCTATTGTTTTATTCTTCTTGATTTTATTGATTTCTTCTCTGATCTTTATTATGTCCCTCCTTCTGCTGACTTTAGGCCTCATTTGTTCTTCTTTTTCCAATTTCGATAATTATGACGTTAGACTATTCATTTGGGATTGTTCTTCCTTCTTTAAACAGGCCTGGATTTCTATATACTTTCCACTTAAGACTGCTTTTTCTGCGTCCCACAGAAGTTGGGGCTTTGTGCTGTCGTTGTCATTTGTTTCCATATATTGCTTGATCTCTATTTTAATTTGGTCATTGATCCATTGATTATTTAGGAGCATGTTGTTAAGCCTCCATGTGTTTGTGGGCCTTTTTGCTTTGTACAATTTAGTTCTAGTTTTATTCCTTTGTGGTCTGAAAAGTTGCTTGGTAGAATTTCAATCTTTTTGAATTTACTGAGGCTCTTTTTGTGGCCTAGTATTTGGTCTATTCTGGAGAATGTTCCATGTGCACTTGAGAAGAATGTGTTTCCTGTTGCTTTTAGATGTAGAGTTCTATAGATGTCTGTTAGGTTCATCTGTTCTAGTGTGTTGTTCAGTGCCTCTGTGTCCTTACTTATTTTCTGTCTGGTGGATCTATCCATTGGAGTGAGTGGTGTGTTGAAGTCTCCTAAAATGACCGCATTGCATTCTATTTCCTCCTTTAGTTCTGTTAGTATTTGTTTCACATATGCTGGTGCTCCTGTATTGGGAGCATATGTATTTATAATGGTTATATCCTCTTGTTGGACTGACCCCTTTATCATTATGTAATGCCCTTCTTTATCTCTTGTTACTTTCTTTGTTTTCAAGTCTGTTGTGTATGATACTAGTACTGCAACACCTGCCTTTTTCTCCCTGTTGCTTGCATGGAATATCTTTTTCCATCCCTTGACTTTTAGTCTGTGCATGTCTTTGGGTTTGAGGTGGGTCTCTTGTAAGCAGCATATAGATGGGTCTTGCTTTTTTATCCATTCTAGTACTCTGTGTCTTTTGATTGGTGCATTCAGTCCATTTACATTTAGGGTGATTATTGAAAGATATGTACTTATTGCCATTGCAGGCTTTAGGTTTGTGGTTACCAAAGGTTCAAGGTTAGCTTCTTTAGTATCTTACTGCCTAACTTAACTCGCTTGTTGAGCTATTATAGACACTGTCTGGTGATTCTTTATTTCTCTCCCTTCTTATTCCTCCTCCTCCATTCTTTATATGTTGGTTGTTTTATTCTGTGCTCTTTTGTGTCTCCTTTAACTGCTTTTGTGGGTAGTTAATTTTATTTTTTGCCATTAGTTAGTATTTGGTTGGTCTGCTTTCTTTGGTGTGATTTTATTTTCTCTGGTGACATCTGTTTAGGCTTAGGAGTGCTCACATCCAGAGAAGTCCCTCTAAAATACCCTGTAGAGGTGGTTTGTGGGAGGGAAATTCCCTCAACTTTTGCTTGTCTGGGAATTGTTTAATCCCTCCTTCATATCTAAATGATAATTGTGCTGGATACAGTATTCTTGGTTCAAGGCGCTTCTGTTTCTTTGCATTAAATATATCATGCCATTCTCTTCTGGCCTGTAAGGTTTCTGTTGAGAAATCTGATGATAGCCTGATGGGTTTTCCTTTGTTGGTGACCTTTTTCCTCTCTCTAGCTGCCTTTAAAACTCTCTCCTTGTCCTTGATCTTTGCCATTTTAATTGTTATGTGTCTTGGTGTTGTTCTCCTTGGGTTCCTTCTGTTGGGAGTTCTGTGTACTTCCGTGGTCTGAATGATTATTTCTTCCCCCAGTTTGGGGAAGTTTTCAGCCATTATCTCTTCAAAGACATTTTCTATCCCTTTTTCTCTCACTTCTTCTTCTGGTACCCCTATAATGTGGATATTGTTCCTTTAAGATTGGTCACACAGTTCTCTTAATATTGTTTCATTCCTGGAGATCGTTTTATCTTTCTCTGCGTCAGCTTCTATGCATTCCTGTTCTCTGGTTTCTATTCCATCAATGGCCTCTTGCATCTTATCCATTCTGCTTATAATCCTTCCAGAGATTGTTTCATTTCTGTAATCTCCCTCCGGACTTCATCCCTTAGCTCTTGTGTATTTCTCTGCAGCTCTATCAGCATGGTTATGACCTTTATTTTGAATTCTTTTTCAGGGAGATTGGTTAGGTCTATCTCCCCAGATTCCTTCTCAGGGGAGGATGTCTGGGTTAGTCTGGTCTGTATCAAATTCTTCTGCCTTTTCATGGCGATAGAGGTAGTTGTGGGGAGCTGGCGTGTGTGTTGGCTGGGAGAATGTCCCTTCTTGCTGGTTTGTGGCCTTCCTCTCCTAAGAGAATGGTGACCTCTAGCAGCTTGTGCTGGGCAGCTGCACACAGACAGGGTCTCTGATTCTTGCCCGGCCACTGTGGAGTTAAGCTCCGCTGTTGCTTTGGGCGTGGCCTGCCTCAGGCTGCTTCTCCAATATGGCGGAGCGGTGTCAGAGGGGAAACAGGTGGGAGGCTGTTTATCTCCGTGAGGGGCCTCCAAGCTGTGCTGCCGCCCAGGGGGTTAGGGTGCCCGGAGTTCCCTGGGATTCCCAGCTGCTGGGCTAAGTGTCCTGAGACGCTTCCGTCCAGCAATGGGGTCCCTGTCCCTTTAAGACTTTCAAAAAGCACTCGCTTTTCTTTGTCACAGGGGCGCTGGCTGCAGGGATCCGCTCGCAGGTTTTACTGTCCTGTTTCCCTAGTATCCAGCACCCCATGCACTGTGTGTTTGCACTCCGGTGCGGATGGCTAGGGCTGGGTGTTTAGCAGTCCTGGGCTCCCTCTCCCTCCCTGCTCCGACTCCTCTCCTCCCGCTGGGAGCTGGGGTGAGGGGTGCTCGGGTCCTGCCGGCTGGGGCTTGTATCTTACCCCCTTCGGGAGGCTCTGGGTTCTCACAGGTGTAGATGTGGCCTTGCTGTTGTCCTGTATCTTCTGGTCTCTCTTTTAGGAATAGTTGTATTTGTTGTATTTTCAAAAATATATACGGTTTTGCGAGGAGATTTCCACTGCTCTACTCACACTGCCATCTTGGCTCTGCCTTCCCCTAGGCATTCCTTCTTTTAGCTTGAGCATTGACCTTTCCCTGCATGGCCTTTTCCAAAAGTGTATACCTTTGGGAAGATTAACATATGATAGAATTTAATAATATGTGAATAATACATGAATTATAATATTCATAATAGTATGAGTAATAGTAACTGTATTTCATATAGAGTTTGGACTTTTACATACATTACTTAATCTGAGCCCTGCACATGTACCACACTCTCACGCACAACTCTGTAAGGTACTTAGTGGCCAAGTATTAACTTAATTCTGATTTAATTGCTGTGAATTAATTCATTACTTCTGAATAGGTTGGTAGCACTGGTGGGGTGGGGTGGGGGCAGAAAGAATTCAGCTCTTGCAGCAAGGGCAAGAGGACTATAAAGTACTTGCTCACATATTTTAAACTACTGGTTCATTTGTGTGGGGATACCTCTATTGGGGGGAGACCTATGCATACCAGAGAGAATAGTGGAGACAGTGGCAAGACTGTCTTGCCTTGGGGGCCTCTGTGGAGGAGAGGCCTATGAGGTCTGGCCATCTGCAAGGTTGGGTCTTAAGAAGTAATTGGAGCATAGCTTGCAGTGTGGATGAAGAGAGGTCTGCATCAAGGCGAAAGATGAAGTCTTTCTTATTGTAGTGGTTCCCTACCTGTAGCACAAGCTGGTGTGCACAAGATTTTAGGAGGTGTGCTAAATATTTAGTTATAACAGCAGAGTAAGGTCAGTTTCCTGCCTTCCCAGTTTCCCTCAAAGTCTCAGATGTCTGAGGTAAAGCAATAAAAAAGGTTCCTCTCATTCCAATGAAGGGAGTTCTGTAGTAAATTGTCTGCCTACTTGGGTGTATTTAAGCATAAACCAATCCAGAGCATTTGGTAGAAAAACAAATTAGAGATTTATTGCAAGTTAGCTAGTTCCCAGGCCCTGTAAGTAGCTAGAGCTTTGGGAAAACCTTAGTATCTTCATTTTTCATTTCTTTTCTCATATTTGGTTTTCATGAAGCTTTCTGCCCTAAGAGATTGGAAAAAGGGAAAGAGTGGTTCTAGAGTATTTGTTGATCATCTGGGAAACAGCAGGAGTGGAGTCATGGGATAGCATTAGAGGAGGTGGGGTAAGGACTAGATGATCTTGTAGACCAGTAACGTCAGTAAGCTCAAAGGCTTGCAAAACTGTGGAGTAGAATCAGCCTCCACCATATGGGCTGGTGGTTTGTTGGCCCTCAGTTTCCATAGGAAATTAGTTTTATGTTAAAAACGATGCTGGGATATCCAGATAAGCTCACTGCAGACTCCTTAGCCATGGTGACCAAGGTAAATTCTAGGACCAGACAAAGGGAAGGATGAAAGAGAGTGGTTGCTTCCTTTTCTGGATTGAGAATTCAAAGCAATTTCAGAAAAAGGCATTCATCTCCCTTTTCTGTAGTATTTTCACAACAGCAATCCAGCTATCTCCCCCCAAGTACTAAAATGAAATATGGAATACTTCCTTAATTAGAAATAAAGCTACCTAAATTCTTACAGGATGTGGATGACACATAAATCCTTAAAAATCCTAATTTTAAAGGGCATAAGTTTGATTCAGAGGAACTTCTATAATTAATGGGATTTCTGGCAAACTGTCAAACAACTGAAAAACTAGACTTGGTTTTTGTGGAGGTGGTCACCACAACATTTTAAAGGGGAAGAAGTCCAACTGTAAGAGTTCCTGGCTGCTGCTTCATGATTTACAGTGGTAGTAACCCACTTTCCAATTTCTGACCTAAAAAAACACCCATCCTAGAATCTGGGAGGATTCATAGGAAGATCTCTTTATTCTTCCATATCTTCACAAATATTTACTAAGCCTTATGCCAGGTACAGAAATACAGCGGTACAAAGACAGATAAAGTCCCTGCTTACAAAATATATTGGTTAGGGGGAAACAAAAATAAACAACTAAAACATATTATTTTGGCTTGTGCCAAGTGCATGCTACTAACAAGAAGGAATGTAATGGAGGTGGGAGTGAGTAGGCAGCAAGGAGGCCTCTGAGGAGCTGAACTTGACCAATGAGTAGAGTGTACCAAGCAGAGGGAAAAAAACCCTCCGGTAGCTCTGAGTGTTTCTGACTGTGGTATGAGATAAGACTAAAGAGATGAGGGGGTTAGGACTTTCAGGTCCTCACAGGCTGTGGAAGGAAGTTTAGATCATTAGAGAATTTTGGAAAGAAGAGAAGTTGTTTGATTCAAAATGTTTACCACTCCATCTGCTAGGTGAAGAATGAAGTTTAGGGGGGCTAGCGCAGAAGCAAAAACAGCCTAGCCAGAGGAAGTCAGGCTGTTTGAACTAAAGTGGTAGCCAATAGGGGTAGAAAGAAGCAAACAGATTTAGGACATACTTGAATTATAGCCAATAGAATTTGCTGGTGATTTGAATGTAGGGATGCAGGACAGAGAAGAATCTAAGATGGCTTCTAGGTTTGGGGCCAAGCAGTTGGTTAGATGGTAGTATTAGTTACTGAGATGAGAGTTTTGCGGGAGGAATAGATTGGGGCAAGGCAAGTCATGGTGTCTTTAAGAGACAGGCATGATTCTGCAAGATTTTCAAAAGTAGCAAAGAGAACAACTTTTAGAAAGCCACACACCATTTTGCTTAAGGTTTTCAGCTAAGGTTACATTATAGGTCATTAAAGAGGTGGCTTGTGCAATAAGATAAGCAGAGTATTCTAAGATCTGGATCTCAGAAGAATTTCATTTCCTTCCATGATAGGATTATTATGAACTAGACTGGTCCATCAGGAAAGTATGATAGGTATAAACTGGGGCTTCTTTGCAACCTTTTCTGGAGCCTCTCATGCTGTCCTTACGGATAAAATGGAAAGTAGAGGCTTGATTGAACTACAACTAGTTAAAAGTGTACCCAGATTGTGTGGGAGAATGTTTACTAGGCTTTTCTGAGAGCTTTGCTTTTGGCTACATCCTGTGTATCTATTTTTATCTGTGTCTTAAATGAAGGTATAGAAGGCATTCTATGAATTTGGTGGGTAACTCAAAGCTGGAAGGGATATTGAGTATGTCTGCTGGCAGATAAAAAATTCAGAAAGGTCTTGACAAGCTCATGTGATAGGCTGAAGTAACAAGGTGAAATTTAAGAGGAATCAATGTAAGGTCCTGCACTTGAATGCAAATTTACCAACTAGTCAAGTATAGGACAGAAGAGACATGACTTAGCATAGCAATTTTTGGGGTAGGGTTAGACCAAGAAATTTAATCATTCCTAAGCCTGAGGATACATTGACAGTGTGATAGATCTGCTGTGAAAGTTAATGCAATTTGAATGCTCCAGTGCTATTATCTAGAACTGGGAAAGTGATACTTACATTAGACTGGGTAATAAAAATTAAGTTTATTTTTCTTAATATGGCATCTAGGAATAAAAATAAACTAGTAGTCTCTTCACAGAGCCATTAGGATGGAAAAAAAGACTCAAATCTGGGCCTTGGAAGTTAGATTGAAGTAAGCGGAAACATAGGGCAAAGAAAAGAGAAGGCTAGGTATAGCTGTCATGTCAAAGGGGGATTGGAGATTTTTTGACAGTGTCCAGAGCAGAGCCAGGGCAAATGGGTGGAATTTATAGACCATCCCTTTTGGTTTTTATGGAGGCCTCATTACATAGGCATGATTGATTAAGTCATTGGCCATTGTTTCAATTTAACTTCCAGCTTCTCTCCCATCCCAGGAGGGTGAGGGGTGGGACTGAAAGTTCCAGCCGCCCAAGTCAGAGCCTTTAAAAATTGGAGGGACTGTCTTGTATAGAGGCTGTAGTTTTTGTCAGTGTTTAAGACTAGTTGATGGGGCTGTGTATAAAAAACTCCTCTCATCTGTAGACTTTTCAAGGTCCTAACCCTGACATCTACAATTAACTCCATTCTCCTGTCTCTTCTTATCACGCCTCTTGGATTTTTCCACCTGGTGGCTCCCTTGGCAGCTGGAGGAGGAAATAGCCATAGCTGTTCGGGTTTCATGGGAATTGGGTTTCTTAAGTTAGGACACGTGTATAGTGCTGGTTGACAAGATTGTAAAGGGACCTCCCTTTTCAGCACAGTGGCTGATTATATCTCTTACATTGTTACTGTCTCCCTAGGTGACTGTGGGGCGTGGATTTGGTGTCACATATCACCTGGCATCAAAAACGTGCCCTCTGATGATTTCCCGAAACCATTGTGTTTTGAAGCAGAATGCTGAGGGCCAGTGGACAATTATGGACAACAAGGTACAGGAATCTACAGAAACCTAATGACTTTACTTGAATTTTTGTTTGTTATTAAATTACCTTTTTTTACATAAGTAATACACGGTACAAAATTAAAAGGTTCAAAAGTCTGTCTTTTCTCCTTTCCATCCAGTTGTCTTCCCCAGACACAACCACTTTTGTTTGCTGCCAGAGATTAGATTATGCCAAAATAATTTCTAATGACTTGAAGTTAGTTGCTTTGAAGGGAACACATGGATTGGGGCAGTAGGTCCTGCTCCAGAAACTAGATTAAGTTATTGGAGAATTTGGCCCTTTTTGAGTGGAAGGTCCAGAGACCTTGGGAATCTGATGAAGATTCTGAAGTACACCTGTGGTTCAGGGCACAAAGAGGAGGGAGGAGCTGAGCTGTCTGCACTTAGCACCTTCCCTTCCCCACTCCTTTCAGTCAGAGCAAACACTCTCTACTTTCTTAACCTGTTTTCTGTATTGGTGTTCTGAGGAAGATTTCCCTTAAATAATGGGTTTTTCTGCTGAAAATCACTGGTGTACTGTGAATACTAAGGAGGGTGAAATAGTGTGTATAGCTCAGCAATTAGGAAGCACTTAAAGCGCAGATATACAAGCATTCAGGAACATGGTGGAAATAGAGACTGTGAAGTCAGAGAAATCCTGATGTAGACAGTAAGGATTAGGAAGTATGAAATATCTTTAGACACCCTTTTACACTGCTCTGGTTGGCAAGATTTTAAAGATACTTGTTAGGAGAAGAGTATTAAAATGGTTCTGAGACCAATTCTGAAGAGAGTGGGTATTTACCACCACACCACCCACTAGGTGTTCTGCAGTATAGCATCAGATTCTATAGGTAAGGGGTCCGTCCCACAAGACCACCTTCCATTTCAGACTCCAGTCACCAGTTCAGGTTAACATCTATGCTTCTGGCCAGCTGGCTGTAAATCAGATTTCCCCATGAACTCCTTCCCATTTGGATTTGGCTAATTAGCTAAAGGGACTCACAGAACTCAGGGAAACATTTACTTTCGTTTACAAGTTTATTATAAAGGATATAAGGGCTACAAGATGTACATCCAGATGGGAGAGATGTGTAAGGCAAGGTATGTGGGAAGGGGTGCCAAGCTTCCATGCCCTGTCTAGGCAGGCTGTTTTCCCAGTGCTTCCATGTTTTCACCAACCTGGAAGCTCTCCAACCAGCCCTTTTGGTTTTTATGGAGGCTTTATTACCTAGGCATGATTGATTAAGTAATTGGCCATTGTTTCAATTTAAGTTCCAGCTTCTCTTTGGTCCTAGGAGGTTCAGGGATGGGACTGAAAATTCCAACCATCCAATCACAGGGTTGATTCTGGCAGCCAGCCTCCATCCTTAGGTGACCTAGGATTCCAAAAGTCACCTCATTAGTATACAGGACACCTTTATCTGTCTCATCACTTAAGGAATTCCAAAGACTTTAGAAGCTCTGTGCTAGAAACAGGTGATTCCCAAATATGTATTTTTTATTATAACTCACAATATCATAGGTATCCTGCAGGCCTGCCCAGCAGCCTCATTTTGCATGCATAAACCTGCTAGGTTTAAGCTGTTGGAGAAAGTACCTTCCTGCACTAGGATTATATTGAGTTGGCACTGTGTTGAAGAAGGTATAAATGCTAAGTAAATTGGTTCAGTACTCTTGGCAAGGCATTACCAGCAGGATAGAAATTGATATTGAAAGGGAGACCTTAGGGATGATCTGATTGAACCCTTTCTGGAGACAGATGAATCTGAGGCTCAGAGAGATAAACTGACTTGCCCTAGGCCTTCTGCATGACACTGAGTGAATGAATGAGCCAGGGCTCAACCTCAAATAAGTCCCTCTACTGTGTCCTGTTGTCAAATACCAGTAAAAAACACAAGCAAGTTGCTGTATAGGTATCTCCTGCTTTTTGAAGTTTGCTTTGCACTAAATTTTTTTTGAAAGACTTACGTTAGTGTCTGTTTTTGCTAGCCAAAAGAAATTCGAAGAGGATTTTTTTTTTTAAATGAAGAACAAGGAAAAGTGAAAATAGCATACAGAATTTGTTTTGCAGCAAGCTATTTTAGAGGCTGTGCACACCCTGAGTGGCGAGTGGTACTGGAGCTCCTTCCCTGGGAACTACACTCAGCAGCTCAGTATCAAGCTGCTGTAGCTTTGAGCTCTGCAAGCATCTGTGCTTTATCTAGATGTATTTTGTGCATCCATTAGCAAGATGTGTTCTAAGGTACCAGAAAAGCTTAAGAGAGGTTATTTTTTGGGAACACACAAAATTTTCTGGTCTGGGAACCCAGAAATTTTCCCATATAAATTAATGGTAATTGCTTTGTCATTTTATGCCATTTTAGCTTAATGAAAGATTTCATAGGAATGCTCTACTTTCAAAAGGCAGGGGAAACCTGTACTGGCTGCATTATTTTAAAAATTAATTATGCATATTTAAGACATAGCTGGATTTAAAGCTCTTGCAATAGTTTGTACCAACCACCTTAAGAAAAGGTGTTTCCTCATCAGAGTTGGCTATCTGAGAAATGGGGTTGCAGTATTATAGATTGGTACTCTCTGCTGCTGCTTTCCTTGATTGTGTGCAATGTGGAATAGCACATTTTGAGAAGTTGGGAAGCCACCAGACTGATTTCAGTGTTCCTTAAATGTCAGCCTCAGACGCTTAGGGAGCCTGTGCCAGCCATAGATCGTGACTATGCTCCCAGGCCCCTCTCCAGTGTTTGCTGTGTACCCTTTCTCCTACTGCTGTTGTTACTGTGAGATTCCTTTCTCAGGTCTCAGATAATATAAAGGAAAGGCAGGCTCCTGATTCTTCCAAGTCTTTTCTGTAAGCCTCTTAGCTTTGAATCAGTTTGTGAGGTAACTCTGGTCTTTGTGAGAAGTTATGCCTGGAGTGTTTTGATGGAGCAACTATTCTTTCAGGTAAAAGCCCTCCCCTGCTTTTTTTCCCTTAACAGTTGCTCCTTTTCCTTGTGGCTTCTTTTTGGCATGATGCCTTGGTAGCCCTCTTCTCCTGATGAAGGATTTGAATTTCATGTGCAGGGTATTATTGTTATAGTCATATTTGAAGTCATTTGCCAAGTCTTTTCAAGAGGTAGATATTTCTAATAATTCAAGACTCAGAATTACATTCTCTCCTCATAAAATGGTTTCATATATAGTGGCCAGAAAATGAAAGCTTAAGTACAGATATAAAAATTGCAACAAATGCAATTTTGGTTTAAAAAAACAACCACCTTGGAGGATTGCTAACTGCACACAAAATAGGAGGACGATTGTAGTCGTGTTAGATTTCAGTTGAGAAACTCTTTAGATAATTCATCCTATGTAACGATACCCAGGCTCTTTCAGAAAATCAGTTGTTTCAAAATCGCAGTTTCAAAGCCTTGGTGGTTTGTTCTTCTGCAATCCTAGAGGCTTAGGCGTGTTGTTTGGGTTTTTCTAATTCTCTCATCATCTTGCTCTTCACTAGCTGCCTGGTGATTCCTGCCTTTGTCTTTCTGTGGGCTCTGACCTTTAAAAGTCTCTGGTGAGTTATGTTCTGTGAATAAACCTTGCTGCTTGGGATAGTTCAGCTTCTGGTCTTCTAGCAGCTAAAGCAGTGGTTCTCAACCTGTTTTTGCCCTTACTTGTTGCCCTCACCTGGGGTACTTCAAAAAATTACAGAGGGTATCACATTAAAATTAACAACTTTCTTTCATCAAATGACACATTAAAAGATTGAAAGGCAAGCCCAGATTAGAAGATAATTGCTACACATAACCGATGAAGGACTTATACTTGCATGTACAGGGATACCTAGTTTATTGAGCATTGAACTTTGCAAAGCACTTTGCAGATACTGTTTTTTTTTTTTTTACAAATTGAAGGTTTGTGGCAATCCTGCATTGAGCAAATCTGTTGGTGCCATTTTTCCAATAGCATTTGGTTATTACTTCATGTCTCTGTGTCCCATTGTGGTAATTCTTATTTAAAACTTTTAATACTGTATTGTTATAGTGATTTGAGATCAGTGATTATGACTCACTGAAAGCTCACATGTTAGTTAGCATTTTTTAGCAACAAAGTATTTTTAAATTAAGGTATGTACATTTTTAAAAATAAATGATACAATAGCAAAGTTAATAGACTGTAGTGTAGACATAACTTTTATATGCACTAGGAAGCCAAAAAATTCATTTGACTTGCTTTACTGCTGTGTTTGGGTTATTGCAGTGGTTTGGAAACAAACCCACAGTATCCCCAAGGCATGCCTGTCTACAGAACTCCAAATCAATAAGAAAAAAGATAAACCAGTTTTAAAAGTGGGCAAGAGCCAGGCACTCCACAAAAGATGTTCAATATCCATGAAAAGTTGTTCAGCCTCATTAATGATCAGTGAAATGCAAATTAAAACCATGATGGAATACCACCGCACACTCATCAGAGGGGCTAAGATCAACTGTGCAGTTATCAGCAAGGATATGGAGCAAGCAGTCTTTTGATAGAATTGTAAATTGGCACTATTAACTATTTTGGAATATTATTCAGCATTATTTATTAAAGTTGCACATATATATACTCATGACAATATATTTACTCCTAGAGAAACAACCCAAATATCCACCAACTATAGAATGGATAAACTGTAGACTATGCTTGTAATGAAACACTGTACTGTAATGATTATGAATAAATTACTACTTTATCAAATAACATGGATAAATCTCACAAACCTAATACTGAGTGAAAAAAGGCAGATACAAAGAATATATATTACATGATGCTCTTTATTAATGCTCAAAACCAGGCAAAACTAATGTGTGATGTTAAACCAGGCTAATAGTCACCTTATGGAGGGGGAAGGGCTCAGTGACTAGAAGGAAGCACAGGGGAATTTCTGGGATGCTGATAATGTGTCTTTGTTGATTTTTTGTAAACTTTGTGGTAGTTACATTGAAATGTTCACTTGGTGATTGTTCATCTAGTTGTACATTTATGATTTGTGCACTTTCATGTTATGTTTTAGTAAAGAATATTTTAAAATATTGACTGATACACACCTGTTAGAATTGCTAAAATAAAATAATGCCAAGTAATGGTGAGCATGCAGAGTAACTGGAACTCTTAAACATTGCAGGTGAGAGTACAAAACAGTACCACCACTTTGAAAAACAGTTTGGCAGTTTCTTACAGTTAAATATACACTTATGCAGTGATCCTGTTTCTCAATATTTACCCTACAGAAACTTGAATGTGAATGTTTGTAGTGGCTTTATTTATAATCACCAGAAACTTAAAAAACAACTAAGAGGGATGGATAAACCAGGATAAGCCAGAATACCAAACCATACCAATACCACACAGCAATAAAAATACCAAACTACTGTTAATGCAATGAAATGGACAGATTTCAAAGTCATTAAGCTAAGTGAAAGAAGCCTGACTCAAAAGGGTACATATATTGTTCATACAACATTCTGGAAAAGGCAAATCTGTGTAGGGCAGAGAACAGATGAGTAGTTGTCTGGGAATGAGGGAAGGGTTGATTGCAAGGGGGCACACTGTCTTCATACAGTTACACACTGTATGTGTTTATATGTGAATCTGACTTTAAATAAGAGTCCTGATGCTTAGTTAAACATTTCCAGGTGATTTCACTGTATAGTCAGGGTTGAGAACCACTGAGCTATATAAATCATCTGGAAAACTGTAAGAAAACATTACTTTTTGGTTTTAGGTTTCCAGTGTTCTCAATAACTAATTAAAAACAATGGACAGAGTTTGAGCATCAGGTGAAATAGTATTTAAGGAGGATGCGGGCTGTCTCAATTTGCCCCATTGGTGACTGAGTGAACTTGGGCAGGCTTTCTTTGGTTATCACTTTGTTGCTGCTGGTATTGTTCAAACTGATGATTATGAAAACCAGCATGAAGAAAGTTGTGAACAGAGTCTGATTTATTTAAATCAATGTATTTGAGATCATATCCTGAGCCTACCTGATTGTTCTTACATAGCCATGGTATTTTCATCCTTGCCTAGTCACCTTGTGAAAACTTGACTTGGGGCTATGGTCCAAATTACACCACTAGGTGTCACCAAGGAGTGATGAATGGGTGAACATAGAGGGATCCAAGGATAAGATGTGATGGGAAAATTTTGAGAGCTAATTTTCCAGACCTAAGGGCTCTGAAGGAGGCGGGTTAATGCAGAGGAGCTAGTGGAGGGCTGCAGTATGTCTTGAAAGTTTGCCTCTGCTTTTTAGGGATTCCTCATTCTCTCAAATCTTGGGCTGCTTCTGTAACCCCTAACGTTATCTTTGCCTTTGAGATTTTTCTTAAATGTCTATACCTTGGCATTAGGACATTAACTCCTGTGTGACATTATTTTCCCTGAGACCTTTTTCCTATGCATAATCTAAAATTGACTATTCTGCTGTAAAATTGTCCTCAAATAGATTATTCTGGCCTCCATCCCCTCTTTTTTTATTTTTCTACCTGTTGTTTTAGAACTCAGCAGAACTGATCACTCTCCATAATTTCTCAGGCTGAATATGAATAGAAAGGTTGGGAGAAGGTTGGCCACATAAGCCAGGTTGGGCCCAAGGCAGTGAGATTGGCTCAAGCCAGTCTTCATGTATGTATTTGTTCTTGTCTTCTTCCTCTCCCTCTCCCCTCTCAGATAATATAAAACCAGAAACAAGGGCTTAATACCAAGTCAAAGCTGAGGTCCAGTCTCTACTTAGACCTCTTTATCCTCTGCCTAGTGGTCAAGCTGCGTCCTTCGTACTTGGGTTGACTGGGTATTTTTTCCAGCGGAAAGTAGGTAGCTTATAGTTAACAACATAAACATAAGTCTTAGTCCCAGTTCACATGTGAGCTTCATCACTGGCCATCCGCCAAAACTAAGTCCTTGATATGAGTTAAAATGCCCACTTAGACCACTTTAAACTTTAAATCCTGCCTTTGTTTCATGTCTGTTTTAGAACCCTTCACCCCATTCAGAATCTCTTAGCTAACTCTGCTCTCCATAATATTATTTTGCATTTATAGGCTGTGCTACATAATCCCACATCTGCTTATATGTGTCCTTGTGTTTTCCTTTTCATAGTCAGCTGCTAAAAGTTGTTTTCATGTCTTCTACTTTTGCACTTGGCATATTTACCTTTAAGATGCTGAGCATAGAAGAGAAGTGATTGTTGGTAAGTCATTTGAGCCAGAACATAGTAACAGTAGTGAATGCATACATAATGCTTATCATGTACCAGGCACTTTTCTAATTACAGTACATATGTTAGCTTATTAAATCCACACGAACACCATGAGGGAGAAACTATCCTTTGTTTTACAGATGTGGTAAGTAGGGCATAGAGAGCTTAAGAAAGTTGCCCAAAGTCACACACTTTTTAAGTGATGGAGCCAGATTACAAACCCAGGCAGTCTGACTCCAGGGTCCATTCACTTAACCCCTATGTTATGATTTAATTTAAGTCATGAAAGTAGATGTTTATTGAGAACTTATTATATGTGAGTCACTGTGTTTTAAGTGTTTTATGTATATTATCCCATCCATTCCTCATAGGAGTATTACAAGGCAGGAACTGTACTATCCCTATTTAATAGACAAAACTGAGGAACAGAGAGGTTAGGTAAATTGCCGAAGGCCATGTAACTAAGAGGCCCACTGTGGTGCATTCAGGCTATGAATCCAGGTCCATCTGTGTCCAGGGCTCCAGCTCTTACCAACTATGCTTTGTTGCCTGTGGACCTCTGGTGCTATTAATTGGGTCAGATCCCACCTGTAGTTTGACCCCAGTACAGGGTATTGGTACTCTCTTTTTATGTTTATGTGTACTTGGAAATGCTTTGCTCATTCATGTGTGTGTTCAGGGGCCACATCCAGAAACAGTGCTTGTATGACTTTTTCCTGGTGAGCCTACCTTTTGAACTTCATCATTAGATGCTACTTCATTCACTAATGGCAGTTTTTCCAGTCTTGGGCCATTGCCCCCAGTTTATATCAATAGGAGCTATTCAATTTCAGTTTCTTTCAATGCATTTACTTGAGTAATTCATCCCCCAGGAATAAGGTGTGATTCCTGCCTGTTGTGCTGGCAGTTCTCTGTGGAGGTGTGAATGTGAAATAGAGGTAAAAAGCCAAAGCACTGTTGAAGAATGCTGTTTCTGAGGATGGTGGTTTATGAACCTTTTTTGTTTGTTCTCAAGTTTTTCTTTTGAAAAGGCAGAAGATTCAACAGCAGCAGGAGAGAAATTCTATTAAGAGGAGGAAAATCATGAAGCTTATTTTTTCTTTCTTTCCCTTTCCACAGAGTCTAAATGGTGTTTGGCTGAACAGAGAACGTCTAGAACCTTTAAAGTTCTATCCTATCCATAAGGGAGATCACATCCAGCTTGGCGTACCTCTGGAAAATAAGCAGAATGCAGAGTATGAATATGAAGTTACTGAAGAAGACTGGAAGAGGATGTATCCTTGTCTTGCCCCAGAGAGTGCCCAGTTCATGAAAAAAAATAAAGGCTTGAGAACTAAAAGAAAATTTGGTTTGGATGAACTAGAGGGTCCTGGAGCTGAAGGCCCCTCAAATTTGAAATCCAAAATCAGTAAAGTATCTTGTGGACCTGGTCAACCAGTCAAGTTACATGTCAAAGGTGAAGAGGCTGATCAACCCTTTGAATATTTGAATCCTAAGCTGACTTCTTTTGAGCCAAGTGAGAAGACCACAGGGGCTCATGTTTACCCTGGCTCTGCAAAAGTTGTAGAGCTTTGTTATAAAAAACGGAAAGCCTCAAACCCTTCAGCATCTCAGAGCAGCTCAAAGCTGTTTAAGGTGACCACGTCCAGGATTCTGAAACTGAAAACACAAATGCAAGAAAAACAGGTAGCTGTCCTGAATGTGAAAAAGCAAGTCCAAGAAGGGAATGCAAAGAAAATTGTGAAAATGGAGCGGGAACTGCAGTTTTTACGGTGCCAGCTGTGTGCAGAGCAGGCCCATCAGCAGGCCAGCGTGGAGGAGCTGGAGAAGACTTTCCAGGAAGAGGAGCAGCATTTCCAGGTACCACCCAGGGTGGAAGGACAAGAGTGTTCCTCAGGGGTGGCAGGCCCTCTGTGAGTCTCTGACTAGAGCTCTCTGTCCTTGGACAGGGACCAAGTGCTGAGTGCCAGGGTCAGGAGATGGAATGGGAACAGAAAACTTTAAGAGAAGAGGGTTGAGGAAAGGGTTAAGGCTTCAGCATGATGATCAGATCAGGAGCCAGAGTTGGGGTACCATGATGGGTAAGGTGGCTTTCAAGGCCAGCCAGGATGTAACTGGTCTCAGGATATAAAGCTTAGGCATCTCAGAACTGAGATAAATTCATAGCGAGGTTGGATAAAGGGCAGGATGCCACAAAACCACAGTATACTCCAGTTAAACCAGTAGTTATCTCATGAGTTATCTTTTCTTTGGTCGAAGCCAAATCAGTTAGCCCCAAGGCAAGAGTGGGTTAGCTGGTTACTCTGCTGTTGTACCTGGCAGCTTCTTAGCTACTGTACCTAACCTTGGAAGTGGGAGGCTGAAAGACAGAATATGTACTTGTTTCTATCCTGAGCAGCCAGCAGGGAAGGGGACAGGTACACCATGACTCAGTTGTTTGGCTGAATGATAGTCACTTTCCACAGTCCATTTAGCAGAAAGGTAGAATAATGGCTGTATTAGCTGTGTCAAGGTAAGATCAAGTATGTCCTCAATCCCGAGTCATTTTGCTTAGTTGACAAGCTGTTGCACAGAGCTTCTAGGCTGGAGCTGATCCTCATCCCTGCTCAAAATATCAGATCCCATCTGGCAAGAACCATATGTTTCACTTACACCTACTTCCCAGGTAATACTGAATGTCAAGAACTCCCCATTGTTGACTTAGAACTAACAAGGGCCAATCAGGATTGAAGTAAATAAGCTTTTATCTTTTGTTTACTTTGCTCAGGGCAAGGAACAACCAGAAGTGTTGGCTTATTTCTGAATAATTTATAAATTTCATTCCATTTTCTGCTACCCCCTTGAATTGGTAGTATTAGCAAAGGCTATGGATTAAATAGATCTTTTTAAGGATGTATGCTGCTTGCTTATGTGTACCGTTTTGCCTCCCTTATCCGGCCTGGACTGGTTCTTGAAATTAATAGAGGGAGGTTTATCTCTACATATTTAGTGTATGCCACCTTCACCAGAGCAGAACTCTCTTTGAAGGCTGATGCATTCAGGAACAAGAGTGACTGTTAATTAATATTTGTGGCTTCTCTGGGCATGCTTCAAGGCATAGCTGTAAAATTTTTCCATACCAAAACGATAAAGCCGTAACACACTGACTTAAGAGAGTTTCTGTGTGTATGAGAGAGTCATATATAAATTCCTCATGGTGAAATGTATCTAGTCCTTTGCTTATTAGCTTCACTTCCCTCTGCCATCAAGCCCTAGGAATTTATCCTATCCTACCCCTACTTGTGTAGAAATTCATTTAACCCTTGGCTACTTCGTACTTTGCCAGGGGGAGGGGCATCCATGTTACCTGGAACTGTATTTGGAGTTTGAATGGTAATATAGATGCTTAATAAATGGTTTTTGCCATTAAGGAATATACCCTGTTGAACAGATAAGATGTATTACATACATAAAATAATCAAAAGAGTTTTAAGTCAGTATATTTAAATTAGAACAATTTCCAGTTTGCATATTAAATGGGTCAGTAATTCTTACTAAGGAGGGAAGCACTCAGAGGTTCTTACAGAAGGTGTTGGATGTAAAGTAACAATGAGGTGGAAGGCATCCACATCGGAAGGGGCTGATGGAGAAAATTCAATGTAAGTTGAGGCAAGGAGGGAGGTGGAGCCGTTTCATGGGCTAGAAATGGTAGAGACGCAGAGCGAGAGATGGGGTGGCCAGAGTACAGGGAAGAAACATGGTGGAGCTAGTGAGTAACAAACAGCCTGGGGATTATGTCAGAGTTTAGGTGTTTGGCAGGTTAAAAGCTCTCAGTTTACATCCTTTTGGGAGTCACAGCATTAGCCAGTGAAAGAGACCTGGAATATTAGCCCAGTTTCTCCAGAACAACCTGAGTGGTAGCTTGAAGGTGATGGCCCTGAGGTGTGCAGTATTTGAGCAGTTAACTGTTCAAATCCTTTACTGCCAACAGCTTGAAGTATAATGGGAGATTTTCCACCTGCCCCCTGCCCCCTGCCGTTTCCGGATGCTCACACTAGCTGGTCTGCTCTGCTTGTTGCTGGATTTTGTTCCTTTTTTTCCTCTCCCTGAGAGAAACCTTCCATTTTGTGTTTGACTTTGCAGGATTTCACTTACCAGAAAGAGCAAAGAGAAGAGGACCTGAAGCAACAGCTGGCCCAAGCTCTGCAGGAGGTAACTTCTCTCTTGCCACTGTACTAAGATTCGAGTGGGCTGTGGAGTGGGGGGCAGCCAGAGTACTTGTGGCCACTGGCTGCCTCGGCTGCTCAGCTCACACCCCTGCAGCATCTCCAGTCTGGAGACAAAACAGCTGCTCACACCATCAGGTCGGAGATTTGGAGTCTCACAGACATGCCAGATGTCAGCACAAAAACTTACATCTTTATCTGAGCAGAAGTTGCTCTAGTGAAGATGGAACGGAGCCTCTAGCAATTGGGAGGCTCTCTGGGGAAGTGGCTGCATTTCCAGAAAGGTGAGGGAAGCAGAGGGGAATTTTGAGCTATGACTTTGCCACCAGGGCCTGCAAGGACCTCCATTACCTCACCATTCCTGAGCTGAAGCCATCCAGAAGCCATTCAAGAATGTTCAGTTAAACTTTTTAGGTCAGGTCGAGACTATACCGTTTAACATTCAGCAAAACATATAGATTTAGTGAAAGGACAAGGCTCACAGGAATAAAATTCTGAAAGATTGCTTGCAATTTATTTCCTCTAACTTGACTCCTTCTCTCATCTGATTACTTTTTAGAAGCTCTTTGACATCTTTAAAACCTGCTTTGCCTTCTGTCCTTTATGTGCTATGATTAGTAGTTGGATGCAAGTTTGTCATGTTAGTGTGGTAGTTGAAGTCTCCTTGAGAAAAGTGAACAATTGCATTGGAATTTGTTCAGAATTCTTACATTCTTTTTTATCGATATCTACCACCAGCCTTCTTACAGTGCTAACAGTCACATCTTATTATAAGTTTGGGAGGGGCCTGATTTCCTTGAGGGTGCAATGCAGCCTTGGAAAGAATTAGGTGAAAATTCAGTCTTTTTGGAATTTTATTTTCTAATTTTGTTTATTTTCTAGGTTGGGAGGGTAGGCATGTTTCCCATTATTAAATTAAGACTCAGATACTGTTTTGAAATTGACTGGGAATGAGTAAGGTTCTGCTACTTGGAAGTCCCTCAGGGATCACTGAATACCTTATACCCAAAACTCCTTACCCTCTCCTGTCAGAGGAAAGACAGGAAAACACTGTTACTTAGTATGAGGTGCTTGGCCAGTCTCCATTCATAGCCAGAATGGCATACTTTTAGGTCATAGTTCTATAACATGCCTGGGGGACATACCACTTGCTCAACTGAAATAGTAGTAGTTTTTTGGTCTACCCTGTTGGTCCCTCTGAAGTGGTTCCTTTTCACTTACCAGGCCATTATAAAAACCTATGTTTACATAGAGCTTTAAAAACTTAGTTCTGAATGCTTTCTTACCTGTTATTTTAATTTCTTATCAACACTGATATAGGGGAGACACCTGTTTTCCCATTTTATAGATGAGAAAGTTAAGGCACAGCCATCTAATTGACCACTGGTCAAGATGAATACCTAGGCCTGCTGACATAACTGCTTTTTTCGGGAGACCACACATTTTAAAATTTGTTTCTTGAGTAATACCTTTTCAGAAACTACTTATCTTTACTCCACCTTCTTTAAAACACGATTTGAGATGAGATTTAAAGTATAAGCTACACTTAAGCATGAAGATGCTCAGAAATTATGTTTCATGGATGTGGAACATCTTGACAGTCCGTGTCAGCAGTCAGTCACAGTGAATGAGTTCGTAGCTCTTGGGCATGCCAACTTCCAGAAGATGCGGGCATGGTTCAGGCAGCATTGCCTTATGAACATGTAGTTTGTTATTTCTAGAATAAATAGGTTAAGGTCTTTTTTCTTTAAAAGAAATGATTATCTAGGTTCCCTGAGTCCATTTTTCCCTGATTATTTCTTAAAAGCTTTTCCCAGTACTTGGTAGCGTCAGAGTTACTAGTTCTTGAGAACTGGTTTAGAATCACTTGGGTGACTTTTTTTTTGTACAATCCTGGGTCCCACCCAAACCTACAGAATCAGACTCTCTGGAAAGTTATATAAGTTCTTCAGTTGATTTGGATGGCCTCTGAGGATGGGTTATTTCGAGAGAGATTAATGGACTTGATGGCTTCCCTATCAGCCCCCTTCCCTGAACAAAAGCGGTAGGTAAATGGGAAGTCTTGAAAGAACAAAGGCATTATTTTGAAATTGCTGATCCATTGATCCCTTTAACGAAAGCCACTGACAGAGGGAGCAGGCAGTGCGTGGCTAAAGGAGGATGCAGTGTAGCTCATTTTGAGTATGTATCTGCCATGTCTCTGCAGCATCGGGCTCTAATGGAAGAGCTAAATCGCAGCAAGAAGGACTTTGAAGCAATCGTTCAAGCCAAGAACAAAGAATTGGAGCAGACTAAGGTACTAGAAGGAAGATGAAGGTTTAGAATTTGGCTAGTACGTGCAACAGCATTTTCAACAGTGCAGGGTAGCTATGATGAATGGAGAGATGATAGCTGTTCCCTGCCTTGGGAAATAATCTGTAAAACCAGATTTATAGAAGTTTCTGCCTCTAAGACAAGATCTTTGTCCTTCCTTCATTCCGAAATGAAATGCTGGAAATAAGGCACCACAACCCTGCAGTATAGTCCATTGGCTATGGTAGGTGCTCATTCAGAGCATCTCACTGACACAGGCTAAGGAATGGTGTAATCAAAAAATAATTCATCTAGACGCATTTGTATAATTTTTTTCCACATTAAATCAGTGAAACTCGTAAATTAGGGCTTATAAACTCAAATGCTCTCCAGGATCAGACTGGCAATAGGAGTGGAGTGGCCTGGGTGTAAGAACACCACTGGAAGCTGAGGGAAAGGCACACGGGAAAGGGGTCACCCCCGCCTTGTCCCCGTCCCCACACATCCTACAGAGGCAGCTCCAATGTGCTGCAGCCCATTGTCACCATCCAGAAATGCAAGCCCAGTGTTGTCAGGTCTTCTGAGTTTTCCACAGACGATGGAAATTCATATGAAATATCCCAATTTTCAAATACTAGCAACAAGTTCAGTTTTGTCTGTGTGTTTTTTTTTTTTTCATATCAATAGGGGTGCCAAACTAAAAAATCTGCAGGCTGGATCCAATCCACAGGCCACCAGTTTGCAACTGCTGATCTGAAATTAATGCCGGAGTCTGACTGCATCTCTCTCCTCATACAGACTTGCAGCAGAGCACAAAAAGGAGGAAACCCTTTTCAGTTGGTTTGATATCCATGTCCTCTGTTTAAATCACATAGTGCTTACTTCCCAGACCTCCAAGAAACCACCACATCTTTTTAAACCCAGCAATTCCCAAGTTTTCAGGGAACTTGACTCTAGTTAGAAATGAGTCCAGACCTTCTTCACTGTCCTAGGAAGTCTGTCAGTCTTTGCTTTGATTAAAAGATGAAAAAGGAATCAGCCACTCAAAAATACCCTAAATGGCTTCCATCCACCCACTACTCAGGGTCCTTGATTGTTTCAGGGGTGACATGCTAACTTAAATGTCTGTTTCAAGAGAGCATGCCTAGGGTCTTCCCTAAGTGTGTACACACACGGTCTGACCTCCTGGGGAAAGCACAGGGAAATTACACTGCAGGCCTCTGCAGGAGTGGAAAATGGCAAGCGTCATAATGCTTGGAGCCTGAAGGTACTTGAAGAGGCCATCTCTCCAGCCTCCTGCCTCCAGGGAATAGAAGTATGAGCCTTTTTTTATAGAAGAGATAGCTGCAAATAACACAAGGGGCCTTATAAACCAATTCAAGTTTCCTGCCTCTATGGACTGCTCCTCCTGTCTTCTTTCTTATCCAGTGAGTTCTTGGTTGTTTGGGATTATTTTATATCACCTCTAAACTGCAGTTATTTATAGGTACTTAACACCTCTTTCTGGTCAGGTGGTTGGTGGGGTTAGCATGCCATCTTCAGCTTTTCTCATATAGTTAATTAGAGGGGAGGAGACAGAAACTACAATGCAAATACTGAAAAAGTGGAGCGAGGAAGGAAAGGAAGACAGTGCCCTGTATTATAAAGCAGTTCTGAGAAATAATAATCCTTGGGGAAAGTGTTTTATTCTTGTGTTGCTGCACCAGGATGAATATTTAATTTGGTTTCCTTTTGAATCGTATTCCAGACAGTTAACACTGCTCCCTACCCTGTTTTGCATTCATGTTGATCCTCCCAAATGAGAGGTGGGGTTGTGTGTCTTTGCAGGAAGAGAAGGAGAAGGTGCAATCCGAGAAGGAAGAAGTTCTTAGCCACATGAACGATGTGCTAGAGAATGAACTCCAGTGTATTATTTGCTCAGAATACTTCATTGAGGTAATTATGAGCCGTGGCCTTCTTGCTCTCCCAACCCTGAGTGGAGCCTGAGCTACACAGGGCTGCTTCTGCTTTAGGGAAACATTCTGAAGAGATTTTTCTTCTAGGAACTTAGTGTATCCTTTTGATTTCAAAGCGACCTCTAGAGATGGCCATGTCCCATTTGTTTTTGAAGTCATCTTTACCGTCACCATCCTTTTTCTTATTTTATTTGTGCTTGAGTATTTATTTGGTTTAATCACTATTTTCAGCTGCAGTAAATCCTTTATCTCTGTGGTTAGGGAGAAAACAGGACCACATGGTATTAGATTTTTGAAGTATCAGAATAAAGCTGCTTAATAAAGCTACCCTTTCTTCACTCTGGGCACAATGCACAGTGTGAGCGGGTAGTGAAGCCTGCAAACAAGGTGGTATATGCTTCTGGTGTGTGGTCACTTTGGGGATTCAGTGGCCGAGGGGAACATACTTCAGGGCCTCCGCGGCTCCTTATGAAAATGAAACATCTCTCTCCTAGCTTACTGATTTTTTTCCTGTCATATTTTTGCACAGACTCTCTTATTTTTCAGATTCTACACCGTTTGTGACTAATTCATCTTATACCACAAGTGTTAAACTCAAGCCATTAAATGACAGTGCTTTTTGGACTTCTTTAAAAAGGAAAATGCATATACACACTGCTTCCTTTTCTCTGGTGGTCTTTAAGGGAGTTGAGTCTGGTAGCCTCTTGAAAAATCTCTCCTGGACAGGCTTCTGTTTCTTTTACCCTGGATCCAATTTGACTTCAGATCATAATTTCCCCCATGGTTTCTAGTGTTTTGATCCCTTCCTCGGAGAAACTCAGTGTTGTTTTGACTGGGCTATAGAGTCTGCTAGAGGAAGATGAGAAGGGGGGTTGGAATGGGTGATGAATCGGTCAGCCCAGAACATCTCTACAGACATGTAAGGAACCAACAGTTTGACCTGTGTTTTGTTTGCAGCTCACTGCCTGACTTTTCTGCTGGTCACCTCTTAAAGTCACTGTTGGAAAGAGGTTTAATTCTAATCAGGCAGATTTTTAGTCCTGTTAATAAGAATTTATCTCAGATAGTGAACTGAATATCTCCTAGTTGGCTTTCTGGGTGCAACTGGCATTTGAAAAATATGTAACTTATGTGTTATTTTCTGTTGCTATCCTAAAAAGCAGGAATGAAGGCTTTTGAGTCTCAGAAAAACTTGTGTCTTAGGAGATGTACCTAAACAAGAACAATGAAGAGAATTTATATTCTTGGGAGTAAAAGCACCCTGGCAGAAATCTGACCATTGGAATTACTCATAGGCACAATACAAATACAGGCTTCCTTCTGCTTTCTCTCTTCTCACAGGCCTCTTTACTTAAGCGGTTGGTCACTGTCAATGAACCCATTACATTTTCTTCCAATTTTTAGTTCCTTTTTCCCCAACCTTTTTAGTAGTCGTTTGCATTTGTTTTACTTTTTTAGTTTTCTTTTGAGTAGAGGTGATGCCTCCCACCATTCTATGTACTGAGTATTCAGTATGTGTCCCTTTTTGTATATTAAAATTGAGGTTCTGATACACCATTCGCAGGTCATACATTTGTTTTTCATAAAAAATTAGTTATGTATTTGTTTCAAACATTCACACACTTACTAGTCCTACTTGTGTTTAGTCACAGTGTTTTCAAGGTAGCTAATCGTGTTGGCAGTGGGGTCTGAGTTGGTGGAAGAAAACAACAAATCAGCCCACTTGGGGCCTGAGTTTATGAACTGAACTTTGAGAAAAAAATTAATCGTCTGACTTGAAGCTTAAAATGTCTTATCCCCAAGAATGATTCTAATACCCTCTGTAAGCTTTTTAGGTGGCATTATGGTTAAATTTCCATTTGGCCTTGGAAGTTAACTCCTTTCCTAGCTTTGAGATCACAGCTACCTTAGGAAAGTAAGTGTGACAGTTCTGATGTGTGTGTGTACATTCCCACTGTAGGCTGTCACCTTGAACTGTGCCCATAGTTTCTGCTCTTACTGTATCAAGGAGTGGATGAAGCGGAAGACAGAATGTCCCATTTGTCGGAAGAACATCAAGTCCAAAACCCACTCCCTGGTTCTGGACAATTGCATTAATAAGATGGTAGATAATCTGAGTTCAGAAGTGAAAGAACGACGCATTGTTCTCATGAAGGAACGAAAAGGTGAGTGGATATGAACAAGAAGGTAAATTCCTTCAACAAAGGACTTAAAAACCTTGGGAGACTTTTTTGGTTGGGGAAGTCAGATAAATGATTCTTGAACTAAAGAAGAGATGGAAGAAATGGGAAAATGTAAAGGGAGTTAGAGATGATGAATGTGTGCAAAAGAATTGAGGTAGAATTAACTTGGTTATTTGTCCAGTAGGAAAGAGGGAGTACCTTGTTTATAGAGGATAAAAGTGTGTGTACCTTGGTTATAGGGGATAAAAGAAGGTGTGATTAGGAAACATGGTCAGTCAGTTTGCTGTACTGATCACTAGGTAGTGCTGTTTGTTGTTCAGGATAATTTAGCTGCTGTCCAGGTATTGCAAAAACCTTGGGTTGGGTTTATCCAATTATAAAATAGGATATGTACAGATCAGAGCTTCACAAGTTGGAGAATGCCTGAAGAAAACATATATAGGTTCTATCTATAAGAGTCACAGCTTGAAAGAGAAATTTAATCCTACCATGTTATCTTTGGGGATCCTAATAAGGTCGGCTCTTGGACAACATAGTTGAAACTGCATGGGACCACTTAGACACGGGTGTTTCACAATAAATGTATTGGGAAGTTTTTTGGAGATTTGTGACAATTTGAAAAAAACATTTTCTGTTCTCTAGCTTACTTTATTGTGAGAATACAGTATATAATACCTATAACATACGAAACATAATTGATTGTTTATGTTATCAGTAAGACTTCCAGTCAACAGTGGGCTATTAGTATTTAAGTTTGGGGAAAGTCAAAAGTTATAGCGGGATTTTTGACTGCATGGCGGGGGTTGGCACCTTGACCTCTGCATTTCTCAACTGTACTTACCAACACATTTCCTGGTTGGAGAGAGTTTGGAGAAGGAGATTGGGGAAGGGGTGGGTGAGTTTCCCTAACGAACCACACTTCCATAATGGATACGTGCTCATTTAACTAAGTGATCTCATTATACTTAGAGCCTGCTATACTGAGAGTTGCAGAGCCATTCTGCTTGAGACTTGAATGACCCTGTGTCAAAACATACGTCTTGGGGCAAAGCAAAGAGGAAGAGTTGGTTATTGGGCAGGGATGAGAGTGCATTGAAACAGGGTGGGTCTGGTTGCTGTGTTCTGTCCTTTATTAATCCAGTACAGCACTACCTTCCCACAAAGCAGAGCTAAAGTGTTGTGATGTCATCTGGCTGCACGTAAAGGCAGATAAGAAAAAAAGACCCAGAAGCTCACTGCCTTTACCAGTGCCTCCTACCACCTGGCCATTGGTAACCTGTACTCAGTGTGTGTCTTTGGATGTACCTTTCTCTAAGTCAAGGGAAGCCGAGGGCTTAAAAACCACACTGCTAAGAATAGAGTATTCTGTCTACTGCCTCTCCTAACCCTTCAACAGATGCCAACCACTTTGTGTAGGGCCAGGAATCTGATGCTGATACGCAAGCAGCTGTGGTATGAAACTGGTCCTGGGTCAGCCAGCCAGGGTGGAGGCAGCCAGCCTGTCGCAGAGCCAGACGATACAGGGGCTGAGCAGAAGTGTGCTTGAGCTGTTATGCCCAAGGAAGACGTTCTGGCCTGTGGGAGGGTGGGGCAGCTCTCAGGTGGCTCTTTGGAACCAAAGTATTTTCACTCTCCTGCCACCTGTGTGCCAGTGAATTTTATGCCCAGTTATTGGCTCTCAAGTTTTTTAATCTCCTAGGAGCCACTTGATTCTGGCAGAATCCCATAACTTTTCCTCTCCATCTCCTGTCACTCCATAAGCATTTATTTGTAGGAACACTGCACTACACACCAGGATAAAGGGAGAGAGAAGTCTTTGCCTTAGCTCTCACAGCACTCAGTCCATGGAAAAGATAGAAAGGCAAGTAGGTAGTGTGACAAGTCCCACAACAGGGTGTTAGGAAACTGCAGAGGAGAGGACACTCAGTTTCGCTTGGGCAGGTGGTAGTAGGATAGAAACCTTCACAGAAGAAGTGCCATTTGAACTGAGTCTTAAAGCTTCCCTAGGAGGGCAGAGGCATCTGCATAGAAGCATTAGAAGCAGTGACCTGTTCCTAGCAGTGCCACACTCGTGGCCACACAAAACATAATGTCTGCATGGTGCCAGAGCAGCATGAGGACAGCCAAGGCTTAGGAGGTGTCTGCCAAAGCATTGTGGCTGCTTTCTGTTTGCTTCTCTTTCAGAGGAGCCAGGGATCTGGGAACCCAGACTTGATCAAGGTCAGCCTTGAGCTGAAGTGTGCTGGGTCTGTAGGGGTGGAGATAACCATGTGCCTCACCTAGCCCACTGACCAGGTTTCTTTTCATGAGTTCAAGCATGGTGTATCACTTCATGCAGAAATGCAAAAGGGAAAAAGAGCCCCAGTTTCTAAGATCACCTTTGACTATCACACAGAGTTAATTCTGCAGAGTAAATAATATAGCCCCCTTTTCTCTCCAAAGGCTAAAAAGAATGCCTCTCTGCCTTTTTTGGTAACACTAATGGCCCCAACTGGCTCTCTCTGTTACGTTCACTAGCTGTGAGAAGTTCTGGCATCAGTGTCAGTTTCTGCAGTTATCACTGTAAGTGCAGCTTTGAGGTTTTCTCTAGAGACAGAAGGTTCTGAGGCCCGATTTAGGGAAGCATGTGCCAGAGCCATCAGCAGCTCCACTGGTCTGCAGTGTGGGGTTTAGAGGAAATTCTCATGTCAAATACCAGCCTTCCTTGCCAAGTGAAAACTGGTTTAATCACCCATGCATAGGAATTTTAAAAGGGCTCAAACTTAGGATCTGAGAACTAGGATTGTCAAAGTTTTGATACCACAGCAGGGCTGTTCTCTTCGAGGGGAAGGATTGCTCATATCTAGAGTTTAGAGAGGGCAATCTGCCTGTCTGGCAGTGTGGGGCTCTGATTCCACCAAGAGCAGCCCCACTCCAGATCTCCCTGGCTGGTTGTTGTCTTCAAGTTCCATAACCCCATGGGATTATGGAATGCCACATGACTGATTAGCCACTGATCCGTTTTAATCTCTGTGAGGTCCAGATTATACAGAGGAGAGCAGGAGGAGGAGGAGAATTTAGGATGCCAAATCTGTGTTGGAGAAAGGATGGTCTGGAGCCAGGGCAGATAATGAACATCCAGTAAGTGCTTGTCGCATGAATAATTGTGGCTCTCTGGTATACTGACGTGAGATTTTCTAACAGGGAAGACATTTTTTACATCCCTGTAGAGGATCTTCCTCTGAAGCTGGTGAGGTCCTGGAGCAGTCTTCTGTCATCTGCTCCCCCTCCTGCATTTGTTCTGTTCTCATTAAATGTTGGTTGGTTGTCAAGATTGTTAACATTCTCACGTTTAGCTTCCCCTAGCAGTTTCTTTGGGTTGTGCTCAGAAAGTAAAGCAAATTATGTAGAAATAAAAGCTTGTTGATTTTAGAACAGTGATTTTCAATCTAAGGGCTTTTTCAAATTTCACTCGCAGCTCCCTTGATACTGTAATACTGAACTGAGGCTCCTAGTGGAAGTGTGCCACGGCCTTCAGGTGTGCTAAAGTGGGGAGAGAGGTTTTTGAACATACCTTGCCTCAGTCTGAGACAGAGGCCCCTTCACAGGTTGAGGGCCATTGGAAGATGGGCCCAGTCAGACCACATGGCCGGTGGTCCTTGTATGCTAGGAGGCGGGTCATCCAGTCGGGAAGGAGAAACAGGCAGTTCCCGAAGGAAGTATCTGCCTGCCCACATGGAAGCCTTTCACTGATGCTGCCCATTGTTGCTTGCTGAACACAGAGCCTTGTAAAGGGATATGTGGCAGCAGTAAGTGTCTGGCAAGTCAACCTCATCCAGAGAGAATACTTACTAGGAATTCTTTTAATCTACCCTGTCCTGCCTTTAAGGAAAACAGACAGTCATGTGCATGAAGTTAGCATGCCTGCCTGGCATAGGACGGTGTTTGTCTCAGAGAAAATGGCTCTCAGCAAGGTTGTCATGGGATGGGGGTGTCCACATGCATGCACTCAAATAGCATGTAACACTGGGCTCTTTAAATTTCTTTAAAAAATTTATCCTTTACAAAATTGTCACGGGATAGAAAATAGGCAGAGTTGTTATTAGAAGCTTTTTTCTTGCTTCTCCATCACTACCTCCATTTTTTGCCCTCTTTTTTTCCTTCCCTTCTCTTCTTTTTTTTAATTATTATTATTATTTATTTTATTTTATTTTTGCTATCATTAATCTACAATTACATGAAGAACATTATGTTTACTAGGCTCTGCTCTACACCAAGTCCCCCCCACCCCAAGCCCCATTACAGTCACTGTCCATCAGCGAAGTAAGGTGCTGTAGAATCACTACTTCTCTTCTCTGTGTTGCACAGCCCTCCACATGCCCCACCCTATATTATACATGCTAATCTAACGCCCCCTTTCTTTTTCCCCCGCCCTTTTCCCTCCCTTCACACCCATCCTCCCTAGTCCCCTTCCCTTTGGTAACTGTTAGTTCATTCTTAGGTTCTATGATTCTGCTGCTGTTTTTTAAAATATTTTATTTTATTATTTTTTATTTTGTTATCATTAATCTACAATTACATGAAGAACATTATGTTTACTAGCCTCCCCCCTTCACCAAGTCCCCCCAACATACCCCTTCACAGTCACTGTCCATCAGCATAGTAAGATCCTGTAAAATCACTACTTGTCTTCTCTGTGTTGCACAGCCCTCCCTGTGCCCCCGCCACACTATACATGCTAATTGTAATGCCCCCTTTCTTTTTCCCCACCCTTATCCCTCCCTTCCCACCCATCCTCCCCAGTCCCTTTCCCTTTGGTAACTATTAGTCCATTCTTGGGTTCCGTGATTCTGCTGCTGTTTTGTTCCTTCAGTTTTTCTTTGTTCTTATACTCCACATATGAGTGAAATCATTTGGTACTTGTCTTTCTCCGCCTGGCTTATTTCACTGAGCATAATACTCTCTAGTTCCATCCGTGTTGTTGCAAATGGTAGAATTTGTTTTCTTCTTATGGCTGAATAATATTCCATTGTCTATATGTACCACATTTTCTTTATCCATTCATCTACTGATGGACATATAGGTTGCTTCCATTTCTTAGCTATTGTAAATACTGCTGTGATAAACATAGGGGTGCATCTGTCTTTTTCAAACTGGGCTGCTGCATTCTTAGGGTAAATTCCTAGAAGTGGAATTCCTGGATCAAATGGTATGTCTATTTTGAGCTTTTTGAGGAACCTCCATACTGCTTTCCACAATGGTTGAACTAATTTACATTCCCACCAGCAGCGTAGGAGGGTTCCCCTTTCTCCATAGCCTCACCAACATTTGTTGTTGTTTGTCTTTTAGATGGTAGCCATCCTTACTGGTGTGAGGTGATATCTCATTGTGGTTTTAATTTGCATTTCTCTGATGACAAGCAATGTGGAGCATCTTTTCATGTGCTTGTTGGCCATCTGAATTTCTTCTTTAGAGAACTGTCTATTCAGCTCCTCTGTCCATTTTTTAATTGGATTATTTGCTTTTTGTTTGTTGAGGTGTGTGAGCTCTTTATATATTTTGGATGTCAACCCTTTATTGGATCTGTCATTTATGAATATATTCTCCCATACTGTAGGATACCTTTTTGTTCTATAGTCCCACTTGTTCATTTTTGCTTTTGTTTCCCTTGCCTGGAGACATGTCACTCATGTTTATGTCTTAAGAGATTTTTGCCAATGTTTTTTTCTAAGAGTTTTATGGTTTCATGAGTTAACGTTCAAGTCTTTGATCCATTTCCAATTTACTTTTGTGTATGTGGTTAGACAGTGATCCAGTTTCATTCTCTTACATGTAGCTGTCCAGTTTGGCCAAAACCAACTGTTGAAGACACTGTCATTTCCCCATTGTATGTCCATGGCTCCTTTATCATATATTAATTGACAGTATATGTTTGGGTTAATATTTGGAGTCTCTATCCTGTTCCATTGGCCTGTGGGGCTGTTCTTGTGCCAGTACCAAATTGTCTTGATTACTGTGGCTTTGTAGTAGAGCTTGAAGTTGGGGAGTGAGATCCCTCCCACTTAATTCTTCCTTCTCAGGATTGCTTTGGCTATTCGGGGTCTTTGGTGTTTCCATATGAATTTTTGAACTATTTTGTTCCAGTTCATTGAAGAATGCTGTTGGTAATTTGATAAGGATTGCATCAAATCTGTATATTGTTTTGGGCAGGATGGCCATTTTGACAATATTAATTCTTCCTAACCAGGAGAATGGGATGTGTTTCCATTTGTTAGTGTTCTCTTTAATTTCCCTTAAGAGTGTCTTATAGTTTTCAGGGTATAGGTCTTTCACTTCCTTGCTAAGGTTTATTCCTAGGTATTTTATTCTTTTTGATGCTATTGTGAATGGAATTGTTTTCCTGATTTCTCTTTCTATTAGTTCATTGTTAGTGTATAGGAAAGCCACAGATTTCTGTGTGTTAATTTTGTGTCTTGCAACTTTGCTGAATTCCAATATTAGTTCTAGTAGTTTTGGAGTGGAGTCTTTAGGGTTTTTTATGTACAATATCATGTCATCTGCAAATAGTGACAGTTTAACTTCTTATTTACCAATCTGGATTCCTTGTATGTCTTTGTTTTGTCTGATTGCCGTGGCTAGGACCTCCAGTACTATGTTGAATAACAGTGGGGAGAGTGGGCATCCCTGTCTTGTTCCTGATCTCAGAGGAAAAGCTTTCAGCTTCTCGCTGTTCAGTATGATGTTGGCTGTGGGTTTATCATATATGGCCTTTATTATGTTGAGGTACTTGCCCTCTATACCCATTTTGCTGAGAGTTTTTATCATGAATGGATGTTGAATTTTGTCAAATCCTTTTTCAGCATCTATGGAGATGATCATGTGGTTTTTGTACTTCTTTTTCTTTATGTGGTGGATGATGTTGATGGATTTTCGGATATTGTACCATCCTTGCATCCCTGGGATGAATCCCACTTGGTCATGTTGTGTGATCCTTTTGACGTATTTTGAATTCGGTTTGCTAATATTTTGTTGAGTATTTTTGCATCTACGTTCATCAGGGATATTGGTCTGTAATTTTCTTTTTTGGTGGGGTCTTTGCCTGGTTTTGGTATTAGGGTGATATTGGCTTCATAGAATGAGTTTGGGAGTATTCCCTCCTCTTCTATTTTTTGGAAAACTTTAAGGAGAATGGGTATTATGTCTTCTCTGTATGTCTGATAAAATTCCGAGGTAAATCCATCTGGCCCGGGGGTTTTGTTCTTGGGTAGTTTTTTGATTACCGATTCAATTGGTCTGTTTAGATTTTCTGTTTCTTTCTGGGTCAGTCTTGGACAGAAAAATACAATTTTTCTAGGAAGTTGTCCATTTCTCCTAGGTTTTCCAGCTTGTTAGCATATAGGTTTTCATAGTATTCTCTAATAATTCTTTGTATTTCTGTGGGGTCCGTCATGATTTTTCTTATCTCATTTCTGATTCTGTTGATGTGTGTTGATTCTCTTTTTCTCTTAATAAGTCTGGGTAGAGGCTTATCTATTTTGTTTATTCTCTCGAAGAACCAGCTCTTGATTTCATTGATTTTTTTCTATTATTTTATTCTTCTCAATTTTATTTATTTCTTCTGTGATCTTTATTATGTCCCTCCGTCTGCTGACGTTAGGCCTCATTTGTTCTTCTTTTTCCGATTTCGATAATTGTGACATTAGACTATTCATTTGCAATTGTTCTTCCTTTTTAAAATATGCCTGGATTGCTATATACTTTCCTTTTAAGACTGCTTTTGCTGCGGCCCACAGAAGTTGGGGCTTTGTGTTGTTGTCATTTGTTTCCATATATTGCTGGATCTCCATTTTAATTTGGTTGTTGATCCATTGATTATTTAGGAGCATGTTGTTAAGCCTCCATGTGTTTGTGGGCCTTTTTGCTTTCTTTGTACAATTTATTTCTAGTTTTATACCTTTGTGGTCTGAAAAGTTGGTTGATAGGATTTCAATCTTTTTGAATTTACTGAGGCTCTTTTTGTGGCCTAGTATATGGTCTATTCTGGAGAATGTTCTATCTGCACTTGAGAAGAATGTGTATGCTGTTGCTTTTGGGTGTAGAATTCTATAGATGTCTATTAGGTCCATCTGTTCTAGTGTGTTGTTCAGTGCCTCTGTGTCCTTACTTATTTTCTGTCTGGTGGATCTGTCCTTTGGAGTGAGTGGTGTGTTGAAGTTTCCCAAAATGAATGCATTGCATTCTATTTCCTCCTTTAATTCTGTTAGTATTTGTTTCACATATGTTGGTGCTCCTGTATTGGGTGCATATATGTTTATAATGGTTATATCCTCTTGTTGGACTGAGCCCTTTATCATTATGTAATGTCCTTCTTTGTTTTGAAGTCTATTTTGTCTGATACTGGTACTGCAACACCTGCTTTTTTCTCCCTGTTGTTTGCATGAAATATCTTTTTCCATCCCTTGAGTTTTTGGGTTTTTTTTTTGTAGATAATTATTTTTTATTGAAGGGTAGTTGACACACAGTATTACATTACATTAGTTTCAGGTGTACAACATAGTGATTCAACATTTATATACATGATAATTCTAGGTACCAGCTATCACCATACCAAGCTGTTACAATAACTTGACTATATTCCTTATGCTATACATTACATCCTGGTTACTTATTTATTTTACAATTGGAAGTGTGTACTTTTTTTTGTTGTTGTTTGTTTGTTTGTGAGGGCATCTCTCATATTTATTGATCAAATGGTTGTTAACAACAATAAAATTCTGTATAGGGGAGTCAATGCTCAATGCACAATCATTAATCCACCCCAAGCCTAATTTTCGTCAGTCTCCAATCTTCTGAGGCATAACAAACAAGTTCTTACATGGAGAACAAATTCTTACATAGTGAATAAGTTACATGGTGAACAGTACAAGGGCAGTCATCACAGAAACTTTCGGTTTTGCTCATGCATTATGAACTCTAAACAGTCAGTTCAAATACGAATACTCATTTGATTTTTATCCTTGATTTATATGTGAATACCACATTTCTCTCTTTATTATTATTATTTTTAATAAAATGCTGAAGTGGTAGGTAGATACAAGATAAAGGTAGAAAACATAGTTTAGTGTTGTACATCCCTTGACTTTTAATCTGTGCATGTCTTTGGGTTTGAGGTGAGTCTCTTGTAAGCAGCATATAGATGGGTCTTGCTTTTTTATCCATTCTAGTACTCTGTGTCTTTTGATTGGTGCATTCAGTCCATTTACATTTAGGGTGATTATTGAAAGATATGTACTTATTGCCATTGCAGGCTTTAAGTTTGTAGTTACCAAAGGTTCAAAGTTAGCTTCTTTACTATCTTACTGTCTAGCTTAACTCACTTATTGAGCTATTGTAAACACTGTCTGATGATTCTTTATTTCTCTCCCTTCTTATTCCTCCTCCTCCATTCTTCATATGTTGGGTGTTTTGTTCTGTGCTCCTTTTACGAGTGCTCCCATCTAGAGCAGTCCCTCTATGGTACCCTGTGGACGTGGTTTGTGAGAGGAAATTCCCTCAACTTTTGCTTGTCTGGGAATTGTTTAATCCCTTCATATTTAAATGCTAATCATGCTGGATACAGTATTCTTGGTTCAAGGCCCTTCTGTTTCATTGTATTAAATATATCATGCCATTCTCTTCTGGCCTGTAAGGTTTCTGTTGAGAAGTCTGATGATAGCCTGATGGGTTTTCCTTTGTAGGTGACCTTTTTTTCCTCTCTGGCTGCCTTTAATACTCTGTCCTTTTCTTTGATCTTTGCCATTTAAATTATTATGTGTCTTGGTGTTGCCCTCCTTAGGTCTCTTGTCATGGGAGTTCTGTGTGCTTCCGTGGTCTGAGAGGCCATTTCCTCCCCCAGTTTGGGGGAAGTTTTCAGCAATTATTTCTTCAAAGACATTTTCTATCCCTTTTTCTCTCTCTTCTTCTTCTGGTACCCCTATAATGCAGATATTGTTCCATTTCGATTGGTCACTCAGCTCTCTTAGAATTCTTTCATTCCTGGAGATCCTTTTATCTCTCTCTGCATCAGCTTCTCTGCATTCCTGTTCTCTGATTTCTAGTCCATTAATGGTCTCTTGCATCTTGTCCATTCTGCTTTGAAGTCCTTCCAGAAATTGTTTTATTTCTGTATTCTCCCTCCTTAGTTCTTGCATATTTCTCTGCACGTCCATCAGCATAGTCATGACTTTTACTTTGAATTCTTTTTCAGGAAGATTGGTTAAATCTATCTCCCTGGATTCCTTCTCAGGGCAGGATGTGGAGGATGTCTGGGTTAGTCTGGTCTGGATCATATTTTTCTGCCTTTTCATGTTGTTAGATGCAGTGGTATGCTGTTGGCTTGTCTGTCAGCTGGGAGAACCAAGACCCTTTCCACTTGCTCTTGGCCTTTCTTTCCTGGGACAACGGCGATCCACAGTGGCTTGTGTTGGGCAATTGCACATAGACTGGGTCTCTGTTTCTTGCCCGGCTGCTATGGAGGAAGCTCCTTTGCTGTGGGTGTGGCCAGCCTCAGGCTGCTGCTCTGCTATGGTGGGGCTGCGCCGGAGTGGGAATGGGCGGGGGGCTGTTTATCGCCGTGAGGGGCCTCTGAGCTACGCTGCCGCCCATGATGTTAGGGCGCCCGGAGTTCCCCGGGATTCCCAGCTGCTGGGCTAAGTGTCCCGGGACGCTTCCGTCCAGCGGTGGGGTCCCTGTCCCTTTAAGACTTTCAAAAAGCACTCGCTTTTCTTTGTCCCGGAGCGCTAGCTGCAGGGACCCGCTCTCAGGTTTTACTGTCCCATTTCGCTAGTTTCCGCGCTCCTCACACTGTGTGTCTGCGCTCCGGTGCGAATGGCTAGAGCTGGCTATTTAGCAGTCCTGGGCTCCGTCTCCCTCCCCGCTCCAACTCCTCTCCTGCCAGGAGCTGGGGTGAGGGGCGATCGGGTTCCGCTGGGCCACGGCTTGTATCTTACCCCCTTCGCGAGGTGCTGGGTTCTCGCAGGTGTGGATATGGTCTGGCTGTTGTCCTGTATCTTCTGGTCTTTTAGGGATAGTTGTATTTGTTATATTTTCAAAAATATGTATGTTTTTGGGAGGAGATTCCCACTGTCTTATTCACGCTGCTATCTTGGCTCCTCACTCCTTCCCTTCTCTTCTTTTGCCTCTTATAGTCCTTCCTTTCCTGTCCCTTGATCCCCCTCATTGGCGTCTCAGAATGTACAGAGGAAGTGGCAAAGGCAGTGTAGGGCCTGTACCCAGAGGTATTAGCAGAGACTTCTGCTGTGGGATTAATTGGAATATAAGGAGTAGCAGCCTAGGGAGCCCTAGATGCTTGAATTTCTTGTTGACTCTGGTCTCTGAGATTTCTGAAAGGTCTTTCCATATGCAGATCGCAAGTTTGTTCCTGACTTTAGTGCCGTGTGATGGAGCATCTTCTCTCCTTCACCAAAAGCTACCACCTCACTGCAGGCACTTGGAGAAGCTTTCACAGCTTAGGAGAGTGGCCTTTCTAGATGTGCTTAATGATCCTTCACTGTGCCCCAGACACAGACTGCTGGGTCTGAGGGAGCCATGTTGCCAGAGTGGAGGGAGCCAGGGCTGACTCTGCCCACCTGCCCACCTAGTCAGGAACCTGGGCGAGCCCGCCATGTTACACTGAAGGGGAAGATGAGCTCTCCCACCGGGCTAGGGAAGAGGGCCTGGAGGAGGAAGGTGAGCACATATAAAAGCTTCAGAAGAAGTGTGTGTATGCAGCTCTGGCCATCTTGGGTCCAGCAGGAGTTCCTTCAGGTCCTTTGTTGCTGTTCGCCACAGCAGAAGTTTCTCCTGGCATCTAAAAACAGTTATTTCAGTTCTCTAACAAATGGACCCTTCCTCCCCACTAACACAGAACATTATGGTTTGCTTTTCAGACATACTTTTAGGAACTTCTTATTGTCGAAGACCACTTGTGTAAATGTAATGTCATTAACCAAAGCAGCTTTTCCTTGAGAGTTTCTTCATTCCTGTACTTAACTCTATATGAACACAGTATTTTTAGAGCAGCTTAAATAAGCTGATATTCCTGATTTCCATGAACTAACCATGGACAGTGGCTAGGGTCACTGAATGTGCCTGTTCCTCTCTCCCTCACAGACTACCACAGAATGAGGTTTATCACCTTTGAGGCTTCTCTATATCAGCTAGATATACAGCCTGCCCAATTGCTTGTTGCTGTGGTCCTTAAAAAATTTGATAGACCAGACATGTTCGTGGCCAGGGCTTCTGCTTGACTTGCTTTCTGCTTTCCTACCCTGGAGAGTTTGGACCTCTGTTACCCTTGTCCCAGGAAACTTGAACCAAACCAACCCCAAAAACACAGCTCTTCCTTGCCTCCTTTTTTCTGGGCCTACTAAGTGTCAGGTGCTGGAGATAAAAGTGAGCAGGGTATGTGCAGCGCCTGCCTTGGTGGAACTTTGGGTCTAGATGCAGGGCCTTGGCTGTGAGAGCAAAGTGCTACAGTAAGAGAGAGTGCTCGTGAAGGTCAAGGGCAGGCAGGGAAGGGAAGGTGAGTATCACAGAGGCGCCAGAAGCACAAAAGCAAGGGGATTTTGAGGCTGCATTATGGCTGGATTGTGGAGTGCTTAAGAATGCTGAGCAGTGAGAATGGAAAGGTAGGCAGGACTGCATTGTGAAGGGTCTTGTAGACTGTGTGAAGGATTTTGCCTAGAGGCAGTGGGAAAGCTATCAGAAAATTTTAAGTGGAGATGTGACTGTTCACGTTTATGTTCTGGACAGGATAATGTGGCTGCAGTGAAGAGAATAAATGGTGATGGCAGCAAGAATAGAAACAGCAACCCTGGCCAAGGGTGACGGTGGTTGGGCTCGAGAAGTGGCAGTTGGGGTGGACGGGGTGGATGGGCTTGAGTGATAGTTAAGGGGATGGGATCTGCAGGTTTGCGGGACTGGTTTGCTGTGAGGAAGGAGAGGGAGCTCACAGTGGGTCTCTCCTAGGTTTTTGGTGGGGGCAGGCTGGGGCCTGAAGGTGTATTCACTGGAATAAGGAGCAGTTTGTCAGGGAGATAACTTTAGCTTTAGACTGAAAAGTCAATTGAAGGTACCTAAGGGCATCAGTGGAGGTGTTCAGTGGGTATTTGAGTATATGGACCTGGAGCCCAGAAGACAGGCCTGAGCTAAAACATTAGATTTGGGATTCACGAGCCATGTGTGGTGGTGAATGAGTCACTTTGCACCCTCCCTGTGGGTGGTAGGAGTCACAGGTCAAGTCCCTGCCCCTGAGAAACACCAACATTGAAGGGAGGGGTGGTGGAAGAGGGTTATGCAGGGCAGACTGATGAGGAGTGGCCAAAGACAGGTGGGGAACAAAGCATGCGGCAGGCCACAGAGACACTGGGATGGTGTGCTTTGAGCCTTCCTGACCACACCCTGTCTGAGGTGGCCCCCCTCATTACATCTTTTATTATTTTTTTCAGACACTTGCCAGATTGAAATTGTATTTGCAGTTGTGCGTTTGCCCATTATTTATGAACTTGAGGGTAGGGCTTCTCTGTGTGGTGTTCTCAGGGCCTAGAAGAGTGTTTGGTAAGTCTTCAGTAAATGCATGTGACTGGTTATGAAGTGAGGAGTTAACAGTGTGAAAGTTGCTGAGAAGTTAAATAAGGATGAAAAAATGTCGTTTGGTTGCAGCAGGTGTGCAAGACACTGATGACCTAATCTAGAATAAGTCTGGGGGACTGGCGGGGTCAGAAGCCAGTTGGCAGTGCATTGGAAAATTGTGAGGTGGGGGAGTAGAGAAGAGTAACAATAGAAAGTTCTTCAAGAAATTTGGCTCCGACTAAGGTGGTGGAGGGCAGCACCAAGACAAGGCTGTAACTGGAGAAGGAATGGGGATGAAAGGGAGTTTCTGTTTTGTTTTTTAAAGACATGAAAGATTTGAGCATATTCAGTTGCTGAGTCTGTAGAGAAAGAGGTACTGGAAAGCCAAGATAGTGGATAGGCCAGGATTCTTCAGAAGATGAGGGAGGGGAGGGGATGCAGAGCACAGATAGAGCAATTGGTCTTTAAAAGTGGACTGGTATATCCCCCCTTTTTTAAAGAGAAGAGTATAATGTGGGAGTACAGGCAAGGAAATTTGCTTGAGGGGAGTAAGGAGAATTTCTTCCTTGTGACTTTCATTAGGTTATTAGGTGAGGCCCTTAACTCTGAGAGGAAGGGAGCCTCACTTGGTTCTCGCAGCTCCCAAAGGCTGAAGGCATGCCCATTTCCAAGGCTCACCACCTCCAAGGCTGCCCGCAAGTGGGAGAAAAGCAACTGGTATAATCCTTTCAATCCTCCTACCAGAGTGTTCCAGACCTTAGTCTCAGAAATGAGGCACGCCCCTTGGCGGCTTTATTGTGCTCTAGTTAGGCCCAGGTTCAAGGAAGCAGAAGCTATGGGAAGACCTACCTGGAGACCAGTAAGTAGCCCCTGGACAGAGGAAGAACTCCCACCTCTCCCAGCCTGTTGCTGTGTATGTAATTCCTTCCTTCAACAGGTATTTATTGAGGGCTAGCTTTGTGCCAGACACTGTTCAAAGAATAAAAAGAGAAATGAAAATCTAATAAGTTAGATGTGATTAGTGCTGTGGAGAAAAATAAAGCAAGAAAGAGGTCAGGGAGTAATAGGGAGAGCATTGGCAATTTTTGAGAGGGTAGGCAAGGCATCACTGAGAATGTAATATTTGCATGAAGCTCCAAAGGCAGTGGGCATGCTGCCATCTGGGGAAGTGTCCCAGATAGAGAGAACAGGAAGGGGAATGGGCTTGGGGTGTTGGAGGAAAAGCATGGGGGCCAGTGTGTCTGGAGTGGAGGGAGCAATGGGGAGAGGAGTGGAAGGTGAGGTCAGGAGGTTGGGCAGGGGCAGATTGTGCAGAGCCTTCGAGGCCTTTGCAAGGACTTTTATTCTGGTAGAAATGAGGAGCAGGCATCGAGCAGAGTTACAGGTGTTCTCAGTTCGCTATGGCTACTATGTGGGGAAGAGACTGAGGGTGGTGCAAGTAGGGAGGCCAGGGAAGGAAGTGCAGATGCCTCCCTTATTTCTTTTTTCTTTCTCTCCAAAGCAAAGAGACTGTTCTGAAGACCATGCTCCCAGGGATTTGAAAAACTGCCAGACAATGGGAGCTTGGGATGGTCTGGAGAATTCTCTGTGGATGGGTCCTGGACCACTCTGAGACAGCGTGGGATAAAGCCATGTGGGACAGAGACTGAATGAGGAAGTCCTGGGCACAAGCCTTCCATGTCAGCCTCCCACTACCGTGTTGTCTGGCAGCAGCACTGACTTCTTTAGGGAACTTAGGAGACGCTGGTTCCCTCTAGGTTGAATGGGTTATGTATTTCTGTTCTGTTTATTAAACTTATTATTGTTGCTTTGTTTTTGGTGCCTCGGAATCACCTCTGTTGACATTTGTTTTGCACAGGTGTGTTACGCTGTGGCTGCCCCTGAAAACTAAGGCAGCCTTTTTAAGAGGATGGTATGCTTCTTCGTGAAAACAAGATGTCATTTCCTGGAAATAAAATGTAAAACCTATCGGTTGCTCAGCTGGACTTTGGTATATTTATCTTCCTTCCTTTCCAGCTCCCAGAAAGTCTCACAAGTAAACACTGGCAGCTTATAAATTGCAACTGAGAAAGTGACTGTATCAGATGATAGACTCAGTGAATGTCAGCCAAAGCAGCCAAACCCAGGATCGTGGCCTTAGTGGATGGGCTCTGTTAAGCCCCTGACCTTTGTGTTGTTTCCATTCCAGAAGTGGGTCACTGATTACCTGGTTGCAGAATGGGGTGAATTCCCTTCTTTCAGCTGGGGTTCAGAAGTGTTTCCAAGTCTGTTTTACCCAATGTCAGTAAACATGGGCAATAATATTATGAAAAGGTATTTTTTTTAAATTAAAGTATCATTGATGTACAATCTTATGAAGGTTTCAATGAACAACATTGTGGTTTCAACGTTCACCCATATTATCAAGTCCTCACCAACCCACATTGCAATCACTGTCCGTCAGTGTAGTAAGATGCTATAGAGTCACTACTTGTCTCCTCTGTGCTGTACTGCCCTCGCCATGACCTACCTATATTGTGAGTGTGAATTATACTGCCCCTTAAACCTCTTCTCCCTCCCTCCCCACCCCCACCAACCCCTCCCCTTTGGTAACTACTAGTCCCTTCTTGGAGTCTGAGTCTCCTGCTGTTCTGTTCTTTCAGTTTTGCTTGGTTGTTATACTCCACAAATGAGTGAAGTCATCTGGTACTTGTCTTTCTCCTCCTGGCTTATTTCATTGAGCCTAATACCCTCTAGCTCCATCCATGTTGTTGCAAATGGTAGGTATTGTTTTCTTTTTATAGCTGAATAATACCACATTGTGTATATATACTACCTCTTATCTGTTCATTTATTGATGGACACTTAGGTTGCTTCCATATCTTGTTAATTGTAAATAGTGCTGTGATAAACGTAGGGGTGCACAGGTCTTTTTTGAGTCAGTGATCTTGTTTTCTTTGGGTAAATTCCTAGGAGTTGAATTCTTGGATCAAATGGTATTTCTGTTTGTGGTTTTTTGAGGAACCTCCATACTGCTTTCCACAATGGTTGAACTAATTTACATTCCCACTAGCAGTGTAGGAGGGTTCCCCTTTCTCTGCATCCTCACCAGCATTTGTTCCTTGTCATTTAGACGTTGGCTATCCTAACTGGTGTAAGGTGATATCTCATGTGGTTTTAATTTGCATTTCCCTGATAAATACTAATGTGGAGCATCTTTTCATGTGCCTGTTGGCCATCTGAATTTCTTCTTTGGAGAAGTGTCTGTTCAGATCCTCTGCCCATTTTTTAATCTGGTTTTTTGGTTGTTGAGGCATGTGAGTTCTTTATATATTTGGATGTTAACCTCTTATCAGATAAGTCTTTTATGAATATATTCTCCTATACCTCAGGATGCCTTTTTGTTCTGCTGATGGTGTCCTTGCTATTCAGAGGTTTTTTTAGTTTGATGTAGTCCCACTTGTTCATTCTTTTTTTTTTTTTTTTTACCAGAACTCAAAATCAGTTTATTCAAAATTCTCTCCATGCCCTGTTTGTGGTTTTCATTTTCATTGGTATATCAAAGTGAATGTGTAAGTAAAAAACCAGCAGTCCTGTGATCTCTTGTGTGAATTCATAAACCATAACCAACAGCACTGTGATCTTGGGGACAATGAGAAGCCGCTGTATGTAGATGCTTGATGTTTAGTACTGGCTCTCCAGTAACACATTTGCCATCCTTGGGTAGAGATGTCCTGGGTGGTTAAAAGATGAGTTCCTGCTCTCAAAGCCCCAGAAAGGCTGAAAAGATTGAAAAAGAGCAACCTGGTGAAGTCTTGAAAAGCCAGCCTCTCTTGACTTGGAAAACGAAATGTGGATAGCACAGAAATCCCCTTTCAGGGTAAGAAAAACTTGGACCACTTGTTCATTTTTTATTTTGTTTCCCTTGCCTGAGGAGATGTGTTCAGGAAAAAGTTGCTCATGTTTATATTTAAAAGATTTTTTACTATGTTTTAAGAAGGTATGCTTTTTCAAAAAATTAAAAGTCATTTCTCTTTTGCTGCCTCCCCTTTTGAAACACAAGGAAAATGAGTTTGGTGTTTGGGAGACAGAAGCTTGGGGAAGCCTGAGGTATCTTGGTTACTGGTGGTGAGGATGAGGGAAAATACAGGATGTTAAAGAATAGTCACTGAAATGAGGAGCTTTGTAATAGATTATGAAACTGTGTATTATGTTTCTGAATGATTTACTTCCAGGTAGAAGGGTATTTTCCTCTTCCTTTTACTACCTACTTGGAGAACTATTCTCTAGCTCTTTATTTATACCCTGTGTGTTTTCATAAAGGATTGGAAACTGTTGACTTGCCAACTTTTTAGGTATGGTAGGTTTTTCCCTTCATTGAGTATCCTGTGAATATTGGGTTTCTGGAGTCCCTAGTCTTCATTTCCATCTTTCTCAACATGGATGCTGGTTGAAATACTGGTGTAGTCAAGGAGGAAGTAACTTAAGTTTGGAGAACAATACTTTAAGAATATAACTACATCATAAAAATTCTGAAGCAGTAAAGAAAACAAGGAAAAGATTATTACCATCTTGATATAGTTCCCCTATACATGTGTTCATTTATGTGATTGCATGGGCATATGTAAATTTTAATATATTCTGTTTTTTTAAGATCCCATATCAATAATTCACTTTTAGAAGAATACAGATACAGGTTTTTAAACAGGTAATATGGTCGCGTTTTGAAATCAAAGGTACAAAAGGACCTAAAGTATAGGGCCTGTCACCCTTGTCCCCCAGTGACCATTCCCTGCACAGAGGTGGTGATCACACTACCAGTTCCTTGTATACCCTTTCAGAGATCTCTGTCTACACGAGCAAAAACACATGTGTAGTCTTTCCCTTTCTTTTGGACAAATTGTACACTGTTCTTTACCTTGCTTTTTTCAGACATATTTTAATGATAGTTCCATGTCATGACATAAGGAACTTCTCCTTTTTATGTTACAGTTGCCTGTTATTCCATTGTGTTTGTACCATGATTTGTTTTTCCAGTTTGTTTAAATTTAGGTTGCTTTAAACCATTTACCCTTCTTTTTTTTCATACAGCTCTCAAAGTCCTATTGAATAAATCTCAGAGTATATACTTTTAAGTGAAGTAACAGAAGTAAAACAACAAAAAATTATATAGAACCCATGAAGTGGTATGTGAAGAGGGAAAAGGAGAATCTGGAAAAGTTCTCAATTAACATCAAGGAAATTCAATCTGTTTCTTTTTAAAATTATTTACAGCTATAACTTTCTCTAAATATTTTGTTGGCAACAGTCTTGTTATATCTAATTCCAAAATAATCTGTAATGTAACTACTTCTATCTGAAGGTTCAACGGGCCGCATTGAAACAAGAATGAAATTGATTAGGCTCCCAATTCCACAGAACCCCACCTTGTAAAACTTGGGTCAACCCAACACAGAGCATACAACTTGAAATTGATCTGCTCCCAGCCATCCGAGGCAGTGCAACTGCCACTTGGTACAAATAGCCATTTACATTTTGACAAGATATGGGCTTGAGAAAATCAACTACGTTTCCACTAAAACATGCTTATTGCTACTGAAATCCTCACAAGTTGGGCTGGGTGCTAGAAAACATGGAGCATGAACTGCATAGTTTGTGCTATTAACTGGGTCTTGCATAGCATTGTTGATTTTTAGTGTTTACAGATATATTTGAGGTGTTCACCGCCCCCAGTGGTGGTGGCAGCAAGCCCCCCAGGTGCCCTGGATACTGACATGTGCCGTAAGTCACCCAGAGGGCTAGATGGGCACCACCACAATCCACTTACTCCTGTTAAAACAATGCTGCAGTGAATACCCTTACACACACCTCATTAGAGGAAAGGCTCTCAGAGAAGAAACATCTTGACTTGAAGAGCCTGATGGCCATTTGCAAACACTGATGTCCTGGACTGGCTGTCCTTTCCTTCAGTCGCTGGACACGGAATGACTTGCAGCCTGTCCCTTCAGAACACCACATTCCTCTCAAATGTGCCACACAGGTTAAAAGAGTGAGTTCTTAAATACAGACTTAAAAAAATAATAAAGAAAAGAAAACATTTGAATGTCAGATTAGCTGGGTTTGAATCCCAGCCCTGGCATTTGTAACTGTGACCTTGGGCAAGTTTTCCAACCTCTCTGAGCCTCAGTTTCTTCATCTCTAAAATACTTCAGTGTGTCATTGTGAAGCCTAAATAATTCTAGTTACTGGACTGCTCACAAACAAAAACCTTGAATGTTCTATTTTTAAGAGACACAAGTCAAAAATTTACCCAAACTTTTGCATTTTCTTTGAGCTACAGTGTGTTCTTTCCCTGGAGAGATATCTGATATTAAACATCTATATTTTGCTTGCCTAGAAAATACACAGTAACTTTTCTGCCTTGCAGCACCAAACCACAGTATAACTAAGCCCTACCACTGTGCAGTCTGGCTCTAATTAAAGCCATGTTCTCTACAGCAGGGCTCTGAGAAACTGGGTAAAGAGGGTTTGTTTCAGTTTCTGGCTTTATTTAGAGATGACTGAAGCTGGCTAGCTCTGTGAAGCCTTTTGCAGTGAGTGGCAAGTGTCCCATAACCATCTGATTATGTTAACCTGAAAAGGGCTTACTCTACCTCTAGGTGCACCTCATTCCAGCAATCAGGCTGTGCCAGGGTGGGGGATGTTGCCCTTTGTGGGTTGGATAGCTGGATACCAGTCATCTGTTTCTCTCAAGGGAACTGCTGTTGTCATAATAGAAAGACCTAAGTGTCCTTGCCGTCTCTAGCCTTTCTTTATCACTACCTTTTCCTCTTCTGTGAACAGCTATCCAGGCAGTCACCACAGCTACAGGAGTGCCTGAGACGGGCAGCTCTCTCCAACTGCCTGTTTCCTTTTTACAGACTGACTCTGGATAGACTCTCTGTCTTGCCAATGGGTTTCAGCCCCAGACAAGTTCACTATTGATTCAATGTGACCAAAGAAATGACAGTAGAACATTCTTGGGGTGAAAGGGTGTCTTGCCAATGGGTTTCAGCTCCCGGCAAGTTCGCTATGGATTCAGTGTGACCTAAGAAATTGACAGTAAAACGTTCTTTGGGGTGAAAGGCTTTATTACCCGGCTTGTTCTCCGGTGGTAGGTCGAGCACTAGCGTCTCTGCCTCTGGGCCCCTCTGTCCACACAGTCGTCCCACACAGCTGTCCTCTGGGCCTCTGTCCTCGGTGCTGCCACCACTACAGCCTCTGCTTTGCTCTCCTGCAGCCTTGCAGCCCTGCCACCGTGTTGCGCCCAGAGCACTGGGCAGAACTCTTTTTATAGAATCAACAGCCATGTATTGCCCACAGGTGTGCAGTGAGCTAGTCAACCACAGCCACGTGAGAATCCTGGCCATAGGAACTCTCTCATTTTATCCACAAAGGGTATAACCCAACTTTATTTCCACGGTGGCAAGTCAATCACTAAAATCTCATTCACTCAGAGCGAGTCTGAATGCAGCAAGCCGGTCTCTGCCTCTGGGCCTCTCTATCTGCAGAGCTGTCCTCTGGGCCTCTCTGCCCGCACAGCCATCCGAGTCTCTGTCCTCAGTGCTGCCACCACTCCAGCCTCTGCTCTCCTGCAGCCTGGCAGCTGTGCCACCATGTCGCCCAGAGCACTGGGCAGGGCTCTTATATAGAGTCAATAACAATGCATTGCCCACATGTTTGTAGTGAGCTAGCCAACCAGGGCCAGGTGAGAATCCTGGTCACAGGAACTTTCATTTTATCCACACTGTCCCACGTCTTATCTAAGCATAACTTAGAAACTCAGGTCCCCTAGGTATGTTTGTCTGAACAACATATGCCCCTAGGCTGCTAAAGAATCCTACAATAAACTCTGGCATAGAAATTAAGAGAATGAATGTCTAGTTTACATTGTGGTCCTAACCTAAGAAAACCTAAGGTTAGGAGGATCTTGCAATCATTGTCCCTTGCCTGGAGACAACAATCTTATTAATAGGTGCAAGGCCTGATTTGAGCAGAATGCTGCCATGGATAACAACAGGCAAGGGTTGTTCTTCTGAACACCAGTTAAATGTCCCACTTGGTCAAGTCTTCTTTTTCCATAAATGGGAATTGAGGCAGTAGGAGTAGGGGCTTCTCGGGAGATGATAGAGCCTTCTTTTGACGAAAAATGAACTGTCTTGTTCAACTGACTTCTTTAGAAGAGTGTATGAATCCTTGGAGAGGGCTGGGTCTGTAGTATGTCCTCAGTGAGAACTCAGGTGCTGTAATTCGTTTGCAGCATCCCCAAACATTCTACCCACTATGGTTACTTGAGCTCATTAATCTCCAAGCAGTATTTCCTGCTTGCTATTGATTTGCCGAAGTCTAACCCAGATCCCACAGATGCAATGGCCAGGTCCACTCTCCCTGCTGTCCACTTCCCTTCTGCGGACTTTTTGTCACAGCAAATCCATTGTGAGTACAGTCGCCATTTGAATTCTGGATATTTCCAATAAATTCAGTTCAATTCAGCTATAGTTACTGAATGCCCACTTTTACTAGGCTCTGCTCTGGGAGTTTGGGGAGTAGCACTGAGCAAAACAAAATGACTTGTGAGCCTGCATTCTAGGGAGGGGTCAGAAGGCTGAGAATTTCCCACCAAGCTTTAATCAGATGCATGTGGGAAGGGCTTAGCAGTACCACCTCCAGTTGGCATTTGGGTGTGTCTTCACGTTCCTCCACCTGTAGGCCCAGAGCCTGTAGGCTATACTGGGCTCACTCCCAGATACAAAGCTGACATTTCACACCACCTCGACTTGGGTTGCTGGAGCCTTCTCAGTCTGCTTCTTTACCTCCTCTTAGGATGTAGGGACCAGATTTTGGGGGATCAAGCTCTCTGGAGGCCTCCACGCAGCTCTCACCAGGGGCCTTCAAGGGCAATTCTAAGACAAGTTTGGGTCTTCAGCATAGAAGACAGGTTCTGAAGACCGCATCAGCACTAGACACCTCCACCACCACACTGAGGGAGCCTCAGGTGATACTGCCTCAGCCCAGGTAGGCACAGCTGAATGTTGCTGAAGTGAATATTGACACCAAACTTAACCTGGTGGTGCACAGGGCTGCACAGATTTGCAGGACATGTGCCCTTTGTGTTTGTGCCTCGCTGTGAAAGGACCCCTATGGCCTTATGCCTTTTCTCAGTGCTCTTCCCAGTTCCTCACCTCCTTACCTAGGCCTCCCAGGTGCACTGGCTTTTAGGAGACGACTGTGTGCATCTCTTCCCAACTCCATATTCAGTGAGTTGTGTTGATAGATGGAAATCAGCCATGGTGGGAGTATTTACACCATGGAAATTGGCAAAAGCTACAAATGAAAGCTTTCCCCCTGTGGGTAGCCAGTTAAACATTTAGCAGAATATCACTGGCATCTCCTCACATGGCTGATTCCTGAGACCTCACCCTAGGTCTTTCAAGTTCTTGTGAGAAAGCCACTAGTCAGGCCAAGGGTGCTGTCTCCTTCCTGGTGCTCTCAAAGTGCTCCAGGATAGTGGTGTCACTGCAGAGGCAGAACAGCCCTCCCCACGAGGCCACATTTGATCATTGGAATTACCAATACTTTTAGAATCTCCAGTTTCTCAACAAAATAGCTGCTGACTACCATCCATCCCTGTAACCACTGGGGCCCAGACCTAATCCCAGAGGACCAGGGAGAAGGCAGATCTATGTCGTTCCCAAGGCCCCCTGTTTCCTTCCTCATTGACCTGAGTTCTCATAGCCATGAATGCAGATGGATACTTGGTGGAGGGGGTGGAAGGCAGAGATACAATCAGCAGTAGGGCCTCAGTCCCCAGCATGGCCAGTCTTGGTGTGCCTGAGCATTCTTCCTCAAGCCATCTTCCTACGAGGATCCTTTCATGGGGGTGGTGGGAATGGGCACTGTGGCTGGGCACTGGGCATTTCTCCAGGGCTGGAGCCTTACTGCTGGAAGGTGAGAACCACATTTCATCCTGAGCTGCACCAATCTGGATGTCAATGCTCCCTCTTCTGGGATACCAGGTTCCCACCACAAAAGCCAGCTCTTAATTTCTCCCAGAATGGGCACAGGTTGTTCTGGGGAGCATCCTTCTGATTCTGGGAAAAGTCCTTCCCAGGTATGGTGTGACCTGGGAACTGGCAGCTTCTTCTGACTCAAAGGCCGCAAGTGGGGCTTTGAGGGCCAACTTTGTGAGCAGACCAATTTCTTAATGTCTGCGGTCAGGAGATGTGTTTCTGAGTGTGGAATCTTTACAGAGCAGCAGTGGCTATCCTCCTTCCATTTGAACAACCTCCTTACCCTTCTGCCACAAGTCCTGAAATTCAGAGAATGGAAAATAGAGTCTGTACTGCTTTCTTCTCAGGTGTTTGAATATGAGAATGCAGGATTGTCGACCTTCCTCTGCCCTTCTGGAGTTATTTAACCCCTTCTAAGGAGAATTTAGCTTCTGAACCTCTGGGGGAGTTCTCAGAATGCATTAATTTGTTCCAAAAATATTTAGTAAATGTCTACTGTGTGCCAGGCACTGTGCTAGGTTCTAGGATTACCATTAAAAAGACAGGCACAATCCCTGATCTTATGGAACTTGTCCTGTGGAGACAGCTAGAGTAGCCAGTGTTTAAGTAGAGATAGTACTAGGAACAAAGGGAGTACAGAAAGGAGGGACCCAGCCCACGCTGCAGGGGGTAGAAGACTTCCTGGAGCATCAGACGTCTGAGCTAAGACCTGAAGGACAACTAGGGGTTACCAGGTTAAAGGTGAGGAGGGGACAAGGAGGGGACAAGAAAAGGTGGTCTTGGTAGAGAGGGGGCTGAGGAGGGGACAAGAAAGGGTGGTCTTGGTAGAGAGTAATGAGAAGGCATTGAAATGAGAAAGCATGGCCTCTGAAGAAGTGAAAGGCAGTCTGTGTGGCTCGATTGTAGAGTTCCGAAAGACAAGTTAGAGTATCAGCTAAAAGTTGCTCAGTAACATTTGTTGAGCATTGTAACAACCCAGTTATAATTTCACTTATAGATGAAAAGTGGAGGCAATGAGAGATTAAGTAGCTTGCCCAAGGCCATACAAATTGGTGGGAGTGGAGAAAATGAGGCTGAAGAACGGCTCAGGCCCTATTATGGAGTAAAGACCTTCTCCTAAAAACAGTGAGAAGCCATTGAAGGTCATAACCAGGGGGAATGACATTTCCCTCTGTTTTGGGGAGATCACTCTGGTTGCTGTGTGGAGGGCAGGTTAGAGGGAGGAGGACAAGAGGATCCAGGGAGGCCACTAAAGCAATTCCAACAACCCAAGCAAGAGGTTAGAGAATCTGAATTAAGTAAAGCCCTGGAAGTGGGGGTGGAGAGAGGCAGAGGATTTCACAGGGAGCAGGTGTATTGGTAAGAAGTAGATGTTAGAGCCTGAGTTAAGGGTGATCACTGGGTTTCTTCCCTGGACAATTATCTCAGTGATAGTGCTCACTGGAATGACTCAGGAAAAGGAAAACATTTTGGGAGAAGATGTTGGGCAAGCATGGGTTCTATTTTGGGATTTTTGAGTTTGAAGATGCCAAAAAGAGTTGCATGGAGTGGCTACGAAGTCCATACACATGCTAATTAGTATGCTACCCTTAATTGTCCACACAAATTTTAATTTTCCTTATAGTCTTCCGGACATCACCTTTCATAGCTGTGTTTGGAAGTTATTAAAGTGGTCTTAGATAGCTGCTTTTTTAGGAATTCTATTGTCATTAGGTGGACTTGAGAATTTATTCTTCTATAGTGTCCAAAGGCAAATTGTCACACGTTAAGTGTGTCACATGAAATCAGACCCATACCTATTCCAACATTCACTGAATTGGTTGTCAAGACAAATATTCACTAACTGGGCAAGCCTAAGTGCTGGAGTGCAAGAGCTGTTGATTCAAGATCTCTCATGCAGAAGTGTAGAAAAACCTTTCTGAAGTATGCTCAAGCATTATGGTTGACATTTGTGACAAAAGAAATGCTCTATTAAGTAATCTTATGAAGTTGCGTCTCACATCAGGACATGAGGCAGCTACTACTATGGGATGGAAGATATGGTATCACTCACAAAGAGTTTGTGGCTTCTCAACATAGAGTTGAACGTTCAGAGTTGGGATCTGGGCTCATGATACAAATATGGGAGTTGTGGTTGGATAGATAGTCATTAGGGTCATAAGGGAGAATAAAATCCCCCAGGGAGAGTAGGCTGAAGGGAAAATTACCAAAGACAGAATGCTGAGTACCACTGACATTCAAGGGAAGCAGCCTGCAGAGACCAAGAAAGGGTAGGAGGCAAATAAATGGGGGTATATCGCAGAAGGCAAATGTGATGGTTAATTTTGTGTATCAGCTTGACTGGCTATCAAGTGCCCAGATATTTTGTCAAACATTATTCTAGGTGTGTCTGTGATGGGAATTTCTGGATGAGATTAAAATTTGAATCAGTGGGCTGAGTAAAGCAGACTGCCCTCCCTAGCGTGGGCAGGCCTCATCCAAACAGTTGAAGGCCTGAATAAAACAAAAAGGCTGGCCTTCCTTCCTTAAACTGGGACATCATTTTTTTTTTTCTGGGTGTGTTTGCATTCAGATTGAAACATTAGCTCTTCCTGGGTCTCTAGCTAGCCTGTAGTCCGTCAGATTGGAACTATGCCATTGACACTCGTGGGTCTCCAGCTTGCCAATTGCAGATCTTGGGACTTGTCAGCCTCCATAACTGTGTGAGTCAGTTCCTTATAATCAATCTACCTACCTACCTATCTACGTCTTACTGGTTTTGTTTCTCTGGAAACCCTAACTAATAAAGCAAGGCAACATTTCAAGAATTAGGGAGAGGTTGACTGGGCTAGAGATTGCTGTTTGGTCAAGTAAGATGGGAACCAAAATTATCAATGGATTTAACAACCAGGAGGTCATTAGAAAAGCAGTTTTAGTGGCATAGTGGGGGCAAAACAATCATTTGCTCTGCATTAGGAAGTAAATGAGTGCTGCTCTGGAAGGAGGGGGATTCCCCACTTGGGGCAAGTTCCCTATAAATTCAGTGAGACCATCCCTCTCTCACCATGTAGAACACAGCAATAAGGCAGTTATCTGCAAGCCAGGAAGAAGGCTCTCACCAGGAACAAAATCTGCCATCACCTTGATCTTGGACTTCCAGCCTCCAGAACAGGCAGGTTGCCAATTTAAAATCCCTTTCCTTTCCTGCTGGTCTCTGCCAACGTGGTGTCGGACACTGAAAAGTAGCTTAGAAGTAAGAAAGGTTCTAAGAAAAATGAAAAGCACATTCTTAACAAAAAATCACACTTGTATAATTCTTTAAGCCCATAACCAGCACTATGTTTACCATAATGGAGGAAAAGTGAGGAGCATCCTAACTCAAAAATAAATTCAAATCCCTTTAGGAGCTTTCAATAAAAATAAGTTAGAGGAGCATATTGAACAGCAATAACCTGTCACATCAAGCCAGATCTCAGTTCAAAGCCAGTGGGACTTAGTTCCTTCCTGGCTGTTATTTTCACCAAGCCCCATACTACGAGGACTCTGATTTTACTTATTAGCTCAGACAACACATCCCAAGGGCATTGCAACTTTGAGTCTAGAAGGCCTACATGAGACAAAGGGGCAATGGCAGTAGAATTTCAGAGGCTGTGGTTGAGGGTGAGGAAGACTTCAGCTCTAAACTTCACACACCATGGAAGGGGGCACCCCTGTTTGGGACCTGGGTAGCAGTATGACTGCCTGGGAGCTGGGTAACAGGATGACTGCCAACAGACTTAACCTCCTGTTGGCTTCAAAATATCCCTGAAAAATAGTTCTCTTTCCCAATAGTTCCAACAGAAGTCTCAGGACTGAATCCCATTGGCTTGGTTCAAGTCATGTGCTCATCCCCGAACCAATCACTGTGGCCAGCCAGGAGGACTCTAATTGTCCATAGCTAGGTCTTGGACCCACCCTGCCTGGAATACATGGGCAGGAATACAATAGCACTGAGAAAGAGGAACTGAGGTTGCAGTTATGAACGAAGGTGGATGAATGTCAGAGAGATAAGAACAGTGGATTTCTCTACTTAAAGACAAAAGGTAACAAGAATTAAAGATGAGGACAAATACTGGGAATATAAAAGTCACTCATAATCCCTAGACAGCTGTATCTTTGGGATCAATCTCTACTTACAGCTTGTAACATACTCTTTTTTTACTTATTTACTGGACATTTGTATGTATCCAGTGCTCCAAGCTCAGCATGGAGGTTTGTACAGTAAGACTGGGTCAAAAACTAAGCATTTTTGCAAAGCTCTTGATAGAAATGACCAAACCACCCCCAGGAAGATTTCATCTATGTAGCCAACTCATTGGTGCCTAACTCCCTTCCCCAGAAAACTGTACTCCTACAGAAGAGGGATGCTGGAGAGCTCTTCCCCAGAAGGCATTTCAGGAGGCTCAACGTCCAACTCGATCTCTGAGGCTGACAGATTGGGAAAGCTGGAAATGTATCCCTCATTTCCTTTCACCCTTTCACCTCTTTGCAAGAGGCTCCACACCCCCTTCTGCTGTCCTTCCCTCCTGCTTGCCCTTAGGTGTTGCCTGATGATGTCTTAAGATAGGACCATTCCAGGACCTCTTACATTCTAATGACAGGGCCTGGCAAAAGTGGCTGGTGGAATTTCAGGCATGGACCTGCAGTGGAGGAAATCCTATTACTTGATGTCAGGTAGATCTGAGTTTGATTCCCAGCTTTGCTACTAAGGAAGTATGTGGCTTTGGGCAAAATACTTAACCTCACCAAGACTCCAGTTATTTTGATCATTGAAAGAATGACTGAATTTCAAATACCCATGGGGGAACCTGGGTTACATTAGGCATCCAGGCCGCCAGCGTCCCACGGGCCTCGGGGGTGGGAGCGGCCTCTCGGACGGGTTGCGGGGCCCGCCGGCCTTCTCAGAAGGGATGCGCCGCAGCCTTGTGCGGCAACTCGGCGGACGTAGAAGCCACATAGTAGCCGCTGACTGCTGTGCACTGAGCCCCTCGCAGGCCCGGCGGTCGGGGCTCGCCGAGCCGCGGCCTGAGTCCGCGAGGCAGCGAGTACCTCTGCAGTTGTGAAGCCAGCAGTGGAAGGCGCTGTAGGCGGCCCCGAGATGAGCGGGCCTGTGGCCGCTGCGGCCTCGGCCAACAGCCCCCTCCAGCCAGGAGAGGGTGGCCCGCAGGCCAGGGCAGGGCACCGGGTGTGCGCGGTCCCGCCGGGACTTGCTTCCAGGAGAGCAGCCAGCGCGCCAGGCCAGAGGGAAAGGGAAAGCCAAAAGTTCAATGTAACCTTCAGAATAGGAGTATTTAAGAAGAATGCCCTCCTTTGGATGCCAGAGAAAAACTAACAGGCTGGACAGTCTGCTCAGAGATTACCCTGGGATCTTTGATCTTGGCACCCCCACCCCCATCTTAAGGAGAACAGTGTCTATTTTTAAGTCTGCCATCTGCAACCAAGTGTATTGTATTCCCCGCTCTACTACCACCTGGAATCTGTTGTTTGGGGTTCTTATTCCAGTACTAACTCGGAGCATCAGGTTAGCAGATCCTGGCCTTGCAGAGCACAGGGGATCCCAGAAATCCATCTCTACCTTGGCCTGTCCTGGTTTTTGGGCCCCTCTCTGGAACAAAAAAAGGCAGAAGACTGGGAGCTTGGAATTCCTATTCCCACTGAGCATGAGCTGGTGTTCCTGTTCACCTATAAAGACTATTGACAGATTAATTCTAGATTAAATTCAGCCACAAGACAGTACCATGTAGAGATGAAAGGAGGACCCTTTGTATCACCGGTTCATGCGTCCAAAAAAATATAAAGTTATGGGCGACTCTTTAGGGTCCTCTGACAAAAGTGAAAACAAGGGGAATGATGTAGATGAATCGACATCAGTAATCTCTGATGGAGACGCCAATGAAAGTAAAATGGAACAACTTTCCAAGCCCGATGATGGTGACGAAGACATCAATTTTCCTAATTCATATGAAGATAAGAAGACTCTAATAGGCCTTGCTGTGTCTTCTAGCCAGAATGTCTTCAGTGTCTCTGACTGGAATGAGTTCACATCAGCGACCAATAAGGACATCATCAATGAAAACTCTGCGCTGAGTGAATTGACAGCAGAATCATCTGAGGGAATCTCCAGGGTAAACTCTGACTCAAGTGAGTTGGAAAAAGTAATCTGTGTTAGAGCCGTGAATGACAGTAAAATAGAACAACTTTCCGAGCTTGATGATGGTGATGCAAGTCATTGATTTTCCTAATTCATATGATAGGGTGATTAAGAGGACTGTGCACTTAATTGTATCATCTTTCACACTCAGAATATTTGGAGTTTTGCTGACTTTTGTGGATTTGTCCCTCATCATTACAGAGCTAATTGTCACTGATAACACAATGTATAGTCCTTTGGAATTTCATTCAGTTTCTTTAGCTATTGGTTTGTTTTTTTTAATGGATGTTCTTCTTCGAGTATTTGTAGAAGGGATACGATCTTATTTTTCTGATATACTTAACTCCTTAGATGCTGTCATTGTGGTAACTCTACTGGTGATAGTGTTTATATTTTTTATGACTTTAAGGTTCTTAAAGATATTCCCAGACTGGCAACTTTATTTCAACTTCTACGACTTATCATTCTGATAGGAGTTTTTCATCTGGCTTATCAAAAAAGGCATCTTGACATGCTGTTCAGAAGGATGGTTTCAGGAAATAAACGATGATACAAGAAGGATGGATTTGATTTAGATCTTACATACTTGAAAGTATTATTGCTATGTCATTCCCATCTTCTGGAAAGGTGTCTTTTTATAGGAATCCTGTGGGTAAAATTGTAACACTTCCAGAATATCTTGCCTGGCTTTGGTTCATTTGCATATCCTCGGGGTGGAGAGAAGTTCATATCCATATTAATGGATAATTACCTGGGCAACCAAGGGGCGTCTGAATCTGAGAGGTTAAGGGGAGGGGGCTTGCTTGCTTGCTTGGGCTTCTTCCAGAGCAGAGGAGAAAGACGGCCCAGGACTGCAGTTTGTGAGAAATGAATGGGTTTTAAACTTTATTTCTCCCTTTGACTGATTTAGGTTTTTAGAGGTATTTTGCCTCGGGATTTCCTCTCCCCAGACTAACACCTGGCGTAGTCAGCCGGATTCCTCTGAACCTGAAATCTGTCATAATGGGTGCAACCTTTGGGAGGGCCGCCCCTAGAAATGATGGGGAGAAGTGGTGCTCACGCCGAGGGATGTGTGTCTACACCTCGTGTGGTCGTGGAGGCACCACCACCGCTGCTGGCTGCCCCGACCCCAACCCGTGGCCCGAACCTAAGGCTACTGCTTCTGCCACTGCTGCTGCTTCTGCTGCTGGCTGGAGCCTGGTCACAACAATGGAAAGGAGCAGAGGTCTGGTACATCTTGAAAGAGAAGCAACTGGCTGCTGTGTACCATGCCTTGTACATCGCTGGAAAAGCTCTGACCAAGATAATAGCCACCTATCCCATTGCAGAGTGGGTGAGAGACTGGACCCAATGGCTACAGAGTGGTGTGGCACAGACACCTACCATATATTATGTGACTAGCCATTTGCCTTTGGCATCCCCAGGGAGTAATGAAGCAGACTCATTGGTCCAGGTGCACTGGCTAGAAGGAGAGTCTGCCTCTGATGTGGCCCAATGGCTACATCAGTGTTTGTTGCATGTGGGGCAAAAGACAATGTGGGCTGTAGCCTGTAGGTGGGGCTTACCATTGACCTTTGAAGAAGTCAGCTGAGCCCAGAAGGAGTGCCCGGCATGTTGTGTAGATCAGCAAACCACCAAGAGGGGCCTAGAGCACCTCTTTACAGCCTACTGCCGGTCACTGGTGATTGAGAGCAATCAAGGCACTCACTTTATTGGACATGCATTGCAAAGATGAGTGCAGCAACTAGAAATAAAATGGACATGGCCCTGGACATTTTGACGCATGGACCGGAGATGGCTGGCTCTTCTGGCACCTTGGGGAAAAGGCCTGCAAGCTGGCCTCCTGTGTATTCCTAGAATAAAAGCAAATTGGTCCCCCACAATCACCGTTATTTGCTTCTACAGTCCTTGTGGCCTGGATGTGCCCCCTGGCTGCAGCTGCCACATGATGGCTGGAATGGACAAGCTTTGTCTAAGAATATAGTAATTTATCCTCCATTTGCCCCATGGTCCCAAGCACATAAGCCTGTGAGAATTATGCCTGGGCTTGCCTGGGGCTTGCCTGGGCTTACCCCGCCTTATCTCTAAACATCCCGACCCTCCCCCAAAACAACAGGCCAAGCGGATCCACCACAATAAAAGGCACCACGCTGCTGCCTTTTCTCTCTCTGGCTCTCTCACTCTGCTGCTCTCTCTCTGTCTCTGTCACTCTCTGTCTCTGTGTGTCTGTATGTCTCACTGCTCTCTTTGTCTCTGTCTCTCTGTCCCCCTACTCTCTCTCCCTCTCTCTCTCTCTCTCTGCTCTCTCTGTCCCCCTGCTCTCTCTGCTGCTCCCTCTCTCTCTCTCTCTCTCTCTCCCCCCCCTCTGGGGCAGCCACTCAGTCTCTCAGATAATAAAGTCTCTTGCGTGGGCCCGTGTCTCCTGAGTCATTCTGGGTAAGGAGGGTCGCGGTGAGATACCCTTTCACTTTGGACTTAATCTGCATAGGACTTTGAACCTAGCTGAATCCTCTGGTTGAGAATAATGATTGTGTTGCTGTTATCAATAAAAAAATGCTTAAAGAGAGGCTTGACTTTGTCTAATGTTTGTTAAAAGTTTTGTGAGCAATCTAGCATGGTTGTTAGGAATGAGTAAACAAGTGTAGAAACATATTTTGTCCTTAGTGAGAGATTGTGCTATAAAGTACATTTACTTACTCTGCAGGGCCTGAATCCTCTGGTTTGAGGATATCAAGATTTTATTGCTGTTGCTATTGTATGTTACTAGATTTGTCGAAAGAGGGGGGAACGAGTAAATTGTAAGGCGAGATTTCTAGAGGGGTAGCCTGTGGGTAAAATTGTAACATTTCCAGAATATCTTGCCTGGCTTTGGTACATCTGCATACCAACAGGCATTAAGAAGTGAAAAGAAGTAGGGCTTTAGTGCATTTGCATCTTTCCTCAGGGGTGGAGAGAAGTTCATTTCCATATCAATGGGTAATTACCTGGGCAACAGAGGGCTTATCTCTATCTGAGAGGTGAAGAAGAGAGGGCTGGCTTGCTTGCCTGCTGGCTTTTTCCAGAGCAGAGGAGAAAGATGGCCCAGGACTGCAGTTTGTGAGAAATAAATGGGTTTTAAACTTCATTTCTCCCTTTGACTGATTTAGGTTTTTAGAGGTTTTTGCCTTGGGATTTCCTCTCCCCATACTAACAATACAATAACTCATGATGTTGAAGCAGACAGAGTAATAATTAAATTAACCTGGTCAGCAGTCCACCTCTGTATGATAAAGTGAAAGTGCAGTTTCTCTCTTTGTAACTTCCTTAATATTGTGACAACTGCCTGTTTTTCTTCTGGTTCCATACATCTATTTTATTATTATTATTTTTTATTTTGGTATCATTAACATACAGTTACATGAGCAATGGTATGGTTACTAGACTCCCCCCATTATCAAGTCCCCACCACATACCCCATTACAGTCACTGTCCATCAGTGCAGTAAGATGCTATAGAATCACTACTTGTCTTTGTGTTATACTGCCTTCCCTGTGCTCCCTCCCTCCCTCTACATTATGTGTGCTAATCGTAATGCCCCCTTTTCCCCTTATCCCTCCCTTCCTACCCATCCTCCCCAGTCCCTTTCCCTTTGGTAACTGTTAGTCAGTTCTTGGGTTCTGTGTGTCTGCTGCTGTTTTGTTCCTTTAGTTTTTGCTTTGTTCTTATACTCCACAGATGAGTGAAGTCATTTTGCACTTGTTTTTCTCCACCTGGCTTATTTCACTGAGCATAATACCCTCTAGCTCCATCGATGTTGCCAATGATAGGATTTGTTTTCTTATGGCTGAATAATATTCCATTGTGTATATGTGCCACATATTCTTTATCCATTCATCTACTGATAGACACTTACATTGTTTCCATTTCTTGGCTATTGTAAATAGTGCTGCCATTAACATAGGGGTGCATATGTCTTTTTCAAACTGGGCTGCTGCATTCCTAGGGTAAATTCCTAGGAGTGGAATTCCTGGGCCGAATGGTATTTATATTTTTAGCTTTTTGAGGAACCTCCATACTGCTTTCCACAATGGTTGAACTAATTTACATTCCCACCAGCAGTGTAGGAGGGTTCCCCTTTCTCCACATCCTTGTCAACATCTGTTGTTGTTTGTCTTTTGGATGGTGGCCATCCTAATTGGTGTCAGGTGATATCTCATTGTGGTTTTAATTTGCATTTATCTGATGATTAGTGATGTGGAGCATCTTTTCATGTGCCTTTGACCATCTGAATTTCTTCTTTGGAGAAGTGTCTGTCCAGATCCTCTGCCCATTTTTTAATTGGATTATTTGCTTTTTGTTTGTTGAGGAGCATGAGCTCTTTGTATATTTTGGATGTCAACCCCTTATTGGATATGTCATTTATGAATATGTTCTCCCATACTGTAGGATGCCTTTTTATTCTACTGATGGTGTCTTTTGCTATACAGAAGGTTTTTAGTTTGATATGGTCCCACTTGTTCATTTTTGCTTTTGTTCCCTTGCCCGGGGAGATATGTTCATGAAGAAGGTGTTCATGTTTATATTCAAGAGAGTTTTGCCTATATTTTTTTCTAAGAGTTTTATGGTTTCATGATTTACACTCAGGTCTTTGATCCATTTCTGAAGGGCCCCCACCCGTAAGATGGCAAACTTCCTGCTTCTCTTCCGGATCTTTGGTTCCCACCAGCGCCACCCGAGGCCCAATCACCTCTCGCCCCCCCAATCCCAGCACCTAGCCAATAGCCACCAGCCCCATAGAAGTGACACCTCAATCAGCTTATGTCCCTCCCTATATAACCTAGTACTTTTCCCCAATAAAGTGGAACTCTCTGGTGAATTGATGCTGTGTGTCGCTCCTTCCTTTCATTTTGGTGCCGAAACCCGGGAGACGGGACACCCCAACTGGGCCCCGTCTTCCCCAGACACCAGCAGCAGCTTGCCCTTGTCCTCTTTTTCCGGCGCTGACTCCTCACACTCACCACTCCTCTCTGGCCTTTGGGTAAGTTTTCCCCCGAGCGGGCCGCTCTTCCCCAAGCTATTGCAGCGCCATTGACCGTGATCGTCCAGCAAGGCCCTGACGCTTGGGGACGAGGAGGGAACTCTCCCCGCCTCAGGCCTTCACGGCTGCGGCGGACCCTCAGGCCCCTCCTCCAACAGCCATAAACGAGGTGACTCCTTTGTGGATGAGAACGCTCCCTTTTTTCCCCCTCCTCCTTCTGTTCCTTCCGCCAAAAATTCCTAGTACCAGGTTCCTCGTGACTCCGGCACTCTGCCTTCTTAGAGAAGTCTGGGTGACGACCCACACTTCCTAAGAAATTCCGACTCGTATACGAGTTTCCGCAGACCCCCAAGGATCATCGGGGACGCCCTTTGTCTCCTTGCCGTCTGCTCCCAGTCCGAGGGTCTCCGTTCGTCTTCCCCTGTTTGTCTCCTTCTCTGTCCTTTAGCCATGGGAGCCTCCTCATCCCTCCCTGAAAGCTCACCTCTTGAATGCCTGCTCAAGTATCTAGCCACCCTCTCCCTGACGCCTGATATAAAACCAAAACTTCTCCGTAAATACTGCTCCCAAGATTGGCCGACATACCCCCTAGACAATCACAACCAATGGCCTGCAGGGGGAACTCTTGATCCTAACGTCACTCGCGATCTTTTTAACTACTGCCAGTGCCTGAAAAAATGGAAGGAGATTCCCTATATCAAGGCTTTTCGTCTCCTAGCTCAAAATCCCTGCCTCTGCACCGCCTGTTCCCCGCCCCAAGTTCTCCTAGCCTGCAGGCTGCCTCCCTCCCCTCCAAACACTCCCAGTCCCTCTTCGATTACCTTTGACCCGGCCGACGAACCTCCGCCATACAGGCTTCCTCCTTCAGCCCCTCCCCCTCCTACAACCCCTCTGCCCTCTTCTGCAGTCGCTGCCGCCTCCACCTCCTCCCCTGCAGAAGCCTCCCACCCACTCCCTTCCCCTTCTTCTCCTACAACAGCCCTTCCCCCTTCCTCTCCCACCATCTCCTCCCCCATCTCACCTCCTCTGCCTTCGCCCCCCTCACCTGCCCCTCCCCCACGGATTGAGCCTGAGCCTTTAAGGCCCCCTTTAACTAGGTCCCGGGGGCCTCCTCCGTTTTTGCTTACATCACCTGTTTCTCCCCCACAGACTGAGCCGGAACCCTTCAGTCCCCCTCAGACTCGATCCCGGGGGCCTCCCAAATTATCGCCCCCCTCTGAGAGGTGGCGGGACCCGAAGGCATCATGCACGTTCACGTACCTTTCTCCTTAGGGGACTTAGCCCAACTTGAAAAACACCTTGGTTCCTTTTCCACTGATCCCATGACATATATCAGGGAGTTTCAATGGACCCTCCAGTCTTACAGCCTCACACATCATGACATTTTCATGCTCCTGGCCAATACCCTCCTTCCTGAAGAGCGCAGACAAGTTTGGGACTTTGCCCAAACACACGCTACTGAAACCCACAGGACTGACCCTACCTATCCTACTGGCCGCACCGCTGTCCCCGAACAAGACCCACACTGAGATTATAACACTGCTGTAGGGCTCCGCTCTCGGGATATTTTCGCCTCCTGCTTAATAGCAGGTCTGAAAAAGGCAGCTCATAAAATAGTCAGTTTTCAAAAGCTCCAGGACATAATTCAAAAAAAGGAAGAAACTCCCTCCGAATTCCTAGATAGACTCACCCAAGCCCTATTACAGTATACCAGCCTAGACCCATAAACGCCTGATGGAAGACATGTCCTTATGACATACTTCCTAGCTCAGAGCTACCCCGACATTAAAGCTAAACTCAAAAAGTTAGATCAGGGCCCCGCTACCCCACAGACTGAGAGCCTAACAGTGGCCTTTAAAGTCTTCCATAACCGCGAGGAGGAGAAAGAATGCCGTAAACAAAAAGCTGATCAGGCCAACTTTCAGATGTTGGCCCAGCTGATAAAACCACAACCTGGGCCCCCCTCCACAAACAAGCCCCCCCCAGGAGCTTGTTTCAAGTGCGGAAAAGAAGGACATTGGTCAAGGGCATGCCCCTCCCCCAGACCTCCTACCACCCCATGCCCCAGATGCCACAAAAAGGGCCACTGGGGGTCTGATTGCCCAACCACCCGAAGGGGAGACTGGACGAACAACACCCATCCTAAGCTTGCCATAGTGGGACTGGTGGAGGAGGATTGACGGGGCCCGGGGTCTTCTCGCTCGACCACTTCCATCACCAAACAGGAGCCCAGGGTTACTTTAACAGTAGACGGTCGCCCCATCTCCTTCCTCCTAGATACAGGAGCCACCTTCTCAGTCTTGCGAGAATACTGGGGCCCTACCATGCCAACCATTACTCCTATAGTCGGGGTAGGAGGAAAACAGACCTTCCCATTGAAAACCCCTCCCATTTTATGCACAATCCAGGACAATCCCATACCTTTTTCCCACTCCTTCCTGGTTATGCCCCAGTGTCCCATCCCTTTACTAGGATGGGACATCCTTTCTCTCCTCCATGTTTCCATAACTATATCCACTCCCACAGCCCCCAGTACCCCCTGTCTGATGGCCCTCATAGCCGATGACCCCCCTCTATCTGATGAAAGCTCCAGTTTCGCCCTCATACACCCTGTAGATCCCAAGGTCTGGGACATTACAAGTCCCTCCATGGCTCTATGTCCTCCTACCTCTATTAAATTATGGGACCCCTCACAGTATATCTGTCAGGCCCAATACCCCCTAACCACTTCGGCCCTCATAGGCCTCCAACCCATCATTCAGGACCTTTTAAACATAAATTACCTCAGACCCACTCACTCTCTGTTTAATACCCCCATATTAGCTGTTAAAAAAATCAATGGATCTTTCTGCCTAGTCCAAGATCTCCACCTCATTAACATGGCCAACGTCCCTATCCATCCCTTAGTTCCAAATCCATACACCCTTTTATCGTGGATCCCTGCCTCGGCCTCCCACTTCTCAGTCCTAGATCTCAAGGACGCATTTTTCTATCCCTCTGGACCCCTCCTCCCAAGATTTTCTCGCCTTCACCTGGACGGACCCATACACAAGACATTCTGAACAACTCACTTGGACAGTTTTGCCACAAGGTTTCCGAGATAGTCCCCATATTTTTGGACAGGTCCTAGCTCAGGACCTCAAACAGTTTCATCATGATCACTCCGAGTCCACCTTATTATAATACATGGACGATCTTCTACTCTGCAGTCCCTCGTGGGAACAGTCTCAACTTGACACTGCCTCCCTACTTAACCTTCTAGCTTCCAGAGGTTACCGGGTATCCCCCGTCAAAGTTCAAATCTCTTCCCCTTCTGTCACTTACCTCGGATTCCTTCTATCTCAACAAAGAAAGTCCATTACCTTGGACAGAAAACGACTCCTCTCTGACCTGCCCGTTCCCAAAACCAAGACAGAAATCCTTTCCTTTCTAGGCCTGGCTGGGTATTTTAGAGTGTGGATCCCTAACTTCTCCCTGTTGGCAAGACCCCTATATGACCTCAGCAAGGGCCCCCCTGAAGAACCATTATCCTCCTCACCCCGATATTCCTTCAATAAGCTCTGTCAAGCCCTTGTGGAAGCCCCAGCTCTCCATCTTCCTGATTTGTCAAAGCCCTTCTCATTATACATTCATGAGAGGTCCAGTCAAGCTCTAGGAGTCCTAGGCCAATATTATGGCCCATCCTTTGCCCCAGTAGCTTATCTTTCCAAGCAATTAGACCCCACAGTTCGGGGATGGGCCCCCTGCCTACGGGCATTAGCCGCTGGACAGCTCTTGCAGAGGGAAGCTCATAAACTGACATTCGGGGCGCCCCTTACCATTCTGTCCCCACATCACCTAAAGGATCTCTTAACCTACAAAAGTTTACAGACTCTCCCTCCCTCCAGACTCCTGACCTTACTGTCCTCTTTCCTCCAAAATCCAGACATTTCTGTCCTCCCCTGACCGCCCCTGAATCCGGCCACTCTTCTTCCTCTACCCTGCTCTCCTCATACTCCCTTGCATGATTGCCTGGAAGCCCTTCACAACTTCCTTCCGTGCCACTCCACGATCTCTGAAGGAGCCCTCTCACACTCCGACCTCATCTGGTTTACTGATGGGTCCTCCTTTAAACATGAGGGCACCCACTACGCAGGATACGCAGTAGTCTCCCTCGAAGACATCATCAAGGCACGAGCCCTACCCCCGGTACAACCAACCAACAGGCCGAACTCATTGCGGCCACCAGAGCTTGCACTCTAGCCCGGGACACATCTCTCACACTGTACAATGACTCCAAATACGTATTCCACATTCTCTTGTCCCATGCGGCAGTATGGAAAGAATGAGGGAATGAGGCCTCCTCACCACAAAAGGAAATTCCATCACTAATTCAGCCTTAATTACCAAACTTATAGAGGCTTCACAACTCCCACACCGACTGGGCATAGTCCACTGCAAATCACATCAAAAGGATGACTCCCCCATTACAAGGGGTAACAACAAAGCTGACAGAGTAGCCCGGTCGGTTGCCCTATCAGAAGATGCACCAGACAACGATCCATCTGCCCTTGCAGTTTTAGCCTTATCACAAGACACCCTCTGTTCCCAGGATAGAGTTTCTCTTCCGCTTCTTACACGATATGTTCCATCCTAGCCCCCAATCCTTGATCCATTTTTTACAATCCTTTTTCTCTCTCTCTCCTGCAGACAAAACCCTACTTAACCAAATCACCTGCAGGTGCACCACCTGCCAAGGCACTAACCCTAATACCCCCGTCAAGGCCCGACCCTTCCAGGCTCATCAAGCAAGGGGTAATGTGCCCGCCGCAGATTGGCAAATAGACTTCACTAACATGCCCCCCGTACGGCATACCAGATACCTACTCGTGTTGGTAGATACATTTTCAGGATGGGTTGAAGCTTTCCCCACCACTAACAAACGAGCTTCCGCGGTTGCCTCTATCCTCCTCACCCAGATCTTCCCTAGGTTCGGGATGCCCACTTCCTTCCAATCAGATAACGGCCCTGAGTTCACTGCCCAAATCATTCAGAACCTCTCCAAGTCGCTCTCACTCCCCTGGCATCTACACTGTCCTTATCGACCACAGGCTTCAGGAAAAGTAGAAAGAGCCAATAGGACTCTAAAAGACATCCTGACCAAACTATCTCTAGAATTACAACTTGACTGGGTTCGCTTACTTCCCTTAGCTCTACTCCGCATTCGGGCCCTCCCAAAGAAACCTTCCTTCTTGTCACCCTTTGAGATCATGTATGGCAGCCCAATTTTACCCCCGGGGCTCCCTCCCCACAAAGGACCAATTCCTCCCAACATGGCCCTTCCGCTACTCTTTCTCCTCCCCACCGAATTATGGAAATATCAGGATTGGCTCCTCCCGGATCCATCCGCTTCCCAAAACCCTCCTGTCTTATGACCCGGTCAACTAGTGTTTTATAAGCCTCCAGAAAATAAGCCCCCTCTCACCCCAAAATGGGAAGGTCCACACGCAGTCATTCTCTGCACCCCCTCGGCTGCTAAGCTCTCACTGCCTGATAACTCTGTCACCCCTTGGATTCATATCTCCAGGTTAAAACCAAACAACCAGGACCCACCTTCTCTGGACACCCAAGACCCATCGGTCACAACCCAGAGTCCTTCGGATACAGCCCAAGACGCTGTCTACTCTACCACGCCTCATCCCTCTGATCCCTTGAAACTCCGCATCTCCCGTTCACCCCCTTTGCCATCCATACCTGAGTCATGACCTTTTCTTCCTTTACTGCTCTCTCGCTCTCGTTCCTCATTTCTATCATCTTCCCCATCACCTCAGCCTCCTTTGTATGGCGATTCAAGGTCAGACAGACTTACACACAGCATCAAACAAAAACCACTGCCCTCATTACCACATCAGACTGCCCTCTAAAAGGCTGCTCCGAGCCTTTGTACCTTCACTTTCCTCCCTCCACCGAAGTGTTCACTAGCAGCCCCCTTTTCACTCCCTACCTCTGCTTCCTCTATGACCAAAAACAAGCCTCATGCAGGCAGTGGCCAGACACCTATGGGGGATGTCCCTACTGGTCTTGCGCCATTCACTACATGGGTGACTCTCGGTACCCACAATATTACTCCTCCAACTGTTTCATAAAATATCCCAACAGCTCATTCTCCTTATCAATCCCTGATCCCTGGGACCCTCAATGGGCCACCGGAGTCACAGCCTCAGTTTACTACGGGGGGTCCTCGACCCCCCACGGTACCCTTCATATCTCTCAAGAGTATGTTCCCTCTCATTCCCAGATCTCTCAAGTTGCATCAGATATCAGACATTCCAAAAAAGTCATTATTCAAACATTTGACGGCACCTCTTCATCTTCCTATCCCCGCCCCTCTTCTAATTTCTCCTACTCTTGATTACAGCTCATTCAAGACACCACCATCTTTCTCAACCACACCCTCAACACTGCCAATTGTTTCTTGTGCGCATCACTACAGCGCCCACTGCTGGCCACCGTGCCCCTTAATATTTCCAACTACTCCTTTCACGCAGAAGGACAACCCTTCCGTCCCCTGGCAGACATACCCCTATGGGAACCAGAATACGCAGATAATCTCACCATCCACCACTGTGTAGGCCCAACCCCTCCCCCCTCCAGCGCACTTCACTGCCTCTCTATCTACACCCCCACCTCCGGCTCTAAGACTTTTACACAACCAGGACACTTCTTTTGGTGTAATGGCAGTCTTTTCAACTCACTGCCTCCCAACTCCAATATACCCTGCATTCTCATCACCCTAATCCCACAGCTTACACTTTACAGCATGGCAGAATTTCTTGAGCTCCAACCTCCCTTGCCCTCGCGCACAAAAAGGGCTGCTTTCCTTCCCATCATGGTCAGTATCTCTTTGACCACCTCAGCCATTGGGGCAGGGTTTTCGGGAGGAGCCTTGGTCACTCTCTATGGGCAATTAAAGATCTCAACGCCAAACTTGAGGGAGCCCTGACATCCACTGCCGATTCCCTGGCCTCTCTCCAAAGACAGGTCACTTCGCTAGCTAAGGTCACCCTTCAAAACCGGTGGGCCTTAGATCTGCTTACAGCCGAGAAGGGCGGCACCTGCGTCTTCCTTCGGGAAGAGTGCTGCTATTACATCAACGAATCCGGCATTGTAGAAACTGACATCACCAAACTCACCGACCTTGCCTCCAGCCTCCACTCTGCTTCCAATTCCAACCCATTCTCTTCAATACTAACAAACCCCCTCCTTACCTGGCTCTGGTCCATTGCAGGCCCCATAATAATCATTCTTCTCGCCTGTCTCTTCTTACCCTGTATAATAAAGTTCATCAAATCCCAAGTCGGAAAAATCTCTAATCAAACTTTCAACCAGCTTTTACTCAGGAACTATCAGCTTCTGGTCACAGAAGATCCCTCACCCTCACGTGACCTCCTCACCACATGCTGAGATGGACCCCTCTCTTGGCTGGGAATTGTTCCTGGAAACAATGGCCTCAGACGCCTGGCTCCTGACAACCATATCCTCTTGGCACCATTGGAATCAACAGGTCCTCGACCTATGGTTACAGGGAACCTTCATTAATTTCCAACCCGAAGAAGTCCACATCTACTCGTCCTTACTGTGGGGAGTCCTATCAACCCTTTCCTCCCAGTTCTCAAGCCCTCACTCCCTTCTCCACCCCCGTTCAGCAGGAAGCAGTGAGAGAGAAAGCAACGTCCACAACCCCATAGAGGAGAAAGGGGGGAGTGAAGGGCCCCCACCTGTAAGATGGTGAACTTCCTGCTTATCTTCCAGGTCTTCGGTTCCCGCAGGCGCCACCCGAGGCCCAATCACCTCTCACCCCACCCCCAATCCCAGCACCTGGCCAATAGCTACCAGTCCTGTTGAAGTGACACCTTAATCAGCTTATGTCCCTTCCTATAAAACCTAGTACTTTTCCCCAATAAAGTGGAACTCTCCGGTGAATTGCTGCTGTGTGTCACTCCTTCCTTTCAATTTCGAGTTTATTTTTGTGTATGGAGTTAGACAGTAATCCAGTTTCATTCTCTTACATGTAGCTGTCCAGTTTTGCCAGCACCGTCTGTTGAAGAGACTGTCATTTCCCCCTTGTGTATCCATGGCTCCTTTATCATATATTAATTGGTCATATATGCTTGGGTTAATATCTGGACTCTCTATTCTGTTCCACTGGTGTATGGGTCTGTTCTTGTGCCAGCACCAAATTGTCTTGATTACTGTGGCTTTGTAGTAGAGCTTGAAGTTGGGAAGCGAGAGCCTCCCTGCTTTACTCTTCCTTCTCAGGATTGCTTTGGCTATTCAGGATTCCATACATCATTTTTTTTAATTACGGTATTATTGATGTACACTCTTATGAAGGTTCCACATGAAAAAACAATGTGGTTACTACATTTACCCATATTATCAAGTTCCAACCCATACCCCAATACAGGCACTGTCCATCAGTGTGGTAAGATGCCACAGATTCACTATTTGCCTTCTCTGTGCTACACTGTTTTCCCTGTGATCCCCCACACCATGTGTACTAAACATAATACCCCTCAATCCCCTTCTCCCTCCCTCCCTACCCGCCCTCCCACACCCCTCCCCTTTGGTAACCACTAGTTCCTTCTTGGAGTCTCTGATTCTGCTGCTACTTTGTTCCTTTAGTTTTGCTTCGTTGTTATACTCCACAAATGAAGGAAATCATTTGACACTTGTCTTTCTCTGCCTGGCTTATTTCACTGAGCATAATGTCCTCCAACTCCATCCATGTTGTTGTAAATGGTAGGATTTGTTTCTTTCTTATGGCTGAATAGTATTTCACTGTGTATATGTACCACCTCTTCTTTATCCACTCATCTACAGATGGACACTTAGGTTGCTTCCATATCTTGGCTATTGTAGAAAGTGCTGTGATAAACATAGGGGTGCATATGTCTTTTTGAATCTGAGAAATTGTATTCTTTGGGTAAATTTCAAGGAGTGGGATTCCCAGGTCAAATGGTAATTCTATTTTGAGTTTTTTGAGGAACCTCCATATTGCTTTCTACAATCATTGAACTAGCTTACATTCCCACAAGCAGTGTAGGAGGTTTCCCCTTTTTCCGCATCCTTGCCAGCATTTGTTGTTCTTAGTCTTTTCGATGCTGGCCATCCTTACTGGTGTGAGGTGATATCTCATTGTGGTTTTAATTTTCATTTCTCTGATGATTAGTGATGGGGAGCATCTTTTCATGTGTCTGTTTGCCATCTGAATTTCTTCTTTGGAGAACTGTGTCTTCATATCTTCTGCCCATTTGTTAATTGGTCCATACATCTTTTATACAAAGTAACAGGCTGTATCTTTCAAGAAATGAATTGGATAATCTCCATAAACCCAAAATATGGAAAATTTACCGTTCAGAGTTTGCAGCTGAGATCTATTTTGATGAAGTCATAGCTGGTACCTAATTAAGTGCCTTCCCCCTTCTAAGACAGAATCATATTCCTTACAATCCCTGCTACTTCCTTGTATCTTCTGAACCTACTTCTCTGCTAGCATCCTTGTGTACAAACATGTACATATGTTTTTGTAAACCTATTAAATGCATACAAGATAAAAACAAATAAATAAATAAGGCAAAAAAATTCAGTGAGACCAAATAAAGACAAGGGAAAGAAGTTGTGTTTTTCTTTAAGGAGTTCATACCACTTTTATTCTCATGGCAGTAGATCTCAGTCTCTCCAGACTCTGGTGCTGCTCCCTCCTGCTTCTCAGCATGGGCTTAATCTTCTCCTAGCACTGGGGCTCCACAGCCACCATTCCCTAGTTCTTCCTCCAGGATTCCCCTCTCTGCTCTTCAAGCTCTCTGCTCCCATGCTCACACCACTCTCTCCCTGCTCCCAGTGCTCTCTACTTCCCTGGCCCTTGCCCCAGGAGGAGCTCTGTGGGCAGGTTTCTGGTGACTGGAAGAAGCCTGACCAATTATGTACCAGGAACTGAGGAGAGGAGAGAATGGGTGTTTCCTCTCCACCCCTCATCTGGGCCAGTACTCCTGAGACTGACCATCTGCTCTGCCACGGTAAACATCCTGCTGCTCTCCTAAGTATACAAAGCAGCCTCTCATATGTATATGTATATATATACACACACACACACACACAATGGGTGCTATTAAGGCCAGGAGGGAATACTGGTCAGAAACATCCATTTTGTCTGGAATATATTTGGGGAAAAAGTCTGAGAATATGGTAGAAGTGGAGGAATTTTTCTACTGATGTTTTCTACTTATGAAATTGGAAGGGATCTTCTGATCAGAGTGAAGGAAGGGAGAAGTGTTGGGATCAGAGGCTGGAAGAAGTTGGAGAAGGTGTGAAATCGCTACTTCAGAGAACAGGAGCAAGCTCACTAGAGAAACAAAAGGATTGCTGGGCTGCATGGGGGCATGGTGATGAGGGGGCCATGATGTCTTGTGGCACCAGTAGGTTTTCCCTGGCAGGGCTCAGCAACTTATGTCTGGAGAAAATGGAGCTGGATGGATCTAGGGTTGGGGTTTTTGTAAGGGGGTGCTGTAGGGTTGAAGAGGGGTTGAAGTAGTAGAACTTGGATTCAAGTTAGCTTGGATTCAAGTCAAAACAGGAGGGATATGATAAATAGGAAGTAGATGAGTCTGGGACATGGAGGAGGTAGTATCTTCAAGGTCAAAGAGTATTATCTGAAGCAAATAGCTAGAAATTGGAGAACTAACGTGCCGATTTAATATTTTATAGGTTGGAACAGTTCTGTAACCAAACATGGATGTCCTCATCACAAAATAAAATGATGGATTTTGCCCCATGAGCACTCCCCTTCATGAAAACAATCTTGGATATTCTTAATAAATTTAATAATTTTAAATTTATACAATGTTACTTATTTGTTTTATTTATGTAAATAACAATTTATTAATATATTTATAATTTATTGTATATAAATGTATATTATGTGTATAAATGCACTGTTCTTATGGGTATATTCTTAGATGTACCTTAATTTCAAATAATATATTGTTAAATAATATATTCATAAGAACTCTTCATTTGGGTGAATATGTTCTTATTAAACCCCTTAATTTCCAGCTGTAACAGCAGAAACAAATTAAACATTATTTTAAAGTGCTGTTGCAGCATCCTAAGGGGAGATTCAAGATCGTGGTGTGAGAGGTGAGACAGAGAATTCCTCCCAAAACCACATATAGTGTGAAAATATAGTTAATACAACTAACTTTAAAACAGCAACAGGAAAGAAGGCTGCACCAGACAGCATACAGACATCATGAACAGAGCAGACATCTCGAAACAGGGTAACATACAAAAGCCTTGATCTGGCGGGACCCAGGCCCTTCCTCCACCTCAGCTCACCAGCAGGAGGAAGAGAAATGGAACAGGGAGGGGGTGGAAGCCTAAGACTGCTGAACACCCAGCCCTGGAGGTCAGCTTTGGAGCACAAACCTACATTGTGTGGTGCTCTGGAGGTTGATGGGGTTAGGCAGCTGGGACAGGCAGACTGCTTGATAGACTGAGATTTCAGCTGTTTGTGGAGGATGGGGATCCACACCCAGCTGCTCTGGGACAAGGGAAAGGCAGGCGGTCTGAGAGGCTTCCTAGCAGCGAGAGGGCTGCTTAAGGGGCAGGGTTTGCACAGAGCTTGCAGCGCAGGAGAAGGGATAGGTGGACAAGGTTGTCTGGGTGCACTCTGCCCAGCAGGTTTGGAACTTTGAGGAGCTTCAGGCACTCCATCCCCCTGGCTGGCTACTCAGCTCCAAGGCCCCCCATTGTGATGCGCAGCCTGCTGCACATTCCTCCTGGCCTGCTGGCACCTGCTCACAAACCAGCAGTCATTGCACTGGGGTCAGGCCAGCCAGAGGGAGGCCCCACCTACAACAGCTAGAGATGCCAAGCACAGAGGCTTATACCTGTGTGCTCAGCCCAGTGGCTCTGATACTGGAGACAGGCACTGCAGCTGGGAATCAGGAAACAGCTCTTTCCTGCCCCCCAGGCACCAGTGCCACTCCCCTACGACCCCCAACCTCACTCTAGGGGCTGAGCAGCTCCAGAGATTGGAGCTTGTGGGCACTACAGGGCACCACATAGTATTATGAAACAACAAAGGAACCTGGTTCAGACCAAAATCTCACAAATCTCAGAAAAAGGACCAAATGAAACTGAACTCACCAATTTTCCTGAAAGAGAGTTTAAAATAAAAACCATAAACATGCTCATGGAGGTACAGAAAAATATTCAAGAACTCAGGGATGAGTTTAATATGGAGATTCAATCATTAAGAAATTCCATATCTGAAATGAAACATACAATGAAGGGATTTAAAAGCAGATTAGATGTAGTAGAAGAGATAGTAAATGGAATAGGAATTGGAGAAGAGGAATACAAATAAGTTGAGGCACAGAGGGAAAAAAGGATCTCTAAGAATGAAAGAATATTGAGAGAATTGTGTGACCAATCAAAATGGAAAAATATCTGAAGTATATGGGTACCAGAAGAAGAAGAGAGAAAAAAAGAGATAGAAAGTGTCGTTCAGGAAGTAATTGCTGAAAACTTTCCCAATCTGGGGAAGGAGATAGTCTCTCAAGCCATGGAGGTGCACAGATCTCCCAGCACGAGGGACCCAAGGAAGACAACATCAAGATATATAATAATTAAAAAGGCAAAGATGAAGGATAAAGACAGATTTTTTAAAGCAGCTAGAGAGAGAAAAAGATCACATACAAAGGAAGACCCAGTAGGCTATCATCAGACTTCTCAACAGAAACCTTACAGGCCAGAAGGGAGTGGCATGATATATTTAATGCAATGGCAAAGAAGGGCCTTGAACCAAGAATATTCTACCTGGCAAGGTTATCATTTAAATTTGAAGGAGGGATTAAACAAATTTCAGATAAGCAAAAGCTGAGAGAATTTACCTCCCACAAACAACGTTTGCAGTGCATTTTGGAGGGACTGCTATAGATAGAAATATTCCTAAGGCTAAACAGATGTCACCCAAGGGATAGACAAAGAGTACAAAATATGCTACCTAACATATAAAGAATGGAGGAGGAAGAAAAAGGAGGAAAAAAAAAAGAACCTTTAGGTTGTGTTTGTAATAGCACATGAAGTGAGTTAAATTAAACTGTTAGATAGTAAGGGAATTACCCTTGAATCTTTGGTAAACACGAATCTAAAGCCTGCAATGGCAATAAGTACATACCTATCGATAATCACCCTAAATGTGGTCTGAATGCACCAATCAAAAGACATAGAGTCACTGAATGGATAAATAAACAAGACCCATCTATATGCTGCCTACAAGATACTTCAGTCCCAAGGACATACACAGAGTGAAAGTAAAGGGATGGAAAAAGATATTTCATGCAACTAATAGAGAGAAAAAATCAGGAGTTTCAGTACTTATATCAGACAAAATAGACTTCAAAACAAAGAAAGTAACAAGAGACAAAGAAGGCCATTACATAATGATAAAGGAGTCAGTCCAACAAAAGGATATAACTATTATAAATATCTATGCACCCAACATAGGAGCACCTACATATGTGAAACAAATACTAACAGAATTAAAGTGGGAAATAGAATGCAATGCATTCATTGGAGGAGACTTCAACATACCACTCACTCCAAAGGACAGATCAACCAGACAGAAAATTAGTAAAGAAACAGAGGCACTGAAAAACATATTAGAACAGATGGACCTAACAAACATCTACAGAACACTTCATCCAAAAGCAACAGGATACATGTTCTTCTCAAGTGCACATGGAACATTTTCAAGAATAGATCATTTACAGGCAACAAAAAGAGCCTCAGTAAATTCAGAAGGATCAAAATTGTACCAACCAGCTTTTCAGACCACAGACGTAACAAATTAGAAATAAACTATGCAAAGAAAACAAAAAAGCCCACAAACACATGGAGGCTTAATAACATGCTCCTAATTAATCAATAGATCAATGACCAAATAGAAACAGAGATCAAGCAATATATGGAGAGAAATGACAACAATAATTCAACATCGCAAAATATGTGGGAAGCAATGAAGGCCGTGCTAAGAGGGAAATATATTGCAATACAGGCCTACCTCAGGAAAGAAGAACAATCCCATATGAATAGTCTAAACTCACAATTAATGAAAGTAGACAATCAGGAAAAAATGAGGCCCAATGACAGTAGAAGGTGGGACATAATAAAGATTAGAGCATAAATAAATAAAATTGAGAAGAGTAAAACAATAGAAAGAATCAATGAAAGCAGGAGCTGGTTCTTTGAGAAAATAAACAAAATTGATAAACCCCTAGCCAGACTTATAAAAAAAAAAGAGAGTCTACACACATAAACAGAATCAGAAATGAGAAGGAAAAATCACTATGGACACCACAGAAATACAAAGAATTATGAGAGAATACTATGAAAAATTATATGGTAACAAACTAGATAACCTAGAAGAAATGGAAAACTTTCTAGAAAAATACAACCTTCCAAGGCTGACCCAGGAAGAAACAGAAAATCTGAATAGACCAATTACCAGCAAGGAAATTGAATTGGTAATCAAAAAAACTACCTAAGAACAAAACCATGGACCAGATGGTTTCACTGCTGAATTTTATCAAACATTTAGTGAAGACCTAATACCATCCTCCTTAAAGTTTCCCAAAAAGTAGAAGAGGAGGGAATACTCCCAAACTCATTCTATGAGGCCAACATCACTCTAATACCAAAACCAGGCAAAGACACCACAAAAAAGAAAATTACAGACCAATATTTCTGATGAACATTTATGCAAAACTATCCAACAAAATATTAGCAAACTGAATTCAAAAATACATCAAAAATATTATCCATCATGATCAAGTGGGATTCATCCCAGGGATTCAAGGATGGTACAACATTTGAAAATCCATAATCATCATCCACCACATCAACAAAAAGGACAAAAACCGCATGATTATCTATCTCTATAGATGCTGAAAAAGCATTTGACAAAGTTCAACATCGATTCATGATAAAAACTCTCAACAAAATGGGTATAGAAGGCAAGTACCTCAACATAATAAAGGCCATATAGGACAAGCCCACAGCTGACATCATACTAAACAACAACAAGCTGAAAGCTTTTCCTTTAAGATCAGGAACAAGACAGGGATGCCCACTCTCCCCACTTTTATTCAACATAGTTCTGGAGGTCCTAGCCACAGCAATCAGACAACACAAAGAAATAAAAGGCATCCAGATCAGCGAGGAAGAAATTAAACTGTCCCTGTCTGCAGATGACATGATATTGTACATAAAAAACCCTAAAGAATCCACACCAAAACTACTGAATCTAATATCTGAATTCAGCAAAGTTGCAGGATACAAAATTAATACACAGAAATCTGTTGCATTCCTATACACTAACGATGAACTAGCAGAAAGAAAAATCAGGAAAACAATTTGATTCACAAATACATCAAAAAGAATAAAATACCTAGGAATAAACCTAACCAAGGAAGTGAAAGACCTATACCCTGAAAACTACAAGACACTCATGAGAGAAATTAAAGAAGATACCAATAAATGGCAACACATCCCATGCTCATGGAAAGGAAGAATTAATATTGTCAAAATGGCCATCCTGCCAAATGCAATCTACAGATTCAATGCAATCTCTATCAAAATACCAACAGCATTCTTCAATGAACTAGAGGAAATAGTTCCACAATTCCTATGGAACCACAAAAGACCCCGAATAGCCAAAGCAATCCTGAGAAGGAAGAATAAAGCAGGGGGAATTATGCTCCCTGACTTCAAGCTCTACTACAAAGCCACAGCAATCAAGACAATGTGATATTGGCACAAGAACAGACCCATAGACCAATGGAACAGACTAGAAGAGCCCAGATATAAACCCAAGCATATATGGTGAATTAATATATGATAAAGGAGCCATGGATATACAGTGGGGAAATGACAGCCTCTTTAACAGCTGGTGTTGGGAAAACTGGGCAACTATATGTAAGAGAATGAAATCGGATTATTATTTAACTCCATACACAAAAGTAAACTGAAAATGGATCAAAGACCTGAGTGTAAGTTATGAAACCATAAAACTCTTAGAAAAAACATAGGCAAAAATCTCTTGGACATAAACATGAGCAACTTCTTCATGAACATATCTCCCCAGACAAGGGAAACAAAAGCAAAAATGAACAAGTGGGACTATATCAAACTAAAAAGCTTTTGTATATCCGTTCATGATAAAAACTCTCAACAAAATGGGTCTCAACAAAAAGACAAACCCATAGTCGACAGCATACTTAGTAGCAACAAGCTGAAAGCTTTTCCTTTAAGATCGGGAACAAGACAAGGATGCCCATTCTCCCCACTTTTGTTCAACATAGTTCAAGAGGTCTTACCCACAGCACTCAGATAACACAAAGAAATAAAAGGCATCCAGATTGGTAAGGAAGAAGTCAAACTGTCTACTGTATATGTAAGAGAATGAAACTGGATTATTGTCTAACTCCATACACAAAAGTAAACTTTTTTTTTTACTTTCACATACGTGAATCACATTTCCAAATATCATTGGATATGAATATCAGTAGAACAAAAAGACATCCTACAGTATGGGAGAATATATTCGTAAATGACATATCTGATAAGGGGTTGACATCTGAATTATATAAAGAGCTCATGCACCTCAACAAACAAAAAGCAAGTAAGCCAATTAAAAAATGGGCAGAAGAGCAGAGCTGACAGTTCTCCAAAGAAGAAATTCAGATGGCCAACAGGCACAGGAAAACGTGCTCCACATCGTTAATCATCAGAGAAACGCAAATTGAAACCACAATGAGATATCACCTCATGCCAGTTAGGATGGCCACCATCCAAAAGACAACAACAAATGTTGACGAGGTTGCGGAGAAATGGGATCCCTCCTACACTGCTGGTGGGAATGTAAATTACTTCAGCCATTGTGGAAAGCAGTATGGAGGTTCCTCAAGAAACTAAAAATAGACATACCATTTGACCCAGGAATTCCACTCCTAGGAATTTACCCTAAGAATGGAGGAGCCCAGTTTGAAAAAGATATATGCACCCCTATGTTTATTGCAGCACTATTTACAGTAGCCAAGAGATGGAAACCACCTATGTGTCCATCAGTAGATGAATGGATAAAGAAGATGTGGTACATATACACCATGGAATATATTTCAGCTATAAGAAGAAAACAAATCCTACCATTTGCAACAAGATGGATGGAGCTAGAGGGTATTATGCTCAGTGAAATAAGCCAGGCAGAGAAAGACAAGTACCAAATGATTTCACTCATCTGTGGAGTATAAGAACAAAGCAAAAACTGAAGGAACAAAACAGCAGCAGACTCACAGAACGCAAGAATGGACTAACAGTTACCTAAGGCAAAGGGATTGGGGAGGATGGGTGGGAAGAGAGGGATAAGGGGGAGAAAAGGGCATTATGATTCATAGACATAATGTTGGGTGGGGTACACGGGGAAGGCAGTATAACACAGAGAAGACAAGTAGTGATTCTATAGCATCTTACTATGCTGATGGACAGTGACTGTAATTGAGTGTATGTGGGGGACTCAGTGATGGGGGAGTCTAGTAAGCATAATGTTCCTCATGTAATTGTAGATTAATGATACCAAAAAAAAACCACCCGCAACCGCAGAGTCCTGGTTCTGTCAGGATGGTGCCTGATGAATCCAGTTTCTCCAAACAGTTGTGGCAGTGGTGCTTGTAGCATTGTCCATGGTCAAGGGTACTTGCCATGCAAGCTTTGGTGTGTGTGCTGGGTGCTGGGGGTGATGGTGACTTTACCAGACTGGTGGTGTAGTACAATTTGGGGTGTTCTATAGCATAATTTGGCTGCATAGCTGCCAAGCCTATTTCTGATATATCATTTCAATCCTTTCAGTTGATTCCTTTTCTAACTAATGTACCCAGGGTCTATTTCTGTTGTTTACACCTGAGTCAGAAGACTGACACAGCCTGGTCTAGCTTTGCCTGTATCCTCAACCTATATGCTAAAACACTTTCTTTGGGTTTGAGTTAGGAGCATCAGGTTCTACTACTTGTGTAGATTGCAATTGTGACAGTGAAAAGAGTATGGGCTTCAAGTCTACCTTTTACTTACTCTCTGACCTTCAGCCAATTATCCAACCTCTGTGGGACCTTTCCTAACAGTTAAGAGGGCACTTCCCACTCTGACCTACTCTGGTTATAGAATTATGTTCTGAGTAATGAGGGACAGGTTGAACTACTGATTTAATTCCCCCTTCTCTCCTGCCCACTGAGCTTTCTTTTAAGTTAATTACATTCTAAAGCAAATGGGTTTATCATGTCTTTTCTTCCACCTATTTTCTTCCCTCCATAAACTCTGGGTGAAATTGGGACAGTGGATATTCTAGAAGCTAAAGGAGGTGAGAGACAGGAGGAAATGGAAGGACTCCCTAAAAGCTCAGGGAGGAGAGAGACAAATGCATCCTTAACTGTTTCCTCTTGCACACATCTTCTTACAAGGAGCTTCCTCAGAGTGTACACAGCATGCATCTTGAAAGTCAGGGCCTGGGACAGAATGCACAAGTGCTCACTCAGTCCTTCCTTCCCTCTTCTCAAAATCTTTCAATAGCTTCCTAAGTAAGCCCCTGGTCTTTGCTCTTTCCGTTTTCAATCCATTTTCCTCACCTTACCCAAAGGCAGCTTTCTAAACTATACATGAGATCATGTGTTTGCCATCTGTGTCTCTGCTTGAGTCGTGGGAAAATGATTTAATTTTCCAAGCCTTAGTTTCCTCACTGTAAAATGGGGATAGTAATACCTACCTCACAGAGGTTGTTGTGCAGATTAAATTAAATGTAGTCTGTAGCATAGTGCCTGGCACATGGCCACAGTTCAAGTGTTGGCTATTGCTATTATTATTATAATTGCTATTGCAGGGAACTTAGACTGTCCACATTGCAAAAAAACCAAATGGTCTAGTGGTCACAAGCATTGGTTGAGGAGTCAGATATACCTGGGTTTGAATTCCAGCTCTACTTTTACTATCCAGATGAGCTTGTGCAAGTCAACTAATCTATCTTTTGATTTCCTTTTTCATAAAATGAGGTAATAAAATCTTTCCTCCCAAGGTTTTTGTGAAGATAAAATAAAATAACATATGCACACCAGAATTGGCCTATATTAGGCCAATTATCAGTTGTCCTAATATAGGGCCCTAAAATAGCCATTTTTCCCCCACATAAAAGAAGCTAAAGAGAAGTTCTATTGTTTAAGAACTCAGGCTATTTCTCCCTTCACCATTCCTAGCTGTTGTCTCATAGTTTTAAGACTCCCCAGAAATGCCATGCAACAGCTTCTACTTCCACACTATTGGCCCAAATGTAGAATATAGTCACACCTAGCTGCAAGGGAGGCTAGCATTATAGTTTTTCAGCTGGACAAATTGCCACCCAGAATGAGATAGGTTCATCAAGGAAGAGAGGCTTCTGCTGACAGTCACATGAATGAGCTTGTAAGTGTCTCTTCAAGCACAGTCAATGTTATTAGATGGCTATAGTCCTGGCCAACAGCTTGACTTCAGCCTCATGAGAGACCCTGAGCCAGTACCACTGAACTAATAAACTGCTCCCAGGTTCCTGGTCCTCTGAAATAGTGTGAGACAGTAAGGGTTGTTTTAAACTACTAAATTTTGGGACAATTTGCTATGCAGCAATAGCTAGCTAATACAGTAGTCAACAAACCTTAATAATAGTAGTAATACCTGTGACTTTGTCACTCACAGAAACCATAGCCATTTTTATATCACATTAAAGTCACTGTAGATAGTTCAAAATATTAATTCTACTTATTGTTACTTCAGAGATACAGTATTATTAGGTCTACTACTAGGTAAGACATGATCACAGTCTTCTACCTACTTATATTTGTGTTATGTAGGTATATTGCACACATCTTCTTACAAGAAGCTTCCTCAGAGCATACATAGCATGCATCTTGAAAGACAAGGCATTAGACAACTCTGCACCTTGTGATTGATGTGTTTCTCACATTGATAATTTAGATATCTTTGTTGCTTTCCAGAAATTTCTATCAAAAAGTGTTTGTTGATCAAATAAAAGAGGTGAGTTGTTTCTCTTGCTGTCAAGTTTCGCAAACTAGACAGCTCAAATGAGAATTCTTAAACTCTCCATAAGGCAGCTTGATCTTTTATAATCTGAGCAAGTGTGCAGTGTAGGAATGTGGATTTGACAATTTCAAACATGTTTAATGGTTGAATTAACTCTTACAGGATATTATTTAAAATAATTTATTATTACTAACACATGATTCATGTACAGAGTTACAAATTCTATGAGTAAGAGATGTCTTTCTTTTACTTTTCTCCTTAAATTCCCTTTTTGTACATTGTGTTTTGAAGTAGAAGAATGAGCACACAGTATATTGCATAGGTAGTATTTGTATATTATAATTGCTTGGAAAATACTGAGCATTTAAGATAAGAAAACTGGAGGCAGGACTTCCAGGTATGACCAAGTAAATAAATCAGCATAACATTTCCCCCCCAAAAAAAAACTAGTGACAAAAGCAATAGTAGACAAAAAGAAAAATTGGCAAAAACAACCAGTTCCCCAGAAACAAAAGAAAATCATACAACAATCTGAGAAGCATTTGTGTTTGAAAAACTGCTGAACTTCAGGTAAGAATTGGGGACATCTGTGGTGTTTTGGCCTGGGACCATTCCATCATAAACCTCCTCACCTTATTTGACACAGATATTCTAAATTTGGGGGTAATCAGGACCAGCTACTTCTCTGCTGTGGTCAGTAGGGGCTTATGCAATTTGGAGCAATGGACAGTGACCACACCCAGAAGCATTAGTGGTAAAAGTGATAATATCAGAGGCTGGCAAGTGAGAAGAGCCAATGGCTCTACTAGCTTAAAGTTGTATTCTTGGTTGGGGAAAGCATGTATCACACCGAGGTTGCATGCATGCATAATGGAGATCAGAAAGGGCTGAGGTCAGCTACACACTCCTGTAGAGAGGATTAAAAAAGGGCCCAATAGAAAGTAAAAGCTGGGTTACACTTGAAAGTGGCCTAAACTTTGAAAGCATTTGCCTACCTATACACAGACTGATAGCAGTAGAAGACATAAAACTTACTGCCTGGAGGTGGTTGAGTACAACCTCTGCCCAATCAGTTGCTACACAGATGGAGCAACCCTCAGGAAGCCAGACATGGAGCAACCCTCAGGAAGTCAGAAATAAAAATAAGAATAAAAAGTAGCAAAGTAGAACAGAGATAGCAGCAGCATATACTGCAGGAGAGACAGATTTCATGGATTTAGCCCAGAAGATGTTCCCAAGCAGAGAAACAATAAACAAAAACACAGCAGAAAATTAGCAATTACAGTAACCTGCAGTGGAGAAATTAGAATTCAGAACTGCTGTAAGATATTATCTAAAATGTCCAATTTTCAACAACAAATTACAAGATGCATTAAGAAATGGAAATGTGTGACCCATATTTGAGAGGTAAAAAGCAGTCAATATAAATTGACTCAGAGAAAACATACATAGAATTTGGCAAACAAAGACTTCAAAAAGGCTATTATAATTATGTTCAAAGAATATAGGAAATTATGTGTAAATAATTAAAAGAAAGCATGATAACAATGAACCAACAAACAGAGATACTCAATAATGAGATAGAAATAGCTAAAAAAAAAAAAGATTATTCTGGAGTTGAATAATACAGCAACTACCCAAAGCAATCTATATATTCCATGCAATCCCTATCCAAATCCCAACACCATTCTTTTCTACAGAAATAGAAAAATCCATCCTAAAAGTCATATGGAACCTCAGGGGGCCGCATAGACAAAACAATCTTGAAAAAGAAAAATTGACGGTCTCGCAACACTTCCTAGTTTCAAAACTTACTACAAAGCTATGGTAATCAAAACTGTGGTACTGGCATAAAGACAGACATATAGACCATTGGAACAGAATAGAGCCCAGAAATAAACCCTTGCATAAATGATTTTTGACAAGTATTCAAACGCCATTCAATCGGGAAAGCACAGTCTTTTTAACAAGTGGTAGTAGAGAAAAACTGATACCCACATGCAAAATAATGAAGTTGGATCCTTATTCCATTTACAAAAATTTCCTCAAAATGGATTCAAGACCTAATGTGAGCACTAAAATCAGAAAAGTCTTATGAGAAAACATAGGGGAGAATCATCATGACACTGGATTTGGCAATGATTTCCTGGATATGACATCAAAAGCAGGCAAAAAATGAGAAATTAGATAAATTGGATTCCATCAAAATAAAAAAATGAGTGCATCAAAGGATACAGTAGAAAAGTGATTGCCAGGGTCTGAGAGGTGGGGACTATAGGGAGAGGTTGATAAAGAGATACAAACTGTCATAAAATGAATAGCATCTGAGGACCTCATGTATACTGTGACTACAGTTGCTAACACTGTACTGTATAATTGCACCTAGTTATTTTACTTGCCTGAGAAAGGAAACTTCACATCACTCATTGTGTTTTCACACACACATGCACTAATAAATATTCTAACAACCTTGAAAAATAAGTCTTGTCAACAGGTATAAATTTCATCTACTGTATCAGAGGCAGATCTTTGAGTCTAATGCATTTTTTATTTTTTATAAAGATATGAGAGCAAAATATGAATTCCTTCTCTACCACACAGAAGTTTGCTAGTCCTCACACCTCACAAGGATATGCCTTCAAGCTTTTTTTTCAAACTAAGGGCAGAAGTTTTACTTTAACTGAAACTTTAAAAAGAAAGAGAAAATAGCCACTCTTGGGACACCTTAGGTAAAAGAATTTTATCCATGTATTATTGGCTTACCTGGTGTGTACTTTTGACCATATGAATGAGCTAAACCTTTCAATTCAGTGTTATTAAGTCAACATTATAGATGCTTCTTAAAAATTTTTAAACATACTTCTTAAAAAATTTAAAACATTCTCAGTTAAGTGATTGATAAGGAAAAAACTGGAGGATAAGCTTTTCTAAGATGGAGTTGTAATACAAAATTCTGTCAGTTAAAAAAATCTGCAGATTTCTGGAACACTTCAGAAGTCTTTCAAAAGTTATTTCTATCTTGATGGCTTCAAAGTTGAACCACAGGTATGTAGCACATTACTTCTTTATATAAACTGAATCAAAGATGTTAATATGTTGACCTAACTGAAGATGAATTCACTAATCTTAGAACAAACAAACTGGAGTTTAATTCAAATGTACTTGAAGAATTCTAGTATTCCTTCAGAAAGGATTTTTCTTGCCTTGATTAAAAAAACTCTGGAAGCTTTAATTCCATTTGCAACAACAGATCTCTATGCATCTACGAATGGGGATTTTCAACATTTCTGACGATCAAACAAAAGTTTGATTAATAATTGATTTAATGTCCAACAAAACATGCATGTTCAAAGTCACTTCACAATTTAGTTTTCTTATCTTATCGAGGTAAATTTTACATCCAGTGAAATAAAAAATGTTACGTGTGAACAATTCCATGAATTTTGACACTGTATGTACCTGTGTAACCACAAATTCAATCAAGATAAAAAAACATTTCCAGCACCCTAGAAAGTTCCCTTATACCCCATTTCAGTCAAGTCCTCTGTTCCACAGACAAACACTGTTCTGTCATTACCATAGATTGGTTTTGACTGTTCTTGAACTTCATATAAATTGTAGAGTATATACCCTTCTGTGTCTGGCTTTTTTTGCACAGTATTATATTTTTGAGGTGATTATGAACAAAGCTACTATGAACATCGATATACAAGTCTTTTTGTGTGCATATGTTTTCATTTCTTTTGTAAATACCTAGATGTGAAATTGATGGGTCAGAGTGGGTGTATGTTTAGCTTCATCCGAAATTGCCATACTGATTTCTAAGCAACATATGAGAGTTTCAGTTGCTCCATACCCTTGTCAACATTTGCTTTTGCCTGCATGCTTAGTCATTCTAGTAGGTGGTATTTCACTGTGGTTTTAATTTACATGTTCTTGATAACTAACAACATATAGTTAAATTGACTTTTTGGTGTACAGTTCTATAAATTTTAATACATAATGTAGATTTGTGTAACCACCACCACAATCAGGATACTAAACTGTTCCATCACCCTAAACAATACTTCATGGATCCCACGTTATGGTCAAACCCTCCTCTGACCCCTAACTCCTAACAATCACTGATCTGTTATTTATCCCTAGAGTTTTGTTCTTTCTAAAAGGTCATGTAGATGGAATCATACAGTATTGTAACTGTTGGAGCCTGGCTTCTTCCACTTAGCATTTAAAATTCTTTCATGTTGTTGCATATGTCAATAGTTTGTCCTCCCCCCCTTTTTTTGCCTTTGTGAGCACAGTTTTATTTTTATTTTTATTATTTTTATTTTGGTATCATTAATCTACAATTACATGAGGAACATCATGTTTACTAGACTCCCCCCATTACCAAGTCCCCCCCACAAACCCCATTACAGTCACTGTCCATCAACAGAGTAAGATGCTGTAGAATCATTACTTGTCTTCTCTGTGTTGCACAGCTCTCGCCGTATCCCCCCTTATACATGCTAATCGTAATGCCCCCTTTCTTCTCCCCCCCTTATCCCTCCCTTCCTACCCATCCTCCCCAGTCCCTTTCCCTTTGGTACCTGTTAGTCCATTCTTGAGTTCTGTGATTCTGCTGCTGTTTTGTTCCTTCAGTTTTTGCTTTGTTCTTATACTCCACAGATGAGTGAAATCATTTGGTACTTGTCTTTCTCCACCTGGCTTATTTCACTGAGCATAATATCCTCTAGTTCCATCCATGTTGTTGCAAATGGGTTTGTTCCTTTTTATTGCTTGTGTCTTCTGTTACGTATGTGTACCATAGTTTGCTAATTCATTCCCCTATTGAAGAACATTTGAGATATTTCTAAATTTTGACAATTGTGAATAGAGCTGCCCTCTATATAAATATTTGTATTTGGTTTCTATGTGAACATAACACTCATTTATATAGGGTAAATATCTAAGTGTGACTGCAGGGCAATAAGATGCACATATATTAAGTTTATAAAATTCTGCCAAACTGTTATATAGAGTGTTTGCATTATTTTGTATGCCCACTAATTTACAAGAGTTCAGTTGCTTCACATCTTCACCAGAACTTGGTATTGTCAAATTAAAAAAAAAAAATGACAGGTATTCAAATAGGTGCATATTTCATTGTGGTTTTAATTCATATAACCTATGGTTATAAAAATTTATCTTACAATTTCTTCCAAAAGTCTTAACAGTTTTATCATTTATGTTCAGGTGGATAATCCATCTTGGTTTAGTTTTCATAAAAGTTGCAGTTTACTTCAAGATTATTAATTAAAAACATTTTTTGGCACATGGATGTTCGATTGGTGTTTCAACACCATTTGTTAAAAGACAATCCTTTCACCACTGAATTGTTTTTGTACTTCTGTCAAAAAGGTATTTGGCCATATTTGTGAGTCTGTTTCTATACTCTGTATTCTGCTCCACTGATTATGTGTTTATTCCTTTACCGTTTGGTCTTTGTAGCTTTTTAATAGTCTTTTATAGTAACTCTTAAAATCAGGTAGTGTGAACTTTCCAGCTTTATTCTTCTTTTTCAAAATGTTTTTTTTATCTATGTTCTTTTGCCATTCTACATAAATTTTAAAATCCGTATGTCTATATCTACAATAATTCCTGCTGGATATTTTATTGGAATTGTACTAAATCAATATATCATTCAAGAATAATTGATATCTTAACTATATTGAGTCATTCAATCCATGAATGAGGTATTTCTCTCTGTCTAGTTCTTCTTTGGTTTATTTCATCAGCATTTCTTGTTTTTTTAGCAGACATATTCCAAACAAATTTTGTTAGAATTTTTCATTTTCTTGAAGATGTTGTAAATGGTATTTAAAAAATTTTGACATCCAATTATTAATTGACAGTATTTAGAAATACCAACTTTTGTCTGTTGACCTTGCATTTGGCAAACTTTTAAAACTCTTTAATTCTGCGAACATGTTTTGCAGATTCTCTGGGATTTTCTCTGTGGATATCATGTTGTGTGTGAATAAGATCCTCGTTTTTTCTTTTCCAATCATGTATCTTTTCCCCCCTGCCTTTTTGCACTAGCTAGGGTTGCAGTAGGATTTGAACATGAGTGGTGAGTGTTTATCCTTGTCTGGCACCTGAACTCAGTGGGAAAGCATTCAGACTTTCACCGTTAATTAGGACAATTGATATATATAATTAATTATATACTATAGTAGCATATATTATGATAATTAACATATGATTATATATGTATCCTTCTCTTTTATTACTAGTTATTAATCATAAATGGGTGTTGAATTTTGTCAAATGCCTTTTTTTCACATCAGTTAGTGTGAACATGAGGTTTGATTTTTAAGTCTATTAATACAATAGATTACATTGATTGATTTAATATTTAACCAATCTTGCATTTGGGGGATAAACCCTATTTGGCCATGGAGTAGAATTCTTTTTTTAAAAATTTTGATATCATTAATGTACAATTACTTGAATAACATTATGGTTACTAGACTCCCCCCATTATCAAGTCCCCCCACATACCCCATTACAGTCACTGTCCATCAGTGTAGTAAGATGCTGTAGAATCATTACTTGTCTTCTCTGTATATACTACCTTTTCCGTGTCCCCCCCTACATTATGTGTCCTAATCATAATGTACCATTTTCCCCCTTAGCCCTCCCTTCCCACCCACCCTCCCCAATCCCTTTCCCCTTGGTAACTGTTAGTCCATTCTTGGGTTCTGTGAGTCTGCTGCTGTTTTGTTCCTTCAGCTTTTGCTTTGTTGTTGTACTCCACAGATGAGTGAAATCATTTGATACTTGTCTTTCTCTGCCTGGCTTATTTCACTGAGCATAATACCCTCTAGCTCCATCCATGTTGTTGCAAATGGTATGATTTGTTTTCTTCTTATGGCTGAATAATATTCCATGGTGTATATGTACCACATCTTCTTTATCCATTCATCTACTGATGGACACTTAGGTTGATTCCATTTCTTGGCTATTGTAAATAGTGCTGCGATAAACATAGGGGTGTATATGTCTTTTCCAAACTGGGCTGCTGCATTCTTAGGGTAAATTCCTAGGAGTGGAATTCCTGGGTCAAATGGTACTTCTATTTTGAGTTTTTTGAGGAACTTCCATACTGCTTTCCACAATGGTTGAACTAGTTTATACATTCCCACCAGCAGTGAGGAGGGTTCCCCTTTCTCCACAACCTCACCAAAATTTGTTGTTGTTTGTCTTTTAGATGTTGGCCATCCTAACTGGAGTAGAATTCTTTTTATACATTGCTGGATTTTATTTACTAGTATTTTGTTTAGAACTTTTGTTTCTAATGTTCATGAGATGTTGGTCTGCAATTTTCTTTTCTTCTATTGTCCTTATTTGGTTTTGGTATCAGGATAATGCTGGCCTCACACAATACTTTGCAAAGTGTTCCTTCCTCTTTTATTTTCTGGAAGAGATTTGTAGAATTTGTGTACTTTCTTCTTTATATGTTTTTTAGAATTCAACAGTGAAGCCATCTGGCCCTCAATATATATATATATATATATAAATTTTTTTTTTTTGCATTGTGATTTTTTTTTGTTATCATTAATCTACAATTACATGAAGAACATTATGTTTACTAGGCTCTCCCCTTCACCAAGTCCCCCCCCCACAAACCCCATTACAGTCACTGTCCATCAGCGTAGTAAGTAGTAAGATGTTGTAGAATCACTACTTGTCTTCTCTCAGTTGCACAGCCCTCCCGTTTCCCCCACTCCCCACATTATACATGCTAATCATAATATCCCCTTTCTTCTTCCCTGCCCTTATCCCTCCCTTCCCTCCCATTCTCCCCAGTCCCTTTCCCTTTGGTAACTGTTAGTCCCTTCTTGGGTTCTGTGTTCTGCTGCTGTTTTATTCCTTCAGTTTTTCTTTGTTCTTATACTCTACATATGAGTGAAATTATTTGGTATTTGTCTTTCTCCGCTTGGCTTATTTCACTGAGCATAATACCCTCTAGCTTCATCCATGTTGTTGCAAATGGTAGGATTTGTTTTCTTCTTATGGCTGAATAATATTCCATTGTGTATATGTACCACCTCTTCTTTATCCATTCATCTACTGATGGACACTTAGGTTGCTTCCATTTCTTGGCTATTGTAAATAGTGCTGCAATAAACATAGGGGTGCATCTGTCTTTTTCAAACTGTGGCCCTCAACATTTTTTGAAGTTTAAAAAAATTATAACTATGAAGAAAATTTCTTTAACAGTTACAGGACTATTTACATATCTATTTCTTCTTGGATGAGTTTGGTAGTTTGTTGTTTTTAAGGAATTGGTCCATTTATATGTACAGAGGTGTCCTTAGTATTCCCTTATTGTTTTTCTAATGTCTGCAAGGTCCATAAAGATACTCCCTCTCCCATACCTGGGTAATTTGTATCTCATTTTTTTCTCTGTCAGTCTGGCAGGAAGTTTATTAATTTTACTGATCTTTTCAAAGAAATAGCTTTTGGGTTATTTTTCTTTTTTGAATTACATTGATTCTAGTTTTTTAAAAATTATTTCCTTCCTCTGCTTACTTTGGGTTTACTTGCTTTCCCCTTTCTAGTGTCTTAAGGTGGAAGCTTTGCTTGTTGAATTGTGACCTTTCTTCTTTTCTAAAACAATCATTAATGCCATAAAATTTACCTCTAAGTGGGATTTACTGTATGCTAAAAAATTTGTATGTTGTATCTCATTTCCATTTTATTCAAAATATTGTCTAATTTCCCTTGAGATTTCTTTTTGACCTATGTATTATTTAGAATAATTAAAATAATTTCCAGGTATTTGGATATTTTTTGTTATCTTTCTGTTATTGATTTCTACCTTAATGCTATATAGTTACAGAACATACTTTGTATGATTTCAATTCCTTTATATTTGTTAATGTTTGTTTTATGATCCAGGATATTGTCTATCTTTATATATATATATATATACTTGAATGCTGTTATTGGGTGAAGTGTTCTATAAGTGTCAGTTAGATCCAGTTGGTCATGATATTCGTTTTTCTATAACCTTAACAATTTCTGTCTCCTGTTCCACTGGTTATTGAGAGATGAGTGTTGAACTCTCCAACCATAATTGTGGACTTCTCCATTTTCCCTTTCATTTCTATCAGTTTTCACTTTAATTTTGAAGCTCTGTTGTTAGGTACAAACATATTTAAGATTGTTATGTCTTCTTGATGAATTTACTCTTTTATCATTTATGCAATGTCTTTATATTCTTGATAATTTTTTCTCACTCTGAAGACTACTTTTACTGATATAGATCTTTAAGCTTTCTTTTGATCAGTGGTTTCTTGGTATATACTATTTTTAAATCCTTTTAACTTTAACTGACCCTTATATTTAGTGGTGTTTTATAGATAGCATATAGTTGGTTATTGATTTTTTTAATCCTTTATAACAATCTCTTTAATTGGAGTGTTTAGGCCATTGGCATTTAAGACACTTAATCTCAAGTCTGCTGCTTTATTATTTATTTTCTGTTTGTTCTGTTTTTCATACCTCTGTTTTCCCTCTTCTGTCTTTTTTGGGATTGTTTGACATTTTTAAATATTCCATTTTAATTGGTAGAGTGAATTTTTTACTATATCTCTTTGTATAGTTTTCTTAATTCATATTAAAAATATTTTAAAATAAAAATACATCTCAAGTTACTTCTGACTGGATTTTCTGATTAGGAAATAAGTGTGAGTATTGTAGGGAATATAAGACAAATTCTGGATGTAATTTATTTACTGTTTTTCATTGGCTGCCTACACCCAAAATGGATTTGATGCAATCTTTGTTGGTGCTATGTATTTTTCTGTGTGGATTAAATTTGCTATCTAGTGTCCTTCCTTTCATCTTGAAGGATTCCTTTCAGTATTTCTTGTAATTAGGTCTGATAATACAAATTCTCTGTTTTAGTGTACCTGGGAATGTCTTAATCTCTCCTTTATGGCCTCTTCTTCCCTAGTTTTTTTTTTTTGCTGGTTTTTTTGGGGAATTTTTTAAGGATAGTTTTGCTGGATATAAAATTCTTGGTTGACAGTCTTTTTCTTTTAGCACTTTGAACATGTCATTCCATTGCCTTCTGGCCTCCATGACTTCCTGTGAGAACTCAGATGTGAATCTTATTGAGGATCCCATATGGTCCTATTGAACCTTAGTTACTTCCTAAATGCTCTATTTCCAACTATAGTCACATTGGGAAGTTGGGCCTCAAAATAATGAATTTTATAAGGGACACAATTCAGTCCATAAAAAGCCCCCAAAATGAAGTTTTCATGTCAGTTATTGCAATTTTCAACTCCAGAATTTTTGTCTGGTTTTAAAAAATTTTTTTTGCCATTTCTTTATTGGTGTTCCCTATTTGGTGAGACATGGTCCTCAAATTTTCTTTTAATTCTTTAGACATATTTTCCTTTAATTCTTTGAACATATTATACTAGCTGATTTAAAGTCATTGTCTGTTAGGTTCAACTTCTCAGCTTGTTGGGAATAGTTCCTATTGACTGCTTTTTCTTCCTGTATATGGATCATACTTTGCAATTACTTTGTGTGTTGAAAGCAGTATTTAAAATAATTGTGGCAATCTGGATATAATATCCCCTACCTAGTTTGTTTTTGCTGCTGTTTTTAGTGATTTTCCTGAACTGATTCTATACAGTCATTATTTTGTCATGCATGGCCATGGAAATCTCCTTGGTTAGCTTAATGTTTACCTTATGACTGGACAGAAAATGTTTTGAACCAATAAATCTCCTAGCCTTTGTCAAGGTCTGTGCACTGGGTATGGCTTCAGTGCTCTGGCAGACATTTTACAACTCTACTTATATAGAGCCTCATAGTCAGTCAGAGGTGAGAGATTAGGGCCTTCTCAGGTCTTTCCTGGGCATGTTCATAGCCCTGCACATTCTTGTGGCATTCTAAATATCTAGGAATATTCTGGGGCTTTTCAGAGACCCCTATGGGCACTATTGCCCATACATGCTTATGTTACTCTAGAAGAAGTTATGTATCCTTTTTGAGTCTTTTTAGCTCCAACTGGCAATGCTGCCTCAGGCAGCTGCAGTATTGAAAATTTGCCATTCATTTTGTTGATAATGACTTGTGAAGAGGCTGTTTGTGCAGAAAGACCTGTGAGTCAGGTAAAATAAAGACAAGTCCTGAGGTGGAGCTTTTCAGTGAGATGCCACACTGGTCAAATAGTGACAATTCTTTATGCATGGGGTTTTGGGGGAGGTTCAAACCTGTTTTGTCCTCTTCGGTGGCTGCTAGACTGCTGTTTTTAACAGCTGCTATAGTTGTAAGGCTCTTGGTTTTCAAGTCTGTCTGGTGATAAGGGGATAGGATTGGGGCAAATTAAAATGCTGCAAAAGCTCATTGTTCTTACTGAAACCATTTTTCTGGAAGGACTCCTTGGATTGTTGCTAGTCTTTGGTTAATTTATAGATTTCTGAAAAAGTTGATTTTGACAAATTTGCCTGTGTTTTCATTGTTTTTATGGAGGATTGTATTTTCAGAGGTCCTTATACTGCCATTCTAGAAGTTGGAATTTCTGAATCTTTTTTTTTTGTATCACTAATCTACAATTACATGAGGAACATTATGTTTACTATACATCCCCCATCACCAAGTTCCCCCCACATACCCCATTGCAGTCACTGTCTGTCAGTGTAGTAAGATGCTGTAGAATAACTACCTGTCTTCTCCATGCTGTACAGCCTTCCCGGTGCCCCCCACCACATTATGCATGCTAATCATAATGCCCTCTTTCTTCCCCCGCCATCCTCCCTTCCCACCCATCCTCCACGGTTCCTTTTGCTTTGGTAACTGTTAGTCCATTCTTGGGTTCTGTGAGTCTGCTGCTGTTTTGTTCCTTCAGCTTTTGCTTTGTTGTTGTACTCCACAGATGAGTGAAATCATTTGATACTTGTCTTTCTCTGCCTGGCTTATTTCACTGAGCATAATACCCTCTAGCTCCATCCATGTTGTTGCAAATGGTATGATTTGTTTTCTTCTTATGGCTGAATAATATTCCATGGTGTATATGTACCACATCTTCTTTATCCATTCATCTACTGATGGACACTTAGGTTGATTCCATTTCTTGGCTATTGTAAATAGTGCTGCGATAAACATAGGTGTGCATATATCTTTTTAAAACTGGGCTGCTGCATTCTTATGGTAAATTCCTAGGAGTGGAATTCCTGGGTCAAATGGTATTTCTATTGAGTGTTTTGAGGAATCTCGATACTGCTTTCCACAAGGTTGAACTAATTTACATTCCCACCAGCAGTGTAGGAGGGTTCCCCTTTCTCCACATCCTCGCCAACATTTGTTGTTGTTTGTCTTTTGGATGGTGGCAATCCTTACTGGGGTGAGGTGATATCTCATTGTGGTTGTAATTTGCATTTCTCTGATAACTAGTGATGTGGAGCATCTTTTCATGTGTCTGTTGGCCATCTGAATTTCTTCTTTGGAGAACTGTCTGTTCAGCTCCTCTGCCCATTTTTTAATTGGATTATTTGCTTTTTGTTTGTTGAGGTGTGTGAGAGAGGTGTGTGAGTTCTTTATATATTTTGGATGTCAACCCTTTATCAGATCTGTCATTTATGAATATATTCTCCCATACTGTAGGGTACCTTTTTGTTCTATTGATGGTGTCCTTTGCTGTACAGAAGCTTTTCAGCTTGATGTAGTCCCACTTGTTCATTTTTGCTTTTGTTTCCCTTGCCCGGGGACATATGTTCATGAAGAAGTCATTCATGTTTCTGTCCAAGAGATTTTTGCGTATGTTTTATTCTAAGAGTTTTATGGTTTCATGACTTACATTCAGGCCTTTGATCCATTTCGAATTTACTTTTGTGTATGGGGTTAGACAGTGATCCAGTTTCATTCTCTTACACGTAGCTGTCCAGTTTTGCCAGCACCATCTGTTGAAGAGACTGTCATTTCCCCATTGTATGTCCATTGTTCCTTTATCAGATATTAATTAGCCATATATGTTTGGGTTAATGTCTGGAGTCTCTATTCTGTTCCACTGGTCTGTGGCTCTGTTCTTGTGCCAGTACCAAATTGTCTTGATTACTGTGGCTTTGTAGTAGAGCTTTAAGTTGGGGAGCGAGATCCCCCCACTTTATTCTTCCTTCTCAGGATTGCTTTGTCTATTCAGGGTCTTTGGTGTTTCCATATGAATTTTTGAACTATTTGTTCCAGTTCGTTGAAGAATACTGTTGGTAATTTGATAAGGATTGCATCAAATCTGTATATTGCTTTGGGCAGGATGGCCATTTTGACTATATTAATTCTTCCTAGCCAAGAGCACGGGTTGAGTTTCCATTTGTTAGTGTCCTCTTTAATTTCTCTTAAGAGTGTTTTATAGTTTTCAGGGTATAGGTCTTTCACTTTCTTGGTTAGGTTTATTGCTAGGTATTTTATTCTTTTTTGATGCAATTGTGAATGGAATTGTTTTCCTGATTCCTCTTTCTATTGGTTCATTGTTAGTGTATAGGAAAGCCACAGATTTCTGTGTGTTAATTTTGTATCCTGCAACTGCTGAATTCTGATATCAGTTCTAGTAGTTTTGGAATGGAGTATTTAGGATTTTTTATGTACAATACCATGTCATCTGCAAATAGTGAGTTTAACTTCTTTACCAATCTGGATTCCTTGTATCTCTTTGTTTTGTCTAATTGCCGTGGCTAGGACCTCCAGTACTATGTTAAATAACAGTGTGGACCGTGGGCATCCCTGTCTCATTCCCAATCTCAGAGGAAAAGCTTTCAGCTTCTCGCTGTTCTATATGATGTTAGCTGTGGGTTTATCATATATGGCCTTTATTATGTTGAGGTACTTGCCTTCTATACCCATTTTGTTGAGAGTTTTTATCATGAATGGATGTTGAATTTTGTCGAATGCTTTTTCAGCATCGATGGAGATGATCTTGTGGTTTTTGTCCTTCTTTTTGTTGATGTGGTGGATGATGTTGATGGATTTTCAAATGTTGTACCATCCTTCCATCCCTGGGATGAATCCCACTTGGTTATTGTGTGTGATCCTTTTGATATATTTTTTAATTCAGTTTGCTAATATTTTGTTGAGTATTTTTGCACCTACGTTCATTAGGGATATTGGTCTGTAATTTTCTTTTTTGGTGAGTTCTTTGCCTGGTTTTGGTATTAGGGTGATGTTGGCTTCATAGTATGAGTTTGGGAGTATTCCCTCCTCCTCTATTTTTTGGAACCTTTATGGAGAATGGGAATTATGTCTTCTCTGTATGTCTAATAAAATTCTGAGGTAAATCCCTCTGGCCCAGGGCTTTTGTTCCTGGGTAGTTTTTTGACTACCGCTTCAATTTCTTTGCTTGTAATTGGTTTGTTTAGATTTTGTGTTTCTTCCTTGGTCAGTCTTGGAAGGTTGTATTTTTCTAGGAAATTGTCCATTTTTCCTAGGTTTTCCAGTTTGTTAGCGTATAGATTGTCATAGTATTCTGTAGTAATTTTTTGTGTTTCTGTGGGGTCCATCATGATTTTTCCTTTCTCACTTCTGATTCTGTTGATGTGTGTAGATTCTCTTTCTTTCTTAATATGTGTGGCTAGGGGCTTATATATTTATTTATTTTTTCAAAGAACCAGTTCTTGGTTTCATTGATTTTTTCTGTTGTTTTATTATTCTCAATTTTATTTATTTCTTCTCTGATATTTATTATGTTCCTTCTTCTGTTGAATTTGGGCCTCATTTGTTCTTCTTTTTCCAGTTTCAATAATTGTGCCTTTAGACTATTCATTTAGGATTGTTGTTCCTTCTTTAAATAGGCCTGGATTGCTATATACTCTCCTCTTAGAACTGCCTTCATTATGTCCCACAGAAGTTAGGGCTTTTTGCTTTCATTGTCATTTGTCTCCATTTATTGCTTGATCTCTGTTTTAATTTGGTCATTGATCCATTGATTATTTAGAAGAGTGTTGTTAAGCCTCCATGTGTTTGTGTGCCTTTTTGTTTTCTTTGTACAATTTATTTCTTGTTTTATGCCTTTGTGGTCTGAGAAGTTGATTGGTAGAATTTCAATCTTTTTTAATTTACTGAGGCTCTTTCTGTGGCCTAGTGTGTGGTCTATTCTGGAAAATGTTCCATGTGCACTTGAGAAAAATGTGTATCCTGCTGCTTTTGGGTGTAGAGTTCTGTAGATGTCTGTTTAGTCCATCTGTTCTAGTGTGTTGTTCAGTGCCTCTGTGTCCTTATTTATTTTCTGTCTGGTGGATCTGTCCTTTGGAGTGAGTGGTGTTTTGAAGTATCCTAGAATGAATACATTGTATTCTCTTTCCTCCTTTAATTCTGTTAGTATTTGTTTCACATATGTTGGTGCTCCTGTATTGGGTGCATATATATTTAGAATGGTTATATCCTCTTGTTGGACTGAGTCCTTTATCATTATGTAATGTCCTTCTTTATCTATTGTTACTCTCTTTGTTTTGAAATCTCTTTTATCTGATACAAGTAATGCAACTCTTCCTTTTTTCTCCTATTGTTTGCATGGAATATCTTTTTCCATCCCTTAACTTTTTGTCTGTGTATGTCTTTGGGTTTGAGATGAATCTCTTGTATGCAGCATGTGGATGGGTCTTGCCTTTTTTTTTTTGTGAGGGCATCTCTCATATTTATTGATCAAATAGTTGTTAACAACAATAAATTTCTGTATAGGGGGGTCAATACTCAATGCACAATCATTAATCCACCCCAAGCCTAATTTTCGTCAGTCTCCAATCTTCTGATGCATAACGAACAAATTCTTACATGGAGAACAAATTCTTACATAGTGAATAAGTTACATGGTGAACAGTGCAAGGGCAGTCATCACAGAAGCTTTCGGTTTTGTTCATGCATTATGAACTATAAACAGTCAGTTCAAATATGAATATTCATTTGATTTTTAAACTTGATTTATATGTGGATACCACATTTCTCTATTATTATTATTTTTAATAAAATGCTGAAGTGGTAGGTAGATACGAGATAAAGGTAGAAAACAGAGTTTAGTGTTGTAAGAGAGCAAATGTAGATGATCAGGTGTGTGCCTGTAGACTATGTGTTAATCCGAGCTAGACGAGGGCAATAAACATCCATGTATGCAGAAGATTTCTCTCAGAACATGAGGGGGGAGGTTCTAAGCCTCACCTCTGCTGCTCCCCATTTTCTCACCAGATGGCCCCCTGTGACTGTGCCTGTCTTAGGTTGTTCCTCCCTTGAGGAATCTTACCCGTCTCTGGCTAACCAGTCATCTTCCGGGACCATACAGGGAAATGTAAAGTTGGTAAGTGAGAGAGAAGCCTTATTGTTTGAAAAGGTTAGCTTTTTACTTCTTTGCATATTTATGCCCTGTGGCTTCTATGCCCAGCATTTGTCTTGAGGTGTCTTTACCACTTGGAAGAATTATGATACTCGGTAATTTCGACATGTGGCACGAGTTCTATTAAAAGGTTGTGATTAGGTAGGAAGAAGAAAAGCTGTAGAAGTAGCAGGCAGAAGAAAACCTGGGAAGATTGATTATTTCTTTGACATATCTTCTTGTAGAGTAACTGCAGCATGGATAGGTTTTAAACTACTAATTAAATTGTGCACACACATTAACATAATAGGAATATAGTTACCTAACCAAAGCATACCTGTAATTACCAGCCATATCCAGTGAAACCAAGAAAACCAGTTAGGCACCTTAGGCATTTGTGAAAAGTTATCTATGATATGGTGGATATTGTCCAACTGAACTTGAACAGTCTGAGAGAATTCAGATAAATTAGAACAACCCATTCCTGGGGACTGTTCACATCCCATATGTTCTTTTAACAGTAAATAGTCTGTGGTTGTAAGATTTTGGAGCGCTACAATTTGCACTTCTCTTAATTCTTGGTTGAGTTTCAACAGTATAGATCCAGTCCAATTTGTTGTTTTACTGTATGCACAGGCCAGCTTAGATATCTCCTTCCTCATTCCCATGGCAAGTCCAGGAACTGGTGGGATGAGTGCATCTACACCTGTGGCAGTGCGTGGATCTTTGTTGGGGTTTTTTTTTTTTTTTTTGCTGATCATCTTTTGTCATGTGTCTTCCCGAGAGTGCTGATGTTGGAAGTTCTTTTTCATATCGTATCTTAGTTCATTTTCGGGGTAGCCAAATTAGGCTTTGATCCTCTGTATAAACACAAATGGGTCTTGCCTTTTTATCCATTCTGTTACTCTGTGTCTTTTGATTGGTGCATTCAGTCCATTTACATTTAGGGTGATTATTGAAAGATATGTACTTATTGCCATTGCAAGGTTTAGATTTGTGATTACCAAAGGTTCAAGGGTAGCTTCTTTACTATCTAGCCATCTAACTTAACTCTCTTATTAAGCTATGATAAACACAGTCTGATGATTCTTTTTTTCTCTCATTTCTTATTCCTCCTCCATTTTTTTTTATGTTAGGTGTTTTATTCTGTGCTCTTTTGCATTTCCTTTGACTGCTTTTGTGAGTAGTTGATTTTATTTTTTGCCTTTAGTTAGTATTTGGTTGGTCTGCTTTCTTTTGTGTGAGTTTATTTTCTCTGTTTACATCTATTTAGCCTTAGGAGTTCTTCCATCTCGTGCAGTCCCTTTAAAATATCCTGTAGAGGTAGTTTATGGGAAGCAAATTCCCTCAACTTGTGTTTGTCTGGGAATTGTTTAATCCCTCCTTTATATTTAAATGATAATTGTGCTGGATACAGTATTCTTTGTTCAAGGCCCTTCTGTTTCATTGCATTAAATATATCATGCCATTCTCTTCTGGCCTGTAAGGTTTCTGTTGAGAAGTGTGATGGGTTTTCCTTTGTAGGTGACCTTTTTTCTTTCTCTGGCTGCCTTTAATACTCTGTCCTAGTCTTTGATCTTTGGCATTTTAATTATTATATGTGTTTGTGTTGTCCTCCTTGGGTCCCTTGTTTTGGGAGTTCTGTGGGCTCCATGGTCTGAGAGACTATTTCCTCCCACAGTTTGGGGAAGTTTTCAGCAATTATTTCTTCAAATACACTTTCTATCCCTTTTTATCACTGTTCTTCTTCTTTTGCTCCTATAATGCAAATGTTATTCCTTTTGGATTGGTCACACAGTTCTCTTAATATTCTTTCATTCCTGGAGATCCTTTTATCTCTCTCTTCCTCAGCTTCTATGTATTCCTGTTCTCTGATTTCTATTTCATTACTGGCCCCTTGCACCACATCCAGTCTGCTCTTAAGTCCTTCCAAAGATTGTTTTCTTTCTGTATTCTCCCTCCCTACTTGCTCCTTTAGCTCTTTCATATTTCTCTGCAGGTGCATCAGCATGGTTATGCCCTTTGTTTTGAATTCTTTTTCAGGAAGATTGGCTAAATCTATCTCCCCAGGCCCTCTCTCGAGGGTTGTCTGGGTAAATCTGGTCTGGACCAAATTCTTCTGCCTTTTCATGGCGATAGAGTTACGCAGGTAGCACATGTGTCAGCTGGGAGAACAAAGTCCTTTCTTGTTTGCTGATCACCTTGCCCTTCTTTGCTGCCTGTGTTAGTTACCCACACTCCTGGAACAGCCTCCCAATCAGTGCCCTTTGCTGTTGTGGGTGGGGTTGCTATCAGGGCAGCCCAGAGCTCTGCAGGGAGTGGCAGGCATGCTGGGTGTGCTCTCTTGCAAGAGCTGTGCGTCTCCGTGCCTTGCCCCAGTTTCTTCTGCCTGTGTTGGGCAGCTGTGTGCTGGCAGCGGCCTTTGGGTCTGACCCAGGTGGCTGTGCACCGGGTAGAGATTTCTGGTGGCTGCTGGGGGTGCGGCCACTCCCGGGCTGCTCTGTTGCCGCTGTGGGCGCATGCGGCCTCTCTCCAGCTACTGTGCTACTGCGTTGGGGGCCATGCCAGCTGGGGGAATGACTGATAGGCTGCTTATCACCATGAGGGGCTTCAGAGCTGTGCTGCTACCTAGGGGGTTAGGGCTCCCGGAGTTCTGCAGTATTCCCACGGGCTGGGCTGAGTGTGTCATGATGCTTCTGTCCAGCTGTGAGGTCCCTGTCCCTTCAAGACTTTCAAAAAGCACTCACTTTACTTTTGTCCCAGGGGGGCCATGTGCGGGGACTTGCTTGCAGATTTTTCTTTTCCATTTCTCTAATATCCAGCATACCATGCAGTGTGTGTCTGTGCTCCCAGTCCGGATTACTAGAGCTGGTTGTTTAGCAGTCCTGGACTTTCACTCTCTCCCTGCTCCAACTCCTTTCCTCCCACTGGGGAGCTGAGGTGGGGGGTGTGCTTGGGTCCCACCAGGCCGCAGCTTGTATCTTACCCCCTTCGTGAGGTGCTGAGTTCTCGCAGATGTAGATGTAACCTGGCTGTTGTACTGTATCCACTGGTCTCTCTTTTAGGAATAGTTGTATTTATTGTATTTTCAAAAATATATATGGTTTTGGGAGGAGATCTCCTATGCCCTATTCACGCCGCCACCTTAGTTCCTCCTCTTTCCTGAATCCTTTTTAAAAAGGTTGCTCTAAGGATTACAATACACATATTTGACTTTTCAGAGTCAATTTAGAAGAATTATTTTACAATTTTCAGTGGGATGTAGAAACTTCACCACCTTATAGGTCATTTTGCCCTCCCTCATTTATGTTATAGTGTCTCATATGATACATCTACATACATTGAAAACCACATCAATGTTATAACTTTTGCTTTCAACTTTCATGTAAATTGTAAAGATCTTAAAAGGAGAAAAAGAGTCTATTATATTTATGTAGATATTTGCCATTTTTATTCTTCCTTCAGTGCTGACATTTCTGATGTGAAATCCATAGTCATTCTAATTGCTGTTCCTCTATATGTGATACACAGTGTTTCTCTGGTTTTCTCAAGATATTTTCTTTGCCTTTCGTTTTCAGCAGTCTTATTATTGTGTTCATGGGAATAAGTTTTGATTTTTTCCTATTTGGAGAGTGCTGAGCTTCTGGTGTCTCTAAGTTTGTCTTTTGCTATATTTTGGAAGTTTTCAGCCACTATTTCTTCAAATATTTTTTCTTCACTACCTATTTTTTCTTTCTTCTTTCCTTCTGGGAGTCTGATGACAATCAGTTTCCTATATACCAGCAATGAGCAAGTAGAATTTGAAATAAAAAACACAATACTATTTACATAGCACTCCCCAAAATGAAATACTTAGGTATAAATCTTGTATTTCAATCTTGTGTAATAATCTTGTGTACAAAATATGTACAAGATGTGTATGAGGAAAACTGTAAAACTCTGATGAATGAAATAAAAGATCTAAATAAATAGAGAGATATTCCATGTTCATGGATAGGAATACTTAATATTGTCAAGATGTTAGTTCTTCTCAACTTGATCTATAGATACAATGCAATCCAATATATATATATATATATATATCCCAGCAATAACCAACAAATAAATTCTAAAGTTTCTATGGATAGGCCAAAGACCCATAATAGGAAACGCATTATTGAAGGAGAAAAGCAACTAACATTACCCAACTTCAAGACTTACTATTACGCTATGGTGATCAAGATAGTGTGGTATTGGCCAAAGAATAGGCAAATAGATCAAATGGAACAGAGTAGAGAGACCAAAAAGAGACTCAAAAAGATTTTTGAAAAAGGAGTTAAGGCAATACAATGGAACAGTAACAGTTGTTTTAACAAATAGTGCTAGAACAACTGGGTATCCACATTCAAAAAAATTAATCTAGATACAAATCTTGTACCTTTCACAAATTAACTCAGAATGGGTAACAGACCTACAAGTAAAACACAAAACTGTCAACCTTCTAGAAGAGAACATAGCAGAAGACCTAGATAACCTTGGGTATGATAATAAATTTTTTATACAATACCAAAGGCATGATCCATGGAAGAAATAATTGATATGCTAGACTTCATTAAAATTAAACATCTGTTTTGTGAAAGATAATGTCAAGAGAATGAAAAGATAAATTAAGACTGGGAGGAAATATTTGCAAAAAACATCTGATAAAGGACAAAATGAGACTCGGGTCTTGTTTAAATCCTATGGAGAATGTTGATTTTTGTTCGTGTTTTGTTGTTGTTGTTGTTTATTTGTTTTAGAGGGGAACTAACCCCAATAGGCCCCAGTCACATAAAGAACTCTTCAAACTTAATAACAAACAACTCAATTTAAAAAATGGACTTTAACAGACGCTTCACCAGAGAAGATATACAGATGGAAAATAGGCATGTGGAAAGATGCTCCACATTATAGTCACCAGGGAAATGCAAATTAAAACAATGAGATTCCACCACACATGTATTTGAATGGTCAAAAATCCAGAATATTGACAACACAAATCTTGGTGTGGATGTGGAACAACAGGAACTCTCATACATTGCTGGTGGGAATGAAGAATGGTACAGTCACTTTGGAAGATAGTTTGGCAGTTTCTTGTAAAACTAAACATACTCTTAACAACCCAGCAATTGTGTTCCTTGTATTTACCCAAAAGACCTGAAAAATTATGTCCATGCAAAAACTGGCACATGGATGTTAATAGCAGCTTTATTCTTAATTTCTAAAACTCGGAAGTTACCAAGATGTCCTTCAGTAGGTGAATAGATAAATAAACTGATAACATCCAGACAATGGAATGTTATTCAGAACTAAAAGGAAATTGTTGGGTCCGTGCAATCTACCTCCAAATAACCGGGAGGGGCGTGGATGCAAAAGCAAGAGTGTTTATTAGGTAGCCAGCATGCTGGGGTCTCACACTTGCAGGTGGAGACCCCAAAGTACAAGTTCATTCTCCTTTTATACACAGGAATGGGGTCGTGTGCAGAGCGGGCAGTGCGCAGAACAGACCATGCGCAGAGCGGGGCTGTGCGTAGAGCGGGCCATGCGCAGAGTAGGCCTTGCTGCAGAGCGGGCCTAGATATGACCCGACCTTTACTGCAATTGGTCTCAACTTGTTCACCAACCATTTGGACCTGTTCCTTCTAGGTGGAATGACACTCCTGACCACCAGGTGGGCGAGCCGTCCACCTTCCACTGGATGGGAGCATCCGGCCAGCCCTGGCAACTGTGTTGGTTAAATTTTTGTAACTCTTGTAACTTCTTCTTGATGTGACCTGTCTTTTACAAAATGAAGTCACTTATAAAATGGAATACTAGCTACTGTATAATTTTATCAAATGTACAAGATTCTTTAGTCAGGACTCTTCAGAAATAAGCCACTAAGCCATGAAAAAAGACTTGGAGGAAAGTTAAATGCATTTTACTAACTGAAAAGAAGACAATCCCAAAAGACTACCTACTGTATGATTCCAACTATATGACATTCTGGAAACGATAAAATTATGAAGAGAATAATGGAGAACAGTGGTTGCAAGGGGTTGGGACTGGGGAGGGATAAATAGGCAGGGCACAGAGGATTTTTTTAGGACAGTGAAAATACTCTGTATGATACCATAATGATACATATAGGTTGTTATTCATTTGTCCAAACCCACAGAAGTATGACACCAAGAGTGAACCATAATGTAAACTATGGACTTCAGGTGATTATGATTTGTCAATGTAGGTTCATCGGTTGTAACAAATGTACCACTCTGGTGGGGGATGTTGATAACTGTAGGAGGCTTATGTGTGGGGGCAGGGAATATGTGGGAAATTTCTGCACTTTCCCCTCAATTTTGCTGTGAACCTTAAACTTCTCTGAAAATATAAAGTCAATTAAAAAAAACACTTTGTCTGATAATTCCAACATTATGTGTCCTCACAAGTTTAGAGTCTACTGATTTTCTTTTACCTTGAAACATATCGAATATATCCTGGTTCTTTGTATATTGACCAATTTTGGATTTTATCTTGGACATTTTGAATATTACACTATGTGGCTTATAAAATGGGTCTTGTTTAAATCCTATAGAGAATGTTGATTTTGTTTGGTTGTTTGGTTGGGTTTTTTGTTTGTTTTAAAAGGGGAACTAACCTGGTAGGTCCAAGTTAAAATTACCTTCTTACCTTAATTTCCCACTTACCTTCTGTGGGCTGTGGTTCTAATGGGCTGTGGGTTTTGCTATCATTGTCACCTTGTGACTTCCTGAAGACAGGGGTGAAAGTGGGTTAAAGAAATAAAACAAAACCATGGGATTTCCCACTTTTTCTGATCTATAAGGACTTCTTTTTTGCTTCAGGGATGAGAAATAGATGGTTTGTCTTAGAGTTCTATCTGCTGTTGAACTGTTCTAGGTTTCAGGCTGCCTTTCAGTCTTGACTGGGAGATACCAGAAGGGAAACAATTGAAAAACTCACCCCTGGTTTGGTGGTTCTTTGACTTCTGGTTTTCTTCTCCAATAATCCTGCTACCATTTGCTTTTCAGAATTCTCAGGTAGGTGTTCCATGCATTCTGCCTAGATTTTAAATTGCATTCAGTGGGAAAAATGAGATAGAATGTGTTTTCTCCATTTTGACAGGAATTGGAAAACTTCAGTTTTTCTTTTTATTACTAGATATTTAATGTATTTTTGGATCTAAGTCATTTATATATTTAGTATATTTTTGGATCTAAGTCATTTGTCAGACATACATCGTGAATGTCTTTATCTCAGTCTGTGGCTTGCCTACTGAATTTCCTAATGGTGTCTTTTGGTGAGTTGAAGCCTTTTACTTTGATGAAATATATTTTATATATATTTTTTCTGATTAATGCTCACTGGGTCCTGTGTCTTTTCTGAGTCTGCAAAGTTATTCTCCTGTATTTTCTTTTGTTTTTCTTTAATTATTTTCCCCCCTGTTTTACTGGGATACAATTGACATAAACACTGTATTAGTTTAAGGTGTACCACACAATGATTTGATATATGTATATATTGTGAAATGATTGCCACAATTAACATCAATTACCTCACATAGTTAATTTTTTTCTTGTGATGAGAACTTTTGAAATCTACTCTCCTTTCTAAGTTTTAAATATACAATACATTGTTAACTATAGTTACCTATGTTTTCTTTTATAAGCTTTATCTGTTTTGTTCTTATGTTTAGGTTTGCTCTTATGTTATGGTTCATGTTTAAGCTTTTCCCTATATATTTGTCTTGTTGTTCTACCACCTTTCATTGGGTTCATTCACATATATTAAAAACTAAATTTATCTTTAATTTTCCTATATTTTAAATGTACTTTTTAAATTAAATTTAATTTTATCAAATGTACATCACAGTGGTTCAACAGTCCTCTTCCCCCCACCCCCACCCACTCTCTTCCCCCTTGGTAACCACTAGTTACTTCTCAGTGTCTATGAGTCTAATGCTGTTTTGTTCCTTCTATTTCACTTTGTTTTTGTATTCTGCAAATAAGTGAAATCATATGGCATTTCTCCTTCTCTGCTTATAAATATACTATTTAATGCTTTGCATTAAAATTAAAAACAAATCACAAAATTTGTTCAATAGCTGTGTTTCAATATAATTGATTTCCTTTGTAATCCTATCCTTTCAAATTATTTTGAGAATGGGTCCATAAGCTTTATAAGATTACCAAAGGTATCTAAGGCACAACACTGTTAAGAACCCTGGTGAGGTAGAAAGACACTGAGCTTTAGAAACAAACAGACCTGGGTTTAAATGCTCATTTGGTGCTTCCTAGCTCTGCGATCTTGGGCATATCCAGTTAACCTTCATTCACCTTCCATACTTCCACAAATTCAATAAATGTCATTTGAGCACGTGCCATCATCCACTGTGCTAAATCTTATGGATTCAATACAAATAGACATAACCTTTCCTGCAGATATTTGAAAACTGAGTGGAGAAGGCAGAAGAATCAGTGGGTCTTTACACAACAAGGGTGGTTAATTGCTTTGATAGCAGAAGGGTACAGTGCTATGGGAGCAGGGGTGGGTCTCCCAACCCAGACTTGTGGGATCAGGAAAGATTTCTAGAGATAAGGACGCTAAACAGACCTCAGGAATAAGCAGACATTAACCAAGTCAAGAGGGGGTGAAGAGTGATCCATCCAGGCAGGGGAATGAACCGTTAGAGACAGGATGGGGAGAAGTAAGGGACCAGTAGCACAAGGCATAGCTACAGAAAGAATCAGACCGGAGAGTCTTGCAGTCGTCATACGAACATTAGCTTCATTCTAAGAGAAGTGGGAAGTCATTGATGGTGAGACAGGGACTGGGGGTGTAGTCAGAGTAGGGTGAGGAACTCCAGAAAAAAGCAAGGCAGGATATTTGCAGTCAGAGCAATGTAACTGCATGCAAGGAAACCCCCTACTAAAACTGTGCTAAACATTCAGCTCTAGAGTCATTCTTCAGTGAGATCAGTTGGTGTGCCCCAGATAAAGAAGAGTAACACATGTTTACTTTATGCTAATCATTTATAATCATGTGTAAGATTCACTTTAACATGCTAAAAGGCCCAGGCCTGTGTGCTGTTTTTCCTCCTTCAGATCTGATGAAGTGATTTTGCAAACTGGGCAAACTAATTTAGCATGCAAGCCCAGCCATAACACAGTAAAAGGCAAGAAGGATTCCACCTTAAAGATAAGATTGCACTTAACTAACTCTTTAGCAAACAATGCCTCAGCCCACCTTGGGGGCTGAGCAGGTGGCCTTGTTTCATATGCCCCCCAGACCAAGATGCTGGTATTTCAGGGAGAAATCTAAAGAGTAGGAGGTTACTTGTATCAAGTTAATTGTAAATATCCTGGACTGCTATAAAGTCCACACCCCTAAGCTTTTTTTCATGTTCTCGAAAAATCCTCAACTGCCTATAAAACCCCCTAGACAACGCACCACTGGAGCTCTGTCTTCTCACCGTATCTCTAAATAAAAGCCTGTACCAAGCTCTCCTACCTTGAGTGTGAAGCTCATTCTTGGGCTTCGTGAACAAGAACCCCGGCATCAACGGGAAGATTTGATAGGATTAGAACACATTAAAAAAAATTACTTTGGCTTTGTGGAGAATGCACTAGAGGGATCGCAACTGGAGACTGACACAATGATTTGGAGATGATTTTAAAAATCCTGGAGAGCGTGCATGGTAGCGGCAAAGGGGATGGAGAAGAATGGATAGATGTGAGGAATAAGTTGGAGGTAAACTTAATGAAGTGTGTATTAGAGGCTATGGGCAATGAAGGTAGACGGGGCTTCCACAGATTTCTGGTTGGGCCCACAGGTGAATGGTGGTGCCGTTCACAGGATAAAGCAGGCATATAGTAGAACGTAAGGTCAGATTTGAATTTATGGTTGTGAGGTCCTCAGTGAGAAGGTTCCGCAAACTTTTGGCCATGTTGGCCTGAAAATCGGAAGTGGGGTTTGGAATAGGAAGCTATGTGCGCCCATACGGTAAGATGCCATAGGCGGCATTCCTTCTTTTCTCCCTACCTTTGTTCAGCATTTGTTGAGGATGTACTATATGCTGGATTTGGGGGACACATCAGTGAACACGAAGATTGTGTTTCTGCCCTCAACCAGTTTACCAAAAACTAAATTTACTTCTCTAAATTTGTTCTTAATCTGCAAAATGAAGAGAATGATGAGACTGAGATGAGACGATGGAACGGTTCTTGGCCCTTTCAATTTTTATATTTATTTCTGTACCCAAGAGCCGAAAGTATTTGATACTTTTGCCTTTGTATCCATTCCCGGAAGGTTTGCCGCGCAGGCGCCCTGGGCCGCCCTGGGTTGGGTTGGGGCGGGCCAGAGTACGAGCTTTCTTCCCCGGGGCCAGGACCCGGCAGGGCGGGGGAACCGGCTGTCTCTTGACGTCATCAATCCGCGCGGCCAGCAGGGCGGGACCCGAGCGCGACAGCGCGGCTGGCGGACCCAGGCTAGCTTGTGGGGAAACGAAACTGAGGGAGGTGGCGGCGGCTCTGGCAGCGGCAGGGCCAGGCCTGGTGGCGGCAGCAACGGCAGCCTGACGCCCACCCCGCCCCGCTCTCTGGCAGCTCACCCTCTCCCCTCAGCGTGAGTGCTGAAGCGCGGCCCGGGGGGAGCGAGCGGGCAGGCGCGCGGGCTCAGCATCCTCCTCCCCTCCACCGCCGCCCGGGCCCCACCGGCGGTCGTGACCCTCGCTGCCGCTTCTTCCCGCCCCTCCCTCACACTCGCCACTGCACTCCAAACCGCTCCTTCAGCTCCTCGCAGCCCGGGCCGCCGCTGGCAGAACGTCTCTGTGCACGCACTCACACGCTCACGTTATCTTCAAGTGGAAAGCCTGGCCCGGGGAGATGGGAGTTCTCACTTATCCCCGTGGATAGGGGTGGGAGTGCGAAACCGAGACCTGGGGAGAGAAGACCGGAGAGGGGGTTTGAACCCCTTCCCTGGGGGAGCAGCAGGGAGAACCAGGCTTTCTGCCTAACACTTCGAGAAGTTCCCTGCTGGGGCACATGCTTCTGGCCTGTACAGTCACTTGAGCTGGGCCCTGGTTAACTGCGGCCTTCCACTCTCGGGCCTCAGTTTTTTTCCAGTGGAAATAGAGAAGGTTGGATTAGATGATTTGGAAGGCCCAAATCTAAGTGGTTTGGGGAGGAGCATCAGTATCTCCGGCTTTCACAAAACTATTTCCTCTCCTTTTCTTGCACTTACCCCAACACAGTCCATATTGAGTTTCCTGTGCCTAATCTCCCCAGTGAGTTGTTAAAAATCAGAGGGCTCTTTTTGCTTTTGTTATGGTCCTTTTTTTTTTTGCAGGGGTGGAGAGGGAGGCTAGGGTGGGCCAGATTTAAAGTGAAATGTGGATCAACCTGGTCTTGCTTTCTGTTGCTACAGTGTTTCCCATTCTCCCTATTTCCCCAGGATAGCCCCTGCCTGTGCTTAGTAACAGGCTGCCTACTTAACATGAGATTATGTTTTGGGTTGACTGGCTCATTCTTGAGCTGGAGAGAAGTGAAACGTGACTCTGGGTTTTGTGAGGTTGAGGGATCTTTGGATTTCATTGCTTTCTTGCTGCTGTGACCCATGCTGTTAAGTTTGTTCTTGTGCCCCTTCCCCTCCCCTCCTCCAAGGGATTGCAGTCCGGTGGTCTCCCACCTATTTGCTTCTGTTTTGAGTCCCCTTTTTTCTGAGTCTTCTTAAAACCAATGGTTGCATGTAAATTCCACTGTCTTCACTGCTACTGTTGCTTGCTCTTAAACTTGATCATTCCTTAAGATTTCTGGGTCTCAGAATCTTCATTTCTTCTCATTTTTTTTCTCATGCTTACCTTTCATGTACCTATGGTGATGGTAACATGGTGTCTGCCTGTTTCCATTTCTTATTTTGTGGAGGTGGGTTCATGTTCTTAAAATTACTGTTTTTGTGCCCGAGTCCACTGATATAATAGCTACCTCTGTCCCAGTAACTTTCCCACTTTTCTATTTCCTCAGTTCTAAGTCAACCACTTCTATTCCTTACTCTGTTTAAAAATTTTTTCCAGTTCTTTAATGTTGTCAAACATCCTGAAGTAAACCAAAACCAGTGTTTGTATCATATTATGTAATCTATTAATTGTCCTAGTAAAGTAATAATGGCCATGGAACAATTCTAGGATGGTCCCTTCATCTTGGAAATACTGGTTGATATTCATTAGATTTCATAACTCCCAGTGTACATTGTTGTTACACATAGCCAATGTTGTATGAAAAGTATAGACTGACAAGTACCCAAGGCCTTTCTCCCCCCTGTGGCTTGTGGAGTTGATCCATGACTTTTGGTATGTAACTCCAATGGCCCAGAGGCCTCTGGGTCTATGAATACCACATCTTCCAGTGAAACTCATATCTATTATTGAAAACCAGAGCTTGGCTAGCATTTTCATTCTAAGGAAGAGGGTGTTCAAGTGCTGGTGCTAGAAGCTGTTTGGAGTTGCCAAATCCCATCCAATTGATGATTTATGCTTGGGAATCCCTGCTCTGAGGGCAGCTGACTGTTTGGATTTATGGTTGCAGTAACCATGAAAAGGAGGAGTGATCCAGAATGCACTGCTCCAATCAAGAAGCAGAAGAAGAGAGTTGCAGAGCTTGCCCTGAACCTCAGCTCTACATCTGAGGATGAGCCTCCCTCTTCTATCAATCATGCAGCAAAAGGTATGCTTGCTTGTGTAGTCTGAGGCCACTGGTCATCTGGTTATTTGAATCCCTGGTGCCTGAACTGGGCAGAATACAGCCTACTGCCCATTGGGGAGAATTAGGCAAAACAACAGAGAAGTGTTGACTGTAGACTCTCTTCCCTTCTGCCATTCTCTTACTATATGTGGAGAGCTTTTTCAGAAGTGCCTTAGTTCTCTCGCCGGTCCTTCTGTAGGTGGTACTCTTTTGCTGCCTTGAATTAGTTGGAAGAAGTGATGAGCATTGAGTACCCTGTGCTCTTAATTGCTTTGATCATCCTGTGGCTCTTTCATGGGATGGGCTCTTTGTTAGAGTGATCTGGCCTAATTCCCCTCAGGTTTTTTCATTCTGTTTTTTTCAATTCTCCCAGCAGTTGTGATCAGAAACACCCAAATGAACTGGAGCATCACTGTGTTAATTGTTTACATTAAGCTCAAAGGATTTCACTCATCTGGCTGAAGCTAACATTTTGCTTTGCCTGTTTTTTAGAGTTGTGGACATTCACAGTTTTCACACATGCTTTCTGTGAAAAATTGTTAAATGTCTAGGAGATTGTCTCAAATACCAAGCAATTAGAAGTAGCTCTATTTGCATTTACTTGCCAGGTGTATTAATTTCCTAGGGCTACTGTAACAATTACTACAACTGAGTGGCTTAAAAATTTATTCTCCACAGTGCTAGAGGGCAAAGCTGAAAATCCAGATGTCAGCAGGGCCATGCTCTCTCCTAGGACTCGTGGGAATACTCCTTCTTTGCCTCTTCTAGCATTTGGTGGTTGTGTGCTCCTTGGCTTGTAGCGGTATAACTCCGGGCTTTGCCTCTGCCTTCCTTCTGTGTGTCTGTGTTCAGATTTCCCTCTTCTTATAAGGACCTTAGTCACTGGATTAGGGCCCACCCTAATCTAATATAACCTCATCTTAATTTGATCCTATTTGCAAAGATGCCTTATTTCCAAATGTCATGTTGGCATGTACTGGGTGGACATGATCTTTTGGGGGGTGGTATTCAATCCAGTATACCAGCAGTTTTGCATTTCAGATCCTCTGTTGGATCACTGGTAAACTGGAATGAAATTTAGTAACAGATTGGTGACTGAGAAGGTGTGAAGTATCCTTTGAGAGTGGTAGAAAACAGGATTTATTCACAAGTAGAGGCTAACTGAAGGGCAGTTAGTCATCAGCTGTACCAAGAAGCTGATCCAGAGAGAAGCTTGACAGGTGGTATAGCTGCAGCATTTGGTGTAGCTGTGGTCCCAGCTGGAAAATGACTCTCTCATAACCTTCTATGTGGAGATATGTGTGCCTTTAAAGTGGTTACAGTGGATTCCAGGATAGGTGAGAAGGGCTTGTGTAATTGAGGTTACTAAGTGAGAAGGCAAAAGCATAAGATCATTGGTTGTAGGAACTGTTGAGGAAAGGGAGTTTTGCTTCTTATCAGGGATTTGAGCAGCTTGGTAAAGGTAGACTCCTTGAGTAGGGCTCTGGAGTATTGTGAGATGGCCTACAAGGGCAAAAGGGTCAGCCTCTGTGGAGAAATGAATGATACTCAGTTGGTGGAGGTGTCTGGTTCTAAGGGAATCTTGGGGGATAGTTGCTCTTAGTAACGTCTCTTTGAAGTCAGACGAGAACAACTCCCAGATAGAGGAAGGTATATGGTTAAGGATCTTTCAATGGAATAGTCTGATTTAAATTTCAAGGTTTAAAAAATGTGATTGTGAATTGAGATTATCCCCAACGCCCTTGAATTGTACCAAATAGCTTTAACCTTTTCTGGAAGTAGCACTGTGTGACTCAGGCTTGACTACTGCTGTTATGTATACAGAATGGAAATCTAGAGGTGGCCAGTACCTCGTATGTATCTGGCAATGGGCCATTTGGTCCCTTTCATTTGCAGAAAATGAGGCAGGAGGCAGAGGCCAACAGCCATTGCTAGATTTCCCTGGGTCGGCTTATTTTAGGAAGGGATAGCTCCACATTGACACAAAAACTCTTGAGGACTAGAGTCTGGTGTCTTCATCAGCAAGATTGTTCTCTGTGCCTCTCCCCCTGAACCCCAAGTCTGGCATGGAGTAACTGCTCAGTAAATGTTTATTGAATAGAATTGATAGAAGACAATAGTATTATCTTTTCCAGGGAGTTAAAAAGCTCTACCTCTTTTATTTTGCCTGTCACTCCTGCAGGAGTGACAGGCAAAATAATACAGAAGATCATTTTATTAAGTACTTAGCATTTCTATCATCTGCTCTGTATTGGCTCCTCTTAGACGTGCTTTGGATAGTTTAGTGTCTCACCAGAAACTACATATCCCCTGAGATCTGTATGCAGCTTTCCTAGTCAAGACATTGCATTAAAGCAAGTGTGTTTCCTTGTACTCCAACCACTTCTACCCATTGAACAGATAATTGAAAATTGTTCTTTAGGGAGTACAAAAAGGAAAAGGAAAAAAGCCCTGTCTGCATGGGCTTTGTTTGTGCTTCCTCTGCTAGATTAGTGTGATGACTCATTTATAGATCTATTTAGTTTAATCAGTTTGTTTATTTTACATTATTGATAAGGTAGCTGCATTGCTGGGTCAGAGTCAGACATCTGACCAAAGAAAAAAAGAGATGTTGTTGTCATGGCCAGTGTGGCATTATATGTTCTTTTGAGCATTTTAAGAGGAGTTTGAAGGCATTTTCAAGCCTAAATAAACTCTGGGAAATTTGCTGTTAAATAATAGCCTATTGAAGTACAGAGGGGCATATGGAGGTCATTTTGTTCTTCTTAGTTGTTTTTCACAGGTGAACTGTAGTCTAGACCCCAAGACAATTTCCTTTTCTCCTGAGCTGTGCATCCAGTGTGTGCTCCTGGCCTTCCCACAGTGTGTTGCTTTCTAGTGGCCCTGCTTCTTCACTGGCACCACAGTAAAAGCACGTTCCCCTCCGCCAGGTTTAATTCTTCTGTAAATATGCTATTTTCCCTGAAACACCTTTGCTTTCCTATCAGCTCAGATTCATGACCTTAATCAAAAACTTCCTTTATCAGTATCTGTTAAATTGCTCTAACAAGTTACCATTTGTCTGCCATAAAGGACAAATTGAGTCTTTAAACAGGAATGAGTACATTCCAGAGCAATTGTTAGGCAGGATGTGATGTTTATATAAAAATCCATAATTTATTCTTCTGTGTCTCTGTGGTGCTCACCTTGGCCACTGGTGTTTGGAACCGCCCTTCTTTGTGTGTTGTCACTGTCACTTTTAATCTTGGCATGTTAGCTCTACTGCTTACTGCCATGTGAAACGTTTGCCAGCACCTGGGGAACCTCTGATTCTTCTATAAAGGGAGCCCTTCTTTAAAATGACTTAAGAGTAATGATTTCTATGAAATGAAGATAAAATCTTAAATGAAACCTTTAAATATAATATTTTGAGCTCTCTGGTAGGTTTTAGAAGGGGAGCTTCTGGGGAGGTAAATGGGAATGTCACCCAGCTTTGTCAGGTTCTTAATGAAACTAATGATTTTGATAGACTGACCTTATTAGTCCTGTTAATTTATGTCCTCATTACAGGACTGCTCACTGTTTGCTAAATTCTTATTGGTCTTGGAAGGCTAAATGTCCTCTAGTTCTTGCTGCAGCCATGACAGTTGTCTCCTTTTCATCTGAAAAGATTGCCTCTAAAGGCCCAGGGGTAAAAATGAGTAGTGGCTGTGGCAGTCTGTGGACATCAGGACTAATCTAGGGAACTTTGTCTTAAATCATGTCACACTAAGAATTTGCTTCAAATACCACATGAAATAAAAGAGAGAAATGAGGCTTATCTGCTTATCTAGCATACTTCTTGATCTCACAAATTAATGCCTAGGAGGATGATATTTTAGCTCCTATTAACTTCACTTTCAGAACCTGGACAGGACAGCTGTACACTTAGGAAAGAGGAATAAAGCAAATCTTTCTGCCAGAGTCTGGGGCTGGAATTTTACACCAAAGTCATCACTGATTTGCCTAATGAGGCTTTCACCCAAATTTGGTTCTCCCTGCCACCTTGGTCCAAAAATATTATGACAACAAAACAAAAGATCTTTTTCTCCCTCTCTGAGTTTTAGGGGTGGCAGGGGCCCTGCATGCCCAGAAATGATATTCATACCATTGGTGGGTGTGCATCGATGGGTCCTTGTGCAAACCAAACAGCCTGGCAATTCTGTAGGGCTGGACCAAAGGCATACTCTCCTTTGAGAAGGCTACCAGGTTTTCCTAACCTCTGCATAGATAGGCCTATGAATCTCCAGATGGCTGGTTTCAAAAGGAGTAGTAACTGATTTAACATTGTAGCTTCTGGTTAGTCAGGACCCTGTATTCCTGGGCTGCCTGGAAGGAAATTTTATGGCTGTGCTCAGGGAGCTGCCCACATTGCTGGTACCACCTCTTTCTGTACTAAGCAGTACAGGTTGAAGGCATGGAAGCAACTGAGTGAAGAGAATCTGCACCTTTGGAAGTGTGGTTCTTTAGCGTGTGGGCACTCTGTTGCAGAGCATATATCTCTCCTCTGCATAGGACATGATAGATGAGAGGCCCAAGCTTAGTCTTGAGCCACTTAGGAGCTCTTTCCACTCAGATCTCCTGTCCCCTTTGAGGGGACAAGGAACCAAATTCTTTGCAAAGCTTGGAATGGCACTTTTATTTCTTTATAGCTCAATTTTTCTTACCCTAATTTTCAAACTAATATATTCTTATTTCTCATACAGAAATGCAGAAAAGATCAAAACAGAAAATAAATATCACTGCACCTCTCAGTTTCCATGGTTACTCATTGTTAATGTTCTGGATCTTTCCTTCTGAGAGGCACGCTGTGGCATTCTACAGTGTGTGCTGCATTAGTCCATGTAAGCAAGTTGGCTCCTTATTGAGGGAATTGGATAGTCACCTTAAGAGGAAGTGGCAGATTTGGTGCCTCTCATACAGGGTTATTCTCAACCCAAGTTCCTCCTTGCCTAACTGCTTAGGAACCAGAATGTTGGTTTTCTATTTACTATAATTTTTCATACATGTTCACCTGCCTTTTGCAAAATGTATATCCCTGTTTTTATTTATAAATAAACACAAATAATTTATTTATAAATAAATACAAATATTAATAATTTAAATTATTATAGCATATTTATTTTAGCTATTAGATTTTTAAGCTCTCTAAGGATAGGGTTATTACTTTTGGGTAGTACCCCATTGTTTATAGCATGGACCTGGTCCATTAACATGTCTTGAACCAAAATTGTTGTCTGGTCTATTAAACAATATCAGTGTTTTGTTCTCTAACAGAGCTGATGGATGTCCTGTTTCAACCTACTTGTGGTGTAGGGGTTGCTAAATAAAAAGTTCCAGGTGGGCCCAATTCTTTGTTAGGATATTGGTATTGCATCCTTATGCTTAAAGTTTTTGTTATTGTTGTTTCACTGGTTTGTTTTTTTTCTTAAGTATTTAAAGACTTCATTTTTTTTTTTAGAGCAGTTTAAGGTTCATAGCAAAGTTAGGAGAAAAGTACAAAGGTATCCTCTATACTCCCTGCCCTCACATATGCACAGTGTCCCATTATGAACATCCCTTACCAGAGTGGTACATTTGTTATAGCTGAGGAAGCTACACTGACACATCATTATCACCCAGAGTCCATAGTCTACATTATGGTTTACACTCGTACACTCTGGGGTTTGGACAAATGCATAATGGCATATACCCTGTTACTTCTGAGGGCTGGTCTTGCACTACTTGTATGAGGTGTTGTAAGAGAAAATACATTTAAAAAAAAGGAAATATAAGGAGCAGTACATTCAGTAGATGCTTAGCAAAGATGACAGCTGGGTGACAATTCTTTACATTCACTACAGTAAGCACTTAATTTCTGTTAGGTGGAAAGCCTCAGTCCAGGTGTTAGAGATGGATGTCTGTCTGTGACACAGTTCCCACACTTTAGGAGTGACTCTGTCCAAGGGGGTGGTATGTGATGATAACAGGCGATGTGGTGAGTGCTGTGCTGATGGTGTGAATACTTATGGTACTGGAGCACAGTGGAAGGAGAACGAGGCCTGGGTCTGGGGAAGGCTTCCCTCTCCTCCAGTGTCAACCCCTTAGCAAGTTTGTGTTCGTACAGGGCAGTGGATGGATCTGGGCACATAGGCTTTAGAATCATGATGTAATCTTCAAGTTATGACTAGTACCTGAATAGCAGCCATCTTGGGTATATAAAGAATTGGTTTACACAGCTGCCCTCTGTGGCTTTCCTTAGTACCTCCCACCACAAGCAGCCAAGCTTTGTCTCACCATCTCTTCTCAGGGACTTCCTTTCTTCCTTAAAGGAATTATGCCACATTGCTAAGTTAGTTTTTTTCCCTTATTTATTAATTTAAATAATATAGTCATAAATATATTGGTTCATAAATAAAAAAATACAAAAAGATAGCCGGTATAAACTCTAGTGATATTAAAATGTAAATCAAATTTCCTTTCTTTCACTTTCACTTGTCCCAAGTAATCATTTTGGTACTCTGTCCCCATTCCTCAATCCCTGAGTATGTGGATAATTACTTTTATTGGTTGTCTTCTGTATCTTTCCTTCCAAAATCCCTTTTTGTAATTACATGGAATAAAAACATACATTCTTATTTTTCTTCTTTCATACACAGGAGTTAGGATGCCATGCTCATGCATATGGTCTAGCTCTTTCTATTATTCATTTGCTAATGTGTCTTGGTGATCTATTCATTTCAGTATATAGAGCAGAGATTCTCAAATTTTCTTGGTTCTTGGCACCTTTGGTGTTGCCCTAACTTTTTTCTCTATGCCCCTAGGCCAAAAGAAATACCTAACAATTCAGTTTACTAAGTATTTATATCTAAATAACAAGTATTTATATCCTAACAACAAATAGATGTTTAAAAGAATAATGCCCATAAATTGAAAAAAACCTTTATTCTTAAATAAGCACAGTTAATTATCAGCGAGATATGTATACTGTCGAGCACTGTACAGCTTCTCTTTGGGATCAGATTGGATACCACCGCCCTTATTTCCTGTTCTTCATTCTTCTTGGCTTACAATTTATATTATTTTTGATGGGAATATGCAACAATTATTAACCAGATTTTTGAGATACAGTCTATTTCCCAATTTCGGTTGGTTTGCCTGAAGTTCCCTTCCCTCCCCTTGCCCCACCTTTTTCTCCTCCCTGGCTCTTTTCCACATCTCCCCCTGTGAGCCAGCTCTTCCTTGGGCTGTGCTGTAGATTCACCCTCTTACCTTTAAGTTTGAAGGACCATGAAAACACAGGGAACTGGGGAGATAAATACCAGAAACTGTTAGTCTCATGACTGAATTGTTGGAAATGGAGCCAGGTATGAATAAAATTATATTGGGTTGAAATAACCCTCAAGTCAAGAAATTCATATATCTATTAAAGAGAGGGAAGGAGCCAGTCATAGTGAATATTTGGAATATCCCGCTTTTGGCCAGGAGACAGGTAACCCATCTCCTGCCATTTCATTGGCAGCTGCTCAGATGAGCCTTATTTGGAGTCCTTTGGCAACAAAGTTGTTGACTGTGAAGATAACGGCTTAGCTCACTTAGGCTATCAGCTCCCTCCAGAAACCTGGACTTCCTGGAGCATGTAGGTGCAGCTCTTCTACTGTCCACCTCAGCGCACTGCCTGAACATGTCCCTCTCAACCTTCCTTTTTTTCCTCTTCTTTCTTCCTCCCTTCCCTCCCCCGCTTTTTCTCCTCCCTGGCTCTTTTCCACGTCTCCCCCTGTGAGCCAGCTCTTCCCTGGGTTGTGCTGTAGATTCACCCTCTTACCTTTAAGTTTGAAGGACCATGAAAACACAGGGAACTGGGGAGATAAATACCAGAAACTGTTAGTCTGATGACTGAATTGTTGGAAATGGAGCCAGGTATCAATGTTTGGAAATTGATGTTCAAATAATAAATAGCAGCATCAGAAATAACAACTATATATATATATATCTTCAATAAATACATTTTATATTTACCATTGTATTTTCAAACACATTTCATTTAATTAGATAGTACCTGTGAGGCAGGTACTACCATCCCAGTTTTGTAGGGGAAGAAATTGAAAGGATAGGGAAAGAAAACTGATATTTTTGAGCTGCCATTGTGTGTCAGGTGCCTTTAGGAACTTTCAGTGACTTGTCCAAGATTATACAGTAAGAGATAGAGAACACATTTCACCTGGGGTCATTTAGTGAACTTTGTGTGTGCAATGCACATACTGGACACTAGTTGAATAAATGAAACCTGGACTTGTAGAAACTATTTTGTTCCATAGACTCACCTGAACATTTTACTTTTTTCTTTTCCAGCATCTACCAAAAGCCTTAGTGGGTCTGACAGTGAGACTGAGGGGAAGCAGCACTGCTCCGACTCTTTTGATGCGTTCAAAGCAGACTCTCTTGTGGAGGGAACTTCTTCTCGCTATTCCATGTATAATAGTGTCTCTCAGAAGCTTATGGTATGTCAGCACTTGGGTTGGGTTTCTAGAGCTCTACTATTAGAATGAGAGAAGGGGAATTGTAATATAAAATGAAGAAAAGCTAGGGCATGAGTTTTTCCTCTGCTTTCCAGCTACTGAAATTTAGTAGAGAGAGTATGGCCCCTATTCAATAGAACTGTCTTACCACACTTGAGTCATCTATGGAGGTGGCTGCTCAGGCCTGTTTCTCCTGTCCTGTCCAAGGTTAGACGACCCTTTGGTCTCCTTATAGAGTTCTTTTGAGCATGTGTGAACATATTTGCCTACACATCCATATGTGTGTTGATCAGTAAAGAGGCTTCATGCTGAATTTTTGCTCTAGTGAGTGGTCTCAAAAGAAATGACTAAAATCCTGCTCACTCCCAGGTGTCTGAACAGTCTTTTGTATTACTTCCCAAAGGAAGCCCAGTTCTCCTTCCCAGCTTCCATACTCCATTGACTTACCACAAGGAGGAAGGTGAATGCGAAGACATGCTTACTTTCCTCATCAAACTTTAGTGTATGTGCAAAGGTTAGGGAAATCCAAGTTGCCTTCTCTCTAGCTTCAGAAATATTATAGCTGACTTCTCCATTTTCTGTTGGATTCATTCAAGAATGAGATCTACCACTTCGGAGGTCATAGTCAGTTGGGACACAAACTTTGGGGAAGTAGAAGATGGAGAAGTTTGTGACTCAGTAACCTCTTTGACCTAGAGAAGGGTTGGTGGCTACCTTCTCTAGTAGGTAGGAATTCCACCCAGCTCTTAAACTGGTGGTGCTCTTTGCAAAGGGAATACAGACCCTCTATGGGAATTAGATCTTCTTTTAAAATCAGTCAAGGGTCTGTGGGGTTTGGGGTTTGGGTTTCTGATTTGGGGGATATATAACTAGGCCCAGTCACACTAGAGTTCAGTGTGAGTTTATAGACAGTGTGACATTTAAAAAATGTGTTCAGGATCTTATAGTACCTTCTATACCTCAGTTTTAAATGAAGTGATTTTTCAGTTACTCTCTTGATTAAGAGGTCTCCTACAAACCCTCATTGTCCTTGCCTAGTAAGTCTCTTTGACTTGCTAAGTGTAAGACAGAAGTTGCCGCTTGAAGCGGTTCCATTTTAAATTATGTCCTGTTTATCAACTCTACTCTAGATCTGCTTTTCACTTAATCAGACAAATTAGCTGGAAAAGTAGCTGTGCAACTGTCCAGTGAGATTCATTACATACTCTTGGTGCTTTTAATTATAGCTATGAGGTCTCTTCTCATTTACCCAACTTCTGGTTGCCCTAGACTTTCACCTCCACAGAAGACCGCCACTGGGCCCACAGTTAATCTACAATTACTTGTTTGTGTTTTTTTCCTTCATTAGGTTAGGATGAAAACTTTATGCCTTATCTCTGTAGCTCAGGCTTTAGCACAATGTCTGGCACATGATAGAGGCTAAATAAATGTTTATATAAATGCTCCATTATTATCTGTTTATTTAATGCTCCATTGCTTCCCTTTTTTCAGGCTAAGATGGGCTTCAAGGAAGGCGAAGGATTGGGTAAATACAGCCAGGGTCGGAAGGACATCGTTGAGGCGTCTAATCAAAAAGGTAGAAGAGGCTTGGGTCTGACACTGCAAGGCTTTGACCAAGAATTGAATGTGGACTGGCGAGATGAACCAGAGGTAACTGGTGTGGAGAGGAGGAGGCAGGAAAGCCAGTTGTGTTTTTGGATGTATGGTTTTAAATTAAGTAGCCACATTAGCCAAACTAGAAGTTTCCAGAGGCTGTATGGTCAGGGTGGTTAGTGGAGATTGGAATTAGTTTCTTACGTGGAAGATACTTGGGCTGTCCAGAATGGAAAACAGAGGACTAGATAGAGATGATAGGATGTGGATTTGTTCCCTGTTGCTTCATACAGGACTATCTAAGACTAGTGAGTAGAAGATGCCAGAAAGCAGAGTTTGGTTCCACAGAGAACTTCGATGGAACTTCGATAAATAGATAAAGCTTGCCACAAGTGACTAAGATATCTCACAAGGTAGTTAGCTTCTTATGCCAAAAGGACTTAGGCGTGCCCAATGAGAATGTACTCTCCCACTGTGTAAGTGACTGCATTAGAGGCTCTTGGAGACCCTTGTATCTCCACAGATTTATGCCATCCCAGTTCTATATAGGTGTTTATTTCATACATCTTTTCTGTTGTGGGTTTAGTCTGCTTATCTATTTAGTACCGGTTTGTTTTAACTGAATACTAAAAGACTAATCCCTTTTCATGGCACAAATGATGTTGAGATTTTATTTTTATTCATTTATTTAGTCCTACATTATTCCATAAATGATTTGAAGTAGGGACAATAAAAGCACCTAAACATAATGAGGATATATTACCATTACAGAGTCAAAACTGGAGAAAATAGAATATAAATGTCCAGCCTTTTACATAATTGCTGTAGTTGAGCTTCAGATGTGGCTGTGAACTCTGGAAAATTGATATTTTGTTTCCTTGATATTCCAGTTCAGGAAAGAACTCACATGAACCCATACATGATGAAGCCTAAAAAGGCTTCAAAGTAAGATGCAGACAGCCAGAAGCTGTTGGGTTCTGGAGGTGGTCTTGTGTGTTCCCTTGTAGTTGTAAGGAGACAAGACCAGCAGAAGAGCAGATGAGACAAATATATATAATTTTTTTTGCACAGTAGGGTAAATATATATAATTGGATATTAGATGTAGGTTTTTACCTGAAAAATACTTGGTGCTTTCCATGTCCTCATTTGTATGAAAACCAGTAGAGATTCCCAATCTTCTCAGTGGGGCAGAATTAGAACTAACTTGGCTAAACTTGGAGTTTAGAAATTTGCCCATAAAAATCTCTGTTTTTAATGGAGACATACTACTGAAATTCCTTTTTGAGGCAAGGCTGTCCTAATCACCATTTACCATAGTTCAGTTTTTCTGTTACAAAAGATGCCCTATCTTTTGGTTGAGAGGGTGGCTCAACTATTAGCTGGTATCCACTTCTTTAAGGTAGATGGGTCTGGGTAGCCTGAGGTTAATATCCAGTTCCTAGACTCATTGCAAGGCAAATGCTTAATGGCTACTGCAGCCCAGAAATGTAGAATGCGAAGTTTGACCCTTTAGAAGTCCAAAGTGTATATGGGCGTCTTTTTTTTTTTTTACTAGATTTTAGTATTTACAACTATTTATACTTAAAGGTGAAGGATTTGACCAGTGTAGGGGAAAGGGGGAGCCATGATTCATTGCCAGATTCATTGACAAAAGACTTCAGTAATTTTTCTTTTTAAACTCTTTTTCTGTTGAGAGTGGTTGGCTTGTCCTCAAGACCCTGCATTGTGTTACTATTTTATGCCTTTCAGAGCATGTAATATTACCTTTCATCACATTGCTTCAGTTTGCAATGGTGAATGTCTTCTTCACACTTGCTTGGGAGGCAGTGTGTCAAGTGGCCATGCAGGTTAGCCACCTGTTTAGATTTTATAATTTATCTCTCTCTAGCCCAGTGAACTTAGCCCTGGCTGCACATTAGAATCATCTGGGACTTTTAAAAAATGGACTTATTCTCTCTCCCTACCTCAGGCAAGCAGAATACTACACTTTGAGGGTGGGGCCCAGGCATTACTACTTTTTAAAAGGACTACAGATGATCCTAATATATAGCCAGGATGAAAACCACCGTTTTAGCCTGATAAGGAAAATAATTGAAAAATTAAAAGGAAGCATCATTAGAGATGCTGGTTTCTGTTCTGTTTTGGAATGCATAGGCAAGGAATTCTATTTATTTGGTGAATAACAAAGGCATCAGGAGGTGAGACTCATTACCGTACAGTCTTCCTGATGTAATTACCTTACGTAGACTTATATCCCATGTGTACTTCTCTCTGTCCCCACTACTCTGATTGTAGGCCCCTTGGGTCAAGGACCATGACTTTTTAACTTTGAATTCTGAGGCCTTAGCATATAATAGGTATTCATCAAATAATATTGGAACAAATGAAAGAAACTTTGATGGTTTGGGAAGTTTCTAAGGATTCAAACCAGAATCAAAGCTGACCTTCAGAAGTTAAACTTTAGAATTCTGGCACTCAGTCTCATGTCTGACCACTGCATTTGGCCTCAGTTTCCTGGACCATTCGCAGTCTGTCTTGAGTCCCTCTTGATTGTTTTGGGGAAGTCCTGATGAGTTGGGGCCGAGACCCTGAGGGTCTGCCTTATCTGGCTTACTTTCCTCTCCTTTGTTTGTAGCCCAGTGCCTGTGAGCAGGTGTCATGGTTTCCAGAATGTACCACCGAAATTCCTGACACTCAGGAGATGAGTGATTGGATGGTTGTGGGAAAGGTAGGACTTCAGAAAAGTGTACCCTGAATTCTTGGCATTTATCTCCTGACTTTTCTCCTCCTCTAGTCCAGCGTGTATGTCTGTATGCTCAGAGTTGAAAGAAAAATGGGAGCCTGATCATTCTGGCAGGAATGAAGCTATGTCAAGAGGGTGTGTCAAGGGCTTTACAGATGTGGTCCTGGGAGATGTGGCAGACAGGATTTTTTTTTCTTCTGGTCATTTTACTTGCAAGGCAGCACAGAATGCATAACTTCTACCTTCCTCATAGATGCTTTTTAGAGTAACATATGCATCTGTGTTTATTCTGGTTAGTGCTGGGCACCATTCCAGGTAGATGAAAAGGTACTATCCCTGTTCTCAGAAAGTAATGAGGGAGTTGTTATAAGGAAATTTGTAAGAACAAAAAAATTCTACCAAATCATTATGGTCTAGAGAGCTCTCCTCAAAGCATAGGGCCCCTGGGGATCTCCAAGACCTTTCAGGGACTCTACAAGGTCAAAATTGTTTTCATAATGATCCTAAAAGTTATTTGCCTTTTTTACTCTCATTCTCTCACAAGTGTCCAGTGGAGTTTTCCAGAGACTGTGACGTGATACACAACCAATTGAATACAGATGTGGAGAGGAGAATCTAGCTGTCTCCTGTTAAGCCACATAATAAGAGATTTGCAAAAATGGAAAACAGTGCCATACTTCTAAGTTTTTTTGAAATATGACTATTTTTCATAAAAATACGTTATTTATGTTACATAACGTACTCTTTTAAACTGAATTAATATTTTTAAATTTTATCAGTTTTAATTTCTAATAATAGACATCAGTCAATCAATCAGTCGATCTGTATCTCCCACATAAACAAAAGCTCTTTGGGGTACTCTGATTTTGAGGAGTATAATATCTGAGAACACTAGGCTTTGAACATTGTTGGTTTGGAGGTAGCCTCATTCAGATGTGAGGTTGCACAAGATAACACCGTGAGGCTCCCTTGAGCCCTTATTTTTCCTGACGCTACCAGGTCAGTGCCTAGTGTCCTGTATTTATACTTGTCAGAGTACAAGCTTCCTGTTGAAGGCCTGGCTTCTGTCATTTGGAGCAGCCCTTACCCTTGTGCCTTGGTGCTCCAGGGGCAGACAGCTTGAATGTCTCCTTCCTGTTTGCTTTCCTCAGCCTCGGCATTCAAGAGTCTTGTATCCATATGGTGCTCTAGTCAGAGCACCCAGGAGGCTGCTTCATCTTACGGCCATCTGGAGTATTGCCAGAGGGATTTAGGATTTTCCCTTTCTTGCCCTTCAGGGATTAATATTCCTTGGGAGGGACTCAAGCCCCTTCCTGTTCTCCTTACTCATAACCTCGTTTCTCTGTTCATCCCCCTCCAAACGCATTGCAGGTGGTCATTATAGATTGTTTTCTTCTTCCTATAGAGAAAGATGATTATTGAAGATGAAACAGAGTTTTGTGGGGAAGAGCTACTCCACAGCATGTTGCAGTGTAAGGTAAGGCCTTGTGGCTAGAGCTGAGTTGAAAACCTTGTGTGAGGGACTGTGCTAGGCTTTTCTAGTTCTGAGTTGCTTGAAGGGGAGCTGAAGTTTAGCTAAGGTTTTTCTTGGAGATCAGATGTGCAGCTTGATGTATTTCTCCTAGATGTCTTTTTTCCTGGTTATTGTCCCTCCTTCTAGTATGTGCTGCCCTGTGGTTGGTAGCCAGGAAAGGATCCACTTAACCTTGGTCGGTTCATTGTAATCCTGGGAGGCCTGGCCTAGTGAAAAGTCTGGAATCATTCTTTAGCATCAGGAAGACCTGGATTCAGGTCCTTGTTTTCCAACCTTTTTGCTGTGTGACTTTGGACCAGTTGCTTTAGCTTCTGAGTTTGAGTAAACTCATCTGTAAGAAGGGAAGAAAATACTTCCCAGGGTTGTTCTGAGAATTAAATGAAATAGTATGAGGCTCATAAAACACTGGGTGAATGTTAGCCTCTGCTTGTCATCTTTTGGCCTGATGTTGGGTCAGGAAGTGCTTTGTCTGGAGCAGGATGAACTGAGGAAACTCTAAGGAGGAAGTGGGTCGGAGAAGAGGAAGGGCCTCAGACTAGCTGCACAGAGCTGATTTTTTGGGCAGGCAGAGTGTTGGGAATATCCTAAAGGTGACTGGAACGCAGGTGAAAATGAGTCTCTTTCCTCAGAGAGAAAACTGGAGAAGGATGAAGGGAATCCTACTGTGTGGTAGGTGTCATCAGGAAACCCAGGCTTAGTTTGTTTGCCATCTCTGAGTGAGCCTTAATGTCAGAACTCTTGTCCCTTGGAAAGCTGCTGCGGCAGTGGAGAAGTAGATTTGCCATGAAGATTAGCAATGCTAAGAGGTGGCTCAGTGCATAACCACGGGTGCCATTTATTAAACACTTACCATGCAGGAATGTGCTTAAATTTTATTTTTTACCATTTTACAGGTGACCTAGTTGAGGGTCAGTAATTGAGCAACATGTCTAGGGTCATGCAACTGGTCATATCAGAGCTGGGATTCAGCAGGAGCCTAGTTGTTTTGAGAGCTGTGAGCCAGGCTCCTTGAGCTCTCAAGTCTCCTGTCCCATCCCTGAGGCTGGTGCTCACCTTGAGGTTCTGATTCTTTCTGAGCAGAGTGTGTTTGATGTCCTGGATGGGGAGGAAATGCGGCGAGCTCGGACCCGGGCCAATCCCTATGAGATGATCCGAGGAGTTTTCTTCCTAAACAGGTTTGCTGACATTTCTCTCCCCTCCCCTGACATGTGCTGTTCCACCTTTTAATTTGAGCCTCATCTTTCCATATGTCTAGTACTGAGTTGGCACTTTCCTGTTCTGCTTTGTTGCAGGGCGGCAATGAAGATGGCTAACATGGACTTTGTGTTTGATCGCATGTTTACAAATCCACGGGACTCTTATGGGGTGAGAACAAGATTCTGCTTCTGAATTCATAGTGCTAAATGGGCGTAAGCTTCAGTGGCTCAGAAACTGCCAGTGGTGCAGTGCTGGGAGAGTATTCTTGCTATGTGAATAGATATATTTTGTGATTAGACATATACTTTGCTTTGAGCTCCTTAGATTGAGTCCTACTGTGGTTCCATGAGTGCCCCAAATAGCAGTTGTGTCTTGGGCTTTGGTCTGAGAGTCCCAGCCCCCAGCTCTGCAGATCCTGCTGCACACCCCATGTGGAGGAGAGCAGGGCTTGCAGCAGGGGCAAAGGGGCATACAAGGAGAAAATGAGCTGCTGTGCATCTGTAGGCCTAGGGAGCAGGGAGGTGAGGCCTTGAGTTAGACCCATGGGCTCTGCATTCATTAAACATGTATTTATCTAGCTCATACTTTGTGCCAGGCACAGTGCTAGGCACCAGTAGTAAAATTTTGACTTAGATTTGATCCCTTCCCTACTGTGATGCTTAGGTTCCAGACATTCTTATGGACTTCAGAGCTGGTAAGGGTGCAGGGTTGGGGTGTTTGTAAAGCCTTTCTTTGGTCATTGGCATGTGGAGGCCAGTTGACACTGGGGAGCTTTTGCCTGCCACCTTCCTACTGTGGATGACATAGTCTTTACAGTGAGCTTATTTTCCAAATCAAGACTTGTGACATCCTCTGATTTAGGTGCTATTTCTGGTATGAGAGGGGAGTGACCTGGGAAATGTGGTTTGACTATTGAATGAAATGTGGGCATCTGGGTCCTTTTTCACTGGTCTATTTAAAGTCGGTATCATCCGAAAATCTAGGCTGAGTTATTCAATGTGGGGGGGGGGGTGTTTGGGGGTGGGGTGAGTATGGGGAGGGGCAGGGACTACACACTGCAAGTGGTGTCATTTAAGTTCATACCTTTTTTGGGACTCAGCTGCCTCATCTCTGAAATAGCACTCCTAACCTGCCAGAGACTCAGGTAGGACCAAAAGGCTCTCAAGATTTGTTCCAGCTCTAAGATCTGTGATTTCAGGTGTGGCCACCTTCCCTTTCTGCCTCTCTGAACAAGCTTAGTGTGGGATCATAATTATCAGACTTGGACCCTTCTCAAAAAGTGGTAGAGCAAAATGATTTTCTACTCTGGTACATTTCATTTTTCTGAATACAGATCCTCTATAATGACAGAGAAAGAAAAAATAAAATTTCATTTTAGCGTTCCCTTCAAGGTTTCAAAGCATTTTTCTAGTGCTAGAAAGTTAGTTCTCTTTGACAGTAAAGGGGCCAGGAGCCAGCTGTTCCCAAGCCTGTTTTCTGCTTTCCTCACCCTCCTTCCCTAGGCCCCTGATTATCCACTTGCTAAAGAAACTTATTTTCCAGGTTCTTTAATGTTTCAGCTCCACCTCCCTAACTGCTTTCCCCATGCTGGCAGAACTGGCATGTGGACCCCTCCAGCTTTTAGTCATTTTTCTTTCCCAGGTCTCCTCCCCATTTTCTAGTACCAGCAGGCAGCATAAAAGGGCTCTTGGAATTAGCATCTTGAGAAAATTAGGTTGATATAATGTTGATTTAATTTTCTGAGCACCAAATGATTTCCTTTAAACCCCCCTGCCTGGCAGAGGAGCTCTATCAAGCTGATGGGAAGTCACAGTGTCATTTTGGGCTTTTGAATGTAAATGCCTTCAGCATCTGGTATCTGGTTATTGTCTTTTGCTGTCATGAAAATGAAGTGGGCACCAGGGTTGTACCATTCAGGTTGAGGGTGGAGATGTTAGTTATGTAGGAAAAGGCAGCCTGTTTGTAACGCTTCAGGCAGCTTCTTGACCTGAATTGATTGTTAGTGGCCATGGAGAATTGCCCTTTCAGAAATGTTTCTCTGGCTCTCCACTACAGAAAGTGATTTCTTTCCAGCCCTTAGTGTTTTCTTCTCTCTTTTCATCTCTTTTCCCCTGAGGAACAGAGTGACAGCTGAGCCCAGCAGGCTTGGTGTGTCTTTCAGTCAAGCAAAGATATTTTAGAGCCATTCCCAGCAGAGGTGGGAGTGGTTGGAAGTCCAGGCACACACCCACATTTGCTAGGGTTTCAGTGGCTCTTGGATCAAGCAAATGATAGAATAAGAGCATGGAGAACTTGGAGTTTGGGGAATTGTGGAGAGATTGTAGGTGGAAAGTGGTGGGAGACTCTGAAGTTTTTCAGGGAGTTTCTGGTTCTGCAGGTTGTGGTAAAAGGAGAAAAGAGACTAGGGTAGGGAACTAAAGAAATTGTAAACGAGAACTGGGAAGAGACAAGGGAAAGAAGGGAATTTAGATTCTTTGGTTATATGGAAGTATGTAATAAACCATAACATTATGTGAGAGATTTATGTGCCTGGGGATTTAGTTTAGGTAAGAAAACACTGTGAAGCATAATGAGACAAAAACTGAATGTAGATCTTTAAGTTTTAGTGTTATCTTAGAGGAAATTAGTGCTTAGAAAGTGCCCACTGAGTGTTTATTACTACATCAGGCATTGGAAAGAGAAAAAGATGGGAAAGGACAAGATTTTTGACTCCAAGGAAGTTGATCTAGTTAAATATAATATCATCTTACGTTTGTTTAGTATTTTATAGTTTATAAAGGTCTTTGACATATGGTACTTTATTTAATCCTACAACAGCTTTGAGAAATAACCTACCTTCATTCCAGTTTACAGTTGAGGAAGCTCAAGCTTAAAGACATAAATTTTGTGCTTGCCCTTGACTGCACAGCCAATAAGTGGCAGAGGTGAGAACCCCAGCTGTTCTGTTTATGAAAAGACCTTTTGGCCATGGCCTGTGAAGGCCACGTGTCCTGAAATCACAGAATGAGATCATATTTATGCCCTCTTTTAGGAAGTAAGATGCTTTCATTGATTCATCTTCCTGTCTTCCTTTGGGCCAACAGCTTACCTGGAGAGGTGGGAGTTGGGGCCAGGGCACAGCCAGTGGTGAGGAACATTGTTTCCCTCTTCCCAGAGTGTGGAGGCCTTAAACTTGTGACCCCTGTCTTATTACCACTTTTGTAGCCTGGAAGTGCTACAAAATGTTCTCAGCAAATGCCATTAATTCTTTTTTGGTGTGCAAATGAAAATAATCCAAAAATATGAATAATTGATGCTCAGGAACAAAGAATGCTGGGGTAGCATGGTGGGGAAGGGGAGAAAGAACGGATATATCCCAGCATGCCTGGGTGTGCTTGTCACAGGATGATGAAGTTTATTTTTAGCTAAGTCACTTTCTCCAGAATCTTTTTTACTGTTTTGGTAAAGCTAGATAGCTATCATCAGAGGCAAGGCCTTGTCACCAAGAAAGTGACTGGGTTGTGAACATTAGTATTTCCATTTTTCTCTTATAACTCTTTTCCATAAAGCCTTCTGATCTGTATCTAGCAGTTACAGAACTTTGGACAACACTCAGCTATGCTAAACCTGTAGAGAGGGAGGGCTGAGCTGCCTAAGGCCCCTTCCTGGTGGATGTCATCAGGGTCTTCTATAGTCACCTGCTCTAGAACTCAACCACTTGTTGTCACCAATGCAGATGGTAAATCCCCTCTGCTGTGAAGGGTAGTGACCAGTAGAATTTGCCCTCTAGGGCCCTTCTAGGTGTGTAGAAGAGACAAACACACAGTAAGGGCCAGTGCTGGGTTCAGCATAAATTTTAGATTAAGAGTTAAAGCTACTTGATCAAACTATAACCAAAACTATAATCCAATAAAAATGCAAGTGATTATTGTGATCTAGTTATTCTTGAGGTGAGTGGATGCTCTGAGGGCTGCTTGGAAGCAGTGTCTCCTTCCCTCTCTGCCTTGTCACCTCCCAGCTGTTCACCATTCCAGGTCCCTGGCTAGCAGAGGGACAAAGGCAGGAGAAGAGGAGAGTATAAAAAAGGAGGAGACTAAATGGTATCTTGGATTGGATCCTGAAATGGAACAAAGATGAGTGAAACCTGAATCAAGTTTGGAGTTCAGTTAAAGTTTACAACAAATGTTGGTTTCTTAGTTTTGACAGATGGCGATGTAAGATTTTAACAAAACTGGACTCTGGGTGAAGGATATATGAAATCTCTGTCTTTGCAACTTTTCTGTAGATCTAAAATAATTTAAAAATAAAATGTTAATTGGGAACAAAAAGGGGGAGAGCTAAGGAGAAATGGGAGAAAGGAAGGAGAGGCTGTGTTATGGAAAGGTAGGCCCTTTGGTTGGGAGGGGGTGATGTTAGAGTCCCCCAGACTTTGGTTGGACAGGAAGGCCTGAGTCTATCCATCAGGTTGACTGGATTCTGATTTAGCTTTGTAGTGGACTGGCTGAACAAGTTACTTTGTATCTTAGTGTGTCCTTTTCTCTATCTGTAATGTAGGGGACAGCATCTGTTCTGCTTAGTAGGCTCTTGTAAGGCAGGATATAATAAGGAAAAGACTCTGAGAAACAGAAAATACACACTCAGATGCCTGGTGATATTTTTATTAGGAGTCTGAACTAGGCCTGGTGGTGTGAAAGGCATCCAGGGGTATTTTGAGGTGGGGATGGGCAATTCCAGAGGGCAGTGATCATAGAGGATACATTTCTTGGGTGTTGTGGCCCTGGTGGGAGCTCTGTACTGTGCTTGCTGAAAGGCTTATTTTACATCCCCTGCATTCTCCTTCCTGTTCCCCATTGAGCCAGCTTTCCCCCCTCCTCCCCTGTCTTCCATTTGCCTTTGCAGAAGCCCCTGGTGAAGGACCGGGAAGCCGAGCTTCTATATTTTGCTGATGTCTGCGCAGGCCCAGGTGGTTTCTCAGAGTATGTGCTGTGGAGGAAGAAGTGGCACGCAAAGGGATTTGGGATGACTCTGAAGGGCCCTAATGACTTCAAGTTGGAGGACTTCTACTCAGCCTCCAGTGAGCTCTTTGAACCCTACTATGGTAAGGGGCTATGAGGGTCAGTCATCTGTGGGACTTTAGGTCAGAAGCATGGTCTCTTGGTTTTGACAAATGCAATGTAAGATGTTAACAAAACTGGAGTCTAGGTGAAGAGTATATGAGAACTCTGTCTTTGCAACTTTTCTGTAAATCTACAATAATTCCAAAATAAAAAGTTAATTGAAAAAAAAAGGGAGAGCCAAGTTTTCTTTCCTAGGTCTCAACCTGGGTTCCTAGTCCTTGTCATGATGTCTGAGTTCCTGCCACACTGTCCCTTTTTACCCCAGGCCTGCAGGGTACAGGTTAAACACTGTACTGCAAACTCTGATCAAAGCCATATTAGTTATTTCTTTTCTTTCTTGTGGTGATAGGAGATAATAAAACTGCCCGATCTCTGGTTGAGAATTGGCAAGATAATTAACAAATGCAAACTCCACACCTATCTCCAGACCCATGCACTGGTATGGAGTACACTGGTAACAGTTCTACAGCCTGGCAGCAGTCCTCTCTTCTCTCTCTTGTGATTTGGTAGCAAATCCTAAGTCCTTTCTTAACAGTCCTTATTAATAATTGATATTGGTTCCTACATGTAGGTGCTTTAAGCACAACTTGAGTCTTGAAGAAGACCCTTTGTTTCATTTGATGACTTGGCTGGTGAACTCCTTTTGAACTCTGCTTTATTACTGTAGGGCCCTGTTTTTGCCTCCTGGCCCATCACTGCAAGGCAGCCTTGCAGGACGGGTCCTGCAGTGAGTTGCTCTTCCCAGGGGCTTTTCTCTTGGCCTTGAGGCCCACCTGGTACCTGTGTTTGAAGATATACTCATCCATAATGACTCATATGACCATGCCAAAATAGTTTAACAGCTCTAGAGAACTTGTGTCCTAGCTCCTGGGTTGCACAGGGCAGATTAGCTGAATGTGAATCTTGTGTCCTGCCAGGCGAAGGTGGGATCGATGGAGATGGAGATATCACCCGTCCAGAGAACGTCACTGCTTTTCGGAATTTTGTCTTGGATAACACAGACCGCAAGGGTGTCCACTTTCTGATGGCTGATGGGGTAGGTGACCTGCTCTCCATAGGGTTATGTTTTAAGAATTCATCTTGTTGTAGGCTTGAGAATTTATTTTTATTTGGTCCTTCAACTGCCCAGGAAGGTGGTAGTGGGAGATGTATTTTTTATTCTTTTGGTATATGGATTTTCAATGGTAGCTTTGGCAAGCTGTGCTGTTGTAGACACCTTTGCTTGGAGCAAGTGGACCAGCTTCAAAGGGCCTTGGTTAGCTGTTAGAAACAGAAAGAGGAAGACCATGACTAAGACAAACTAGGCAAAACTGGCCAGGAAGAACACTTCTATCATTTGTCACCTGGGTACTGCTTCAGGCAGAGGCTGTCTATACATGGTCCATCATAAGCCTCTGGATGGGCTGTTGGATGCCCAGGGGAGTCCACAAGAGGCCCTGTCAGTGGCTGATCCAACTTGAAATTCAAGGAGTCACATTCCTTGGGCAGCGGCTTGAGGCACAGAGGGGAGCCCAGTGCAGCCTTCTCACCCAGAAAGGGGATGCTACAGTAGTCTTTTCTGAAGTCAGCCACCACTTAGTCTAGGGGAGGGAGAGAAAACATGATGAGAGGTGAGAAAAGCCTCTAGTGTCCTTTGGGAGGCCTGGGAGGCCTGGAGCAGTAGTAGCGGTGTAGAAAGGTGAAGGAATATGCAGGCTGCGGCCTTACTGAAGCACTGTGCACTGCAGGGAACAGCAGGAATAGAGGCTGGAGGAGGAGGGAGGGGCTGCCACGCTGAGCAGATTGGCGGGCTTGTAGTGCTTGGGAAGCTGAGGTTGCAGTGTGGCAGCTAGAGTGGCATACTCAGGATTGTCTTTCTGCTCAGGCAATGTAGACTGGTGACCTGGGCTTCTTTTATTTTTTATTTTTTTGATTGACCCTATAAACAGGCATGCATTTTGAGGAGCATTTATAAATCTGAAGGACATTGTTCGGTGTTTTAATGCTGAATTGTTTAGCTGTTACCTTTGTGGGACTGAGAGAGACCTGGCCTGGCTGGAGCCAGCTTAATAGAGGCCAGCCTCCCTTACTTTTCTTTGTATTATTGTGAGAAAAAAATACATAACATAAAAAGTACCATCTTAACCATTTTTAAGTATATAGTTCAGTGGTGTTAAGTATATTCACACTGTTGTGAAATAAAATCTCTGGACTTTATCATTTTGAAAAATGTAAATTCTGTATCCATTAAACAACTCCCCTCTGCCCCTCCTCCAGCCAGGGGCTCCTTAACTTCAGTGTGAGCTTGGCTCTCTGCTCCGTGCTGGGATCTCATAGGGAGGGAGACCATGCCAGGAATAGCAACGCACTTTCTTTGAACAAACACCCTGTCAACTGGAGGGAGAGCCTTCATGGTCTTGGGAGAGAAATGGGGGTTTTGTGAACAAAGCCTTGGTCAGCAAAGAAGGAGAGGTTTCTGTTGCTGTCAAGAGTTGTGCTAACTTTTCTCCTGTCACCTGACTGGGGCCTGCTTAGTGTCAGAACAGTGGCTGAGTGAGCCCAAGCAGACTGTTCATACATATGTGCTCCCTGTGTCTTGTTGGACTCACTAGGGCGTGGTTTTCTATCTTACAGTTGGCCTGTGACTAGCCACTACTTTGCCTCTGTTCTGCCTTACTCTTCCCTTGGATTTCCACATGAGTTTTAAAGGTTTTGGACCATTTTCTTGGAAAAGCAGGTTTGGTTCCATCCTGTAGGAGTGATAGAACAGGAGAATGACACTGGGCTGGTAGTTAGGCCTGGGTCTTAGTGCTAGATTGGATTCATCCATAATGAGCCATATGACCTTGCCAAAATAATTCAAATATCCAGCTGTATCTTTATTAGATGGCAGAGATGAATGTAAACACTTTAAGACACCTTGGTGAAAATGAGGTGGGGGTGCTCTTTAGTCCCTAGCACTGTGTTTGCGAACCCAGTCTTTGTGCTCTCATTTCAGGGCTTCTCAGTGGAGGGGCAGGAGAACCTTCAGGAGATCCTCAGCAAGCAGCTGCTGCTCTGTCAGTTCCTCATGGCACTATCTGTTGTCCGGACAGGTGATGTTTCCTCAGCTGTCTCCCCACCCCAGGACCCACTAGAGGCCCTATTAGACAAGAGCATGACAGGGGTACCTTGGAAAGTTAAAAAAAAAATCTGCTTAGATCAGGTGACAGGTGGCTGAATGAGAAATTTAGGAAATAAAAGCTGTAGAATCCCTAGAGTCCCCTCTAAAGCTGACTCTCCCCGCTAATTTGCCCATGTCTTTTAATGGTCCTAGCAGTTGGGCCCATTAAATATGGACTTTGTCATATATACTCCTGGAGACACCTTACCCACCTCCTGAACTAGAACCCACTGATTACTCCTGGTGTTTTCTCTCTACTCCAGGAGGCCACTTCATCTGTAAAACCTTTGACCTGTTCACCCCATTCAGTGTGGGGCTCATCTACCTGTTGTACTGCTGCTTTGAACGAGTATGTCTCTTTAAGCCGATTACCAGCCGTCCTGCCAACTCAGAGAGGTGAGTCCTTCTCCATTTTGATCAGACTCATTGGCTAAGTGTCAGAATAGCAAATCCTGGTGCATCTCTGGCATGATTGCTCAAGCTTCATTAAAAACCTTGACTTTAAAAAAGTGATTAGAGCCAAGAGGAATCAGGATTTGGATCTGTTGGTTCTGGGATGTGCCATTTTAACCTCTGCCTCCTTCTCAAGCCTTATTCACCACATTTATGTGAGGGACCCTTGGTTTGGCCCAGGAAGGAGAAGGTGACCAATAGAAGAGATACTTGAAGGCATATAGGCTGGGTAAGGGCAAGGGGGCCTCCAACCAGAGGCATATTGGCATCCCACGTGGGACGCGGTGCTTATGCAGAGTACGAGAGAAGGTGCAGCGAACCTGAATGCTGGATGGCTTGTTAAAAACAGTTTTTTGGGCCCCATTCTTGGAGAGTCTGAATGGTTAGGTCTATAGCTTCACAGATTCCCTGGGTGATGGTGATGCAGCCAGCCTGGCACAGGGCAGTTGAGAACACTGCCGTAGAGAGTAGACATACAGCACAGCACAAAACAAGGATTTGAGGTAAACTTTTGCGGCACAGACTGTGCTGTTCTTTGTGCATAGACTTAAGGCTGTTTAGCTTCATGATTCACAAAGAGTCTGGGGAGGAGGAATGTAGGGGAGAAGCCCTTGCTCAGTGGAATGATAAAATATCTTCTGTAGGTACGTGGTGTGCAAGGGCCTGAAGGTGGGCATAGATGATGTGCGGGATTACCTCTTCTCAGTCAATATTAAACTCAACCAGCTGCGCGACACTGATTCTGATGTCAACCTTGTGGTTCCCTTGGAAGTGATTAAGGGAGACCATGAATTTACTGACTACATGATGCGGTCCAACGAGAGGTAAGCAAACCAGGTTGTTTTTTTTTTTTTTCCTGGAACCACTGGGGTATCAAGATCAGAGAATGAAGGACTGAATGAATGGTTCTGGGTATCAGTTTGTCAGCCCTAAAAAATTGGTAACCAGGATTGGTCCACTTGTTCCAGGGCTCCCTGGGACTTTGGCTATCTTGGGACTCTTTCCTGCTACCAGTGCCCTGTGCTAAGGTTGGGTGGTGGGAATCTGGCCAGCATAGCCCTGCCCGTGGGAGCCTGAGTATGATAGTGAAGCCTGACAGAGAATGGCCTTGTCTTGTATCCCTGGAGGCAGGAGTAATTTCCCTTTAGATGCTTCTGTTTATAAAAGGCGGTCATGGTTATTGCCTTGTAAAAAAGTCCCCTGTTTGGAGGCAAGAGATGGCTGGAAAGCAAGTGTACAACATGGTTTGGAAGTTTCTCGTACCAAAGCTTTTGCCCATTCATGAGTTCCCCAGATGGGTGATCTGAATGCTGGTTTGGTTTTTTGCCTTAATAAATTGTTTTTCCCCCCTCCCTGTTAGTGGTAATAATTTAAAGTTGTAAGAGTTGGCTCAGCTTTCAAAGTGTGCAAGCCTTAGAGAAAAGTTTTTTTGAGATAGATTGGAAAGTTGTATAGTAGTAATGAATCAGCAGAAGTGCTTTCCTAGGGGTCCAATACCTACTGGAAGGCTCATTTCTAAGGGTACAACCCCAAGCCTCCCAGAGAAGTTGGAAGGTACAGGTGGCTCTGGAGAATTATAAAAGGAGAAGAAATCTTTATCCGTCAACTCATGGTATCTTAACTGTCCACAGCATTGCCACATAAGCTCTCCCATCTTGATAGTAATGCTCTCTGCTACGAGTATGTATGGATGCACAGCAGAACTGGACTTCTCAATGCTCCCAAAAGCACAGAGTGTTTAACCAACCCTATACCCAGTTAGTTTGTTTTACTTTCTTTTTTATTAAAGTTTCTTTAATATACAATCTTATGTTTGTTTCAAATGTACATTACAGTGGTTCAACAGTTCTCGTGATCGACTTCTACTGTGATTGTGAATTATTATGCCTTATCCCCTTACCCCTCTTCCCCTGCACCTGTCCCAACCCCTCTGTCTTGGAAACCATTAGTCACTTCTCAATGTCTATGAGTCTACTGTTTTGTTTGTTCTTTTTGCTTTGTTTTTATATTTCACAAATAAGTGAAATCATATGGTATTTGTCTTTCTCTGCCTGGCTTATTTCACGGAGCATAGTACCTCCTAGATCCATCCATGATGTTGCAAATGGCAAGATTTCTTTTTTTTTAATGGCTGAATAATATTCCATTGTGTATATACACACGTCTTTATCCATTCTTCTACCGATAGACACTTAGGTTGCTTCTATATCTCGGCTATTGCAAATAGTGTGGTGATAAACATAGTGGTGCATATATCTTTTCAAATCAGAGATTAGTTTTCTTTACTTTTTAAAAAAAACAGGCATTATTCTGTAAGTGAAATGTAGGTCTTATATGTATTCTTCAATCAGTTTTGACAAATGCATATATCCATGTACATCATTATTAAGGTTAAAAATATTTTTTCCATAACTTCAGGAAATTTCTTTGTGCCCCTACCTAGTCAACCCTAAAGTAACCACTCTTCTGATGTTTATCATTGTAGGTTAGTCTTGCCTATTCTAAAACTTGTATAAATGGAATCATATGTATATACTTGTACTTGTTTGTCTGTGTTTTTTTTCTCCTCACTTTGAATTTTTTGGGATTCTTTCATGTTGTGTTAGTTTGTTCCTTTTTTATTGCTGAGTAGTATTCCACTGCAGGCATATGCCATAGTTTATTCTTCTGTTGATAGATACTTGTGATATTTCCAGCTTGAGTTTATTGTGAGTATAAAACTGCTTAAACATTCTTGTATATTGATTTTGGTGGAAAAATGTTTTCATTTCTCTTAGATAAATACAAGAGTGGAAATTCTAGGTCATAGGGTAGGTGTGTATTTAACTTTTTAATAATTCCATATGGTTTTCTAAAGTGCTTGTACTGGTTAATACTCTCCAGAGGGTTTTGTTTGCTGTACATCCTTGTCACCGTCTGGTATTGTTAGTCTTTTTCATTTAGCCATTCTAGTTGTAGGTCGTAGTATATCAATTGTGGTTTTAATTTGCATTTCAGTATGTTTTCAGTGCTTTCAGTGTATAAGCCTTTCACTACATTGATTTATTCTTAAGCATTTTATTATTTCCTTTTTTAAAAAAAGAATTGCTCATTGTTAGTGTATAGAAATGTGACTGATTTTTGTGTGTTGATTTTAGTATCCTGCTAGTTGACTAAATTTGATTATTATAACAGTTTTTTGTGGAATCTTGGTTGCATAAAAGATCATGTCATCTGGGAATTGAGGTAATTTTACTTCTTTCTTTTCGATTTGGATGCCTAGAAGTTTTAAATTTTGATGATGAAATCCAATTTATCAAAATTTTTTTGTTAGTGGTTCTCCTCTCTAAAAGAATCTCCACCTACACTTAAGTCATGAAAATATTCTCCTGTTTTCATTTAGAAGTTTTAGAGTTTTAGCTTATATGTTTACATCTATTTATTTTTGTGTATAATGTGATGTAAGGGTTCAAATTGTTTTTCCTTATAGATATCCAGTTGTTCTAGCACTTCTTGTTGAAAATACTTTCCTTTTCCCATTTAATTGCTTTGCCACGTTTGTTGAAAATTATTTGACTATATATGTGTGCTTTTATCTAGGGCACTCTGTTCTGTTCCCTTAATCTGTCTGACAGTTCTTTGCCATACTGTCTTGATAACTATACCTTGAAAAAGTTGTCTTGAGGTCAGGTAGTGTATATTCTCTAGCTTTGTCCTTCTTTTTCAAGATTGTTTTGGCTAATGTAGGTTTCCTGCGTTTCCATATAAGTTTTAGAATCTGTCAATTTCTATGAAAAGCCTGCTGGATTTTTGATGGAGATTACATTGAATTTATAGGTCAGTTTGGGGAGAATTGACATCTTAACGATATTGAATCTTCCTTTCCAGAAGCCAAAAAAATCTATTTGTTTAGGTTCTTCAGTGTCTCCCAGCAATGTTTTACAGCTTTCAGTATAGAAGTTTTACATATCTTTTGTTAAATTTATACCTAAGAATTTTACGGGCTGGGATGCTGTTGTAAAGGGTATTTTAAATTTCATTTTCAACTGTTCGATTGCTAGTATATGGAAATACAATTGAAATTTGTATATTTACTATGTATTGACTATGTGAGAATGCTTAATTTACTTATTTTAGTAATTTAGTAGGTTCCTTCAGCTTTTGTACATACATAGTCATGTCTTCTGTAAATATTTTACTCTCTTCTTTCTAATTTGTATGTCTTTAAATAGTACTTAAAAATTTCTTATTTCATTGTGGTAAAACACTCAACATGAGACTTAACCTCTTAAAAACTTTTTAGTGTACAATACAATATTGTTGACTATAGGTACATTGTTGTGTAGCAGATCTCTACAATTTACTAATCCTCCTTAGGTGAAATTTATGCTCATTTGATTAAGTAACTCCCCACGTTCCCCTCTTTCAGTACCTGGCAACTATTATTCCACATTTTGCTTCTATGAATTTGACTATTTCAGATACCTTGTATAATTGGAAACGTGCAGTATTTGTCTTTCTGTGACCGGCTTATTTCACTTAGCATGACGTCCTCAAGGTTTATGCGTGTTGTTGTGTATTGCAGAATTTTTACAGCCTTAGGTAATATTCCATTGTCCATATGTACCACATTTTCTTTATCCACTCTTCTGTCAATGAACATTTATGTTGTTTCTACATTTTGGCTATTGTGAATAGTGCTGCAGTGAACATGAGAGTGCTGATACCTTTTTGAGATACTGATTTCAGTTCTTTTGGATAAATACCCTGAAGTGGAACTACTAGATCATATAGTAGTTGTTTTTCTCTTGCCTTATTGCACTGACTAATTCCTCTAGTATGATGTTGAAGTGATGAGAACAGACATCTTTGCCTTCTTCTCGATTTTAAGTATAAAATGTTTTAACCGTTAAGTATAATGTTAGCTGTCAATGTTTTTGTAGGTGTCCTTTATCAGGTTAACAGAGGTTTCTTCTATTCCTAGTTACCTGAGAGTTTTTATCATGAATGGATGTTTAATTTGGTCCAATACTTTTTCTGTATCTATAGAAATTAATTTTTTTCTTCTTTTTTCCATTAATGCAGTGAATTACATAGTGATTTTCAGATAGTAAATGCATCTTACATTTTTGGATAAACTCCAGTTGGTCATGAGTATCACTCTTGCATGTTACTATATTGAATTCACAAATATTTCATTGAGGATTTTTGTGTCTGTGTTCATGACGGATATTCATATCGAAATCTGTGTTCTTCTGAAGTCCTTGTCTGGTTTAAATATATAGATATATAAATTTATCTTTATTAATCCCTGTATAATTAATGTGTAATATATATAGAAGAAAGGGTCAAAAAGCAGTGAAGCTAGGAAAAGAAGAGCAAATTAAGGCCAAAGTAAGGAGAATAAAGGAAATAATTTCCTTTCATTTAATTTTTTAACTTATAGCATTTAAATAAATTTATACAGAAATATATTTACATATATATTTAAATGCTATAAATTTTAAGGACTGCTTTAGTTGACTCTTCCACATTTTGATATGTTTCTCTTTCATTATTATACAGTTCCAAATATTTTAAAAATTTCCCTTAAGATTTGTTCTGTGATTCATGGATCATGCAGATATATGGTGTAGGATATTTTGGGATTTTCAGGATATTGATTAGATATCGTCCCTTTGTACTCAGAATATACTCCGTATGATTTTGGTCCTTTGAAATTATTGAAGCTTTTTTTTATGGCTCATGATCTATCTTGCTGAATATTCCAAGTGCTGTTGTTGAGTAAGGGTTCTATAAATGTTAATTTGGTCAAGTTGATTCGTAGTGTTTTTCAATCTTCTGTATTTTAACTGATACTTTGACTTCTTATTTTGTCAATTGCTTAAAGAGGGCTGTTAAATTCCTCAACTATGAATATTGATTTATCTCTTTAGTTTTGTTAGCTTTTACTTCATATATCTGGTATCTTTGTTATTAGTCATATGCATATTTAAGATTGCTTTTGTCTTTTTAAATGAATTGATCTTTTGTCATTATGAAATATCCTGCTTCATCTTTAGTAAAACTCTTTGTCTTGAAGTCTGCTCTGTCTGATGTTAATATAGCCACATCAGCTATCTTTTGCGTAATATTTACATGGTTTATCTTCTTATGTCCTTTTATTTTCAACCTGTCTTGGTCTTTGTAAAAACATATAGTTGGGTCTTAACCTTTTTATCTAGTATGACAGTCTCTGCCTTTTAATGGGGGTGTTTGGTACATTTACATGCCATGTAGTTATTGATACATTTAGATTTAAATCCTCTATCTTGGTTGTTTGGTTTCTATTTATCCTGTCTTGTTTCCCAGTTTCTTCCCTCCTTTTTGGGGAAGTATATTTTAGCATTCCTTTTTATCTCCTAGGGCTTTTTTTTTCTTTTTTTATGCCTTTTATGTTATATTTTAGTTATTACTCTAGAGATTACAATATGCATCTTTATCATGGTTTATCTTCAAAAAAGTATTCTGCTTCATGAACAATCTAAGAACTTTACCACAGTAAAGCATTTACAGTCCTTCTGCCTTTGTGTTATTTTATATAAGCCCCACTTTATATTACTTTCAAAAGTCTATATTTTAAAGAGATTAAAAAATACACACACTTATATATGTGCATTAATTTTTTAAAAAAGGTCTTTGATATTTACAGACATATTTACCTATTCTGATGTTCTTCTTTCCTTCCTGCAGAACCAGGTCTCTTTTTGGAATCATTTCCCCTCAGCCTTAAGAATTTCTTTTAGCCAATTTTTGTAGTGCAGGTCTGCTGGAGACTAATTCTTTCAGCTTTTATCTTTTGAAAGTATATTTATTTCCCTTTTATTTTTGAAGGATATTTTAATTGGATATAGAATTCAAGGTTGGCAGTGTTTTCCTTTCAGCCCTTTAAAAGATATTGTTTCATTGTTCTTTGCCTTCCTTATTTCTGATGAGAAGTCAGCCATTATTCTTGTCATTGTTTTCCAGTAGGTTATGTGTCCTTTTTCTTTGATTCCTTTTAAGATCTTCTCTACCTTTTGTTTTCAGCATGTTGACCATGATGTATTCATATATGGCTTTCTTTGTATTGATTCCGCTTGGGGTTCTTTGACCTTCGATCTGTGGACATTCAGTCATCAGTTTGGGAAAATTCTTGGCTATTTTCATGTCTGTATTGTTGTTTTTTCTTTCTCTGCTTCTTAGACTCCAGTTATATTTATGTTAAGCTGTTTGTTATTGTCCCACCGAACTCAGATGCCCCAGTTTTGTTTTGTTTTTTTTTACTTTTTTCTCTTTATGTTTCAGTTTGAGTGTCTGTTGACTTGTCTGCCCTCAGGTTCCTCTGCTATGTTCAGTCTACTGATAAACCCATCAAAAACATTATTTATCTCTAATACTATATTTTTCATTTCTAGAATTTTTATTTGCTTTTTAAAAATACTTTCTTTTTTTTCTTTTTATAGTAAGGTATCATTGATATACAGTCTTATGAAGGTTTCACATGAGCAACAATGTGGTTACTACAGTCACCCATATTATCAAGTCCCCCCAACACACCCCATTGCAGTCACTGTCCATCAGTGTAGTAAGATGCTATAGTGTCACTACTTGTCTTCTTTGTGCTATACTGCCTTCCTCATGACCCTCCTACATTGTGTGCTAATCACAATATCTTTTAATCCCCTTCTTAAAAATATGGTTTCTGGCTTTCTGCTGATATTCTCCCATCTTCATATGCACTCCACCTTCATATGCACTTTATACACCTTTTCCATTTGATTTTTTAACTTGTTTCTCACAGTTAGCTTAAAAGACCTGTCTGATAATTTCAACAATTGGACCATCTTTGGGTCTTGTTCAACTTGGTTGTTTTCCCTCTTGTCAGTGGATCACATTTGCTTGCTTTATCACATCGCATACATTTTTATTAAATGCCAGACATTGTTTGTAAAAGGACAGTGGAAACTAGAAAGGATGGCTATTAGTACAGGTGGGTTGAGTCAGTTTAGTCAGTAGTTGAACTGGATCTGGCCTTAGTTGTTTTATTTAGAATCAGTTCACCACTGCTTTGAGATATTTAAGGACTTGGGATACATCTGGAGGGTTCAACTCAGTTTTTCTGCTTTACCCTCAGCCTTCAGCAGACCCCATGTGGTCTGCTTTGGAGTGTGGTCAAGGGGGTTCTCTTTCAACTCTCCAACCCCTCTCCCAAATATAGATGGCCACTGCTCTGGTAAAACTTCTCTCCTGATGTCTTCGGGCTGTCTTTTTTTTTGGTAATCCTCCTGAAATTGAATCATTTTCTTTTTCTTCTAGCCACTGTAGTCTTCAGATCAAAGCTCTGGCCAAAATCCATGCCTTTGTTCAAGACACGTGAGTTCTGACCACTTCCCAGAATTCACCTATTTCAGGGGAAGATCTTTTCATTTTGCTCCTTCCACTGAGTTCCCATTTATTTCATTTTAACAGACATTTAAAACAGTCTAGTCTTTAATCTCATACTCTGTCGTGGTCTATGAAGGATGCCAGAGAAACATATGGCATGAACCTTGCCCTCAAAAGACTTTATTTTGTGTTTGGGCAGATAAGAGTAACCCAGCTCAGGGATACAGGAAAAGTTACTAACAGTGCATCAGAGTGTGTACAGGAGCATAGTGCAAGCAGAACATATAATGTTCAGGGGACATGGAGTAGAGTGATCAAGAGAGGAGAGGTAGTAGTACTGGTCAAGGAAAAACTCTGGGAGGGGGCAGGTATAAGCTAGTTTAGCTTTCTGGATCATAGTTATTTACATCCACCAAGATGGACTTAATGTGGCCTGTATGAGCAGAGGAGGAGCCAGAGCATGCTGATAGGTAATGGGAGAAGCATGTGTGGGGAACCATGGCATTCAGGGTGGTCAGGAGGGCGGGTACTGGTCCTCCCTTCCCTTTGTGGTGGGAAGAGATCATCCCATTTTGTATACATATGAACTCCCATGTTCAAGAGGGAGAGCCATGTGTTATAAGCATTCTGGGCTAATGGCAACATGGCCTGTGTGTATGCACACACATGTTCATCCATGTGGTCTTCCTCTGGGATTCTGAGGGCCACACAGGAAGAATACTCCTTGTACCTCTTGGAAGTTTTCATTATTTCCTGGCTTCGTTTTCCCAGGACCCTGAGTGAGCCTCGGCAGGCAGAGATCCGGAAAGAGTGCCTCCGACTTTGGGGGGTGAGTGTATCCCCAGCCTGTTGTTGCTCCTTGGCAGGGAAATTGTAGGAAAGAATGGGATTGACTCCAACACTGCCACCTTAGGCCCTTCCCGTGCATGAAAATATCTGCCTACCCTTACAGCATTCCAGAACTGGATTATCTCAGCATTGCTGGGAGTTACCTCCTTGGCCCTTTTTTTCACTGCCAGTTTGACCTTATAACTGGGTCAGAAGGTACAAGGGTGGAGGGTGAACAGGTCTCATTTTGCTGCTGGTGGCCCTCTGAAGCAACATTGACCACAGAGAGCCCAAGAGAAAGGAAAGGGCCTTTGGGGGGTGTTCTAACAAGTGCCTGAAAGGGAGCGGAGACTGAATTATTCACCTTCATCTCTTTCTATCCTCCTTTGTTAAGTGCCATTTCCTCTTCCCCAGTCTGAGCTTATTCCCTCGCTTACATACACTCACACACAGCCTTGGTCAAAAGCATGTTTGAAAATCAAAGCTCTTGTTTCAGATCCCAGACCAGGCTCGAGTTGCTCCTTCTTCTTCAGACCCAAAATCCAAGTTCTTTGAGCTAATCCAGGTAAGTCTGGTGTCTGATGAAAATGAAAAGTTAGAGAAACTTAATTTTAGGTGGGGGAGGTGTATCACCGAGAGCTCCAGGTGCCTAGCCTCCCGAGGGCTTGTGGAGGCACCACCTGGGCTTTGAGGAGCTGGGCCGAGGCCACCAGAGGCGGGAGTCTTTGGTGTAGGCTGTTGAGTTCTCTGAGAGCCTATCAGGCTTCTTGAGATTCTTGCTCTAGGTATGTGTTCTCAGCACTCCTGCTGCCCAAAAGGTGGTGCTATCACTCCCTGGCAAGTTCAGGGTCCCTTAAGATTTGCCTGCAGTGGAAACATGAAATGTGTGATGACGATTAAGGCAGAGTAGCTGAACTGAGGGCTAAGAGGGGCTGCCTTAACCCTAGGCTCCTTGTCCTGTTTCTGGTGAGCTAGTCTTTGGAAATCTGCCCTGTTTTTTCAACACCTGACTTCCAGCTTTTCCCTGGTTATCATTTAAATCTGGCCTAGATCATGGACCATTGTGCTACTGGTTTTGTGGGGTCAGGGGACTGGAGAATGAGATTCAAGGTGTCTCAGAGGAATAGCTTGTGTACATTCTTCTGAATGAGATGGAGAGATCACTTAACTGCTCTCAAACCAACTGCTGGCAAGTCCTTGCCTTCAATTTTATTGAAGGGGTGGCTTTTATATTCTGGTGACATTTCCTTATAGGTCTGGTAAATTGATATGTACTCAGGGACTTGGTGTTCTTTCCTTTGCCAGCCTCTCCCAATAGGTCCTAAAGGAACCCTCCAAGCAGATGGAATTAGATTCCATTTAGTGCGTGGTTAGGTAGAGCAGGAACTGCAGGAGACAGCAAGTGCTTCTGGTCCCTCACTTCTCCCAGCCTACCCCACTCCCCATAGAGGCACCCTTACTGAGTGCCTATCCATTCCCCCAACCCAGCCGTGTTTTCTCTGACCCGGGGCTGCAGGGCACTGAGATCGACATCTTCAGCTATAAGCCCACACTGCTCACTTCCAAAACCCTGGAGAAGATCCGCCCTGTGCTTGACTACCGCTGCATGGTGTCTGGCAGCGAGCAGAAGTTCCTCATTGGCCTGGGGGTAAGTCTGCAGCTGGCTTCTTATCCAGCTTGGGGCGGTAGAATCTTGCCCTCTGTCTATGGCAGGACAGCTAGCTGCCTGCCTCACTTGGTCTGTGTGCTCTTGGCACCGTGGAACTGGGGCTTTGACCCCAGGGAAGGTATTTCTCGAAACTTCACTTCCTTTCCTCCTCTGAATTAGCCAGGTGTCATTCATTCATCCATTCTTTCATTTTTTCACGTATTGCTTATTCATCTCTCTGCATTGCTAAAGGGAGCACTACCTTTTTTCTTGTGATGTCGAGCTTCTAGGGTGGTAGCAGGCTAATCTGGATTAAGCCCATACAGCCATTACTTTACAACACCACCAACACTCATGTTATCCCCTCTTAGAAACACACCATCTATCCTTAGGGCCATTAGAATCTAAAACGGGGTAAGGGAAAGCCTTAGCAGTTCTATATCTTACTTAATTGGGTAATGTCATTATTACTCTTTCTTTCCACTCTGATTTGTCTTTCTCTATAATTTTATCTTTTTTTCCTCACATTCTGTGCTCTCTCAGACTTAATCTGTTTCAATTTTTACTTTGTCTCCTCTGTTCTCTGGACCCTTCACCAAACCCATCTCAGACATTCCCCAAGCTGGATCTTTCTTGAGGGCCCCTAATCATGGACTTGGGCCTTTTTGAAAGTTCCGCTGGCCTGTTCCCTACCACCAGGACTGAGCCAGGTTTCCACTTCTCTTCTGCTGAGGCAGTGGAAGACAGCACTGTCATCACTGAAGTATAACTGACAAACTCTTCTGGATGTTTTCCTCTGACATTTCCTGACCCCATCAGCTTGTAGCTGCCAGCCAAAAGCCCTTTCAATAACTGAGCCTCTCACTTCTCAACCTCCATACCTGTCTGACTTGGTCCTTTCTCTTTGCCCATAGAAGTCCCAGATCTACACATGGGATGGCCGCCAGTCAGACCGCTGGGTCAAGCTGGACCTGAAGACAGAGCTGCCCCGGGACACTCTGCTCTCTGTGGAGATTGTCCATGAGCTGAAAGGGGAGGTCAGAGGTGGTTCAATCATGTGTTCTGGTCCTGCCAGCTAAGGGAGTGAGACACAGCTGAGCCTGGCCCTTTCCCCACTCAGTCAAATGGGTTACATTGGATGTGGTGCTTGACAGAGCCCAGGGCCAGTGGAAGGCTTTGTAATTATTCCTATTCTTGAGTGGTTGCTCTAAGCCACTGTATATTTAGGTAAGAAAGACCACAGTCAGTGTACAAGCAGGAGGAGACCTCAATCATCTCTGCGTCAAGGGCTCTTGTGGATCAGCTGGGTATTTTTTTGTTGTCAATTTAGTTTCTGACCAGGGATCCCTTGGGAAAGAAGTAACTTGTTATCTCCCATGAGTTTTGGGTATTAACAGCCATACCAGTGATTTTCAGAATAGTCAGTGGGAACAGCTGGTGAGGGTGGGAAGTCAGGCCCAGGCTGGAGTACCCTGGCTGGATCACCATGCTGGCAGCCTCACTGGGTTTGAGGTTCAAGGGGCTTATCACCCAAAGCCTCAGATGGTTGCCTTCCCAGAAGTCTGGGCCAGTCTGGTGCTGAGCATCAGCTGGGAGGCAGGCAAGAGAAGTATCCTGTGTTTAGAGCCCTATCCTTCCCCGTCTGTAGGTAGAATGGAGGCCAGCATGCCACAGTGGGCAGAGTGGGCTCAGTCTGGTCCCTGGCAGGGTGGACAGTGTACTTGTTCTTCCAGGGAAAGGCCCAGCGGAAGATTAGTGCCATCCACATCCTTGATGTCCTTGTGCTGAATGGCAGTGATGTGAGGGAGCAACATTTTAACCAAAGGTCTGACTTGGGCCCTGGGGAGGGAGGGTGAGTGGGACAGGGTAGCTGTGTGGCTGCAGCCTCTGAGGCTTGGCCCCTCACTTTTGCCCTCTATGTTTAAGGACATCCTTAAGAGTTTCCCTCTGCCATCCACTGACTAGTTCAAAGCAGGGTGAGAAATTGGTGTTGGCACTTCAGTTTGCTAGGGCTTAGGCCTTGATTGTTATAGGTAATAGCACACTTCATTTTTGCCACAGCTGTTCAGATCAGAGGTAGTGTTTGTGTTAAGGTTGAGCAAAAGCATGGCCTTATAGGGAGAGGGAAGATCTCTGAAGAGTGTGTCTTATGCTTGGGTGGTCCCATTTAAGTTAGTTCATCTGGATCCTACAACTCCCACAGAGGCACCTTTGTTTGTGGGTGGACGCCTAACCAGCTGTTAGAAAGGGACAAAAGAGAGGGACGTTTTACACACACACGATGTTGACGTCTCTCTTAAATCGGTCCATCTGAGTGAGTGTGTGGTGGTATCTGGTAGGCGGTGATGGAGCAGACGTCCACAGTAAAGATAACTGAGGTTCTAGCGTGTGACTGAGCACGGCTGAAAGGACACCTCAGGAGAACCAACCAAGATGTAGTGAAATGTGAGGTTGGAATCCAGAGGAGAGGGCATGTGCAAAGATGTCAGTGTACTTGTGGCTTCTTGGGGAGCATGGTTGCTGACTCTTGGAGCAGTTTTTCTGCAGATTCAGTAGTGTTTTCCTGCTGGTGCTGTGGAAGTGTGGGTGAGAGCACCCTTGCTTGCCTTTGACTCTGTTTGGATTGTAGAATTCAGCTTGCAGAGAAATTCGTGAAAGCTGTTTCCAAGCCCAGTCGGCCTGACATGAATCCCATCAGGTGAGCATATCGTCTTTCCCTCCCTAATCCCCCTTCCCCATTGCTTCTTTCTGGCCAATGTCTGCTTCCCTGTCCTGTGGGGGATGGGAGGACTTTTTGGAGAGGACCCAGGCAAGGTTGGTGTTGGAGGTAAGATTGCACTTGATGAGCAATTTGGGGGTGCTGGCTCCTTTGTCCCAGAGTGTTTCCCTATCCTGTCACAGTGGGCAGACCTCCACAGGGTTCATTCCTAGGGTTTAAGGTGTCCTTATTTAAGACGCATATGCTTCTGAGAGCTGCTAACACACCTCTGAGTTGCATATTCACGCTTGGGTATCATTAGCATATCACCTGGCCTTTTCAGTGTTTTCAGGTAAGAAAAGGGTGCTCTGGGAATGCCGGTGTTTTGAACATGAAAAAGAGAAAGATGGTTTGAGGGAGGGGGATTCTTGGTGCTTAGGAAGAAGGCCAAGGTTTGCTGCCATGTTAGGTAGTGTCAAAACTCCAGGTCTCTGAGGGAGGAGAGGATGATGATAGTCAGAGAGCAGATAGCTGGAGAACAGACTTTTCCAAGCTGGGCCAGAGTCTGAGGTTATTACCTTTGGGGCTTCATATGACCAAAGACTGAGGTGTCTATTTACATTTATCAAAATCATTTTTATTATTTGTAATATAACTTAACTTAGTTCAAATTAAATGCAGTAATGAGCCTACACTTTACAGATGTCTTCTGAAAGTCTAAAAGCAATTGCTTCCTGTGTTTTAAAATGTCTTATCTGCCAGGTCCCAAGGCACAGCTTCCAGGGACCCTGCCTCCACTGTTTGTGGTCTGGTTGTTGGGTCTCTGGAAACCTTACTCAGTAGCAGTTCCAAAAGCATGTTCGGGGGCCCCAGAAGTGGAGAGCTGGGAATCAAACAGGAGCCCTATACCCTGGGTAGGGGCCCCCACTCCCTATGGTAGTAGGCCTGTCAGGATTATTTTGAAGTAACTGCTATTGTGGGGGGTTGGGGCCTAAAATCCATGTAGGCAGAACTGGGCAAGAGCCTGGACCTTCGTGTTCTGAACCCTGGTTGCAGTGATGGTGACCTGGTAGGAATGCTGGCAGAATCTTTGTCTGCTGGACCTTTCTTTCTCCCTTCCATTTCCAAAACTGTATTGTGTTCTCCAGTTGCCCTGGGGTAGGCCCCAGGGGGTGCTTTGCAACTTTGAAACTTAGGACTCATCTGTGTAGGACAGCAGTGCAACAGGCTCATTCTTGGTGGGTTGGGTGGTACAGGGGCCCCATGCAGAGTGCGAGGATAGGCAGTCTCCAGCCTGCCAGCTGTTGTGTGGATAAGAATGTCTCCCCAGGAAGCCTTTTTCCTCTCTCCATCCCTCTATCCACAGGGTGAAAGAGGTATACAGGCTGGAGGAGATGGAGAAGATTTTTGTCAGGTGAGTGACTCAACCAGCGTAGCTCAGGATTGGAGGACTTGGGGTAGGAGGCGTGGAAGAGTGTCCAGCATTTTTGAAGAGGTGGGGCGGTGAGTTGGCTCTGCCAGGCCGCCTTTATCCCCACCTCCCTTGCCTTAGTGGGACTCCAGTATAGCAAAGAGGCCCCCAACTGAGAGCTGATTCAGTACCCTGTCAGGAGGGGAGCAGGGCGGGTGTGTGCCAGACAGAAATATGGTCTCATTGATGCTGTAATAGTTATGATTGTCCCTGTGAGGGGCAGAGCAGCAAGCTGCTTGAAACACTGTAAATCCCAGCTCCTGGTGCTGAGAGAGATTGAGCCTGGAGGGGTGGAGTGGGCATAACTGCATTCTCATACTCTTAGCAGTGTGCTGGGTGCTCAGTCTGTGGGTCTCATCCTGGGTATGCGCTCCTATGGCCAGGGAGCTGGGCTGGGTCGCAGTATGCTTGTGTTAACTCTTCGGTAGCCACAGTGATGTGGGTGGTGGGCTGAAGACCCAGTGGTGCCTGTGGTCTCACATCTTACTTGGATTGGTGTCACCCTGAAGCCCCCCAAACAGCAGCCACATAGTGGGGCATCTGTCACTGCCCTGCCTCCATTGCTTAGTTGGAGTTCAGAGGCTGAGTTCTAGACCAGCACTGCACTCACTCATTGTGTGGCCTGGAGCAACTTACATCTACCTCAGTTTCTTAGGTCTAGCTTTGTAAAAGGCTGTTGTTGGTGTGGTTTTGATATTAGCCAGACTAATGTTAGGGCTTTCTCTCTCTCCCACACTCAAACGCATTCATATGTCCTGTTTGTACCCCTGCTTGGGCAATCAGGTTAGAAATGAAGATCATCAAGGGCTCCAGTGGCACACCAAAGCTCAGCTACACAGGGCGGGATGACCGGCACTTTGTGCCCACTGGCCTCTACATCGTCAGGACAGTGAATGGTGGGTGATGAGTGAGTGTTCCCTGCTCCCTCACCCCCAGACAAGGTGACTGGCCCAGACCCTGCCTGGGCCAGATCGAAGGGCTCCCTATTTAGGTGGGTGGCAGCCAGGCTCGCATTTCTTTTCAGTACATGTTGCAGGGGACTGTGTTCCTTGAGCATCTTCTGTTCTTTGTGGGGTGCTGGGGGTTGGATTAGGGCTGGGGCAAGAGGAGCCCAACTCGTGTGTGCACACAGGGTCCTTATGTCGGGAAAAGGGACTTCTCAATAGGCAGCATATCTGGAAAGTTAAGCTTGGCATTTACATCCCCTGTGAAGTCCTTTTTCTTTGGTGCCCTCTGAATGAGTTCTTGCTCCCTCTGCCGGGGTCCCAGAGATATGTTGCAGACAGGCTGGCAGGACTGGGGTGTGGTTGTTAAGTGGTTATCCTCATCCTCCTGGAGCCCCTTTGGGCTGATAATGAAGGCTGCATCCTGACAGGCTGTTCTCTGCCTGCATTTTGGGAGAGGGGAGTGGAAGAACATGAGCGGAGGAAGGCATATCCCTATGTTGGCCTGACCTACCCCCATGGAATTCTGTGTTCTTTCTGGGCTTCTTTCCGTCTTCTTGCTGTCAGAACCATGGACCATGGGATTCAGCAAAAGCTTCAAAAGAAAGTTCTTCTACAATAAGAAAACCAAGATCTCTACCTTTGACCTCCCTGCAGACTCCATTGCTCCATTTCAGTAAGTAGCCCTTCTCTGGGCCTGTCCCTGCACAGCCCCAGGTACTCCTGCCAAGACACTGGCCAGCCCTCTTGGGGCACCCACACCTGCTGGGCTCTTCCTGGTAAGGGTGGGCATGGTGGCTCCCTTCAGGGTGTGGCTGGGTTTGGGTAGCAATTATGCTCAGCTAGAGCCATGCCAGGACTTGCTGGGAAAGTTGGCAGTCCTGGGTATGAAGGGCCCACCCAGGCAAGACATTTGCCCCATGGAGCAGCCACTGCTATATGACTTAGCGGTAGTGGTGGGCAGGTGAGAGCCCCAGCTCTGCCCCTCAGGACGCAGGGTCCCAGTTGTCCTTTTTCAAGAGCCTAGTGTCCATTTACCTGGTTGTTGATCGTAGGTTTTGACAGCAGCCTGCAGCCCTTATGTGCCTGTAATTAGCCACTGACACAAGTTTTGTCACCACACTTACACTGCTCTATCAGCAGCAGATAAACCAGGATTATCAGGAAGTGTAGGAACCCAGTTGGATACAATTGGCAGCAACAGCTTGGTTGTAAGAAAAGTGGTTCTGGAAGGTAGGCAGGAGTTGGGGCCTTTTGGGTACCTTTTGGTAACAGAGAGAAGACCCTCAATTGGAATCATAGATTCCCCACCTCTGACTTTTAAGAATACCCACCTGCTAAGGCATAGTTGCCAGGGGTGGGGTGGTGACCTCTTGGTCCTGCTTTACCTGGGTGCAGCCCTCTGACCTTCTTTCTCCTCCTCCCCAGCATCTGCTACTATGGCCGGCTCTTCTGGGAATGGGGGGATGGCATCCGTGTGCATGACTCCCAGAAGCCCCAGGATCCAGACAAGCTGTCCAAGGAGGATGTCCTCTCTTTCATCCAGACGCACAGCGCCTGAGGACCCCCACCCTGCCAAATGCCCCGTTGTGCCCTGAGTCAGGGCGCTTTGCATGGGGCCCACAGCGCTGGTTCCTCCCCGTCTTGGGAAGGGACTGGGAGCAGTCACTGCAGCCTGGCCTTGGGGGTGGGGCTCTTCTCCCCATCTTCCCCAGAACTCAGTCGGGGGCCATCAGAGGACACTCACACGTTCCTTCTGGGACATCTGGACCTCTCTCCCTGGAGACCTGCCTAGGAACTGTGTCCCCTGCCAGGACTCAGCCTGAAGGATGCTGCTCCTCCGGCATGTTGGAGGTCAGAGCCCGGGGCACAAGGGGCCAGTGGAGGACGTCAGCGGCAGGGGCGGTCCGCTCCCGTATCCTGTACTCACTTTTCTGAGTTCTGTGTACTGCCCTGAGGGTGGCATGCACCCTGCTTTGCCCACCTTTTTATTGGGCCAACCCTGAGTTGGTGGAAGCCCACTGTCGTGAGCTGGCCAGGAGCAGCTGCTGTACAAATCAAGGTTTTGTTTTTTTGAATTTGCTGTTTTTTTGCCAAGTTGAAGATTTTCTCGTCTCCTCTCACCTCCTGTCCTGGTCTTCCCTAGAGTTCTCAGCCCTGGACCTCTTGACAGTCCCGCAGGCCGGGAAGGGAGGCATGTTTGCCCCACCTCTTGTGACACCACATAAAGACACAGTTGCAGGTAGCTTAGTGTGGATGTAACTGCCTCCTGGGGTTGTAGAGCCTTCCTGTGCCCCATCCCCCTTTTTATTTTTTTTTTTATTTTGGTATCATTAATCTACAATTACATGAGGAACATTATGTTTACTAGACACCCCCCATCACCAAGTCCCCCCCACATACCCCATTACAGTCTCTGTCCATCAACATAGTAAGATGTAATAGAGTCACTACTTGTCTTCTCTGTGTTGCACAGCCCTCCCCGTGCCCCCCACACATTATACATGCTAATCATAATGCTCCCTTTCTCCCCCCTGCCCTTATCCCTCCCTTCCCACCCATCCTCCCCAGTCCCTTTCCCTTTGGTACCTGTTAGTCCATTCTTGGGTTCTGTGATTCTGCTGCTGTTTTGCTCCTTCATTTTTTTCTTGTTCTTATACTCCACATATGAGTGAAAGCATTTGGTACTTGTCTTTCTCCACCTGGCTTATTTCACTGAGCATAATACCCTCTGGCTCCATCCATGTTGTTGCAAATGGTAGGATCTGTTTTCTTCTTATGGCTGAATAATATCCCATTGTGTATATGTACCACATCTTCTTTACCATTCATCTGCTGATGGACACTAAGGTTGCTTCCAATCTTTGGCTATTGTAAATAGCGCTGCGATAAACATGGGGGTGCATCTGTCTTTTTCAAACTGGGCTGCTGCATTCTTAGGGTAAATTCCTAGGAGTGGAATTTCTGGGTCAAATGGTATTTCTATTTTGAGCTTTTTGAGGAACCTCCATACTGCTTTCCACAATGGTTGAACTTATTTACATTCCCACCAGCAGTGTAGGAGGGTTCCCCTTTCTCCACAACCTCGCCAACATTTGTTGTTGTTTGTCTTTTGGATGGTGGTGATCCTTACTGGTGTGAGGTGATATTGTGGTTTTAGTTTGCATTTCTCTGATGACTCGTGATGTGGAGCATCTTTTCATGTGTCTGTTGGCCATCTGAATTTCTTCTTTGGAGAACTGTCTGTTCAGCTCCTCTGCCCATTTTATATTGGATTATTTGCTTTTTGTTTGTTTAGGTACATGAGCTCTTTATATATTTTGGATGTCAACCCTTTATCGGATCTGTCATTTATGAATATATTCTCCCATACTGTAGGATGCCTTTTTGTTCTATTGGTGGTGTCCTTTGCTGTACAGAAGCTTTTCAGCTTGGTATAGTCCCACTTGTTCATTTTTGCTTTTGTTTCCCTTGCCTGGGGAGATATGTTCATGAAGATGTTGCTCATGTTTATGTCCAAGAGATTTTCCTTCCCCTTTTTATATGAACCTTGGGCAGTTCTAGAAGGGGGAGAGAGCAGCCTTGAAAACCTGCCGTTTTCTGTGCCCTTGCAGCAGTGGCCCCACTGTAACAGAGGGTATCTCTGGGGTTGGGTCACACTTAGCCCTCTGGCAATCATGGCACCCCCATTTGCCATAGCCACCCTAACACCCCCTTTGTCTTCCCCAGCAGAAGGTACAGTTGCTTTTGTTTGTCCTTTTGTGGTCACTTCATTTCCTCTATCTTGGTGGAGGGGGAAGAGGGGAAGCTGGGCAGCAGCTTTGGATTGGGGGCGACTGTCGTGGTTTGTGATGGGAAGATATACCTCTCAGATGCTCATACAGCTCCCTTGGGTCCCATCCCAGTGTGACTGGTGTCCACGGAGATAGGGCATGGAGGCTCCCTAGGAGGTTGGACTCCACCTTGGGGTCTCCAGCCAGCATTCCTCCCGCACAGCCCCAGGTTTGGCAGCACTGCTGAGCTGCTGTATTTCCACCCAATTCTGGGTCTATCAGTGTGTCTTGCAGAATCTTGGATCATTAAAGATAAACATATTTTTAATTTCTGTGTTGCTCTGTGCTGGGGCTGCTGCTGTTTATCCTCAGTGGTTTGAAGTCTGGCTTGGGTGAAACAGCTTGGGCTGGAGGTGAAGGGCAGGAAGCTGTACTTGAAGAGGAAAGTGTTTGTCCAAGATCCTGGGCTCCATCAGGCTCCCAGGGATGCTCCTTGCTGCCAGAGAGGAGGCCCAAGGAAGAGTCAGAAGCAGGGACTGGAGAATGAATGAACTGACAGCCCAGAGGGGCAGGCAGGCACCTTCCCCCTTACATAAATCACACCTGCTCGCTCCATGGTGGCACTGTGATAATCCAGGATCAGTCTGTGTGACTAAAATAACAGAGGTGTCAGACCAATTAGTGTCACTAGACTGGAGAAGAGAGGGAGAGATGGTTTCTCTGACCCCAGGCCCACCTCCCCTGTGCGCCTGCTCCAGGGTGGGGATGTGCAGGAGCTGATGGTTCCCTTTGGCTCCCAGCTAGAGTTTCTCCACCAGATCTGTGACTCCTGAGCTGCTGCCCTCTTAGAGCCCGCCTGCACTTCACTTGGCTCCTTCACCCTGGCCCAGAGGGTCCATCGTTGATCTTCCATAGCCTTAGCTCTGGGGCAACTCCTTTCCTTGTTTTCACTTCACTTGGTATAATCTGGGTACCCAGGCCCTTCACCCTCTTGGTTGCTCTGCTGTGCTCCGCCTCACCCCAGCCTCCATTCCTGACCATCGCGGCTCCTGTGCTGTGAGGGGGTGGGAGCTACTGCACACCAGCTCTGGGGGTGTGTTCAGGGGCCACAGGTGCTCTTTGCTGCTCCCTGCAAACCCTGCATGAGTGGCCACTGCTGCTGGAAGGCTGACTGGTCACTGCCACGCCTTACCAGCTCTGCCTGCCTCTTGAAGAATGGATGCGCTCTCTGCTCCCATGGGACCCCATACAATCACTTCAAGCCCCCAACTCACCCTTGGCTGCACAGGCTGCATTTTTTCTGCCCTAGTTACAGGCAGTGGCACTGACTGCAGGGCAAGACCATGTACCTGGCAGAGGTGGCAGACAGGAGGTGCAGTGCTCGCCTCTCAGCCCAAGCATTGCCCACACCCCAGAGGTGGCCCCCAGCAGTTTTGGCTTAGAAAGTGCTTCATACTATCTCCTTATTCCTCATGTAAGCTGGGGCTCACCTTCACAGCCCCTTTTCTCCTCCAAGTTCTAAGCTGAGAGCTTTCCCTTGAGCAGCTTGTCTTCCTCAATTCCTGAGCTGCCCCCACTGTCCCTTGGCTTCAGTCAGACCATGACATTCACTCAGCAGACAGGAGCAGCTTGTGTGTTCTTTATTGCCTGTCCCTGGGGCTGAGGGAGGAGCCAGCATAAAGTCCTTCAGGAGACCCAGGCTCCAAGGCAAGCAAGGGGTCTAGGCTGACAGGAGGCCTGCCCAGGTGTCGGGTGGGGACAAATGCTCCTGCGCCTTGGTTCTTTTGAGGCTTGAAGGGCCTGCTTGGTCACGACCAGGGAGCCAAGGGGAAATGTGTGCTGAGTGGAGAAATCTCAGGCTCACACAGCCCAGTAGGCATAGATGAGGCTCAAGAGGATGAAGATGGCCACAGAGAGCAGCGTGTTCTTCCGGTTCTCCTGCTGAAGCAACTTCAGCTCCTTTTCTGGGAGAAAACAGTGGTGGACAGGTCGTTTGGTCCCATCTCCCACTCTCATCTGCCCCTGCCTCTGCCTCTCTCACAATTGGGTGTACACTCTGCTGAAGAGTGTGCCCTCCCAGCCACTCATGTACCCGCAAAATGACACTCCTTGATCTCTCCAGATCTTCACCTTTTGGCTACCGATCCCAGCCCAAAACAGTCCCAACACCCAGTGCTGTTCAACCATTTCTCTTCAAATGCAGTTGAAGTTGAGAATGTAGTATGTGAGGGGGTCATCAAAAAGGCCACACCTGAAAGCCAAGAGAGGTGGTGGCATGGCATCGTCAGGTGAGTCCTATGGCCTGTCACTGAGTAGGCTCTGTGGTGCTTATCTGTCCAGGGTGTCTCATTTATCTGACTAGAAACTCAGGGCAGCTGGGACCCCCTTGAGCCTGGCACTGGAGTAGATGTAGGGTGGGGCCACACCATCAGTACTTCCAGGCCTGCCCTCTGTTGGAAGCCCAGCTAAGGAGGAACGAGGGATGCTCAGAGGAAGCACTCTGTAGCCCACAAGGTAGCTGGGGCTCACCTCTAGAGGAAGTCAGTCCTGCTATTGTGCAGCCACAGATTGCATTTATCCCTCCATTAAGGCACGCAGGTTGTTGGGACTCTGTGAAGGCTAAGCTGAGTGGTGATGCCATGATTCTATGGAAATTGCTAAGCTTGAGCAGTGTTCCACCCGACCTGTGTGAGGGGGTGGGAGCTACTGCACACCAGCTCTGGGGCAGGTGAGACAGCCCGGGGCCCTGTCAGGGATAGGTGTGCCCTGTGCTTGCAGTGTTGATGCAAACTGGTCCCTCTGGGAAGTTCCCTGCCATGTGGAGTGTTCTAGGGCAGATTCCTAGCCAGGTCTGGCCCCCAAGGGGACAATACAACTGCAAAGTCTGAGGGGCCTCTGCAGACCATTATCCTCCATGCTGGTAGGGCAGGCCCAGCAGCCACCCCTCTGGTTCCGGCCCTGCCTAGGCTCTACCTGGCTCTGCCCCCAGTGCCCAGAAGGTGGCAGCAATGCTCCACCCACAGCAGCCCTTCCCAGCGCCCAAGTGGGAGGTTCCTCTTCCATCCCAGCCCCCCACACCCATCCCAGGGTTCTACTAGGAGGGAGTGGAGGTCTGTAGGGTAGGACACGCCTTCCAGGTCTGGGTGGGTGTGAGTCTCTTCTGGACCTGGCTACCCAGCCATACCACCTCATCCTCCAAGGGGAAAAACGGCCAAGCAGGCCTCCGTCTCCCTTGGGACAAAGGAGCAGACGTGCTGGCCTTCCAGTGGGTTCCTGCAACGTACTGGGGGCTGGATTCCCCCTGAAGACCTCCCTTGATCCCCATCACCTTGTAGGCTTCCTGGGCTGGCTGTCCCCTCCTGGCCCCAGGGCTAGAGGGTGGGGCTGCTAATGGAAAGGAGTTCTTACCATAGTTTGATGCTTTGCTCATCAGTCTGCTTTTCTCTTTCTCCAAAGACCTCCTGTTGAGGGGGAAGGAGTGTTATGGCTCAAGCCCTTTTCCTTCTTAACTCCTGAGGGGCAGCTGGCACACCAGGGTAGGCTGGACACGAGTCCGGGTCTGGGGGCAGGAGTTCAGAGCCAGGACCCTGGGATGGATACAGGAGGCCCAGGGAGGGGTGCAGGGGCATTACCTGGCCTCTGGGCTCAGCTCTGCCTCATAGAGCTTGAAGTTCACAGCCTCCAGGTCTCTCCGACATTGTGACAGCTTTTTCTCCAGTCCATCAATCTGAAACACACAGCACACCCAGCAGACAGATGGGGCACAGCTTCACAAGTTTTGAAACAGTTGGGATCCCAGGATGGGAAGGAGGAGCCTCGAAGAGTTGTCTTGGACAGCACCCCTCTCCCCCCAATCACCTCTATTTTGCTCTCCTTGGCCTCTCCAGGTTACAGCCTGAGCCCCACTGGGAACAGCTATGGGAGTTGCTCAGGCTCCCAGAGCTGCCCTGCCCCTCTGGACCAAAGTGGGTTGAGGGCAGATAGGAGAAGGGCCTGTTAGCTGTCACCCCAGCACATGCTCATGTGGGCCACAACACACAAGGCATTCTAGAATGATAGGAGCTGCTGCTGGAAGGTGCTGCCTTTCCAAAGCCCTCCAGATATCTGAGGGGTGGGGGTTAGACATCTAGGGGCTAGAAAGCAGAGGTATTTTTCACATTGAAACACTTCATCTTAAAGTAATCTTAGAGTTGTAAGAATATACATCTTTCCATGAGAAAAATACAACTCTGCCCATTGTCAAGGTACCTGCAACTTATGTGGCAAAACAGCTAAGCTCCTAAAAGGTTGGTTGCCAAAGGTATTAGTTCTCCAATTTGTCTGGATTATAGTTTCTGAGGTGTGTTCTTGGGGAAATAATTTGAGCTGTGTTGAAGTTTTATAAAATACTGGACCAGATCATCCAAGCCTGGGTCCTGGTATCATGTGCTTGGCTTTGAAAGTTCATCTGTATACAGGTGTCTAATCAGCCACCTCTCTGGGCCCAGGCCTGCCTTTTTTGCATCTCTGCCCTGCTGGCAGGAGCCTAGATTTCAGTGGATGGGAAGGTTCAGAGGGTCCCATATCTCTCACAGCAGTGACTGAATAGTGCCTTGGGTCCCGGTAATGCATGATTTTCCATCTGGCTTTACTCACTCTCACCACATCCCTAGGAAGAATAACAAATATGACTTCTATTTCCCAAATGGGAGAAGCTCCCCAGATGGAATCAATTTTCTGAGGAGTCGGGGTGAAACACTCCTCTATCGGTGTCAGTGAGTTCTCTGCTCCAGTCTCTTCTGGAATGGCTCCTACAGAGATGGCAGTCAGTGACTCCAAGTATGAGTCCCAGAGTCCCAGGCAGGTGTTCTGGGGCCTGTGTTAGGAGAGTTGCATGTGAAGTCTCTGGGCCTCTTGCCCCTTTCCCTCAGCTGAGTGCCTGGCCGAAACAACACACCAACTACCCCCTTCCCTGCAGTCCCAGCCCACTGCCAACTCCAGCTCCGGAATCAGGGTCCTTGGGGAGGGAGCAACTGCAGTCTTAACTGCCTGGTTAATTGTGTAATTTCTCTGCTAATGGGCACCAAAGGGAGGGCTGTCCTGGGAAACAGCCCCAGCCAGGACCTGGGGAAGCCAAAGGCCATCCTGGAACCTGCACTGTAGGGAAACAGGCATCGGGGAGCCAGGGTCAGGGAACAGCAACAGCCTGATGCCAAGGTTAGTGAAGCCCAACTGGGAGGAGCAGGTTCTTCAGGCTACCATGAAGCACCCCCATCATGGCACCACTCCCAGCACATAGCCCAGCTCCTCAGGACCTCGGACTTGCCTTTTCTGCTCCGTGGTTTAGAAACAAGACACGAAATTCCACCAGGGTCCCAAACAAAGCTTAATTCTTGAAGCTCTTACCTTCTCCACAAGGCCTTCTCTGCTGCCCTCGGCTACAAATTCATCAGTCCTTTTCAGACGCTGAGCACATACTATGTCATCCCAGCTACATGTCCAAACCTTGTCTTCCAAACTCTGGGAGCCCTTAGGACAGGGCTGTATACTTGTAGCCCAAGGGGTCAAGTCTAGCTCAGACTGGCCCATTCCACTCATTAACATGCCTGACCCCTAGGGTGCCTGACTTTGCAACTCTTGTTCTGGAAGGCCCGGTGGCCATCTTTCTTCTCTGTGGCCACAAGGCCTGGCCCACTGAAGTCTTTGTGAATGTAGCCATGAAAAATGAGAAGGTTGGATGTGGGATTGAGGGGCTGGGATGGATTTAGGCCTCATGTAGCGGCTGGAGTCCAGAACCCTCTGTTTGTGCCAGAGGAGCTGGAAGGAGCTAGGAGAGGCAACTGTACATGCACAGAGATTATGTACTTTGCAGATCACCCAGTGCAAGCCAGTCCAGGGTAGAGTTCTCTCCGCGGATCCTTGTGCCAGGCCCCGGGATGCATGTCAGTCTAGGGAGAAGGCAGTCTGAAGACTCCCATCCCTAAACACCTCTGGAAGGCTACCAGGTGCCCAGACAAGTGGTAATTGGCCCAGTGAGGCCAGGAACTCATGCTAAGCACAGTCTTTAAACTGAGTTTGGCAAACCACAAGTGGCCAAACCAACTGGCTGTCATGCTCTGGGAAGGGCCTGTGGAGCTGGCAGTTGGAGGCCTTTATGTGAACAAGCCCAATTTATCTGCAGTTGCACTGAATATCCCCTTTCATTTACCACTTTTTAATGAGGCTTAAACGGACCAACATAAATCAAGGTTTTAGGGACTTGAGTTCTAACCTTCCTCTATGAATATTTATGTCCTGCTGACAGTTCTGATTCCCTTCAAAATAGCAAGTTCCCTTCTTTATAACCCAGCTGCCTGATGTGGGCTGAGTGAGGGGAGGCTGACATTGTCAGGAGGCTCCCCAGTAGACCACAAACCCATCCTCAGAAGGTGACCCCGCTGGCAGTCAAACACCCTCCAGCATTTGCTGAAGCAGATGCCAGCTCTTGAGCAGCAATGATGGGTGCAAAGATCCTGGGTGACCTCCTGGCTGCAAAGAAGGCAGGGAGGGAGGGTCAGGATGCATCTTTTAGTTGTGAATGTGATCAGAAGTGGTGGCTAAAGTAGAGTTGGCCAGCAAAATTGGGCCAGAAACGGGGGACAGGACCCAGAGAGTAGGCCTTGAAGAAAGCCCCTATTTGGATTTTCAGTCAGCTCTTAGTAACATGTACATGGATTATTCACTTTACAGACTCCCCAGTGTGAATCTATAATCCTTGGTTAGTTTTCTCTGTCATGAGGCTGGAGGCAACAGAGGACAAGTGAGCCAGGAACAGGAGAGAGGGCAACGGGTTAGGAACAGAATGAGACAAATGTCAAGAAGATTTTAGAAGCATAAGGGTCAGAGCTGGGCAAGCAGTTGGGAGCCCAGGTATCCAGAAACCTGAAACTGTGGTTCCTGAAAAATACGGTAGTAAGGTGTGTAGGCTGTAATCAGGAGCATCAGCTTGCCACTTGTCATATGTCTAAGTGATTTCCTTAATTCTGTGCCTTAGTTTATTCATGTGTAAAACAAAGATAGTGTCTCATATTTCAGAGTTATAAGCATGACATGAGGCATACATGTAAGGGGCTCACCATGGTGCCTAACACACATAGTAGAGTCAGTAAGTGTCTGCTATCATTATTACCAGAAGCGGTTTTCACTGGATATTTGGGGAATACAAAGAAAACAATTTGTGGCAAGAGTAAGAGAAGATAGGTGAGGAATGTTATGGATAGAAATCTTCATTGGTCACTGGCTGGCGATAGTGGGAAGGAGAGTCTCTCTGGCAAAGATGGACTATCCTCTGAGTCCATGGAGGGGTTTGGAGCGGGGCGGCTGCAAGCTAGACCATCAGAAAGGCCACTCTGCGAGGTGAGCCAGCTGAGGACACAGCACGCTGGAAACCTTATGCTCCCCCCTGGGGATGAAGCTGGACTGGGGCTGTGGAGCCAGCCAAGCCACGGAAGCTGGGCCTGGTGGAGCCCAACAGAGAGAGGCCGAGAGCAGTGTCCAAGGGCAGAACAGACTCCGCTGTGGTCTGGGCATGTGAGGAGATGCAGAGTGGCAGGGAGGCCCGGCAGCCAGGGCCTGGATTCATCCACACCATTATCAGAGATAAAGGCACCACTACAGGGCTTGCCCCAGGATGAAGGCAGAAAAAGGCCCCATAAGAGAGATCGGACCAACTCCAGTGTGAAGAGGTTACCCTCCAGAGGCCAGGGAGGCTCCCAGGACCCCTGCCCAACAGGCTGGAGAGTGGGTCACCTGGCAGGAAGAGCATGGCCGGAGTGAGACTGGCTCGGGTGCTGGGAGTTCCTGGAGTTCTAAGAGCAGAACTGCTGGCTACAACAGCCACAGGCAAAGTGTGGGGACAGAGGAGTGCGTGCCTCCAGTGCACAATAACATTAAGAAGTGTGCATGTGTTATGTTAATATTCAGACTGAGCATCCGTCTTTATACAGGGAAAACCACACTGTGACTAAGTGACTGAGGTGTCAGTCAGCAGGCGGAATACAGCTGGAAAGGGACCTGAGCAGACAGAAAGGTGGTGGGGTGAGCTCCCTTCAAGTTAGCAAACTGTGCCTTCAGGCACCGCACCCAGAGTTGAGGGCCTGATAGGTGTGGTGTAAACCTGTGTGCAAGCAGTCCAGGGGCCTTCCAAGTAGGTGGTGAGTGTAGGGTGTTGTGGTGGGAAAGTCTGCTCTTGACCCTGAGACCAGCAGTGGCTAAAACCTGCGCAGGAGGACTGCTGGTCTGAGCCTATGTAGGAAGGGAAAGAGAGGAGAAAGGGAGGGAGAAAGATACAATAAGGCAGGATGTGAGGAGCCATCCGCTGAGGGGGAGCTGATGGCCCCAGGGGGCTCTGGAGACAGGATTCAGGAAGTCTGTGCTGTAACAAGAAAGGCCTCCTTCACGGGCAGGAGACCCACTGCCTTTTTTACCCACAGACTGAGGGTTCGGTGCCTGGCGTGTGGCTTTGAGACTGGGCAGAAGAGCAGGCCCAGTGGGGCAAAGTGTAAGACCAAGGATTCTTCACAGTGATGGGGGCGGTCCCTGGGAAGAACGCAAAGATCTGGGCAGTTCAGCAGAGGCCCCAACCCCAGGCAAACAGGGCCATTGCTTTCCTGCTGGCGGGTGCTAAGCGAAGAGAGGCCTCTTCTTTGAGGTTACCATGGGCTGGGACTCTTCCTGAGGCCTTCCTAAAGGCCCCCCTCGGATGCACTACTGGGTGCTGGGTGCTCCATGGCACTGCACTACCAGTTCAGTGGCCCTGGGCCACCTGAGCAAAATCCCCTCTGCCACCTGACTTGGGGAACAACACCTTATCCTCAGAGCTTTAGGGAAGTCTCCCTTGGGTTCTATACACCATAAAACTGCTGTGTTAAGAGAAATTGTAAAATTTGTCTGACATTCCCAAGAGGAATCTTTTCAGGAGTGAGGAGTCTCCCAGAATCAAAGTCCTGACCGAGGTCTCTTTGGGGACAGGGAAGCTGAGTGCCAGCTAACAGATAACTGCCTAGCACACTGGTCAGGTCAAGCCCGTCGGGGGCCAGCTCTGGGTCTGGCTGCTGCCTTAAGTGCAGCTCATTCTGCTGACAAGCATGAGCCACAGGCTGTCACTCCCCTATCGAAGGTTCTCCTGTTGAAGGTGGCTGAATGGTGTTCCCATGAGCATCTTCACAGCCTGGGAGGTGGCTCCCACCCACTCTCTAAGAGGCCCCTGTCTAGAGCAGACTTTCTTCTGGGAAAGGGCAGAAGGCACCCTCATGGCTTGGCTGTGGGTCACGAAGGCCACTACTGTCTGGTTTAGGAAGTCATTTCTAGTCTTGCTGGCCTTGCTCTTAGGAGCTTCTGGTCAGCAAGTGACAGAAGTTGCTGTAACAGGTTAACCTCAGGAGTCAGGCAGCAGCCAAGGTGTATCCCATACCTGCCTGGCCAGGTCCTTGATGGACGCTGAGACCTAATAAAAAGGACGATGTCAGGGTACCTGAGCCTGATTCAAGTCACAGAGTTTCACATGTCTAGATGGCACAAGTTAAAGCAGCCTTGGAAGCAAAAGCCCATGAGAAAGTAAGCTGCAATACCAGCAGCAGCCAACTATTGCGCAGCACGTGCTATATGCCAGGCCCTGCTCTGGGCTCTTCATGTGGATTCACTCACAGAATGCTCGTAATAACCCACTGGGCTGAGTATGGCATCAGCCTCACATTTTGCACAAACTTGGGCCATGGAGAAGACATGATTTGTCAGGGTCATTGTGGATAAAATGAGAGTTCCTGTGGCCAGGATTCTCACCTGGCCCTGGTTGACTAGCTCACTGCACACCTGTGGGCAATACATGGCTGTTGACTCTATAAAAAGAGCTCCACACAGTGCTCTGGGGCACGACATGGTGGCAGGGCTGCAAGGCTGTAGGGGAGCAGAGGCTGGAGTGGTGGCAGCGCCGAAGACAGAGGCCCAGATGATGGCTGTGCAGGACGACTGTGCAGAGAGGCCCAGAGGATGGCTGTGAGGACAGAAGGGCCCAGAGGCAGAGACTGGCTTGCTGCATGCAGACTCGCTTTGAGTGAGCAGGATTTTAGTGATTGACCTGCCACCTAGAAATAAAGTTGGGTATAACCCTTTCACCCCAAGAACGTTTTGCTGTCAATTTCTTTGGTCACATTGAATCCATAGTGAACTTGCCTGGGGCTGAAACCCACTGGCAAGACAGTCATACAGCCAGCCCCTGGGAGAGCCGGGCAGTCTGTGCTGTTAGCCCCCGCCCCACATTGAGAAAGTAGAGAGCCACCTGCCCTGCGGCCCTCAGCTCCTGGGTACAAACTCAATGCCTTCTGCCTGGGCTAGACAGTTTGTGGGCAGCTCCATGTACGCTACCAATGTCTGTACCAACTTTGCAAAAAAGGGGCTGTCTCCTTTACAGGGCAGCAAACTCCTGGCACGGAGATTCTAAGTAGCCTGCCCAAGGTCACGTAATTGGAAGTGGCAGAACTGGGGTCTGAATCAGGGTTTCCCTGTTTCAGAGCTGATGGTCTTTTCACCACTTCAAGCTCTTTTCCCAAAATCCCTCATGAAAACATTCATGACAAAGAAGGGTTCAGTGGAGCAAAGTCATTCCACACCCAGTCGAAGCTTATCGATAAGCTTGTTGATCTGGCTTAAAGAGATTCTCTACTCTGAATAATCTTGTACGAGGGCTTTAGTTGGTCTCCGCCCACATAACAGGTGTACTCTCTGTGAGGGAAGAACCTGGCTGAAGTCTGTTTGCTTGGAGACGGTGAGACAGGAGCATCTGTCCTCATCACATTGAAGGCAATTACCCTCTGACTCCCAGCCTCAAACATCCCTGCCTACCCCTAAATTGTCTGAACTGCCAAAGCACCCTCCAAAACTCATGCAACAGACCCAGTTTCCAGAAGGAAATACGTGGGCTAGTTGGACCTGATGAGTCCTCCTTCCCCCAATGGGTTATCAAAGCCCTTCTTTTCACTTGCTAATTCACAACCCTGAGAGTGGTGTCAGCTGTTTCATCTTTAGCCCCAGGAACTGGATTTCTGGAAATCCACTCATTTTCATAAGTCAGGAAGGTCCCAGGACGTTTATTGTAATGGGTAAAGAAGCCAGAACACCTGTCCATGTAGTCTCTGGCAAGGGTGCTGGGGCTTTCCATCTGGGGCCTTTGGGCCACAGTCAAGTCACATGGGAGTCACAGGCCTTGATTTTCCAGCTGCAAACCGCAAAGGGTCGATTACCCTGATGTTGCTTAAGGGATGTTTTTCTGTGGAGGAGGCTCACGGGGCTCACAAAAACTTCCACCCACAGTTCCCTGAATCACCACAAGTTTCTCTCCCAGGCTGAGCAGGTGAAGATAGTAAACCTTCTCCATTTTTAACGAACAATTTTCAGGAAAAGCAGAGCGCCGAGGGACTTGGCACCTCTCTAGAGAGTCACCCGGCAGCAGGGTCAGGAACACAGGGCCGTGTAGGACCTGCTTGTGTGCTGAGCGGCTCTGCACGTACAGCCAAGTCAGTCCTTGCCTGGAGCCCTCAGCTGTCCCTGGGCCAGAACTGTTCGGGGTTTGTTTTCTCTTCTTTCCCTCTCAATATATGTTTTTTTGATAAATTAGCAAAAGCTTCTTCATCGCTGAAAGGCTCAAAGCACTATTCAAGAACTGGCATCCACTCTATGTCTTATGAATTCATTAATTAAGATGCTGGCAAACAGCCACTCCACACATGCTGACATCCAGCCGTGTTAGGTAATGAGGTTTTAGTCTCCTGACCCCCATCAGGTGGAGCGGAGCCAGACACAGGCTGCTGAGAGAAATCACCTGCTCGATGGCGACCTGTCGCTGGCGCCTAGCAGCAGGTGAGGCTCATTTAATGGTCGGTGGCCCTTGAACAGTGTCCGTCCGTAGGCTGTGAACCCTTCTCCCAGCCCCTTGGCCAGTGGCTCCCCAGCAAGGCAGTGCCCACCTGCTTGTTCCACGGTGGCCTCCTCACCTCTGGTCAGCAAACCACTCAACAGGGCTCAGAGAGTTCAAGTGCCTCCTCCAGCCACTCAAGCCAATTCAGTAAATATTTATTGACAGTCCACTAAGCTGTTTCTATCCCTTGTCTCAGAAAACTGGTAGGTTCCCCTTGGCCTTGTGCACGGCCTGTTCCAGAACTAAGGCTCTCTTTATCCACTCTTGAGCTGGGGAGGTCATCCAGAGGCCATGACCACCAGCTGACCCTCAATCTGGACCCGGGCAATCGGAGGCTCCTTACCCCCTCCCCATCCTTGGAATGTTCTCTGTGCACTGTTCCCAGAGTGGGAGCTATTTTCAAGGATGCAGCCTTGAGAGAGCAATGTGTTGCTGAGACCATCTGCAAGGTGTACGTGACTGAACCCAGTTAAGGCCTCTATATGAACTGTAAGATTTGGTGTGTGGGTGCAGAGATCTACTTGCGATTGCCCAAGACGAGCCTCACATGTAAGTTCCCTTATTAAACCTGCCACCTACCTGTCTGAAGTGGCCTGCCTCTGTCTTTGGTCTCTCCCTGCCCTCTGTGTAAGGGGGCCAGTTCTTGAAACAACTTGGTGCTTCTGCCCCTCCCTGCCTGTAGGGGGCTTACAGCAGTGGCTGACATTAAAGAAATAATTTTAAGTGTCTAATCTCCTCTCCTGGTGCCTAGGCCATATTTTCCCCTCAATTTACCACCTCTCCTTACTTGTCACTGATCCTGGCCTCTTTTTCTGGTAGAGATTCCAGTGAATTTTAAATAATTCCCACTAACTTTTACTCCCTATAGCAGACACTGTTAGTTGGCTAACACAACATTTCTTCCCAACCCCTTCCCTTTGCCCAGCTCCACTACAGGGGCTAGAAAAGCTCAACAGATGCTTTCCCAGCCTCGATGCAGCTAAGGCTGGTCATGACCCAGTTCTGGCCAGTGAGACATTCCAGAAGTCAGCTGGGAGACTCCTGGGAGAGCTTATGCTTTGCTGATAAAAGGGACCGTGCTGTAGTTTCTTTATCCTTGCTCCAGACTTAAAGTTGGATATGACGACCGGGGAGCTGTGACAGCTATTTTGTGACTACTGAAGAAATAGCTAAGAAAATGGAAAAATACCAGCCCTGATTTAGCTAAGCTTTTGAACCAATGCCAGTAGCCAGCTACGTCCAAACTTCTTCTTATGGGAAAAAAGCTATACTCCTACATACTTAGGTCACTGAGGTCAGTTTTCTATACCTTGTAGCCAAAAGCTCCCAAACTGATGGATTTTTGTACTAGGGAACTAGATCTAACCATCTTTTTTAAGATGTCTGCTAAGAAACCACAATTTGTTACCTTAAGACCAACTGGCTATTGAAACATCTGAAAACACGAAGTTGAATGGTTCAGCTGCGAAAGAAAAGTAGTGACCAAGTATGAGCTCATTACTATCAGAGATTAAAAAACAAACAGGTTTTACATCAGCCCAAACCCTATCAGTTTAGACTGAAATGCAACCTTTCCCATCTCCCACACAACATTAAAATTAGTACCAGGACTGATGATTTCTCATCTGAATTATAATCCCCTTGTTAGTCAGAATTAACTCTCAGAAGCTAAAACTCATAACCAGTTTTTTCTAACTGTGAGATCTCACAAGGTAGCAAATGAGTTGAATTAAGACACCTCAAGAGAAGCCACGAGGGGAGGAGGCTAGGAGGCACTTTGGTTGTCCTAGGAGGTGACTGCCCAGCACAGCTCAGGGTGAGTGCTGCCTGCTCAGTAATTGCTTCATTACAACAAGTGGAGATGGTCTGCAGGTGATGAGATCATTCACTTGTGGGGGTTTTATTGCACTAGTCAGATTAACAAACATTTTGATTAAATCACCACTTCATTGGCACTAAGCACACGAGTTTTAATAAGAGGACAATATCCACTGCTACTGAGCATCAGTGCACATTCAATGCACAAATCTGCTGGGGGCAGTGGAGGAACAAGGTGGGGAGTTAGCCAGATGCCAGGCTTTTCCTAAGGCACACAGTTAAACATCTCAAATCTTTGAATATCTGTGGATAAAATGAAGGTTCCTGTGGCCAGGATTCTCACCTGGCCCTAGTTGGCTAGCTCACTACACACGTGTGGGCAATGTGTCATTATTGACTCTATATAGAGAGCCCCGCCCAGTGCTCTGGGCAGCACAGTGGCACGGCTGCAAGGCTGCAGGCGAGCAAAGGCTGGAGTGGTGGCAGCGCCCAGGACAGAGGCCCAGAGGCAGAGACTGGCTTGTCGCATGCAGACTCGCTCTGAGTGAATGAGATTTTAGTGATTGACCTGCCACCGTGGAAATAAAGTTGGGTATAACCCTTTCACCCCAAGAACATTCTGTAATTTCTTTGGTCCCATTGAACCCATAGTGAACTTACCTGGGCCTTAAATCCATTGGCAAGACAATATCCAAACAAAAAGTAACCTTGGAGACTAAGATGGCAAATGTAAATGTCTATATTGGTATCAATAGGTAAAGAATAAAAATGGGCACGTGTGACTGGTAAAGGCACTAGGAGAGGATACACCCTACCAAATTAAAAACACTTAAAACCAATGTCAGCTAAACAAAAGACATCTGTGATCTTTATTTGGACCCTAGTCAGTGAACCGGTGACCCCTGGTGAAATTCAAGTCCTTTATGTTACAGATGAGAAAACTCAAGTTCAGACAAGGGGGTTGACTTAGCCGTGATGCAAAGCTGCAAAAGAACCACCAGGGCTACTAATAAGAGTAGTTTGTTGATTATCACCCTGTGCCAGGCACGTGCTAGGCACTTTACACATATTTAATCCTCAAAACCACAGTGTGAAGTAAACTGCAATCTGCCCTGGAGACTGCAGGCTATTTACTGAAACACACTAGCTAGTTCTTTCCTAAAGATGGGCTGGGCCTGTGGCCTCCTCGCCACGAATGCATTTCCCAGCGTCCCCTTGAGGTTAGGTGAGGCCTTGCATCTTAGTGGGCATCTTGGCCAAAGTCAAGAACTTTGGGTCCAGGCCTCCCAGTGGGTATGCTTCCTCCACTCTCTCTTTCCCTGCCAGTGAACACCAATGGGGTGCCACCTAGTTTCATTCTGAGGTGACAATGAGACCCTGGGGGACGGCAGGATTATGAGACGGAGGGAATATGGCAGAAGCACTACTTTCCTGGTACTCTGGACCAGGGGCTGGCAAACTATGGCCAATGGCCCAAATACAGTCCACTGACTGCTCTGGTCAGTAAAAGTTTTATTGGAACACAGCCACACCCATTAATTTACATACTGCCTATGTCTGCTTTTGTGCTAAGACAGCCAGGCCTACTTAGGTATAACTGATTCTCCTTATTTGTAGTAGTTATGTTCCATAAAGGTGCTGCCAACAGTGAGTTAGCAAATAGTGAACAAGGTTAGGTCCCTGCGAACCTCTGGTCACAAGATTTTTGTCAACCGATCAACACAAAACCTCGGTTTTTGTGTGTCTGTTTAAAGGGACCCTATTTATATTGCTGATTTATTAACATTGAACTCACAGCCAACAGCAAGCACTGTAACACATCCTTGAACAAAGCTTACCTAATGTGTGTGTTTTCTCTGTAATGCACATACAGCTTCCTTGCACTTAGGAACTAGACAGGACTACACCTGAGGGCTATTTTAAACAGCAAATTCACCCACAAAAAGCACAAAAATGCAAAAACCATGGCACTAAATAGACTACAGAAAGGAACTTGTTTACAGCATAAGTGATGAAACAGGGAGGAAGCGCACTGCTTTGTCCTTGGTAGGGTAGGTGGGCCTCAGATGGCTCAAATTTTTCACTGCTTTGAGTTTATCCATGAATTACAGTAAAAGTGTTACAAGTATTGATTTAGGAGTTACAAATACATTTTAGTAGGAAAATTCACAAATACTGAATCGTGAACAATGAAAATCAATTGTAGTTGCATCAGAGACCCTATGACCCACAGAGCCTACTACCTGACCTTTTACAAAGTTGGCTGATCCCTGCTCTAGCCTCTTAGGAAAAAATTAACTTTCTTGTTCTTAAAGCCTCTGAATTTGGGGGCTTCTCTCCAACAGCAGCTTATTGTGTCCTGTTATAAGCTATGAAGCCCATGCTCTTCCCTACACAGCACCATCTCATTTTACCATCTATATTTTCTTTTGGGAGATTTGCATTTCTATAAACACTTTCTTCTTACCAAGTAGACTAATATTTCTCAAGGGGAGGTACTAAACCTTCCTACATCAGCATGGGTGTGTGTAGCTTGTTAAAAATGCAGATTCTTTGTTGACAATGCACACCCAAGTCCTACTGAATTACCCCAGGTGGGGGAGAGTTGAACTCTGTTTTTAACAAGCTCTACAAATGCTTCCTAATGCATTCTGAACTTGGTAGTAAATTCAAGAAGACTATTACCCTGTATCTCCCTTGCAAGTCCTGGGAGGGTGCTCTAAGGGAACTGTAAACTGTAACACATGGGAAACAAGATGTACCGGAAAGCTAATCACCTGTACTTGGTTCTCAGCTCTTCCAGCATTTCAACCTGGGCTCTCCTTGAAACCTATTTCCTCATCTGCAAAAATCTCATAGGCTTATAGTGAAGATTAACTGAGAATGCAAATAAAGTAGCATACAGAAGTTGCTCAATTTGCATCAATTTTCTTTCCCTTTCATATGCAGTAAATTATTTTTAAGCTCTCTGGGAACATGGAATTGCAGAATTCTCTGTAAATTCCTACAGATTACCAAAGTAATTTTCGAGCTACAAGCTTCTGTACCTGGGGAAAACTTCCCATCTCAGGGGATATTTAAGCCATTTGGTAATATACTAAACAGTAAGGGCTCCCTCACTTTTTGGGATCCCCTCGTCTATAGACCTCTACCCCTCAGGGGTCCCCTCACCTCCGAGTACCGCCCTTTTCGGGTCCTCTTTCATTTACACGCCTCCCCTCGGGGCCTCCTTACTTCCCTGTCCGGCCCTCCTTGGGGCTCCCCTCCACCTCCAAGTCTCTCTGGTCTGCAGGTCCTCTCACCTCCGGTTCCCATCTCTAGCGGCCCCTGAGGCTCTCCAACTTTCGGCTCCCCACCGTGCCCCTCACCTCCGGGTACCCCATCGGGCCCTATCACGGCCATGGCGTCCCTCTCCCAAACCCCGTGTCACCCTCACTTACTCCCCAAGGCCCCTCCTCCAACCTGCAGCCGGGCCGACCCTCTACCCATAAACGGGCAGAAGGCAACTAACGATGTGCCCCCCTCCCCCTTCTCCCCTCACCTCCAGAGCGACGCCCAGAATCTCCCGCTTCTTTTTAGTCATGTTACTTGCCGGGATCCCCCAGTCATTATTGGGCACGCCCACTGGTGATAGCACGCACGCGCAAACATTCGTGCTTCTCTCTCATTGGTCGCCCAGGGGGCGGGAGGGGGAGGCTACTAGGGTCACCATTTTATTGAGGGGCAGGGCCATTTGGCGCGGCCATGTTTATGAGGGGCAACCTCTTATTTGGAGCCTCAACTTTGGGGTGGAGAGAGGATAACTAGATTGGCCCTGGAGGAACAAGGGCCCGCCCAGAGGTGGAGCAACTCCTTTCCTTCCTAGTTCAAAACCGCTTGACATCACAGAGAGCCTCTTCTTCACCCCATGTTCTTTTTTGGTGCCCTCCAGTCCTTTTAGTGACCACCGTAACCAGTCTGAGTCCAAACCCCACTCCCCAATGAAATTCTGCCCAACCTTTAAGGCTCATCCTGAAACATTTTCCCAGAACCCCACTTTGAGCTTCTTGTCCCCTTGGGATATGATAACGACCTTCTGTTGTTTTTCCTCCTTTTTTGTCTCCTGTTCTTACTCATTTTTTATTGTTTTATTGTTAGAAGAGCCTACAAACATCACAGAAAACTTGTAAAGGAAAAGCAGCATCCTTTAACCACTTTTAACACTGTTCCTATCTTTGTTTCTGTGTATTCCCATCCAGGCTTGGTTTCAGGCATGATATTTTACACAGTTGTAATCCTACTGTACAGAGTACCCTGTAGACCTGTGCCCTTCCCAATGTTTGTGACCCTATGATAAAAAATATTATTTTGTGTTATGGCCCAGTTACCCATATAAACAAAACCAAAGTTTCCTGATAAAAACCTTTACCACCTGAGATATACTCTGGTATCTTCTAGTCTATTTCATTAAAAATAAAATTGGTGGCAGGAAACCTATTATTTCATGCCTGCTAACTGATACTGAACTGCAATTTGAAAGACCCTATCATAGACACTCCTATGTCTTTGAAATCATCATTTGTGATGGCTGTGGATGCTATCAAGTGAGTACATCTCATTCTTGTATTGGACATTACTTCCAAATAATCCTAAAGCAAACATTTTTGTGTACACAGCTCTGTCCTTCTGAATTCTTTAAGATAAATTCACACAGTGGAATTTTTGGGTCAGAGTATGAGACTAGAATCGAAGCTCCTTATTTTCTGACCTGTTATCTCTCTGTTGGAGCCTGTCTTCTGCATGTGAATAATAACCCTGACTCAGTGTTTGGGGAAAAAAAGTGTTTTCAAATCTGTGTTCTCCTCCCGATAGAGTCATTGAATGATGGAGCTGGAGGGGACCTAAGATACCATCTCACTTGGCTGCCTGACTGTGGCCCAGAGGGAAAGTGTAGTAAATTCTGTCTGAACAGGAAGCAGGTTTTTGAGCAGTTGTTTAGTGCAGTACTCATCTTAACACCCGGCACAGGAAAAACTTACTCAAGAACATTGTCCATCAACTGTCAATCAACAGCATTTATTGTCAGAACACTCCTCACAGCGCTGGTTCCAGTCCCAGAAAAAACAGATTCTGTGCTTTCCAATTATCGCAGGCACAGGCCCAGGGGAGGTGAGAAGAGGAGGAGAAACACTGTGTTCTTTTAGACGTGGCTCCTTCTGTGTTTGTTTGGCACCAAGAAAAAGCCACGGGGATCTGGGTGTGCTTCATGCTCCCTCGTGTCTCTCCCCCATTCCCTAGGAGGTGACATGGTGGGCAGGTTGTCATCCTTCTCCCAGAAGAGCCTTGGATTTTCCAGACCAAACTCCGTACCACAGTTGTGATAATGGGACTGGAACAAGAACCTGTGTGGGTTGCAGTGCAAGGAGACTTTCGGAGTGACACTGACCGGGATTCCAGTCTCAGCTCTGCCACTGGCAACCGTGTGATCTGGGGCAACATACTTAAGCCTGTTGAGCCTCAGTTTCCACGCCTGTAAAATGAACTCGTTGTGCCAGACTTGTAGGGTCGCTGTGAAAACTACTAAGTAGTCGGTTCTGGGGCTGGTGAGTGAGCAGGTCAGACTCAGCAGGACAGGTGCACCTGTTGCCAGCTTTTCATTATGGGCTTTCACTTAGCAATTGTTGCTGTTTGTTTTTTCTGTTATTGTTTCGATGTTGGTTTCTATCAGCTTTAACACTCTTGTAAAATCTCTGTTGTTAGGAGTTGGGGGCAAATATGGGTTGTTTCCTGCTATCAAGTATGCCTCGTTTATGGCAAAGGCAGCACGCCCATACACGAGCCTCTCTCCATAGAGAGGAGATGCCCTCTCCATCTCTCCACTCGACCTGCCTGCTGAGACCATCAATTGTGGGTTTTGTGTGCCTAGACATTATAGTCAGTGGTGACCCCCATAGCGCTGGAGACACTGAGAGAGCCCCAGGTAACCCTTTCATCCCCCTGCTATATACAAAGGCCAGCTTTGATTCCCATGGGGGCTGCTTTTCCAAGCCTAATGCAGTCTGGCCTGGCTTCCTGCTGGAAATGCTGCCACACGCAGATGGATTACTGTGGGCCAGCTGTCTGTCTGTCTTTGTTCTCCAGAAAACTGTGGTTCTGAACTGCCTGTTTGGGAGTTTTAGAGCTAAGTGTTTAAGGAAAATAGAGCATTGCATTGGCAGACAGAACTGGGTTCATACCTGGCTAGGCCAGGTTCTCACTGCATGAGGTCGGGCAGGTGTAGCCTCCTCTTTGGCTCTCAATTTCTTCATCTGTGAAATGGGCATAGGGGAGAGGGGGACCTAGACACCTTAGACAGCCCAGGATTCTGTTTTTAATGACCTTGTTATTTTTAAAGTGCCCAGAAAGAAGGCACCTCAACCTCATTGAAGTAAGGTATGCATATAAAATAAAAACCAATCATTACCCTCAAGATATCTTCAATGTAGTTAGAGAGACAGACTGACAACATGAAATAGTGAATGCCAGACATCATATAACTAAGTGCCAGCTGTCTGGGACTTACTGTTGGTGCAGCTCCAGAAAGAAAAAAGAGAATGCTGTGGGCAGTGGGGCAGCTTGTGGAGGCTTAAGGCCTGTAGGATAGACATGATGGCTTAGGTGAAGATGGGGGAAGAGGACACCCCAGCTGCGAACCCAAGGGGCTTCCTATGCCTACAGGGGGCGTCCTTTTCAACTTTGCGCAAAACCACCCTGTGGCCTAGTCACAGCCCTGGCTTATTTGTCATGGACATCCTTGCACGGATTCTTCTATCCCTAGTCCCCTACTGGGCTTGCCAGACCTGGAGCCCCACCACTGCCCTGAGGGCATCTTCTCACAGCAGGAGTTGGGGAGAGTAGAATCATTCACTGTCAGAAGCATTTCAGGCAGGAAATGAAGAATTCTGTAGGTGGTTAAAAATACAGTGGAGGCTGATTTATGTTTGAATTTTGTTCCAGAACAGCAGATTATAGCCCAAGTTCTGAGGCAAAGGCAGCAGTGTCTTTATGGCCTGCTTGGATCAGTTTTATGTCTTAGTGATTTTTATATGTTTCAGCTCAGCCTAGATGCTCAAACTTCTTTGTCCCATACTTCACTGGGGAACTCATGTACTACTCCTTGCATCCAGCCTCATTTTACCATAAAAAGAAAAGAAAGCAAGAGAGATGAAAGGATGTATATAATTGATGCCCAGTTTTTTAGATAAACGAAATCAAATAATAAATAGATGATGAATCCACATGAGACCCGTGGAAACCGAAGAACAGGGATCTCATATCCATGTTATCTTGATATCCATAATATCTTCTTGATGAGAAGAAACTTCTATCAGACCTCACTGCCAAGATACACAATGTGTCCTTCTTGGCCTGCTGACATGTTTTTACCTTATGGCTACTGTTCCTTTTGTAACTGGTTATGTTTCCCACTCTTTTGTTCATGAGGAAGCTCAGATCTGAACTTGCTCAGCGATTTTGAGCATAACTTCCCCTGTTATGTTTAAAAAAAAACATCTTTTTAAAAACTAGCATTTTCCATGGCTTTATTTTATTTTTCTACCCTTGTTTTTCCTTTGCTCTATCACCTATTTTTATCCCATCATACTGTGTGCATTTTGGTAAACTACCTCAAATCATTTTTGGAACACACAAGAGCATAAATAAATCAATAAATACATCCTGTGTTTGTAAATACAGCACTTTGCTCTTTCTAAAGCAATTTTCACATCCATTAGCTTTGTGGGTACTCACATAGCTCTGTAAGGAAAGTTGGCAGGCTCAATCAACCCCATTTTGCAGACAAGGAAGTTGAGGTGCATCCATGCATGAAGTGACTTGAAGAAAAGGACAGGTGTGTGACTCCATCCACGCAGAAGACCACCCAAACACCTCTGAGGAAGGAGACAGGAATATGAGATAGCCCAATTAGGTGACTTTTTATTACTAGATGTAGATTAAGAAGGAGGAATCAAAGGTTGGGGTCGACAGTTGGAAAGGACACACACTGGGGTAACCACTGGCTTCAGAAATTCCCCCAGAGTTTGTATCTGTGTTGCCATCTCTGTCCCTCCGCCCTGCAACTTCTGAAAGATAACAGACTCACTCCCACTGGTCACATCACATGGATGACACATGATCCAAGCTAGGCAGCCAATCATAGAACCATATGCTCCTGGCCATAGTGATTGGTTCCTAGGGAAGGACATATAACCTGAGCTGGGCCAATAGAAATTCTTCACTGAGAATTGCGATCTCTAACTGGGAAATGAAATCCCATCTCTGGTTGTGGTGCTCTCGGGATGTGAACCAGGAACTGCTGATAGCTGTGCTCCCTTCCATGAGAAGCAGCTCATCCCGGGCATGGGAGAAGGCAGGCTGTGTGCATGAAGCTGCAGCTATGAGAGGTGGTGAGAGAGTGTATCCTGCAGATGTTTGCCGCTCTGGTTCCCAGTGCTTTGCCCTTACCCTACCCAGCATGGAGACCAATAAATCCCCTTTTCTGAGTAACCTAGTTTGAGCTGGATTTCTTTTACTTAGAGCCCAGAGATTTCTTAATTCATATAGTTCAGAGACTGATTTTTTTTTTCCCCCTAAAGGAATAAATCCTGACGTTCTGCTTTTCTGGAGTCCAGGTTCTTGTCTCCTACATGTCTGGAACCTCAAAGCTTAGCTTATCCAAGGGGGTTTAGGCCCTGGGAAGTAAGAATAAAAGTAATGACCATCACGTTGTCATGTGTCTTGTGTCTGTCTAGAGCTGGTCAGAAGCAAAGGCAGTAGAGCCGAGTGGCTCAGAGGGTGGCACCTGGCTCTGCTGCTCATCAACTGTGTGGCCTTGGGCAAGTTACATAAGTTTTGAGCCTCAGTTTCCTCATCTACAAATGGGGTTAATAACAGCAGGTACTTCAAAAATTCTTGGGAGAATTATACAAAATAATCTGCTTCAGCACATAATGCTATGTCTGGCACCTAGTTAGCACACCACAAATATAGTTAAATTATTCTGGATGATTTTACATGCAATATCCCTCAAGCACTTCTATGAATGGGGCAGAACAAATATTCTCATATTTGTTTGGCTGATGAAGACTCTGATACTGAAAGGAGTTAAGTCACCTACTCAGTCACATAATAGGTGGGAGTGTCTGGATTCTAGACATTGGAGTCAAATCTAGGGTCCTCTCCTTTGGACTGTGTTTGCGAAGTGGGAGTGGGCTGGCTATTGTCAGAAAGCCAATTTAACAGCTTATAAAGGGCATTGTCCCTCCAGGCACAGTCCAAAGCAGAGTCAAATTCCGTCCAGAAGGCTGCTTGGTGAGGACAGAAAACTGGCCCCAGAAAGATGCCTGAGAAAAGTCTGCTTCCTTTGGCTTCCCTGGGCATCTCCAGTATCTGCTCCCCTCCCTTCCCTCTACTTCCTGTCAGCTCCTAGCACCCAAATGGCTCACATATAAGAATCTGAGAAGACAGACTATCAGAATCAGAAGGTAATATAGAGATCATGCAAACCCATTTTGATAAACACCTACTATGTGCTAGATATAATAGATAAAATGGTGACTAAAACACAGATCCAATATTTCTCATTTTACAAATGAGAAAATTGAGTCCAGGAAGGAAGATGGAATCCCTACTGTCTACAGGGAATTAGTAACTTTGTTAGACACCTTCTAGGGATATCTGCCTAGCTCACAATGGCCTCCGTTTCCTGAGGTTTATGTGATTCTCACCTTCCCATTGCAACGATTGGATCTGGCTGAAGCTGGGTCAGTCTGATTTCATCTCCCAGGAATTTGACCATGGAATGAGATGTTGGTCTTACCCCAGAGAGAAAGGCAGAGAATGAATGCATGTCCTTTCAACGGTCCAGGTCTTGGTTCAACCCTTGGGTGCCCCACCAGCACCACCCATCCCCTGTAATACAGCTTTCCTCTTCATTTGGGAGTTTTGAAGTTATTAAAAGTGTTTTTCTTCTTGCAACAAAAATAACCTAAATTAAGACTGTGGCTGAGCTTGGGTTAAAACCTAAGTCTCCTGGCTTCCAGACTCAAGTTCTTTCCATAAGCTGGCTGGCAGCAAAGATGCTCTTCTCTGGGATCTCTCAGAACTCTGACCTTTGGATATGAAGTTGGATATACCAAACAAAACTATGCCATCCAAAGGGGTTCCCAGGGCTTCAGGGAAGGGATCTCTGGGAAGTGCCAAGTTCATTGATCTCTAAAGAAATTGCTGTAGGGGTGTGTGTGTGTGATGGTTTCCAGAACAGCAGTGGAGAATGGTGATTAAAAGTTCAGGCCCTGAAGCCAGACCGCCTGAGTTCAAACCAGCCCAAGTCCTCCGTTCACCAGCTGTGTACCTTGAGCAAGTTGCTTTTCTCAGTTTCCTTCTCTGATATTTATCCCCATAGGTTGTTGTAAGTTTCCATATATGTATAAAGTACTTAGAACAGTGAACCACAAATACTAGCTATTTACTATTACCTGCTTTTTTTCAGATGGCATTTTCCTGCAAAACATTCCCTGACCCTTAGGGTTTAGTTTTTGCTCACTTATGGAGCTACTGCTAGTCTCCTGAGATCTACCTTGGTCTGATCAAATTTTTAACACAAAAACAAGAGCATTCAAAGCCTACCCACACAAAAGGCATTCTCTGACCTTTCACCACCGTGATGTGTGTATTGTACCTGTGATAAGCTAGTTGTCTTAGCTCATACACTCCCCCAGTACAGGAGCTGACCAGTTTGAGAAAAGTGTCTCATCAAACCTTCATTCCACAATTATTTACTAAGTGTCTGCCTTGTGCTGAGCTCTTTACTGGGGCTGGAGGAAGGGGCTCTCTGTTTGGTGACAGACTAAAAGATAAATACAATGCCAGGTCACCAGCACTGTGAGAGAGGCAGGCATAAGGAGCATGTGGACCTATTCAGGCTGGGCGCTCAGGAAGGCAACTCAGAGAAAGGGAAAGATGAGTAAGAGTTGGACAGACAATGCAATTTAATGGCCATCAGATCAACAGACATCTGACAAAACCAAGTGTTGACAAGGACATGGAACATGGAAATTCTGATGCACTGCTTGTGGCATGTAAATAGGTACAAAGCTTTGGTAAACAAATCACAAATCAGCATTAACTAGAAAAGTTGAAGGTGCACTGGTGCACCAGTTGACCTATTATAAGAATGTATTTTGTTGCAATAACAAAGAACTGGACACAACTTAAATGTCCATTGTATTAATTTACTACTACAATAATGCTGTGTAACAAATAACCCTAAAAAATATCTCAGTGACTTACAATAGCAAATACTTACTTCTTGCTCACGGGATTTTAGGTTAGTTAGTTAGGGTGATTCTGCTCAGGTTCACATCTGCTCCATGTGTCTCTCATTTGAGGACTAAGGCCAAAGAGATGGCAGCTTGCTGGGAGCATGCTTTTCCCATGGTAAATGGCAGGGCTGCCAGAGGCCAAACTCAGCCATACAGGTACATTTAAAACCGCTGTTTGCATCAGATACTATTGGTATGTGATCTCACCAACTGCTAGCATTCTGGTTAAAACCCATTAGAAATTTAGTCTTCCCAGAGTTAATGGGGCAGAGATATATACATGGCAAAGGGGGTGAACGAATTTATAGTTCTATATAGTCATCGAGTAGAGTTGGGAATAATTCAGTCAATTACATCCATCAGTAGAACAATGGATCAATAAATTGCAGTGCAGTCATATAGTGAAATATTATACAGCAATGATGGTCTAGAGCAGAGATCAGCAAACTGGTGCACAGGCCAAATCCAGCTTGCTGATTGCTTTTGTAATTAAAGTTGTACTGGAACACAGTCATACTCAATCATTTACATATTGTATATAGCTGCTTTCATACTATAATGACAAGAGTAGTTGCGACAGACTGTTGGGCTCACAAATTTGAAAATATTTACTATTTATACCTTTCAGAAAAGTTTGCTGACCTTTGATCTAGAGCTTCACATCAATATGAATGAATTTCACAAACCATGTTGTATGAAAAAAACAAGATGCAGAGGAATATAAACCATATGATACCATTTCCCTAAAGTTTCAAAACATTCACAATATTAAAAACAATACTGTATGTTGCTTAACTGTCCAAACATATGTTATATAAATAGTAAACACCAAAATCAGGATAGTGGTTATCCCAGTAATGGGGGAGACGAATGTGACTGGGAACAGGTGCTGGGGGGCTTCGGCTGTGTTGGTAATGTTTTATTTCCTAAGCTGGGTGATGGTGATAATATAAGGGTATTTGTTTCATTATTGTTTATACCTTTTAGGGAGGTCCTAAATATTTCATAATGGAAAAAAAACGTTAAGGGAGCACAGAAGATGGGTGAAGGGTGTTCTAGGCCCAGGCCCCAGGCCCCAAAGAAGCTGATGACATGAGGAAGGCTGGGGTGGTTGAGGAAGCATCAAGTCCATGGGGAAGGGGGAGATGCAGAGAGGAGGCTGGGAACGCCGGAGGCACCTTTAGATCATTCTCAGGAGTTTGGTTTCTCACCAAGGCAGAGGGCAGCCCCTGGGCAGCTCGGGTTTGTGTTTTAGACGCTCAGCCTGGTTGCCGTATGGAGGATGGTGGGGATCAGTGACTGTGACTGAAAACCTCCTTCCAGTTGGCCCCCTAGGTGCCTCTCTCTCCCCAGGCTACTCCCAGCCCTGGTTTGTCAGGGGTGAGACTGGAGGCAGGGGCCAGGTTGAGAGGCTGTGGCAACAGTCTAGGGCCTGAGTCAAAGCAGTCACAGTGAGGATGCAAAACAGATGACATCTTGGAGAGCAATGAAGGAGGTGAGTAAAGAGGGGTTATGGACGGTAAGTGTGGGGGAGAGTTCAGGAAGCCACCCATCTTTCTGCATTGGGCCAGTGGATGTTGCCATTTGCTGGACGGGAAAGCCAGGTAGGGTAGCTGATTAGGAAGAACAGTGGTGAGTTCAGTGGAATGGCGGCCCTCAGTGCTGGGGCCTGGGTGCAGCTGGAGGCACCATCGATGGGCTGGAGGGCCGGTGAGGGAGCCTGAGGTCTTAGTTTTCTTTGTGCTCCAGTAGAGGACTGTGGTAAATGGGATGGGCATCACCTACCCCACAACATTCCTCCTCCTATTTTCTCCGGAAGTCAATGTGCCCAGCCCTGACATGCATCATGATTGGTACAAATCAGTTATGACTGTCTGTCGATTCCTTCCTGCCAGTGATTGGCTTGGGAGTAGACATTTGACCCCATGCTGGCCAATGAGACATAAAGGATAGTCTGCTGGGTCTTCTGGGAAATTGCTTCCCTTCACGACAAGAGACATACGTGAGGAGAACATCCTGTCTTTTCACTCCACACTTACATTTTTCTCTGCCTGACCAATTCATTTCTATGTGGGAAGCTATTAGGAGGGGGTGTAAGGCTTAGAACTGCAGTAGCCACCTTGTCACCATGAGGAAACACACTGAGGATGAGGATTGAAGAATGGAAAACTGGGAAGATCCTGGGTCCTTGAAGACATCTGAGAACTGTTAAACAAGCTCTGGGACCCACTATCTTCAGACACTTGTCTAGTATATAATACAAGTCTTTATAACTGGAGCCCCTGCCACTTGGTTTTTTGGTTACTTGCAGTTGAATGTACCCTAATTGGTATAGGGGATTTGAGACTTTGAAATAATTGAAGTGTGGCTTGAAAGAGGGAAAACAAACTAGAGTGTCCAGTTGAGAATGAGGATCTTACAACAGCCTACAAGACTCTCCACGCTGGAACCCCTGCTAACTCTCACTCCATCCCAGCTACCCACCATTTTGCTGTTGCTCAGACATGCCAGGTGCACTCCCACCTCAGGGTCTCTGTGCCTGCTGTTCCTGCTGCCTAGAATGCTCTCCCTCTAGATGCCTACATGGCTCCCCCCTCATCTCCTTCAAATCTTTACTCATCGTTGATGACATCCTCTTTGGCTCCTTTCTTTAAGTTGAACCCCCTCCTAAGTCCCCTTATTCGCCTGCCTTTTCCTCCATAGCACCTACTACATATTTTGCTCACTTATTTTGTTTCTTGTCTCTCTGCCCCAGAATGTAGATCCATTTCATTCACTGATATATCCCTCAGGGCCTACAATAGTGGATATAAATAGTAGATGATCAGTAAATACTTGTTGAATGAATGAATTTATTTGTAGGGACTCCAGGATGGACAGGCTGGCATCATTTTCTCTTGCTGATATCAGCAGCCTGGAGAATGAGAGCAGATGGCTGGACTGACCCAGGGATGGGGTTTTGGTCTGCAAGAGGGGCAAGAGCTTGGAGGGGCTTCTTTAGGGTTGGGTCCGTTTGTCTGTGGCTGTCCAGACACGTGGTGTCCGGGACCCGTATCCGGTCCCCCCGCCAGCCCGCCCCAGTCACAGAGGGCTCCCTGCCCTGCCGCCCTTCCGAGTGATGTTCAGGTTCCATCTGGGTGATTCCTCTCGCCCTGCATTCTGACTTCCCCAGCGCCGCTTAGCCACACTCCCTACCTCCCCCAGCCCCATGTCCCCTCTGGGAGTAACAACACACTGAAACCATCCTGGTCCCCTCCCAGAGTTCTCACCTTTCCATGTCTGTGTTTGTTTTCCAGCCCAAGTGCCAGCCTCCATCCCCTCGGTGCTTCAGGGCAGCCCACAAGGTGGAAAGCCTGGGCAGATGCTCAGTAAGCCCTTAGTGGAGGGAAAGGTTCTCCTATTTCAGCAAGACACAATTAGAGATGAGTGTTTCTTTGGGGTATTCCATAAAATGACACATGCCCACCATCCCTCTTTGCTGCTGAAGAGCATAATGTATGTTGTCCCGTTTACCCCTCAAGGTCCCCTGGAAGAGGTGCTATTATTGCCACTTTCCAGATGAGGACGCCGTGGCCCAGAGAAGTGCAGGAGCCTGCTTAGGGATACACAGGTGGACAGATGCGGAGCCAGGCTGGGGTTCCCGGGGATGAGGGCGAGAGGACTCCCTCTCTTTTCCTCTCGCTCAGAAGCCCCTGCTCTGGAGGGGAAGGAGAGCTTGATCTCTGCATTCTGAGTGAGCAAAGGTTCAGGGAGCTCTTCCTAAACGGCAGGCTGGAGGTGTCCCTAAGCCCCACCGCCTGTCCTTGAGGCTGTGAGGAAGTGGAGACAGCAAGCCCTCCTCCCTCCTGCCTGGATTCCCTGCGGGGTGGAGCCGGCTCAGGCTAGGAGTCGGCCCATCTCTGCCTGGGGCGCAGCTCAGATCTGTCCTCCAACATCTGCTCCCCGGCTCCCCCACCCCGCCATCTCATCCCCCAGCCCCTGCAGATTTCTGGGAGGAGGCCCTCTCACTCCCTGAAGGTGGGTTGTGTGGAGCTGGGCTGTGGGGTTAAAGGCCTTCCCAGGAAGAGGCCATTCCCAATACTCTGCGGGAAACCTTGCCCTGGTCCCTCAAGGCGGACGCTGCCCCTTTCAGCCCCCTGCCCCCCTGGCCGGGCAGGCTGCGGGACCTATGGGCTCCCGTGCCCTCTGGCTTCCGGTGGGGTTCTGAGGAAGGGAGGGAGTGAGACTGGGGAGTTTATTGCCCCGCGGTTGGCCTTCAGGCAGCCCTCTCTGCACTGCTCCTCTCTCTGGCGACTCCCCACTTTTGCTAGCCTGGGGTGCTGCAGCACCGCCCTCGGTTTCCCTGAACCCCATCTACACCTTTGTAAACAAACTCTTCATTGAACTCTCCTCATGTTATGGGGTGAAACTGTCCTCTCATTGCTCCCAGGACCCAAGAGGAATAGAAAACTGGCCCCTGGAGAAGGAGCTGAATACCCAACAGGAAAAGGGGACCGAGAGCGGCCTGGGTGAGCAGCCCCCTGGCCTGGTCCCCCCACCCCCCCGCCCGAGGCAGGAGCCTGTGGTGGGCCACAGGTGGGAGCTCAGTCCATCTGTAAAACAGACTAACTGGATGCTGGCTGCTTCCAAGTTCCGAGGGGAGAGCAAACGCTGGAAACTGCTGCCTTCCCATCCCCACAGGAAGAGGAGGCCTGCCTCCACCGGTCCAGATTCCAGGTGCCATCCTGCGCAACAAACGGTGATCTCCAAATATTTTCATGACACACTCCTGTGGATGACCCATTTTCCAGTATGTGCCTGTGTATCAGTATCCCAGCAGGAAACAGATGTCACATTTAAATTAGTGTAACCCAGGGAGGTTCATTTACAAAGGGCTCTCTATATGGGTGCAGGTAGAGGACTCTCAAGGGACAGCACACTGAATGGCACTGTCCGCACCCCTCAGGCTGCAGGGGAGCAGAGGGAGTGGTTCCCAAAATTTTCAGGGAGAGAGCCGACCTGTGAGGAACTTCCCAGTAAGGGACGCAGACACCTGCGCTTTCCTTCTCCCAGCCTTCCCCTTTGCCAAAGCCTTCCTGAAACCCCAAGGCCTGAGCCTCAGGGTGGGTGGGTGGGGCCGGGGGGAGATACTCGCTCATCTCCCCAGCAAATGAACGTGTATTTATTAATAAATTCTAAACATGCACAACTGTGCTAATATAGTATGTACAGTATAAAGTACACACAAAGAGGGAAATTGTCAGGGCTGAGCTATAATAGATAGAGGTGGCACCCCAATAGATTACTTCTTGCCCCCTTCGGGTGTGGCTTCCTGCTTTGATGGAGACTGTTACAGGTTAATGTCCCTGAAGGAACATTTTGGGGGGATGGAAATACTATATTGACCTGTGTGGTGATTATATGAGCTTGCACATATGTAAAAACTAATCAAGCTGTACACTCAAGGTCAGTACATTTGACCATATGTAACACACACACACACACACACACACAGAGTCTGGGTCCATGGATTCCCATTTTTCTTCCATTGTTCCTCCAGGAACCTGGACCACCTGTCACTCTGGGCCCTTCTTTCCCTTTCTTCTCTTCTCATTCTTCTCTCCTCACGCTGCAGAAATGGCCTGGCCCAGGGCACCTTCCTCCCGGAGGAGGCCTAGCCACCTTGTTCTCTCACAGTAAGCGTAGCCACACTCATGTAGCTCTGGCTGCATGCTGGGAGCTGCTCTGGGCACTCACGGGCATTAACTCATTTAATCCCCGCAGCAGCCCTATGGACATTGGTATAATTTCACCTTCCTTTTATCAATGAGGAAGCTGAGGCACAGAGAGGGGAAGTGACTCACTCAAGGCCATACAGCTCTTAAGAGGCAGAGCTAGGATCAGGCCCCAAGGGCTGTGCTCTGACCTACAGCTGTGCAGCTTCTCTTGGCTTCCCTGGGGACAGGAAGGAAGCAGGCTTGGGCCTGTGCCTACAAAGCAGATCGCTTTTTTTTCTCATTTTCTCCAAACCCCATTCTATTGCTGTAGGGGACTGGCGTAGGACCAGGGCCCAGGCCTTGGCTAGCTTGGCAGGAGTGTGGCAGTTACTGAGCAGCCCAAGGGCTGACTGGCAGTTTCTGGCCTCTGTCTTTTGGCAGTCCCCTCCCCAGCCTCTGCAGTGCCCTCCTGCCCCAGCCCACCCGATGCCCGCTGGCTTCCCAGACCCAGCTGAAACCTACGCTCACTCTAGAGAGTGTCCTGTCCACCCCAGCCCACCCTTTGAATCTGAGAGCTGGGCTCCCCTCCTCACTTCAAGCTCAGGAAGGGTAGGAACCACATCTGCTTTCTCACTGTCACCACCTGGACACCTTCCTCTAAAGTGCTTAGGACAGAACAGGCACCCTGTGATTGTTTGAATCAGTGAAGGGATGTTGGGATGTGGATGTGTTTTGGCATTGTTCTGTGGGCCAACGATAGGTCATCAAAATTTCTCAGCACTTGTATTTCATGGTCAGAATTCTCCAAGTGAACCAGGGTGTCTGGGGCTGGCATCTTCCCTCCTTTCTGAGGAGAGCTGGGATTGTAGCGGCTTGATAAGAACCCCCCTCCTCAGTGGCCACAAAAGAAATGGGGGACACAGGCTCATTACAGCACAAGCCATGGGCTTCCAGACAGGGCAGAGCTTCTAAGGCCACTGAGCTGCAGGCACTGTTGGTGCCCACCCGGTGGGGATGAGACGCCTCGCGACAGCTTCGCGTCAGAAGGCCCTGTGCAGACTGACTCTGTTGCCTCACAAGACAGGTCATTTCCCTCCCTGTCTTCCAAGCCCTTGCCGAAGCTGTTTTCTTGCCCCTTAACTCTGCTGGTATTGAAGTCTGGGCAGCCTGACAGCCCTGGCAGACAGCCCAGAGGCCAGCGCCCCAGGCAGACACTCTCTCTGCCTTATTATTCAGCTTCAGTGGCCTTGCTGCGATTGGGTGGCATTTGTGAGCACAAAAGAGAAGATGTGGGCATTCAGGAAGCCTTTTCAGAAAAGGGCGCCTCGGGCGTTCTGGCTGGAGATTCTCCTGAGGTCCGGGTGAGTCTATTTTCAGCTGTCCAGACATTTCTGTTTGCATCCTGACCCTGACCCCTGCGGACTGCGGGGGGTGAGCCCCCTGCCTGGAGGACCCTGTGCGGGCTGCCCAGAGCTGGAGTCAGCGCTTCCCCAGGCCCAGACGACCCACTTCCTACTTGCTCACAAATGGCGTTATACGGGTGACATCCACTCGGGTCAGTCCCCTCCCCCAGGCACCTGCATCCACCTGGCCTCCCTCTACCTGCCAGGCCTTCTCCCCTTTGCAGCCCCACTGAGGAGTGAATAGAAGCCAGGTAGCTGCAAGTTAGCAATGAGGGACCACCTCCCTTAACTGGTGCCTTGTGCCATGCAGGACTCCTTTGTCACCCACATCATCATCCGTGGTACCCAGATAAAGCTCTTGCCAGCTGTGCACTGAGCCCTGCTCTCGGCAGGAACAGCGGCCTAGAGTTAAGTGAGTATGAGAGATGAAGCTCAGGGTGGAAAGTTGTTACCCTGGACATCAGCCTTGGTCCCCCTGCTGCTCCCCACTCCCCTGCTCCCAACCTTGTTTCCACTCTTGGGAGGCACAGGGAGGTGGGCTCTTTGGAAATTGCACCCAGAAATGGTGCCCTGGTTCCCGGCATGCCCTGTGGCCGTCTGTTGTTGATTTGAAATCTGTTTGCCCGGGTGTCCCAGTTTGGCTCAGCAGACAGCAGTATTTGCTTATTAATTTGCTTATTGATTTACTGGGCTGTACTTGGGGCTTCTCCTGGGAAGAACTCCAGACACGTGGGCTGCCCACTGTCCAGCCATCAGTCAGCTCAAGTTTGGGCTTAAAATGCCACAAGGCTTGGAGCAGGCAGCCCTGAGCCAGTGTAAGGTCCTGGAAGGGTAGCCGGGCTGGGCAGTGGGGTGCTGAAGGCTGGAGCCAGTTGGGGAGGAAGGGGGCCAACTGCAGCAGCTCCAGGGACCGAGGCATGCTGTGCTCTCTGCGAGCAGTGCCCCTGGAGTTGTGCACACCTGCTTTGGGCCTCTGCCTGTGGAGAGATTATTCCAGACCCGCAGCCAGAGCAAGGGAAGTGCACATCTCCATCTCAGGAGAGGCCCTTCCACGGCTCAGCCAGTATTTACGAGGCCTCCTTCCTGGAGGCAGGAGATGGAAGAGAACCATCCAAGGTCTTTGGTGCCCGAAGGCACTCAGATTCATGTCTTAGGATGGTTTTCCAAACGTGCCAGGACTGAGTAAAGTAAGGGGTGTTTCTAGCAACGAATCTCTCAGCTCTTGCATAATAATACTACGTTTCTTAAAACCTCTGAGAACGGTGGCTTTGTGGCTTTGTCGCCTTTTCGAGGCATATGTTGACTACAGATTGTGGGAGCAGAACAGGAGGGGGAGGGAGTGATGAGGGGGGAGGCAGCAGCATCTGAACAGAATTCAGTCAGGAGTGTAAAGATCTCCGACAGAGAGCTTGTAAGTGTCAGAGCCAGCGGCTGTGAGTACGGGCTTGGGAGGTCACATGGATGGGGGCAATCCCCGGCTCCACCACTAGCGCCCACCTTGTGGGGGAGAGATGGTCTCTCTCGCCCATCTCTTTATGAGCTGGGCAGCCTCAGGCAAGTTACTTACCATCTCTGTGCCTTGCCTTGTCTGTAAAATGAGGGTGAGAGTGTGAACCTCATAGCACTGACGTGAAGGTACAGTGAGATAAGGCAAGAAGCGCACTGAGATACAGATAGTTGATATCTCCCTGGCATATACATAAGATTAGAGATAGAATGCGTCCTGATGGAAAGCTCACCTCTCAAATGAAAGGAGGACCCTGTCTGAACAAATCCGCAGCCCTATTTTCAGACATACCTTTCTCCTGGGTGGCTCCAGACTTCCTTGGCCTCCCTGGGGCCCCTTCTATTCCCTTTCCCTTCAGCACCAAGATCAGAATCTCCTGGTATTGCTGTAAGCCAGACTGGCACGAGGATGTGCCCACAGAGGATGCCAGGTGTTGGGGGCGGGTAGAGGAAAGGGGCCGAGGCCTCTCTGTGAAGCCCAGGGCCCCAGGAGAGTGCAGAGGGTCTCAGGGGGGCATGCAGCCTGGGGAGCATCACTGCCCAGACTCCAATCTCAGCGCCCGGTTCACTGCTGTGCAGCCTGGAGCAAGGGGTCTAATCTCCGGTGCCTGGTTTCTGCATCTGCAAAGAGGGATTCTAGGAGTGCTGGCCTCATAGGGGTGTTGTAAGCTTAAGCAAGTTGATATATGTTATACACTGCAAACACCTGTACACAACTTCCATGTCTTATTCCACGCAGGGTTCAAATACTGTAACTCATCTTCCCTTATTCCTACCCGATCCCTGTGCTCAGACCACAGCAGACTCTCCCTGCCATTTGGTCATGACCTCTTTGCCTTTGCACTTGCTGTTCCTCAGCCAGGAATGCCCTTCCTACCCACCTTGGCCTGTCAAAGTCCTTCTCATCAGATCCTGGCTCCACTCACTCTGGAAAATCTTTCTTGGTCACTCAAGACAACATTTCTCTCTGTCTCTCCCTGGGGCTTCCCAAACTTTCAAAATGTCTCAGTTATAATGCGTGGTCCCTCCCCCACCTCCCACCATCTTAAAAACTGATCCTCATTCTGTGGGACTCAGCCGTAGGTGCCACTCCCTCCAGGAAGCCTCCTCAGAGCCCCTTTCCCCACCTTCCCCTCCCAGCAGGGCTGTGGTCCCCCTTCCTCTGGGCTCTCCCGAGGGACTCCGTGCAAACCTGTGACTGCCACACGGGGCAGAGATGGTCTGCCTCCTCCCCCGTGGCCCCCCAGCTGACCTTGAGCTTCCAGCAGGGGTCAGCAGGATCAGCTAGGACTGAGACATGCTGCACATAATAATAACCCCCCAAATACTGGTTCACACAATTGAGAAGTTTTATTTCTTTCTCTTTTGAAAGTCTGGAGTCCAGAGCTGACATGGTATCTCTGCTTCTTTGGCCTCTGGGGACACACGGCTTCCATGACTGGGGCCCCCTCACAGCCTGATGTGCGGCTCCAAGTCCAATCATTCTTACACCCACTTTTGAGTTAGCCAGGGGGAGAGTAAGTACCAGCTATCTCCAAAGGAGGGTTCCAGAAGCTATCATTTGATATTTCCCTTTATACTTATTTGGTCAGAATTTAGTTCCATTGCTTTGTCTAGGAGGCTGGGAAATGTAGACTTTATTCTGTTTGCCATGTGACCAGCCCAAAGTCCCAGGACTAGGGAAGAAGAGGGTATGGAATGACCCAGTCTCTGCCACAGGGCCCTGGCCTCCTCCATCCCTGGGTTGTGTCCCTGCCACCCAATAACACATTGCCTGGCGCCTAGCAAGTGCTCAGTTTGTGGAAGGACAGACTCGTGTAGATGGTCCTGGGTGTGTCCCCGTCAGTGTGGGCGTGTGGCCGTGTGAATCCTCCCTCCCCCACTCCCTCATTCACACATACTTGGTGCTGCCTCCTGTGTGCTGGGTGTTACTCTAGGTGCCAGGCTAGAGAAGTGGGGAAGAAAGACAAAAGTCTGCACCCTCCTCAGCTTACATCCCAGGGGCTTCTATGCTGATAGGAAGCTCTGTGTTAAGTCTAACTCCCTCTAGAGGGATACCCATATTAGTCATCTCTGCCTTACAGGTGGGGAAAGTGAGGCCCGGAAAGGTCAAGTGACTTGTCAAGGTCATACAGGATAGAAGAGACAGAGCTGGGATTCAAACCTGGATGGCCTGGCTTCAGGGCCTTCCTCTTCGCCTCTGCTGGTTAGTGCCTCTCCACGCTGTTGACACGGGACTCTCACAGCACATCCTGTGCCACGTCCTGCTTTTGGCCCTTCACTGTGCCACAAATATTTTTCCCATAATTTTTGTCATCACCATTTGTGGTGGCCACATGGGGGAGCATAGAGCAGAGCAGCTGTGGCCCCACATGTGGGGAAGAGGAGGAGGTGGCCAACCCTGTGTGGGACCAAGGGGCATCTGGGTATCTGACTGGGAGGGGCTACAACCAATAGGCCTAGGGCCCTGCTGGCTTGGGTGACCTTTGCTTTCTATCCCTCTTCGACCTTCCACCTGGGGGTCTGTCTTCTCAGCCCCTCGCACTTGACCGCACTCCTCAGGGAGGCTGCTGGGCCTTGAGCCTCCCCCACCTCCCTAGGCTTGTCCTGTGACTGACTTCCAGGCCCCAGAAGCATCTTCCCCCTGAGCCTGAGAGCCCCTCCACCCCCACTCTGTAGAGCACAGCTGTCTTTCTAACCCCTTTCCTCGCCTGGGTGGGATGGTGGGGAGGAGAAAGTAAGAGCTCCGGAGGGAGGCAGGCGGTACAAAGATAAGATGCTGGGGCTCAGATCTCTCCCACCCCTGCCTTCCTGGGCTTTTCCCCAGTCGCTCACTCTCTACTGCGCTTCAGGGAGGGGGACCAGAGAGGATGAACCCATCCTGAATACCTATTCCGCCTTGAGAATGTTACATTTTATAGGGGCAGACGTCCAGGCTCAAGGAGGCCTCGTCCTGGCCCTGTGTCCCTGCTAGTTGGTGGCAGAGTGCAGACTGAAACTGACCCTTGCCTGATGGGCAGGGAGGGAAGGGGCAGAAAGTGGCTGCCCATTTTGCACATGAGCATATCAAGACCCAGAAACTTAGTTAGGCTGTGCCTGGGCCCCGGGTTACAAAGCGAGTTAGGTATGGAATTTGGGTGTTGGGGACTCCCGGTTCAGGACCAGCCCATCTGACTCCTTCAGCCCCACAGGTTTAGTTTCTAAGACCCCAGAGATCTCAAGGCACCTGGTTAAGCCTGTGGAAGGCCCTCTAATCAGCAAGTATTTGTGACCAGGCTGAGTCCTGGCAAGAACTGGGTGAGATGCTATGGGGGATGCAAAAGAACTGAAGATGTGATTTTTGTTTGGAGGGATGGTTTCAGAGTGGGGGGACACAGTTCCAACTGGGTTGGGGAGATGAGCACTTGGAAATAGGAAACACACAGAACACTCAAATATTTCAATATGTGGTAATGCCCTGAGTGCCTTGGGAACCACTGTGGACTGAAGCAGTTAAGAAAGCTTAATGGGAGGGGAGGATTTGAATTGGACCTTAAGAAGTAGTAGGAATCAAACTCATACACAAGGAGAGATGGCAGGAGGGTAAGGGTACCAGCTTGAGTAAAGGCACAGTCTGGACTGAGGCGGCACATGCCTCACACGTGAGGTCTGGTGTCACTGGGGTGGCCTTGTTGGAGAGGAGTGGGCAATGATGCTGGAGAGGGGCCAGACAGTGGAAGGGTTTCAAAGAGCAGTAGAGGTATTTGGACTTAAATCTGCAATGTAGGGAAGACAGCTCTTCAGCACAGACACCTTCAATCTATCCCCTCATCGTGGTAGACATTATCAATCAATCATTACCCCTCCCTGCTGAGCCACTTGGGGCCTGAGCCCTTTCAGCCCAAAGCTCTAGGCAGCCCCTGCCTATGGTTTGCAATTCAGAGGTAACTTAAATTCCTGTGGGTAATTGGGAGCCACTGCAGGTTCTTGAGCAGGAGAATGAATGTCAGTTGGGTTTTGTACTCCTGGAGCCTGTGTGGACTGCTTGCCATGATCCCAATCAGTCTTGGGTCACAATTAAGGTGCAGTCAGATCCTCTGAGGACCACAGAGCAGTGAGGTCTCTGCCTTCACACCTACAAACCCAGCTAGGCAAGAGCCCCTGGGGAGAATGCCCAGCTTTTCTCATCATGGAAACTGAGCAGAGAGAGAGAAGCAGTCACACCACTCGGGCGAAATTGAATTTTGAACGAGGTCCTGGTTGGCTGCCCCCCCTGCCGAGGGAGAGGGGAGCCAGGTCAGGGCTGGGTGGATGCCACCACCTATCCCAATTCTAATTTAGTGAGTTTAAATGCACCTTAAAATGCATAGAGGTCTGAACAAAACTCATCTGTCATGGTTTTCAGGGTGAGAGGGATCCATCCATCCACCACAGATATATAGGTGTGTATGTGTGTATATATATATATATTTTCTTTCCCCCAAGTAAGTATTGATTCTCAGTGACTATAAACAGGCCATAAGAATGCTCTCAGGCACCCCACCTTCTGATTTCAACCATGCAGATGACAGTCCTCCTGAGGTTCTGGTTTATTTGTCATTGTCGGGGTGTGGGCGTGTGTGTATGGGTTGGTGAGAGGCACAGGGACTAGAAACATGGGGATAAAAAGACAATCATTCCCCCTGCCCAGGGCTGCAGTGGACACTGGGTGCAGGTGTTTGTCATGGGTCTTGGAGGCTGGCGGATGGGAGGGGGCCTCTGATATGCCTGGAGTGGGGAGCTAAATGTCCCCTGCTTTGCAGGCCTGTGAGCCCTTACTCCACCTCCAGGCTGCAACTTTATCCCTGGCTGGGGAGGCTTGTTGATAACCTAGCTCCCTGGGGAGCACCAGATCCGTGAGCGGCTGAGAGATATGTTTATTTCCTTTTAATGTTGTTCAGGGTTCAATTTACCCAGTGGCATGCTAGTAAATAAATAAGAAAACCAAACCTTTGACAGGGGGAAATATGGAGTTTTTCCTCCCACATTCTTGAGTAATATCTCAAAACTTTTGTGACTCACGAGGGCCTGCGGTGTTTGGCTAAAGGAAAAAAAAAAGAAGGAAAAGAAAATCATCTTGTTCCTTATATATTTGTCAAAAGCTTTACAGCAAGTGGAGAATATTCTATATAATGTGGCCCCATGCACCACCCGTGCTGACGCCAGGCTCCGTGTCTGAAGCCAGGGAAGTGTAACCTGTATAATTGTATCTGTGTAAAGGGGGCCGTTTTCCACTGCCCAGAACCCATTACCCACCAAATCTCCTGACACTAATCTCCCAGGCCTCCAAGATCTGGGCTTTGGGGGTGGGGAACAAAAATCGCTCAGATGCTCCAGCTCGGAACACAGCGGCAGTTAAGGAAAAAAAAAAGGAAAGGCAAATGAGGAAGAAGCTGTTAAAGAAGAATGAGGCAGTAGAGGCGGAGAGGCGAGACCAGCAAGGTGAGAACGACAGCTCTGCTTTCTGTTACGTGTTTACCTGGAAGACTTTGAGATCTATGTGCTAGGCGTTGGGCGAGGCACAAGAAGAGGAGGTAACAGTAACAACAGTACAATCACGGTAGCAGTAATAATAAAGGGCATTTACTGAGCATTTACTAGGAGTTGGTGCTGTGCTGAGCATATTATATCAGAGGTGAGTAGCTGAGCTCCTTGTTCTCAGGGAGTTTATTTACAATTGTGAAAGAGAGGGTAATGGGATCAGCTGCCCACTGAAAATCCAAGGAGGGTTCTGGTCTTGAAGGATAGTTTGGAAAACCCCAAATTGGGGAATTTTTATAAATTTTGAATTTGGGGCTTTGATTGATGTTGGAAACCTCAGCTCAGTTTCTCTGAGGAACTAAGGACCAAGAATCCTGGTAATTTAGGTTTTCACAGAAGGGCTTGTCAAATTTAGCACAAAGGGGATGGGCAAAGGGGAGAGGAGGGGAGGAGCCTGGGGGCTATGGCAGGGAGAGAAGGGGGCTTTCCGGGCACAGAGAAAGGCAGGGGGCAGGAAAGGAGGAAGAGAGTGGGGAGATGTCCGACCACTAGGGTATGACATGAATAAGGTTTCGGACATGCAGATGGAGGCTGTTGGCTGGAATCCCCCGGCTAGGGCACAGTTTTGAGGAGGAAGGTGAGGGCTCTTGGCTGGCTGAATGTGAACTGTGTTCAGTGGGAACTGAGGTTTTGTGCATCCTGAAGGAGTCAATGAAGGTGACTGAGAGTGAAATTGCTCCTTTAGTTGCAGGACAGAGTTTGAAGATGTACCTTCCAGGGGCAGAGAGGGGAAAGGGGGAGATGGTGAGTGGAATCCAAGGGGCAGTGGATGGAGGGAGGTGGTGGCAGGGAAATGCTGTCCTCAGCGGGCTCTCTGGTCTCAGGCCAGGATGGAAGATGAAGGCTGTAGGGAGATGCTGGGAGCTGTCCCGGCCCCCAGTGCTGAAATGGATTCCTCTTTTTGGTTCCGCAGAAGCTGAGAGCCTCCTACTTTGTGGTTCTCAAAGCACAGACACTGGACCTGTTGGAGCAACACCACCTGGAAATGAGCTGGAAGTGGAATTCCCTAGCCCCACCCCAGATGTAATGAAGGAGAATTTGTTGGGGGAGGGTGTGTACAGCAGCGATCTGTTTTTAACCAGCCCTCTGAGGGATTCTGGTGCCATCAATTTGGAGAACCACTGCTTTAACCAGTAGCTTTTCCTGTTGGAAATCCCAGGCCCCCACTCCTTCCCTCCAGTCAAACCCTGTACACAGCTTTACCATGGCACTCATCACCCTACCTTTAAAGCAACTCTGTGTTCATTTTCTCATCAGTGCTGAGCTACATAATGGGAGGGGAATGCCCTACTCAACTCTGAACCACCAGTGCCCGGTACTGGCACATAGTAGGCACATAGTAAATCTTGCTAATGACTGGGTAGAAGGATGGAAGGATGAACTCTAAAAAGACGGCTAGAATTATTGGATAAATGAGAGTGGATCATTTTCTTGCTAAAACCCTCCAAGGGCTCCCATTCATTTAGAAAGAAATCCATCTCCTTACCATGGCCTACAAGGCCCTTTGGTCCAAACCCTGTGGTCTTATCACTCTGATTTATCCTGTTATCTTCCTCAGTCATGGCTCTCAGTCCTCCAGACTCCCCAAGTTTAGTCCTATCTCAAGGTATTTGCACAGCTGTGTCCTCTAACTAGGGTGCCCATTGCCTAGATGGCCACACAGTGGGCTTCCTCTAATTTGCCAGGGCTTGACTCACATGATGCCTTCTCAGAGAGACCTTTCTTAACCACCCATTTGAAGCATAACCTCACTCCCCATTCCAGTACCTTCTTGGCTGTTGGTTGGCTGGGTTTCCTCCTCATGGCACCAGTACTGATACTAAGAGGGTATTGGGAGGGATCTTCCTACACATTTCCATATATCCCTCTCAAAGTCCTTCCATATAAGAGAAAGTCATTACTCATAGAGACAATTAACAATACCTCAGTAAGAAAACCTTTCCTACATTTAAGTAAATTATTGTGTGTCCTTAGCAATCCCATCCTGCTTCAGGATAAGTTTCCTTCAAATCACCTTCCTGCCTCTAACTCCCTTTGGATAAGGCTTCTTGAACAGCCACGGACCAAGCCCCTTTAATCCCACCATGTGGGAATTACAGATTTAGGGCAAGATGGGCTCTATTATCTGGGGTGTTCCACTGAACAAGAAGAAAAATGGGCTACCCAAGGGGGACACAGAGATTATGGGTATAGAATTCAACACATTCAGAGAAATGAGGGAAGGGTGGTTCTTTGGGACTAGGGGTGCAGGTTGCATTACGGATGGTCAGAGAAGTTTCCTGCATAACCAGGCATTTGTGTTGCACTGGAAAGATTTTAAAGGGACAAATATGACTAAGATAACCATAATAATAGTTATTTTGTTTAGTGTTTGACTCAATGCCAAGCACTGTTCTAAAAACTTATATTCATTTAATCCTTATAAGAACCCTATGAGGTGAGTGCCACTTTTACCCCTTTTTATAGATGTGGAAACTGAGGTATGGGGGGAAGAGGGTGAAACAACCTCTCCAAGGTGCCCAGGTAGTAAGAACTTGAGGCAGGAAATCTAGTTTGAGTCTTCACCATCACACTCCACTACCTCTCCAACAGTGATGTCAGCAGTTGTACAGTTTCCCAAGTGGTCCCCATAGCTGGTTCTGGGGCCCTTGATGCAGCCAGGCAGGCATTTCACCTCCATTTTCTAGGATGGTGTGCGGAAGTTGCTGAGGTTAAGGGAACCACCCAAGGATCAGAAGAGGAGCAGAATGGGACTTACCTCCTTGTCACCAAGCCTAGCCACCTGCCTGCAAGACCTTCAGGGTGTCTGTCCTCTACCACAGCCAGCAAGCCCTGTCCAGGCAGGCAAAGAGCATTTGGGAAATGACATTGGAAGGCGGCAGGCAGGCAATGTTCCTGCTGCTTTCCCCAGCCCACCCTCTCCCAGCCATAAGATATATATAGCTCCAATGGAGAAATGAATCGCGTGTTTGTCTGCAGCCCCTTCTGCAGATCCATCACGGAGCAGTGCTTGGTGCAGATTTTGCAAACAGCTTGAGATTACTGAATTAATTAGAATAAAATTAATCAAAACACCCACCACAAAGGAACCTGAGCGTGTAGAGTTGTGACTTGGGTGAGGGAGGAAGCTCAGCAGAGAGATGGCACTATAGGCTGGACTGGCTGTGGGCCCAGAGCCTGCCGGGGTGAGCCAAAAGCCACCTGGGTGGGGCTCTAATGCCGGCTGGCATTCCTGCATGCTCCCCATCCTCGTTTCTGCACACTGGGCCTCAAAAAGGAGAGGACTCGGCCCCTTCTGTCCAGGCTGTACATTTTGTAGAGACTGAAGCTTGGGTCCTGTAAGAATGCTCAAGGAGGTGATGCGTCGGTGGGAGGTGAGCAGGCATGGATAGCAACAGATTAGAGGCCAGAAGACCTGGGGTCTCTGAGCATCATTATCCCGGTTTCCCAGGATGGATGGTTTTGACTTCAGTTGCCAGTTTCATCCCTTGTAAGCTGTATCAAGTAGACAATAGGTTAAGAGCATGGACCCTGCACCAGAATGTCTGGGTTCGAAGTGCAGCTCTTCCACGTATTAGCTGTGTGACCTCAAGCATTTACTGGCTGTGTAATCTCTCTGAGCCTTAGTGTTTTCATCTGTCAAATGGGGATAATTATAGTATCTCCCTTAAAAATAATAAAAAAGAGCACCACCCCCACCCCCAGATAGTACCTCCCTTATGGGGGCTGGTAAATAGTATGTGCTATGTAAGTGTAAGCTGTTCATTCTTATATTTAACTAGTCAAGAGGCCCTGTCCATCTTCCCTCAGCTTGTCTTCACATCTCCTTTTTCTTCCTGCTGCCACTATCTCAGTCAGGCCTTCATCACTCCATCCATTCATTGATTCGTTTATACCATAAGCGTTTATGGAGCTCCCACTATGTACTTGACATGGGACCAGAGAAGACAAGGGTTCATCTGTAAAATGAATGATAATGGGAATGCAAAGATAAGACTCAGTCACTGCTTTCAGGGGTTCACCAACTCACAAAGGGGTGTGGTTGCACCTGGTCAGACTCCCAGGAGTCAGGGAACACATCAGAGAGAGCTTTGAGCTATAGTTCTCCAGGTATCCAAGCCTGGAAAGGCATTCCAGGCAGAGGGGACAGCATGGCCACCAGAGTTAGTATCCTAAGACACAAATTTGATCAAGTCATGTCTTGGTTCAAGAACCTATGAGCGGCTATAGCTCACTGCAGCCCATGTCCTAGTGGGCACAAAGCCCTCTGCCTGGATTTCAGGCTTCTTCCCAAATCTGCATGCACTTACTCCTGTGCTGTTCAACTCCCAGCATTGCCTTTCAGCTGGGGTCAGTGAAATGATAGGGTTATAATGGAACTTAAATGATTATATGTATGCAGCAGTGCTTAATAAATGAGTCCCCCCTTCTCCCCACCAACGCACACTAAGCTGCTTGGTCCAATTCTCTTTGTTTAAATGTGTGCAGGAGGCAATGCCATGCAGAGTTCAGAGCAACAAGCTCTTGCCTGGAGGTCAGCAGAGCAATTTTCAGTACTGGCTTTTCCTGTGAGTGGCCTGGCCATACTCCTGTCCCCGCCCCAGTAGATCCTCTCTTTATTTCCTCATCTGTGGAATGAAAGTTTCTCAGTAGAGGTCCTATCGGTATTTGGAGGGACCAGTTCTTTCTTTGTGAGACCCTCCTGCACAAGGAGGGACAGTTTAGCATCCCACCAGTGCCCCACGCATTGAAGCAACCAGATACACAGCTTCACATTTCCAGTCCCTCCCTCCCTGCCCCAGGAGCAGAGGCCTCCTTCTGAAAAGCATTTTCATAGTTCTTTCCAGCTCTGGCCTTCTATCAGTTTTTGGCTTGAATGCCTTGAGGGGATCTGTTTGTGTACCCCCGCAGTGTCTACAGGAGTTGGGGGAACACAATAAGGCAATCAACAGGGAGTTGGAGAGAGCCTTCTGGATGCAGCTACAGCCCAGGCTCTAGAGCCATACTGAGAAATTGTAAATCTGGCTCTGCTGCTTACTGGCTGTGTGATGCTGGGAAAACTTCTTAACCTCTCTGAGCCTCCAATATTTGGTTCATCTGTTAAATGAATAACGACAGTAAGAGTAACCACACCATAGTGTTATTGGAAAAGTTAAATGGGATAATGAATGTAAAGCACTTAGCACAGGGCCTGGCATGTAATTAAATGCGCACTAAAAGATTTACTGGGCAAAATTGAATCTCTCTTAATTTTCTCAACAAAGATAAAAAAGCTACTGTCCCACGGCTGTTGTGAGATCAAAGTCAGCAATGCATATCCGTGTTGGCCCTCAGTAGGACACATGACTGGCGGGAGTATAAATGGTCCACCATCTTTAGAGAGCTCTGGAACTGGCAGCATCTTTCAAAATTTTGAATGCACATAATCCCTTGTCTAAGCAATTCCACCTTTAGTTATTTTTCCTATAGATATACTTTCAAGTTTGCAAAATAAGAGGTACAAGGTTTGTATTAGCAAAGGATTGAAAATAACTCAAAATATCCATCCACTGGGGGTGCATTAAATAAATTATGGGACAAAAGTATGCTGGAATATTAGGCAGTTGTAAAAAGGAATGGGGAATTTCTTTATGTACTCATAAAGAAAGATCTCCAAGATGTACTGTTCTGGAGAAGAAAGAATGGTATGCTGTAATGTCAACATTTGTACACTGGTCTATCGTTAGAGTATCTCTGGAAAGATTCATGGTAAATCAGTAACAGTGGCAGTTGTCTTCAGGGAGGGAAAGTGGGAAAGGAGAGAAGGGAGGAAGGTTTTTGTGAATTTGGACCCATGTGCATATAAAAGCTACTGATAGGTATAAAATCTGGCTTAAACATCGGGAACTGTGATGAGCCCAAGTCTGAAGTGAGGTCTGCTGGGGTGTGACTTGGCTCATTCAGTCAAGGCATATGGTCCACTGCTCTTACCATTAGTGAACACTTTCAGAGGCCCAGAGGGGGCCTCCACCGGGGGTCAGGAAGCATGGCACCCTTCCAGGGCAGGCAGCAGCTTGGTCCATCTCCAGGACCCTGGGGGGCCACTTCCCCCATGGATCCCCATGTTTGCACTTACACTGGGGCTGTGGCACCCGGGGTGTGATTGATCTGCCCAGGATTGCACAACCCAAGAGCTCTGTGGGTCTCCATGTGATTGGGAAAGAAGTCCTTGGGTGGCCTCTCAGTGGTAGCCTTGGAGGAAATTTCACAGATGGCCCGGACCAGGCACCCCCTTTCCCTGCCTGCAGCAAAGGGGCTGCCACTGTAGCCCTGAAGGAATGCAGTCCCTGTGGCAGGATTTGGGTCTCAGAGGAAGAAGAGGGAGACAGATGGAGGCATAGAGTCTGTGGAGTTAGGCACACCTGGGTTCAAACCCCAGCTGGCCACTTACCTACTGTGTGATAGTGGGCAGGGCATTAACCTCTGTGGGCCTCTTTCCCTATCTGTAACATGGAACAATCACACAGATCACTGCAATGGGTGAAGGTAATGTCGGTAAAGTGCAATAGCACAGAGTCAGAAGGACTTGAGTGCAAGTAGTTTATTTGAGGGGTAGCACAATATTTGTGGGATATAAAAACCACAGTATTTGTGGGAAGCACTGGGCAAGGGAGAGAGGGAAAGGAATAAAGCCAGCAAATGGTCCACGGAAGAGCAGTCACCACCCTGGATCCTGGCTCAATCCTGTTGGACCTCTGGGAGACAGTGGAACAAGCCTCAGAGTAGTCTCAACGAGGGACAAGGTTGCTGGGGTATTTATATGCCAACTCCAGCTGTCATTGGTTGAGGCTGCCCTGGGGCTCTGGGGCACCCCCAGCCTGCCTGGAGCTCCGGGCATGCAGGCCGGGGTGTGGGGGTGGGTATCAAAGAAAGTGGTCAGGCAGGGAAACGCAGGTGCTTGGAACCGGATGGAGCAAGGCCAAGCACTACATGTGGGGCTAGTGAGTGAGGAGGGTACCTGTCAGGGACACCGATACCTCTGTCACAAGTGCTTTAATGTCTGTTTGGCACTGTTTTAAGCACTTTATGAATATTAATGCACTTAAGCCTTACTGCCACCCAGAGATAGATGAAGACAGAAAGGTTAAGGAACCTGAACCTGCCCGACTTCACCCAGCTAGGATTTCAGCAGAGCAAGTCTGGTTTCTTAGATCCATAGGGACCTTGGAGACTACCTAGGTCAACCCTTTCACTTTATAGATGCAGAAACTCAAAACCATACAGGGTTAGCAACTGTCCAAAGTCACACAGCTAGCTAGTGACAGAACCAGGACTCGCATTCAGATGTCCCATTTCATCTCTGACACCCCCACTGCTTAACTCAGCCTTTTCTGGTCTGGGTTGCCTGTCTGCTGTAGGGCCAGAGGGTAAGAGGTGGGAGATGGCATTCCGCAGAACTCCGGGCTCTGCAGTACAGAAGCAGGAACCATTAATCGGCTGAGAAGTCAGGCTTGGCAAAATCAGACTATGATCTTTAAGATGCATGCTTTGAATCTCAAAATCAGCAAAGAAATCAGGACCCAGAGGAGGCATGTGTCGCCTTTCCCTGCTTTTTAACCTCAGGCTGGCATCAAAGAGCAAAAGATGAGCTAGGCTCACTAGGTTGTGAAATTTCCTTTTTATCTCCTGAGGTGGGGAGGGAGAGATGAGAGACTGTGATGCACCCGTGTATAATTAAAGGCTCTAGAATTTATTGAGTAGTATGTTGCTCAAAGAAACACAGGGGGCTCTGGGTGGTATAGCTGGGCCCTTGTTGACTAAGGGAGGTAAGGAGATGTGTGTATGTGTGTGTGGGTGTTTGGACTAAAGGGGAATCACAACTGACAAGAGGCAGATTAACTCTTACAGCTTCATACTTTTCAGAAAAGCCAGAGTAAGGGCTGGCTGTCTTTGCCTGGGACAACCTTCTAGAATCTTCACCCTTGAGTTGACAAGGGGCATCTTTGCTAAACTCTCAGTGGGCTGCTGCAGACATGACTGGCACAACAAGGGTGACCATGTCCCAGTTTGCCTAGGACTGCCCCAATTTTAGCATTGAAAGTCCGAAATCCTGGGAACCCTCTCAGTTGTGGACAAATCAAGATGGTTGGTCACCCTAGGCATAACCCTTCAGTCCCCACTCCTGCTAAGTCTGAACCAAAAGAAGCCGGCTGTATCAAAAGACTAGTCCTGCCAAGGCTGGTGGAGAGCAGAGCCACAGACAAGTGTAGACTCCAGCCAGGTGTCTAAATCTGCCTTCAGTTCTTGCTTTGGTTCTTTCATGTTTATCTGACAGCTCCTTCAAATCAGGGCACACTCCTGTCAGGGTTCCTTTCTGCTGTGGGAAGGGGGTCCATGATTCCCTCGTGGGCCTGCTGAGCCTGGCTGTCTGGGCTGGGTGCCTGGGAAGGAGCCTGGTGTGGGTTCAGGGTGGGTAGGGACTGAGGCCAGGCTGTGAGCACTGTGCAACCCACAGAAGTCCCTTTCCCTCTCTGGGTCCAATTTCAAATGAAGGGGTTGAATGGGAAGATTTTTTTTCTTTGTTTTTGGAAAAGATTTAAGTTTAAATTATGAGAATAATGCAATTGTTTGTTGAAAAGAATTTAACAGTACAAACTTTTAAGAGTGAGAGGTTAAAGTGCCCCTTTCCTCCTTTTCTCCTGGAACAACCACTGTTAACAGTCTCTTCTATCTTCCCAGACAGTTTTTATGCATATGCAAGCATGTGAGTATATATAGCTGTTATTTAAAATGTAACACAAATGAGATTGTTCTCTACTTGCTATTCTGCAACTTGCTTTTTCTGTTTAACAATATACCCTGGACATCTTTCCACACATACACAAATCTCCTTCATTCTTGCAGACTGTAGAATGGTTCTGCTCTAAGGATGCACTATGGCTCATTTAACCAGAACTGCTGGTTTCTAAGGGCCCTACTAACTCCCAGGCTCACCACCCAAGCAAAGGAGAAACAACCAGGGGGTAGGATGGGGTTGGGGAATAGCAGCAGATTGTCAGTCTAGGAAAGCTTGGTGTACATGGCATCTCTTCACTGAGCGGTGAAACCGATTTGGAGAGGGGCACGTCCTGACAATTAGGTGTGAGGTGAGGGGCTCCTGAAGATACACAAGACAGCCCCTCTGGCACTCAGGGGGGGCACACAGACAGTAGGCCCTCTGCTAATGCAATGTGACAGGGCTGCAGCGCCCGATGAGTTTTTCCATTTCTTTGTCTTTCCTGAGAGAAGCTCATGATTATCACCTTCTAGGTCACCAGAAGTGGAGCGCAGAGGGACAGCACAGCTCGTGCGCTTCCTGCTGGCTCCCATCAAGAAGTTAGAAGGGAGCCTGCAAATACATTTCCTATTATCATCTCTCCACCCTAGAATGACTTTCCCTGGCGGAGCTGGAGGAGGGGAGGCAGGCAGCATGCCCCTCAGGAGGACCTGGGCAGGACTGTTAATGCCCAGCGACTTCGTAGCACATGGGGGAGGAGCGGTAAGCTCCACGCCTCGGTACACACCTGGGAGGGTCTGGAAGACCGTTGCCAGCGGCCCCCTGGAGGAAGGGATCTGCCGGCTTGCCACCAGGCTGCCCAAGTCTCAATGAAACATCTTGCTCCTTGGCTGGGCGCCCCTGGCACATCGCCTGTGCCTCTCTGAGCCACCTGGGAGAGGATGGGCGCAGCGCACAGACACCTAGCGTGTCTGGCTGTGCGCGCCCAGCAACTTCGCTTTACTCTTAGCCCAGCCATCTGCCTCGCTGGGTCTAGATAGATAATACAATCTTTCTGCCCACACCCCATTTGCTGGGAGACAGGCTAGGCTTCTGAATTTTTTATGGCCTCACTTAGCTTGGAGGAAATCCAGAGGTCAAAGCTGGCGCAGACGCTCCAGTCACCTTGCCCGTCCGGGCGCGCAGCCTTTCCGAAACGAGCTCACCCATGGGGCCCTAAATTACGGCGATTACACTGCAATTCGCAGCGCGATATTGCTTTGATACACTACCTGCTGCAGCGGGGACCGGGAGGCGTGCATTATTTACCAGGGAGGCTGACCGCGCTGCGCACCATATCCACCAGAGCCCCGCGGGTCCGTCTTGTCCCTGCAGCCCCGCCCCCGCCCGCAGGGTGCGGGGCCTAAGCTGGCGTGGGGGGTGGGGGAGGACCGGAACAGCCACCCTCTCTTCGAATGACCCTCTCCTCACTGCAATATAGGGTAGGCCAAGAAAGAGTAATCGAAGTGACAGCTGGCAATGAGGTTGGGGGTGGGTGGGAGGGGAGAAGTGCTGAGCCCACGGGTCCTCCTGCCCTTAGGCCACCTTCCACCCCCACCCCCACCCCATCCCCTTTAGCTGGCCTAAAGGAGCCCTTGACCCTGGTGCCTTGGAACCACCCGGGGTTGTGAGCCCGGGGCTCGGAGCTGGCCCCCGGACCCTGGCCAAATGCGGGCAGCCCATTAACCCGCGTGCCAGGCTCAGTGATTAGGCCTGTCCCTGCCAGTGGCACAGAAGGAGGGAGAGCAGCCTGCCCGCCTTTCTAAGTCCCTGGAAGCCGAGTCTGCAGCAGTGGAAGCCGGGTTTTGTCCTGGCTGGGGGCTGGAGTTGGGCCGCCAGCCTCTCCCCGGCTCCCCCATTATGGCTTGGCATCGGCATCTCGATTGCAGGTTACTTCTGCTTTTACCCAAAGCTGTCCTTAAGGGAGATGGGTTTCTGATTGAAATACAGTCAATTGGCACTGAGGCTCCCAGGGCTCAGCATGAGCACACTTCTGGGGAAATTGCCCTAGGTCGGGGAGGAGGTACTTGGGAGGGACATGAGCCAAGGGCTCTGCTTATGGTCCTGCTCTTCGGCCTGTGAAAAACTCCTGTTGGTTGGTATCCATAGGAGACCCCTACAGAGAATCTGCTCTGCCCGTTCCAGCTCTGGGATTGAGAGAACAGGAAACCTCCAGCGGGCACCCCCAGAGGTCACTGCATCCAGACAGTGTGTGGTTAATGAGCCCGAGGAGGGGGCCCAAGTCAGTGAGATGGGGTGTCTGTTTTGGAGGGTCAAGGAGGATGGTCTGAGAGAGTCATGTGGTTGGTCTGTCCAGATGTGGATTAGTGTTGAACATCCTAGTTCCTGTTCTGCAGGATTTACCAGCAAACAGGGGAGGTGATTGGTCCCTGCGGGACATGCCTGGCTGGGGACACCCTGCCTTGGTGCCTGCCCACAACACTCAGCATTTGCTCAGGTTCCCCACTTGCTGCCTCCACCCAGCTCTCCTTTCCCATCAGGGAAGAGCTGAGGAGCCCTGGGAAGGCGTCTCTGACCCCCACAGCTCTCCTGTCATCCTGAAAGTCCTTATGTTAAGGCTCTGGACTCCAGGTTTGCCTTTGCCTCTGCCGAGCCTGACTTAAAATGTAAATTCTCCTGGGAGGGGCAACACTTTGACTCTCCACTACCTTTGAGTGGAGGAGTTTATCAGCCTGACAGGCAGCTGGAGGAACTAGTGCTGGAGGGTCTCCTGGAAGGAAGCAAAAGGCTCGGGAAGGAGAAGCTCCTGCGTCTTCAGTGCCTGGGGGAGAACCAGGCGTGGGGAGGAAGCGCACAGAGCCGAGTGCTGCGCATTCCTCGGTATCCCAGGGAAGTCAGCAGCTCATTCTGCCTGCTCTTCCTGGGTCAGCAAAGAGCATACAGATCATTTCTCTGTCCACTTTGGGTCTTGCTTGTGATGAACACATTTTTAGAAAGGAATCCTGGCTGCAGGAGCAGCTGATGCTGTGGGCAGCCAAGGCAGGAGAGAGAGCACTGCTTTGCAAGTGCGGAAGCCTGCGGCTTTGCCCTGGCCTGCCCCTCACTAGCCACTAGCCGTGTGACTGTGGGTAAGTGACCCCTTGCTCTGGCCAGATTCCCTTGTGAGGAATGAGCAGTGTCCTGCACTGCGTAAGTGAGACCTCAGGTCCGGGAGGACGGAACACTAACTACCCTGGTCAGCAAGGAAGGTTGGTTTTCCTATTTATTTGTCTGCTCAGCAGCAGACAGTGGGGGCCAATTCCAGTCCTGCAGGAGCCACCGCTGTGTTCATCCTTCTCTCTTGGAGCCGTTTGCCTGACTAATTTATTTGGTGGCCTCCGTGGCTGGGGCTGGGCCCCTGTGTCCTCCTGCTCATTTGCATCTGGCCCTTCTCTGGGTCCTCAGGAGGAGCAGCCCTAGGTGTGGGGGTGGATGAGACTAGAACATCCACCATCACTGACTGACTCTCAGGTTTGGGAAGGATATTAAAGGCCACCTGGTCTAGCTGCTACCTGGGGCTGCCAACCCCTCCTCAGCGGCCCCACCTCTCATAGAGGAGGCTCACTACTTCTCGCCCATCCACTGTCTTGGAGAGTTCATCCTTTTCTGGAGCCAAGGTCTTCTCAGTGAGAAGATACGGTCTGCTGTGTCATCTCCCCTTACTTCTAGCTCTTCCTGGGGGCAGCACACAGACAGAGTGGATTCTGCAGGAGGCACAGGAATGCCCTTGCAGGATTTCAGAGCAGCCCTCTTGTTCATCCTCTGCCCTGTCTTCTTGGGGCTCACCCTGCCCAGCATCACACTGCCTCTCCTGAGTCCCCTCACCATCTTACATCTAACAAGAACTGATTGAGCTCCCAGGCTGATGGCAGAGCTTCTAGTCTTTAGGGAACTCCCAGTCCAGGAGATAGTTTTCCTAGGACCAAAAAAAAAAAAAGAATAACAAAATTACACAGGCATTTGGGACTGTTGAATTTCCAACTGGCATGGCTGCTGGGTTGGAAATCTCCTGGAGGTGAGTGGGTTTAGCAGTCTTCCAGGGAGAGGAATTTTCTCTTTCTGAAATGGCTGTCCTGCCCTTTCTCTGTGTGTGGGATCACCAGGTGCTCTGAGGGGCTGGGGCCTATTCAGGGGCTCCCACCCTGCACAGAGAGGGAGAAAGAAGTGGGAGGGAATGTGCTTCAATTCTCTCCTGCCCCTCCCTGCCACCCTGGGAATAGGGACCCTCTAGGTGTGTGTGGTACCACAGAGATCTGGGGTTCGGTGGCATGTGACCTTGGGGAGGCCACTTCAGCCTCTCACACCTCAGCCTCCCAGTATTTCTCCTGGCTCCTAGAAGGCTTCCTGGAAGTCCTGTTTACACTGGTAGAGAATGGGCCCTCCGCATCTAGTCCTCCTCTACCTGCCCCCAGCTCTGTATTATTAACTCTAGAACTGACTTTGAAATTATGGAAGACCATGTTGTTTTTTTTCCTCAGCATCTCTTACGGTCCCCAAGGCAAGGCGAGCTGTGAGCGCCAGATACACAAATACCTTGTGAAAACCCTGAGGATTTGCAGTTCTAGCAAGGGGAAGGAAATTAGCTGTAATAAGCCACTGTTGCTTCACAGGAAAGCCTCCAAAGCAGACCCTCCGAGGGGCTCCTGGCCCCCTTTTTCTGCTTTCCCCATTTCTAGGCCACCTGGCTGGAGACCTCTGTCTTCTGTCTTCCTGCAGGACAGCGGCCTCCTCCCCACCCAGGCCTGTGCCGTCACTGATGGGGATTATCAATATCCCCAGGGCCTGTGAGGAGGAGGAAGCCACAGGCACACAGAAGCCGTCCCTGGCCTCTCCCTGTGCGATTAGCTTGAATAGTGGTTGTGGAAGCAGGTGGGAGTCAATTTTCATTCTCCTAGAATTACTGGAAGGAAGAGGGTTATTTGGAAGCTCCTGAGAGGTGAGAAGGATTCATTGGCCCCCAAATAAAAGGATCAGTGGGTGTCTGGCCTTTCCTTTTTCCTCTCCTGAGCGGAACCAAGGGCTAAAACCTTTAAGTGACTACCCCACAGCGACAGCAGCATTTAGGTGAGAAAAAGACCTGGGCTGTGGCAATGGAAGGAGTTGGTTCTAGCTAGCCCTTGGCTGGCTGACAGGCTGGCCCACCATGATCTGGCCTCTGGCTTCCTCTGGCTTCTAGTGCCAAGAACATAACTCAGTCACATGGCAGATGTTACATAAATGTTCACTGAATTGAGTAGGTTAGGTTTTCCAGCTAACTTGCTGTGTGACCTCCATCAAGTCACCTAATCTCTTTGGGCCTCAGGTTTTTTATGTGCAAAAGGAAAACAGAGGCAAGATGAATGCACTATGAGCTTTGGGAATAATCATGGTGGTTCAGTGTTTTAGAACCTGACCCTAACTCCCTTTCTGCCACATCTACCAGCCCATGTGATGCTCTGTCAGCCACAGCCTCACTCAGTGATAATTCTGTTACAAGGCAGGTTTTTACACCCAGTGGACAATCATGGTTTTTTTACTACTATTATATTTGTCATTTAAAACTTTGGCAATAAAATGGATTCCTGCCAATAATATTGTTATCTTTTTCTTTAAATTTTACTAAGTTTTTTTTTCCCCTTGGAGAGATAGCCGGATGTAATGGTGAACAGCGTGATGTCAGGAGACATACTACTTGGACGCAAATCCTGCCTCTGCCCACTTACCAGCTGTGTGACCTTGAGCATGTTCCTTAACCTCTCTGTGCCTCATCTATAAAGTGGAGAAATGATATATCATAGGAAAATGATGTATCATGTACCATAAGACCTGAAGGGCTGAGAACAGTAGCCTGGATCATAGTAAGTGCATACATGGTAGTGTTGAGCACTGTTACTGTAAGAACGAAATCTTTAAATGCTTCTCAGAAAATGTAGGCTTTTTGTTTTTCTCATCCTGGGCCCTGAATCTTCACTAGGGTGATCAATTAGAAACACAATTTCTGAAATCCTGAGGAGCACCTAACAGGATGATCTGGAAGGTATGCTCCTCGCTAGAATGTTAAGGGCATGGTGTGTATTTTTGGTTAATAGAATATTCTGGTTAACTGAGAGTTACCCATTCCTTTTAGTTTCATTCCCTTTGTAGTTGAAAGTTCATCTGAAACACACAAACCCCTTTCCTTGCCTTAGTCAGCAGGGTAATTAGTATTCCTTTCTGTGGAGGCCTCAAGGTTTTATTGAGGCCCCAAGGAATAAGCCTTGGCCAGGCTGCAGGAAGGCTGGAAGTCTGTCCTGCCTCCACTCTGGCCTCTGCATCTGTGAAATGGAGGCCATGAGACCTGGAGGGCGTACAGGCTTTCCCTTCTCACAAAGAGATATGTGGAATGAGAGCTTCGAGAGAACTTTGTAAACTGTAAAGCCCTGGGCACCCAAAAGGGTGCACCTTCTATTCCCCTCTACTCCCACTTCCACAGCAAGCAGTCACCTTAGCCCAGAGTCCAGGAGATGGCCTCAGGGTGCTGGGCCTGGGACTTGGCCCTGAGGAATAGGTTGTTGTTTTATTCCTTTTTGTTTCTTTCGGATCTTGTTTTATCTTAGAAGTCAAAGCATAAACCCTGGTAGTGGGCAGTCCCATGAACTGAGACTTCAGCGGTTGGATATGTGCGTGTGTGCACCACTCACTGTGCGCCTGCGGTACCCACAAGGGGCCCAATCGTGACTAATGCTTTCTGGAGTTCATCCTTACGTCTCGTCACCACTGCATGCTTCACGGATGTAGTTATTCATTCACTGGAGAACCAGCCAGATGCCATTCTAGGCAATGGGGACACAGTCATGAATAAGATGGGCAAGGTCCGTGGCCTCATGGAGCCCATGCGGAGGTGGAGAGAGACCCACGATAAACAGAGAGAAATGCGTGTTTAGGGTGTTTAGGCTGTGATGATTGCTGTGAGGAAAATAAATCACAGGCAAGGTCAGGAGGGACTTGGGGGCCAGGGCACTTCCTTGGGTGTGGTCAGGACAGGGCACATTCTGTTGAATGGGCAACTTGATGTGGCAGAGATGGTCCTAAGTCCTTTCTCTTTAATAGAAATACACTTCCACGTGTAGTAAGGACAGTAGTAACAATGAGCAGTGCCAGGTTTGCAAGAATCCACTCATCTAATCCCCTTAACAGTCCCACGAGGTGATATCATTATTACCCCCACTTTACAGATAAGGATACCGAGGTACAGAGATGTTAAGTAACTTTCCCAGCATTGCACAGCTAATAACGAGTGAAACAGAGATTTGAGGGTCCCAATGGATTTATGAAAATTATTGCTTTTGGGGCGATGGTAGAAGTATCTGAACTGTCACTTGAATAGTTACACTCGAGAAGGTATACTTCATTCAATTTGATCCATTTTCCAAATGCATTTAGTAATTTGTAGGTTTTTATTTCATCTTAGTGAAGAGAGCTTCCCTTGGGAAATGGGAAGCTGGTGGTTCAAGGTGATTTGCAGCTTTTAGGGCGGTAGAGAAATCACAAGGCCATGAGATAGGAAAGCCGCAAAGACCGCAGAGACAACCCGACCCAGGGCTCTCGCTGTGTAGATCAAGGAAGTGAGTCCAGAGAGGGCCATGAGATGCCCAAAGATGTGCGCATGCACACGCACGTGCACACACACACACACACACACACACACACACACACACACTCCCATATATTTCGGGTTGCCCTATCCCCAGCCTCCCATACATTTTGAGGAACTTGTCAGATTCTATTAAGAGTTTCCATGCGCAGTGTTCAAACATGGTTTCGGCCTATTTATCCAGGGACACCACAGCTTTGGAGGCAGCAAACATGCCCATTTGTTACTATTTGCAAAGATGGCATACACCAAACATGGGCTTTCTGTAAACAAATTAAAAAGTAATAAAGTGGCCCCATCTGCATACTGAAACACCACACTTCCATTTTAATGAAGCTTGCTATTGCAAAGCCATTTTGATGGCTTGTCCAACATGCTGAAGCCCATGGCTGAACATGGAAATGTGCTGTCTTCCCTTCCTGTGGGCCTTCCTCCCTCTAGTGGGCATAGGGCATCTGCTGCATGCGGATGGGGCTGTGAGGAGCTGGGCCTAGCCCTAGGCCTTCTGCTCTGCTACGGAGACATGATATGTACATGCAATATCATTAAATATCAAGGTTCGACATCACGAGATGGTCCACATAGGCCACCAGAGCAGTAACAATAGTAATGCTATCTAACCAGTGTTTTCCAGATGTCAGGGTGCTGGCTGTCTTCTGCCTGCTCCTCTAAATCCTCTGTCCACCCTCTTCTGCCCTGCACTGTGCCTCTGGGACGCTGACGTCCGGGAGGATGTGCATTGCACCCCCAGTGGCCGCCCTGTTGGCTATGCTCAGTGGGAGGTACCTCTAGGAGACGAGGGAGGGAGGGGAGCCAGGCTGAGGTCGGGATTTTGGAGGCAGTGGCTGCTTCCTCAGGGCTCAGGTGCCCTCCCCTACAGCAGGGTTCTCATGACTGCTGCCCCCCACTCCTCTTTAGGGGTTCTGTGCTACCCCTTGCTGCTGTCCTCAACTCTGCCCACATCTCTGCAAACCACTCTTTGGTGAACTCTCCTCAGCAGTTGGACTGAAGCATCTGTTTCCTGCCAGGATTTAGATTAACACGAACAGCCTGAGCTAAGCTTTTACGGATAAACTCTTCATCCTCCTCAAAGCAACTCTGTGAGGAGGTTGTTATTTGCCCCATTTACAGAGGAGGAAACTGAGGTTTAACTTGCCCAAGGCCAGGGAGGTGGTAGAATTTGAATCCAGTCAGTCATCAGAGATACACTCTTAATCCCTGCCTCACCTGGGGAGGGGTAGGCCGAGCCCTCCAGTCCTGTACCTTCAGGCCAGCTCCAGGAAGGGGATAGGACCACCAGTCATGCAATCATTTATTAAGGAACGTTTATTGGGCACCTACTATGAGGCAGGTACAGTGTTAGGCACTGGGATTATTAATAACAATAGCTCCCTCTTCCCTTGGAGGAGACCACCGCCTGCTCCCTTGATTCCTTGGTTCTCAATCTTGGCATCACCTGGGGAATTAACCAGAATCAATGCCCTGCTGCCCCACCCCAGCCAATTAAATCAGAATCCCTGGTGGTGGAGCTCAGACATTAGTGTTTTAGGAAACTCCCCTGGCGAGTCTATTGAGTGCCAAGGCTAAGGACTGGAGTCCAGGGCCATGCTTGTGTGCAACATCGGGTCAGAGAAGGTTGAGAGAATCTGGCCGGGCCGGTTGGGAACACAGGCTGGCCGGGGAGGATTTGCAAGGCAGGCTGGCCTGGTAGAGGTGAGCCACCTAGCCTGGGGGAATAACTGGCCAGCATGTTTTCATCTTTCGTTCATCAGACACTAGTTGAGCAGCAACTCAACTCAAGCAATTCATGTGATTCATGTGCAGGGACGGTCCTCTTGGCCCCCACAGGGTGGGGTCCCTCGGGGAGTCTGGGGAGGGCTGGGCACTGGGGGCCTCCCACACTCCTCCCTGACCCTGGAGTCTGAAGCTGGGGTCAGGCCCGTGAAAGCCGCTGGAGGAGCTGGCGGCAGGGCCAGGGAACAGGATGTGTCCCCAGCACGACCTCCATTAGCTCCACCGCCACCACGTGGACTCCGTGGCTCTCACTGGCCTTTCCACCTCCTACCAGGGCCTTTAATTCTCTATCTGCAGCCCGACCTCCCAGACAAGACGGCAGCATTCAGGAGTAAATGGGACACCAGTCCCCTTTCCTGGAAGTGCATGTGGGACCAAAGTCCTGTTCCAGGAGATGGTGAGTTGGCACCCTGGGAGGAGACACTGCTACAGGGACAGAACAGACCATTTCTTCAGGGAACTGGAGGTGTGAGTGGGGACACACCACACTTGAGGGAGCCCCCGGAAGGGTCCTACCAGGGCCCCTGCTGGGATCCCTCCTAAGCCAACAGCGCCTCCTGGTGTCCACTCAGCACTCTGCTTGTCCCTGTAGTGAAGAGGCCCTGTCCTGGTGGAGCCCTGGGCCAACCCGCTTGGAGGCACGACCCCAAAGGAATGAGGCCAGCTCTGCTGAGGGGGGCACCGGCCTGACAGCAGGTGAGCTCTGGCTGTGCCTCTCTCCCTCTGGAATGAAGCAGAAAGGCAGGAAGGGAAGAATGAAGGAGGGCGAGGTGGAAGCAGGCCAGGCGGCCTCAGCCCAGACTTCCAGTCCCTCCCCGAGAAGACCTCCCTGCCTTCTGCTGCTGCTCCTAGGGGACACCCTCTGCTCCTCCCCGCTACCACTGTGTGGCACTTCTCCCATTATCCCTGACTTATTACATGTCAGATGCTGGAAGCCTCATTTTTAATATCTAGATCCCTCCTCCCCAGTGCCCACAATGATGCCAGATGGGCCAGCAGCTGATAATGACAATTGAGCATTTACCATGTGCCTGGGAATGTTTGAAATCTTTATCACTGTTATTATTTAATTCTTACAACAGCACTGGGAGGTGGCTTCTATTATTATCTCCAGTTTATAGATGAGGAAACACATATAAAAGAAGCACAGAGAGGGTAAGCAACTTGTCCCAGGTTACAGGGCTGGTAAGCTCCGGAGGCCGGCAGGGCCCCTGCTCTTGCCGGCTCACCTTTCTGCCTCTCAGTAAAGTGGGCAGATAAATGAGGTGTAGGTGTGAGACGAGGCTCTGATAGATGAGCTCAAAGGAGCAGGCCTCACGTCTGAGCCCCTCTGGCTGACTGTCTGCAGGAAGAAGGGGATTCAAGTAGGAACCCATTCTGATTCTGCTCCCCTGTCCTCCTGCTGAGGGGCTGAGAGTTTGGGGCCTGAGGCCCCTCTGGCTCAGTATAAATGGGGAGCAGGGCAGGTTATAAATTTACCACCTTCTGAGACTGGTAGGTCCATCCAGCCCTGCACAGATGGCAGCCTGGGTGGGGGCAGGCACCTCTATTAGCAGCTCCAGCTTGGCTGCATCTGGAGGCACACCGGCCTCCTTCCTGCCCTCCTCTTGGAGGCGAAGGTGAGTCCTGCTGGCTTCAGGAGTGGGCCAGGAGGAGTGGCCTAGCTCTGAGGCAGCTTCTGGTCTGTGCACCGAGCCCCTGCGGGGGATCACCCATGGTAGGAGGCCCAACCACCACCCATCCAGGACCCTTTGGTGCTAGAGTGTGTGCATTAGCTTATTTAATCCTCACAACAGCCCTGTGCCGTGGGGATGGTTGTTATCCCAGTTTTTCTGTAGGTTCAGTGAGGCAGAGTCATGTGCTCAAGGTCACATAGCCCTGCTAACTGCAGAGCCAGTGTCCTTGACCGCTCAGCTGTGCCTGTCCTCTTTCCCTGCTGAGTCACCAGCCCTAGTGGAAACTGAGTCCTGACCCTTTTTACCCAGCTCTGTCCCCTGCTTCCCATTTTGCTCCCCCAAGGGATAGGTGTGGCCTCCTCAGGTAACCACACCTGGGTCTGCAGGTGCCTGAGACAGAGCCTAGTATGGTGGCTCAGAGCTTGAGCCCTACAGTCACGTTCTGGCTCTGCTTTGTGGTCCTAGGCAAGTTATTTAGCCTCTCTGGGGCTCAGTTTGCACCTCTGCCAAATGGGGATGATACTGTCTGAGTAGGGTGGTGTGTGTGTGTGTGTGTACCAGGAACCTGAACTTTAAAATTAGCTCTCCAGGGGGATCTGATGTCCACTAAAATCTGCAGCCTCTGCAGGGGGTGGGGAAGGGTTGGGTCATAGATCTGTTTGGATGGGTATCAGTCAGGGGAGATCAGATCTGCTAGCCCTCTCAGGTGATTTACTGGCCTCTCACCGTTTCACACTGAATTCCTGCTTAGGAAAACCATGGACTCCTCCTTCCCTTCACTGTAGTGGGGGCCTGTGGGTTGTATTTTCCATGATCACTCAAATCCCTCCTCTGTGACAAGAAGCCCCCAGGCAGCCCCGCCACAGCACTGAGTCTCTCTCCGCAGGAAGCAGGCACAATGGCTCCCTCTGATGTGCTGTGCAAGGGAGTAAGTTTGTGCATGTGAGTGTGCACATGCCCGTGTATGCATAAGTGTGCAGCCATGTGTATGTGTCTGTGGGGCTGTGTGTGTCTGTCTGCACATTGGCGTGTCTCCGGATCTGTGTGTGCACACGCTGCCCTGGTGTGCATCTCTCTGGTGATGACGGGGTTCAGGCTGGTGTTTTCTCCCTTGCATTTCCTTGTCTGAGTGGGAGCAGCTGCCCTCCACAGCTCAGTTCCCTCCCAGCCTCCTGGCATCCTGCATCCCAGAGGTCTGCAGACCTGGCTTCAGGCTTCCGTGGAGCTGAGAATACTTTTCCGTAACTATTTCCTGCCTGAACTCTGGAGTAGCATCTTTAATGACTTACTCCCAACAGGCCAGCACAGATCCACAGGCTGAGTTAGCAGAACTGGAGGCGCCTGGAGGTTCCTCAGGCTGAGGCCCTGCGAGCAAACTGTAAAGGCCACACAGCCCACTTTTGTGATCTACCTCTGGCTGGTACTGGCTGCGGTACTCTGGGGCAGGCAGTTGGTTAATCACTCTGAGCTTTAGTGTTGTCATCTATAAAATGGGGACAATAATAACTATGTCATGAGGTTGTTACGAGAATATGAGAAGTCCAAAGCCTGTGGTCTACTTGGGGACAGACTTATCATCGAATTATAATATAATATAGTAAGGGCCAAACTGGTCTTAGTAATAACAAAAAAACATTTACTGAGGGCTTACTAGTGTCACACATATGGCTAAGCACTTTACAAGCCTTATTTAATCCCCAAACTGATCCCATGAGGTGGCCTCTGTTATTATACCCATTTCAGCGGTGATGATGCTGAGTCTCTGAGAGGTAAAGTGAGATGCCCATGGTCGCACGGCCACTAAGTGGTTGAGCTAGGATTTGAACAGTCAGTCAATCCTAGCATCAGGGAAGATAGAGGAAGGAGCAGTTCTACCTGCCTAGGCAAGGGTGGAGGACAGCGAAGGTCAGGAAGCCCATTCTGGCCTTTGCTTTTTTGATGGGGGGTAGGATTATCCCCAAAAGGATCAGGCTGAGGAGCAAGGCCCCGCTGAGCCCCATTCAGCCCCCGACCTGTGACCAGAAGTGGGAGGAGGGCCACAACCCGGGGGCCTGGTGAGGCAGGCTCTGCTCCTTGCCCCCAGGATGGGCACCCCAGCTCCCAGTGTCTCTCTCTGCTGAGGGTGATAAACCTGCCTCCCCACCCTCTCCAAGGAAGTCCTTTTGCTACGCACTGGCTCTCCCGTCACCACAGCGCCAATAAGCCTCATCTTTATGACCGACCACAGACACATTGAGCTGGTTAGGAAAGCTCCCTTGCCTGGTGTTTGCCCAGCGTCTAAGAGGAGGCCTGGGCCCCATTCCCACTCCTCCATTGCAGAACTGAGTGGCTTCTTTCTTTTTTAATAGTTCCACTCCAGGAGCCGAGTCCCCTAATCTCTTTTCCAATCTTTGGTTACAACACTTTATTAATTCTAAGGCCATATGGTGTATAATAGGTCTCCTGGCTCCTGGGCATCTTGGCTGTGATGACAGACTCCTAGAAGGTACTGACTAGGTAGGAACTTGGGGTGGGACACTGATGCTTCTTGAGGGCCAGGCCTACTATGTGCAGGGCCTACCATGTGCTGGGCCCTGGGATATGCAGTGGACCTGGAATCCTTCCCAGTGACAACCCTGAGAAGTGCATGGCCTTGGGAAAGTTATTTGACTTCTGATCTGTGCACCCAGCCCCTGTGAGGGATCACCCATGGTAAGAGGCCCAACCACCACCCAGCCAGGACCCTCGGTGCTAGAGCCTCAGTTGCCTCACCTATAAATTGCGGATACTAAGAGACTTCACCTCCCAGGCTTGTCAGGAACAGATGAGTTCATCAAAGCAGAGCAACATAGAATATATAGTCTCCAGCCAGCGTGCTCTATAGAGAGCTGCTGTGATAATGGTGGTCTGAACCCCTCATGGTTCAAAAAAGGATAATTTTTATTACAGCTAAATTTATTGTGCTCTGCTATGTGTCAGATGCTGTTCTTAGCCCATTTATATGAAGTGATTTACTTAACCCTCACAAAATCCATGTACCATAGGTATGTATCATCATGAACCCCATTTCACAGATGAGGAACATGAGGCCTAACACCCCACAGCAAGACTGAGGCCCGGACGTGGAGCATGATTTGCCCAAACTGGCAATACAGTCTCCTGATGGGTTGTTCTTTGCTCTTTGCACAAAACTGTGCCTTAGCCAGGGCAGATGTTATCCTGGGGGCACTCCCTCTGGCCCTGCCCTTTGTGGGGGTAGAAGGAGGGAGAAGTGCCCCCACCACACTCTCTTTCCATTAGACAGCCTCCCCACCCATCTCTCCAGGCTCCTCCATTCTAATGGCTGGCAGGATCAAAAGAGCTGGTTAAAAGTGAAAAACCACAGCATTTTCTTCCTAGTTCCCTCTCTCTTGAGGAAGGAGGCATGTGTGATGGAGGAGTATTCAAGTTGTGGGAAACAGAAACGGGACCCTTGCGTGGCTCTTCCTCTGCATTTGAGGCAGCATACTATGCTTAGCATTGCCTTCACTATCTGCCAAACAGGCTTTTCCTCCAAGAAGCAATTACATGCATTATTTGGTACAAACTAAATGCATATATCTGCATTTGCAGCTCCAGACACGATCACATTCATTTTTGCAATTTTTACAGCTGGAAAGTCTTGTGGCTACATCCCATCTAAATAAGGCGATTAGCCCTGGGAGAGGACAGGATGCAGGGCAGAGGGCAGGCCCTGGTGAGGTCCTGGCAGGCAGTCAGGTGATGTGGTTGTTTATAGGTTTTAAGGCTGGTTATGAGGGCTGTTGGACAGCCGAAGGACTGGGGTGCCTGGGTTTGAGCCTGGCAGGCCAGGGCCATCCACCTTGGTGGCTGGGGAGGATAAGGATTAGAGGGTGTGGCCCCCAGCCCCCAGGGGCCTGGACCTTCCAGGGCACTTGGCCTCGGGCTCTGGTACTCTGCCTCCTCTGAGCTGAGGGATCTCCAGCAAGAAGCCTTTCTCTGAACCTTATCTACCAGAGTCATATCTTTTGGCCTCCATATCGAATGTTTCCTAGGCCTTCCGGTTTGATTTACTAGTAGTGTCAGATCCTTCTGCTTCTCTTACCACCCTCAGGGCTTTAGTGCAGATCCGAAAGGAGCAGAGGGCAGTGGTGAGCTGGGGTTTGAATGTGGACTCCACCATCACTTTGCTGGGTGACCTGGAACTAAAGTTGCCAGATTTTGCAGATCAAAAACCCAACATGCCCATATGAATTTGATATCCAACATTTGGGACATATTTATACTAAAAAAAAATTCCTTGTTTACCTGAAATTCAGATTTAACTGCTCATTCTGTATTTTATCTGGCAACTCTACCTTAAACAAACTCCTTAACTTCTTAGCTCCCTCCTCTATAAAGTGGGGATAATAATAGTACCTAGTGCAGAGGTGGTTCTGAGGGCTAAATGAGTTTAAAATGTAAAATGCTTAGAATAGGATGATAATAACCATCCACACTCAATTAATGTATTAGGAAGTCCTTCATACATTGAAAAATGCCTTGCAAACGCAGTTGATACGTTTTTTATTTTTGCTGTACCTCCCTCTCTCCTGACTTCATTAGAGCTAGAAAAGCAGTAAAGTCAGGGTGGGGGGGATGGAGGTTAGATCTAAGGGGAACTTCCAGGGAGGAGGAGGGTGGGCGACCTGCAACCGGGGTTAGGTAGCAGTCCCTACAGTCCCTTCCTGAGCCAGGGAATAGGCAGTTAGCAAGCATGGAGCGGTTCCTCTCACCCAGAGGGAAGGCCAGGGCCAGGGGTCTGCTGGCCTGCATTGTCTTGGAAAGAAATGCAAGTTCTGAGAGCAGGTGTGCCTGGCAGCTGGGATGAAGGGAAGAAGGGCTGGCCTTCTAGAAGCCTGGTTTGAGGGATGCTGGGAGGATGGTCATTCATTCACCCAGCAAACATCTGCTAGGCAACAATTAGGCACCAAATGCTATGTCAGGTTCGCTCCCCAGCTATTGGTGCCAGCGCCAGGTGCACCACCATTAGAACCTCTCTCAGTTGGGGCCAAAGTCCCTGTAGGCTCCCTGTTAGCAGGCAGCACTCTCAGAAGGGTAAGAGCCTGGGTGTGTGGCCCACAGGCTGGGGTTCAGTTCAGTCCCAGCTCTCTTCACGATGCATCTGGACGAGCCTGTCTGCACAGGCTGCAGAGACTCTGCAGGGCCAGGCCTCAGCAGGCCTCGAGGGGCAGCTGCTCCCCTGCTGTGCAGGAGGCCTGAAGCTCTAAGGTGCTGCAGCTGGTGAGGCCTGAGCTGGGGACAGACGTGGAGGGGCCTCGGCTCAAGGGCAATGACAAAGGCTCTATGACAATGAGAATGGATGAACTGTGACCACACCAGCCACACGGGAGTTACCGCACAAAGTCCACCAGGTGGGCTGAAAGAAGCCAGACCCCAAAAGAATCTGTAATACGGGATTCTATGCATGTGAAGTTTAGAAATAGGCACAACCCCAGATTGTTGAGGGAGCACACAAACCATAAAGAGAAGCAAGATGTGATGGCCTGGAACCTCGGGGGAAGGGGGAGGCGGATGGGAAGGTGTCCCTGAGCTTGCTGGTGCTGGCAGTGGTGGGGGTGGTGGCTACCCTGGTGTGTGCTTTAAAGTAATTTGTTAAATGGAGCATTTGTTTCATGCCCTTTTCTGGAGGTGAGGATTATTTTGCAATGGAAAAAAATGGTTATGGAAGAGACAGGAAGTATGAAGTGTCCCTGTGGGAGAGACCCAATGCTCACAGTCTACCTTCTTCCAAGGGCCTCCAGGGAAACGTTGGAAACTGACCTCTCCTTGACTCCAAAAGGTAGGAAATGAAATTGGCCCATCTCTCTGGTGTGGCACCCCCCACCAGAATCCTCTGGCCTGGGTCACACTTATTGTGATTCCTCCTCAATTCTGCCCTCAGGGTCCAGCAGGGCAAAGAGAAGCCCATGAACCATGCAGACAGCTGGGTGACAGAGATATTGGAAGAAAGGGGTAGGGAGAGGGAGGGATAGGGAGAGAGAGAGAAAGAGAGACAGAGACAGAGAGACAGAGACAGAAAGAGGAGGTGTGGTGGGGGGAGCTGACAACCCCAGGCCCAATGTGCCAGGTCTATATTCTTTGTTTATTGAGTCTAATGACAACCTTTCAAGTCTGTCCCCCACCTTCCCCACGACCAGGGCAGGGATAATTATTGGAGACAATGACAACCGGAGGGATCAGGGACACTTTTGTTAACCGCAGACCAAGCGTCCTACCACCCTTCCCGAGGAGACTGACCCCAACCCCATCAGCCCCCCCACGGGCTGTGCCAGCGGCAGATCCCTCTGCTTGTCTTCTCCTTAATTCCCCGGTAAATGACATTTAAGGGCAAGCTCTTCATTGGGCCATAACAATTTACAAGCTGTGCAGCGGCAGGTTGCTCTGGGGCCTGCAAAGGGGGAGCAGTCACCCTCTATCATAAGGGGGAGTGAGGGGGTCAAGTGATGCATGGTCCCTCATTAAAGTCCCCATGCAACAGTGATGATGCAGCCAGGGAAGTAAAACATTTGAGCACCCTATTCGCTTTTCATTCCCGCAGTCACCCTCTCTGTCCTGACCTAGGGCAGCTCGGAAATGGCATCTTTAAACCAGTCCACAGGCTGCTGTCCATATTGACGCTCTCTGGCAAATGTGTCTCTCAGAGCAGGCACCCCAGGACCACTTCATGTTGGCATTTGTAAAGCTCTGTGTCTCCTGCATCTTCATGGAGCCCACCAGTGGTCAAGATCTCATGCTGATACATGCAGAGTCAGGATTCAAATTCGGACCTGTGGGGACAGCCAAAGACAGAACCTTCCCTCAGAGGAGTGAGCCAAGCAGAGAAAGCCCACAGGGGATGTGGCGAAGAGGGCAGAGGCCCAGACCTACTTTCTCTGGGAGAACAGCTCCTTTTATGCAGGAGGAGGTGGGAGGGAGTGGGGGACCCCTGCACCCCTTCCCTAACCCCCACCAGGCCAGGGTTTCCTGGGATCTCCCCACAGCTTCTCCTCAAGCTTCCCTGCTTGCTCTCCTCCATGGGAATCTCACATTTTCACTTTTTATTTGTGCCCCTCTCTTTCTTGCCCTCTTGCCTTTTTCCATTACTTCTCCCCACTCCCCACTCCTTCCCTCCTGTTCGTCTGCCTCCAGATCTTGGTCCCTTTGTGGAGAGGAGTGGGCTGAGCTGGGAATAGTGAAGTCACCGGCCCTGACCTGCAAGCACCTGGCTCAGATCCAGGCTTTGCCACCTGGGGCTAAGCCCCTCCACCTCTCTGAGTGTCAGTGCCTCCTGCTACAAAATGGCCTCACAGTGTTTGGTTTTCAAGGGGCGTTGTGGAGACTGGAATAAGTCACACTGTGTAAAAGTCCTGGCCCAGAGTAGGTGTCCAACAAATGCTAGTTCTTGAGGCAGAGCTGGCAGGCAGTCCACCACAAATCCAGGACCCCCTTTCCCTGGCATGGAGCCTTTGGCTGAGAAGCAGTTGTCCAGCCAGGGAGGCCACATTTCTGTCTTCACCAGTGGGATGCATGCAGGGTGCTGTGTACCACTTCCAGGCAGAAGGATCAAGAGCTGGGTGCCCCTTCCTGAGTGTCTGTCCCTGTCTGCTGGCTGAGCAAGGAGTTAGAGATCTTACAGGGTGGCAGAGCCTCAGGAGGGAGGGAGCCTGGGCCCTAAGTGGTCACATAGCAGGGCACCCCAATGGTAACACTTGTGCTGGACTGTGATGGAGAGAGAAGTGGACTTTCGCAGGTCAGGCCACTGGGATGTGGTGGGTTGCCTGTTACGGCAGCTAGCACTGCCTTTCCTCTCCCTCCATCCCCTCAGCTCCTGGTCCCTGTCTCTGTCCTTGTCCAGCTGCTGTCTGGGCCTCATGCTCTGGAGAGAACTTGTGTCTCCTTCCCTGCAGATGCCACATCCCTCCATTCCCGCCCTCTGACCAGGGCTTACCGTGCCACCTCAGGCCTGCCTGCTCTGCAGAATGCAACTGTCTAAACTGCCAGGCTGAGGGCAGAGTGGGGCCTTCCTTCCAGGTGCCCAGGGCGGCCCCAGCCTCAGCAGGTGCTGGCAGGATGGTCTGGCCATTCAGGGGCCTTGCTTGGTTGCATGGTCCTCTGGGAACTTGTTTATCGGAATCCAAATCACGCTGGCCTTCAGAAATCCCTTTTCTCCCCAGTAGCTCTCAGGGAGAGAGTGGTTAGCCTCGGCTTCCAAATCTTCTCTCTCCTCAACTTCCTATCCTTCAGGGATAGGCCCTCCATGGCTCCCCTTCCTGCTGCGTCCCAGTGGTGCTGCACTGGGGACCTCATGAGCTCCCACCGTTTTCTGCACTATTTCCTTCTCGCTGCCCCGCCCCAGGCCCTGCCTTGCTTCTCCCGACCTCCCCGACCTTCCAGCTCTGTTCCCACCACCCACTGCAGGCCCTTCCCAGGGGGATGCTGCAGCACAGGCACCTGTGTGTTCCTTGAGACAGAAGCACTGTGGGAATCTCAGAGAGGTCATCTCCTAGGGACAGGCTTTCTCTTTGCCTCTGTCCTGGCAGCACATGGAGTCCCTGGAGGAGACGATGGCAAATTAGATAAAACTCTCTATATGGCAGATTCACTTCCCAGGGACTAGGCAGACGTTCATGCCAGCCCTCACAGCTGCAGCCTCGAGTCATTTGCACCTGCCGGCAGACTGGCCAGCACCTGCCCTCCCAACCTTCTCCCCAGGTCGTCCCTGACTCCACTGCCTGAGTCCTCAGCACAGCCCTGCTACGCGGCCCATCCCCTCTCCCAGCTTGGAGACCCTGACCTCCTACTGCCAAACCATGACCCTGCCCTTCCCTCTGAACTCTGACCCACAATCATTGCCTAAGAAAAAAAATTTTTTTAAGTTTAAAAAATTTTATGTACTAATTGCTAGCATCATTTCTGTTGTTGGATGGATGTCTCGCATGATCCATTCAAGGCAGATCCCTTAGCCCAATGTAATGAAGTGCATGTCCTTTGCATGCTGAGGGAAACACTGCAGGCACTCGCTGAGGCTGACTTCCCGATCAGACCCTTGGTTTGGGCAGATGCCAGCCAGAGCAAGAGCCCTGGCCGAGTTTTCTGGGGGGTATCCAGTGGAGCTACTGGTGACCCATCTTATTTTCACAGATGCAATGAGACAAAAGTCTTGAAAAATTTCTTAGGTGAATCTCCCAGACTCTGGTCCCTTTCTCTTCTCCCTACACACAAGCGTTCAGTGAGGTGGTGCTGAGAAGTGGAAACTGGAACAACCCCTTTGGACCAAGAGCTCTGCCTCTAAACAGCAGTGTGACCCCAGGTGGGTAGTTCACCAGGGATTCTGAGCTGATCCGCACAGCTCTGCTCTCGAGGACTCCATCCAGGAGTCAGACCCACAGACAGACCCAGGTGGTGAAGTGCTTCTGAGCCCCGGATGCTCCCCCACAAAGGGTAGGGTCAGTATCACCGGGGAGGAGGAGTATCACTGGGGAGGAGGCCGCCTCAGCAGAAGCTTCCCCCAGAGGAAGGAGACTGGGTGGAGCCTTGAAGGTTGGCTGGGAGTCAGGTGGGTGGAGGGAGAGAGCAGTGGGGAGGGGTTCCAGGCAGAACCCACAGCCTGGGCGTCAGCCTGGCAGGCAGAGGCAGCACTGAGTCAGAGGCAGAGGAATGGCAGGAGTGGAGAGGGGAGGAAGGGGGACAGGATAGGAAGGCCTTAGCTGGCCCTGCTGAGGAGTCTGGACTTTATTCTGAGGTGGTGGGAGGCTCTGAAGGGGGTTAGGGAGGAGTGACAAGAGGTGTGGGTTTCCTCTGGCGTCCCTGCCAGCTGCCTGCTGGGTCCCAGCCCCTAGCTCAGTGCTGACAGGTAGTGGCGGCAGTACAGGAATGGATGGATGGCACTGATCTCTCTCTTCTCATGTTGTCCTTAGAATAGAATCCAGACTCCATGGAAGACTTGCTGTGCAGGCTCCCGCCCCTGCTCACTGGCCCTCCGGTGTGGCGGTGCCGCCTCTGCTGGGGCTGGTCCCAGCTCCGGGCTGGTTCCTGCTCCCCGCACTGCGCCACACCCACTTTTCCTCCTGTTGGCTCCTCCTCCTCGGGAAGGTCTTGCTCACAGTATCACCACTTGCAGAGACTTTCTTGAGCACCCCACCACCGTCACGCTCTTGGTTATGGTACTGTTTTCCTTTGTAGCATTTAACCTGATTTGTCATTATATAATTGCAGTCTGTTTAGGGTCTGTGTGCTTTGTTAGACTAAAACCTATGCAGGGAGCATGTGGCTTTCATTTTCCAGCATGTCTCTTCCACAGAGCCTGACACCGGTTCCATAATCATGTGATGGAGTGAATGAGGCTTAAATTTCTACTCACATCCAGGGCTCCCCAAAGGTGGGCCTCTGACTTTCTTTCCCGCCTGGGACCCCTCCACCCCTGACAGAGTAGGGAGTGCATTCTCCTGTGTGTCCTCCCTCCAGGGTTGTCTTGCCCAGCCACACCTGCAGCAGGAGGCAAAGGTGGAGCAGAGGCAGCTGGGAATGTACTTACAGTTCAGAGCCCACAGGCTTCTCCAGCCAATGGAGCCAGCATGCCAGTGAGCCTGGCACTAGAATCTCCAAGGAAACCCCTGCCAGTCCCCTGAGCCTCACCTGGCCCAACCCTGATCACTTGTTTGAAATGGGCCACATATTCTTCCCATCTTTAAAGATATTTCAGTGCTCACTTTCATGGGCCCGTTTCCATGAATGACATGTGGCTTAAAAACCAGGGCTATATGGTAACACCCCCCCCCCCGCAGACACACCCCTCCTTCCCCCCTGGGGTTCAACAGTATCTGCTGACTCTGTGCCTTTCTGTGTTCATCTCTCTTGCCTGGTCTCTGTGTCTCTGTTTCCACCTACTTCTGTCATCTCTCTGTCTCTGTTTTTGTCTCTGCCAATCTCTGTCTCTTTCCATCTGCCTCTATCGCTTGCTGTTTCTGCTTCTCTCTTTGCCATATTTGACATCTCTTTTCAGCCTCGGTCCCTGTGTCTGTTTCTCTGGGATCTCAGGCCCCCTCAAGGTCTCTGTGTCCACCTGCTCTGCCTTCACCCCTGGGCCTTACCTCCCTGGCTCCCCAGCTCCGTGACAGGCTGCCTTTCTGTGTGCCACTAGCTCACACTTACTACGCTCTCGAGGCTGCCACAGAGAGAAGAGAGTGAGGGAGCAGGGAACTTGAAGTGTCAGCATCAAGTAGCGCTGAATAAACATGCAGTTGTCCCCTTTCTCTCTCCTTGGCAGGAGGGAAGAAGCATGGGGCAGGGGAGGCAAGGAAGAGTGGGTGCGGAGGAGAGGAGGGCGAGGGGGCCCGCGTGGGAGAGGGAGAGTTGGGGGCAGCAGACAGGGCCTGAAACAAAAGAGGATGGGAGTCTCCACAACCTCTAGCTTTTAGAGGGGACTTTGACCTGGACTGCTGGGAACAGGGAGTTATTAAGCATCTGAGATGCAAAGGACTGAAAGGAGAAATTCATGGGAAGAGCAGTGAGTGCATACCTGAGTTACATTGTGGTAGCCATTGGTGCCATTTGCTTAAAAGAGCTGGGTCTTGGCCTCTGTGGGTGGAGTCATATGACCAGTTCTGGCCAATGAACAGAAGAGAAAGTGTCATTCCAGGCATAGGAATTTAATCACAGGTGCAAAACCTGCCAAAGGTCCTTCTTTTCCTCTGCCACAGTGACCAGCAAGGCTGGCACCAATGGCTTCTCTGTTAGCCTGGGTCCTGGAGTGACGGCGATGAGCAGAGGCTGGGCTGGGCATGGAGTGTGAGCAAGAATGAAGCCTTCATGGTTTTAAGCCATTGAGATTTTGGAGTTCTTTGTTAATGAGGCATAACCTTGCCTATCCTGACTGATGCAGTATACATATCAACGACCGGACATATGTCTGAACGTGAGTGTAAGTGAGCAAGCGTGTTTGCAAAGGCAGTGTGTGTGCCTATATATATGTTTGTCATATATATATATATATATATACATATATATATATATATATATATATATTTGCAGGCATCTGTGCTTATGGGCTTGTGCAAGTACAAGTCTGTGTGTTTTTGGTACATGCCCAGCAGGCAAGGAAGGGAAGCTTCCTTGTGCTGCCTTCTTACCTCCTGTTTCATTAGAAACACAAAGGGCCATATGTGGGTCCCAGATTGTCTCCTCCGTACATGCCCAGCTTTAATCTACAAGTCTCTCCTCCCAGCTCAGGGGTGGTGACTGCTTTGGCTGCCCAGCACAATTTTCCTCTTCCCCACCCCAAGCATGTGACGTGGGCCAGACCATTCAAAATCCCCAAATCTCTGGAATTTTGCTGCTGGAACTAGCAGGTAAGAAAGACTTTTTCCTTTGGGGTGGTAGACCCAGGAAGGGGTTAGATGTGGGCTATCCCTGCCATGGAGGATGGGTGATCAGGTAGAAAGACAAGAACTGAGGGGCCTTGATATGGTGTCGTCCTTGTTGCTGCTTACGTGGCTTGCTCTCGGTCCCCAAGGCTGTGCAGCCTGGTGTTTAGACTGTGGCCAGACCTTTGGGTCAACCACAGCAGACCTTTACAGGCTACATGAGAGGGAGAGCAGGCTAGGGGAAGATGTCCAGTTTGGAGTGTATTGAAGTTAAGGTATGTGGGGGGTGCTCAGACTGACTTTCCAAGGGTAGTTGGATACTGGCTAGACCAGCCTCATGGTGAAAGCCCGACCAGAATGTTTGGGGCGGCTGAAGTCCCAGGGGGTAGAGGCGACTGCCAGGCGGAGGGACAGAGCAGGGGTCCAGGGCAGAAGGGACCAAGAAGGGACTGTCAGAGGAGAGAAGGAAGTGGGTAGAGACCTGTGATGGGGAGAGGGGCGTTGGTGAAGGAGGGAGGGAGGGAGTGGTGCCTAGTCAGATGCAGCAGAAAGCATGCCTGAGAAAAACACAGAGGTGCCCCACAGACTTGTCACTGGGCCTTCTATTCATAATCAAGGTTTTACAAGAAACGCAGGGTCCATTCAAACGGAGTAATTCGAAGAGAGTTTGATGAAGGTGTGGGCAAGATGCAAAGGTATGGAGAGGGTGTAGGGAAATCAAGAGGGATGGGGAAGCTCCAGGGCTGGAAACAGGGGAGCCAGGCCTGGGGAGACCTGGAGGGAGGGCCCGTTGGAGCAGCTGGTGGCTGGGAACTATAGCCTGGTTGGAGGGATGCGGCCAGCCCCCTACAGCTCACAGGGAGCAAGTCAGGAGGTTAAATGCCTCAGCCTCCCTCTCCTCCCTCCCTCCATCTTCTGTGGGGCTCCCCATAGATGAGGCCCAACTGGAAGCCTGAGGGCTGGGAGCCCCTCCCTGGCCATGCAGCCACAAAGATCAGCCCTGGAGCCCAAGCACTAGCCATGAGGCTTCACAGCCTTGGGGAGCAAGAGCAAGCAGATAATCAAGAGCAAGCACTGTCCCCCACAACCAGTAATATGGGGCCGTACCAGCTCCAGGCCCCGTGGGTCCAGGAGCACAGAGCTGGCTCTGCTCCCCTCACCCTCTGCCTTTGCTGTGCTCTTCCTTCTGCCTGGAATTCCCTCTCTGGCCCCTTTTAAGCTCTGGCCCATCCTGGACAACCCCCACTGTTTCTTCTTCTTATTATTATAATAGTATCATTGATATACAATCTTATAAATGTCTCACATGAACAACATAGTGGTTTCAACATTCATCTGTATTATCAAGTCCTCACCTCCCCCCACCCATTGCAGTCACTGTCCATCAGCGTAGTATGATGCTATAGAGTCAGTATTTGTCTTCTCTGTGCTGTACTGCCTTCCTTGTGACTTACCTATATTGTGATTGAGAATTATACTGCCCCCTAATGCCCTTCTCCCTCCCCACCCACCCACCCCTTTGCTAAGAACTAGTCCCTTCTTGGAGTCCCCCATTGCTTCTTGATGACTGTTTTGTTTCCTCTAATCAGAGGCAAAGTAGCCAGATTTTCTTTTTCTCTTTTTCTTTTTTATCTCAAGGGCAATGAACTGGAGGGGGGTATGTGAAGCAGAGGTAGGGACTTGGCCATTATTTGGAGGAGAAACCAGTACATGAAAAATGTGCCATGCTTTGACTGCTTTCTCTGCATGTCTCATATCCTTCCTTCCTTGCTGCTTTCCCTAACTCCAGGACTGAGAATTCCCTGGGTAGGATGCTGGCTACAACCCCGCAGCTTCCAGGCTGTGGTGCACTGAGCTAGTCACTTAACCTCTCTGTGCCCCCCAGGCTGGTTCTCCAAGGTTCTTTAGTTTCCGGGAGCCCTGGAATAAAGCAGTAAGTGGTTGCTGAAAAGAACTGTGAAGGCATGCCTTGGAGGGCTGCAGTCCATGCTTCCAGTTTCCAGTGGACACATTGAAATCATGTGTTTAGGTGCGGGGTCTTTGTTCCAGCAGTGACAGCTCTACCTCCGGGCCCTGAGCCCTCCCTGAGGCCACCGCTACTGGGGCTTGTGCTCCTCCTGTCTCCGCCTCTGCCGTTTTGTACCATCCAGGCTGAAGCCGGATCTGAGCTGCGCTGAGGGAGGGCCATCTGCAGCTGTCCATCCTGGCGGCATCTACCCCCCATCTGTGTGTCTGGCGGGCCCCAGGAGGAGCCGCTGAGCCATACTAGGCGGTGACAGCCCCTCACCCCAGCTAGGCTTCATCCTGGCGTGGACTGATAGAGGGTCTTATCTGCTCCAGTTCCAGTTCCTTACCCCCAATTCTCCCAGGAGTTCTCTTTGCCCTTTCCACAACAATAGCTCCCCTCACTTCCCTCTGCTCCGTACCAGCTGGCCCGGCAGGCGAGCTGGGCTGGGAAGGCCCTGAGGAGTAGGGGAGGGGAGGCAGGGTGGTGAGAGCGAAACGATTTAAAACAAGAGGGACACGCAGAGGGAGTGACGGCGAGAAGGAGCAAACTGATTCGGGCAGCTCTGGGAGGCAGGTGGGCTTCAAAGCCCAGCAAGCAGCCTTTCTCCTGCCCTTCCTCGGGGAGCGGTTTTCAACCAGGGACATTATTTATGAAGGGAAGGAGAGCGGGGAGCGGGGCTGGGTCACGTGGGCCCGGCAGTCATGGAAACAAACTGCGAAGGACCCGCTGCAGCCCCGCCTCGCCCCTCCGCGCGGGTACCCCGGCCGTGGGCGCCCCCGCGCGGTCACCAGCGGCTCAGTACCCCGCGGCCGGGGCGCACGCAGGGGCCTGGGAACCCAGCCCAGGGCTGAAGGAGGCCACAGGGAGAGGCCGGGGGCGCCCTGACCGGTGGGCCCGCCCATCTATTCATCATCTCTTGGCACATCCATCACCCGTCCAGGCGGCCAGGCTCCTTCAGCTCGTCCCTGGATCCTGCTACCTACCATGCACCCGTGGGCAGCTGCAGTGGCTGCCAGAGGAAGGCTCTGGGTGTCCATCCCTTGACATAGTCTTTTCTCTAGTCCCCTGTGCCTAGGAAGTCCCTCTCCGTGTATGTCCCTCTGTCTTGTCTCTCAGATACTGGTCCTGACTCCTCTCCCCACCTATCTAGTATCGGTGCATCTATCACTAGTCTCGGATCAGTCCTGCCAGCTGCCCCTGAGTCTCTGAAAGTGTCTCCCTCCATCAATCTCTATGTATCTACACATCTATTACTCGGGCAGCTGCCTATACATCATGCAGGCCCCATTATCCATCATTTATCTGCATATGTATCATTCATGCTTCCAGCCATCTATTATCCATCACCTCTCTTGCCGCGTCTTTGATGCCCTGCACTCTGCCATCAGGGGTTAACGCTGTCAGGCCTGCTTTCCCCGGCCCCAGAGAACAAAGGCACCAAAGGGACATGGAGGGAACAGACAGGCCACTGGGGGTTGTTAGGAGAGCTGGGGCTCAGAATTGAGAGGGGAGTGGCTGTTCGCTGGGAATTCTGTTCATTGTCTCATTGTCCCTCCTGCTTCCTAAAAGATCAAGAGGACATGGGTTTGATTTGCAACAAGAGGGCTCTTGGCTAGACACAAGCGGGACTTGTTGACTAAAAGGGTGGAGCTCTCGAGAGGAAAGGCTGCCTGTGAACAGAGCATCTGTAGATGGTCCGGGCTTGGCAAGTCACGGGGTCAGGTAGAGATGGAGAGGAAGCTGTAACTGAGGCCAAGAGGACCCCCACCAATACTCACACACACACATACACATGCACACAAATGCACACTTCTGGGATCACAGACTTTCACAGTCAGAGATGCTTTCCTTGGCCGAAGAATTCTTACTTAACCACTGCTGTGCAAACCCCTGTGGGGCTGGTGTCTCACGCTGGTTTTATAAGCGTCACTCCTCGTGTTGTTGATAATATTGCATCTTTTCCCCTGAGCGTGGTTTCCTGGAGGAACTGGTAGACTGTGGCTCCTTTGCGCCTCTGGTTTTCACACATCCTGTTTCCTCAGTGTAAACCTCTCTCCCTTCCCCTCTGCCTCCTTCCCTGCACCTCCTCACAGACAGAAGCTGCAGAAGGGGAAGCAGGAGGGCCCTGTGGACACCCTGGGCAGGGCTTTGTCACATCCATTTCTGTGTCCCCGGTTCTTAACGTTTGGTAGGAAAGAGGCCTCACACAAGGCAGCATAGGAGTGGAACTTCACTCATGTCGGCCCCCTCCCAAGGAGAACCGACAGGGACCAAGTGGCTCCCTTAGCACTATCTTAAGCTCACGACACCTTCCCCAGGCTGTGAACCTCCTGAGTTGGTTAGGAGCACCCTGCATATGCAGGCAGGTGACAGTGTCACTTTTATAATCTTCAGGGGGTTTTGGCATGGAGATATGCTGGGGCTGGGTTTCCAGGAGAGGAGGGTAGGAGAGCCAGGTATTCTGGGGACCACTTCTCAGCCCACCAACTTTGGACAGGAGGAGGACACACCTGTTCTTTTCACTGGGCAGGAAACCGAACACCTCACCTTCCTAAGTTGCTTTGGTCTGTGGGGTTTGCGGCATCTGAGTTTGCCAGGAGTGGGGGCCCTGGGGGCAGGAGAGGCAGGAATGGCCTCCCACAGACCTCCCTCCTCCCAGCTCCAAGGGTAAAAAAGCACTTAGCAGCAGTGCTTAATAAAGGCAAATCTAAGAGAAAGAATATCCTAAGGATTTAATAAACTGCAAACAAAATTATCACGATTCTTTTCCTAGCCAGTTGAGTTTTCAGTGATTAAGAAAATACAATTTCCTGTAATTAAATCTTAACAAGAAATGTTATTAAAAACACTCTGCCCCAGCTCCTGTAATAATTGCATGCTCCCCTAGAACAGTAAATAGAATTAGACTTTGCTGCGTACATGCTAATCCATGTGTCATTTCGATCAAATTTGTACTAATAATCTGTCTTCTTAGTGGACAGGGAAAGAAGGTATGAGGGGGCCAGGCCCAGAGGGCAAGAGTGAACCCCAGTGGGGCAGTGAGAGGTCAGGATGCTAGGTCTGGTCCCCACGGTGATGTGTTAAACTTATTGATCACATACTACATGCCATGCTCTGTGCTAAGCACATTACACGTATCGTTTCCCTTATGCCTCACAGAACCTGGAATTGTGGTTGTCCTCATTTACTGACAAGGAGACTGAGGCTCAGAGAGGTTTAGTAACTTGCCCAAGATCACTCAGAGCTGGGTTAGAACCTTCAGAGCCCAGACCCAAAGCCTCCGCTCTCACTGTGTAATACAGCTCTGGAGTGTGGCTTGGGTTTCCCTGGGACCCACACTGTGCCATCAGGGGAGAATATTCTCTATCTGTGAGGATAAGACTGGCGTGATTCTGCAGAAGATTGATGGCTTGGAGGAGGAACTTCCTTGTACTGAGACTTGCAGGCTGTGGGAGCAAGGGAGGCTGTGGCATCTGCTTTGAGAAATTTCTTTTCCTTTTGAAAAAGCCAAGGGGTGGGAAAGGACCTGTCAAGGGCTTCGGTGTGAGGGCAGAGGCTGGTGTTTGTATGGTGCAGGGTGCCAGATCTGCTAATGGCTCTGGGGCACAGCTGAGAACATTCTAGCACAGTTAAGAGGGATCTGGGTTGGGTGTGGAGCTGTGAGGGTCAAAACTACTCCTCCTATACAGGTATGTGTGCATGTGAGTGTCTGTGAATGTGTGTGAGTACAAGGGAGAGGTGTGTGTGTGGGGGGCAAGTGTGTGAATGTGTATGTTGTACTGTGAGAGTGTGAATGTGGGTGGATGGGTGTGTGAATGTGTGACTGTGAGCATGTGCATGAGTGTGTAATCGTGTAACATGGTTGTACACGAATGTACATATGAATGTTTTTGTGTGTCAGTGTATGAATTTCATGAGTGATCCATGTGTGAAGGTGCATGTGAATGTGAGCAGGTGCATGGCTTTGTGTGTGCAGATGTGTAGCTGTGTGTGTGCAAGCACATCCTCCTGGGGCCTGTCCCTGGGTGGGGGGATGGGCCCTGGCTCTCGGCTGACCACAGAAGCCTGGTCCCTGTGGCCTTATTCCCTGGGGAAGACAAGCCAGAGCTTATCCTCAGCTCCCACGTGTATGCGCGCACACGGATGCCAGTGCATCCACTAATTAGCTCTCCTAATTAAATTCCTGCTGGGATGGAAGGGAAGGCCTCCTCTTCCCCGATTCTCTGGGGACAGGTCCCACTGACCGGGAAGGCTCTCCTGCCTCCCGCATTCCCATCCCACAGCCCTTGCTCCTGCTCCACGGGGGTGAGGGGGGCGCTCACCACGTGTCGGACCTCCTTACAACCTACCTGCTCTGTGTCCAGCACTGTGCTGGGCATTGGTGGGGAGACGGTGGGGATGACAGTGAACTTGAATTGGGCTTCCCTATTTTGAGCTTTCTTCCTCAGTCCCTCTACCTCCAAACTTTAGTCCCATCCTCCATCCTGTCCCTCCCCCATCGCCAGCCAGCAACCTGCCTCTCGCATCTTACCTTTCATGCTTCTTTGCAGAGAGTTCCACTTTGCCAGAGGGCCCACCGCCGGAGCCCTGGCTCCTTTCTCAGGCCTCCTTCCTGCTTATGGAACTTTTAAACTGACAGGCGACTCCTCCAGGAAGCGCTTCCTGACTGCATCTCCCCTCTCTGCACACCTGCTAGAGTTGTCTGCTGGGGCCAAACACTGGGCCTTGGCATATGCTGCTTGCTATGACTGTTTCCCTTTTAATAGTATGTCTTATCTTGATGATTAGAATTTAAACCCTTTGAAATCAGAGACTGTATCTTGTGCCTCTTCTTCCAGAGCCCAGCGGCATGAAGAGCACATCATGCGTGTTCTAAGAATTTCTGTGCTGTGACTGTGGGGAGAGGAAGGTAGAGGAGACAGGGTCCCTGCTCACTGGTCTCTCCCCAGGGAGGCTTCATGAGATGGAGAACCGCAGGCCCATGAATCTCAGAGTGGAAGGGCTTTAGTCACAAAAGCCTCCCTGCCCCGGGCAGTCTTCCCTCTACATCTCATTGGCCAGAACACTGAGTCACATGCCCATCTTTGAACCAATCACTAGTAAAGGTGGACAGGATTACCTTGGTTGACTTAGACCAACTGTTTCATCTCCTGGGACTAAAAACTGGGTCCTGTCTAACTTTTCCCTGCAAGTAGAGCCTGAGCTGGGAATTCTTTGCAGCTTACTAACTGGGGAGTAGGAGAGGAAAGGCAGTCTAGGCCAGGGAAAACCCCGCAAGGGTGTGGTCTGACCCCACAGGAGACTCGAGCATGAACAGCACTGACTGGAGAGCTGGCCCCCGGGGGTGAGGAATCGGGGAGCCTCCTCAACATCCGGGAAAGGTGGCTGTTGGCTGAGAGAGATTCTCTGGAAGAGGGGGCCACTGTGGGCTCCTAGCAACTGGGGCTGGATGGGTCTGGTGAAAGGGATCTGGGTGGGCACCAAGCCTCCACTATGTCCTCCCAGAATGCCCTTCATAGCAGGAATAGTTTCTGAGCCTGTCTCAGAGGTGGGGCGAAGAGAGGAAGACGGGACACATCCCCAGTTGCCAGCCCCAGTGGGGGCACCATAAAAGTACCCCCATAAAAGTTATTCACATCTAGGTGAATTCTGTCCCATTACTTGGCTCTGGCTTCCCTTGCCCTCACCTGACCTCTGCGCAGGCTGTCATAAGGGGCACTGCCCCCACCCTAGCTCCTGCTGCCCGTATGCTGTTCAAACCCACGATCCCACCCTCTAGCTTAGCTACAGTAGGGCTTAGCCCTGCAACAGGCTGAGAGGGGCTGGGGAAGCTAAAGTTTCGGGGAGGAGAAGCCACAAGCAGGCAGAGGAACCTGTCAGAAAGAGGAGGGTAGAGCAGAGAACAGCAGTGCCCAGCTGGAGAGAGGAGACTGTGCAGTGCCGAGGTGGGCTGGGAGGAGCCGTGGCCCTTCCAGAACCTCAGCTGGTCCAAGTTTTCTGAGTACAGCTGTCTGAGATGCCTGGAACTTCCTGGGGGGAGAAAATAAAACAACCTGTGGCCAGTAAGGCTGATTCCCCATCGACACCATCCCTCCTTCCCTAGACAAGAGAACCCTGATTTTGCTGGTGAAGGGGTGGGGCGGGCAACATGCTTAAGGAAATGGACCCAGTCTTTAGTCCCAGGAGATGAAACATAGTCTTGGTCTAAGTCAACCGAGGTAATCCTGTCCACTTTTACTAGTGATTGGTCCAAAGATGGGCATGTGACTCAGTGTTCTGGCCAATGAGATGTAGAGGGAAGACTGCTGGGGGCAGGGAGGCTTTTGTGACTGACTCCCTGATTCAAAGAGATAGATAAGGAAGCATGTCCCTCCTTCTTGTCTTGAATGTTGTTAAGTAAAGGTGTAAAGCCTGAAGCTCTGGATGTCATCTTGTGATCATGAGGTAACAAGCCTAAGGATAAAAAGTCAACCATCCTGAAGATGACGAGGTAAAAAGATGGAGAGAGCCTGGGTCCTCAGTGACATCACTGAACCATATCACTGAGCCACTGCACAACACTGGGACTGCCTACAAACAGACATGTGACACAATTAAATGTCTATTTCTTAGGCCTCTGGTGTGTGTGTGTGTGTGTGTGTGTGTGTGCTTTGTCTGTGACAGATATTTTCCTGCCTGTCTACATCCACTCTAGATCGTATCTCCATTCTCCTCTTTGCCACAGGAGGCTTCTGATGGTGTTTGACCAATATGGAGCCCTGGCGACATATCAGAAAGAGGGAATATGGGGATATTGGGCTCTCTGCCTGCAAAGTGACCTTGGACTGGCTGAAGTTTACTGCCTCTCTAACTACTTCCTGTCAAGATCTTGACTAACACACATGCTTTTTAAGAATTCTTATTGATATGACTCTTTATTCTTGAGCTAACTTGAGTGAGTATTATAACCAGCAGATCCTGTCTAGAGCTGTCTCTACAACAAGTGGAACCGTTTAGGATCCACTGGAGCCTGTCCTATGCTGGCTGTTAGCAGGCATTGATGGTGGTGGGGGACACACTCTTTAGAGCTAGACGGATTTGGACATGAATCCCATTCTTGCTGGGTTTTAGTTGTGGGACTCTCTCTGAGCAAGATACACAACTTGCAGAATTGCTGTATGGTTTGGAGATATTGCTTATAATGTGCCTGTCTAGAAAAAGAGGAATTTTTCAATATAGTAATGAATATTTCAAAATATCAGTGGCAAGATCTTTAGGATATACTGTGGAGTTTTAAAATCACAATGTCTGGCATTCAGTAGAAAATTACTAGGCATGCCAGATCACCTAAGGAGGGAAAAAAGTGGATAATAGAAACAGACCTACAAGTGATCCAGATATTAAGGTCTTTAAAATAGCTGTGATTAATATGCTCAAGAAACCAGAAGAAAAGATGAAAAAAACCTTAAAAATGGAACATTTCATCAGATAATATTTCACTGACTCTATAGGAAAGAATCACATAGAAATTACAGGACTGAAAAATTTTTTTAAATTAAGAACTCAATATATGGGTTTAACATCAAATTAGATAGAACAGAAAAGAGGATTGTAACAGGCCCATGTGACTGTCTAGCCCTAAGAAAATATGTAGCTGTGTATTATATGTTACCTTTTGTGTAAAAGTTTGGGGGGCAGGCGGGAGTGAAATATATGTTTTTATTTGCATATGGAAGCTGTGTAAGGATGGAAAATGGTACATGTATGCATAAGGATGGGAATTGAAGAGGATAATCTGGGATAGGAATATGACTTTTCACTGTAAGTCTTATATTTTGCTCTGCTTTTTGAGCCATGTAAATGTATTGCCTATCCAAAATAAGCAAATCAAAATAAGTAACTTTCAGTTATTTTTCAATAAACTATAGCTAATAGAATTCCTTTTGAGGAAGTCCATTTTGATAACCAGTTTAGTTCCTTATGTTAAATCCAAACCTACCTCTTTATAACTTACATGAATGAGACTTGCTCATCCACAAAGAATGGCGTAGTCCAAATCTACTCAACCTTCCATATGACAGTTATATGGCTCCCAGCTATTTCTTATATGTTCCAGATAAATACAGTCAGGTATTTTTGTTGTTCTCATCTGACAGGGTTTCCGGACTCTTACATTCCTGGCCACTTTCTTCTGGACTGGTTAATGTTTGCCAGCATACCTCTTATGTGATGCTCAGAATAGAACACAACAGGTAAGCTGGGTTCTCACACACTGGGGCTTTGACCCCATGGTTTTACTTATTTTAATGGAACCTGTGATGGAGCGAGCTTTTATGGCTATCGGCATCAAACAGTTAGCAACTGCTGAACTTTTGGTCAACGAAAACCAGGTCTTTTTCACACAAATTTCTGTTAAGCTTAACACTCCCACTCTCTTCTGAATTTATGCAGATATTAAATACCAGATTACTTTTTTTCCCAATCTTTTTCATCTTTTTATATTTCAGCCTATCAAGGGCTTTTCAAAACTGGATTCTGGCAGCTCTCAGTCAGGTCAGGTTAGATAAGCACCTTAAACAAGATAGAATGTATCTAAGTGATGAAAAACACTGCAACTTAAAAAAAAAATGTATCCCACAGTCTCTTTCAAGTGTATTCAGTGGGGGTTATTTTCCCCTAACACAAATGAAAACACCAGCAGGTCCATGATTTTTCTGTTCTTTTGGCTAAGCGTTGCTTCTGAAATCACTTTTTAAAAAATAACAGCTTTATTGAGATATAATTCACACATCACAAAATTCACCCTTTTAAAGTGTACAATTCAATGCTTTTTGGTATATTCAAAGAGTTATGCAACCATCACCACAATCAATTCTAGAACATTTTCATCACCCCAAAAAGAGGCTCTGTCCCTGTTAGTAGTCACTTCCCTTTCCCCCTTCCCTACCCCATCCCAGCCCTAGGCAACTTTTAATCTATATTCTGTCCCAATGGGATTGGCCTACCAGGCATTTCAGGAAAAGGGACCGTACAATATGGTGACTTTTGTGGCTGCCTTCTTTCACTTAGTGTAAGGTTGTGAAGGTCCATCCATGTTGTAGCGTGGATCAGTACTCTGTTCCTGTTTATGACCGAATAATATTCCATTATATGGCTATACCATTAATTTTTTTAATCTATTCATTAGTGATGGACATTTGGGTTGTTTCCATTTTATTATGATAAATAATAATGAGTATAATGAATATTGATGCTATGAACATTTATGTACAAGCTTTTGTGTGCACATAGTTTTCATTTCTCTTAGGAATATACCTAGGAGCAGAATTCCTGGGTCAAATGGTAGCTCTCTTAGAGGACCTTCCAGACTGTTTTCCACAGCAGCTACACCATTTTTCATTTGCACCAGCAATGGATGAGGGCTCCAATTTCTCCACAGCATCACCAGCACTTGTTATTATCTGCCTTTCTGATTATAGCCATCCTAGCAGGTGTGAGATAGGATCTACAGCCTAGCAGGGCCTCTCTCCAAAGTAATTTTGTCACCAAATCCTCTCTTTTCTACTCCCTGTCCTCTTTATATGTCTTTGTCTTGGCTGAGGGTGCTACAAGTTTTGAACTGGTTCGTGAAATTTCCTTCACAAATTGTGGAATTTTACTTTCAGTGTACATTGGTGACTTCACTGAAAACTCAGTTTTGATACTTGGCATATGTATAGTGCCCAACACATGGCAGGCACTTTATGTGGTTCTCTTCTTCTCCCTAAGGTTTCCTCCAGGCACTGGGAAGAGATGTGAGTGGGACACTGTACGGCTGCATGTGGCCCACACGCCTGCCCTTCTCAACAGGTGGGACCTTGTGATAGACTGTGTTGGAGGCCTTGCCACAGACAGGATGGGCATGTCTCTGGCTTTGTCCTTATCTGCCCAGCTTATAACAGATGGTCCTGTGGGGGCATAATAAAATAGAATGGCATTAGGGACTCCATTCTGGCTCTGCCATTAGACCCTGAGAAAGCCACTTTTCCTCTCTTTGTGCTTTTGTTATCACATTTACAAGCTATAGGGAAATATAGGGGAAGGTTGGATTTGATGAGTGATGAAATTTTAGCCCTAAAATACATAAGATCCCAAAAGAAATAAGGATGAACTTGACCCTTGCTTCTAGGGAGTGACTGGACTTATCAGAAAGCCTGAACATAGATACGGGGCAGGAGTGGGGTAGTGGGGACAGAGAGCAGGGTGGCAGGAGCAGAGCATGGGGTCAGCCTTGGGGCAATCAACCATGTGGGAGGGAGGTGGACACCGGTGGAGGAACCTCCCAGGACCCCAGCACACGGCCCTCCTTGATCTCAGCTCCTCCACGGCTTCTGGGGCTCCTGGTCTCACCGCTCTCCACTGGGGGTGCCATCATGTCACCCAAAGGCAGGCTGCCCTCCCAGCTGAGGACCGGATTTTACAATCTGGAGCTGACTGTCAATGTTTCCTTGCCTGATGGTTATACTTGGCTGCTGGTAAAGCGTGGGAACCTGTGAGAAAGTGTGTGTGTGTGTGTGTGTGTGTGTGTGTCTGCCCTTCATCTCAGACAATCTTGTTCACCCTGGACCTCACCCTATTACCTTTTAGGAGATGTCCCAGTGGCCTCAGGACACCCCTTCTTATGTCCCCATAACCCCCACAAGTTTCTGTTCATCCCACTCAAAATTCTGCAGTGTCTGCTTAACTGCTGGGAGAGAATCTTGGGGCCCAAACTGTATCCAGAGAGGCAAGTGGGGTCACAAACAGACCACAGATGGGAGACTGAGAAGGAATGACTGTTTATTGTGCAACTACTATAAGCTGGCCACTACACAAGGAGCTCATTTTTATCTCATTTAAGCCTCACAGCAACCCCATAGAAAGAGATAACTCATCATTTCTCCCATTGGGGAAATTGGGCTGAGATAGCTCAGGATTTTTCCTGAGTTTTCGCACTAGGTCAGGAGTGAGGTCAGCTTTGAAACTGGGTCTCTAAAGCTTGTGGTCTTTTTCCTACGCTTCATCGGTTCACAGGTCTCTCCCAGATTAGCACATAAACCTGTATCTTCAACTGGGTTCTTCCAGCAGCTGGCCCTGCTATGCGGACTCATGCACAGGTGGGATATTATGGGAATGCTCACTTGAGAATCTGGTAAGAGGGGCTGGAGCAAGGTAGGAAAAACAAAGAAGCCAAACCTGGGGAGATTTCAGGCAAGGTCCTACCTCAGCCCGATCCCGCAGGGAACTCGAGTGTGAATCACACCTAGTGTTGGTCCTGCTTTAAGGCAAGCTTGCTGGTGTTTTTGCTCTCTCACCAGTCACTTGCTGCCTGGCTGTGTGTGGAAGGGAAGGAATGCAAACTCCAGACTCTTCTAGCGACCCTTACACATGAGGTGGCTCCAACAGCTCAAGGGTGACTGCTGGAAAAGGTCACAGTGCCAGACATTAGCTGCAAAACCCACCTGGAGATGAACACAGACCAGTTAAAGGGATAAAGGAGGTCACGGCAGGGCATCAGCAGTGTCTGCCACGCTTGGCTTTACCCAGCCTGGAGGGGCAGAAGGAACACTGAGCTGTGAATCTGGAATTGTTTGCTCTGGTCCTGCGTCCTGCGTGGATTTCCTCTGTGTGACTCAGGGACCCTGCCCCTCTCTCTAGGCCTTTGTTCCTCATCTGTGAAATGAGGGGCTGGACTAGGTTCATTCATCCATTTGACAAATATGTCCTGTGTACCTACCTTGTGCCAGGTATCAACCCTAGTGCTAGGAAGGCATCAGTGAACAAATATCCCTGCCTTCAAGGAGCTCACATTTTAGTGGAAAAAAGCTAATAAGGACAAAGGCAATAATTGTGTTATATCATACCTTAAGGTTTATGAGTTCTATAGAAAATAAAGCAGTGTGAGAAGGATAAACAATTCTGGACTGGGAAGGAGTGACAATTTTCAATAGGGTCATAGAGGGTGACATTGTGGCAAAGATCTGACAGATGTGAGGGAGCAAGTTCTGAAGACAGCTGGGGGAAGAGCTTTCCAGGCAGGGGGAACAGCCAGTGCAAAGGCCCTGTGCAGGAGAGTGCCCCTGTGTTTGAGGGACCATTAGGGAGGCCAGGGCAGCTGTAGTGGGGTGAATGAGGGGAAGAGCAGAAGCATGTGAGATCAGAGAGGTGATGGGGTGCCATACTGTACGGAGCTTCTAGCCTGTTGTGAGGCCTTGCACTTTTACACAGAGTGCAATGTAGAGGAAGACATGACCTAACTGATGTTTTTAAAGAACATCTCTAGCTGCTGTGTTAAGAGCTGACAATAGGAGGTCAAGGGCAGAAGCAGAGAGAGCAGTGAGGAGGCTTCTGGAGTCCTCCAGGGCAGAGTCTATGGGGCTGGACCAGGGGCGGCGTCAGCAGCGGAGGTATGAGAAGTGGGTGGATTCTGGATAGATGTTGAAGGTGGAGCCTCTAGGATTTGCTGATGGATTTTGGCAGGGGTAAGAGACAGAGTGGAGTCAAGGATGATGCCACAGTTTTTGCTATGAGCAATGGGAAGGATGCTGTTACCATTGACTGAGTAGGGAAGTACTCTGGGTGCAAGAGGTTTTGGCGGAAAAGCCCAGGGGCTCAGTTTTGGACATGCTGAGTTTGAAAGGCCCATTAGACATCCTACGGAGACGTCGAGTAGGCTGACACTATATGACCCTGGAGTTCAGAGAAGAGGTTGGAGGAGTGGCAATAAATTTAAGCATCGTTGACAAACAGACGGCATTTATAGCAGAAGAGGGCTGGGCCCACCAAGGGAACAGGTACAGACACAGCAGGGAAAGGCATAGGCGGTCGCCTGTGAGACCAGCACTGGCAAGTTCAGAGGTTCAGGATATGAGGGGAGGTGGCAAAGAATCTCAGACACATCCATGGCGTGGAGGGGAAGCCAAGGGGAGGGAGTAACACCTGCTGGATCCCTTGAAGCCATGACCTTCGGTTTCTAATTGGCTGTGGGCCTGGCTGTCTTCTCCTGCTCCTCCAGGGGTCAGGTCAGAACTGTCCCTCTTTAGATTCCATCTGGTGTCTGAGACCCTTTGGGTCCGGATTAGCCCTGCTGAAGTCCCTGTCTTCCTCTCATGCACCCCTTCCATGGCACCTATCCTGCCCCTCACCTAACATCATAGGCATAAGCCCTGGTTCTCTCAATTCAGGCCTCATCCTCTACCTCCTGGCGACCCTTAGGGCTCTGCTCAATAAAACACACTCACCCACACCCACTGACATTCAAACCCAGGCTCACACTCAGATTCCCATGTTCAAACTCCAATATTCACACATACACGCACACTCACATCAATCCCCCTACGGTACACACTCATCCAGATGTATGCTCTCACAATACCCAGACACACCCTCACAGAGCGTCTCCTTAGGCTGGCATGTCTTTGTGTGCTAGTAGCCTGTCCTTCTCTTGGTCCTGGCCTTTCTTAGCTCTTCTCCAGGAACCACTCACCCAGCCTGACCCTCCAAAGTGTTTGCATGAAGTTTGTGTTCACACAGTCTCAGCCCCCCTTTGGGGGTGCTCCCAGGGCTGGAAAGCAGAGTAAACCAGGCTTAACTCCTTCATGCTACATAGGGCCACTTAACCCCTTAGCTGTGCAACCGTGGGGAGACCAGCCCCTCACCTCTCAGGCTGGTGTATTCCAGTGAAATCAGTTAGACAGGAGGGTCTCATAAACTGGATCTGGGTGGGGAGAAGTTGGCCGGGGAGGCTGGGGTCTTGTGGGCACCCACTGACTTCCCAGTGCCCACCCTTCCAAGGCCCCCAGCCTCAGTGACCTGGAGCACCAGGAGATACCCCTCCTGTGAGGAGACCCCCACCGGCTGGAGCTGGACAATGGGCCAGGAGCCGGGCCTTGGGTCATGAGATCTGCCAGCAACAGGCCTGTCTGTACCTCCCTTCCGGGCCCCAGACCTCCCCACCTCCCTGGGGTGAGGGAATGAGGGGCAGAGCTGAGTCCTTACCCTCAGTCCTCACCTGTGTCTCCAAAATAGACTTGTGCACGTTTGCCGTCAGCCCAGACTCCAGATGCAAGAAAACACAGTGACAGCACAGTGCACGCAGGAATGGGAGACAGCCTTGCTCCAGGCCGCCCCTCCCCCAAGGTCTCTCCCACCTCCCCATCCCCCTACCACTGGGAGCTGGTGCTTCCCCTCCCCCCATCCCCCCCAAACTGCCCAGCATCCATTAGTGTGCTTTCCATCCAGAGCTGGGAGGCGCCTTAGAGGGGAGTGGCTCCATTCCTTCTACTCTGCTTATGGAAACTGAGGCTCAGAGAGGGAGCAGCTTGTACAAAACGGGGGGCTAGTCAGACTGCACCTCATCTAGGGAGGCCCCGGTGCCCATGCAGGGGTGTCCTACTGCACCTCAGCATCCCGTCACATTCCCGCTTCCTTATTCAAATGGGTCCCCTTCGTAGGAGCACTGGGGCCCAGTCCCCCTCTGCCATGACTGGCATGTGACTTCAGCCTCAGGGCCTCAGTTTTCTCAGCTCTAAAATGGGCTTCTAACTTTGTCCAGCAGTTGGGGAAAAACAGCTGCTATTTGAGAAAATATAGACTGTAAACCATCCCAAGCCCAAACCTCAGCTGGCTGCTAATGAATGACATGAAAATAAAAACATCCTTAAACAACATACCTATTCAATCAGTAAAAATAAACTAGCACAAGCTGATGTGGGTTGGGCTGGGAGGAAACAGGAGCACTGACTCATCAGTTCCCCAGGGCCCTACTGTTTGGGCTGATGTTGGGGGCCCCATCCAGCAAAATGTAGCAGCAGCTATTGCTGTAAAGAACAAGTCGCATCCTTCAATCTGACAGGTTATCGCACATTTGGAAATAAATCTCAAGGAAATAACACAAATGGAGAAAAGCAATTTGCACTGATAGGGTTATCTGGAATGTGAAAAAAATAAGAAAAGGTCCAAATTGGTCATTAAACCATGGAACTTGGATGTGAAGGGATACCATCCTATACTGTGGCAGCAGCTACTAGTTGCCTCCCTGGAGCCATCTCTCTTTATGCTTTCAATAAAAAATGAGCAGGGTACATAGCTGCCCACAATTAATATTTCATTTCCCAACATCCCTTGCAACTAGATGTGGCCTTGTGACCAAGTTCTAGCCAATGGGATGTAGACAGAACAATCATTTATGACATGTCATTATAGAGAGGCGCATTGCTCCAACCCTCACCCAGAGCAGTCCTCCTTCCCTCAGGCTGGAATGCAGATGTGATAGTTTGAGTTTCAGCAGCCATCTTATTCCAGGTGGGGGAAGTCATCTGTTGAGAATGGCAGAGAAACATGAAAAAAGGAGGCTGGATTTCTCATTATCATGGCATCACCATATCAGCCATGGACTGCCTATGCTTAGAGTTTTTACTTGAGAGATTGAAGTAATCTTGGGTGTTTAAGTCATTGTTAACTTGGGTTTTCTCTCATTTATAGCCAAACTGCTATCACAGATGTTTACACATAGGGAGAAAATATTAAGTGGAAAACTAGAACATAAGAGTAGATGATCTTCATGGATTATAGCCATGTAAACTATATGTTGGTGCAGAGTTCATGATCGAGTGGGGAATCATCACTAATAGTATGATGGTGTTGACTGGATTTATTTTTAAACCAGTTTAGTTGCTGAACCAATCATGCTGGTTATACTGGGTTATGCTGAGGTGACAATTAATTCCTAAACTGCAAGGTCTTAAAACAACCAAACTGAATTCTCACTTGCTTGTAGTGTTCGTCATGGGTGGGTCAGCAGGAGGCGCTGCTCATCACAGTCACTTGAGTCAGGCTGAAAGAGAAGCTGTGCCAGAGGGAGACAGGACCTGGGGGTCATGCACAAGCCTGGACGTGATACTTCCACTTCTGCCCATGACTCACAGGCCAGACCCACCCTCCCACAGAGGCCTCCACGTGCAATTCAAACATGCACCCAGAAGACGGAGAACTGAAAAGATTTGGCAAATTGCATAAATGACCATTACAGATGCATCATAAAGAAACTTTAACAGCATAAAAATTTTTAGAAGCTGTCCTTTCAAAGGGTAAGAAGTTCTATGTTTCTATAAGCCTTTGTACTCCCTATTAGATTATAAACTCCTTGGGGAAAAGCAGTGTTCCTTCCTTCCACAGTAGCTCCTGTGCTCCTATCACAGGGCTGGGTCCATCAGAAGCATGACAGTAGCAATTACAGTCCTAATGCTGGTGGCTGACATGCTCACCATGTGCCATGCACTGTACATTCTGATCACAGCACTTATCAACACACCAGGCATGATTCTCTGTACCTGGTATAAGATGAACACATTGAATCTGTACAAAAAATTCCTTTGAGGCTGGTACTGCTATCATCCCTACTTTACAGAAAAAGACACTGAGGCACAGAGAGGTTAGGTGACTTGCCCAGGATCACTGCTAAGAAGAGGCAGAGCCCAGAATGAATCCAGGTGGCTCCAGAGCCCATGCCGTAGTGTGATCCTGCATGAATTGTAGAGGGCAGGAGCAGCAGCCAGAAAAGACACCAGGGCCTCAGGGTCTTTTGCCTGCTGCAGGACACACCCTCTGTGGGGCCCTGTGGTAGGCTGAATGACAGCTCTCAAAGCTGCCCTCATCCTGATCCCTGTGAATGTGACTTTAGCTGGCAAAGGGACTTTGCAGACATGATAAAATTTTAGGGATCGCGAGAGAGGGACATTATCTTGGATTATCCAGAGGGGCCCAATATAATAATCATAAGAGTCCCTACAAATGAAAGAGAGGCAGGAGAGTCAGAGAGATGTGATGATGGAAGCAGGGGCTGCAGTGATGTGGCCACAAGCCAAGGAGTGCTGGCAGCCTCTAGCAGCTGCAGGAAGCAGGAATGGATCCTCCCTGGAGCCTTCCAGGAGGGCAGCCCTGCTGACACCTGGGTTTTAGTCCCTTAAGACTCATCTCATTCTTTCAACCTCCAGAATTATAAAGAAAAAATGTGTGTCAAGCCACTGAAGTTGTGCTAATTTGTTATGGCTGCTACAGGAGACTAGTACCCCCACCCCTCCATTTCTCTCTTCACAGACCCAGAAACTCCTGCACGCCCCTTTACTCCAGCCCTCCCATCTCCTTGGCATTGAGACTGAGAAAGAGCTAGGAGAGAGATGGGGAGGGTTGGCCCATCCCAGTTACCTTGGGACACAACCTGCTTTACCTCCCTTGTTCCAGGCTTCCTGGGAAAACCCTGACTCTGTCTCTAGACCAGGACTCCCTGCCCACAGCCTTCCCCACCTGTGGGGTGGCCTTTCTCTTGCACCCAGGCTGGGCCTCCCATCACTTCCCAGGGTGCTGAATTGCCGCACCTCTTGGGCAAGGCCTTCATCGTCTCTGCTGGGACACCAGGGGAAGGGGAGGGTGGGCTAGCCTGAAGGACAGAGCCTACAGAGACCTGGCAGACATCAGCTGAAAAGGTGGGCAGGGGCAGCAGGGGAGGTGGAACAGGCCAGGGAGGGGACGAGAAGAGTCGGAGGAGCCGGGGAGGAGGGAGGAGGAAGAGGAACCAGGAGCCCTGGCACATGGCCAGCATGTCTGTTTCCTTTATCCACAACAAACACAGGGCATGTGCAGGCAGAGTGTAAGCGGACAGCTGGTTTCCCCCAGTGGCCCAGGTCCAATCAGCTGTAGCAGTGGCAAGCGCTCCACACCACAGAACCCACGCTCATTTCTATGGCCTGCAAGGCCTGGCCTGCTCTGGGTCCTAGACCTGCTCAGACCTCCTTTCCTATCCCCTGCCACCCCCACCAGCAGGGTCTATCCATACTGGGCTCCGGGACAGGAGCATTCCTGTCTCCAGGCCTGGGCAGCTGCATACCCCTCTGCCTGGCATGCCCTTCCCTACATGACCCCATTGCTCTCTCCCTTCTTTTACTCAGGTCTTTGTGCTGGTCACCTCCTTAGAGGGGCCTTCCCTGACCACCCTTTCTAGAACAGCGGCCCACTACACCACTCGGTAACTCAATTTTCTTCCATAGCATTTGTCACAACCTGACACTAGACTACACAGGTATTTGTTTAATGTCTGTCTCCCCAGCTGGAATATAATGTCACCTATGAATCCCAGTGTCTCCACACTGCGCTTTCCAGTCCATAGCCAGGAGGCCCAGCTGACTATCTCCACTTAGATTTATATCAATTACAATTAAATAGAACCTAAAGCCCAGCTCCTCAGTCACACCAGCCATATTTCCAGCTCTCAGGAGCCACATGTGGCTAGTGGCTACCAGACTGAACAGCATAGACGGAGAACATTTCTATCATTGTAACTCTGTGTCAGGAGTCAGGTGGGAGCCTGTGTGAGGTGCTGAGTCAGCATGAGCAGCTTCCTACTGAACAGGTGTAATCAGGAGGCCTGCCCCCTCCTTCCCTCCCAGGTGCCCTTCCCTCCCCTCCTGCCTCTGCCCCACTCTTGCTGAGGTGGGTGTCCTCCCTGGACACTCCCAGCCGCTGTGCTCACCTTTACCAACTGCATTTACAGGACTCTAGTTGCTTCTGTGCCTTCTCACAAGTCGGGAACATACGAGGACCCTGGATGTTCCTTTTATCTGTGTTGCCAGAGATACCACAAAGGCCTCAGTGAGTGCGGTCCCCGTGGAGTTAGCACTCCCATCCATCTCCATTCCCCTGGTGCCTGCGGTTCCTGACTGCCCATCCATGCCCCCTCCTGGAGCTGGGGGAGCCAGGTGGTTGTGCCCTGTGGTTGCCAGGGCAGCAGGCCAGAGAAAGGCACCCCCTTTGACAGTAGGCTTTGTGTCTCCTGGTCTTATTGTCACATGGTTTTCTCCTGTAATCTTAACAACATGATAAATCAACATGTGACCTTTAAAACTGTGGAAAAGGCCCTGCTTTTTTGGGGGTGCACATGCTCAGGGGAAGCCCTATTCTGCCCCGTGGCACACCCTCCCACCTCCTGCCACATACAACAGGCCCCTTGGAGTGCTCCCGCCCCTCTCTCCCCATTCCCCTCCCTGGGGTCCTGGCCCCAGGCCATAGGGCTCCAGTAGGAGCAGGGAGAGAGCAGGGCGCAGGGCCATGTAAAGGCGGGAGAGGGGGTATGCGTCTTTTCACCCCCACCCAGCCTGCTCTATCAGGATTCTGGGCCATCTGGTCTGGTCTGGGATTGTCCAGGAAGCCACTCCTTACCTGGTCCTTAAACTCCCCAGACACGTGCCTCCAGAGCTACAGGGAGGTGGGCTCCCCACCCCCATGGGACCCCAGGATGGGCTGGGAGAGCAGCTCAAGGGGGGTGAGGAGCTTGGAAGCTCACTCAGGATGTCGGGGTTCGGGAGCCCCTCTGTCCCTGCTGCTCCCTGCACCAGTGCGAGAAGGCAGGACTTGATTTTTCCTGGACGGGCATCATCCACAAGGCTTCGGGAAGCTCCTGATTGGAAATCAGAGTTGCTTCCACCCCAGGCACAGGTGTGGCTGGTGGGCCAGGGGAGCACTGCTGAGGGAGAGTTGGGGGGCCTTTGGTCCCTGATTCCCTGAGATACTGAGAGTTGGAATGCGTGAAGCTCGGGCTGGGTTGTCCAAAGGCCCTTAAAGCCCTTCCACTCCCCTCTACTACCTTGAGGGCTGGGTCTCAGGGGACGCAACTGCCCTTGGGCCCAAGCCTGGGGAAGGCGTTGCAACACCCCCACCCAGGCTCCCCTGGGCACAGACGGCGCAGGAGTGCCAGCTCCTGGGACAGGCACTGCCCCACGCTGTGCCCCTATTGGCTGGAGTGGGGGGTGTCCTCCCTTTCACCACAGCCAAGGTCACACAGTAAGTTAGGCCCAAAGTCTCCTACTGACCTAACTAGTGATCTGGGTGCTTTGTAAACATGTTTGGGAGCCTGGATGTGTGTACTTGCCATGGCTTTCGCGTGCAGTGTGTGTGTGTGTGTGTGTGTGTGTGCTTATTTGAACCATTGACCAGGTCTCCTGGGCCCCTGGCTCAGAACCCTGCTCTCTCTGCCCTTCCAGAAGCTGCTGCTCTGACGGAAGTGAGACCTTTCGCTGTGGTCACATTTCCTCAGAAGCTCCCAAGCACCCAACTGCTCCTCCTAAGTGGACACCTGCCCATCTGCTGGCTGTCCAGCACCAAACTCCCTACTCTTCACGGAATCTTCCAGTGTGTGAGTCTGGCTGGGAGGCAGAGCCCCAACCCAGTCTAAGGGGTACAGGCAGACCCCCTCCCAGGCCCCAGCAGCTGGGCAGTGGGCACACAGGCCACCTTGGTTTGAGGGTATTTCCACCCAGATTTTATTTTTTACATTAACATACAGTAAAATTGATTTGTTTTTGGTGTACAGTTCTATGATGTTAATACATGTGTGGATTCATGTAACCACCAACATCAGGATACTGAACAGTTCTACCACCCAAAAAAACTCCCTCATACTATCCCTTTGCCCAGGATCTTGACCTGGAGGGAGTGACAAAGAGAAGTTAAAATTGCTTGCAACGTGCCAGTGTCCAGGTGTGCTGGTGTCCGTAGGTGGCCGGGGTCCTGAGGCAGCAGTGTTTTCCTTGCCCTGGCTGGGCTGTGTCTGGGTGTGATGCTGGCTGCCTGCCACCCCTCACCCCCAGTCTTTCTTGCTTCTGGCGGTTTTCTGAGCCTGCCTCTCCAGACTTCTCATCAATTCAAGAAGCTATGATGTGTCCTCCCAATAAATTCTCTCCTTACTTGAGTTGGACAGAATTGGGGTTTTTGTTCTATTCTGTTTTCTGTTTGCATTGTGGTCCCTGATGAATTCAGGTGGGACTAGGATCTGGGGAAGGAAACTCTTCACAGATGTGCAGAGCCAGAGAGAAATGGGATCTTTCAGGATTTCTTGGGAAGGAGAGATCCTGCCTTGGGGCCTTTCAGGGGGGTTGATGACCGAAGGGAGAGCTTGCCCTGGCCCCTACATCCCCCACCTCCAGCAGCCCCATTTCTCTCTTGCCTGGATCTTAGTGTCCCCACATCTCTGCCCAGATGCCAGAGATAAAACCAGCTGCCTTCCCCTCAGTGAAGAAGGGGAGCCCCTGCCGGGAAAATCTGGGGGAGGGGGATTATTTTCAACTTGGGGCCCCCCTGCAGGCTGGAGCAGGGGTGGTGGGGGTGGCGGGGGTGGGAGCGGCTGTCCAGCTCCTCCTTCTGGAGGTTGGCGGGGGAAGGTTTCCATGGAAACAGCAGCTCTGGCATCTCCAGAGATTTGGGGAAAACTGGCTCTAAAAAAATCACCATCTTCGTTTCTGGGGGGAGGGCAGCATAACTCTGCAGAAAGAAGAGGAGCTTGTGGGGAGAGGGTACTGGAAAAAGAGCTGGTGCCCCCACAGTCCCATGATCTACCGCTGTCAGTTCCTGAAGACCCCCCATGTCCCCTCCCCTTGCAGCCCCAGCTCCCCCTCCTCACACTGTGGAGATGTTCCTGCCCAGCCCCCAGCCCCCAGCACACCACCCCCGTTACAGGCTCAGGGGAGAGAAGGAGACACAGGTGTGGGGTCTCTTGCTGGGGAGTTAATCAAAGTGTCCGCAGCTTACTCATGTTCCTGTCCTCTCCCTGGGGAGAGTTGGGGGATGGGGTGGGGACCAATCTGCATGTAACCAACGGAGGGACAGCATCAAACATGCCAGGCATGTGCAGACATGAAATCAACTGGAATATTTGCTTTTAAAACGACGTTTCCAGCAGTTTTCCTCCAGGGCCAGGGTTCCCCATCTCTGTCAAGAATCTTCCTAAATTCCTGGCCTTTGCCAGCCTCTTCCCTGGAAAGGAACTCAGCCAGTCCTTTCTACAGCCAGGTCCCATCCCACACAAATAGTCATTCATTCAACAGTGATGAACTCTACTCTTACTTTGTGCCAGGCACTGTTCTGGGAGCTGCAGACACAGATGGGACATGGTGGAAGAGGAGAGAGGAGGAAGCAGATAAAAACCCCAGCCTTTGTGGAGCTTATAATTTGGAGAAAGAATAACAAATAATTAAAACACATCATATGTCAAATGTGATGACATGCTTTGGAAAAAGAAATAAAGCAGGAAGAGAGAGAGAGAATGTTCCGTATCAGGGGTGTTGGGTTGGGTGGGTTGCAATTTAAAATAAGGTACTCAGGGAGGGTTTTACTGAAAGGTGATACTTTAAAGCAATCTGTAGCAGGTGAGAGTGAGCCATGCAGATTTCTGAGGAAAGAGCACTCCAAGCAAAAGGAACAGTACATGCAAAGGCCCTGGGGCAGGAGGATGTCTGGCATCCTCAAGGAAACCAGTGTGGCTGGGGTAGAGTGAGCAATGGGGAGAGCAGTCAGAGATGAGGTGAGATGTAATGGGGTGGGGTCGGTGGGACAGATGCCCTGGGCTGTTCAGACCACTGTGAGGGCTTTTTGCAAGAGTATCAAAGACATTTTGTGCATGCTTTGGGGCTCCTAAGCTCAGGTGGGAAGGACTGTGAGGATGGTCTCAGCTTCCCCATATTCTGATCACCCCAGATGATGAAGCAGTGCCCTGTACCTGTGGTTTCAACCCTGCTTAATTCCCTGCATCACCTCCCCATTTGGAATTGAACTCTGAGAGCTTAATGTGGGTATGTCTGTTGATCACAATCCAGAGAGACCCAGGGGATGTCCCTAGGCCTCACAGCCAGGCCTCCCTCTCACCAGTGGGCCTCTGCCCTTTATTCCTTCCCTGCTTCCCCCACCCCTCCCAACCCCGGCACCTGCGGCTTGGTGATGCTGGATGGTGCGGCAGAGTCTGTATAATTACGGTGATGATTTCACAACATGCGGCTTTCCCTTCTCTTATCACCTCCCAGTGCGAAATAAACTGTTCAATAATTAATTGACAAAGATGAACTTGTTGTCCTCAGCCGGGCTGGGAGGGTGGGGTGGCCACAGCCTCCACAGACAAATGATGTGAGAAGTAATTGCCCTAGGAGAAGAGGGGAGAGGTATTAAGATCAGTATTACCAGGTCCCTTCAGAGAGAGCCCGTGGGCACCAGGCGCAGCAACTGCTGGGATTTACGTTGCTAATTCATCACTAATTAATGTTTCAAAATGGGCCTGACAGTAGGAGAAACAAGCGTGGAGACATGCGCAGAGATAGAGAGACAGAGGCTGGGAACAGAGACAAAGTGGGGAGAAGACACACAATGAAAACTCAAGAGGCAGAGCTTAGGAGCAGGGTGGCTAGATCAGATGCCAGCATGATGGCCTGAACTCCTAGCTGTGAGTGAGGCTCAGATAGGTCACTTCCCCTCTCTGAGCCTCAGTTTTGCAGTCTATGAAATGGGGCTGGGAAATGATCTCTGAAGTTGCTTCTAGATCTGGTAACACAGGCAGTCCTAACTTCAAAATAGATCCAAAATGATAAAGAGTGTGTGTGTGGTACACATGCTCCATGGCCACCGCTCTGGTCCAGGCCACCACTCTCTGGATTATTGTACTTGCCCTCCCTTATATGCCCCACACAGCAGCTGGAGGGATCTTCTAAAACAAGCCAGTTCAAGCCCCTCATTCAGTGCAAAATTTTCATCTCTCTCAGTGTAAAAACCAAAGCTGGGAGGACAGTCCAGAAGCCCTACACCATGTGGTCCCTGTTGCCTCACCCACTCCAGCCACACTGGCCTCCTCTGGGACATGCCAGCCTGTCCTGCCTCAGGACCTTTGCACTTGCTTCACTCTTGGCCTGGGAAGTTCTTTTTCTACTTGTCCACGTGGTCCTCTCCTCTTTGTTCAGGTCTCTGCTCATCTCCTCAGGGAGGCCTTCCTGGACCACTGAATTTAAATGATCAGCCCTCTTCCCTAGGTACCACAGCATTTATCTCTACCTGATGTCACTTGTCTCTCTCTATTGTCCATCTCTCAGCTCTGAATGTCAGCTCCATGAGCAAGGACACTGTTTCTTGCTCACAGCCGAATCCCCAGTACTCAGATCAGTGCTGGGTACCAGCTGAGAGAAGATAGCTGGAAGAATTCCAGGATTCTGTTTCAGAGAAGCTTGTAAGATCTAAGACACAGAGAAGATAAAGAGCAGGGGGTCAGAGCAGGATGGATGGAGTCCAGGTGGGCCACATGGGAGTTCTGTCCTTTGTTCCCTTGAAGAGGTCACAAAGGTGAGCAGGGAGTGAGGACCAGACTTGAGAGGGACACCTCCAGAGCTGAGGAAGGCCTAGACTTGTCCCCAAGCCTCTCCCCAGCTGGCTGTTGCTGTTAGAAATGTTCTTCCTAGGCCGGCTCCTTCAGAAGGCCCCACTGTCACAGCACAGGCATCCCTGGCGCCTCCCCCTAGTTTAGGAGGGGATGAGAAACCATCCAATTGCTACACAATAGGGGCCAGTTAAGTAAAATGGAGTCTGTCAATCGAGTGGAAAATTAGGCAGGCACTTAGCAGGCTGAGATGAGAATTCTGTCGATACTTGGAGCTGTGTATGAAATGTTGTTATGAGACGCAAAGAGGCTGCTCTGTTGGAGGCATGCATAGGTTTGCTCTTTCCACTGCATTTATGAAGCACCTGCTGTGTGCTCAGCACCGTCTTGGGCCCTGCCACCCACCCTCCCAGGCCAGGATGACCAGCTCCAGCCCTGGCAGGGTACACAGCAGGGGACAGACACTCACACACTGGTGCGGAGCTGCAGGGCGGTGTTTGTTTATAGGAGATAGAAGGCCCTACATCAAATCTGGGGCCTGCGACTTACTAGCCAGGAGCCTGGCAAACCCTTGAGGCTGCGGGAAGATTTCTTCCTCCCTCACAGGGCTGGGGGAGCCATCACGTAGAGTAATGCTGTGGGTCTTCCTGCAGTACTACTGCGAAGAATCACTACCTCGAGGCAGAAAGACTAGTGCTTAAAAACACAGTCCCCGGAGTCAGGTGGCCTGAGTGCCCTGGCTCTGCCATTGGCCCAGCTCTAAGCCTCAGTTTCCCAAAGTGTAAATGGGTATGCAGCACCCAGTTTGTAGCACCCCAGGAACGCCAGACCTCTGGTATGGGCCTGCACACATCGAGTGCCCAGGGAGTACTTCAGTGTCCTGGGGCTATGGTAACAAGTACCACACGCCAGGCGGCTTAAACAACAGGCATTTCCTCTCACTGTCCTAGAGGCTGGAAGTCTAAGCCCACAGGGCTGGCTCCTTCTGAGGGCTGCAAGGGAGAGTCTGGTCCAGGCCTCCGTCCTAGCTTCTGGGGTTTGCTGGCCTTCTGGGGCTTTCCTTGTCAATGGTATTTTCATCCCGTCTTCCCTATGTATATGGTCTTTCTCTACACATGGGCACTAGACATACAGGACTAGGGGCCTGCCCCACTCCGGTATGACCTCATCTTAACTTAATTGTATCTGCCATGGCCTTATTTCCAAATAAAGTCACATTCTGAGGTCCTGGGGTTAGGACTTCAGCATAGGAATTTGGAAGGGGACACAATTCAACCCACACCGCTGAGTTACGGAGGTCCAAGGGAGGGGGGACACTCCTCCGGAAGGCGAGGAGGCTTCCTGAAGGAGGCGGTGCCTGGTGAGGGTGGCAGGAGGGAGAGGCTGTGTGAAAGGCAGAAGAGCAGTGGAGACAGACGGCCATCCCAGGCTGTCAGGGTCCACAAGGAAGTCGGGCTGTTACAAGCGGCTCTAGGGGTGATTTTAGTGCATAAAGTTATTTTCATACCACTGAGGAATCAGGCAGACATTTGAGTAGCTTGGAAGAAATTAGATGTGGCTCTCAGGCTAGTCTGAATTACTTTCCGTCAGGGAGTCTGACAGTTTACACTGGCCTGAGGAGTTTAAGGGGTGGGAGAAGGTCCAGCAGGAAGAGGAAGGGCTGGCTCAGGCTGGGCGGTCCCACATCCCCAGCTGCCCCATCTATTAGGCATGTTTGTCCCGTAGTCCCCGTGCTTTCCCCAGATGAAGAGTACATCTCAGCATCCCCACGTCTGGTACAGACCAGGATGAGCCTGCCTGTCGTGCCAGCTCTGCCATCTTGAGCAGGCAGCCCCCTCCCAGAGCGTCCCAGCTGCGAAGCATCTGATTGTCTATCCTGCCCACTGCATAGAGGCCCTGGAAAATTTAAGACAGTTATTGCATGCCAGCTGTGTACATAGTCTTTCATTCTGTCTTTTGAAAATATGTTGAAATCTACCCAGATTATAGGTGCATGGGTCCTTCAATTCCCTAACTAAGAATTTATCCTACAAACAGAATTTTTGTCTTTGATTGGGTTTCCTGGAAACAGTCTCTGTGGCGGAGATTTTCACACAGGAGGTTAACTGGGAAATGTTCCTGGGAACAACACCTGCAGGGGAGGGAGGGAGGCAGGGTGGGCAGAGGGGGGAGTCGGACCGCTGGGCAGACCCCACAGGAGCTCTGGGCTGGGGTGGCCCTGCAGGGGTATCCCAGATTGGCAGTGGGACCCTTGGGATCAGTTTGTGGATGTTTATACCCCAGGGAGGGGCACAGCCATGGGTGAGGGGCAGCAGAGGGTGTGCCTGACGAGGCCTGTGGCACTGAGACATCAGCAGGAATGCTCCCCAGTCCTAAAGGAGGCTGTGCAGCCCCTTGCAGCATCTACTCTATCACTTACATGGGAAATGACACATGCACAGGGATGTTCATTGCAATTTATTTTGCAAAAGATCGGACAATGTCCATCAATAGGGACCTAGTTGAATAAATGGTGTACACAACAGAATACTATGCAGCCATAAAGAAAGCAGAAATTACTGGAGTGCTGATGTGGAGCAATCCCAAAGACACAGTCTGAAGTGACAAGAGTAATGTGTAGAACAGTATAAGGAGCATGCAAATATTTGCATAAAAATGGGGAGTGGAAACATCATGTGAACATATTTTTGTGTAAGGATAAAATATCTCTGGTAAGATTCATAAATACTGGTAACAGCAGGCATTTCCAGGTTGGGGAACCAGGTGGCTGGGGTTGGCATAGAAATGAGATTTCACTTTACCCTCTTGTATCTTCTGAATATTGAAACATGCAATTGTATTGTATTACCTATTTAAATAAGTTAAATTATATAACCTAATTAGTTATGTTCAGGTGAATACTGTTAAAGAAATACACTGAAGAAGTTTAGAAGAAATCAGGATGGGACCTTTCAGAACCCGGGTATCAGGGTGAGTGGGGTATTTTGGGGGTCAGTGGAGGCCCATTTGGGGACCTTCCCCTGCAGGGTGCAGGTAGGTCAATGGACCCAGTGAGGAGTGGCAGTGAGCATCTCTCTCTGAACCTGGGAAGGGCGAGAGGCTGCTGTGGAGGTTCTGACCAAGGTTCATACTGGCTCTTGACCTTGGGCAAGGTAATCTAGGCTCTCTGAGCCACAGTTGCCTCACCTGTGAAGTAGGGATACCATGGAATGCCACGATGCAATGAAAAACAACACTTTAAATGTACAGACAGATATAAAGATAGATATTAAAAATACAGTGTTGAATGGGAAAAAAACAGAATTAAGGTCTGTAATACAATATCATTTATGCAAATTAGAAACACATTCTCAGGCAAACCAACACTACATATTTAACAAGGATAGACATACATATTCAAGGTGCATTTATCATATATCAAGTGCATCAGAGCGTAGGCTGGTGTCAGTGCGAGAATGAGAGTGGCAGCCCTGGGTGAGGGAGAGGAAAGAAAGTTAAGGTAGACGGGGCCCTGCGCAGACCAACGGAAGTACACCACCAGCCAAGGGGTTGACTTTCTCATGACCTGAGGTCCCCTCCCCAACCACTTTGCAGGGGTGTTGCAAAGGCTCCCCAAAAAATGTGTGGGAATCATCTGAGCACACAGTGGCTACTTAAGCAAAAGATTTAAAAATCAGAATCCTTACATGGGTGTTTGTTATCTGGCTCTTCATTCTTATTAACTTCAACAATAACACCTAATACAATGACTTATGTGTGAGCATGGGTCCCAGGAAAACAAAAATGATCACTGGCAGTGAGTAGCAGGGCCAGAGTTTGTCACAAGCCTGCCTGCCTCCAAAGCCAGGACCTTTCCCATCATACTGCAACACACCCCTTGACCTTTTACCAGTGAAAAATCTGAGACTCAGAGGTTGATAATGTCCCCAAGGGCTCAGAGATGCTAAGGGCTTCAACCATAAGGGACTTCCAACTGGCTGGAGAGATTAGACATGCTCATTTGCAGGGGATTGACATTATAAGTGTACATGAAACTTCTCTCTGGCTCCTTTAGGGTTTTCTGTTTGATGTTCTGCCCAGTGTGTTTCTCTTAATAGCCAAGGGCCATCTTCAGGAAGCCAGTTAGGAACCCCTGTGCCCTGAACCCACCTGGCCAGGTGGTCTAGATGAGACCTTTTTCATTTGTCCTACTTTTCATTGTGCTTCCTGTCTCTATGAATCCACATTTTTTTATCAAAATGGGAAATTTCCAGCCATTGTAGTTTCAAATATTTCCTCTTCTCCATTTTTTCTCTTCTGAGATTCCAATTAGTTTTCCATACATTTTGACCCCCTTTTGTTTTTGATTTCCTTGACTTTAGCTCTACCCCCTCATCACTAATTCTTTCTTCAGCTATGTCTAATCTCCTATCAGACCCACCCATGGAGTTTGTTTTATTATGAGATCTATTCAGTCCTTTACAAAATACCTGCCTTGTCATTTTTCAGACTTTTGTTGCATGATTGTCTTTGCTGTTCTACTTTAAATTGAAAAAAATATTTTATGCATAATTATTTTGTAACTAGTGTGTATCCTAGTATCTGAACTTGGGAATTCACATCTGTTGTTTATGGTTTCTGCTGGCTCTCACTCATGGTGGCTCATTTTCACAAGTGTTTGATGAACTTAGTGAGTTTTCTGTTTTGTTTTGTTTTTGTTTTTCTTTGCATGATCCTAATCTGTGGGAATCCTGGGGGACTAAATTGGAATATTTTCCTCCAGAGAGGATTTGTAATACCTTTTACTGGAAGTCGGGGTATACTAGCCACCCAAGTCTGTGCCAAAAGCAGGAATGTCAGGTCAGTTTCTCTGCCTTCCCTGCAGTTATCCCACTGCAACTGATGCCAGCATGCTCCCTCAAAGCGGTCTTGAAGATCCCCCTGACTTCCCCAAGCTCTGTGTCTTTACATATGGTTTATTAAGGATTTGACTGTCTTATAGACAGAGGGCCCTTGACTGTCTTATAGACAGATGGAGTGTCTAGTCCATCATACTCCTGCATGTGATGTTCCTGCATGTGACGAGAGGTCCATATCCAGACGCTATAGGGTGTCAGAGCAGGACAGCTAGTTACCAAGGGCTGGGGCAGTGGAGCATGATGGGGTGGGGGTGAGAGTTGTTAAATCAGCTAAGTCCCAGAAGTCTCCCCCACAAGGGGTCTGGTCCAATAGGTCAGGGGTGGGGCCCATGAACCAGCATTTTAAAAAAAATTTTTATTAAGGTATGATTGATATACACTCTTATGAAGGTTTCACATGAAAAAAGAATGTGGTTACTACATTTACCCATATTATCAGGTCCCCACCCATACCCCAAGGCAGTCACTGTCCATCAGTGCAGCAAGTTGCCAGAGATCCACTATGTCCCTTCTCTGTGATACACTGTTCCCCCAGTGATCCTCCACACTATGTGTACTAAACATAATACCCCTCAGTCCCCTTCTCCCTCTCTCCCCACCTGCCCTCCCACACCCCTCCCCTTTGGTAACCACTAGCTCATTCTTGGAGTCTCTGAGTCTGCTGCCATTTTGTTCCTTCAGTTTTACTTCATTGTTATACTCCACAGATGAGGGAAATCATTTGGCATTTGTCTTTCTCTGCCTGGCTTATTTCACTGAGCATAATGTCCTCCAGCTCCATCCATGTTGTTGCAAATGGTAGGATTTGTTTTTTTCTTGTGGCTGAATAGTATTCCATTGTGTATATGTACCACATCTTCTTTATCCATTCATCTACCAATGGACTTAGGTTGCTTCCATTTCTTGGCTATTGTAAATAGTGCTGTGATAAACAGGGGATGCATCTGTCTTTTTCAAACTGGGCTGCTGCATTCTTAGGGTAAATTCCTAGGAGTGGAATTCCTGGGTCAAATGGTATTTCTATTTTTAGTTTTTTGAGGAACCTCCATATTGCTTTCCACAATGGTTGAACTAGCTTACATTCCCACCAGCAGTGCAGGAGGGTTCCCCTTTCTCTGCATCCTCACCAACATTTGTTGTTCTTAGTCTTTTCCATACTGGCCATCCTTACTGGTGTGAGGTGATATCTCATTGTGGTTTTAATTTGCATTTCCCTGATGATTAGTGATGTGAGCATCTTTTCATGTGTCTGTTGGCCATTTGAATTTCTTCTTTGGAGAATTGTCTCTTCATATCCTCTGCCCATTTGTTAATTGGGTTATTTGCTTTTTGGGTGTTGAGGTGTGTAAGTTCTTTATATATTGTGAATGTTAACCCCTTGTCAGATATGTCATTTACAAATATATTCTCCCATACTGTAGGATGCCTTTTTGTTTTGTTGATGATGTCCTTTGCTGTACAAAAACTTTTTAGTATGATGTAGTCCCATGAGTTCATTTTTGCTTTTGTTTCCCTTTCTCAAGGAGATGGGTTCGGGAAGAAGTTGCTCATACTTATATTCAGGCGATGTTTGCCTATGTTGTCTTCTAAGAGTTTTATGGTTTCATGACTTACATTCAAGTCTTTAATCCATTTCGAGTTTACTTTTGTATATGGGGTTAGACAATAATCCAGTTTCATTCTCTTGCATGTAGCTGTCCAGTTTTGCCAACACCAGCTGTTGAAGAGGCTGTCATTTCCCCATTGTATGTCCATGGCTCCTTTATCATATAAATATATATATATATTTTTTTTTTCCATAGAGATTTTTTTTTTTTGTAGATAATTATTTTTTATTGAAGGGTAGTTGACACACAGTATTACATTACATTAGTTTCAGGTGTACAACACAGTGATTAAACATTTATATACATGATAATTCTAGGTACCAGCTATCACCATACCAAGTTGTTACAATATTTTGACTATATTCCTTATGCAATACATTACATCCCGGTTATTTATTTATTTTACAATTGGAAGTGTGTACTATTTTTTTTTTGTGTGAGGGCATCTCTCATATTTATTGATCAAATGGTTGTTAACAACAATAAAATTCTGTATAGGGGAGTCAATGCTCAATGCACAATTATTAATCCACCCCAAGCCTAATTTTCATCAGTCTCCAATCTTCTGAGGCATAACGAACAAGTTCTTACATGGAGAACAAATTCTTACATAGTGAATAAGTTACATGGTGAACAGTACAAGGGCAGTCATCACAGAAACTTTTGGTTTTGCTCATGCATCATGAACTATAAACAGTCAGTTCAAATATGAATACTCATTTGATTTTTATACTTGATTTATATGTGGATACCACATTTCTCTCTTTATTATTATTATTTTTAATAAAATGCTGAAGTGGTAGGTAGATACAAGATAAAGGTAGAAAACATAGTTTAGTGTTGTAAGAGAGCACATGTAGATGATCAGGTGTGTGCCTGTAGACTATGTGTTAATCCAAGCTAGACAAGGGCAAAAAAACATCCACGTATGCAGAAGATTTCTCTCAGAATAGGGGGGGTGAGGTTCTAAGCCTCACCTCTGTTGATCCCCAATTTCTCACCTGATGGCCCCCCTGCAACTGTGCCTGTCTTAGGTTGTTCCTCCCTTGAGGAATCTTACCTGTCTCTGGCTAACCAGTCATCTTCCGGGGCCATACAGGGAAATGTAAAGTTGGTAAGTGAGAGAGAAGCCTTACTGTTTGAAAAGGTTAGCTTTTTACTTCTTTGCAGATTTATGCCCTGTGGCTTCTATGCCCAGCATTTGTCTTGAGCTATCTTTACCACTTGGAAGAAATATGATACTCGGTAAATTTGATATGAGGCACGAATTCTATTTAAGGGTTGTAATTAGGAAGGAAGAAGAAAAGCTATAAAAGTAGCAGGCGGAAGAAAACATGGGAAGATTGATTATTTCTTTGACATATCTTCTTGTAGAGTAACTTCAGCATGTATAGGTTTTAAGCTACTACTTAAATTGCGCACACACATTAACATAATAGGAGTATAGTTACCTAACCAAAGCATACCTGTAATTACCAGCCATCTCCAGTGAAACCAAGAAAACCAGTTAGGCACCTTAGGCATTTGTGAAAACTTATCTATGATATGGTGGATATTGTCCAACTGAGCTTGAACAGTCTGAGAGAAATCAGACAAATTAAAACAACCCATTCCTGGGGACTGTTCACATCCCATATGCTCTTTTAACAGTAAATAGTCTGTAGTTGTAAGATTTTGGAGCGCTACAATTTGCACTTCTCCTAATTCTTTTTGAGTTCCAACAGTATAGATCCAGTCAAATTTGTTGTTTTACTGTATGCACAGGCCAGCTTAGATATCTCCTTCATTCCCATGGCAAGTCCAGGAGCTGGTAGGATGAGTGCATCTACAGCTGTAGCAGTGCGTGGATCTTTGTTGGGGTTTTTTGATGATCATCTTCTGGCCTGAGTCTTCCTGAGAGTGCTGATGTTGGAAGTTCTTTTTCATATCGTATCTTAGTTCATTTTCGGGGTAGCCCAATTAGGCTTTGATCCTCTGTATAAACACAAACAGACCCTTTGCCTACACTTTTATATGCCCTTTATACCCTTGTGTAGGACTCATTGGAGGTCTCCATACAGGAACTGCTTTTTTTTTTTGGTATCATTAATCTACACTTACATGATGAATATTATGTTTACTAGGCTCTCCCCTATACCAGGTCCCCCCTATAAACCCCCTTACAGTCACTGTCCATCAGCATAGCAAATGTTGTAGAATCATTACTTGCCTTCTCTGTGTTGTACAGCCCTCCCCTTTCTCCCACCCCCCCATGCATGCTAATTTAATACCCCCCTACTTCTCCCCCCCCTTATCCCTCCCTACCCACCCATCCTCCCCAGTCCCTTTCCCTTTGGTACCTGTTAGTCCATTCTTGAGTTCTGTGATTCTGCTGCTGTTTTGTTCCTTCAGTTTTTCCTTTGTTCTTATATTCCACAGATGAGTGAAATCATTTGGTATGTCTCTTTCTCTGCTTGGCTTGTTTCACTGAGCATAATACCCTCCAGCTCCATCCATGTTGCTGCAAATGGTAGGATTTGCCCTTTTCTTATGGCTGAGTAGTATTCCATTGTGTATATGTACCACATCTTCTTTATCCATTCATCTATCGATGGACATTTAGGTTGCTTCCAATTCTTGGCTATTGTAAATAGTGCTGCGATAAACATAGGGGTGCACTGATCTTTCTCATACTTGATTGCTGCATTCTTAGGGTAAATTCCTAGGAGTGCAGTTCCTGGGTCAAATGGTAAGTCTGTTTTGAGCATTTTGATGTACCTCCATACTGCTTTCCACAATGGTTGAACTAATTTACATTCCCACCAGCAGTGTAGGAGGGTTCCCCTTTCTCCACAGCCTCACCAACATTTGTTGTTGTTTGTCTTTTGGATGGCAGCCACCCTTACTGGTGTGAGGTGATACCTCATTGTACTTTTAATTTGCATTTCTCTGATAATTAGCGATGTGGAGCATCTTTTCATGTGTCTGTTGCCCATCTGTATTTCTGTTTTGGAGAACTGTCTGTTCAGTTCCTCTGCCCATTTTTTAATTGGGTTATTTGTTTTTTGTTTGTTGAGGAGTGTGAGCTCTTTATATATTCTGGACGTCAAGTCTTTATCGGATGTATCATTTTCAAATATATTCTCCCATACTGTAGGGTTCCTTTTTGTTCTATTGATGGTGTCTTTTGCTGTACAGAAGCTTTTCAGCTTAATGTAGTCCCACTTGTTCATTTTTGCTGTTGTTTTCCTTGCCTGGGGAGATATGTTCAAGAAGAGGTCACTCATGTTTATGTCTAAGAGGTTTTTGCCTATGTTTTCTTCCAAGAGTTTAATGGTTTCATGACTTACATTCAGGTCTTTGATCCATATTGAGTTTACTTTTGTATATGGGGTTAGACAATGGTCCAGTTTCATTCTCCTACATGTAGCTGTCCAGTTTTGCCAGCACCACCTGTTGAAGAGACTGTCATTTCGCCATTGTATGTCCATGGCTCCTTTATCAAATATTAATTGACCATATATGTTTGGGTTAATGTCTGGATTCTCTAGTCTGTTCCATTGGTCTGTGGCTCTGCTCTTGTGCCAGTACCAAATTGTCTTGATTACTATGGCTTTATAGTAGAGCTTGAAGTTGGGGAGTGAGATCCCCCCTACTTTATTCTTCTTTCTCAGGATTGCTTTGGTTATTTGGAGTTTTTGGTGTTTCCATATGAATTTTTTAATTATTTGTTCCAGTTCATTGAAGAATGTTGCTGGTAGTTTCATAGGGATTGCATCAAATCTGTCTATTGCTTTGGGCAGGATGGCCATTTTGACGATATTAATTCTTCCTAGCCACGAGCATGGGATGAGTTTCCATCTGTTAGTGTCCCCTTTAATTTCTCTTAAGAGTGACTTGTAGTTTTCAGAGTATAAGTCTTTCACTTCTTTGGTTAGGTTTATTCCTAGGTATTTTGTTTTTTTTGATGCAATTGTGAATGGAGTTGTTTTCCTGATTTCTCTTTCTGTTGGTTCATTGTTAGTGTATAGGAAAGCCACAGATTTCTGTGTGTTGATTTTGTATCCTGCAACTTTGTTGTATTCCGATATCAGTTCTAGTAGTTTTGGGGTGGAGTCTTTAGGGTTTTTTATGTACAGTATCATGTCATCTGCAAATAGTGACAGTTTAACTTCTTCTTTACCAATCTAGATTCCTTGTATTTCTTTATTTTGTCTGATTGCCGTGGCTAGGACCTCCAGTACTATGTTAAATAACAGTGGGGAGAGTGGGCATCCCTGTCTAGTTCCCGATCTCAGAGGAAATGTTTTCAGCTTCTCACTGTTCAGTATAATATTGGCTGTGGGTTTGTCATATATGGCCTTTATTATGTTGAGGTACTTGCCCTCTATTCCCATTTTGCTGAGAGTTTTTATCATGAATGGATGTTGAACTTTGTCAAATGCTTTTTCAGCATCTATGGAGATGATCATGTGGTTTTTGTCTTTCTTTTTGTTGATGTGGTGGATGATGTTGATGGACTTTCGAATGTTGTGCCATCCTTGCATCCCTGGGATGAATCCCACTTGGTCATGGTGTATGATCCTTTTGATGTATTTTTGAATTCGGTTTGCTAATATTTTGTTGAGTATTTTTGCATCTACGTTCATCAGGGATATTGGTCTGTAGTTTTCTTTTTTGGTGGGGTCTTTGCCTGGTTTTGGTATTAGGGTGATGTTAGCTTCATAGAATGAGTTTGGGAGTATCCCCTCCTCCTCTATTTTTGGAAAACTTTAAGGAGAATGGGTATTATGTCTTCCCTGTATGTCTGATAAAATTCCGAGGTAAATCCATCTGGGCCGGGGGTTTTGTTCTTTGGTAGTTTTTTGATTACCGCTTCAATTTCGTTGCTGGTAATTGGTCTGTTTAGATTTTCTGTTTCTTTCTGGGTCAGTCTTGGAAGGTTGTATTTTTCTCGGAAGTTGTCCATTTCTCCTAGGTTTCCCAGCTTGTTAGCATATAGGTTTTCATAGTATTCTCTAATAATTCTTTGTATTTCTGTGGGGTCCGTAGTGATTTTTCCTTTCTCGTTTCTGATACTGTTGATTTGTGTTGACTCTCTTTTCCTCTTAATAAGTCTGGCCAGAGGCTTATCTATTTTGTTTGTTTTCTCGAAGAACCAGCTCTTGGTTTCATTGATTTTTGCTATTGTTTTATTCTTCTCAATTTTATTTATTTCTTCTCTGATCTTTATTATGTCCCTCCTTCTGCTGACCTTAGGCCTCATTTGTTCTTCTTTTTCCAATTTTGATAACTGTGACATTAGACCATTCGTTTGGGATTGTTCTTCCTTTTTTAAATATGCTTGGATTGCTATATACTTTCCTCTTAAGACTGCTTTTGCTGTGTCCCACAGAAGTTGGGGCTTAGTGTTGTTGTTGTCATTTGTTTCCATATATTGCTGGATCTCCATTTTGATTTGGTCATTGATCCATTGATTATTTAGGAGCATGTTGTTAAGCCTCCATGTGTTTGTGAGCCTCTTTATTTTCTTTGTACAGTTTATTTCTAGTTTTATGCCTTTGTGGTCTGAAAAGTTGGTTGGTAGGATTTCAATCTTTTGGTATTTTCTGAGGCTCTTTTTGTGGCCTAGTATGTGGTCTATTCTGGAGAATGTTCCATGTGCACTTGAGAAGAATGTATATTCTGTTGCTTTTGGATGTAGAGTTCTATAGATGTCTATTAGGTCCATCTGCTCTACTGTGTTGTTCAGTGCTTCCGTGTCCTTACTTATTTTCTGCCCAGTGGATCTATCCTTTGCGGTGAGTGGTGTGTTGAAGTCTCCTAGAATGAATGCATTGCAGTCTATCTCCCCCTTTAGTTCTGTTAGTATTTGTTTCACATATGCGGGTGCTCCTGTGTTGGGTGCATATATATTTAGAATGGTTATATTCTCTTGTTGGACTGAGTCCTTTATCATTATGTAGTGTCCTTCTTTATCTCTTCTTACTTTCTTTGTTTTGAAGTCTATTTTGTCTGATATTAGTACTGCAACCCCTGCTTTCTTCTCACTGTTGTTTGCTTGAAATATGTTTTTCCATCCCTTGACTTTTAGTCTGTACATGTCTTTGGGTTTGATGTGAGTTTCTTGTAAGCAGCATATAGATGGGTCTTGCTTTTTTATCCATTCTGTTACTCTGTGTCTTTTGATTGGTGCATTCAACCCATTAACATTTAGGGTGACTATTGAAAGATATGTACTTATTGCCATTGCAGGCTTTAAATTCGTGGTTACCAAAGGTTCAAGGTTAGCCTCTTTAGTATCTTACTGCCTAACTTAGCTCGCTTATTGAGCTGTTATATACACTGTCTGGAGATTCTTTTCTTCTCTCCCTTCTTGTTCCTCCTCCTCGATTCTTCATATGTTGGGTGTTTTGTGCTGTGCTCATTCAAGGAGTGCTCCCATCTAGAGCAGTCCCTGTAAGATGTTCTGTAGAGGTGGTTTGTGGAAAGCAAATTCCCTCAGCTTTTGTTTGTCTGGGAATTGTTTAATCCCACCGTCATATTTGAATGATAGTCGTGCTGGATACAGTATCCTTGGTTCAAGGCCCTTGTGTTTCATTGCATTTAATATATCATGCCATTCTCTTCTGGCCTGTAGGGTTTCTGTCGAGAAGTCTGATGTTAGCCTGATGGGTTTTCCTTTATAGGTGACCTTTTTCTCTCTAGCTGCCTTTAAAACTCTTTCCTTGTCCTTGATCTTTGCCATTTTAATTATTATGTGTCTTGGTGTTGTCCTTCTTGGATCCTTTCTGTTGGGGGTTCTGTGTATTTCCATGGTCTGTTCAATTATTTCCTCCCCCAGTTTGGGGAAGTTTTCAGCAATTATTTCTTCCAAGATACTTTCCATCCCTTTTCCTCTCTCTTCTTCTTCTGGTACCCCTATAATATGGATATTGTTCCTTTTGGATTGGTCACACAGTTCTCTTAACATTGTTTCATTCCTGTAGATCCTTTTATCTCTCTCTATGTCAGCTTCTATGCATTCCTGTTCTCTGGTTTCAGTTCCATCAATGGCCTCTTGCATCCCATCCATTCTGCTTATAAACCCTTCCAGAGTTTGTTTCATTTCTGTAACCTCCTTTCTGGCATCTGTGATCTCCCTCCGGACTTCATCCCATATCTTTTGCGTATTTCTCTGCATCTCTGTCAGCATGTTTATGATTCTTATTTTGAATTCTTTTTCAGGAAGACTGGTTAGGTCTGTCTCCTTCTCTGGTGTTGTCTCTGTGATCTTTGTCTGCCTGTAGCTTTGCCTTTTCATGGTGATAGGAATAGTCTGCAGAACTGGGACGAGTGACGGCTGGAAGAACTTCCCTTCTTGTTGGTCTGTGGCCCTCCTCTCCTGGGAGAACAGCGACCTCTAGTGGCTTGTGCTGGGCAGCTGCGCGCAGACAGGGTTTCTGCTTCCTGCCTGGCTGCTATGGAGTTAATCTCCGCTGTTGCTGTGGGCGTGGCCTGGCTCAGGCAGCTACTCCAAAATGGTGGAGTCGCGTTGGAGCAGGAGCTGCTGGGAGGCTATTTATCTCCGTAAGGGGCCTGCCTGCTCCCTGCAGCCCAGGGGTTAGGGTGCCCAGAGATCCCCGGATTCCCTACCTCTGGATTAAGTGTTGCACCCTGCCCCTTTAAGACTTCCAAAAAGCACCCGCCAAAACAAAACGACCACAAAAAAAAAAAGAAAAAAAATTTTTTTCAATTAAAAAAATAAAAAAATAAAAATAAAAATAAAAAATGGCCGCTCGTTTTTCTTTATTCTCCAGCGCCAGCCTCAGGCATCTGCTCACTGGTCTTGCTGCCCTGTTTCCCTAGTATTGGGGTCCCTATCCCTTTAAGACTTCCAAAAAGCGCTTGCCAAAACAAAACAGAAAAAAAAAAAATGGCCGTTCGCCCTTCTTATGTCCTCCGGCACCAGGCCTCCGGTACCCACTCACTGTTCCTGGCGCCCTGTTTCCCCAGCATCCAGGGCCCCCCACGCACGCACTGCATCTGCTCCCTGGCCCGGATGGCTGGGGCTGGGTGTTCGGCAGCCCTGGGCTCCGTCTCCCTCCCGCTCTGCCTGCTCTTCTCCCGCCGGGAGCTGGGGGGAGGGGCGCTCGGCTCCCGCGGGGCCAGGGCTTGTATCTTACCCCCTTCGCGAGGCGCTGGGTTCTCCCAGGTGCGGATGTGGTCTGGATATTGTCCTGTGTCCTCTGGTCTTTATTCCAGGAAGGGTTGTCTTTGTTATATTTTCATAGATATATGTTGTTTTGGGAGGAGATTTCCGCTGCTCTACTCACGCCGCCATCTTGGCTCCGCCCTCCTTTATCATATATTAATTGACCATATATGGTTGGGTTTATATCAGGGCTCTCTAGTCTGTTCCATTGGTCTATGGGTCTGTTCTTGTGCCAGTACCAAATTGTCTTGATTACTGTGGCTTTGTAGTAGAGCTTGAAGTTGGGGAATGTAATTCCCCCTGCTTTATTCTTCCTTTTCAGGATTGCTTTGGCTATTCAAAGTCTTTTGTGTGAACCAGCATTTTAACCCTCTGTCTCTGATACATTTCTTGTTATTCCGATGCTAATGGTGAAAGTTGACTTCAAGACACTCAGGGATACAGCAATCAAAGAAGGACTCATGGGGGAAGCTGGATTTGACCAGCATCTTCAAGGAGATCAGTCAAAGGAGGCAGAGACTAGGACAGGGAATAAGACTAGTTTGTCCAGAGTGAATAGCCCTGTCAGCAAGGTAGGAATGTAAGAAGGGTACAAATGGTGGAGGTCCCAAAATCTCAGACCTAGGATTTTGGGCCTAATCCTATGCAATCTTGGGAGCCATTGAAAGCTCTTGAGGGCATGAATGCAGCAACAAGTGCAAAGTGGGATTTTAGGAAATTCAGTTAGGCAGCAGGGAGCTGAATCAACTCCTATAGTTACCCGTTTACTGTGGAGAATAATTAACTAAATCATGCTGTTATTTTAATAGAGTTGTGTTTTTTTTAGGCAGAGGAACAGTGACTAGCTAATGCTCAGTGTTCTGGGCTTCCAGCAACTCAGGCTGAGGGAAGGGGCTGAGCAGGCAGGTTGACAAGGCTTCCACAGGCCCTGCAATCCACCTGGCAGGGCTGTATGCATTTTGGGTTATGGGACCCAGTGGGTCCCTGCTAGCTTCCTGTAGATGGGCTATGGAGAGGAACCTATGTAAGGCTGTGTTCCTGCCTTAGACTCTGCAACCCCAGAAGGCAGGTGGCTATCATGTCACCCTCATGGGGGAGCTGGGACACTGCCACCACAGTTAGGTGCCTAATAACAATTAAACTATAGCAATAGGCCCTTGTGCTTATGTGACGATTTAGAGCCCCCCAGCTGCTGTCGTGGACAGCATTGTATTTAATGCCACAACAATCCCAGGTGTTGGGCTCCCTTCTCAATGTGATGAATGAGACTCAGAGAGGTTCAGTGACTGCCAGGGCTCACACAGAAGCAAAGCTAAGACTTGAACCCAGGCCTCCTGATGGCAGCAGAGTTCTAGCCACTGTGCTGGTGGTGGCGGCAGAGACATGGGGTGGAGATGCCTTAAGCAGCACGCTGCTGAGCTCAGCTCTGCTCTGGGGTGTGGGGTGGGGCTCTGTTTCTCCTGAGCACCTGGGCGGGGGTTCCTTTGAGGTCCTGTTCATTTTCAAGGACAGCACTTTCTCAGAGTAAAGAAGCTTTGGAAGGTGGCCTGGCCTCCCACTGCCTCCACGCTGGGTGGCACCTGAGCCGCAAAGGATAAACACCAACCAGGATAGAGACTCTGAGGCAGGCAGTCCCTCCCTGCACCAGACCCCGCCTGGCCTGGTGCCTTCATTCATCCTGAGTGGGAATCCTTCCTGATGCCTGCCTCCAAACTGGGAGCTCCCTTCACCCTAGGACTGGCCTGACAGTAGGCGCTGTGCCTCCTCCCTCAGACTGCTGACTCCCCAGGAACAGGGACTCTGCCTCCCTGCTTTGCCCAGTGACTCCCTGAGGGCAGGGCTAGTGCACACCCCTCAGACAGGGGATTCCTGAGGGCAGGCGCTGTGCCTCCTCCCCTCAGACTGAGGGTCCCCCAGCATTCTCCCATCTGTCCCATCTCCAGGGGCTGGGTACCCTGACAGCACCTGGAGCGTAAAACTGTCTTGGCATTGTCCCTCGGCCCTGGGGCCTGGGCTTCATTTATCTTTTCCTATCTAAGCATTTAAACTATTGTGGGGCAGCTGGGCCAAGAGTGAATGCGTGGTGGGAGATGGCTGCTGTCAGCAAGGGGGCTGTGGAGGGATTTAATCATGGCAGGGTGTGTGTGCCCAGAGCAGGTGGGCTGAGACTGGGATGGAACAGGGGGCAGCAGGGGCTGAGAGGCCACCTCTAGCTACTTCATCCCTTCTCTGCATCAGACTGGGTGCCCCAGTGTGCAGAGAGCCCTGCCTCTCCTGTTCTGGATATGGGAAAAGGCTTCCCAACGCAGTGGGTCTCCTACCACCAGGCTGCCTCACCCCTACCAGCAAGCACTTGCTAGCATCCTCAGCTTGGCCACCCGCAGGGGTTCCCAGCATTTCCTCCTTGGTGTGGACAACCGGGCAGCAGTGCGGTGCCCACCCTGGGCTGTGCAGAGTCAGGGTAGGAGCGGGGCCCATCGTCTGATCTCTGGGTGGCCTCGAGCCCACTTGTTTACCTCCCTGGGCCCCAGACCTTAGAGCTGTGGATTTAAACCTTGTTCCTCAGATCGCAGCTCACCAGCCAGCAGCATCGACATCACCCAGAGACGGTAGGAGATGCAGAACCTCAGGCCTCCCCCCAGACCCCAGACTCTCAGGATCAGAATCTGCATTTTAACAAGATCCCAGGGGGCTTGTGCACACATCCAGGTAGGCAAAGCCCTGCATTCCAGAGTTTCAAGGTCCCTCCCGACTCTGCTGGTATAAGTTTCTGGAAGTTCGCTGAAAAGATTAGAATGGAAAAAGCTCCTGGACTTCTCCACCTGGCCTTAAATAACTCATTTTGTTTGGGAAAGGGCCCTAAGCTGGGAAAGTGCAATGGTGTGAGCCTCTTTATCTCCCCACCCACAGCATTCCAGAGGCAGGTGGTCTGCCAGGGAGTGGCTGTGTTTCTGGGATCCTGCAGCTGCCTTGCTCCCAGATGCTCACCAGCTTCCTTTCTTGGAGGCCTACTTTCCCGCTACCCGGTCCTGACCCAACTCCCTTCTGGGGGAGAAAAGGACCCTTCTGCCTGGCCTCAAGAAGACCCAGATGGACAGTGACCCAGATGGCCAGAGATGCTGTCCACGGACGGCCCAGGCCAGCTCAGAGTGCCCCAGCCTCCTTGTGGCAGCAGGAGGCTGAGATGTGTGTGTATAGAGGGATTGTGGCCTCCTGGGGGAGAGGCCATGATCCCCATCCCACAGCAGGCCTGTGGGCATCACTGCCAGCAACTGCAGCCTCTCTTCAAACCATGAAGCTTGCACTGCACCCCCTCCCCACCACCCTTAGCTCACCCCAGGAGACCAGGCTCCAGGAGAAGTCTGTAGGCTCAGAGATTTGTTTCTGCTCCCCTGGGGAAGACTGGAGCACCTGCATTCATGCTCTTCATCACCCACTGAGGCCCTATCCATTATGTTTGCCTGCCCTTCCCAGAAACCTATGGGAACCACTGGCATGCACAGAGAGGTGCCTTAGTAGGAGCACACAAAAGGCTATTTCCAAGAGCAGAGGGGTGGGAAGGCAGGTCCCCTCCTAGGTCCCCACAAGACCTTCCATTCCCCCATACCGATTCCTGCAATAAGCACACACTGAGTTCCTACTGTGTGTACACAACTCAGACACATAAGACGGGGCTGCAGCCATCCAGGAGATGGCACTGACTGAAGAAGAGAGCTAGATATCAGTGCAAGAGGAAATGAAACAATCTTAAGTTAGCATAAACAATGTGATGCTTACATGAAGTATGATTTGCCCATGTTCCCCTTACCTGCGCTGTGAAATAAACCTCGCTAGAGCTTAGTGGCTGGAGACAGCAGCAATCATTTATCTGTCCCATATATCGGCAGTTTGTGCAGGGCTCAGCAAGGCAGCTGGGTGCTCTATGTGGCCCCAGTTGGGACACCTCGATTCAGACTAAATGAGTCACTTAAAAGTGACTCCCTCACCTGGCTGGCAGATGGGAGCTCAGCGGTGTCTCAGGCCCTGGAGCCTCTGATCCTCTCCATGTGAACCTCTTCATGACCACATGGGCTTCCTCACAGCCTGGTGGCTGGTTCTGAAAGCCAGCATTCTGAGAGGACAAGGAGGAATTTTGATAATGAATCACAGTGTCTGGTGGTCAAGGCCATTATGAATGTCCACCCAGTTTCAGGGAGAGGGGACTCAGACTCCAGTTATTGATGAGGGAATGGCAGGTTCTAGAAGGGCTAGTGGGGTGGGAATACTGTTGCCTCACCCTTTGGAATATATAATATTTGGAAAACACAATCTGCCACAGCCCATGATATGCAATCATTAAGGGGTTTTTAATGTATATTATCAAATGAATAAAAACAAGCTATGAAACATTTATGCAAAAGAGAAATGCATGTGCATATTTATGAGAAAAAGTACTGGGAGGATAAATTCTGAAATGCTAGCAGTAGTTTTCCCTCTGCGCTTTTTACTGTTTTTGTGCAATGTATTATCTAACATTTTTTTCTCTTTTTTTGCAATTGGCATGCATTATTTTCCTAATTTAAAACATTGCAAACTATTTCTATGTTGTAAAACAAATTACAACACAAAAGACATAATTAGGAAGTAAATGACATGAAACAAGCCAGGGGTCCTAAAAAGAAGGAAGGGGGTTTCCTCCATGCTGGGCTTCTCAAAAGAAATTGCTATTCTGATGTGCACCAGGAGTCTACAAGGGAGGATCAGGGGAGAAAAACGTTTCCCACTCTTATTTGACCAAGAAAGAGTGCGAGCAGTGTGTGTGTGCATTGCACACACAGGGTATGTGTATGTGTTGTATGTGTATCTCTGCACAGGTGTCCGTGTGTTTATATACATGTGTGTCTATGTGCATGGTATGTGTGCTTGTGTATATGGCTGGGGGTGCTGTGAATGTATGTGTGTTGTGGGGCCTGAGATGCTCACATACACTTTGGGCAATGCTAGGCCAGGCAGAGTGCTGCTGAACTCTGCAGAAGAGGGCATTTTCCCCACCTGAGGGCCCTCTTTTCTCTGTTTCTGCTGCTGCTTTTCTTTCCCAGTGTTTTTGCACCCTTTCCTCAGCCTGTTTCCTTGGAAGATGCCCGCCCCTCACTCATGGTGGAGATTGGGAAAGGGGTTTTCTCTCCACTCCCCTCCTGCTCCCTAATGCCTCTCTTGAGCTCCTGACAGAAATTGCAGGACTTAGATAGGGGAAGTGAGTGAGAAAGAAGCTACGTGGATGAGATAGGAGTTGAGAGAGAGATTCCCTGGAATTTTGACAAACAGCATCCCCTTCCAATGGAGACACTCTATAAGTCCTTCAAGTGCTTGGTTCCGGTACAGACACCAGGCTTGGGGACTCAGGGTCATTGTCATTTATTGTCATGTAATGACACTTCCTCCTCAACTCCCCCCCACCACACACGACACTCATCTTGGATGGTAACCAACTCCTTATGGACTCTGGGAGAAGATCAAGCTTTTCCCCTCCCTAGAGAAATCCCCACACATTTACACACAAAGACATGTGCAAGAAGGTCCCCAACAACACCAGAAAAGCAAAAAAATTAGAAACAAATTAAATGTCATTAATAGAAGAATGGATAAGTAAATTGTGGCATAATCCTACAGTGGAATACTGCACAGCAGTAAGGATGAATGAACAAGATCTACGTACATATCATGGGTGAATCACAATGCCCTATTAGCAGAAGAATTGCATACAATGTGATATCACTTATATACATTTTTAAAACATGTAAAATATATCATGTATGATTTGGGGGTATATGCATACAGAGTAAAAATGTAAAGACACACATGGGAAAGATAAGCAATACATTCAGGTCAGTGGTTACCTACTGGTTACTAAAATATTTCTCTGGGGGTATGTGATGGGTGGGAGAAGAAATATGGGAGGAACAGAGGAGTTGTTAATATTAATTATCTATTGCTGAGTATCAAATCACAAAACTCAGCAACTTAAAATAACATATTTGTTATCTCAGTTTGCTGTGATCATGTGGATTTTCTTTTTTGGTCTGTTAATGTGATGTGTTACATTGATCAGTTTTTAAATTATTGAACCAGTCTGGCATTCCTGGGATAAACATCACCTATTCATGGTGTATTATTCTTTTCATATATATTGTTGTAGTCAACTTTCTTCTATCTTATTTAAGATTTTTGTTCTTATATTCACGAGAGGTATTTGTCAGTAGTTTTTTTCTTCTGTCATCTGGTTTAGACATTAGAGTAAGGCTAGCCTCATAAAATGAGTTGGGAAATTTTCACTTCTCTAATGTTTTCTGGAAAGGTTGTGTAGAATTGGCATTATTTCTTCTTTAAATGTTAGTTAGAATTCACTAAAGAAATCATCCAGACCAGATTTCTTTTTTGGAAGTTTTAAAACTATGAATTCAATTTCTTTAATAGATATAGAATTATTCTGGTTATTTATTTTTATTGGGTGTATTCTGGTAGTCTGTGGCTTTTAAAGACTTGGTCTATTTCATCTACATTAAAGGTCATCAAACCTTTTCTGTAAAAGGACAGATAGAAAATATTGCAGGCTTTTTGAGCTATACAGTCTCTGTCACAACTATTCAACTGCCATTGTAGTGTAAAAGCAGCTATAGGCAATACATACGTGAATGAGTATATGGCTGGTGCACTAGTTTCCTGGGGCTGACACAACAAAATACCACAAACTGGGTAGCTTCAAACAACAGAAATGTGTTCTCTCACAGTTAGAAGACTAGAAGTCCAAAATCAAGATGTTAGCAGGACTGTGCTTCCTCTGAAGGCTCAGGAAGAATACTTCCACGCCTCTTCCAGCCCCAGGCATTCCTTGGCACCATAACTCTATAATCTCTACCTCAGTACACGACCTTCATCCTGTGTCTCTCTATATCTCTGTCTCCAAATCTTCCACTTCTCTTCTTATAAAGACACCAGTCATAGTTGATCTATAGGCCCATCCTAACACATATGTCCTCTTCTTAGTTACACTTGCAAAAACCCTATTCTCAAATAAGGTCTGGGTTCTAGGTGGACAAGAATTTTTGGTGAGGGGACTCTTCAAACCAGTACAGCCATGTTCCAAAAAAACTTTAGTTACAAAAACAGGTGGTGGGCCAGATTTGATTCACGGGTCATAATTTGTTGACCTTTGACACAAGTTGTTATGTTTTAGACATAGACATATTTGCAGTATTCTCTAATTATTTTAATGTCTGTGGGGTTGATGGTGACATTCCCTCTTTTACTTCTGACACTGGTAATGTCTGTCTTTTCTCTTTTTTCTTTGTCAATCTAACTATAGGTTTATCAATTTTATTGATATTTTAAAAGGATCAGATTTTAATTTAATTGGTTCTTTTCTATTGGTCTCCTGGTTTCATTTTCATGGATTTCTGCTCTGCTTTTTACTATTTACTTCTCCTGCTTACTTTGAGTTTATTTCACACTTTTTTTTCCTGGTTTCTCAAGGAAGAAGCTTAGATTGTTGATTTGAGCCCTTTCTTATTTTTTAATGTAAGCATTTAATATTACTACTTTTCTTCTGAGCACTGCTTTAACTGCATACCACATATTTTGATATATTTTACTTTCATTTTCATTCAGTTAAAAATATTTTCTCTTTAAGATTTCCTCCTTGATCTATGAATTACTTAGAAGTGTGTTGTTTAATTTTCAAGTGTTTGGAGATTCTCCAATTATCTTTCTGTTACTGGTTTCTAGTTTAATTCACTATGGCCAGAAAGCACACTTTGAATTTGATTTTTAAAAATTTGTTAACACAAATGTTCAACTTTTAGTCTTGTCCATCAGATCCCTGAATTTCTGTTCATCTTTTAAAAAAAAAATCTCTTTTATGTCTGTTGTTCAAATTAAATAATTATTGATCACTCATGTACATTCACTCTTTCCTCTGTCATCTTCACTGTGCTATTGAGCTCACCCAGTGGATTTTTAATTCAGTTATTGCATTTTTCTGTTCTAAAATTTATTTAGTTCTTTTTATCTTCTATTTCTTTGCTGAGACTTTCTCAAATAACTTTCCATTTATTTCAAGAGTGTTCACCCTAACTGCCTGAGGCATGGTTATAATAGCTGTTTTATAATAGCTCTCTGTACAAACTGCAAATTGTAAAATAAGTTAGACATAGGAATGGAAGTACAACATAGAGAATTTAACCAATAATATTGTAATACGTTGGTATGATAATGGGGTAACATCTATTGTGGCAAGCATCTAGTGAAGTATACAATTATGTTGTAACCATGTTGTACATTTGAAATCAACATAATACTGTATATCAACTTTATTGCAATAAGTAAATGAACAAATAAGACTGTTCGGTTATCCAACATCTATGTCATCTTGGGGTTGGCAACTGTTGAGTTGCCTTTTCTTTTCTCTTGTGGGTTAAAATTTCCTCATTCTTCACATGCCAAACAAGTTTGAATTTTATCCTAGATATTTTGGGTCTTGTTTAAAAATCTAAGAAGTGTGTTGGAATTTTTTTTTGTCATCAGGTGATCAGTCAAATTAGGTTTAGGTTGCAAGTTCTGACCTGCCTTCTGTGGGCTGTGGTTACAGTATCAGTGTAGTTTCCAAGTATTTGCAAGTGCTTTGAGGGACAGTCCCATGTGTGTGCCACCCAGTGGCCAGTCTGGGACTTGGGTGGTGGTCTACACTGTAAGCGCAGTTCTTAAAGCCTAGATAAATTGTTTAGAATCAGTTTCAGGCATACAGAGTTCAGATGTGAGGTCTGAAATTTATGCGTAACTTTATGGCTTTACTCTCTTGAGCTCCCTCTTGTCCATGATCCACCTGACATTTTCCAGATCCCTGGAGCCTCCCTTCCCAGATCTGCAGCCAGAAATCTGGAGTCTCAGTTTCTCCACTACGCTGCATTCTTTCCAATACTGCCTCTGTGTTCAAGTCCAAGTAGTGGGAGGACAAAGAGGAAAAAAAAAACAATGGAGATTCACCCTGAGCTCTTGGGATCACAGCTGCTCCGGTGAGAGAGAAGAGTTTCCTCCTCTCAGAGACTCAAGTACCTGCCCTGCTGACTCTGCAGCCATCTCCACTGCCACCATTCTGGCGGGGGCCAGAGAAAGGGGAAAAAAATAAAGAAACAACAGGGGATTTTCCCTACTCTCAGCAGTTTGCTGAGTTCCCTTTCCCATTCCTTGGTCCAGAAAGAGAAAGCTTCCCATGGAGCTCTTTCTGTCCACACCCAATGTGTGCTTTTGAGTTTCAGGCTGCCTTTAAGTCCAGGATGGGCAATACCAGAGAGGCGATACTTTCTATTCTTTCTAATCCACCTGCCGCCATTTATTTTTCAGAGCCCTTTGATACCTGCTCCATGAATTCAGGCTATAAAGTTTCATGCAGTGGGAGAGATTGAGCAGGGTTCTGCTTACTCTGTCTCCCCAGAACCAGAGTGGGAGAGGAAAACTCCAACTCGTTTTGCTGATGCCTGAAATCGCACCATTAGGGACCCCGTCACAGTGCAAGCCATCTTGTCAATCTGCTTCTAAGGACCAAGTTGCCTATAAACTCACCCACCACCACCCAAGGCTCAGCTGCCACAGCCATACACTGACGCAAACAGCAGGGCCCCTCCCTTCCCCGCACGGCCCCGTCCCTCCCCCTCCGCTTTTTCAGAGGGAAGGTTTCCCTCAACCTGAGACAGAAAGGGAGAACTCTCCCTCGCTAATGACTCTCATCTCTCTGATTGAGGGCTGGCGGGGCCCTCGTGGCAGGAGCGGTGAACCCAAGACAGGAAAGTGGAGAGTGCCCACCCCTTTTCTGGGTAGGAGAAAGAGCTGGGAGCTATTAACCTGGCTGAGCCTCAGGGACAGGGCTCTCCGCCTGCCGTGATTTACTCGCCCGTCGGCTTGTCTGTCACTGTGGATGGGGAACTTCTTCAAAGGGGCCAGAGTCTTGTTTGCTGCTTATCTCCCGGGTCCAGCATTGTGCCTGTCTGTCAGTGAAGGGAGGATGAGTGGATGCCGAATGAACGAATGAATGACATTAAGTTCTAATCCCTTCCTCTTGGCCTCTCTTCTCTCATTCCTCCTTTCTTTACTCTTGGGGGCTAAATTAATTTACCGTTTATTGGGCATCCTCTATGTGCCACCCTTTAATATCTTATTTAATCCCCCCATCCCTGGGGAAGGCAGTGTCATTCCTCTTTAATTAAAAAGCTGAGGTTAAGAAACTTGACTACATCACATAGTTATTAAACCAGGGAACCCAGGATTTGGACCCAGAATGGTTTCAGTTTTCATCATTTTTGGATCTTTCTTTGCTCTCAGATCCCAGCACCATGCCTGAGGCCTAGGCAGCATCACCTCCATGGCTGAGACTGTTAATTATCCCCCCAAATCCATTCTTCTCATATTCCCAATTTCAGCTGGGCACCTGGGGCCATCTATAATAAAGACCAGATTTTCCAGCCTTCTTTGAAGCTGTACGTGATGAATATGTAAGTAGAACTGGTTTATGCAACCTTCCAGCGAAGTATCTTTCCAGGCAAGGCCGCTCCCTTCCTTTTCCCTTCCTTCTTCCTGTCGACTAGGTGTTCAAGCAGCCATCTGGACCATGGCACATAAGCCATCTATCGAAGATGGCAGAGCAACAGGGTGGAAGGGGCTGGCCATCAACCCTGGACTGATATGCTCAGACTTCATTTACGTGAGAGAAGTAAATGTTTGCTTTGAGTAAGCCACAGTTATCTGGGGTTTTCTGTCAGTCTGAACTTAATCCTATTTAACACCACCTCTTACCTACATGACCTCAAAAGCTTCTTTCATTGTGCCCTAAGCTATCCTCCTAGAAACCACCTCCCCTTTAAACACTAGTTTTTTGTTTCTTGTGTTTCCCCAACTTGTAAACCTGAAGTGGCTCCCTTTGTCCTAACAAAAATAATTCCAAATTCATAAGCCTGACATTCAAGGCCCCACTATAAGCTGGATTTATCTTGCCTCAAATGTCTCTACCCAACTCTACTCTCCAGACTGATTTCCACATCACCTATTATCTTAGTTGGGGCGTGCCAGCTGCTGTACTAAATAATCCCCAAATTTCTGTGGCTTATCGCAACCAAGGTTAATTGCCTGCTCATGTCACAATCTGATGTGGTCGGCAGTGGGGGAGGGTGGAGTTCCGTTCCAGTCATTCAGGGACTCAGGCTCTCTCCATCTGGGGACATCACATCTTCAAACTGCAGTCTCCAAGGTTATCATGCAAGGGGAGGAGAGAGTGTGCAGGAGCATGTGGGAAGATTTATGGGAAGCCTGGAAGCAATGCTCATTATTTTCATCCAAATTCTGTTGTCCAGAGCTCAGTCGCATGGCCCAACTGAGCTGCAAGGGATTCTAGGGAATTTAGTCTTCCTGCATACCCACAGGAGAAATGACATAGCTTTGTTGAAGATACAACATTGTCTCTGTCATACATGTCTTACTCTTCTCATCTCTGAGCCTTTGCATTTACTATCCCTCTGGCCTTGGAATGCTTCCCTTTAGTCCCTGCCAAATACACCCCATCAAGAAGGGGGAATATTCAGTCTCTTCCATGAAGCCCTCCTTGATTGCTCTCACTCCTGAATGAATAAACTATGGAATTGCCCCAAATGAGCAATTTACCACTGGGTTGCCTTGGTCTCAGTTTGTTTTATGTGGACAGGTATGGATAGCAGCCTTGAGACACTGAGAAGTCAAAGGCCACGACTTACATACATATGTTAAGAAATGTTCATTGGAAGTGAACTTTGCCAGACATGGCACATATTGAAACTTGATAGGTTGCAATAAAAAGAGCACAGCATCGCTTCTTTGATATTCTTGGCAAAGATGCATAACTTGAATCCAGTCATGAGGAAACAGACAAATTGAAATACAGGGACATTGTACCAAGTAACCAGCCTATAATCTTTAAATGTGTTGAAGTTACAAAAATCAGGGAAAGATCAAAGAACTATTTTGGAGCGAAGGAAGCATCACATGATGGAGACATGAGAACTAAATGCAATGTGTAATTTCTGACTGAACCTTTTTGCTATAAAAGACGTTATAGAGACAGTTGTCAAAACGTGGATAAGGTCTGAGGATCAGATGGTGGCAGTGCATCAGTTTTAATTTCCTGATTTTGATGGTTGTTATTGTGGTAATGCAGGAGACTCCCTTGTGTACAGGAAATACTTGCTAAAGTATTTGGAAGTGATAGGACATTAGGTCTGCAACTTATTCTCAAATGATTCAGAAAATAAACAGTTCTTTGTACCACAATTCCAATTCTTCTGTGAATTTGTCTCTGTCTCAAAGTGAAAAATAAAATGCTTTTTGGAGGAAAACTTCAATAATGTGCACCTCGAAGTCCAGGTAAAAAGGCACATTTTATAGGCAAGCCTCCTCAGTTAGCCCCTGTGCCCTGCCCTGGTAGTTTCGGCAATAATTACTACAGGGTTACTGGCTGTTGATGGCCCGCACTGCAGCCTCTCCCCTCCTCTCTTCTTAGAGAACCTTGATTCTGCTGGGGCTCAGCAGTGTGCCCAGCCTCGGGGGACGAGTCAGCAGCCAAAGCCAGGTAGGACACCTACTCTTTCTTGTCAGACACTAAAATTCCATTCCATACTATGTCTTTCAGATCAACCCTCCTAAAAACAAAGAAAGACATTGGACAAAATAAAAGAGGTTAACTTAAAAGCTTCAAAAAAGATAAAAAGATAAAAAACAAAGCTGATTAGGGGGTGAAAGCTTATAACCAGAGAGGGAAGCAACAAAGCTGCTTATCTTGAGGCTATCTGTAGATACCGCTAACTTCGTCTTTGGTTCTGGGGACACTGGAGACAAGAGGGACAGAAGTCCAGGTCCACCAAGGCCCGAGGTGGGGGACCTTCGAGGAGGGGTGCCAGAGACTGGCTTTCCCAAACTCCCTTGCAGCAAGGGGTGACTGTAGGATTCAGTTCTGGTCAATGAGACATACGGGATATCTGGGCAGTTTCTGGGGAAAGACTTTTCTCCCTGATAAAAGGAGACAGGATAGGAGGAGGACTCCCTTCTTCTCTCTCCTCCTCACCGCTCCACATGCTGTATCTTGGGATGCTATTATATAGTGCTCTGGCAGCCATTTCATGACCACGAGGCTGTGAACACTGAAGGTGGCAGAACAGAGGGATCTGCAAAGAGCCTGGGTCATTGACCAACCTTTGAAGTACCCAATTCCAGACATTTTGCTGGAAAAACCATTTAAAGCCACTTTGGGTATAATATGTGATTCCTTCTAGTAGAAGGCATCTCTCTTAATTGAGAAAACCACATGCATACCAGAATTGCATGGCAGGGGCTTCCCTACTCTCACCTCTGTCACTCACCCACCCTCAGAGGCACAGGGGCAGCCTGTGACCTCACTGGGCTCTCAGGAAGAACAAGGAAGGTGGGGGAAGAGTAAGAGCCCCAGCCCCTCAACCCCATAGGCTCTGAGAGCCCACAGGCATTTATACCCGTCCCTTGTCTCCTCTGCCTCAGGGCTGGTGGCGGTCTGCAGGGTCAAGAGGGGGGTCCCAGGCCCCGTCTCTGCTCCATCCATTGAAGGATGAGAAGACATCTTGGGGGCTCATCGGTTTGCTCCTTGAAGTGGGGAGATTGATCCCCGTTAGCCCTGTGTCTCAGGGTTCACATTAGGGTTGGCTGAGCAAACCCTTGATTCTGCTTAAGCTGGTGCCTTATGTATGACATGTCCTTTACTTTAATCCTCAGGACAACCACCCAGGTTACAGACAAGGCAATGGAGGCTCACTGAGCTTAAGGGGTTGGCCCAAATCACACAGCTTGTAGGTGATTTAATTTACTTAATTCAGATCTGTCCAACTCCAGATCATTGCCTTCTCCAACTGCCTCCCATTCCCTCTCCACCACCATGATGGACAGCTCAGGGCTGAAGCAATCAGGGAAGACTTTCTGGAAGAGACAGGGAAGGGCATGCTTTAAAGCCTGGAGAGGAATTAGAAACAGAAAGCAAGTCAGAGCTAGAGGGAATTGTCAGAGCCTCAGAGCTTGGGAGGGAGGGAGAGTCAGGGAGATGGTACTGGTGCCGGGAGGGTACCAGTAGGTGCAATTGTGGGGGAGAGAGTACAGTCTGGGGTTAAGCACCCAAACTCAAGAGCTAGAGAGTTGGATTGCCTCCCAGCTCTGCTATTTATCAAGTGTATGGCTTAGGGTATTTAAACTTCTCTGTGCCTTAGTTTTCCCATCTGTAAAATGAGTATGAAAACAGTACATACTCTATTGGTCTTAGCTATGACAAAGTCCAGTACTTGATAAGCATTATTGCCATAATGTTTCTTCTTTGTAGCTGCCCGCCATCCCAACCTCCAGGTGCCTTTGGCCACTCTGGGGTGTCTCAGAGAGCTCCTGGGTGTGCCCCAGCCCTTAAGGCCTTGGCGCTTCTGCTGAAGATGCCCACTGCGCCAAGAACTCTACCAAGCTGGGCTTCCTCTAACCCCAGCCCTCCTCCTCCCTCCCCTCTTCTGTGTGGGGAAATGAGAGAGATAAGAACCAGCAGCTTCAATTAAAACCGAGTCACTTGAACAATAATGGAAAAGTAATTGAGCTAAATTGAAATGTAATTGGAAAAAAAATCATGGCTTAACATGGATTTAGAAACCAGGCTGGGGTCAGGAGCATCTCCATTCTCCAGCTTCCAATCTCCTCATCTCTTCCCCACCCCTCAGGGGGCTCTCAGTCCAGAGTCCCCACAAGCTCCTCTCCATCTTCCCGAGGCTCCTCCACTCCGCCCCAAGTTATCCTAGTCAGTGCTTCTCAGTCAGGGGCAATTTTGCCCACACACAAACTCCAAGGGACATTCGACAATGTCTGGAGACAGTTTTGGTTGTCACAGCTGTCCAGGGGGAGTGCTGCTGGCATCTAGTGGGTGGAACTGCAGACACAAAGCCCAGGACAGCCTCCATGCAAAGGATATCCATCCCCAAAGGCTAATAGTGCTGAGGCTGAGAAATTGCCCCGCTCCAACTGTCCACTCTGCAGAGGCCCCCAGCCCTCAACTAAGAGGCCTCTGGTTTCCTCTCCCCACACTAGCGTCTGGGAGACTTCCCCCTCTTTTTGTGTCCCCTGCAAACTCCAAGACCTCGACCCTCAGCAGAGAGAAGGGCAGATGTCCTTACTTCCTGGGGGCCATCTATTCCCCTACCCACCAGGGGAATTCTCCTACCCCCAGGCCCAGGGCAGGGGAGGGTGTGCTCATGGCTGGTTGGTACAGAGCTGGGGCTACCCCAACCCGCACACCCCCAGCCTGTGCACTGGCCACTGTGCTAGCTGAACACCGGGGAGTGGGGAGGGGAGCCTTCTCCACACCCTCAGGCCCTTTTCCCCTCTGTCCATACCTGAAAGTGGGCTGCTGCCCACAGAAGCCATGCCTGGCCCCACTCTGCGTCTCCATCTCCTCCCATCTCCCCCTTCCCACCTCTGCTTCTGGGCTCCGGTGTGTGGCTCCAGTGAGGGGGAGGGGACCTGGCGGGGCCTGGGAGGTGAGCAGGAGATGCCTGTTTGGGATCCCGATAAACTCAGGAGTCAGCTGGCGTGAAATGAAGAAATATGGCTCCCGGTAAATATTTATTTTCTATCAGAAATTAGCAAACCAAATGTAATTAAAAACAACTCTGTGTGTGCCTTCTCCACGCCTACCCCCAACCCCAAGTCTAGAAAATGACATCTCAGAATAGTGACTCACAAAGGCTGTGCCCTAATTAGCAGGCTGCCCCTGCTGCTGAGGCCGCCTCCCTCAGCCTCCTCAGGAAGCCGCTGGTACTTGGCGCGGGCCCAGGCCACCGAGGCCTGTGCAGGTCCCCTCTGTCCTCTGGCCCCCTCCCAGGTCCGAAAAGCTAGAACCCTGCGCAGGGCCCAACGAGGGTGGAGGGATAGTGGAGCAGACCTCTCCTCACTGAATCTGATGGGGGAGGCACAACACAGACCTCCTCTCTGCTTGGCTGCTGCCCAGCCCCCAGGGAGGCAGCTGGGGTTGCTGGTTAGGAAAATGGCCTTGGGAAATCAGCAGAACCTGATTCCCTTGCTTTCTAGCTGTGTGACCTTGGATAAATTCCCTTAATTCTGAGCCTCAGTTTCCCCTTTTGTAAAAGGGGGATTGTGAGGCCTGCCTTGCAGATTCATCGGATATGTAATGAGTCCCACTATGTGCAGTGCCCTGTCTAGGCTGTGCGGATGGAGCAGTGACACAAACAGATCAAAGCTCTGCTCTCAGGACTCCACCTGTGCAGGGCACGGTAAAGTGTGTGGCACACGGTGGGTGCTCAGGAGTCGAGAGGGTTCTCTCCCACAGCCTCCATCAAACATCCCAGGCCAACAGAGGAGTCCTGGCAGCACTGTCACCACTTAGGCTGAGTAATAATCTCTCCTCTTTATTGGGCACCTACTGTGTGCCTGGCGCTGCACTAGCTGCTGCTCCTCTAGGGTGGCTTAGCTAGACAGAAGGCTTGCTTCCAAGTCTGAGCCCCATGCCGCCTTGGGATGGGGTGCACAGTGGGCAGAGACCCCAACTAACACCAGTTTGTCCTCCCCCTTAGCCCAGGCTGTGGGTTGCTGTGCTTATTAAGTATTTGAGACTGACCTTTCAGAAATGCTGTTTCCCTCCTGTCAGCAGCTCTATTTAAAAGTCTACAGTGGCCTAGTGCCAGCCCTGCTCATAGGTAATCTACAGCTGACCTTTCTGACCTGGGCTGCACAGCCCTCTGACTTGGCCGTTTGACTGAAGAAATTGCTGTCAAGCCCACCCATGTCTCTTCACCCTTACCAGCTGTAATGTACCAGCCCAGCTTCCAATTGCCAGCACCCGTGCGTCTTTGCCTTTGAGCTCTCTCTGGAGCAGCCCAAACCATCTTGCTATGCTAAAAAATGCCACCTCCTCTAGGAAGCCTACCCTGATTGCTGAAGCCTGCTCAACTCTGCCCCCTGGATTTGGCTTCCTTCACACTGCGTAAACTCTGCTTCACACACTTGGCACAGACTCCCTGATATGAGGGGTTCTACCTCACATATCCAAGCTTTAGCTCATCATATGGACTGTATCTCTTTCCCTCCCCAACTTGTGTCGCAAAAATTGGGGGTTCAAGTCTTGTTTCTCTCTCTTAAGAGCTGGGGAAAGTTAGTTAATTTCTCTGAGCCTGAGTTTCCTTGTCTGTACATCCAATAATAGAACCTTAGCTCATGCTTGTTTCAAGAAATAAAAGAGATGAGATAGATATTAACTATTTGATGGGATGCTGGGCACAGAGGGAAAGAGACAGCTGTCTTAGATGGTCTTCCCAGCCCTTGTCCTCCTTCTAGGATTGGTATCTCCCTTCTAGGGAACTGACCACACCTGCCCAGCTCTGTGATCCTAGTAGAGGGTGTTTATTATACCCCCTGCCCTCTCTTGACCACAGACGGACAATCAGTTGAGGAGTGAGCCCATGCTCGAAGCTAAGTCAATCAGAGTTCTTCCCTGGGATTCTTCAACTAGAGCTGGGAGAGAGGTTCATCTCCTTCCTGACAGAGACGCTATGGGACTTGAGGGAGGGCACCAGAGTGTCCTCCCTGTGGAGGAAGAGGGACTGGTCAATAGAGACCAAAGGGAAAATGAAAGAAAGTTGCTGCAGCATTTGAGTCCTAGGTCCCCAAGTCTCACCTGTCTGCTTGTCTCTCTTTTCCTTTGATTATAAGAAATATTCCAAATCCTTCCCACACTGCCTTCCCCCCTTTTTTGCCTCACTTTGGTCACTCAGGCAGGTTTTGGTCACACGCCCCCATCAAATCCTGGCCAGTGCAGAACTCCCAGGAAGCCACCTTTCCTTCATCTGCCGTTGACAGAAGGCACAGAACTTCCTGGGTGGAGAAGAGGAGGTGAGGGTGTCTCTGAGTCTCTCCCAATAGTGTTTCCTATTTTCCTTCCCCACAAAAGATATGGAAAGAAACTGCAGCCCCAAAGAGGGCAATTAGTGATCAGGAAGAATTTCACAGTGCCAGGAGCACGAGGCTCTTAGAAGCCGCGAGTGTTTATACCCACGTCAAGCTGGTGGAGTGCTGCATGAGGAAGGGGCTGCACGTGACACCCTCTGGAACCCTGAGGCCTCAGGTGGGGCTTGACTGCCCTTCTCTAGTCACCAGCCACAGCCAGGTTGGCTGGGGGGCTCCTAGGAGGCGAAAGAGCGGGCAGGGACCTCCATGGAGACAGCCCAGGTGGTGGGGCTGCTGGGTTCCTGTTTGACTGGCTATCATTTCACTCCATTCTTCAGACTGCTCAAGGAAAATTGCCTCCCTAATTGGCTCTTCTCTCCAACAAGCTGTAATGAGGCTAAACTTCATTCCAAGGGTGCTTAACCACCCTTTGGCTTCACTGGCTGCCATCTGCGGCCCCTGCCACAGTGCCTGCTCACATCACAGCGGGCAGGAGGCAGGGGGGAACATCCAAAAATCTTGCCCTGTACTTGGTCTCAGCTGCCCAAAGACATTACTCTGGGCCTGCGAACGCACAGGGAACAGGGAGCCCTGCTTTCAGGGGGTCCTGGTCTCAGCGGGGAGACATAGCCCTGCCCTCAGGGAGCCCTAGCCTGAGCAGGGAGACATATACCCTGTTCTTAGGGAAGCCCCCAGAATTACAAGGAAATACTGTTTCTTCCCTAGTTGAATCATAGGCAAGATCCAGTGGCATACATTGCCAGCCAACAATTCAAACTCATTCCCTTCGTGCATTCAACAAATAGGTTCACTCATCCAATCAACAAATGCTCGTTAGATCTATTATCTGTCTCACTGTTTCCAATACTGGATTGGAGACACAGCTGTGAGCAAAAAGAACAAATGTCCTTACTTTAGTGGGGCTCACATTCTACCAGGAAGGGACCACCACCCACCTGCCCCTGTCCCCCGGCCCCAGCCCAGGCTTCCATTCTGGAGACAAGATACGGGCTCCTGCAGGCTGCCTTGCAGGAGAGGCTGACTGAACTTAATAGGGTGAAACCAACTGAGAATCCAAAGTATAAACAAGCGGATTATGCTTCCTCAGTGTAGTCCGAGTTCCAGGGTGGAGAGTAGTTCTCCTCCAAATGGTGATGCAAAGACAGCCCCACTGACCTACAGGTTCTGGCCCAGAGTGGCCCCCAGCACCTCCTACACCCCATTAGAGAGAGCTTAGCCACATGGTACACCTCGAGGCAAAGGGGACTGAGAAACAAGGTGCCACTGGGCAGCCATGGGCCACAATCCCCTCGCCATGATGAAGGGAATGGATTTGGGCTGTCAGCTAGCAATCTACTCCAGGGTGAGACTTGACTTCCCCTATGATTCAACTAGGCAATCAGCTCTTGGAGCCAAGAATCCTGTCTCCTATATCCTCCCCAACACCTGGCCCAGCACAGGGCAATCAAAATCCCTCTGGTTCATATGTGGATTCAGAAATAGGAAGCTGATATTATCAGTTACCTATTGATGTGTAACAAACTCAGTGGCTTAAAACAAGAACCATTTATTTATTGCCAATCCTGGAGGTCAATAATTTGGGCCAGAGTTTTGCCTGGGATCCCTCATGCGGCTGATGGTTTAAGACAAACTCACTTCTCTGGAGGATGGTGCTGGCTGTCCACTGGACCTTGTGTCTCCAGCATCCAGCAGGCTAGCTCAAGCCCTTCACGTGGCAGTGTCAGGGCAGCAAGCCAGTGAGAATGGGAGTTGCAAGGTCTTTGAGGCCTGGGCTTGGCAGTAGAACAACCTCACTTCTGCTGTGTTCTGCTGGTCAAAGCCAGCCCACATCCAAGGGCTGGGGAAATAGACTCCAGCCCTGTGTGGGAGGAGTTGCAAATAATTTGTGGCTGTTTAAAGTCAACCATGTTGTTCTGGTTATATATCGCTGCATAACAAACCATTCCCAACACTTAGTGGCTTAAAACAATGACACTTACTTTGCTCATGAAACTTCAATTTGGGCAGGACTTGGTGGGAACAGATTATCTCTACTCCAGGATGGGGGCTACAATGATCTGAAGGTCACTCACTCATATGTCTAGGTACTGATCAGCTATTGGCTGAGACCCCACCTGGGGTTGCCATCCAGGACCCTACATGCAGCCTGTGCTTTCTCCCTGTGTGCAGGTGGCTTCCTGGGGTGAACATCCACACACACACACAGAGACCTGGGCAGATGTGTATCACATTCTATTGGTGAAGGCAGTCACCAATCTGCTCAATTTCAGGAAGAGAGAAAATAGTTCCACCTTCTGATGAGGAGTGGCCAGGTTCTGGAAGAGCTAATATAGGACCAGAAATATTGCTGAGGCCAATTTTGGAAAATGCAACCTACCATATCCTCCTTGGTTCTTCAGTCATCCATTTATCGAACTCCTGTCACACACTTACTGTGTGTCAGGCATGGGGTGAACAACATTCACGCACAACCTTCTGCTTCCCAAAGCAAATGAGCCACCTGGTACCCTGAGGGTGGGAGACTGACAGCCTTTTGTCAGAGGCATCACAAGGGGTCGAGGAGATGGTACCTATGCCCATCACACCCAAGAACAAAAAGAGGGTGTACAGTTCAGCAGGTGGGATTCTCATTAGAACCTAAGCTTTTTCTAAGCAAAGATTTGTCCTGAGGGACATGTGCTCACTGTTCTTCCTTCTTCCCAACCCCCGCAGGCTCAGTAGAGGTAGGAGACATGGGGTGGGGAGGGTTCATGTCCCACTGAATGTAATGCCTCCGGGGCCCTTTGCTTTCCAATTTGGATGCGCACATGGGCAGAGCAGGTGCTCACAAAAGCTTGTTGGATTTGAATATCTAGACTTATTCTCCCACAAGCAGCCTGAAGTCTGGGGCCTTGGCTTTCCACATAGTATGTATTTAAACATGTTTGGTGAATGAGTGAAAATGATCAATAAGACTGCCAATTGCACCCTATATCAGTTCAAAGTTTTTGTTTTTTTACAGCAAAAAAAAAAATTATAATTTATAGCTGGACACATAGCAACCTAGAGTAAAGCACGCATTTTCCAGCCTCTTCTGTAGCTAGGAGTGGCCGTATAAATAAGTTCTGGCCAATGAGATGTGAACAAAAGTGGCATATTTAACTTCCAGATTATATCTTTAAAATGAGAGAACCAGACCTCTCTTGCCTTCTCCCTTCCCCTCCAGCTGAAATCAATGTGGTGGGGACATTTTGGCGAATGTGGACAAGAGGACATCTCAGGTGATAAAGCAACAAGGTAAGGCTAGAAGGATCCTGGGTCTCTGGCATCTTGCAGCTGCCATCCCTGCCCTCGACTACTTACACTCAGACTGTTGTGTGAGAGAGAAACAAATTTATCTTGAATTTAGCCACTATTATGTGGGGTCTCTGTTAGAGCATCTAAACCTCTGTCCTAATCTATACAGCAAGGAAGTGAATATATGCATGAATGCATTCATGACTAAGTGAATGATCGATTGAGTGAATGTCTAATGGTTGCTGTTATGGTGACAGCAAAGAACCATAATACCTTATTTATAAAGCAATAGCTCTTTTTATGACATTTAGTTACTTAATGTGAAGTGTGCATCAGGGATGATTCAACAGCTCAACAGTCATCAAGGACCGCAGGCTCATTCCACCTTTTTGCTACACCATCTTCAGAGTGTTGGTTTTTATCCTTGGTAACTATGGTCACAAAATGGCAACCACTGTTCCAGGCATCATGACTTCACACAATCATGCCAGTGGGCAGGAAGCAGGGCAAGAGCTAGAGTGGCAAGATAGGCTTATTCCTCTGAGTTTCCTTCTTTAAACAGGGAGGAAAAACTTCCTCCCAAAGCCCCCAGTTGACTTCCTTTTATACCTTATAGGTCATAACTGGTCACACAGGACAGCTCTAGCTGTAAGTGAAGCTAAGAAATGAGTGCCTCTGTTCTTCAAGCTCCACAGTGGGAGGAGAGCAAAAAAGAAGAGAGTGACTGTGGCATTAGGAACCAACAGTGTCTGCCACAGTGATTAAGTGGGTGAATGAATAAATGAATGAATGAATGAACAAACACTATATGGTAAAAAATGAACTATGTTCTCTCCCGCCCGGGTAGTTGGGAGAACTCCTGGAGTCAGGATACAGGAAGGGAGAAGCAGACAATGGAAGAAAAGGGATGGAGATTCTCCTAGGGGTCAGAGGCAAGGAGGTCAGAGTTCCTGGAACTGGGTAGGTAGTGAGGGAAATAGGCTCAGAAGAGACTAGATGGATTTGGGATGGAGACCGCACCTGGAAGCTGGTCGGAGATGACAGGCAGGCAATAGGGGAGAAAGAGAAATCCACCCCTGGCCTGAAAAGGATGCAATTCCTGGAAAGGGAAATGGCTCAGTCAAGCTGGAGAACCTGGGCAGGGCCTATGGGGACAGGAGGGGTCACTGGGTTCCAGATGTGGGCAGTGACCATTGAATTAAATGTGCATTACAGGAATCCATCCTCTGCTAACCCAGAGATACAAACAAAAGACAATTTTGGCTAATAGTGATGGTTCCTATGCCAAATCCTTTACTGTAATAGCAAATAAAACACAGAACATTGGAAATTGGAGCTTTAGGGCCCCAAGGAAACCATTCACTTCTAACTCCTTCCATTTTGCAAGTGAGAAGGTGAAGGTCCAGACACAGGAACAAAAGAATGTTCATGGGCAGAGCCTGAACCAGAGCCCAGACTCTGGGACCAGTTTGCCCCTCCCACTGGGGATTACTCCATTTCTCCAGGCAGAGCTACAGCCTCCATGGAGTGACTCAAGGGAGACAGTGTGGGATTCCCAGCCCATTCTGGAATGTTGGGAGAGTAGAGCAGAGCCCTCACCCCCATTCTGGCGCAGCCTTACTCCCACCATCTCACAGGATACAGAAAGTTGGGAGAGGACAACAGCTGGCCATGGGGGATGACCCGCCTGCAAAGTGCTGTGCCCCTGCTCACTGGCACAGTTCAAGCACAGACAGGGAGTTACTATAGGGGGGACGCTGACTGGCCATTGGAGGGAGTGGCCAGAGGTTCCCTTCAAGGTTGAACCCCCTTGGCAATACCTCCAGACTGACTCACCAGCCAAGAGAGGCCCAGGTCCAGAGGCAACAGACGCCTCTGCCAGCCCTGGAGGCTGATCCCATGGTGACAGGCAGGTGAGAGAGAGGAAGAGAAATTCATGGAGGTCTTTAAAGGTGTGGCCCTGTGCTCTGCAGGCCAGCAGAGGGAGGGCACCACTTCCCTGGATCCAGGTGCACTCATCAGGCTGGGGGCTGGGGCTGAGGAAAGAGACCTGGACCCTCCATCCTCCATCCTCACCATCACCAGTCCACCGGCCAGAAGTCAGCAGGGTGCTGCACATCCCTCCCACCAGGACCCACAGGGGAATAGCACTGTGGGTAGTGGAGATTTGCTCATCCAGCAACTGCTCTGCTCAAGTTTTGGACAAAGAAAAGGCCTCAAATTTCCATATTAGGGGAAATGGGGACTTTCCACTCCCCTGCACCCCACTTTGTTCCCATCTCTGGACCCAGGGTGAAATGGGTAAAGGAACATCTCTGAGACCCGGTATAGACCCCACCTCCCACCACCTCAACCCTTTCTCCAGGAGAGGGTGACCCAGGCTCGCTAACGACCTCCTGGGATCCTTCTGGATTTTCTGGACTGCCCCCACCAAAGGTAGAAGGGCCGCATTGGCCTGTGGGGAGCCGTAGAGGGCAGCACTCTACTGCCCGTCCTGGCAGATGCCCCCTCCCCCCCCGCCACGCCCCCACCACCCCAGGTCCACCTGCAGCTCCCCGCCCCTGGCCCGCAGCCATTCTCCCTGAAGCCGTGCGTCTCTCCTCCTCTCCTAGGCTCAGCCTCCAGTGATCCTGACATCCACCCGCCCTGCCGAGACCCCTCTGCCTCAGGACTCAGCCAGACCCCCGCGGTCCCGCTCAAGTCCCAGGCCAGCGCTGCAGGCGCCCAGCAGGCAGCCCGCCCCTGGGCACGGAGCCCGGAGCCGGGTGCGGAGCGGGAGCCCGCCGTCCCATCGCCGTCCCATGGCCGTCCGCTCTGCCGCCGCTGTCTTGCTCCGCGCCCACGCCCAGCCCGGCTCCCGGCCAAGACTCGGTCTCGCTATGCCTGCCACCTGCCCGCCTCTTGGTGGGGGTGGGGCCCTGGGATGGGGGTGTGGAGCCGGAGCAGGCTGACCAGCTTCCGCCTAGGCCTGGGTAACAGAGGTCCCCGATGTTGGGGAGGGAGGGGAGACGGACAGTTGCTCAGTTCTGCAAACAGAAACTGGGCCGTCGCCGGGTTTCCTTTACCTTCTTTCTCTGCATTGCTTAGGAACACCCCACCCCCTCATTTCACTGGATCCCAGAGCGGAAGAACCTTCAGGTTCAAACCTCTCCTCCACCTCTTCCCCCAGTTTACAGGAGACCTGAGGCCCAGATGCAGTTGGCTTATTTGAAGTCACAAGCCACAGTCTGGGTCCAGAGGTCCTCGGCCTTCCTCACAGTGCTCTGTCCACTCTCCGGGCACAGTCTCCACCTCGCTCTACTTCTCCTCAGCCCCTCCCTCTTCCTCACGCAGGTCCTGAAATCAGGGCCTCTTCTCTGACCCTAGTCTTTTGAAGCAGAGATCAGCAGAGGTTTGGATGCTTCTAGTCCAGAGTCTGAGAGTTTCCAAGGCGGGTTTTGTGCCTACTGGTCCGGGAGGAGGCTGGTAAGGGCCCTACGGTAGTTCTGGTGCCCCCCTCCCCTGCGCCCCCGCCTCCAATCGTCCCCAGGCTGCATGCACTCACCTTAGCTGGGGTGAGGCCTCATTAAATGGCCCCACATTCATGAGGGAGGGAACTGCAGGTGCTGTTCAGAGGCCGCCAATGCCCTGGGTGTCCCCCAGAGGGCATGCACAGACACTGACATATGCACAAGCACCCTTTGCACTGGCACGCGCTCACACGTGCACGGGGGTCAGGCATATCTCAGACGGTAGTATTTGTTGCTGGAAATACTGTCACTCTCCTTGGGATTTCTCTTATTCACAACTTGTCTTGACACCCCCTCCTCCATCCCTGGTCAAAGCAACTCCATTCTTCTCCTTCTCCTCCCAACTGTCTGAGTATTTTTATTTGAATAAATCAGCAGGAAAAGATTTCAAGGCCTAAGTTCAAAGCTCTTTCCCAATGTCTGTGATGTATGGTTGTAAAAATAATGCTGAGAACAGAAAGTGACCTTTATTTCAAATCTATAGTCCTTGATGACTTCTGGCTTTTCTTTTCTTGAGAAAATAGATTTTTCCTGGTTATTAAAAATAATACATGTTCATGTAAAAGATATTCAGGCAATACAGAAAAGTCTAAAGATGGGAGTCAGAAGCATATGAAATTTCACCACTGGGATAACTACAGATAACCCATTGAATATTCTTCCAGGTAAAAAAAAACACGCACATACATAAATAGATTTTTATATTAAAAAATGAGAGTAATAGGCACGCTCTTTTCTTATCTGCCTTTCTCACAATATATTTTCAATGGCAGCAGAGACTCTGCTGTGGGCACATCGGGCACTCTCGGCCTCTTACTCTACTGTCACTGCCCTGCAGAAGAGAGCAAAATGGTGGGTGGTCCTGGGGAGGGATGGGGGCACTGAGAGGAGGGCGGCACACACAGATGGGAGGAGGCCTTGTGAAGTGCTGAGTCCACTCAGCTGAGTTCTGGCGGGCCTCATGGGGCCTGAGAGAAACGGGAAGCTCAAAACATTTTTAAAGAACAAAACTGCTGAAGAGACAGGGTGATGGATTCAGTGGTAGGATTTGCACTTGGGGGCCAGCCAAGTTGATCTCAGAGCAGGGAGACACGCTGGGCACTGACAGGGCTGCATGCCCAGGAAAGATGAATTTGGGAGCAGGGGGTTCCGAGAAGCATTATGGAGGGATGCCTCCACCTGGGTTGGGATGACTTCAAGGAGAAGAGTTTCGACTTTTTTCTTGGATTTATTTATACCCATCCTCTTTCTAAAAGAGTGTTTTAGTAGCTTTCCACAAAGGACATATGCAAAAAGGTCAGGCAGCTAGAAATAGAAAATCAGGACCAGGGACAATTTCCATCTGGAGTGGAGGGCTGCACAGGAAAGGCCCCCCCACCAGTCCCCAGGGATGAGCTGGTGAGAAAAGCAGAATGATCCCAAAGGCTAGAAAGACGAGGAGGGTTGCTGGCTGATGTGAATGAACACTGTACCCAAGTCAGATGTCTACATTTACCTCCAGGTTCCTCCCCTTCCTAATCTTATGAGCTTGGGTATCTACAGCACCTTTCTGAGCCTCAGTTTCCTCATCTGTAAACATGAAAATAAAAATATCCAAGTCATTGTGCATTATTATATGCATAATAACATGATACTCTGTTCCGGTAAGTAACCTGACCTACTTGTATGGTTTACACTGGGCCCTCGGATGGGGTCACTTGCATGGTACACAGCGCACAGTGTGCTCCCGGGAATGGTGGTCACTCGAGGAGGGATGAAAGAGGGGAGAACCAAGGGGGTATATTTATGTTGCCTGCCAGCTCCCTGCCCCTCCGAGGTAGCCCTCTCAGCCTTTCTAGCAGCCCCCTGGCAGCCACGTTTCATGTACATGACCCCTTCCTCCTGCCGAGCGGATTGGATCAGGGGTGATTTCTGACCCGAGGGTGGCCAGTCAGTAGGCTGCCCGATGCTGTATCTGTGACTGGGTACAAAGTGGTGGGCCAGTCCGGTCGGCCCTCTCTGTCTAGAGAGGCTAGTCAGTGAATGCTGGGGGCTACCCCTGGAAAGTCGAGAGGGAGAGTTGGACTGGACAGGCCACAATGCCCTCAAAGGAGCAGACACCATGAGTCAGGAGACAACCATATGGTCAAAGAGAAGCAGATGCTGGGAAGTGGCTGAATCACACCAGGGTGAGTATCTATTGCTGCTGTAACAAGCTACTCCCAACTTCAGGACTTAAAACAGTAAGTATTTTATTATAATCCATGACTTTGTGAGTCAAGAACCTGGACAGAGTGTGACTGGGCAAAGCTTCTATTCCATGGAGCATTGAAAAGGGTGGTCAGTTGGTGGGTGGGCTGCTCTGGACAGTCCAAGGCAGCTTCACTCCCACGTCTGGTGGGGGCATGGCCGGAAGGCTGAGCTCAGCTGTGAGGTCACCTGGAGCCCCTCACATGGCCTCTTTGGCATGGCAGTCTCAGGGGAGTTGGGCATCTCACATGGTGGCTCAGGAACCCCGGAGAGAACATTCCACGGGGCCTGAGTCAAAGCTTCACGGCATCTTCATCTCAGAACATCACAGTCTGTTGGCCTAACAAGTGACTCAGACCAACACAGATTTAAAGGGGGAAAAGGGTTAGACTCCTTCTCTCTTTAGGAAGGATAACAAAGGATTTGTGGCCACCTTTACCACTGAGGAGCCATGAACCAGAGCTACCTTGAGTTCAAAATACCATCTTGTCCAAGAAATCCATCCTAGTTACATGCCTAGTGTTTGGATTTCTGAGAGTGTCTGTTCCCTCATTACATATATCTTTACAATAATGCTCCTGTACTTGAGCGAGCCTGAGAGGGCCTACCTTCCTCGTATCCAATGAGCCAACCTAAGAGGGTCCAAGCTCTTAGAAGAGAAATCCCAGGAGTGGCAGCAAGAAGTTAGTTACCTGAAGTAAGAGCTGATAAAGCTGGGGTAGGGAGTTCCTAGTCTTGTCACCTTTCTGAGCCTGAGTGTCACCATCTGAATGTGGAAATGAAGCTATCTGCCCTACCTGAGTCGATCGAGTAACACGAAAGGTTTGTTTCCCATCATTTGCCTGATCTCTCTCTGTAGTTCATATCATAACACCTAAGCTTTGGTTTGTGGTCACTTCATGAGCATTCCATGGGGGGCGAATCTTCCTCACAACTGCCTGCCCCCATGACCTTGCAAGCTATTTCTCCTAAGGAAAACATAGTAGTAGATGGTTGAAATAAGTGACCTTAAAGGACCTTCCAGCTCTGAAATTCTAGGATTCTGAGAGGTCTGGGATAAAGGAAAATATTGGTACAAAATGAGTTTTGGGAAAGTGGGCAGCTAACTGGTGGCAATTAAAGGAAGGAGCCCCAAGTAGAGGCTGAGTGGGGTTTATGGGACCAGGACAGGAACACCGAGCTTGTGAGGGAAGCAGGAACAGGTAGGGGGGAGGGTGGGCTTCAGAGCCCAGAAGGGAAAGGACAAAGTCAGCACAGTACCTGCCTAACCTAATTCCTCCTCCTTTGCCCTTCTCTCTGCTCCTTGAGCCTCCCAAGTTTTTCACCCTTTAGGCCTTTGCATATTCTGTTCCCTCTGCTTGAAAGACTCCCTCTGTCCCAGATCAGTGATTCTTTAGGTCTGTCCTAAATGTCTCTCTTTAGAGCAGTCTTCCCCGAATCCCCAACTCCAATAAGGACCTGCTCGGACCTTCCTTCACAGCCCTAGTTGTATTCATAACAGTGAAATTATTAGCTTAGTGTCCATCTCCCCCGCTAGATAGGAGCTTCCAGGAAGGCAGTAGTTGACTAGTATTTGTTGAAGGAACAGCAGATGCCAACAAGAAGCAGGGTCCCCTGGGGCCTGAGAGGAAGCCCTAGCCTCTCACCTGCACCCTGTCCTGGCCTGCCTGCCTGCTCCACCCACCTGCCCCATGACACACACAGCTGACCCGGAGCTCTAGAACATTGCAGCTTTATTGATTGAAACAACCGTGTCCGCAACTAGAGGTTACATTTAGGAGAGTTGGGGGGTGAAAGGGGAACAAAGTGGGGTCAGAGGCTGAGGTGGAGATAGAAAGCAAGGCAAAGGGTGAGGATGGGGCCGTGTGACTAAGACAACCCCAATGTCCTTCACCCGTTAATGAGGGTCTCCTGTTGTGCTTTTACCTTGGTAGAGGGGTGGGCTGGACATGGGGGACTGGCTTCCTCCCAGATCTGTGAGTCCTCAGGGTGGGAGCAGCGCCCCCTGCTTCCCTGCCCTTTCTCCTGGGTTGGGGATAAAGGCCTTGGTGAGCCGACCACCTAGGGCAGGGAGGATGCTTGGAGAAGGCTGGCACAGGGGCCACTGGAGTTGGGCTGAGATGGTGATGATGTGGGCGGCTGGCAGGGGGCAGAGAGGTGCCACGAGGGAGGGAGATCCTAGTGAGGCCCTGGGAAGTGAACGCAGGCAACAGGAGGGAGGGGGGTGGTGGTGGGCAAGTGCCATCTCTCTGGACCTCAAGCTTTCTCACCTGTACAGTGGGGGCACTGGGTTAGATGGGCTCTAAGGTCCCTTCCAGCTCTGAGGGTCAAAGGATCCCCAGCAAAGAATGGTCCTTCTGCCCCAGCACACATACCCTCAATCCTCACACACACCTTCATACACACCCTCACATCCAACACAGACTCAACAAAGAGGGGGTGCTACCCTGTCTTTGAAAGTACAGAGAGCTCCTCTGAACCCAGAACCTAACCAGTGGCCTTATCCGGGCTCTCTAGAGCAGGTCTACCCACCGCATTACTGGGGACAGACCCTGGAAATACCTCCGGCCCCCCAGAGCTGTCCAGGGAGAGGAAAAAACCAAGATGGGCACACCCGCGCACCCGCAGCCCTCCCGGTCCTTAGTGGGGAGTCAGCAGGATGAGGACACGAGGATGTGCTGCCCTGCACTGCCAGCCCTGGCTCGAGTGGACACAGAGGGAGGGAAGGGGAGGCAACCCCTCTGTCCAGGAGCCTGGGCAGCAGCTACGGCCAGTGTGGGCAGAGAGAGGCAGCCTCCATGTGGCCACTGGCTTAGTCTTGGGTGGGCAGGGTGGTGGCCTGGGATGAGAGGCCAGAATTTGGGACTAGGAGACGGTGCTTCTCCCAGCGCAGGTGCTCAGAAACATCTGTAACATCTGTATAGCACCTGGAGAAAAGCAGCTTGACTAAGCCCCTTGTTGCTGCCCAGAAGGAGACCCCAGGGGCAGCTGCCAGCAGGGTGGTTTCCAAGTCTACCTCCACCCCAACTGGCTGTGTGGCTTTGGGCCAGTCCTTTCCCCTCTCTGGACTTTACCTTCCTCATTTACACCATGAGGGGTTCAGGCTTCTGAGGCCCATGCTGGCCCTGAGAGCCGAGCCAAGGGCTTACAGTGACTGCAGGGAGAAAGGAGAATGAATGGGAAAGGAGTGTCAGGGCCAGGCCAGGGAAGGCAGAGGCGGGAGGAGCGTCCCAGGGGAGGGCTGGGCTGCAGGCTCAGCTCGGCACCCCAGGTGGCTATGTGGTCACTGGGACAAGACAGCCAAACTGAGACTCCCCCTCTCCTCCCTGTACAGCACCTGGCCCCATGAGTCCCTTTGTCCCCCAGACACCAACTGGGAGGAGATGGGGTGGAGGACCCCAACACCCTGAGAGCTGACCCTGGGCTCCCTGTTTTAAGGCCACAAAATGCCTCAGCCACCCTGACCCAGAGAGTGAGGAAGCCACTGGGGAGATGCATCAGATCCAGCCAGCCTGGTCTCCACCAGGCTGGGGGTCTTCACAAGCCACCTTCCAACACATAGATGCTGATACTCACTAGCACACAAAGACACACACAGCACAGGCAACATTGCCACAGAGGTGCTGACTCAGAGGCACAACAGTCACACAGACACTGACCCATGAGTCACTCAGAGACACACAAAGACACATTCCCTGCAGACCTGGACATGCACACACATGCACAAACCAGACACACCCTCGGGGCTCACATTACTCTGCTAGCGTCAGCACACACTGACACCCGCATCCCCTGCACACCAGGAAACACACATGCCTGTGCTGGGCATGAGGTCAGGATGGGGCTGGGGTGGCGGTGGTGGAGGGGTCAAGGTTGGAAGGCTCAGAGGAGCTCACAGTCTAGTTGGGGCAACAGAACCTGCACATATGGGACAGTTAAGGAACAATACCCAGCAGACATGATGGAATTGTGTTCTGAGAACCTGGAGCCACTCATTTCGGTCAGAGGCCTTGATTGGGCCAGGAAGGCAGCCAGGCTGGTGAGGTATCAGGAGGCCTGGCTCCAGCCCTGGCCCAGCTGCCCACCAGCTGTTGGTGATGAGGAGAGCACAGGCCTGGCAGAGTGGGCAGCCCAGCAGCATTTGCTCTGGTTCCCTGCCCATCTCCGGGCATTGTGGGGCTGCCTCCCCTCTGCAGCTGTCCCCACCCAACGCTCCAGGGAAAGCCCTCTAACACCCCCCACCAACATTTCAGTAGGGTCATCTGTAAGCTCTTTGTCATCCATAGGAGAGGAAAGGTAAAAATTCAGGTGGTGGCAGGCAGCTTGGTACTAGAGGAAGCAGTATATTTGGCCAGCACCCTACATTCATGTCACTCACAACAACAGCCACGCACGCTCACATCTACAGGCACTCCCTGAGGAGGGCTACAGACCCGGCCTCAGACCAACATGTGTAACTGCACGTGCAGACTCACATTCACACACACCCCTGCCAAGAGAGGCACCCACAGTGCTACACAGACACAGAGGGGTCCACACATGTGCACACACCCACAGGCACACAGCTGTATGTACACTTGCATGAAGACTCATCCTGGAAGGGGCTGGGCCTCCTCTCTCCCATGGATGGCTGGATGAGGGGATCTAGTGTGCTGTTGAAGAGGAGAAGTCTGGGTCCCATCATGCCCATCTCAGGCTACCAACCCAGAACCCAAAGATGGGGGCCCATTCAGTTTGGGGTATAAGTGCAGCTCCTTGGGAAAATGGGGGCCAGCAACTGCTCCATCCCCTGCCTCCAGTTCTATAAACCTTTTGTCCTTCAGTGGCCCTGGGTAGGAAAGGAACAACCAACTAGACAGTGCTTTGCAATAGAACGGGGCAGGGGCACCCCCTGCACACACCTGCCTATCCAGGGTACCTAGTCATGCCAAGTATGCAAGAAACAGTGACTCCACTGTACTTCCAAATTCCATGTCTGATATGGGTGTGAAATCACAAAAGCAGGCTTTCTCCTCTACCCTTTCAAAGTCAAGTCTTACCCCAGACAATGGCCTGGCCTCCACTCCGTGCTCCTCAGAGATGCAGCTTGGGGCTGAGGTTAGGCCAACCCACTAGAGTGAGGACTTTGCTCCCAAAAACCCAGAAGCTTGTGGAATGGGGTGGGATGGGGTAGGGGGAAGGTCTCAGGCTTCAGACTGTCCAGGCCCAAGACCCTGTGCCGGGTCCCTTCAAAGGGGCACAGTGAGGGGAGAATGTGATGTCCCAGCAATGGGTCAGGGGATCTGGGTGACCTGGGGTCTCCACCTTGTAGCCCTCACCTGGGAACAGGGTCGTAGGCAGCAGGAGCCTCCCCTCCCTAGTTGTCCCCTGTACAGGGACATTCACAGAACTCACAAAGTCCTGCCCAGCCCCTTCGACCCCAGCCTCCCCCACCCCAGGGAGTCCCAGAGTCCAGTGGAGGGCGGGGCTCCTGGGTCTGCTCTCCGCCTGGTGCACTTCTGCAGAAGCCACCCACCGGAGCTCAGCCTTGAGTTAGGAATGGGGGAAGGTCAGAAACACACCACGGTGCAGCCAGGACAAGGCCTGTATGGCGCCAAGGTCCCTGGGGTGGCAGCTGCCATTCAGGTGAGTCCCCTGTCTCCGCAGTAAAGAAGGTGCTGGCAGGTCAGATAGAAACTTGTGCTTTAATATATCTCCGTGTATGTGAGTGTGGGTGTGTGAGTGTGTGTGTGTCAAACGACTGTCTCCAGGGCCGCAGCGCCGGGCCTCTGTCCTTATTCTCTGTTCATCCTCGCAGCCAACGCAGGCCCCTCCCTGGCAGGCCAGCCCTGCCCCTGGGCACCCCGGCCGGCGGGGGTCAGTCTTTGGTACAATGCAGACACTTTGGTGTGCCGGGGGCAGGGTGGGGGGCCACGCAGCTCTCATCGTCTCTGCAATGCCAAGAGGAAGATGGCCAGGGGTCCCCAGAGCTGTGGGTGGGGCTGGCAGGGGGCTCCACTGCCCGGCATTACCACCACTATGACAGGGGAGAGAAGGGAGACAGGCCAGGGTTCTGGTCAACTCGACAGGGCCAGCGGGTAGCAGGCAGGCAGCTAGTCTGTGGGAAAGCCCGTTACCCTGCCCCCTCTCTCTGTGGGGTCTGAAAGTGGACACTGCCCTCAGTGCACACAGACACCCTCATAGGCAGATGTGAGGTGGTGTGGTGCAGGCGTTAACTCAGCCTCCCAGATCCAAATCCTGGCTCTGGGGCTAAGACACAGAGCAATTCACTCAACCTCAGTGGGCTGGAATATTCTGGTATCTCTGCATGATACTTTGTTTCAAAACAATTCATTTTCTAATAACCTGTCAAAAGCATATTACCAGAATATTCTGGAAACTGAGAGTGCCTTCCTCAGACCTACCCTCACCTAACCTCTGATAAGTGGCAAGAAATAGACCATAGGAAGCAGAAGGTTAAACCCTCCTTAGAAGGGCTACCCCCGAGGACTGTTGTGAGGATTAAATGGGATCCTGCATATACAGGTTTTTTTGTGCCTTTTCTAGTACATAGTAATTGCTCAGCAAACTTGAGCTGCTATTATTGCAAACACCTGGCCTGGGTGGGGGGCACATGTTCACATCCAGACCCACACAGAGGCAGTGACATTCCCAGATGCAGGCAGACCCAGTCCCTCTCTGGGACTGTAAATAACTCACAGGAGGGCAGGGTCTGGCCCTCTCATTGTCCTACGTGTGCCCCAGAGCCTCAGCCATGGTGGGGCCCAAACACACTAGTACCTGTTCATAGTCATTGACACACATGTCCCATCAGCCGGGCACTGTGAGCCCCATTCAGACACAAACACCCTCTCCTGACACAGGCAGGTGCCCACCCACACAGCCCCCGCAGAGCTGGCTCCCCCACCCACTTCCCAGCTTGCACCTTTGTTGGGATCCATCTGCTTCCGGGGGCACTCTCCCTTCTTCAGTGTGACGTCATCTATGGCGATATCCCCCAGATAGCCCGAGCCTCGAACTCCCTCAAAAATAATCTGGAGTGGGGTCAGAGAGCAGGAAGCAGGGGTTAGGAGCTTTTGCCAGAGGGATCCCCAGCACCTTTCCCTCAATCCACCTGGATGTACTCCCACCCCCATATCCTGCCCGCTTTCCCAGAAAGAAGCACGGGGCCTTCCTAAGTGCTTCCTGGCTACAGCAACGGCCCACGGGCTGGGACAGCCTGTGAGGGGCCTCTGGGCCTGGCGGACTCACCTGGAAGGGCCCACTGGGGTTAATAGGCACATGGGCCTGCTGCCACACATTGCCCTTATTGCCACTGAGGGACCAGGCATGAGTGTCCAGGGCCCCTTTGTTCCGGGACCGCACCAGGAGGTTGAGGGAGCCTGTGGAGGGTATGAAGCAAGGAGGGCAGTGAGGTCTGGACGAGAGCGCTTGCCCTTCCACGTTCCCTGAGCCCAACCCTGTTGGATGGGACCTTTTCCCCATCCCAGACTGGTTCAGTGTCCTGTTATCCTGGTGGGGGTGGGGCCCTCAACATTGGAAAGAGAGAGGACAGTAGCAAGGCTTCCCTTCTTCGGAACAATTTGCAAATTTTTTCTCATTTCTTCCCTTCCTTGTCCCAGGGCAGTGGGGCATTGTCTGAGCACAAAGCAGGATCCCCAAAGCATGCCATGCATACCCCTGGTGGAACATGATACGTGGGATTATTTCTGGAGGTACAGGAATGGCCTTTACATTTTTCAATACTCATGTATGTTTCAAGAGGTGAATAAAGCTAGTCCTTCAAATCCATGATTTCTCTAATACTGATGCTTAGGATAAAGCTAGGAAAAAAGTGTGATTTGATTTAAAGAAAGATATTAGTTTTTGTGCTATATAGACATGGTAAAAAGAGAAGTGAAAGTGAAATTTTGAAGGTGTTATCCTATGGGTGCTGAGCCCATAGGCTAACCTCTGCCTACAGCCACAGGGGCCTGGAATTCTGGAGGTGCTGAGGGGCACAGGAAGAAAGGGAGGGGATCACGGCTGGGCTAACAGCACACAGGCAATGGCACGCCCCTTCCTTGGCTCTTGCAGCCAATCTTGAGCCCCCAGTGACATTAAAGACCTGGCTCAGAGGGCAGGGGAATCAATTTGGATGGCACCTGGTGGCTGGCATTTCTATGGCATTGCCCAGAGACAACGCCATACCATCTGTGACATCAGATAGACAGAGCGCTCGTGGTGGGGTAGCCACCGAGTGTTACCTGCCTGAGATGAAAGGAGTTGGCTTGGACCAAGGAGAGTCTGTGAGACACAAGGTCTGAGGACAGCTGGTGCCCAGAGTTGCCAGGTGGGGTGGGAAGGGAGGGAAGAGGAGAGACCAGCACAGCAAGAAGTACCCCCTTCCCCAGCAGCTGCCCCAGGCCTGGGCGGGGGACCCTCACCAGCATATGGGGCCATGAGGGACTGTAACCAGCACCTGGTGGGTCGGGAGGTGCCACACTGGCTTCAACAAGGTCCCACCCCAACGCTTTTCGGGGTCCCCACCAGGCCCACAGGGACTGCTCTCTCCTCCCCCTCCTGGAGCTCCTGCCCCTGTTCCTATCCCCCTGGGGTCTAGCCTCAATCCCTGTACCTTTTCTTCCTCCTCCACCATCCTGCCCACAGACTCTAATGGGGGAACTCCACCTTTTCACCACTCAAAGATTGAATTTTTGCCCCCCTCCCTGAGCACCCCATCAGCTCCAAGATCTCCCCTGATCAGGGCTTCCTGACAGCTTTCACAGGAGTCATCCCAGGCCCCCAGACCTTCGACCTCCCTTACGAGTGGGCCTGCTCACTACATTCTTCCCTTTCTTCCTCACTACCTCCAAAGCCAAACGGAACTACACGCTGGAGCCTGGACATGCTCCATTTGTCCAGCCTCTGGGCTTCTGCTCAGGCTGTTCTCACTGCTTGAGGTGTCTTCCCCTATCAAGCTCCCCTGGCCAAATCCTTGTGCTTCAAGGCGTCGCTGCTATGTCACCTCCTCCAAGAAGCTGTCCTACATTTGAGCCGGGAGTCCTATATGCCTCCTATGAACTCTGAGTCCTTAAACAGCAGCTCCCAGGCCTAGAGCACAATCTGCTCTGTGGTGTGGCAGTTACTGGGTTCACATCTTCTCCTTACTTGACTCCTTCAGGGAAAGTCTGCATCTGGTTGCTATCAGTTCACAATAACTGGATGCTGAAACTTTTCATGAAAGTCGTCAGGACTAAACAAGGACTTTCATAGAATCTCAGGGCTAGAAGTTATCTCAGGGTTCATCAAGCTCAGGCCTCCCTATTATTCATTCATTCACTTAACTAGTTGAGCACCACTATGTGCCAGACACTGTTCTAGGCACTAGAGATACATCAGTGGGTAAGATAAGACCTTGCCTTCTTGGCATTTATATTCTATTGGTGGTAAGCAAGACAAAGGAAATTAAGGCAGGGAAAGGAATAGAGAGGTATTTTAGATGAGGCTGTCAGGAACCTCTCAGAGGAGACCTGAATGAGGGGCAGGGGAGAACATTCCAGGCCAGGGGAATGTCACGAGCAAAGGCCTCTAAGGCGGAAGCTGCCTCAATTATTTAAGGAAAAGCAAGTGTACTGGAGCTGAGAGGGAGCCAGGTGGAGAGAGGCAGAAAATGAGGTCAGAGCAGCAGGCAGGGGCAGATCAGCTATGGGAAGCTTGGAGAGGACAGTAATGGAAGGAGACGGGCAGGGAGTAACCGGACTTACAATAGGGGTCTCTCCTTTACAGCCTCCCTGCAGGACAGTCCTCCTGGCCAGGGACAGGGTAGCCCATTCCTTTGCTGGGCAGATCTGACCATGGCCGGGTCTTCCTCAGGTAGAATCCAATCTGCCTCCAGGTAATTTTCACTGACTGTGTTTGTTCCACCTTCTGGGGAACACCAAGCCAGCTTGGGAGCAGTTACTGCTCCCCAGGGGCTTTCTCTGCTACCTGGATATCCCAGCTCATAAGGCTCAGTTTCCCAGGGCCACACTGGGTCCAGCATGCTCCCTGTGGCTGCCGGGTCACCAGTGCGCCTTCTGAGCCAGGCGGAAATGAGCAAACTGAGTGTTAGATCGGGAAAGTGGGAGGAAACCAGACTTGGTTTGAATTGGTTGCTAGGGAAACCAAATGCCCAAGCTGGGCAGGGCGGGGCAGTCCTGGTCACCTACCCCACCTACCCCACCCACCCCACCAGGGAACTTCTCACAAAGTCCAGACCCAGTCATGGGCAAACTGGTCTGTATGGATGGTCTGGGGGCCCCAGTGGATGCAGAGCCTTCCATCCCACCCCATTCTAGTTCATTAGTTCAGGTTGCCCCATCACTCCAGCAGTGAGATGTCTCCATAATAAGCCTTTATGTCTATTTTTGTTTCAAAGTCACTTCTACTGTGTAGCCAAGGAAAACAACGAGGCTTTCTGTGGCCTGATAAGGCATGGTCACTGAGATGTACGATTCAGAGACAAAGGCAAGACACAGAACAGTGTGTGTAGAATGGAGGGGGATATATGTATAATGGGGGGAGTGTGTAGAAGGTATATATTGGCTTCTACATGCATAAAGTATTTCTGGAAATTTGCCCCCAAATCTAGTATATCAGTTGCTTCTGGGGAGGGGCCCTAGATGGCAGAAGGACTGGGATGGGTGGGGGGACTCTGCTTATGCGCCCTTTTGTACCTCTTGAAAGTGTAATGCAAAATACATTACCTTTCCCATAAGTAAGTAAATAAATGAATAAAAGTTTTAAAAACTGTCATTTCTTCAGCAGAGTCTTCCACAACCAGGCCTCCAGGGTCAAACTGTTACCAGACGTCTTGGCCCCTGTCTGGAAGTGAGGGCTGAACTGATGAGCTGACTGATCAATGGGACACTCCCACCAGGGCCATATCTTCCCACAGGGCATTCTGTAGGTTCACACCCACACTTAGGAAGCAGGACTTCCTCTCACTGCTCACAAAGAAGCAGCCTTCCAGCCCTGTGTTTAGGGCTTTGAGGGGGTCAGACAGACTTGGGGTGCTGTGTGATCTCAGGGAACTACTTAACTTTTATGCTTTACATGGTAACACCTCCCTCAGTTGGTATCCGTGAGGGTAATGAGACCACAAATGCAGAGCCCCTGGGGGATGTCACCTGGCACCTGGCAGGAACTCAATACATGTAACCCCTTAGCTGTTTTCTCCATCTGCTTCAGGACTTGCATCTCATCCAGCCGGAGCCACTTCCTTTGCAGACTCAGGAAGCCTTGATCATCTCAAAATCTCAGCCAGGCTGGCTCTGGGCTTAATCCCTTGCCCAGATTCTGCCCATATCCCTCCCAAGGATGTGCAATTCAGCCAAGCTGGGAAGCCCAGGCTTGTGTGGGCCAGTACCTGTCATCCTGTGGACACCCACTCCCCTCCCAGCCCCGCACACATTCAGGCAGACTGCCTGGTCCCCGACTCACCGATGTGCTTCCCATACATGTGGTAGAAGAAGGAGACACAGTAGAACTTGGCGCTGGCATTGTACAAGGGACTCACCAACCGTGCTCTGTCCCCCAGCTCCCGGGGCCTTGATGTCTCAATGAACATGTAGTAGCCTGTGGGGGAAGGGGAGTGCGCCAACAGCCTCCCCATGCCCCACCATGCCTCCGTCCACCCGCCTCCTCTGCCTGAGCCTCACCTGCCTGCATCCCAGGTGTCTCATCCCATCCACCCTGTCCTCCCTGCCTCACAGCACAGCTCAGGGACTCAGACTGGGGCTCCTGGAGGGCAGGGCTGTGTCTCCCCTTAGACTGGGGCTCCCCGAGGGCCGGGCCATGTCTCCCCCTCAGACAGGGGCTCCCCGAGGGCAGGGCTGTGTTTCCCCTCAGACTGGGGCTCCATGAGGGCTAGACCTCCTCCTGAAGCAGTCCTCCATTCCTAGCAGCAGGCCATGTCCTTACCCTCAGGAGTGCCACTGATGTCAGTGGGGGGACCTGTGTTGGGGGAGCGCTTGGGGTTCTGAGTTAGTGCATTCTGCCGTGTCCAATCAAAGTTGTCTGTCAGGTCCTGGGTGTAGCCACAGATTTTCTCATCCTCAAAGTGGCAGGTGTTGTCTGTGTTGGGGTGGGGAGTGGAGGCGAGACAAAGAAGGTCAGCCTCCTCAGGCCCCTGGCTCAGCTTCACCCTCCCTGGCCACCCTGAGGCTGCTCCCAAGCATCCAAGCAGTGGGCCCAGAATTCCAGAACTTGAGAAACTAGGCATGGATCCCTGACAAATTTGTTCTGGAGAAGAACTTCTTAATGTTTTTATGCCACACACTCTTTGGCATCTAGTGAAGTTTAAGGACCCCATCTCAGAATAACGATTTTAGACACATGCAGTGAAATACACAGTTACAAAGGAAACCAATTGAGATACAGCTGTCAAAATATTTCAAAAACAAATTTGTGATATAATAATAAATGGGCTTCTTCATTATCTAATTAAATAACAAGATCTAGTGTTAGGTCTAATAATTGCCATGGTTTTGAAATACTAATGAATGTAAATGATATTTAGAGATAGCTGCAACAACTTTAAGGTGACGTGAAAACAACAGATTTCTACTCATGATAAAGTCACAGGTGGTGATCACACTGTGGCCTGTTGCCCGCATTCATCACTGGAGATGCTGAAGGGAACATCAAAAGTAATTGTCTGCCCTTCCAGAGTTCAGCTTAATGGGCCCCCTGAATTCTATACAGAGATCATTTAGGCGGGAGTGTCCATGGGTCCAGACTGAGGACCCTTGCCCCAGGGAACAGGCCATGGGGATCAGCCTGGTCTATTTTTTTTCAGGGACAATGAATGGTGCTGAGTGAGAACAAAAGTCCCTGAGTTCGAGATGTACCCTAACTCCATCCCTGAACCCCCACTCCCACCTTTAATCCTGGAATAAATCTGGATGCAAATATTTCTAAGCCCAGCCTTGTTTCTTTCTGCTTCTCCTTCCAACTGCTGGCCTCCACCCCATTTTCCCTCTGGGTATCTCTTGGGGTCCCTTTCTTCTACCAGGAGAGATTTTGTGTCATGCAGGGAAAGGGGAAGTAGGGGTAAGGGTGTCTCACCTGAAAGGTTGGGAGAGCTGATGGCTAAGAAAGCAAGCAGAAAAACTAAGTCAGAACTGAGGTGTGGGACTATGCAAAGGGTGTACAGGCTTGGCACCAGGGGACAGGGTTCCCAGGGCCAGAACTAGAGGCCTGGCCTGCAGTGGTGAAGTAGGAAGCTGACAGTGGGGAGCCCCATGTGAAGAGGGTGGAGGGGTCCCCTGGACATGAGAGGGGCCCACCCTCACTGCCCCCTGACTACCACCTACGTTCTGTGTAGTGGATGATGCGGGAGGCCATGTCACCAGCCCCGAAGGTGGTATAGGGGGTGAGGCGGACCTCGTAGCTATGGGGCACGCGGAGGTCGGTCAGGATGTACTCCAGCAGTTGCCCCTTCTCCACACGCCGCACGGGGATGGCCTTCACCATGGCATTGTGCTGATTCAACTGTAGATATAGGGAGTTCCCAGATGCCCAGCCAGCCATGCCCTCCACCAGAGCACCAGCCCAGGCCCTGGTGTGACTTGGAGTGAGGGGCAGTATCAGACAGCAGAAAGAACAAAGGACTAGGAAGCCAGCCCTCAGTTTCCTCATCTGTGAGGAAGGGCAATCACCTTTTCCATGCCATCTCCTGTCTTGCTAATAAGTCACAGCAGCATGTATTGAACAATAATTAAATGTGTGCTGGGCACTGTCCAAAGTGATTTGCCATTGTTAACTCATTCACTTCTCAAAATAACAATCCTATGAGGTAGAGTATTATAATTGCCCCCATTTTACAGATAAAGAAACTGAGGCCAAACAGATGCAGTTTGCTCAAGCTCACACAGAGCCACATTCTAGCCTAGGCAGTCTGCCCCAGAGCCACGCTCTTATCCTCCACACCAACTGTGTCTTGGGTTGGACAGAGCCGCATGGAATCGGGCTGGGCATGAGAACAGTAGTGGCTCTGGCCTTGCATTCTAGAGACCCTGGGGATGACACTGACTCCCCTGCCTTAAGTTCCTGACCCAAGAGTAGATTCTGTGTTTTGTGAGCAGAGCTGGCTCTGCCCCAACCCTCCACCCTCCTCTTATGCACCCTACAGACCCAGTGCAATTCTCAGGGCTGGACCCAGACCATACATCCAGAGGGGATGGGCCTAGGAGCCTCCCAGATATTGCTGCTGTGTCCCGAGCACTTTTTCTCTGGCTCGGAAGGGTTTCTGTAAGAGGGTCAGTGCGTCCAAGCCGCACCTCCAACCCCTTCCCCTGGCTTGATGAGCATTCCCAGTCTCAGCCTGCACCGGGCCCCATCCCATCCCCCTTGGCCCACCTGGCGGACACTGAGTCTGTAGTTGAGCACGGGGTCGACAGCATCGGGTTCCCTCTGGGTCCACTGCAGCACGTAGGAGTAGTTCTTGGACAGCTTGTGGCTGCGGGTGGGGTTGGGGGTGTCGAAGTAAAACTCCGGGCTGTAGGCTTTGGCTGAGAGGGTGGCGAGGGGGCACGGGGCCGTGGAGGGTGGGGGATGGGAGAGACACAGAAAGAGAAGGCCCGGGACAGGGAGACAGAAGAAGGGGGTGAAAGACAGAGGGTGTGGGGGACATAAGGAGAGGGGAATATTGTGAGGAGGGGAGATGGTGGGTAAAGAGAACATCGAGGATGAAGGTGGGGTAGGAGGGAAAGTGGGAAATGAAGAGAAGGGAGATGGAGAATTCCAAGGGGTGGTATTGGTGAGAACGGAGAGGAAAGGCCAAGGAAAAGACAGAAAAGAGAATTTGGGAAGACATAGAGGAGGGTATCAGAGAAGACGGTGTGTTGGGGGAAAAACACAAAGAAGGCCCAAGGACATTGAGGTAGAAAGAAGAGAAGTGAGAGGGAACGATAGAGAGAGGCAAAAAGGAGGGCAGACAGGGAAAGTGTGGGAGAACAGGGGAGAGGGGGAGGGGGTGGGAAATGTCACAGGGGCCTCTGGCTGGCAGGGCTTGGCGGGGGGAGGGCTGGAGAGGTGGCCCCTGGCCTGCTGTCCTCGCCCCCTGCTGTTACGTGCGGAGAGCCAAACAAGAGCTGAAGGGGCCCCCAGACAGTCGGGGGCTGTTGGGAGCGCGGGGGGTCAGGTGGACTGGGGGACAGGCACATCGGGGGCCTCCCCCAGGGCGCTGCCACCAGCTCTGACAGGGAGCCACTTCTCCCCTTGTTGGAAGAGGGAGGGCGTCGGCAACATGGTGGGCTTTTCTCCTCACCACGCCCCCCACCCCTTTCTGACCCACCCACGCCTGTCTGCAGCCCCAAACAGCCCACCTGGAAATGATGTGATGAAGAGATGGGACTGAGAGGGTTTTCTGGGCACAAAGGGGCCTGATTCTCTGGGTTGACAGTTCAGGGAAAGTGTGCGGGCGGACCCCGCACCACCCACGACCCGCCGGCGCAGGGCTCGTCTGGGCGGTTCTAAACTGGTGTGGGCGGGGCTGGAAGGGGCCCGCTACCCGAACGGCTGGGATTGGTGAAGCTAGAAGAGGTGGAGCTTACACCTCCTGTGGGCGGGGCCTAGGCTTGGGGTAGACGGCCTTCAAAGGGAAGGGCCCCTACGGGGAGCCTTGGGCTATAGGGGTGAGAGGTGAAGGCCGGGCTTGAAGGGGCGGGGGCTGTCAGAGCCCAAGTTAAAGGGCTGGGCTTAGGTATAGACGGGCTTCGAAAGGGGAGGCCTAGTCCTGGAGTGGGAGTGAGTAAAGAGGTCTTGACTGGATCCGGGCCTCGTGGGCTGGATCTAAGCCTGGCAGGCGGGTCTTGGAAGGGTAGGGGCCTAAACCTGGGGTAGGCAGGCTGGAGTTGGAGTGGGGCCTGGCCCTAGGTGGGCGCAGCTGGGTGGGGCGGGACCGACTGGGCGCTCACCCGAGACCTGGAAGAGGCAGGCAGCCGCGCCCACATCGTTGGAGACGCTGCACTCATAGTTGCCACTGCTGTCGCGGGTGACAGCGTCGAGGCGCAGCTCGGAATGGTCCAGGGCCTCTGCGGCGGCAGGGACAGCGGGCGGCAGAGGGAGCAGCTGCCCTTTGAAGCGCCATACGGCTGAGGCGATGCGCTGGGGGCTTCCTCTGAGCAGCGAGCAGCGCAGGAGCACCGGCCGGCCCAGCGCCTGGCGCACATCCTGGGAGCTGGGCTCCACCTCCGGCGGGACTGGAGGCGGGAGCGGTGGTGAGCAAGGCCGACTGGGGTCTGAGGAGCGGCCCCAAGGGGAGACAATGCACTCACCCCTACTCCAGTGCCCCCCAGCCTGGAGGTGATCTCAAAGCGGATATACACCAGCAACATACTCATACCACAGTCATGCTCATACCTCCCGTTCCAGTAGATAGATACCTGTATCACCTCCAGTCATTCCCTCCAGCCATGCTTCCCAGACTGGGCCTCTCTATTTAGGCCTCAAATGGTCCCCTCTTCCCCCATGTAATCAAAAGCAGCACAATGTCTACATTTGGAGCATGATCCCCGGTGCTAGATAGCTTAGGTTCAAATCCCACCCCTGCCAGTAACTACTGTAAGCCTTTACACAAATTAATCTCTCTTAAGACTCAGTTTCTCTATTTGTAAAAAACGGGGAAATGATAGAATCTATTTCATAGGGCAGTGGAGGCTTAAATGAGCGGATTAAAAGGTTCTTAGATGGGTGTTTGGCATGCAGAGAGTTACGTCTCATCAGTATACGATCAGACACAGTGGCTTCCCTTTAAGGTCCTTCCTCCTTCAATACCCCGCCCCCATTTCTACCTGTCAAAATCAGTTTTTTTGGCTCACTAGGTCCTTGGAAATGAAGATGGGGGGACACTTGATAATGGAAGTGTGGCAAGGGTCAGAGCTTCCATGCCTCAGAGGCCAGGGTTATCAAGGAGGGTTTAGGGGTATGGGCAGTAGGTGGAAAGGTCTGGTTGGACTGGGGTGGGTGACAGGATGTAAAGGCTGCAGGCCTGGCAACTGGGAGGGACAGCTAGGAAGGCAGTCCGGGTGGGGCAGTGGGACTCACACTGCACGTTCAGCTGCACTTGGGCCTCGCGGGGGCGCACGTTGAAGCCATTATAGCGAGCTGTTTGGCAGCGGTAGGTCCCACTCATGTCGCGGCTCACGCGCTCCAGCCGCAGCTTCCCGTCGGGGGTCTCCTCCAAAGGCAGCCCCGAGGGCAGCAGCGCAGCCTCCTTGTCCACGCGGGACCAGAGCACCGGTGGCCGCGGCTTGCCCCGCACCTCGCAATGCAGCTCAGCGGAAGAGCCCTCACGCACGGTCACCACGGCTCTGCCCTTGGGCACGCTGATGGCCGGCGGCACTGCAGGGGTAGTTGGAGGGTGGGTAGGAGCAGGGTTAGAGCTCCCCACTGGCCTCTCCTCTGCAGCTTTCTGCTTCCCTCCCCCTAGGTGCAAGCCTACCTTCCCCAGCCCAGACGTCCCACAGAACCCCGACATCACCAAAGCAGAACTCATCTCTCCAAATCCTCTCCGCCTCTTGTGTCTCTACCGCAGGGTCTCCCAATTTAGAGAACTGATGTGTCTTGGCCTATTCTTCTTTCCTCTTTGCTAAGTTTGGGGGATTCCTCCTTTTAAGAGGTTCTACTAAATATCTCCTCTCTGCTGCCCACTGGCCCTGCTCTCGTTAAAGCCTCAATCTTTTCTTTCCGAGTGTTGCCATAGATCGTTAATCTATCCCCCAACATCCTTACCCTTCTTCCAAAATAACAGAACATCTGGCTTTTAGCAGGGCACACGCCAGAATAAAAACTAGATCTCCCAGTCTGCCTTACGGCTAGCGGTGGCCACGTGACTAAATTCTGGCTAATGGGATGTGAAGGAAAATAAGGGACTTTAGAGAAAGAGGCCCCTCTTCTCTTGCTCTGTCCGCAGGCTGGAATGCAGATTTGATAGCTGCAGCCGGTACTGCCATCATGGACGAGGTGGTACATGCTAAGGATAACAGAATAGTAAGACGAGATGGAGTCTGGGTCTCTGAGAACTAGGAGCAGAGCTGCTATTCCAGCCTGGGCTGCTCACTTTTAAATGAAGAAGGGATACATAGCTAGCTCGTTTAAGCCACTATTATTTAGGGTTTTTCCGTTATTCACAGCCAAACCTAATCCAACCCAACACATCGCCCAAATGGAGGATCTTTTAAAGACTTCTATGGATCTCATCAAACAAATTAAAATGTTCTACACTAAATATAAATTGTAAATAATTCTACAAGGCAAACCGAGGTCCATTTATTTAGTTAGCATAATTTATACTCTGTAAACATTTATACATTTATTGGCTTTAATTTAGCAGTTTTCTTTCTGTATTTTAGAACCAACTAATTTCTTTCCCCAGGTCTAAACCATTTTCATAGGCCCTAAAGGAGCTTCCATGTCCTAAGCATCAGGCTTATGAGCCAAATGGAGGAAATGGCCCTGTGCCTCATTGACTTTCCTGTTTCTAAAACATCCAGGTCCCAACACTTCTGTGACCCCAGCCGTCTGCCAGTTCTGACGGCCCCACTGCCCTCAGGTTAAAGTTCAAACTCCTTGGCTCTACAAACAAGACCTTTGTGCTCTGGCCTCTGCCCCCAACCCAGTCTCATCTTCCCTCCTCCCATCCTGTGTCCCTGTTGTGCAATCTACTTGTAAGGAAAGTACTACCTGGACACAAAGTCTTGTACACCTTGGAGCCTCCCTGTCCCCTTCTCTCCTGGGCTTGTCCCCCCACGTAGCAAATGCTCTCATGGAGCATGGCACCTCTGAGACTTCCCAGGCATCCTGGCACTCCTTCTCCTGTGTCCCCAGGATGATCGCAGACCCGCCTTTGGCTCCTGTGTCCTACTTCTAAGGTTTGCACCTTCATTTACTGCCTTTCCCCACTCCTTCTCCCTGGCCAGGACACAGCTGTAGTGTTTGTGTCTGGGTCCCTAGCTCCTCACTCATGGCTGGGCACACAGTGACTTGCAGAATGTTCTGTGTGCCCTATGGAAGCCTGGTGCACTCCCAAAGCCCAGCTCAGGTCTGTGCCCATCCAGAAGCCTTTCCTGATCCCTCCAGCTTTACCTGGCAGATCCCTATGCAGATGTCAGGGTGGGAGGGACCTCCAAGACCGTCTGATTCAGTGTCTCACATTGAATGACTGAGGCCCAGAGAGTTAAAGAGGCCTAGCCAAACTCAGTCAGCAACTCAGTGTGAGGTGCTGAGGGCTGGAGATGAGATTCTCAAGACCGCTCCAAAATCATCCCCTCCAAATCCCCACAAATGTAAACCCTTCAGGGGTGGCTGACAGCAGCCTCTGAAGTCAGACTACCTGGGTTCAAATCCCAGCTCCACAACTTACTACTGTTATCTTAGTTAAGTTTCTTCAACTCTGAGCTTGTTTCTTCATCTCTAAAAATTGAATATAAACTATCCACCGCATAAGGTAAATCATGAAGGCAAATGAGATAAATATAAAACCATCAGAACACACAGTAAATACTCAATAAATGTTAGCCATTATTATTTCATTATTGCTATTTATCTCATCACATCTCTCATCTCACTCCATTCTGGCCACTGTCCTTCCTTCAGTGCCTCAAATGGCCCCTACACTTTCCTGCCTCAGTGCCTTTGCACATGCTGTTCCTTGGCTTGCCTTTCTCTGCCACCCTCCCTTGCTCTCCTTTGCTGAGTAAAATCCTACCTCTCCCTCAGATCTCAGATTAAACATTCTCTCTGAGCAAACTGCTGACTTTCAGATACCATAGTTTGCAATGATATATTTATTTGTGAGACTATCTGAAAAATGTTTGCCTTCCTTCTTAGTTCAATGAAGGCAGACCTATTTTGCCCACCACTGTACCCCAGTGCCTAGCACAGTGCCCAGCATATAATAGGTGCTTAATAAATGTGTGTAACATGAACAAATAAATGGTGTTCTCCTCACTCTAGCCTCCCTTTCCCAAGCTGCTGCCCCTACCTCCCCTCTGTGGATCTCTTCGGTTCCCTCACACCTCCCCAGTACCCCTCCAGCTGCCCACCTGTCTCAGAGGAGATGTTGACCTCGACGCTCAGGTCGGGGACTGGTGCCCCTGGGAAGGAAGCCATGCACAGGTAGGTGCCATAGTCACTGAAGTGCAGGTCAATGAGCTCTAGGCTGCTAGTGACGGCAGGCAACTCAGGGTCGTTTCGGGTCACCAGCAGCCTCTTGGACATGCGTGCAGGCTTGCCATTCTTGAACCACTGGTAGATCACCTTCTCCTGGGGCACTGCATCCACATGGCATGACAGTTTCAGGTCCTGGCCCAGCTGTATATTCTCACTCTCTTTGATCACATCTGGGGTGATCTGGAACGTGGCATTCTTCATGGCTGAAGGTGGACAGGGAGGGAAGGGTGGCTGGGGCTGCCCAAAGTCAGGAGTCTATGTCCCACCCCCATGCAGACCCAACTACTCCCCTCAAACCGGCCCTCCTGGAGGTTGGGGGCTAAGCCACTCCCCAAGCCTCCACCATAGATAACCCATCAGTTTGCTTAGAAATTGTTCTGCTCATTCAGATGCATTTTTAAAGTTAAAAAAAGCTCACTGTAGAAAACTAAATTTAGTAATCATTATAGCCACTGTTGATTGAACATACACCATGTGAGAGGCACTGTTCTAAGCACTTTATGTGGGTTTATTCTTTAACCCATCCCACAATCTTTGAGTGAGGCACTTTGTCCCCCTTTTACAAAGGAAGGAATTGAGGCTGAATTTAAGTAACTTTCCCAAAAAGGTATCTAACCTTGAATTTAGACTCAGAGCCTGTGCTCTTAACCACTACACTGCTTTATTTTATTTTTGTTTTAAACCTTGCATATGCAAAATATAAATTTTGGAAGGATGCACCAGAATGTAGGAGTGCTTCTATCTAAAGAGTGGGACTTAAGGGAACTGAGGGGAAATTTTAATTTGCACATTTTACCCCTTTGTGCTGATTAAGCCTTTGCAACAACTTTGTGAGATTTCATAATAGAAGCCCAATACAATCATTTTACATGCAGTTATGCAAAAATACAGAGTTTAAAAAGAAAAGGGTCTGGCCTCTTTAGAAATCTGAATATTGTTTGATATAAGCCAAGAGTTAGAATTGTTAATACTGGGTGCTAATTAGACAGGACCCTGGTACAACAGCCATAAAGAACAACTGGGCTGGGCAAGGCAGGCTGTGTGCTGCCCTTAGAGGCGACCATAAGGATTTGAAGTAAACTGCAATCTCATCAACTCAGCTTTTAAAGGCCAAATGGAATCAGGTAGCGAAAAATATAATTTTTCTGATGGGAAAAGTACCATCAAAGGAAAAAGTAGTCATCAAATAGTGACAATCTGGCTACTGTCTTTCTTGCTCTGATTAAATAAAAAGTCATAGAGAGCTAGCTTCTTTTTGTGAGAAGAGTGAGAGGGAGAGACTGCTCAGTAAGAGATGACCAAAAAGAGTCCCTTTCATCAGAAGACTCGATTAAATTTGACAGAAACTGTACTTTATTTCAAGTGCTAAAGAGCTGGAAACAAGCTTGGATCTTTAAATTTAAAATACAAACAAACAAACTAAAGCTTCACAAGCAGAAGAATTTAAGGTTTTCTCCTTAAAGCAGAGTAGCAAAATCAGGATCATATTAAGCAGCTAATGATAACTACCAAGGCTAAGGTTTAGTAAGGAAAGTGTACTTCTTTAATTGTGTTCCAAACTTTGTATCATTTTTACATTTAGTAATTACCTTCAGATACACTGAAATGCTTTGCTAATAAAGATTTACATATGAGGTATATGGAAATGTGTCTTATTTTCACTTTAATTCTATTAATCGTGTAGAAACATTGTACAGGAAGAAAGCCAGGAAATTCTCTTGAAGACTGCATCCAGTTAGCTTTTTGTAGCCTCAGCCTACCAATTAAAAAAAAAAATGTAGATAGTCAACACCAGCCCTAACTGCTTCTTGGACGGTTGAGGTTATAAATTAGAAATGTAGATGGTAAGCTGTAAATAAAACCTTATATAAATTTTAGTCCTGCCATCTGCTTGCAGACACCTGATTGCAGGGAAATCAGAGTGCCTGGAACGTGCCTCCTCAGCCCCTTTTTCATCTCACAGTTCCTGAAAGACAAGGACCCTGTGGGCCTCCTGAGCTCCCGCCCACCCCTCTGGACCCACGTACATCGCACCAGCAGGTTGACAGTCTTCTTGGCAGGGTTGCCCACATTGTTGGTGGCTGTGCAGTTGTAGTAGCCAGAGTCCCGGGCTTGCACTGAAGGGATGCTGAGGGTGCCACCCTGAGCCAGAGCACCCAGTGGCAGCAGGCCTGGCCCATGGGACCACTGCAGCTGGGGCAGGGGATCACCGCCTGTCAGCAGACACTGCACCGTCACATTCTCCCCAGGGTTCACCACCAGAGTTTCATTCACAGACAGCTTCAGGGCTGGTGGCACTAAGAAGACAAGGAGGTAGGGTCTTAGGGGACCATGAGGCAGGGCTGGATATGGGGAGATGAGGGGCTAGAAAAACCATGAGGTCGGGGACGGACTGGGGGAGAAGAGGTGGAAGAAGGCAGGGGGCAGGCAGCAGGAGGAGGGGACACACTAGTGTTGATGTGCCTGGAGTCCTGTGTGGGGGTGGGACACTCTCCCCTGGTCAGCCCAGGTGGGCAAGGGGTATGGGTGGGGAAGTGCTTGTACCTGTGGTGTTGGTGAGACGGAAGGTGATGGCCTTGTCTGGGATGCCACACACATTGCGCACAGACACCTGGCAGGTGTAGCTGGCGTAGTCCTGGGGCCGCAGGTTCTTCAGCTTCAGGACCTTCGTTTCCCCCTAGGCAGCAGGGGATCACTGGAGTGAAGGGCCTGCTTGGGTCTCCAGGGGTCCCACACACATTCACCCAGAACCAGGGGCTGAAGCAAAGCCCTATTTTAATCCCTATCCTTCTCAAACTACATACCACTTATCCTCAGGGAGCCTGAACCGTGGATGGGTACTGCATCCTCCTTCCCTGGGCTTCTCTGGGTCTGAGGTTGTCCTGCTGCACATGGGCCAGAAGCAGGCCACAGTTTCCCCACTCCAGGCTGGCCTTCAGGCCATGCCCACATGCGGAGCTCTGACTGCCACTGAGAATAGCCACCTCTGAAAGCCCTCCCTGGCAAGATGGCTTCATCGCTATCTCCTGGGACGCAGGGGACTTGTGGGAAGCAGGGTCGCCTCTCTGTCCCCAACTCCTGCTATGCCTGCCCATGGCTTCCCAATGCTATGCCAGTCAGCAGCAGGTAGGGATGACATGCCTGCTCCGAAAGGGTGCCCTTCCTCACTAGCAATGTTCCTGGAGGACACATCGCTTTAGGGACTCTCCTGTCCTTACCACCACTCCCTGACCTTTCTATCCCAATTTCAACTGCCCCAGGTTGTCTGAAACCCAACCAGAATGCATGCTTCTGGGGTCAGAACAAATTTCTGGAGTCAAGCAGTCCCGGGGACTCCAGATCAGAAGGGCCTTGGTCCCCAAGCCCCACTCCCTTGTTGGGTGCAGAAGGAAGAGTGTAGGTGAGCCACAAGGGGACCAGGCCAGCTGCTGCCTGTCCTGACCTGGGTGTAGAGGGGCTCATAGATATCGACCCCATTGTCCTGGCTGTGGGACAGGGTGTCGGAGCCCCGCTTCCAGATGAAGCGGGCAGGTGGGTTGGAGTTGACGGTACAGCGCAGGAACACAGTCTTCTCCTGGTAGAAGTTGCCTCGAACGTCGCTCACCGTCTGGTGCACCGTCAGCACTGGTTCATCCAGGTCTGTAAGGGCACAGCTCCAATGGAGTCAGGGCTGGGTGACCCCAAGGTGGGGGGCTTGGGCTCCTGGAAACCCCTAGGGAAACCTAAGCCACCCTTAGGGATGCTTCCCGAGAGCCTCTCTCCCAGCCCTGCAAGCTTGACCAAACCGTTACAGATGTGGGGCTGGACTTGATGGCTTCCCAGCTCTCCCTCCCCAGAGACCTGCAAGGGGATTATCTATCTTCACCCTCCCATCATGGGATGGAGGAAGCAGCTGTAGACTGGATATCAGGAAACCCAGGTTCGCTGTTAATTTGTAGTGTGACCTGTTTAAGTCCCTTCTCTTTGTGGGCTCGTTTCCTCACTGGTAAGCTGGACTTCATTGGTGATTCTCACCCGTTTGCCCAACAGAATCACACAGAGATTTTCTTTTTAAAACTGATGACAGGAAGAGCTTGTTGATGGTGTCAGAAGTCAGAAAAGTGATTACGTCTAAGGAGATTATTGACAGGAAGGGGGCACGAGGGAACTTTCTGGGGTCTTGGAAATCCTCTTGAACTAGATGGTGCTTACATACATGCACATACATATGTAAGAATTTATTGAACTGCACATTTAAGACTTAGTGCACTCTATTGGATGTAGGTTGATTCTCAATAAAAAAAAAGTTTAAGAAAAAAATCCCAATGCCGGGGACTCACCCCCAATCAATTATATCAGAAGGACTCAGGGATCAGTATTTTTTTTTTAACATCCCCTAGACACTCTAATGTACAGCCAGGATGTGAACCAAAGGCACCAACATTCCACATTCTAACACCCCACAACATGTTCTAACATGCCATCATTCTGCCCTCCTTCCAGTCTCCTTGGACGGAAGTCATAATCCAGACCACGGGTGGAGGTGGGCACTGGTGAAGCCCAGGCCATACCTGCCAGCCCCTTCCAGCACCAATAACTTGAAAAATGACCTTCAGCCCCAGAGTTCGGCAGGCCCCTGGGTGGCTGCTGGAGAAGAGAGGAGAGGGCCTGGGGTTCCATTGCTCACCACTTGGGGGTCTCAGTGGGGGGTGCGTGAGGATATTGAATGGATTAGTTCACCATAGACATTAAGATGGTGCCAAACAGACCCAACAGCTTCTGGATACCTAGGTCAGTTTGGATGTGCACAGAGGCAGGTGCCTAGTAGGGAAATAGCCTCTTTAGGTTAAGGGGCTATCCATGGAGGGTACGTAGGGACTGGGGCCTTCCCTTTCAACCAGTAGCAAGGACTAAGGGGGGCTTGCTTCTGCAGGTGGTGGGATAGCAAAGTTTCAGCATGCCCCTTGGACAAAAGCAGAGAGGAGATACTATGGGAAGGGCACTGGATTAGAGCCAAGAGACCTTTGTGCATGAACAAGTCACAGGCTCTTGGTACCTTAATTTCTTCATCTGTGGAATGGGTATAATCCAACCCATCCTGTCCTCTTTGACTACTTTGCTTGCAGGTTCCTATGGAACTACAGATGGGAGTGTGTGAGTGGTATAGGTGATACTCACTGCAGGAAGAGCAGTGCAGAAGATAGAAAGCCTCTATTGTCTTCCTCCACGGAGGCGTCACTTCTCCACCCACCCCATCCCCACTCCTTCCCAGCCTGAGCCCCCGGGGCCACTGGGACTCACACTGCACATCCACGCGGATGGACTTGATGGCGGGCACACCCACGCCATTCTCAGCCTTGCAGTAGTAGCGGCCACCCTGCGTGCGCGCGATTCGCTCAATGCGCAATGTTTCGTTGAACACCGACGTCTCCTGGAACTTGTCAGACGCGCTGCCTGCAGTCTTGGTCCACCGAACCTGGGCCAGGCCGGGTGTGGCAGTCAGACGTGCAGTGAGTGTGGCAGCTTCTAGCCGAGGGCCCTACCACAATGCCTACCCTGCCACCCCCCAAACTGCTCCTGAGCGCCTGTGGCGCATTCATAGGCCTACCAACCTAACTCAAACAGACTCGTGGGAACATGCAGACAGGGTAGGATGCCTTAGTGAAGAGCCTGGGGAATTGGGTCGGATGGAGGAGGCTTTAAACAAGGCAGCGTAGTACAGTGGTTAAGAGCACGGATTTGTGGGCAAGTTACCCAGCCTCTCCTGACTTCCTTTTGTCATCTGTAAATGGAGAATATTATTATTTCCCTCTAGAACACTGGGAGGATTAAATAAGTGTATATACTTACTGCCTGGAAGACTAAGAATTTGAAACATTCTTTGGTAGTTACTTATCTCTCAGCTTCAGGTTTCTCATGTATGAAAGTGGACAGGTTTAGGGTTACGGTCTTTCCCGGTGACTCTGTCTGCATACCCTGAAGCAGAATCTGCTTCTTGCTGGCACTCTGGGCTGTGGAACAGAGATCTTCTGGTCCCCACTCATAGGGGTGCCGCCCTTGTTGAGCTCCCAGCTTTAGGTAGAGTCCAGTTCCAGTTCCCAGCCATAGGGAACCTGTGTCCTCAACACCCCCCACCATGTGTGTATTAATGCCACTATCCCTGAGGTGAGTAGGCACTCCAGGTCCCTCTAACGACCAGGTTCTGCAGCCTCTCCCTGCCATTCGTCTAGGTTCCTTTTTCATTTTGGCCCCCGAGATTTCCTCTCTCTTGCCATTTGTTTGGAGTGGGGAATTCCATGCCCACTCAGTCCTCTATCCTGACCACAAAGTGGACCGGGAGATGCTACTTCCCTGCTCCCCTATCAGACTAGATGATCCATGATGACAGTATCCTCAGGACCCATCACTGTACTTGGCACATAGCAGGTGCTCAGTATTTGTTGCAATGAAATGAGCAAAAAAGCAAGTAGATGGCATTTCAGGAGAGGTGAGCAGCAGTGGCTAAAGCAGAAATGAACAGGGTGTCCTTGGGTAAGTTCAACTGGATGGCAGTGGGAGATCAGACAGGAAAGGCAGGCAGGGGCCAGACTGTTAGGAGATCTTCATTTCCCACCCCTAGGAGCCTGAACTGGTAGGCAACGAGGAGCCATCAAAGCTGATATGATGTAGCAGGTTTGAGGATGACGATTCTGGGAGCAGGGTACAGGAATGGACTAGAGGTGCAGATGTTGCATAATGGGGGGCCAGTTAGAGTCTCCTGCAGTGGTCCAGGGGGAGAGGACTAAAGATCTGACCTAGGGAGGTAATGAGGAATACAGGAAGACCCATGCAAAGAGACATGAAAAGAAAGGCCTCAGAGGCTGGCTAGGTGTGGGGAATGAGATGGGACAGAGCCCACAGATTTGAGCCTAGCTAGCAGGAAGGACAATGAAACCACAGATGGAGATAGAAAAATGGGTGCATGTACACGCAGTCACAGCCACAACAACTCATACATGTGTTGTACAAGGGGACATGCACAGATGGCCAGTACAGCCTTAGGGAGAGAGGGCCCAGCTGCCTCCTCAGCATCAGAGGACCATCCCTAATAAGCACCACCATCCTGAACACGGGCAGCATTGTTTCACTTCTAAACAAAACTTTGAGAAGGAGCAGCAGTGATCAGTTTCAGGTTGAAAGAGTCTTTAGGGATTTCCTTGTCCATCCACTTGCCTCAAGGCCAAACCTGCTAAAACCATCCCTATTCCCAAATTATACAAGGATTTTGTATTTTGCTGGCCTTTCTAGGATCCAGTTGAGACCGTGTCTGCTGTGTTTGAAGGTCACAGCAGCTCACTAGCAAATTCCCCCATCTCCCCACCCCCATCTCCAATTCCGGCTGCTTCTTCCCAGCAGCCCTCAGTCATAACTGGCCAGTACTCCTGCCTGAACCATATACTCATCTAAGGCAAAATTCACCCGGCTTTTCCAGTCTCATCTTCAGTTGCTTCCTAATTGCTTTGAATGGCTTTGAGTCTTTTTAACCTGAAGAGTGTGGGGCTGCCTACCTGAAGCCTCCTACAGTACAGCTTGTATTATATGTTGTTGGTAACTCTGGGATCCCCCAACTCAAAGGTGGATACACTAGGAGGATGTGAGCTAAGCTACAGAGAACACTGGTTCTGGATTCAAATTCAGAATTTGAATGCCCTTGGGCATTCAACAACCTCCCTGAGCCTCGCTGTCCTCAGCTGTAAGGTGGAGGCCCTAACGTTTTCCTCACAGCATGGTTGTGAGGATCTAAAGAGAAAACACTGGAGAAAGTGCCCAGCATGGTGTTGGCACAAAGGCCCAAACTCAAACAACAGTTGAAAGGGCAACTGAGGGAGACTCTGCTCATTGGATACGTGGAATGGAGTGGAGCTGAACAACTGACATTGACTTTTCCCCTCAGCTGTTAGCGTTCTCAGGGGAATGAGCCAAAGCCTCCAGCCCTTCCCCACAGAGTTCACCTTCCAGAGAGTTCCCCAGTCCCAGTCTCCTGTCTTCCGCTTCGTTGCTGTGTGGCCTCTTGACCCCAGCCCCTGCTGCCTCTTCCCCAGCTCTGATCCAGGAGTGGGGTGGGGACTGAGGAGGTCAGGGCAGGAGGGGCCAGCACAGGCTGGTGTGGGGCTCACCTGGGGCCGAGGGTGCCCGGTGACAAGGCACTGCAGCACAAGGGTGTCCCCCTCCCGGATGGTGTAGACGCGCTCGCTGATGTTGTCCTCTTTGACCACACACGCCTGGCCTGCATGTACGATCTGCGCCTGGGCTGGGGCTGGCAGGAGAGGTGGGTGGTTAGACAAGAGGCACCAAGGCCAGGGGAGTCTAAGGCTCTCTCCTGAGTGTGTCAGGGGGGAGGGACCAGCCCAGACCTCCCCAGGCCATTCCTCAGGGGCCTGACCCCCTTGAGCTCAGGAAAGAATCCTCCCAGGGTCCCAGGCCAGGGGTCAATAAAACAGCAATTCCTCCACGACCCACTCCCCTGGCAAGAGATCTGTGCTCTTCAGTGAGCTGCTGAGCATGGAGGGCTCTGTAATCTGTACAGACCGATTATGGCTCAGTGAGCACCACTGTCTTAGATGCTGTAGTGGGGGCTGCTTGGGCTGCACCCAGCTCCCCACAGCTGTCAGGTGCACCCATTGCCCAGCTGCTGTGAGGGTTAGCTGCTAGAGCATTAAGCACACCTTCCTCAAGGAATTGCTCTTAGCCAATGGGAGCTGCCTGGGCCATAAATGTCTAGGAGGTCACCCCCTTCCCCAGTACATATACACACACCCCAGTGACTGACAGAGCAGTGCAAACACCCAGCCCCTTGCCTCAAGGGCTGACGGCTGTGGTGCCATTCATGCTCCAGAGCCTGCTGCAAACAGGCTGAGGCCAAGCCAGCTGAACCACATGTTTGCTGGCTGCTTCCCCTTGTAGTTGCTCCCAAGAGCACCTGTTCAGCAGATCTCTTGCCTGAGCTGCACCTCCCTCAACTGTCCCATGCTCTACTCTTAGAGAGCCTAACCCAGACATCCCAACCCGTGACTGCACATGCCCCTCACTAAAGCCTGCGGCCTTCCCCTCACTGCTCCTGAGCCTGTTCCGGCTTCTCCAGGGAACAGAACCCCTCACCGGGGGCCTGGAGGCTCTCAGAAGACTGGGTCCTCCGACCTTTCTCACGATGCCCAGGGCTGGGCTCCAGCTGGCACTAGGGGACCGGAGCTAAGCTATGGCTGGGGGGACCCAAAGGGGAAATGGCTGAGCTGGAAAATTCACAGCCTCTACCTCAGTGTCCAGCCCCATTGTCCTAAAGGCAGAGCAGCTCCCGGCCCACCAATGCTTGGGCTCTGAGAAGGAGGGTGAGGTCCCAAGTTCACACCTGTCTGCTCACTGCTGAGGGTGGAGAAAGCAGAGGTGGGAGAGCTAATCCCAGGTAGAGGGGACACAAGAGGGTGAAAGAGAGTCCTTGCTCCAAAGAGGCACACAGAGGTGAGGTAAAAACCTGTACATAAAGGGTGTAGCTTTCTCCAGGAAGCATCCATGATTCACCTACACCCTCACTCCTTCTGTATCCCCCATCTCTCCCAGCAAAAAAACAAAGCGTCAAATTTCATGTTTATCGAATTCAGGATTCCTGTCTTTCACCTACCACACCGAGCTTCATCTTGGTATCCCCAGCACAAGGCCTTGAATAGAGCAGGCACTCAGCGAACACTGAATGAGTGAATTTACAAGAAAATCCATGTGAAGTTGCTAAGCTTTGTATAAGAGGTACAGAAAGCCCTAGGAGGTCAGGGGACAGAGACATCACAGTCGTGAGAGGAAGAATCACAGAAGGCTCTAGGGAAGACTATATGGAAGCTTTCAAACCAGGCTTCAAAGAATGGGGTTGACAGAGCAAGAGTTCTATATAGTATATTACCCAGGGTAAACCATTTGTGATCTTTGGACCTTCACTTTCCCATCTCTAAAATGGAGAGAATACTACCAAGCCTGAGAACTCACAAGGGCGGGTGTGACAATAACACAGGATAAATAAGAAGCACTTAGTAGTGCTCTAAGTTTGTCTAAAGTTGCCACAAGTAGTACCTTAACAGAGTCTCTCCAACCCACACTGATGGGACTGCCACAAACTAATTAGAGAGGTGAGTCCACAGAGGCAGACCAGCTGCAGGTCGAGAAGCCTGTTGGTCAGCAACCAGGAGTGACGCAGGCCATGCTTAACCATGAGGGTTTCTGCAAACAGCAGCAGGTTCTGCGAACAGTGGCAGCTGCCACCAGCCCAGAGTCTGAGTGTCCAGGTGATCACCCTGCCTGTTGGGTTGCCATGGATGAATGAACCTAGTCTAGTTGACAAAAGACAAGCTCTGTGACCTTGGGCAAATGAGACCTCATGGGCCTCAGTTTCCCTGCCTATAACAGAGGAATGGAATAGATGGCCTCTTGAGGTTTTTTTTCAACTCACACTTTCTATGAATTTTGCCATCTGCATATCCCCCCTGTATGAGATGCCCCCTAGAATCTGGGTAATGGGTCTGAAACTGTCTCCCCTGTGATGAAAATGCATGAATATCACCATAACATGGAAGAGATAACCATCTGTGCTCAAAGTCCCCAGGAAATCGCATCAGGAAACAACCCACCAATGCATGATGCACATGCCAGTTGCTGATAAGACCAGGAGGCCACACAGATATCTGCAAGAGGCCCAGGGTGCCTCTCAACAAGGAAGCCATTGATTTGACAGGCTCCAATGGAAGATAAGCTATAATCTTGGACTCTGTGGCTTGCCTGCAGCCAGACAGTATTGTAATGACAGAAGCTTTAGCGACTGATAAGGGATATTGAAAAGGAGATAGAAAACTGGATTTTTCTCAGGGCTCGGCCAGCACAGGCCAGGAAAGGTGGGGTCTCACCAGCAGACCCATGCCTCTGGCCACCTGACAGGTGCATTTCCTCATTGGAGATGGGGCTGGGAATGGGGCTAATAGATGATGACACCATTAAGACTAGCTAACTCCTCTTGATGACATTAACTATTAAGACTATCCAACACTAAAGTGATAGAACCACTGTGATAAATTCTGATATATTCATACAATGGAATATTATGAAATTAAAAAAAAGAGATACCGATAGACACAATGACATTGTTGAATCTCACAGGCACAATCTGAGTGAAAGAACTCAGACACAAAAGAGTAAATAGTGTATGATTTCATATATTTGAAATTCAAAACTGGAAAAACTGATTTTACAGTAACAGAGAGCTAAACAGTGGTTGCCCTTGGGCAGGTGTGGAAAATTATCAACTGGGAAGGGCACAAGATAAGTTTCCCAGGAGAAGGTGGGATCCCATCTAGGGATGGAAATGTTCTACACCTTAATCTGAGTGGTGGCTATATGGGTGGATGCATATGGAAAAATGCATTGTCATATGCTAAGTGACACCTCAATTTTTTTTTTTTTAAAGAGCACCCATCCTCCTTTGATGACATTGCTGGGTGAGAGGTTGTTGCTCCCTTTACTCTGACTTCTACTGGATAAGCGGCTTCCCATGGCTGACTTCTTCCAGATGTAGATTTTCCCTTCTGGAGCAGATGCATGGCCTTGGCATTTCAATCTGCCCACCATACACTACTGAGCTACGTTAACATAAGTCACCTCCCTGGCTCTGCTCAGCCCTGGAATAGTTAGAACTGTGTTTCTGATCCTGAACCAACAGAGACCCCACCAAGTCGAGGCCCCTAGAGGGGCTCCGTCTCACTTAACCTCTGCCTCCAGCTCCACACCCTTCAGGGAGGCACTGCCAGCAGCAGCTCTGATTGCAAACGCAGCCAGGCCAGGGCTTGTGCTGAGAGGCACCATGACATAATCCCTTCATTCAGTCTGTCAAACAACAAACGCTTCAAGGCAGCTGCTATGCTGGGTGCGGGACAGACTGTCATGAAAAGCAAATAAGGAAAGACCATTGCTGGGGAGATGCATAGCAAACAAGGAAACAGAAATAAACAAGATGGTTTCAGAGTGTGGTAAGTGCTAGGGCAACTCTAAAGCAGGGGGTGTGACAAGGAACACTGGGCAGAGGAGAGATCTGCTTTAGAGAGATGGAAAGAGTGGAGAATCTGGGACTAATTCTTGGCTCTGCTACCCACCAGCTGGATGACTTCAGGCAAGTTACTTAACCTCTCTGAGCCTCAGCCTCTTCATCTGTAAAATGGGAATAATAATGCTTCTCCCAGGGCTGGTGTGAGGGTTTAATACAATATATGTAAAACATCTGGCCACACAGTATGTGCTCTCTCAATAAATGAAAACCCCTGAGATGATTAAACAGGAGCAAGGGATGAGGACAGGGGCCTGCCCTCTGTGGCCCTCTCTATATCCCAGAGGCAGAGACACTCAAAGCAGACATTAAACTCATAGGGATGTTCCATGAATGTGTTAAAAATTCACATATTTGAGGGCCATGCAGGGTTTCAGAGGAGTTGGAAAACAGGGAGGAGGGATGGAGCCCTTCCCGGCACCCTCTTGCCATCCTAGCACACTTGGCTTCCAGTAACAGACTTTAGCCTTAGTTTTCTCATTTGTAACATGGGGCTGTCATGAGGAATAAATAAGTAAACTCACATAAAGGGTTTGAAACAATGCCCAGTACATAGTAAGCAATCTAAACATGTTAGAATTATTCTATAAATGATCCCCCACTCCTCTCAAGAGCCAACCCCCTTGGGGACCTGCAAGCCCTTTGCCTGAAAGGATGCTGCCTTATCTGCCACAGAGGATGAGGGTTGATACACTCCTGAGGCCCACTGTATATTTCTAAGCTCCCCACTTCAGTTCTGAGAGGCAGAAAGGGCAAGCTAAATATAGCTTCTTTTGGCAGAGAAGGAAACTGAGGCCCGGAGAAGGCAATCCAACCCAGACCTTCCACCTGCGAGCTTGGGTCTCAGCTCACTGTCCCAGTCCTCCATGGACTCCCCCACCCTGCCTTGTGTCACTAGGGTAGCCCATTGCAGTGCAGATTCCCAGGTCCAGGTGCCCTCCCCCCCCCCGCCCACACACACACCAGCTCTAACTCTCCAGGGCTGGGCCTCACAGTCTATATTTGTAACTAGCTCCCTAGGAATTTTGGAGGCACCACTGGACTTGATAACCTCTTTGACACCACACTGGTGGATAGAAAATAAGACAAGACTTTGGAACCACGTATGTTTCCCTGCCTCTGGCCTATGAGCCTTTTCCTACTTCACTTCCTGAGCTATATCAATAAAGCCCACGGAAAAGAAAATCTACCTCCCCCCTGTGTGCCATGTAGTGTTCATGGATAGTCTACCGCCAAATAAGGATGCTGCATCTTCTCTCTCTTTCTCAGAGTTTCAGAACCCAACAATATTATGTTAAGGGCTCTGAAAAGTCCTGCAGTAGACACAACCACGTAACTTGGTTTAATCGAGTGCTTTCCAAATCTATTTGACCATGAAGCTCTTTTCTTTACAGACTCTCTTAACATCTTGAGATCTAGAAGTGTTATGCAGAACGAGTGGAGAAATGCTGATCTGAAGTGCAAGACAAAACTAAGGGCTGTGGGGCCGAGTGGCATGCCCCTTGGCTGAGGACAGCTGAGCCTCGTGAGTGATGTCACCCACAGGGTGGCACTGCATGAGGACAGCTGAGGCAGAAATAATGAGGCCCTGGCAGAAGGCTTCTGGTCTATCAGCTCGTTCCATTCTTCCCCCAAAAGTATACACCCCAAATTATAGGTGGGAGTGGAGACCACCAGCACCCAGCAGGCTCAGTGAGGAACCCACAGGTTCTCAAGTACCATGTTAAGGCAAATTCCAGCTGGCCCATTAGGCTTCTGAAGAGAATTCTCCCTGGAACCTAGAAGGAGAATTTCATCAAGGGCCCCCACCCCACCAAGAGAATTTCCTTGGGCTACTAGCCAGGCAGGAGCAGTGCTGTCCATGCACAAGGGTGTGGCCTAGGATGTAGAGTCAAATAAGGCAGGTAGCCAGCAAAGTGAATGGGAGCCCTTAATTTAAAGGCCCACCAGCTTTCCTTCGGGTTTCCTCCCCACCTCACATTTAAAAAGGTTAGCCATAGCCAAGTGGGGGCTGTTGGTCTGCTTCCTGCTCCCGACTCAGGGCAAGTGTGTGTGTGTCTGCAAGCCAGGGCCACTGCCAAACAGAGCAGAGTGGGTAAGAGCAAGGGGAGGAGAAGGGGGCTGCAGACTTCCTTGCCTGGAGTTGGCTCAGTCTGCCCAGTTCCTAGATGGCAGGGCAAGTACAACCATCCTAACAGCCTCCCAAAGCATCACTGAATGAGTGTTGTGGGCCAGGCAGTATGGAATCAGGATCTATGTTCCTGTTCTGGCTTCCATCAGACAGTTGTTCAAAAAACCCTTATGAGTGTGAGGCTCTGAGGTTGGTGCTGGGGGTACTGGGAGCTGTGGTACCCAGGCCCTGAGCTAGGGAAGAATAATGCCTATGAAAGGCCTCTTGAGAGGCAGAAAGGAAGCAAGGAGGGACTGCTGGGAGCTGGAGCTATGTCGCGGTCTCCCCTCCATAATATGTTAACATAACATAACAATAACAACTTATTCTGTGCCAGTATTGTATTGAGTGTTTTTATGTCTATTATCATATTTATTGCTCATAACACACCTATTATTGTTCCCAATTGTCAGATAAGGAAGTTGAGGCTCAGAGCTTAAGTAAGTTGCCCAAGGACACCCTACTTGTTTGGAGTCTCTGCTTCCGACTTGTGCTGAGCCCCGGGCACTTCCAGCTCCGGAGTGGCTGGTGCAGGGTTGAGCACACAGGGCTCCCGGTGCAGGACACAGCCTCTCCATTGCTGGCTGGGCCAGTCCCATGCAGCATCCTCAGAAACTATCCCTCCCTCAGCCTCCCAGCTCCCAGTACGCACATGTTTATTGATCCTTTTATGCATGTAAATGCAAATGGACACTTAATAATTTAGTGGAGTTAACAGTGCTGAAATATTAACAGGCTTTTCTCTTTTAATTAGCTGCTCAGAGAATGGTGGCTGGGGTCGAGGAGGAGGCTCTTAGGGCAGGCACCTATCCAGCTCTGCTTAGGTCTCCTTCTGCCAGGGATGATGTCACACGCCTCTCCTGTGGACCATGGGCCACTGAACATGAACCTCTCAGGGAAAATTAACCCTGCCCTCTGGGTTCTCCGCAGTGGGGGTTTGCCCTGCCCTCCCTGCAGCCCCAGCTGTCTGAGGAGCTGGCTAAAGCCAGTCCTCTGTTCACTCCCAGCCAGCGGAGGGTGGACCAGGTGACTTCTTATGAGCACTCCAGAGTCTGGAAGAGGCACCAATTCCATATTGGGAGAACCCATTTGAAAACATGCCCAGCCATCCTGCACCATCTCCTTTGGCCATTCTCTCATGTCACAGACTTCGGTCCAAGCTGACTCCCACTGCATCCTCCCTCTTGCTGCCTGGCCTCCCAGCACTGCAGAGGGTGCACACAATCACCTGTTTCTTTGTCACTGATTTGTTCTGTAACATTTCCTGAGCACCTATTGTGGGGAAATGGCCTGCGCTCAGTGCCAGGATGCAGAGCCAAACAAGGCACAGCCCTCCTCAGGGGAAAACCTCTGCCTTCGCTCCACTGCAGACCACAGCAGACTCTGCTCTCCACCACAAGGTCTTTTTGGGTCATAAAAACCAAACCCATATTCAACCAACCTCCCCCTTGGCCGCAAAAATCTCTCCCCAACCACAGTGTAAGTGTCTCTGACCTCCAAGCACAAGGTGCTGTCACTGGCTATGGACAGCAGCCATTGCTGAAAGGATCAGGGCACAGGCAGCCACCCTATCACCAAGACTGAACAGAAAAACAAGCTCTGCCTTCAGTCAGATGCAGGGCCTGCTGCTGTTTGCAGAGCCTGCTACAGTTGGCAGAGCCTGATGCTTCTGGCAAGCCTGACACTCTTGACAACCCTCCTCGGCTGAACGTGGTGGCCAGTCCATCTGTGTGTCCCACTCCCTAGGAATGTTCGGCACCACTACACCCACATCCTGGCCTCTTCAGAAGGCCCATAGGTTTTGAGAGTGCCAGGTTCTTTTCATAGAATCTTCACTTTCTGTGAATCAGTGAAGTCTAATCTGCACACTACCTAAGGGACCCTGGAATGTCAGGATAGGCCACTGGGAAAGCCCTCTAAACGAAGACTCTGAGATCTCCTGGGGAACCTATAAAGAGACTTTAATCCTTGGTTGGCTCCAGAAGACCAGGATCAACACTGTCAGCAATGAGGGCCCAAGAGCAGCTCTAACCAGTGCAGGGAGGACATTCAGGGAAGAGAGCAGCAGGGCACATGCCTTAAATTGGGCATTCTTGATCTGAGGCTGTAAAGCTAGTCTGAGGAATTGCCCAGATGGTATGGAATTAGGCACAGAGGGTTAGGACTCTATCTCTCACCTAATGACTACATGATCTCAGGTAAGTTATTTAACCTCTTGAAGTCTCAGGTTCTTTATCTGTTAATAGGGATAATGCTACATCTCAGGCACTAGTAGAAATAACTCCAGGGTTGTGAACATGAGTGAGATAATGCATATTGGGTACATAGCACAATGACAAGCATCTAGTAGTTGTTTAATAAATTTCATTCCCTTTCCATCTGCTAATATAGACAGGGACCCCTTGGAAATCTGTTCAGAGGGCCTGCAAGAGGAAAATATATAACTGAATGAAGTCTTCTTTGGGGGGATGTCAAGAGCTGCAATTCCAAGAGGCCAGAACATCGAGATGGGCTGAAAGAGGTAATCACTAGAGAAGCCAGCTCCCCAAGAGAACATACAAGATGGTGGCAGAAGAGAGAGGCTCCCACCCGTGGGGCAGAGAATGGCCTCTGGAACCCAGGACTTGAGCCTGCTTGGCCCAGGGATGTGGGGGCTGTGGACACAGGGTTACTAATATAAAATTTTCCTGTCTGGGTCCAATCTACCCAGCCCCACCAAGCTCTGCTAGTCCTGCGGACACCATCACTGGCAGCTCCACTGACCCTGAGCCAAGGCAGCAGCCTGGACTCTAAATGTGACCCAGGCACCAAAGCAGGTCTATTGACTCAAGCCCATAGCAGGAGCAGGGCTGGAGCAGACGCAGCCCCAGGCAAGGAGTTCTCCTTCAGGCTTTGCAGTAATCACTGTGTGGCCTACAGTAAATCATTTAACACTCTAGTCTACAATCTCAGTTTCCTGACTGTAAAATGGGCAGCAGAGCACTCCCTATTGTGAGTGTTAAATATAATAAGAATGGTATTCAGTCCATGCTGCCTAGCAGATACTCCAGAAGTACAGTTAGAAGGGAGTGGAATAAAACCAAATTCATATACCTCAGACTGTGTCTGCCATGAGAAGCTGCCCCTAGTCTGAGAGTCGCAGCTTCTAATGTGGAGTCCAACAGCCCCGAGTGACCCTGTCCCTAGGAGCCTGAGGCTCAGTGTACCTGTGACCAGGCACATCCTGGGGGGCATGAGAGACACACAGTGCCAGGCCTAGACTCCATACCCAGAACTTAGAACCTGGGCCAGTCCTGGGCCCAGGAATGGAGGTGGCAGTGGCTCTGCTGAAGCAAAGAATCCCCAAGGTCCCACCTGACCCAAAGTCCAGGGCCCTATGTGACCCAAGCCCTGTGGAGCTGAGACCCAACCTGGAAGCACAGGGCATCTGCTGGGGCCTGGCACAGGCTGGCTGTGGGAGCAGAGGGGAGACCTTGGGGCTGAGACACTGGATTTGGCCTCACATGGGCAACTGGGGACCTGGGGCCCTCAGAACAAACAGGATGGTGGCAAGTGGGTAGGAGTCCTTTCCAACCTAACCAGGGAGAATTGTCTGGAGCATGCATTACAGCACTTGACTGAACCCCATTTCGCCATATCAGGCAGAGGCCAATAATACAAGGCTCACAGTGTCTTACTAAGTGAGATGACAAATCAGAGAACACTGTGCAAACTGTAAGGTTCTGCACAGATCAGGTCTTATTAGGCACTGAGAGACCCTAATATGGCCTCAGGAAGTGGAAACTGGAAGTTAAGAAACAAGCCATAATGCACCTATTAAACCAGTGAAAATAAATTAAGATGATAAAAATCCAAGTGGCTGGGCTCTGTGCAAGGCTTGCTCAAACTTTTTGTGGTACAACCCAGCAGTGTGAAATGAGCACCATAAAACTGTTGCTATCCTATGACCTATTAGGCAATCTCACTTTGGGGAATAGGCCCCAAGGAAATAATTTAAAATGAAAAAGTAATTCACATAAGGATATTCACAGCAGAGCTATTTAGAAGAAGGGGAAATTGGCACCTGCCCAAAGGCCCAGCAAAGGAGAAATGGTGGCCAAACTCCAGTACATCGATGCAGGGGGTGCCCTGTGGCCATTAAAGTGACAGGTCTGAGGGCTCAGTCAATACCAGGAGACGTGTTTAGGAGATAAAGTCAGCAGACAAAGCAGAACAGACCGCTGTTTACTGCTATGTAAAAATGTATTGACAGGTATGGGCAGGGAATTTAGAATAAATGCTTAATGTTTGATGGTCCTTGGGTTCCTCTTTTTTCCTATGAAGTTGTTTAAGTGGATAATAATAACAATAACAACTCTGAAAGCAAAATCAATCTAGCAGCTTGAGAGCAGGTAGGGCCTTAGACCCCAGGACAGAAGGGCATGGGAGGGAAGGACAGTGTTTCTGGAGAGCCTACCACCACCAGGTAGCACTCTGACCACCTACCCCAGGCCCCTGTGGCTTCCTGGACATCATCCCAACCTGCTGTGGGGTGGAAATATGCGTGGCCCAGCCTATCTGCTTGAAACCTCTTAAAGCTACCTCTGCATGGTTCTTCTAGGCCAGGCCTTTGCCCCTGCTCAGGAGGCAGGAGGAAGATTCGTTTTGAGGTCTAAAAACCAGGGAGCAGACATGTAGGGCCTGATTAGCTTTTGCCTCTCACCATATCCACTGATCTTAGGAGGTCAGCACTTAACTGCCGTGCAACACCCCCAAGGCCTGAGAGCCTTTCCTCACCCCCCTCCCCCTCCCCACCCCCATGAGTGAAAACACACTGTCCCCTGCTGACTAAGTGTCAGCCAGAAACCTGGGAGTTCTCCCTGACTTCTCTCCTTCTACACCCCACACTGAATCTTCCAGAAAACCCTCTCAGCTTGACCTTCAAAACTGATCCTGCATCCAATCCCTGCGATACCACCCTAGTTTTAGCCACTACCACTATGTCCTGCCTGGATTATTACAGCAGGTCTACCCTTCCTCGTCCCTTGCCTGGTACATTCTGTATCAGAGGGATCCCTTTACAACACTAGATCCTGTGCCTCCTCTGTTCAAAACTAACATGGTTCCCATCTTACTTGAAGCCAAGGCCAAGGCTTTTTCAACAGGCTGCCATGCCCTCTATCATTTGCTTGCAACCTCACTTCATGGTCTACTGCCCTCCTCCCTGTTGCAGCCACTCTGCTCTCTTCAGGGCTCTTCAAACAGACCAAATCCACTCCCAGCCTCAGGGCCTTTGCACTTGCAGCTCCCTCTGCTGGGTTGCTCTTCTCCAGATTTCCAGAGCTCCCTCCATCACTTCCTTCCCTGACCACCTTAGTCAAGACAGCATGCCTGCCCCACCTCCATCACTCTCAACCCCATTCCTGGCTTTGTATGTTCTTCATAACACTCATCAACACCCAGAATATTAAAGAGTCACTTGTTCATTCTCTTTCTGTGTCCCTTTCAAAAGGCAAAACTCATTGGAGGGAAAGCATGCTAAATCTCTGAAAGATGAACAATCTTTTGTTTCAAGAGTCAATTCAGGAAGCATAAAGTTTGGGAACACATTTTCTTTAGCATCAGGTATATTTATAAATTAGGAAATGCAATACCAGCCCCCCTGTTTAAGTATCCTCATTATTTTTTTCCTCCGTCACTGAAGAGTTTCTCTCCTTCTTTGGCTAAAATTTTAGAAACCACATAAGTGGCATGCACTGTAGGATCTGATTACAATGCTGAGCCTCTGAACAACTTGTAAATGACTTGGAACCCAGTAGGTTGGGGGAGAAAAGTGAAGGACTTGAGAATGGGGGAGGCCAATTGGACCAGAGTTTAATCACAGTCAGAGATGGAAAAGTCATTGCCATTAGGCTCCTAGGGGCTGAGGATGGGGGTGGAGGGGGACTGCCTTTTAGGAGGAAAGTGAGGTCTAGAATGGGCAGTGATGTGGGTGGCTGTAAAGTGCAAGGTGCAAAACACCTGTCTCCTAACCTGCAAAGAGGCCCAAGGGAATGTTCTTGCTATAAACTTCTCCAAAAGGAGAATGGGAGGAGGGCTGGAATTCTGTTGCCCTTTCTCCTGGGCCAGGGTCTCTGTCTACTTCCTCCTTCTCCAGTATCATGTCACATGCCTGTACACACAGCCTAACAAGCCATCTCCCTAGCAGCAGCCTCTGTGACTCATCAGCTCCCTGAGCCAGGCTGGGCACTGGAATCAGTCCCTTAGCAGGGTCTCCTCTGAACAACCAAGGCACTTACTGCCCGTGCCAGACATTGGGCTAAAAATGGCTTTCCATAAGCTCCCTACTTCCTGTTCACCACAGTCCCCTGAGGAAGGGGCATTCCTATCTCTGTCTTGTGTAGGGGGAAACCGAGGCACAGGGCATAGCCTGCCCCAGGTCACATAGCCAGTGAGTACTGAGGCAGAACTTGAACCCGGATCTGCTTCAGAAGACCCTGCTACTATCCTTCAGGCCACTCCGCTCCCCTACACTTCCACCTGAGCGAGAGAGATGATTATTCATCCACTTTGATATATTTAGTTGCTTGCTTCTGAAATTAGATCTTGGTGGTGTCATGGAACCTGGCAAGTCATGTGCTTGGCAGCTGACCTCAGAGCTGTTAGTCGCTGACACCTTGGTGTGAAGAGCTTCTCTGGTTACTACCCTCCCTGGGGGCACTGACACAGAGAGAAGGAGACAGCGAGGGGAGGGGCCAGCAGCAGAACCACTTGGCTGACCCTTCCCAGAATCCTCTTCTGTGGTTAACATGGTGCCACCTCTGCAGAGGCCTGGACCCTGGCAGGGAGGGTGAGGTGGGGCCGAAGGAAGTGACCTGGAAGAAAGGAAGCTAGCCTGTTTGTGCGGTCCTTCTGGAAAAGGAGATCTGCAGAGGCACCAGTTCTGAGATGGGCCATCCTCAGGTGGAAGGGAGAGGTGATTTCCAGGAGGAAGTGAGAGAGACGGAGCAGAGATGGGTGAGAGAAGTGACCCAAGTATGTGAAAGTGTGGGGAAACAGAGGCACACAGGACACTTGGACCCTGTAAGGACTGGGTACTTGACAGTACTAGCCCAGGGCTTGGCAAATAGTACATACTTAATAAATGTCAGCCAGAGCCTTCATTATTGTAGGTGCTCAAAGAGACTCTCTTGGGAAGACACCAGTGAGCCCCAGTTTGCCCAGATGAGGCATGGAGCTTGAGCAGTACCCCAGGGAAGTGCACGGGGGACCCTGGGTGGAGAGGCTCTCTGCCCTACACAGGAGCTTTGCAAAGTCGTTGGCTCCCCTCTGAGCCTGAGCAGCTCTGTCTGTGAGAGGCTGGCTGGGGAGGGCTTCAGGAAAAGAATAGGCCCCCTGCTGCTCGGCCCAGCTGGGGCCACTGTGCCCATGCACCCAGCCCAGCCCCCTCCCTGGCATGGACACAGCGGGTGAGCGCACGCCTGGCACAGGCCCCAGCGCCTGGGAGAGAGGCTCTGAGCAGGCGGCTTTGTATTTTGTAAAAACCAAACCCACAGCTGAGCTCTCCAGCCAAGCAGGGCCTGCTGGGAAGGCTGCTGGGGTCTCTCTTTCTGCCCCCTGTTGGGGTCCATCCTCCCCTCCTCAGCACCTCCCAGGAACCATGGGGAGCGCCAGCTGCCACCCCAGGCAGCATGGGGTGGGGGGGAGTTGAGGGGAGTGGTCCTGGGCCCAGCTCGGCCACACCAGGGTTTGCCCCCCTACCCTAAACCCCTTCCTGCCTGGAATAAATTGGAATACAAATCAGAGGGAACCACTTTCCTCTGTTTGAACAAATTGCTATGGATTCCTCCCTGTCTCAGGTCAGGGCTCGCGGTGGGGGATATTTTTACTCGCCGACTGCTAATAGACTCAGGAGAAGCTGCTGGATCGATGGAGGCCGGAGAAAATTAGCCAGGAGCTCCAGGCCAGCCTAGGCCTGCCCCTGCCCCCACTTCAGGTCTCCTAGAAGGGATGGGGGACAGCATAACCCAGACTGGACACAAGAACTGGGCTGATGGCCCAGAGTACTAGATGCTCGTTCCTGCCCCCGTGCCTGGGGACCGAGGCAAAGGTGACCAAGGGTACTTGGATAAAGGTGGACTCAGAGAAGTCCCCAAAGAGGACAGGCCACCCACACATACATGCATGATCCCCTGCACATATATACATATTTTACATGTGTTATCACACATATACACACCTTCAGCACATGCATGCCCATGTATATTTATTGTGCACAAAAAATACAGGTACAGTGCACATGTACATGGTAGGGACTTGGGGGAATGTATTTCAGCTTCACACGCACACGACAATCTCCACTGGCAGCCAAGGCTCCCCACCCAATCACCTTTCACCTCTCAGCCTGGCTCAATAATTCTGCAGTAGAGCCTGAAGGAGCCACTCCCTACACCTGCCCCAGCTCCCCCAGAAGGAAGGGGAGAATTCTCGGAGGAGGATGCAGCCCACCCTGACCCTGTACAGCCTCCCAGACCTTCTCCCTCATCTCCTGAGAAAGTGAGGGAGTGAGCCAGACAGGGAGGCCGATGCTTCAGGCTTATCAGGGCATCCCTCAGTATCAAACCCTCTCAGCACTGCCTGAGGCCACTAGTGAGCAATGCCAGGGGCCATGGCTACATGGGGGATGAGGGGGAGGCAGAAGGGAAGGGGAGAGCTCACTGCAGCCTCTGAGTGACTTGAAGGAGGTGGGATGGCTTGATCAAGGGAAAGCCACTCGTACTTCCTGCCTGCTGCCCTCGACGAAACTACACATGCATGTGTGTACACACACACTCCCTCAGTAAATCAGAGCTCAGATCTGACTTGGGGGACAGATGTAGGAGAGAAGGGTGTGATAACTGGCAAGCAGAGCAATGCCACTAGCTGGTGTGATCCTTCACCTCTGGCCTCTGGTTTCTGCCTCTAAAAACTGAGCAGTTAAGGCCAGGTGACCTCTAAGCTCCATTACCTCTGACCTTCCATGACTCTAAGCTGGGATCCCTATTTGCTGGGTGGCCTGAGGGTTTCTCTTGCCCTCTCGGTCTCAGTTTCCCTTCTAACAAATGATTAGATTTGCCCTAAGATCCCTCCTGGCTCTGACTCTACAGGCCTGTGATTCTATATCATCTCTTTGTCTTATTCTCTGCTGATCTTTAGCACCTAAATCTCTCTGGTGCTCAATAAATATTTGATTAACTCAGGTCCCAGTTGGTAGTGAAGAGACAGAAATTCACAGCAGGATGCTGGTGCCGCCCTGACCTGGACCCATAGGTCCAAGGATATTCAGGGGTGGCAGGCTAGCCCAGTTAAGGCCCACGGGAGAAGGTTTGGTTCCTGGAGAGGGAAGTGGACAGAACACAGCTGACCTTATTGCTCACACAGAATCCTGCCTGCAGAGAGAAAAGGAAATCTTCTAGTCTCAGAGCTTGCCCTTACCTCTTTCTTAGTTTTGAATTCGGCAGGCGGGGAGCTACTGCCATGCCTCTGGCGCCCAAAGGACTTGTGGACTGAGTCTGCCCTCAATCACCCACCCCTGCCCTCCCCAGATGCAAGGGCCCCTCGGCCCTTCAGGGAGAGCCCGCGTTCTATCAGGAAGGCCTTAGGGAAATTGATGTCCTGGGGTCCTGATCACCGAATCCAAGGAAGTAAATGAGCAGCTCACAGGTCTGTGGCCACAGGAGAGAGTTTTCAGTCTGGAATCGGGGCTTATACATGCAGCCCAGAAGACAAGACCTAAGAACAAAGAGCTCAGCAAAACAGGCTGGATCTGAAAAAGCAAGACTGATGGCTTACGCAGCATGTAGTACAGGCAGTCGGTGAGCCCCCCACCACACACACACGACCCCTCCCCTAGCCACTTCAACGCACACCTGCCAGCACCTGCTTCTCTCTGCCTGAGGCTACCTTCACAGCTTGAGCTCACACTTCCTGTGCAAGCAGTGGGCCACTGAGTACCAGGAAATGAAGACCCCCAGGGGCAGCCGTCAACCAACAACAGGTGGGAGTGGATGTATACATGCCCCAGCTTCCTGACCATGGGAGGGGAACTCTGAAGTGTGTGGTTTGCATGGTGTCAGGGGTCCCCTGGGACATGGTGGTGACTGGCTTAATGCTCCTTTTCTTGGTTCCCTTTGCTTCGCTGTCTCACATTCCCATTCCCCCACCAGAGCTGCCCAGCCTCACCTCCCAAATCAGCTCCCTGCTCTTGGCTCCTTATCTCAGGGTCGGCTTCTGGGGAACCCAAACTAAGGCCATGAGTCCAAACCACTTCCCATCATCGTTGTGTGCACTTTTAAATCTCTCATATGGCCCCAACTCAGGGCCCTCATATTGCTTAACAACCGCATATACAAACACCAAATACCCTATGCGGCTCCCCTGCCTCCACCATTACTTCCCTGGAAGCCTCCTTGTCTGAATGCTGACACTTCAAGATCCAACTCATCTGATCAACCAACCTGGGCCCGGGAAAAGGCCTGAGGACTGCTGGGTGTTCCCAGAGCAACCTTCTGGAAACAGCGCCATGCTTCTGCTGGTAACTTGTTAATAACTCTAGGGAGGAATGTGGGCAGTATGACAGAGATGTCGGATCTGGTGGAGGTGGGCAGCAACCTCAGGTCCACATTACCAAGCTGGCTGCCTCTTGCAGCCACAAGGGGGGCCTCCCAGGGCCTCCGTGACATTTCCATTAAGGACCTCTAACATCTAACCAGGAGTCCTAGACCCAGACGAGCGCCAGATCCTGTAGTCCTGGAGCACTGAGGCCTGGAAATAAGAAATAGGGTTCAGAGAGGTGGGGGGAGGAATATAGAGATGTGGGCATAAAATGAGCTTATAAATACCATGCAGACATGTTCTGGCTTCTCCTGACCTACAAAGTGATATAGGAGAATAAGATCCAGCTACAGAGTCCCTTGACGTGGCTTTTAATTTCAGCCTTGACACCTAACTGCTATGTGACCTCGACAAGCCACTTAACATCTCTGGTCTCAGTCTCTTTCTGCACTGAATCTCAAAGATCTGCTTCTGGGTTGCTTAAGACAACTGGCTGGCAGCTGAGCTCACTCCTTGTCATACCCTGGGATCCCATCTCATGGCCTTCTCTGTGTCTACCCTGTGCCCTTATTCCAGAAAGAAGAGTAAAGCCAGGCCTTGCCACCTTCTGCTTGCCCTGTGGGCTTAGGTATTTTGCTTGAAGATAAACTGACCTCTCCAAGATGCCCCTGTATTTTACTGGAACACCAGAACCAAACCCCGGTAGATGAGGCCACCAGAACCCAGTTCCCAACCTCTATCCTCCTGATGTCCCTTTTAGAGATAGGAAAACATGCTTCATTAAGGGTTTCTTAAGACTCACATAGGGAAAGTCTCAAGGCCAAGGAGATGTTCGAGTGCAGCTCAGAGGCCTCAGCTACAAGCTGTCTGGTAAGAGAATATGTTTTAGCAAAGTTGAAATAAGGTCAGACAAGGAGAAGAACTTCCCAAGAATGAAAGTCCAGAGACACTGAGCAAACAGAGTGGAGTTACCTGGGCTCAGGTGAGTGTGGGCTCGCCAGCAAGCAGAGAGATGACCCAGATCACCTCTTAGTACTCTGGCATAGCCCCTCAGGGTCTGTTTCTAAAAATCAGGAGTGTTCACAGAGCTCCCCTAATGACTGGGGCTGAAAGGAACCGCTTGCTAGTGGAAAAGGGTACCAACCAGCAGACATCAACAACCTCATGGAAGTGGAGAGGCGGAACAAGAGTGCTGGCAGATGGGAAGTCAGCCTCACATGAATGTCTAGGTGACTCCAAGCAAGTCTCTTCTCTGTTCTGAGTCTCAGTCTTCTCTAAGCCTTTTTCTAGGCATCCTCAGAGCATCCAGAGCCCCCCTCCACACCTAAGCTAGGCTGGTTGGGTGGAGCGAGGGTGGGGTGAGGGTGTTCACATCCATCTGAATCTTCCCTCATTTCAAGAAATGCCAGCTGACCCTGAGGTGGGGATTTGTGGTAAAGGCTGCTCGTTATCTACCCAATATCCATTCTCCCTTCTTTCTAATGAAACCCTGATATTTTCTATATTCACAGGCGAGAATATGCCCATCTAAAAGACTGTATTTCTCAGCCTCCCCTGCAGCTAGGAATGGCCAATGAGATGTAAGTAGAAGTCTTTGGGAGGAGGCTTCTGGAAAAGATCTTAAAGGAAACTGACTCAGCTGGTAAGCCTGCCCTTTTAAATGTTCCTCCCTTCTTGCTGCCTGGAATATGTCAAAGGCCCCTTGGTGACTGAGAGGCACAATTCTCTAAGGCAGGAGTTGCCAAACTTTGCTGCTCACTGGAATCACCTGGAGATCTTTAAGAAAAAAATGCTGATGCTTGTTTCTCACAGCCAAACATTCTGATTTAATTGGTATGAGGTATGACCTAGGCATCAGTATTTTTAAACACTCCCCAGGTGATTCTAACATGCAGCAAAGTTTGAGAAGCACCACTCTAAGGAGAGCAGAGCAACAAGATGAAAAGTGCCTGGATCTTTAGTGCCCCAGGATCTGTGACTGCAGCTGCTGCCAGCCTGCCCTAGACTTGAGCAAGTCAACTTTAATTTGCCAGAGCCTCTGCAAGTCAGGTCTTGGTTCCTAGCAAAAGAGCGTGATTCCTAACTGATGTGGGACGGGATTCCTCGTGCTGCTCCCATCAGCCTCCACAGAACAGGCTGGGGAGCAAAACATGGCCAGAGAGTGGGACCTCATACTTGGGGCAGTAGGCAGACACCAGATTTGACACTGGGCAGCTTTGAGTTCAAATTCTGATTCCACTACCTGCTAACTATAGAACCTTGGGCAAGGCACTCAAGCTGAGCCTCAGCTTCTCCATTTAGAAAATAAGGGCAGTGGAAAAGACAGCATTTTTCTCCACTGCAAGCACCTTGAGGGCAGGTGCCCCTCTCGTCTGTAGCTACAGCACTGTTTTGCCTGAGGGCTTCAGCTCCGGAAAAGTCCACTACGGATTCAGTGAGTCCAAGAAATGACAATGGAGCATTCTTGGAGTGTGGATAAAATGAAAGTTCCTGTGGCCAGGATTCTCACCTGGCCCTGGATGGCTAGCTCGCTACACACGTGTGGGCAATATAAAGAGCTCTGCCCAGTGCTCTGGGGAACTCGTTGGCACGACTACAAGGCTGCAGGAGAGCAGAGCAGAGGCTGGAGTGGTGGCAGTATCGAGGACAGAGGCCCAGAGGCAGAGACCAGCTTGCCGCATGCAGACTCGCTCTGAGTAAATGGAATTTTAGTGATTGGCCTGCCACCATAGGAATAAAATTGGGTATAAACCCTTTCACCCCAAGAATGTTCTACTGTCATTCCTTTAGTCACATTGAATCCACAGTGCACTTGCCCAGGGCTGAAACCCTTTGGCAAGACACAGGGTAAAAGGGTTTAATGATACCTGGCTTTATTCTCAGGGAGGTAGGTTGAGCACTAGAATCACAATGACAGGTCAGTAATCCACTTCCACCGGAACACTGGGAGGAGCTCTTTATATAGTGACTCAGTCCATAATAGCTCATTGCTAAAGGGTGTGGAAGCAGTAGCCTAGCAGGCCAATTACATCATCAAGTAGTTTAGGGTCAGGTGAGGATCCTGGCCGTAGGAATTTCTATTTCCCAAGCACCTACACCCCATCAGACATTTAGCAGGCACTCATTAAATATTTGCTTGGTTTTCATTGAACTACTGTGATGTGGTCCAGCTCTGAAATTTCCATTTTCTCTAAACCAAAAAGAGAATAAACAAAAGGGCCACATTTCAAAAAGGTAACAGAATTTACCTATTGAAAAATCAATGAAAACAACATTTTGGGGCTTTTTTTTTTTTTTTTTCAGTTTCCCTAGGTTCTGAACTGAAAATCCCCTGGTTAGAAGCAAGGAGATGAGCCAGTCTCCCAAACTCCTGGCCTGGACTTTCCAGTTAGAACTGTTAAGCTAGAAAGTCCCTGCTTATAATTTAAAAAATAAGTGTGTGTGTGTGTGTGTGTGTGTGTGTGTTTTCTTTTTTCAAGATGCCAGGGTCCAGACGAGCTTGGTTGACCTAGAAAACCCAGAAATGCCCTCAGAAAGCTCAAGGAAAGAAGACATCTGTTTGGGCCTGACTCATTCGGGTGCACCATCTACACCAGCTGTGCCCAGGAATCAACTGGAGAGCTCTTACAAGCATAGCTGCCTCGATGACACCTGCAGAGTTTCTGATCTGTTGCTGGATCAGGGAGCCAGGCATCTGTTGTTGGAAAAAGCTCTCCAGGTGGTCTGGCTTGCCCCCGGAGTTGAGAACCACTTCTCTGCACAGCTTCTAACCCTCCAGATAATCAGAGTAGCTCAGCTGAGTTTCTAGGACTGGAAAGGAACCAAGAAGAGCCTGGGGGGAAATCTTCAAAGCCAGACAAGCAGCGCCCTCACACCTGCCCAGTCCCATGAGGTCACCCACCCCGGCAGCCCCAGCTTGCCACAGGCAGGCGGGCCAGGCATGGGTATGGGGAACTGCCACACTTCTCAAAAGCGCAGCCTGCACCTCCTGCTTCCACACACCACCCACACCCAGGGCTTCCTACCATCTGCCTGCCACCCCTTCTGCTCTCCAGAGACAGAGTCCCCATAGTTTGGCTGAGACTTTACAAAATGCTATCACTGTCGGGCTTCTCTGTAAACCCAAGAGGTGGGTGTGCCTGAACCAGCCTTCCAGATAGGGAAACTGAGGTACAGAGAGGTGAGGCTATTGGGCTAAGGTCCTTCAGAGACAGGATGCCCGTTTGAGTCCAGCGTCTTTCCTGTATGGCCCCTGCTGTTCAAAAAGCCATCCTGGACCAGCAGCATCTGTGGAAAAAATGAAGGTTCCTGTGGCCAGGATTCTCACCTGGCCCTGGTTGGCTAACTCACTGCACACATATGGGCAATATGTTATTAACTCTATATAAAGAGCCCTGCTCAGTGCTCTGGGCACCCAGTGGCATGGCTGCAAGGCTGCAGGAGAGCAGAGCTGAGGACAGAGGCCCAGAGGCAGAGACGGGCTTGCTGCATGCAGACTGGCTCTGAGTGGATGAGATTTTAGTGATTGACCTGCCACCGTGGAAATAAAGTTGGGTATAACCCTTTCACCCCAAGAACATTCTACTGTCATTTCTTTGGTCACATTGAATCCATAGTGAACTTGCCGGGGGCTGAAACCCACTGACAAGGCACATGACAGCACCCAGGAGTTCATTAGAAATGCACAATATCAGCCCAGTCCCAGACCCATTGAAAAAAATCTGCCTTTTCACACACCCCCAGAGGATGCCTGCTGGACCTTGAGGAGCCCATTCTGTGTAGCAGCTGCCTCCCAGCCAACCTCCCAGTCCCCAGACAGCCCTTACTGCATCTCCTCCCCCACCTCAGATGGCCTTTCGTCCCACAGACTCCACATTCCTTGCCCTGTCTTTCCTGTCCCTGTCCCCTCTCGGGTCTCCTACCCCCTGATGCCAACTGCTCATGTCCTTCTCCCACTCCCAGGGCACTGGCTTCAGCCCAGTCTTCTCTCTCTTCCCTGGCAATTTTATTCTACCTCATTTCAACCCACACCGCTCTGCCCACATAAATTCAGATGTGTAAACCTGCCTCTTCCAGACCGGATCTCTCCTGAGTGCCAATACTCATGTCCACCTACCTCGTCAACATCTCTCCCAGACATCCCCCACACCAGAATCCCATGAGGCTCAAGACTGTGCTGGCACTGCCATTAAAGTAAAACTATTCATTGAAGCCTTGCTAAGTGCTGAGCATGGTGCTCAGGGCTTCCCAGGCACCGTCTCATTGCCTGCTACAAACCCATGTGGTAGGGGTGATCACTCCACCTGACAATGTGGAGAAGCCACGCCTTGGAAAGCAGATGTAACATCTCTAGCTCTCACAGCTGGTGCAGGGCTGAGCTGGGGTTCAGACCTGGTTTCTTACCCAGAAGCTCAAGTTCTTAACTACTTCTCTCTGATTTCCCATGGCCTTTGCTCTACCTCTTTACCAGTGTGTGCCAGGTCTCCCAACGCCAAACCTCAAAGCTGTTTTCAGCTCCTATTCCCTGCCTACACTCTTCCTAAAGCACTTTTAGGATCTAATGATCAGACAGTATCATTTCTGGCTTTTTGCAACAATCTCTATCTGGGTCCCTTCCCCCATACCCAATGCCCTATAGTCTACTCTTTACATGGTAGCCAGAGGATTGTATTAAAAAGGTGTTAGTTCATATCCCTCCTGTTCAAACCCCTTTCATGGCTCTCCACCTCCCTCAGAATAAAAGCAAAGGCCTTACATAGCCTTCAAGGCTGCAAAAACCAGGCCCCACTAACTCCCTAATCCCATCTCCTTCTCTCCTCTCCATCGTTCACTCTGCTCCAGCCATACCGGACGCCTTATTGTTAAACAAGCCAGGCATGCTCGTGCCCCAGGGCCTTTGCACTGGTTATTTTCCTACCTAAAATACACTTCCTGCAGATATCCAGTCGGCTTCCTCCCTCTTCCCTCAGCATCTTCAGGTCTGTACCCCAGAGAGACCTACTCAAGGAGGCCCCCAACCACTGTTAATGAACTTGAACTACAATCCACCAATCCTAAGCCCTTAGTTGCTTTACTTCTCATTGAACTCATCACCATAGCTTGCATTACATGCTTATTCATTAACTCCTTTTCTGCCTGTCTCCCATCAATTTGAATGTAAACTTCAGGGAACAAGAGTTTGTTTCTCTCACCAAACAGCTCAAGTGCTCCAAACAGAGACGTCATGCTGCCGCTCCTCCTTTCTGTTCTCACAGCTACCGTGTATCTTGTTCTCACTACGACTTTCTGGACAACTGCAGGACCTCCTGACCAGAACTCCCCCCGCAGACCAGAGCCTCCTCAAACACAGCTACATGACTACCCAGCCTGGAAGATGGCTCACATCAACTCATTTCCTTGCTCAAAACCCTCCTGACCGCTCCTCCCAAACCTAGGGTTCCAGCCTACTCCCACCAAGCACAGGCTTTGTAATCAGCAGATCTGGGTTTAAGCCTGGCTTTGACACTTAGACAAGTGGTTTCATCTTTTTGAGCTCTTAGTTTACTTATCAGTAAAATGGGCTGATGAACAACTTTTTCAAGGAGCGGTGGTAATGATTAAAGAAGACAGTACAAGTTTGTGGTCTCAGCCCGGGCAGTAAACACGTGATTTTTATTATTATTCCTTTCCTTTTCCAACTCTGCCTGCCCTGGTTTCCTTTCGGCCTATGCTCCAGCACAACTGGTGCCCTGGCCCACCCAGGTCCTTCGGCCAGCATGCCTCTGCCACGGAGAGCCCTTCCCGGGATGCCCTTCTCAGTCCATCCTTCTCTTTGTCAAGGCCACTCCCAATGTCCCCTCCTCCACAAGGCCTTGCAAGTAATTTCCTCCCCCTTTGAATTCCCACAGCCTTTATCTGCCCTTGCCACATGGCATTTATCAGGACCGCCCAGGAGCCACCATCTTGGGTATGACTCTCCTCGCCGTCTCCTCAAGGGCAGAACCTCTGTCTCATTTGGCTCGGTATCCCTGCCAGTGCTCAGAACAGGGCTTGCTCAAAGGGGGAACTTGGTAAATATTTCATGAAGAGTGAGGGGGGATGCCACACTGCTTTCCTACCCCCAAATCAGAAGAACCCCTGGGGCCAAATTTCAGAGCCACTTCTTATAAGGGATAAGACCTGGGGCAGGTCACTGAAACTCCTGGAATCTGTTTTCTCATCCATTCAATGGGGACAATAGAACGCACTAAGGTGACCTCTCAGAATGCCAGGGGAATCAGAGGAGGTAGAGGCATGGAGACGCTTGGGAAGGCACATGGCACTTACACACCTATAAGAGATTGTTATAACAATGGTTCTGCCTAAAAGATTTTCATTTTCACTGCCTGAACGAACCATCTCCAAATGCATGGAGGAATGTCAAGTGAATTAATTTTACTTTTTTCTTTATATTTTTATGCATTCTCTGATTGTTTTACAAAGAGCACGGGTTACTTATAGGCTTGGGGAAAGGGAGATGTCACTGTTTTACAAAAATCACTCCTTCCTGTTCAGCATTGATCTCACTTCCCATATCAACATTTAGATATAGTAGGGGCCCCTTAGCACCAGGTACCTGCCATCAGCAGGTGCGTGCCTAGAAGGCAGTCTCCTGGCAATAGAGAGGTAGCTGCCGCACCCTAGGTTCACAAAGGGGCAGCTGTGCAAGCGCAGGAGCCCCACCGCAGAGCTCTCCTATGGCCTAGGGTGCAGGAGGAGTATGGCTCCGGCCACAGGCGAGTGCCCTGGGACACAGGGTGGGGACATGGGAGCTGGAAAGGGCCTGGAGCTTCAGAAGGCCCTAAGGAGCCCCATGGGCTCCAGGCGGAGGAATTGGTGTAATTCATCCCACCGGGAGGTTAGGAGGCCTAGGGAGCCCAGGCTAGGCAAGGAGCAATGTGGTGGCCAAGCCCTCCCCCTGCTGGCCACATCTGGAGTGGCAGTGCCCAGTCGCAGTGGACAGAGTCCCCCAGGCAGCCCAGGCACCCGGAATTAGTCAGGCCCAGGAGTCCAGTGGCAGGGACCTGGCAGGGCTCTTCCAGGACTGAGAGTCCCAAGGTCCCATATCCCAGGCCCCCTGTCTTTGATGGGTGGGGTATCCCCTGGCCCAGCTCCCCAAGCTGCACTTCAAGGGGTTGAAGGTGGTGCGGGGGGGTAAGCAAGGTAGTTGGTCATGGGGAGGATGAAGGAAGGGGTGGTGGGGAAGGGCCCCCCACATTCCTGACTCTGTCTCATTCCTCCTAGACCTGCCCATGCCTCCTGGGCTATGGAAGAAGCCAGGGCGGCTACCACAGCCGGATTTCCACTCCCGCCCCCAGGTATTGATTTCCTGCATCATTCATTTGCCCAGCTTTGACGGCTGTGATTAGCTCCCTCCATGCTCCCTATGGAGCCCCCCCCACCCCCCGCCCATCTCTCCATGTTCCAGCAAAGCAGAGCTAATACCAGGCTCTAAATGAGGCTTTGCCACCCTGGCCCCAGCATCTCACAGCCAGGCCTGGCCAATAACAAGTGGACCTTTGGCATGTCCCCAGCTTGCACGCTCAAGGGTGCCTTCCTAGCTAATAAAATCCTCTCTAACCCCTCCCGGAGCCCCCATCTAGCCACAAAACACAGATGCCCCACCTGCAGTGTAGGCTAGGTTAGCATGCAGATCTAGACCCTAAGGGGGCTCTCCAGCATCACACCTGGCCTGGGGAGCTCTCAGGCTGGTGCAGGGGCCAACATGAACTTCGGGGTTGGGGAGAGGGAGAAGACAATGCCAGCAAAGCAAACAAAACGACCAGGATTTGCAGGTACAGGCCCTTTCTCTCCCTCACTCATGCAGTTTCTGTAACTGAGAAGGAAGAAGGGACAGAGGCATGGACCATCTTGAGAACATTTAGAAAACCCAGAGCCTTCTGCTAGCACTACAGGACCAGTTTTCAGATGCAATGCCTTCTCCAGGGGGAGAGTCAGAGGTGGACAGCAAATTTCAAGGCATGGGGTAGGAACTCTAGTGAAAAATCCCAAGAGTGCCCACACCCAAGTCAACACCCAGAAGATGCCACTGGGAGACACACTTCCTGCAATTCCTTCTCTGCACCCCTCAGAGAAGGGAAAAAACCTGACTTGGTGATAATTCTGTAAGCTATGTTGCTCTTGTCAAATTATTCAACATCTGTCTTCATGTTCCCACAAAAATTAGCATAGGATAGTAGTTTCTGATGACACCTTTGGTGAAATATTTTGACTTCCACCAGTAAGTTGCAAACAACCTGTCTTAAGGATAATGTCAATTCCCACTCCTGCATATTAAATAATCCAGGGGTTAGTTGTGTTTTTGTAAAGAAGAGGCATCCCACCAATCTGCCCTGGCTGGAAGTCCGAAAGCCACGGGAGGAGGAGAGGAAGCCAAGGTGGGGGCGGGGGTGTTCTCTGATGCTATCCACATGCAGGGCACTCCTCCGTCGCCTGGCTACAGCCTTTGCCTCAGAACTAGCCTTTGGGGCCAGCCCACCCCTTGGCCTGCCAGAAGGCAGACCACAGGATCCACCCCAGAGCACAACAAACTGGGCCAGAAGACTGGGAGGCCAGGAGGGAAAAGGGGACCAGCTCCAAGTGGACCATCTTGTCCAGTACTCGGCTGCTGTGGCATCTGTGCCCTAAAGAAGAGGGAAGCCACCTGGCCAGACTGAGAGCACCTCCCCAGCCCTATTGCAGACAGTGAACCTCAGAGCCGGCAAGAGGACCCTCAGAGGGGAAGCAGGGCATATAGGGCTCGGGGCACTTGCTTCCTACCAGCCCAGCAGAGACCCACAACCCAAGTGCGATCCTGACCGGTTTGCCCTCCACATCCTGTTCTTCCGTCATCTCCTCAGTTCAGCTTCTATGCTAATCTGCCCCTCCTTCAGCCACACAGGCATGGGGCGCAGGGGGAGGGGTTGGGTTTACCTCCCGTGGGGCACTTTTCTTTTGTGCCTTGAGTAAAACCTAACTCCCTTCTCACTGCCAGGGCAGCGCTCTGGCTGTCAGCTTCTCCTTTCTTCCCCTATCCCTGCTGGAAACCATCCTAGACAGACTTCCTGGAGAGAAAGAATTTCAAGAAGCAATTGAAATTTCAAGAAGAATTTCAACCTCCCGTAACTATGGTCCTCCATTCCCATGGCAAAAATTTGCCAAGGTTGGGTGCCAGGATGCAATGACAGACAAATGTGACCAACCTCACCTCTACAGTCTACTCATTCTCAAGCTGCTTCATCTGCTTTCGGTGTAGAGGGAAACTAAGGGGAAGAAGATGTAGCTCTCCATACTACTCCTTAACCCAGACCCAGGTCTGCAATTGTTCCCCCTTCTGGTGTACCTGGCTGAAGCTTCTAGCATCACAAGGAACTCAACAGCTCTTGCCGGCCCCCTCCTCCCAGGTCTTCCCTTCTCTCTGTCCACTCTGATACAGTCTTTCCACCTGCAATTCACCTGAGGCCCCAGCTTACCTGGAGCCATGCTCTAAAGGGAAGGTGAGAGAATGTCCAAGAGGCCAGAGTTGGTCCCAGGGCACCAACCCCCTTGATTTGCTCTAAGAGTAGCTGGAACCCAGGCATGTGAGAGAGGAGAGAAAATACAAAGAAAAGAGAGCAGATAAGCCAATGGCTAAATCTCAGCTCCAAAGGACTCTGAAGTCAAGATGTTCAGAGACCTCTGCTCCTCTCCCCCACCCCTGCCCTTACTGCTGGGGGTTCCACAGTAGGCTCAGAGGAGCTTCCTCAAGATGGATCCCATGCAGCCCTGGGTAAGGCTGGAGAAGCTGGAAGGGATGGAGGACAAGGATGGCCAGAAGATAGGCTTGCCAGATCTGCCCAAGGGCACTCGGAGGGAGGGGCACAGGGAAGGATGGCAGCAAAAAGGGAGGATTTTGTCACTCTCCAAAGCTCTGGGGTGTGGTGAAAAGGAGATAAAAATCTCAGTGAGTCCCTCCTTAGGCCTCTTCCTAAGGAGGCAGTAAAGCTGTAGGGAGAAGGAAGAAAAAGGACCCACAGACTCCTGGTGTCTTCCCTGACCTGGGGAGGCCTCTGGGGCCTGCTCAGTGGCCTCCTCCTGGCACCCCAGCCTCTCAGTCCTGCTGCATTCTCCCTTCTTCGTTCCTTGTCTAGCCTATGTAAAGGCCAGGCAGTAAGAGACACACAAACTAATTAAGCAGCAGAGTTTGGCCAGATGCCCCGGCCAGTCTCCCTAGGGAATTAAGCCCAAGCCAGCTAGCTCTGTAGGGCCAGGAGCATGTCACCTGCCAGACACCCCTCCCTCTTTTGAGGCACAGGGACCTCCAGAAGAAAGTACTTAGAATCTGTAACTGAGGCTGGCAGCCGGGGTGGAAATGCCTCTGCCGCCACCAAACCAACAGAGCTGGTCAAACTCTCCCCTGATCTAAAAACGAATTATTAGGCCCTTTGCCCCAAATAAAGAGGTTAAGGGAACCCTACCCACCCCAGCCACACATCATTAAAAAGCGACCTACACAGACACAGGACTGCAGTCAGAGGCGGCAAAGTAAGGGCACTGGGCCCCGAGACTGACTTCTTGCGCTGTGGGGTCAGGGCATCGCAGACTGCTAGAACTCAGAGGGAGGGTCTCTGAGAGAGGCGAGCCCTGGTGATCCTGAACGGATGATGTCCACTCTCAGGACCTTTCCCCGGAAAAACACGGGAGAGAAGGGAGAAGGAACCAGAGTACCCCTGGCGCGGGAGAACCAGGAATGGGAACGCTGGAGCAAGGCTGCGTGGCAGAAGGCAGAGTTTGGCCACGTAGCCCGAGGGGTGCGTGCCGTGTTTGCGTTTCCTGGGGACGGTGGCTGAATGTGTCTGTGTGTGCGCGCAGAGAGAAGGAAGGTGGGGCTGGGTTCTTGTAGCTGGGAACCGGGGACAGGAAGAACTGATTCAGGAGAGGTCCGAAAAGGGAGGCCGGGGTCTTAAGCGCCCAATCCAGGGGATGCTGGCATCCGCCCTGGCTGTCAAGAAGGAAGTAAAAGAAGCGAAGCCGCAGCAAGAGCGGGGAAGGCGAGCCCGCCGCCCGGTCGCGGTGCTGGCAGCCAGCTCGCCGGCAAGCCGTGCGCAACTCCGGATCGTGCATCGCTCGGCTTTCACTCCCGAGGCCCAGCCAGGGTAGGACAAGGTTTCGGTACCCAAAAGCCGCTGCCCCAGCCCACGGTTTCAGGTCTGTCGGGGTCTCCCGAGCAGACTGGGTGCTCTGAAGGGTTCCGATCCATCCCCGCCGCTGGCAGGGTTTGGGCAAGTGGGTACCTCCCCCTGGAATCCCCGGCTTCACGCCAGACCGTACTACCCGTCTCCGTGCTCCGAAGCAGCTAGCTCCATCTGCTCGCGCCGTGAAAAGGGCGGGGACCCGGGCATCCGCTCCAGAGTCCGAGCCGGGGTCCCCACCAAACCCAGATAGAGAGCGCTTTGCGCCTCTTGCAAAGTTTCCGCGCGGTGTTAAGCCGGCGTGGAGCGGGACGCGGGCTCTTACCGTAGACTCCTTGTCCCCGGCAGTGGAAGGGGATCAGCGCCAGAAGTAGAAGGCAGGTCACCTCCATCTTCACGGCCGGTGCTTCATCCCCGCGAGGCGGCGCAGCCCGAGAGGCGGCGGGGGGCGCATCCACAGGGGCCCCGCGATGCCCCCAGCGTCTCCCTCTTCCCTGAGGGGCGACGGAGGCGGCGGCGGCTGCGACGGAGACCGGGAGACTGAGGAGGCGGCAGTGGCGGTGGCAGCGGCGACCCGGGTTTCTTCTCCAGCGGGGCCGCTGTCCGCGTGGGGACGCAGGGGGCGCTGGCCCGGCCCCGGGTGCCTTGGCGCGCCCAGTGCAGCAGCCAGCGCCCCGGCCCGAGGAGCCCGGCCGCTGATACGCCGCTGGTCCCCAGGGCTGTCCGCTCAGGGTGCTGAACGCCAGGCACCTTTCTGCGGCGGCGGCGCTTCGATCCAACAGGCCGCCGCCGACCGACAAACTTGTTTCCCCGCCCGGGGGACGCCCCTCGGAGGAGCGGGGGCGAGGAAGCCGGGGATTCCGCTCGGGTTAATCCTCTGTCTCCAGTCCTGCGGCGAGCGCGCGAGCTCAATGGCGCGACCCAAGGGGGCCGGGCTGGGTGCCCTCCCAGAGGCAAAAGAGCCCCAGTCCTCCCCACCCCACCCCCGAACGGAGGGGCAACGCGGGCTGGGCTCGACCGAGGGGCTAGAGCCACGGGTCCCCGGGCCCGCGAAGTTAGCCGAGCCACGCGGGAACCCAGGGGAGGTATCGCACCGGGAGCCCCAGGGGAATCAGGAGAGCAATTCCAGCCAGGAGAGACCCCAGAAAGCGGGGCAAGGAGGAAAGTTTGAGTCGTTTGCAAAATATTCGCGCTCTCGGCGAGGCCGTCGCTGCAGCGCTGGGGCCGCTCGCCGCCTCCGCTCGCCGCGCTTCGCTCCCGCCGTCTGGCCGCGGCTGTGCGGCTCCCGACCTCGACACTCTCCGGAGAGCCGGGCTGCGCCGCGCCCCAAGTTGGTCGTCCCCGCCCCCGCCTGGCGGCCTCGGCCGGCAGGGGCCCCGAGCGGGCGGGGCCGGGCCGGGCTCGCGGGCGCGGCGGCCGCTGGACTCCGGGCCGCGGGAGCGCTCCGCTTTCTCGGCAACTTGGGCTTCGCTGTGCTGCTTTTTCCCCCCTCGGAGCTTTTCATTCCGCGTTTCCCCCGCGTCCCTCCCTCCTTCCTCTCTCCCTCCCTTCTCCCTCCTCCTCGCGTCTCCTCGTTCGGTCTCTCGCTCTCCCACCCTTTGTCACTAGCTCTCCTGTTTGATTCCCCTCCAGTTAAAAAAAAGGAGCCAATTAAAGGCAGCCCAGTTTGCCCGGCCCCAGCCTCTGTCCAATTTCCTCGCCTCCCCCAGGACCAATTAGAGAAAACAAAACAAGGCTGGGGTAAGCAGACTGCCTGCTTTCTTCTCTCTCTCTCTCCCCCTCTCTGCCCCTCCTCTTCTCTCCCGCTCTCCGCCCCCCGCCCCCCGGCAGGAAAATGTCAGAAAGCAGAAATGGATCCATCTATCCCGAGGACAGTGGCGGAGGGACGTGGGTTTCGGCGCGGGCTCTGCAGGCGCGCTCGCACACTCGCTCTTCGCCCGCCCTTGCACACCCAGACTGGCTGCCGAGCCGGGCGCACAGATCCCAGTACGCTCGCGGGGCAAGCACGGCCGTTCGCCTCGGGGACCCAAGCCTGCGGGGCACTGCACACTTTGTAAATGTTTTGCACTTTTGGCGGGGGCAGGGACTGAAGCGGTGGTCGGAGGGAATGGCTCTTAGGGTCCTGCAGGCGCGCGAGCAGGCCGCCTGCCGTGGGGCTGCAGCACTGAGTGCGCGGCCCTTGGAGTCCCTCCGCCCCCGACTGAGCCCCCGCCCCTTTCCGGGGAGCCTGGGCCTCTCCCCGCGTTGGACGTGGGGGCCACCGCCAGAGCAGCGGGCTGAGCCAGGGCGGAGGGGGCGCGCTTAGAGCTTCTGCCCTTGCCTTGGCCCACAGATTGCCAACAGGTTTGTCCGCAGGACCCCTCCGCCGGGGCTCCCCTAGGCCATTCCACAGTGTCCCCCGCTCGCCCCTCTCCCCATCCCGCCACCCCTGAGGAACTCAGACGCCCCCAAGCGCCTCAGGGGCGCACTCTTCCGGCAGCCAAGCCCGGGGCCCGCTCCAGCTGCGAGGGTCCAGCACTCCGGAACTCCTCTGCCACGACTCGGCCCTGTCGGAGCCCGGGATGGGAGAGCTCTCCTCCCAAATGCCAGCCGGGAGGGGCGTAGGCTAGGAGGGGAGGCCGGTGGCCTCCGCTGCGCCTGCTATGGCCCCCTTACCCGGTCCTGCTAATCTCACCTGTCACCGTTATTTATCACGGCGTGTGAGCAGGGATTGCATCGGGGCAGCCCGTGGGAGCGCGACAACCGTGGCATATAACAAGCGGCGAGATTATAAACCCTCTTCCCCCCACCCGGAACTATTCACTATGTTGGCTCTGATGGTGGTTCCACAACTCTATGCATTCATTTGTCAAAACTCAAAGAACTGTACACCCAAAAAGAGTTAATTTTTCAGTAAGTAATATAAAACATAATTTAAAAAAAACAATGAAAACCACCCCTTTCCCAGGTCCGTTTGGTGCTGGGTCCCTCCTGCCCTGACCCTTCAGGGACTGACCCCTCCCCCCTCAACACACAGGAGAACGTGCCCCCAACTGTGGGGACAGCAGCGGGAAGTGTTAGGAGAAATGCCAGGCGGCATGGGAGGTGTGCCATCAGTTGACACCTCTGTAGCTCCCTTTCTGTTTGTCCTGGGAAGTCCGAGAACATCTGCAGAATTTCAGTTCTCCAGCCCACCTCCATTTGATGGCTCCTCCTTCATCCCCCTCCTCCCGACTTTTCTCTCTCCTTCCTTCCTGTGGGTCCAAGGCTGAATAAGGGGATCACACCCATCTTGGCTCTGGGCGCCCAGCAGATGCCAGCTGTAGATTTCTTAAATGAATGGGTAAATGATGCCAATCATAGGCCGATAACACAGACTTAGGATGCCCTCAATGCAGCCATCCTTTCTACTCCCCACCCCATAAACATTATCCCAAGGAGAAAAACGCAATTTCTGCCCCACAGAGAGAAAGATCTATCAGGTCTCTTCCTACCCACCTTCCCCACCCAGTCTAAAGGAAGTGGCACCGATTGAAGGGGTAATGATGAGAAGCTTTTTTAACTATCATCTTCTTCCCATTATTCGAAAATTCCTAGAAATCCTCACCTCCTCCAGGAAGCTCTCAGGGAATCATTACAGTGATTCTCCCTCTCCTTGGCTTTGCTCATTCTGAGTTGAATGAGCATTTATCCATGTCATGGGACACTCCTTTCCTATTTTCCAATTAGCTAGTCCAAACACAAATAGCAGTAATTGCTCCTCTTTGGCTTTGGGGTGCATTATGGAGGAGCAGGGGACCCCAGTGACTCAGCTGACATTCTCTCGAGCTTGCCCTCTCCTGACACATACACTGGCCTGGAGGAGGGAGAAGACTCGTGGGGGGTGGGGGGCTGAGAGGACCAGATTTGAGCCCGGCTGGGATTGAACATTTGCTGCAGCTAATCCACTTGTGAATACTCTGCAGCTAATTGTATGCAGTGTAAATACCTTGACAGCCTGTTTGTGTGTGCCTGTAAATTCCATCATCTCCTCCCCCAAGTGTACCCCGCCTGCTGCTTCTGACACAGCCCTGTGTTCTGATAATGGGAGGCACCCAGGGGGAAGGAAAAGAGCACTAGACGCGGGAGCCGTCAGTCCTGCTTCCAATCCTAACTTCACTAGGCCTCAGTTTCCCCAGTTGTAAAGTGAGCAGAATCCCAACTCACAGAGTGGTTGAGAGAAGTGACTAATAATAATAATAATAATAATAATAATCTTTGATGCCACTGCCAGGCACTGTTCTAAGCCCTTCCTAGGCATTACCTATTTAATGCTCATAACAACTATGTGAGATAGGACTGTTATTTTCATAAAATAACAGAGATTTAGTGGCTCACGTAGCTGCTAAATGGCCAAACTGGGCTTTGGCTGAGTGGCTTTGTTTGACAATCTTGCTCTTTCCCACTGTTCTATACTGAAGAGACGTAGGACCTAGGTGCCTAGTAAATGTTTTTACAAGACATGTTACCTATTGTCTTCATGCACAGAGAACAATGCCCTGGGCTCACAATTGGGCTACTGGGGGTAGGTGAGAGCTAGACCCCTAGACCTGAAGCTGGCTACAAACTGAAGCTGGGCTGCCTGAAGGCTCCGTGGTCTGCACCCAACTCTTTGGTTTCATCCAAGATGCTCTAAGAAAAACCCCATTCTTTTGCCCCAGAGAAAACTTGTCCCTTGGGCTCAGGGAGGTCTCAGGGACTAGCTGCTGCCTGAGGGGGTCTGTAACAGGCCAGGGCACCAGGAGCCCCAGACCTGGGCCAAGCAGGGCAGCTTCAGGCTTCTGTTGTGAGAGCACATTACTAGAACGCTCCCCCACCTCCTCCTGCCCCTGGCAAGTCAGAGCCTGGGAGAGGGGGAGGGGGAGGAAGGAAGAGGGGGAGGGGAGGAAGGAAGAGGGGGAGAAGAAGAGTCTTTGTGGGGATGGTGCCATTGCCTTGCAAGGGAAATTGTCTCTGAAAATCATACGGTGGAAGGTATCGATTCAATCTCAGGGCAAGACACTTTCTGGTCAGGTGTGGGCAAGGCTGGCTGGGAGGGGTGAGAATGGGGAGAGTTATGACCCCGCTGAAAGACCAGTTTATTAATTCGGGCTCTAACAAATAGCCAATTAATGGTTCCAGCTGCTAATTAGTAAGCAGTTAACTCCTGTTATAAATCGTGCCGTTCAAGACTATGATAATGCAATCCTGAAACGACACCCTTGGAGAGGAAGGGTCCCAGAGTCTTTGCAGGGGTGTAGTCCCCTCTACTCCCCCCTCACCCCATGACCCCTGCAGGCCCTTTGGATAATGGAATGCAGGCTTCATGAGAGCAGGGACCCCATCTGTATTGTCACCGTCGTTCATCTAGCAATATTTAGTGGGCTCCTATTATGTGTGAGAAATAGTCTAAACACTGCAGATTCAATGTGAACAAAACAGACAAAAACCCCTGCCCTTGTGGAGGTTACATTCTAGTGTAAAAACAGACAATACACTATAAATAAGGAAAATAGATAGTATTTAGTTAGTAAGGAACATACTAAAACTAGACAGAGGAATAGGAAATGGGAGGTCTGAAATGTTAGAAAGGGTGTCCAGAGAAGATCTCACTGCATTTGAGTCCGACCTTAAAGAGGACAGGGAGCAAACCACTTTACAGGGAGAGGGGGCAGCACATGTAAAGGCCCTGCAGTTGTAAGCACGATTTGGCTGCAGCTGAAGGGATGAGCAGCGATCAGAGCGGGTAAAAGGGTAAGTCATGTGGGTCTTCAGGTCACTGCGGAAGGCTGGGCACTCTGGCAGCACTCTGAACAGAGGAAGGAAGACAGGATCTGACTTTAACTTACTGGGCTTACTCCAGAGTGGTGCCACTGTGTCCCTAGCTCCTGGCACAGTGCCAGACTTAATAAATGCTTATCATATGAACTGACAAATGTGAATTGATGGGGCTGGATAGTGAGACTGGGGACCACGATCACTTTGGAAAGACCAATTCATTTGGGTTCTCTTGTAAATTATTTTACAACCATCACAAGGCTGCCCTCACATTTGAACTTTCCAAGGAATTACATACCCACTATCTTACTTGGTCCTTAAAATGTCCCTGTGAGGTAAGTTAAGACATGTGGCTCCCTCCATTTTACAGATGTGAAAACTGAGACACAGTCATTCATCAACTGACTTAATAGTGAGTTACTGAAAATACCAGTATTAGAATGAAAGGGGAGCAGATGCAAAAGAGACATGAGTCCCTCCCTGCTGTCTGGGCCTGTGTCAGGGTTGTGCCCTGCCCTGCTGTGCGATCTTCCCTCTCTGGACTCCAGAAACTCAATTCCACAATGAGCAATTGTGCCTAGACCAGCTCTGAGACTACTCCCAGCCCACACTCCAAATCCTTCTGAGCTATGTCTGCAGCCTGACATCTGGATGCCACCATCTCCCAAGTGAAGGTCACCTGGCCTGTCCCAAGCTCCCTTTGCCCACACGAACGTTTGGGATTTGGGACAGGGAGGTTTTTTGTTTAACTTTTTTGAGCTGATGGTTCAGTGGATCAAAAGTAATTGGGTTTTAACACCAGCTTGGAAAACACATAGTCTTCCCACCCTGATCAGGTACAAGGAACACTGATTTACCCAGCTCTGCTCCCCTGTTAGGTGGGTCTGGGAAGGGGGTGAATGGGCTGGAAAAGTCAGGTTCTCTTGACTATTCATTAATTCAACAAATATTTATTGAGGTAGGCACTGTGCCTTACATCACACAGGGCAGTCTGCTGGAGACACAGCCCTGCCTTCGGGGAGCCCCCATCTGAGGGGGACACAGCCCTGCCCTCAGGGAGCACCAGTCTGAGGGTGAAAACTGCTGCTATAGGGATATACATCTTGGTATAAAAATGGAGCAGGGATATAGATCTAGGAACAGATACATTGTAACACTATTACAGACTTCATTCATTATACTCAGTATGTAAGGGCTAAGGAGATGGGGGAACAAGGCAGGCATCTGGCTGGCTACTCTGACTTCTTGCCTCTAACTGCAAGATTGTTTCCCACACCTTAAGCCCAGTTGCTTACAGGCTTCCAAGTTTTAACCTCGCCCAAGGGGAAGAAGCCTGGTGTCTTATTTAACTATTTTGCAAATGTCTTAATGCAAATGTCCTTCTGGGCTCCTGGGGACAGGGACTGTTTGAAGGTGAGGCTGTGAAACTGGCATGCAGTGGTCAGCACCCACAGGGAGAAGAAACCCACTCTAGGGACCAGACCCACTCCAAGAAGAAGCCCCATTTCCACCTCACTACAGTAGCCTAGGTAGAGAGACACAGCTGGCTAAGGGGACAGCAGAAGTACCCGTAGATTAGCTCCTTTCCAAGGCCTGGCCTGTTACTCCGGTCTGGTCTCACAAAGGTCACTCCATCTCACCCCAGGCTCAGCATGGCATCTGTAAAGTGTGCTCTCTTTCCATTCAGTGTAGCCACTCGATGTCTGCTCATTAACATGCACTGAGTCAGATTACACTAACTCAGACAAAAGGAGGCTCTGGGCAAGACCTGGATTATCAGGGTAAGGGGGTCCTAAATTATCCAGACAATCTGTAGATTGGGGACAAATACAAATAATGAATATATAATAAGAAATGTGTAAGTTATGTACAGGCTAAGTGGAAGCAAATTCTTAGGGAAGGAAATAGGCGAGAGGGGCAGAAGGTTCTGGGAAATGCCTGTGTAAGGAAGAGGCAGGGGGAGTGACCAGCGCTGATGCCTCCTTCTGGGATGCTTTCTAGGAGAAGAGGTGTGTTTCCTGAAGGTAGGGCGGCTCTGCCAGGCTGAGTGTGGCTCTGTCCTCTGGCGTCTTCCTCCAGAGCCCCAGAATCCCCAGTGGAAGGCATCAAGTTCTGATGAACTGGTCTTTTTCTCCTTTAGGACAGCAATTCAGAAGCAGGATCATATAACCGCAAGCTTGAACAGACAGGCTGGGATGTAAGGGAGGGGGGAAAGGGGACGAGGCCAGGGCTGGGCCCAGGGACAGCGCCCTTGATTCTTCTTGCTCCTTTTCTGTTTACCCTCCCCAGCAAATTCATTTTTCTTTAGCCACCACTTCTTTTTGATCCATGTAAAAGGCGGAGGGGGACCGGAAATCTGTAGTGTTATCACCATGCGCGCGCGCGCGCGCACACACGAACACGTACAGAAAAGGACGGCTGCGTGGCATAAACTCCAGGGGGCGCCATTCACATAGGTTAGAACAGGAATGGCGCGCTCCTCCTTCTCAGTGTGCAACGTGGTGGCCCTGCTGCAGCAACCCCCAGCTCTGACCCGATCCCTGGACAAGCTGCTGCTATCCTACCCTGAACCTCATTTCCCCGGCTGCTTCTCGCCCCAGCCCACCCTCAGCTCCTCCGGCCGCCCGCTCCTCTCTGGCCCCTTGGCCTCCAGGTCCTGCGGCTCCGACCTCCCACCCCTCAGTTTGCTCTGGGGAGAGGGAGGAGTTGCAGGGCCCGCTGGGCACTCTCCTTATTTCCGACACACCTGAAGTCCAGGGAAGTCGCTGCTTTTTTGATGAACTCATCGCATTATCCGGTACTCCCGGCTCTGCTCAGGGATCCTCCACGTCCACCACTGCGGGTGCCTGGAGAGCCGCATCTGGCCCGGGGAGTGGAAGGGGGAACCCAAGCGACTCTCCCGCTCAGCCCCGTGAGGACCATCTAGCCCCTCCTCTCACCCTTTCCGTCTCCCCTAACCAGGGCTTATCTGAAGGCTGTGTACAATCCTAAGCATAAAATGTCCAGCCTAAAGGCCACTTGCCCTGCAAAATCCCAAGGAGATAAAGAGGTTTGTCATCCTCCTTTTAGAGAGGAGGGAACTGAGGAACAGAGAGGTTCAGTCCCTCCACCAAGATCACACAGCTAGCAAAAGGCAAAGCTGTTGTTCATGTAACTTGGCTCCATGTCTATAGAGTAGATACTCTTCACCACTGCCCGGCACTGTGTCTTAATAGAACAGGGGCCAAAATCTGACATCCTAGAACTGTGCTGGCAGACACCTACCCACGAGCTATAGTAGCTATGCTAGTTTAATAGAGTAAACTTTTAAATTCAGTTTCTGAGACACACCACACCACGTTTCAAGTGCTCAGCAGTCACACATGGCCAGTGGACAATTGCAGATATAGAACGTTTCCATCATCACAAGAGTTTTATTGACAGCAGTGCTCAGAAGTCCTTAATTTCAATCCCAGCTCTACTGCTCACTAGCTGAGCGACTGTAGGCAAGTTACTTATTCTGTCTCAGTTTCCTCATCAGTAAAATAGTGATAAGGATAGTGCCAGCCCCATAGGGCTGTAAGAGAGAGTAAATGAGAAGGTGCATATCAAGTGCTTAAAATGGTGCCTGGCACATAGTAAGTGTTCTAGAAATGATTAGTTTTATTATTAGGAATCATAGTCCAGTCCTTCATTTATCTAAGTAGATAGCTGAGGACCAGAGACACTAAGGACTTGGCTCAAAGCCACACAGCAAATTGAATGCCAAAAACTGGGGCTCCTAATTCTTTTTACTGCACCACATGACCTAGTGATACCACTATAGCTGATTAAGGACTTTCACAATTGACCCACCCAAAAATGCTAGGAGGCAGTTAAATGAGGTTTCATCAATCCCATTTTACAGATTAAGAAACTGAGCCACAAAGAGGTTGGAGACTTCTTCAGGGTCATGAGCTGTGTAGTAGCAGGGTAGGGAATTATTACCTTTCATTGTTCTTTCCCCTGCTCCATTCTCCACTGTCTGTGCAAATTAATGCGTGAGCAGTGTGTGTGTGTGTGGGAGTGTGTGTGTGTCTGTGTTCTTCATTTGTTCACCATACAGAGCTCAGGGACCTGTTGTCCACTATAGGTAGAATATAAATTATATAAGTAATTATGCATGGTCCCCATTATGTAAAAAGCTATATATAGAATAAAGATGAGAAGGACAGATAATAACATTTTAATGACTATCCTGGGTGATGGGGTTATGGGTGATTTGCATTTCTGTCTATATGTTTCTATTTTCCCTTAGTTTCTATTTTCCCCAAGCAGTATGCATTATTTTTACAATCAGAAATAAACAAATGTGATTTTTGAATACATTTGTTTTTAAATTAAGTTCCTCCATTGTTTCCCATGTGCCTCCTCAGCCCTCTAAGTAGTCAGGAGCTTGACCCGGGGGTTGGCTTTGCCTGGCCAGGCCTGCTCGCAGACAGAAGTCCTGTGCGTGCCTCTCAGCTCAGTGCCCTTCATCCCAAGGCCCTCAGGTCCCTCTGCACTGGAGTGGGTTTGAATTTACTCAGCAACATCCACAGCAATAAATATCATACTGTTTTATTTTTTCAAGTCAAATAAATTCTGATCCCAAGTCTCCAATTTCCAGAGTGCTGAGAAATCAGCCTTAGTTATGTTTGGGGGGAATCTCCAGGGTCATAGAAGGATCTGGGGTCTAGGAAAAGAGACCTTGGGCCTTGTGGTTGCCATGGAATGGACTCCCATAGCCTTGGCTCCTGAACCTGGGGCCAGGCCTCAGTTGGGCTCAGCTGCCCTGGACAGGCTCTGAGAGGTCACAGCAGCCCTCTCAATGACCACAGATGGGCCCTGGAGATCCACAGGGCCTCAGCACTGATGTCCAGCCCCCACAGATATCCACATCTGGCACTGCAGGCCAGAGGGACATAGGCCCCAGACAAAGGCCCCAATTCTCTGTCCCTTCCAGGGCTGGTCCCCATCATCCTTCTCCCTTCTATCGGATCACTCTGCCTCAGTCCTTCTCCAGTCTACACTCTCTTCACTCCCCTCAAGGACCCCCACCTACCAAACCTGCTGCTTTGACAACAAAACCCAAGCTCCCTGAGGCAGGAAAGCCCAGACTTAGACACTGACCTTTGTCCCTTTCTTGGAATGGAGGAGGCAGAAATGTCTGTCATTATTCCAAGTGAAATGGGAAAACACAAAATAACATCTCAGCATAGACCCTGGCTGCACAGCTCATGTCTGAACCTCAGTTAACGGCTTCTCAGACCTCTCCTTGCCAGGTCAGACTGAAGGCAGGAAGTCTAGTAGATGCTGTGCATGCTCCACCCATATCCTTATACTGACTTCAGTGTCCTCAGGCTGACTTCTAATTGCCAGTATCCAAATGCCTTTGCCCAAAGCCTCCTTTGTCCACAGAGTAGGCCAAGAACCCCAGCTGCCTGGAGCAGCCCTGGGCCAAGGACTCACAGAGCTGGTGGTGCATAAACACCACGGGGCCTCACCCCTCAGGCAGATGTTTCTGAAGGGCGTGTTGCACACTAGCTCCCAGAGTTCCCCAGCAGGGCTGGGCTCCAGTTTCCCACAGTGGTAACAAGACAAATAATGCACCCTCTATGGGCTGCCTTCCCTTCCCTATATCACTTCTCCATTCTCCCAGGGGTGTTTCCTGGAGTCACCAAATACTACTTGTCCTCCAAGACTTGTCCTGGTTCTACTTCTGGGGAAACAGAACCCAAGACATCAGATTATGGTAAGTGCTTTAAAAAATTAAAGTAGGACAAGAGGGTGGAGAATGAGGAGTGGTGTCACTTTAGACAAGGTAGTCAGAGAAGGCCTCTGAGAAGGAGATGTTCAGTTCAATCGAGAATGTGGGTGAAGGGAGTGAGGGAGGCCGTGGACATAGGGCAGCAAGGGTACTCCAGGCAGAGGCAGTAGTGAGCCCAAAGGCCCTGAGGTGGGAGCACAAACGCCTGCGAGCGGTGGGATGTTAATGACACCTGTCCAACCAGCTTGTGGAGAATGACTCCTTGAGCTAGTCCCTGTGAACCCGGAAGCCCTGGACACATAGGAGCTTTTAAATTCCCTCTACCCAGCTTGCAAGCTCTCTTTCGGGGCCTCACACCTCCCCTTTTGTGCTTGCCCAGCCTCTCTGGCCTGGAGCAGGGCTTGGTTTTTCCAATAACTCATTAGTGCAGCTTTTGTCATGATTGAAGAAACAAAAGCCGCAACAAGAAAACCCCCTTCAGCAGCATCACAGTTTATGAGAGAATGCAAAGTGGCTCAGCCCTGGGAAAGCTAGGGGTAGGCAGAAAGGCCCTCGGAGTGGAAGACTGGGATACGTGGATGGCCTGGGGCTGGCCAGCAGGGCCCCCGCCCAACACAGAAAAATCCTCTGCTTTCAGCCCACCTGCTCCTGCCCACCAGCGGTGAGTCACCAGTTCTCTAGCCACTTGATTTAATGCCACCCACTCATCTAGTTCTTCATCTGTTCATTTATTTCTGTATTTGTTCATTCATTCACTCATTCAAACATGTAAGGAGGCCCTACTATGTGCCCTGTACAAGTTGATGTCAACATTTATGCAGCATAGACAGGAAGAAGCAGCTGCATGCTGGAACCATACCTCACAGGGCTGATTGGACACATCCCTTCTCAACCGCACTGTCAGTGGCGACACGCTGGTAGTTTTAAGTTGGCCATGGCCAGCATGTTTATGCCATGGATGTTGGCAAGTGCTACAAATCAGAGCCTTTCCCCAGGAGAGCTGGTTGTTAAAACATCACCGTACCAGGCCTTGGTGTCCAGGCCACACAAGAACTTATGGTCTAAGTCAGAAAAGGACACTGACCCAATTCACACTGTAACTTTGGCCCAGCCAGATTTGTTGCTTTCAGAGCCACACAGAACTACTGCACAGCAGTCTTTGCAACCTAGGAGTACCAAAAACAGAGAATTTAATCCTATTATGCAAGACCTAGGAAGGCATAATAAAGAAGTTCTTTTGAGCTGAGCCTTTACAGATTGGTGAGATGTCAACCTGAATGGTATTTTGGGTGGCGGGAGCGGTTTGAGCAAAGATCTAGAGGAAAGGCCAGGTAGAGTGTTCACTTCTCCCAGATACAGACGTGGGAGCAGGGAGTGGCTCCACCTGTTACCTCCCCAGTCACACAGTGAAAGTGAACTGCTCTCTGGAGGGGACAATTGATATCGCAAGAACTGGATGTCAGGGAGGGGCTGCTGGCAAACACTGGGTGCTGAGAGATAGGACGCCTCCCCTCCCTCCTTCTCCCAACCTCCTTTTCATCACCATTCCTTCTCAAGGAAGGGTCTGACCTACAGGAAAATTGTCTATGATGTATGAAAAGGGCAGCCAAGAGAACACCATCCCCAGCCTCCACACCACCACTGCTACCCCCAGGGCACACCACTGTATGTAACCAGCAGGCTGGCCTCACCATCACCATTGGCCCCATCATTTTCCCGCGTGTGGCTCATCGACACTGTTAATCAGCTCATACAGACACATGTGCACATGCTCAATACATTGTAGGTATCGGGACAGATGCCCAAACAAACCCAAGTGCTCCAAGTACTCCAACGAACTCTGACACTGAGAGGAGGCTTCTCAAAGGAGATTCCATATTTGCCACCTCCTTACTCATGGAGCTAGCTGAGCCTCCCCAAGTGTGCTCTCCCACAGATGCATACACTCATGCACAGGGGCGAGTACACAGCCAGGGTGCAGCACCACTGAATGCCAAACCATTAGACGCAAGCTGGGATGGGAATGGGAGAGACCGCAGTCCATGAGCCTCAGCTGTCCCCTCCTGGACCTGCTGAGCCAGCAGCAGCCCACATCGGGCCCACGTCCTCCCAGCCACTGTGCCAACCTCACCCCACTTGTCTCTCAAGGAGCTGAGCTTCCCACCAGTTAAAGGCAGCCTGCAACTGACCTTCCCCAGTCTGTCACCAGCCACCCCCAGCGAGGGCAGTCAGGCATGACTGTGCGCTGCACTTACAACATGCTGCAGTCCTCAAAATCCTGAGTGACTCACCCAAGGGGAGGCTAGAACCAGAACCAGGGTGCTCCTGTGGTCATCTTACAGGTATTTGTCAAGTCCTATATGTGTGCTAAACCCTGGAGAGTTAAACAGGAGAGCACCAATAACAATAACAATAGTAGTCAATAATAATAATAATGACGAAGTTTTACGGAGGACATTATGCTGAAAGGTACATGTACTCTGCTTTGCCACGACTTGTTAGGAGGTACTGTGTTCATCCCCACCTTTCAGCGGAAGACACTCAACAGCATTTTGTGCTGCAGGAGTTCGCTGTGAGTTCCAGTCTCTCAAGGTCAGCCCAGGACCTTGACTCTTCCAGAACAACTGAAGCAGAGGTTCTTGGGTGGGACACAGGAGTATATTGGGGATGTATTGTTTAAAAGCACTCCAGGGATGAGCACCGTCTGCCTTGGAGTGTGGGCACCAGAAGAGCCCCGAGAGCAAACAGTCAGCCCGGTGCCTTTGGGGACACCTTGTCGGTGCTCCCTGGGCCCCGGCTCTCATCCTCCTCTTCTCTCCCTTTCATGCTTCCCCTGTGTGAGCTCACCTACCCCATGGCTCTCTGTGACCCACAGACAGTGTGGTGGGAGGTCAGGGGCACTGCCCTGCAGTCAGACTGCCACTTCCTGCCCAAGTGACCTTGGGTAAGCTACCTCACCTCTCTTTGCCCAGTTTCTTTGTCAAATAATGCTAGTAATAGTAAATTCTTCCAGAGTGCTTGCTTTGGCAGAGGCACTATTCTAAGTCCCTTCCATCTACTAACTCATTTAGTCTTCCCTGGGCCCTGTGAGGCTGGCTCTTAGTGGGCTGCATGTGCTTAGTAATTGGTAGTTATTATTAGCTGTATCTTCAGTCCTGGGCTCTCTGAAGCTGGTTAAAACTCCCTCTCAGCTTAAAACTTACAACCTCATTCTTTCTCCTGCATTTCTTACCTCAGTGAATGGCTCATCATTTCCCGCATCACCCAGGCAGAACGAACCCTGAGCAATTCCTTTCCTCTTAAAATCCACATTCAAGTCCTGCTGATTCTACCTTCTCCGTCTCTTATCTCCATCCCCTCTATCCATCTCCTCTTCCCATCCCTGTTGTTTCTTCCTGTGACCCTGCTCATTTCTCACCTGGATTATGCAAAGGTCTCCAATTGCTCCCTGCTCTCAGCCCACACACCCTGCAAACCATCTTTTTGCTCTGCCAGAGATATCTGAATCACGAATCCACTGAAAATCCCTCCATGGCTCTCCGCAGCCTCCAAGATCAAGTTCAGACTCTTCAGCTTAGCTAGAGCTCTCTGTGTGATCTGGGCCTTGCCATCCTCCCCCTGCTCCCCACCACACACTGCAATATGGCACCTCCAGTCACACCAGTTCATTCTTCTGGCCTTTACACGTGCAGTTCCCATAGTCTGGAATGCCCTGACCATCCCCCTTTGTCTACCCAGTTTCTTACACCTCCTGACTCAGCTCAGGCAACATCTCTTCCCAGAAATCTCCCTGAATCTCGACTAAGACTAGTAGTAATGCCCTTAACATGGTGAGATCATAATGCTATTATCTGTGTGTCCTCCCACCAAACACAGATGTGACTTGGAGGAAGATGGTTAAATACAGTCACTGCAGTCAGATGGTCCCAGGTCCACTGTTTACTCATTGATTTCAGCTCCATCATTTCTTAGCTGTGTGATCTTGGACAAGTTACTTAACCTCTCTGAGTCTCAGTTTCCCTGTCTCCAATATATAGCTAATGATAGTTTCTGCCACATAAAGTAGTTGTGAGAATTGAGATATGGTAGGAAAAATGTTTAGCAGTGTTTGGCCAAATACAAGTGCTCAGTAAATGTTAGACATTAAGTTATATACCTGGTGCAAGGCATCCTGGGAAAGTGAGCTCTGGTCTACATAGGGGAAAGGCAGACATATAAGGTATGGAGGTCCCAAAGAAAGGAAGAGGGTTTAAGGCCCTAGGCAGCTGAGAAAAATGACACACTTTCACTGTGGTCCACCTCCTGGCTGCTCAACATCAATATACACACTTTTTCCATTGTTAAACTTACCCACCACAGCTACCCCCACCAAACCTGCTTCTACCTAACATAATGGAACTATCCCCACAAATAAAACTTACCTTTTTCCTCAAAGAAGGACAACCCGAATTCATATCAGGAACTACATCAGGATAACTAGGATGTCCATTCTCCTAATTCCATCATGCTTCCCAGCTTGATATCTCATAATGCATGCAACAAACTACAAATATAACCGTCAAAAATATCCCTATATAAAAATAACAGGAAGATAAGAGAAAAAAAGGAGATTTTGTTAATATAGATCAATATATCTATCATAGTAAGGAATACAATACAGGTGGATATGATAGTTGTTTTTCTGTGTCTAATCACAAGACCATAGCTGGTATTTGTCATTTCTTCCCATGACCTGTTTGCCCTTCTTAAGTACCTCAGTTGGTCAGAGTTCTCTTTACCTGGTGGGACAAACTTAACCTTCTGTCTGGAGAAGGCTGGACCTTTGGTAGTGTTGCTTATTTGGGTTGCTATGGTCTTCCATTAACTTTTATGACTTGACCTAGAAGTACTAGGATATGCCCATACCCCTCCCTGTCCCATTGATAATTAGGGTCAGCTGCCCCAGCCAATGTGGTAATCCCCTTTTTTGCACGTGAACCAAAAAAGCCTGGTGACAAAAACTCACCTTCCAGTTCACTGGAAGCATTTTGTCCCCTGTTGGAAGCATTCCTACCTTGGATACTGAGACCTTGAAACCAGCAGAGTCTGGAGTCACGTGGATAGGAAGCAAAAAACTTGCAAATGGGTTTTTAGTTGGGAGAGTGGGTGAGGTCTGGGCTGGAGATAGGCATTTAGATTTCATCAGTGCCCTGGAACCAAGATCATGGATGGGGTGCCCCAAAGAATATGAAGATGAAGAGCAAACAACAGGTCCCTGGGGAACATTGCCTTGAAAGAGTCCAGCACGAGAGGCAGGGAACTGGGGAACCAGCGGGGTTGGGTGATCTTCCTACTGGAGTCAAGTTTTCTCTTTAATGACCCATCCAACCTTTGGGCAACCGCATCTCATCCAGGGACAGGCATGTCACGGGTTCACTCTCCTTGGGTAGAGCTCACATCCCTTACAATGTCCTATATACCTAGGGTTACCACACAGTAATGTTTTCCCGGAATTCTTTCTTGAATCTAAATTCCCAAGAAAAGTCGGTCAAGAAAACTAAACAGTGGTGAAAGGTATTATAATTCTCCTGCAAGAATTACAGCTTCATTATCAACATAGAGATGTTACTGGTTTGAGGGGACCAGCTTATGTCAAGCTGAAAGCCACAGCTGGAAACCCTGATACATGGAATTCATGATTAACATCAGCATCTCCAGGAACTGGAACAGGGGCCCATAGGTGAGAATCTTATCATCTAATCAGTAGGTCTTGTTTGTAGCTGTCACCACTATATCAGTGTGTGTCTGTGGCCCTGTCTGCTGTCAATGGTGAGTCATTCTTACAAATAAAATAAATATTAGCAAGTTTATATGCATAGTATACTTTATACAGATCCTATGAGGGCTATTCCAAGAAATGAGTTTTGGAAGCAAAATAAGCCCTTCAAAGGGGAATTTTGGTATGTGCAGTGCTGTTAACCTTGTTAGAATTGGAATGTTACATTCTTCAAGTCCTATCAAAGTCGTGGTCATGGGCATTTTCCAGTTCTTGAACATTTAATATGGAAGAAATGCAATGAGAAACAAATAGGAATGTTGTGGAATTCTCAGACACGAAATCAGAAAGTGATCTAAAATCTGAATGAGCAAAAGCAATGTCAATTGCAATAGCAAAGAGAAAATCAGGGAAAGAAGTTAAAGTATTTTCACTGTTAAAAAAAAGGAGAGAGATATTACATGAGGCAATATGTGCACTGACGCCCAAATTGAAGACACTTTCGGACATTTGCTTGACAATTCAAACAATGTCAACAAAAATTTTTTTTTCTATGTCTGGAAGATTTGTTGCAAAACAAAGATCGAGACTGTCAGATCAATTAACGCTTTGTGTGTTTTAAAAATTTCATTTTAAGAATGAAATTTAAAAATATTAAATATTTTCTTTTTCCACTTTTAATGACTTTTATTTGTCATTAATTTTGTTTTGATATTCCTTCAGGTTTTCTCTTAACAAATGTCCATCTCGGGTAGGAAGCAATTTTTCATGTTATTAAAATACATAATCTTGTCAAAATACATTGGTTCATAGTAATAAGAAACCATACATTTAACATTATATCTTTTTTTAACAAAAGCCCTCTGATACTTTTAACATAACCCCTATTACAGAAAAATGATTCAGCTTATTATTTAGTGGCTCATTATTTAAAACATGTAAATATAGTGTTATGGAAAATTCACAATAATTTATGATTTCAGGAATTTTCAGGAATTCCCAGGACTTCAATTTCTCATTCCCAAATCCCCCAAATTAGGAGCTGTCAGGTATTTAATTTAGAAGCACCATGCAGACCAGAAGCATCACCCCTGGATGGGACCACTGGGCTCACCTGGCCACAGGGGCCCTGGAATGGCATGGGGAGGGCAGTGCTGTCCCACGCCAGTCTCAGGTAACCTCTATGGCCCCCCAGCAATGACCCCCTCATCCTACAGTGACCTCCTGCCCAGCCCCCAAGCACCTTCACCAAATTTGCTGCAGTCAAAACCCTGGATTTGTCTCTTTCTTCCCTGGTCCCAGGAGAAGAGAAGAGTAACATTTACCTTCCTTCTAATTTTGTCCTTTCCAAATGTCAACAGGGAAGGGAGGGAGCTCCATTCCTTTCTCAGCTCCACCCCAGCTCCCCAGCAGAATCCCTCTTCACATCTCCCTGTCTGCTTACATGCCACGGGGGAGGGATGCGAGTGGCGCTGACTTCTGGGATTCCCTGAAGAAGCAAGGGGGCTGAGGGGCAAATGAGGCCACCCCTGTTGGGTGTAGAGAGCTGGGGTGTTTCTCCTTTGGGTTTCCAGGAACCCAGGGAACGTGGAAGGGGACAAGAAGCCACCTAATGAGGCTGTGGTAGGGGACACCGGGCCTTCTGGCCCTTCGCCTCAGGATCAGTGGCAGTTCTATCTATTGATGCATCCTGAAGTACCTCAAAACTTCATGGTTTAAAACAACAAGAGTTTTGTTTGATCACAGTTCTGTGGATCAGGAATTCAGGCGGGTTACAGCAGGGGCAGCTCATCTCTGATCCGTGCAATATCTCTTGGGGCTGGAATGTCCATGGGACATCTTCATTCACAGGTTGGACACTGCCCCCTCTCCCTGAGGCTTTTCACATGGTGGCCTTTCCTGAAAGGTCACTGAACTTTGTTTGTGGTGGTTCAGGGCTCACAAGAGTTCACAAGTGGAAGCTGCCAGGCAGTGCTGATACTTGACTCTGCAGTAAAAAAGAAAAGAAAAAGGAAGGAAGGGAGGGAGGAAGAGAAGGGAAGCCCTTGCCTTGTAGTATTTGCCAATTACTGTGGTGTAAATACTGACCAAGACTAATTTCAAGCTACTAACTTGATGTCAATAAATTCATAAAATTCCTGAAAGTGTAATCATAAGCTTTTGCAAGCCAGTGTGAACCAGCTCCAGCACACCAGGGCTGCCAGACCTTCTTAAAGTTTTAGCGAAGGATTGACCCGACATCACTTCCACCACATTTGATTGGTTAGGGCAGGTCTCAGGCCAGCCCAGAGCTGATATGGGAGGGGAATACACACGCCACGACACATGGAGGTGAGCCCTTTGGGGGCCACCAAGATAACAGCTACCAGGGACAATAACACTGACCACAGCTATCGTTACCTTGTGCCCGCAGGCACCAGACGCTTGGGCCAGGCACACTGCAGATCTTAGCCCTTTTCAGCCCGCAGAGGTAGCTGTTATTAACCCCACTTTAAAGATGAGACCCTGAGATGAGGGAGGATAGCAGAGCCTAGATCCTCCTGCCTTCAGCCTTCTCCATGAGGTAAGGGCATGGAGGCATTAGGGGGTGTCTTGGAGCTTAAGGGTATTGGTGAGCACAAGAAACCAGTTCTTATTAAATGAGTGTTCATCAGATCTGGGCATGTGGTGGGAATGACATGAATGAACACGAAGGGGAGGGACAGAGTAAGAACTAGCTCACCAAGACCCTACAGTACGAGTAACAGTACAGCAATTGAGGGCTTACTATGTGCCAGGGGCACGGAGAGTATTCTTACACACCTGGTCCCCTTGAATCCTTACAATCCTATGTGGAGGCTTGCCACTTACCCCGGTTTTTACCTATGACGCCACGGGCTCAGAGAAGCTATCTGGTGTGGTAGTCTACTCTGGCTGCCATGACAGAAGCCCACAGACTGGGTGGTTTACACCTTGAACATTTATTTTCTCACAGTTCTGGGGGCTGAAAGTCCAGGACCAGGTGCCAGCAGGGTTGGTTCCTGGTGAGGCCTCTCTTCCTGGCTTGTAGACAGTGGCCTTCTCCCTGTGTCCTCACGGGCCCTTTCCTCTGTGTGCACATGGAGAGAGAGGCGGAGAGCTGGTGTTCTTATATGGAAAGTCCCTGGCTGTTCTTAAATGGACAGCAGTCCTACTGGATTAGGGCCTCACCCTCACGACCTCATTTAACTTTTATTACCTTCTTAAATGCTGTCTCCCTATCACCATGGCACAAAAACGTTAAGAATTGTGTTCAGAAGCAAGTGAGAGGCAGTGCCCAGAAGGTCTGTGGTACCCAGAGGGGTGACGCTGGCTGGGAGAAGACGCAGGACCAGTTTCAGTGAGCTCCTGAGTGACAGATGGGGGGCGGTCAGGGACCTGCTTCTCATCCTCGAGGCTGGTGCCATTACATCCACGTTGGGTGCCATGAAGTGGACCCTGATGGGGGACTCTGAGCTGCTGGTGCTGGTCAGTGAGTAGCAAGGACTGACTCTAAGGGCTGCCGTTCATCCCTCTGACTGCAGCCTGGGCCTTCCTGCTGGCTCTCCACCCCCCTTTCTTGCCACGTGTGGGCAGGCTGGGCATTGCCGGGAGCCAGGTGCCTGCTGCACCGAGAGGCAATTTATGAACTGTGGGTATTTTGTCTGTTTACTTGAAAGCACAAAAATTTGTCACTTGTGTGGGTAATTTGCTGCTAATTACGAGCTTACAATCTGCAGATAGGAAAATCAGGGCCAACGTGCGCTTCTTGAGGAAGAAGAAAATTACCCCAAGTACTGTGTAATTATACACTTAGCGGGCACAGCACTCCCAGCCCTCACCCTTCCCACAGAGGGCTGACGGTGCAGGGTGAGTTTGCACACATGCCCACTAAGGCTCCCTCCTGGGGAAGGGAGGGACTGCCTGCTGCTGAGGCCCCAAGACACTGGGCCACTTAGCCTCCTCCCTTCCCTCCTCAGCTGAGCAAAGAAGGCACCACCCTCAGGAAGCATCCAGTCTGAGTGGGGAGACACAGCCTCTGCCCTCAGGGGTTCCCAAGTCTGACAGAGAAGGCATAGGCCAAGACCTCAGGAAGACCCCAGTCTAAGGAGGAGACACAGTTCTTGCCTACAGGGGCCCCACTCTGATTGGGGGTACAACAAACCTGCCCTCCAGGAACACCTGAATCAGGGCAGACATAAGATCATGCCCATGCCTGGAGTCGGGGGAGCCCCAGGCCTGTCAGACAGGAGGCACCCTGTCTTCCGGGGCTCCCAAGTCTGGGGGACTGGATGTGCTCCTGCCACCAGAGAGTCCTCTGGTGAGGAAGGCTTAAGTCCTGGCCTTGGGAGCCCCCAGTTTCATGGGGGAAGGCACAACTCCTGCCTATGAGAGCTCTAATTCTGATTGAGGAAGAAACAGTTGCTGCCCTCAAGAAGCCCTCGGTTTGATGGACAAGACAAGCTCCTGCCTCAGTGAGTCTCTGGTCTGCACCCAGAGTCCCTGGTCTGATGCCGGAGATGGCTGTCTGCACCCAGAGTCCCTGGTCTGATGCCAGAGACGGCTGCCTGCACCCAGAGTCCCTGGTCTGATGCTGGAGATGGCTGTCTGCACCCAGAGTCCCTGGTCTGATGCTGGAGATGGCTGTCTGCACCCAGAGTCCCTGGTCTGATGCTAGAGATGGCTGCCTGCACCCAGAGTCCCTGGTCTGATGCTGGAGACAGCTGTCTGTACCCAGAGTCCCTCTATTTGATGGGGAAACATAGCCCCTGGTTTCTAGCTGTCTCTGAGCTTTCTGTCCATTTCCATGTAAAGAGAAAAACTTGACAGTGAGACTCAGGGTAGCTCGTTACTCACCCTGTCCTGCTTTGGAAGGTGTGGTCTAACTCCCAAAGCCTCACCCCCAGACCCGCATACCTCACATTCATCAGGATGACAAGTTAGGTGATCCTAGAAAATCTCTCTCCCTTCTTCCCTTCCTGATTCCTTTTATTTGCTGGCCTAAATCATTCATGATCTGTAATAAAGGCCTCCACATCCCCTTCCAACCCCCCGCAGAAAATATTATTTAACAGAAAGGTGACAGTTATGTAATTTAGTCTCAGTCTCCATTATTGATGAATTTGATCATGAAATATTTAGGCTTCTCCATGTTCTGCCACTCAAGGTCTGACAGGAACAGTGTCACATTCCAGTTTATCTTCTTGGAAGATGTGTCAATCAGGAATGCGCTGCCTCACTCACCCAAGGCTACACCCCCCACCCGCATTCAGCACAAACCCCAGCTTTCCCCACTCAGAACTCCATCCAGCATTTTGTTTTGTTCCCCAGGGGTCCATGGTCCACCTCCCCACCAGCCAAGTGGCCAGAGTCCACAGAGAGGCTGTCTTGCCAATGGGCTTCAGCCTCGGCCAAGTTCACTATGGATTCAATGAGGCCAAAAAATGACAGTGGAACATTCTTGGGGGTGAAAGGGTTTACACCCAACTTTATTCCCATGGTGGCAGGTCAATCACTAGAATCCCGTCCACTCAGAGCGAGTCTGCATGCAGCAAGCTGGTCTCTGCCTCCGGGCCTCTACCCCAACAGCCATCTCAGAGTCTGTCCTCAGCTCTGCCACCACTCCAGTCTCTGCTCTCCTGCAGCTGTGCAGCCATGCAGCCACGCCACCATGTCACCCAGAGCACTGGGCGGAGCTCTTTCTATAGAGTCAATAACAATGTATTGCCCACACCTGTGCAGTGAGCTAGCTGAGAATCCTAGCCACAGGAACCTTCACTTTATCCACAGGGGCCTATGAATTCAAGAAATCTAAGATAGAAGGGAAAGGGGGAGGAAGGAAGGTAGGAGAGCATCATGTCTTAAGTATCTGTAAGTGCCAGCACTGTGTTAATTCATTTTATTCTACCACCAACCCTATAAGGTAGGTTTTATTATAATCCATTTGCATTTGAGGAGATAGGGGCTCAGAGAGGTTAAGGTACTTTCCTAAGGCCACCCAGGCAGCCTGTGGTAGTGCTGAAAATGGAACACCAATCTAGCTTGCAAGTCTCTGTCCTCTTCATTCCATCGTGGTGGAAACAGCCTGCCAGAAGACAGATTATGTGGGAAGACACAGCCTGCCAACATAACATACGCATTTAGTGACTCCCAGTCCAATGCTCTTTTCTGTTCTGGATCATAGTTCTTAAATGGAAATTCCAGGTGGAGTTAGGAAAAGACAGGAGAGGAGAGAGAAGACAAGGTTCTTGCCCTCAAAAGATTTCCAGCCTGATGGGGAATGATGGTATCCTTGAGGAGTGGACATTACTAGCAGGAAGCCACAGCCAATTCTGCTGGTCCAAGTCGGGAAACTGAGGTCTGAGTATCATCTTCCTGCCCTAAAAGCTGGAGGGAAGGACTTTAGGTCTTTTAACATTGCTACAACCCTCCAGGCTGCTCTGTAACCCTCTGGGGTGCTGGGCTCCTGAGAAGTCACTGAGAAGACCTGCTTCCTCCTGGCTCTGCAGGTCGACTGTCTGTCTGTCTGTCTGTCTCCCTGGCTGCAGGTGATGGATGAACAGCTCTGGTGTGATGTTAAAATATGCATTAGGTTAATTGCATATTAATTAAACAGGTGAGGCCATCAAGGCTGCTCAGGGGCCCATCTGTGCTCTGGGGCATCCCAGGGCAGCTGGCAGGGCCGGAGGCCTCAAGACACTATGGTCCCTGACCAGCAGGAGGATGGACAAGGTGACCCTCAGAGGTTGCCAAAGGGCTGTCAGGCTGAGGAGGACTGGCAAATGGCACTTGCAGGCATTTCAATACAATGAAGAGCCCTGTAATCATGAGTCACCAGGTATTAAATGAGGGTAATGAGCTCTCTGTTGTTGGAGCTAAGCAAGCGGTTATATGAGGATCCATGCATCATTTTGTAGAGAAAAAGATGAATGAATTTTTCGGCTGCTTCCATTTCCAAGATTCTGGGCTTCTGTAATACAGCAAGCCCCTCTCAGTTTTCCTGCCACCCCCTCAGCCAGCCCCTGCCAAGCAGAGGCCTCCTTGCCCTCCCGGGGAAGGTTAGGGAGGGGAAGCCCACACAGGGAGGAGGGAGGAGTCTGGAGATCTGCTTCTCCCCACCAAACATGACATGTAGTATGTGCCCTGGGGCCCCAGAGCTCTGGGAGGAGGAATGGGGACTCAGGAAGATGCCCCCACTTTTCAGCCCCATTCCTGTCCCTGCAGGAGAGAGGTTTCTGCCAGGGTCTGGGGACAGACTCATTTCATTTCATCGTCTGGCACCTCGTGTGTAAATATTTCATATTCCCATTACATATTTTGGATGATTATGAATTCTTGATGTGATAAGAACTTTGGTATGTATGAGATGCAGTCAGCCTCCAGGAAGGGAGGTATGGGGAGAGTGAATCAGACAAATCATTACGTATCCTGAGCCCAGAGCAAACCAGCCAATACCCACACACCTCCCTTCCTGGCCACCAACCATATACCACCCAACTTTCCACCTACATACCAGGCACACACTCATCACACACCAGCACAAACCTCCATGTCCCCACATTCTACCCACATACCACTAATGCCACCCACACGCCCATCTCATGTCACTCATACTCCAGCCACACACATGCCCATCACATGTCACCCATACTCCAGCCACACACATGCCCTCGCTTACTCTTTGATCCGGGTAGTCATCTTCACCATCATCGCCACCTCCCATTCTGCTGGCATGCAATCATCCCCAGAGGAACTCCATGTCCAGCATCTTATAGGATGTCAGAGGACAGGCATGAAGGCCTTGCAGTAACTATGGCACAGAGAGGGAACACAACCATCCCAAGGCCACACAGTCCAACAAAAACTTTCATCTGATAATTAAAATGGCCATTAAGGGGAAGGAAAAAGAGTGGGTGTGCAGATGAAGCAAGACTGGCTGTGTGCTGGTAGCTACAGAAGCCAAGCCATGGTTCATGGGAGTGTAGTATAGTATTCTCTTTACTTGGAGCTATGTTTGAAGTTGTCCGTAAAAAGGTTATATGTTTTTTAAAGTCTAGTCTACATCTTGCCAGAGAGGCACGTTCATATAACTATGAGGCATCTCCTTGGCTGCCTGCCTTGGTGTGGGGTGGGGTGGGGCCTGTTTTACTTGCTTCTCTTCTCTTTCCCCAAACCCACCCCCTTTGCCCCACTCAGCAGGCCACTGCTGCCTCTCCACACTTGGGGGTGGGGGAGGTATGCAGCAGGAGGAGCTTCTCTTGCCTGGTACCCCCTGGGCTCAGCATGTGTACAAAGCTCTCTTCCTCTCATGAACAACTGTCATGGCTTCTTTGGAGAAACCACCTCTCCCAACCCATTGCTGGGCTTTCTTACCTGTCATTGTTCCCTGACATGGGTGTGCCATTCTCCAGCTGTCATTTCATCTGCTCTTAATCTCTGGGACCCTGCTGGTCCATCCCCTTGGAGAGAGTATAAGGCAATCAGGGTTGGCCCCCAGAGGTTCCACGGGAAATCCTCAGCATCCTTTGTCTATACAAATGCTGACTCACCTCTCATCAAAGCAGGTGGCCAGGAGCAGCCACTGACCCTTTAGGTTTCCCAGGCGTGAGTCTCAAACCCAGCTACCATAGCCCACACTCCACGTACAGGGGTATGAGGCTCAGCTCACCAACAGTTTTGTCCTCCTAACTTCTAGCTCCCTCGGCCTCTCAACCTCTCTGATGGCCTGGAGGTGAATGGTCAGCAGCAAGCACCAGCTCTCCATCACCTCGTTTGTAAGTCCTGCTGGGGCGGTCTTGCACCTCACTTTGGATGTGGGCTAGTTGGTACCTGCTGACTTTGGGGCCTCAACTGAGACAGAAATAGTGCCACTTAATTGATGTTACCCTACAATTAATAACTGAGCAGAAAGTGATTCATGTCATTACAGAGAGACAGGAAGTGCTCTGGGAGGTCCAAGGAGGGAGATGGGACCTTCAGCTTGAGAGCAGGGAAAGCTTCAAGGGGACAGCGCTTGAAGTGTGGGTAGTGTTTTGACGTGTGTGGATGATGGAAGCAGAGGAAAGAGGCCCAGTGAGAGGAAGAGCAGAGAAAAGGCCCAGAGGTGGCAAATGGGTATGCCTGACTCAGGATGCAGTTCAACCATCTACTATGCTCAGCACCAGCACAGGGCAAGGGAGGGGAAAAGGGGGACAAGGAGGGAAACTGAGTGCTCTGTGTCTGATCATAGAAGGCCTGAATGCCAAGCGAAGGAGTGTGGACTTTATTATGGAACTCCATTGCTCTATTGAGGGTCATTGTAGGTGGGCTCCCTGAAGGCAGAGCCTGAGACAGGTACCCAAGTGATGTGATTATTGAGGGAAAACTCAGGAGAAAGTGGCAGGGGGAAGCAGGGGAGGGCAGGGGAGGGCAGGGGAAGGGGATGAGCAAGGATGTAGTCTCCCCTTAGAGTCTGGCTGCAGCCTGATTCCCTCAGGAAGCTCTGGGGAGCTAATTACATGGCAGACTTGGCTCTGCTTTGAGACAAGAGAGCTGGCTGTTTGTTCCCCACATCACTCAGTCATTGGCTATGGCTGCCCCCAGCAGGGAGGACATAATCTCCTGGAAAAGATGGCTCCCACGGGCCCAGGGCGATTCTCCAAAGAAGGAACAATTTGAGTTATTGTCAATCAAGGCTCATAGCAGCTGGGGGATGAGCACACCTGCCAGGTAAAAGGGGATTCACTAGGTCATCAGCAGGGTCCCTGCAGAGGTTGTTTTGGTCTTTAGCTAGGGAGCAGTGGGATAGGACATGATAGCTGTATTGTGGAAATCAATCATTCAATCCAATGTGAGAGGTATTGGAGCCGGGGTCTAAGAGTGCAGAATGAGGGTCTAAACTAAGAAGAAAGTGGCAGGGGAGACGAGAAGAGACAGAGCTGGTGGTGGTTTGCCAGGGGATGAATGAGGATGGAGTTCAGATTTCTCAAGCTGGGTGACGGGCAGCTGCAAGAGGCATGGGCTTGAGAAGGAAGTGAGTATCTATGTTTGGGTCATGTTGAATTTGAAGTACCAATAGACTATTTTATTGGATTCCGAGGGAATCCAAGCTTGGATGACTTAAAACAACAGAAACTTATTCTCTCACACTTCTGGAGACCAGAAGTCTAAAATTCAGGCGTCAGCAGGGCTATGCTCCCTCCAAAGGCTCTCAGGAAGAACCCCTCCATGCCTCTCCCTAGCCTCTAATGTTTGCTGGCAATCCTTGGTGTTCCCTGGTTTGTAAACTCATCACTCCAGTCTCTGGTGCCAACGCCTGGCATTCTTCCTATGTCTGTGTCCAAATTTCCTTCTTCTTATAAGGACAGCATGGGATTTAGGGCCCATACCAGTAAAGTATTGATTACATCAGCAAAGACCTTGTTTGCAAATAAGATCACATTCATAGGTACCCTCAATATATCTTTTTAGGGGATACAATTCAACCCACACAACCATCTAGGAGGAGATGCCTAATGAGCATTTGAGAAAGTGGGCTTGGAGATTGAAAACAACATCTTCAGAAAAAAACAGCTCCAAGGATGGTACCAGGCTGGGGCCAAGAGGATGGGAGGGTCTTAGATTGTCAGTCACTTGCATGGAGTTCCACAAGATATTTTGAAGGGGGGAGTGGAAGGGAGGAGAAAGACTCTGTGATATAGCAGATACAGCTGGAGAAATTCTAAGATGAGAATACTGAGCGAGGGAGACTAAGGAAGGATAGAACAGTCTCCCTGGGGGTCAGTGGGGTGGGTGTTCGGGGTAAGTATTGGAAAGCATGGCCCTCCTGATGTGGGGAAAAACCTCAGATAGCTCCCCCAACCAAAGCCTGGAATGCCCACCATTTGGTGCATTTTGTATCTAGAACATGATTCCTAACAGACTGTGATCCCAGAGTAGAGTCACTGATATGCCTCTGTAACATGCCAGTCACTGTTCTAGGGGCTGGGGATACAGTGGCAAACAAATTCAGAAGATTTGCTTCCAGTACAAATTAATTTCCTTGTAGAGGTGGAACTCAAGGTGACTTGCTTAATTAAGTCCATTAGGTGAGTCTCTGACCTCAGTGAGGCCCCCAGTCCCTTTTTTAAGAGCTTTAACCTGATTAAGAAAGGCCGACCCAAGATAATCTCCTCTTTGATTAACTCAGAATCAATTGATTTGGGACTGCAAAATCATATAACCCTTGATATAGTCTATTGATTAAGAGCAAATCACAGGCCCCACCCACACTCAAGGGTTGTGATTCATTGAGTGGTCATCTTAGGGTATGTCTGCCACAGCAGGAATTAAAGTTACAAAGTGTTGACAATTAGAAAAGGTGCTAGGTGCTATGGGAGTGCAGAACCCAGTCTGAGGGAAGGGGGACAGCCTCCTTTCTTCAGGGCCTCCAAGCAGCCAGTTGTTGCTGAAGTTAATACAAGTGTGGGTAAAATTGCAGTATTTCCAGAATCTCTCGTCTGGCCTTAGTGCATCTCAGTATCAGTAGGTGTTTCCAAGGGGTGGAGAAAAGTAGTCATCTCCATATCAATAGGTGATTACAAGGGTTTGGGAGTGAGTGTATATCTGGACTGAGAGGTTGGGTGGGGTCCCTTTTAGCAGCTGGGTGGTGAGAGACATGGGAGAGCAGAAGTGGATGACTGCTTGTGAGCAGTAAATGGGTTTTACCCACTTTATTTCTCCCTTTGACTGACTTCAGTTTCAAAGGTAATTTGCCCCGGGCTGGGAGAAAGATTTCCCCCTGGAGTTACCACAAGTATCAATAAAACCACTGCCACACAAAAAAACTTTAACAGTGGTTACCTCTGCAGAGACTAAAGGGAGCACAAGAGTACCTTCTGAGGCACTGAAAATGGTCTCTCTCTTACTCTGAGTGGAGGTTACATGGGTGTGTATTTGTCAAAAGTCATTGACTTAGACTTAAGAATAGAGCACTTTAAGGTATATAAGTTATATCTCAATAAAGTGCTGCTGTAGAAAAGCAAAAACAAATCACAGCCACAGGATTGGTCCACATGAGCACCAGCTCTAGGAAGCCATCCTTACAGTGACCAGGCACCTCCAAAGCCATACCACTGGTCCCCAGAGAGGAAGGACCTGAGATGCTCCAGGGCTCAATTTGGTCAATACGCACTCACTAGCACCTTCTCTGCCCCTCTTGCAGCTGGCCATGAGGAGGCTCAAGATTATAGAAGACACCTCCCCTGCCCCCAGGGGCTCACAGTCTAGGCAGGGACCAACTCCAAAACTGACTGCAATAGGAGAGAGAATTTCTGGAAGAGCCATAGGCAGGGACTCTGGAAGAAATGGCTCATTCCATTTGGGGCCCTGAGAAGGCACTTGAAGGGAGAGGCATTTAAATGGGTCTCTGTCAGATGACATCAGAAATTCCTAGTTGTTCCACAGTATCCTCTCTCCCTTTCTTCTATAGTAGTAAGATCTCAGACCAGATTCTTAGCCAAGGATATGATTCAAAATAAAGACCAAATTTCCCATCCTCCCTTGCAGTTGGCCAATGGAGTATAAGTGGACATGCAGTATAGTACCCCTGGTAACCGTCCTTAAAAGCAGTCACATATGGCTTTTTCCCTCTTTGCTGCCTAGAACACAGAGGTGATGGCTAGAGCTCTAGCTGTCATCTTGGATCATGGCACAGGAACCATACCCTAGGGATGACAAATCAGGAAACTGGAATGGGTCTGGGTCCCTGAGGACTTTATGGAGCTCCATCTGGACTTCTGCATGAAAGAAAAATAACCTCTATCTTGTTTAAGTCACTATTATTTGGCGTCTCTATCATTTGCAGCTGAACCTAATGCTAACTAATAAAGTGAGAAGGAGTGGGATCGGCAGAACTCGGGGGCGGGGCAGGGACGGCCTTCTTGGGTGAGCGACAAACGTACACAAGTGCCTGGTGTGTTCTGGAAAAATTGCCACATCCAGAGTGATGCTTGGACAGCGGGTTCAGAGAGAGAGACCTGAATACAGGGAGATGAAGTGCAAGGAGTTGGTTGGGACCAACCATGGAGAGCTCATGTGTGTCTTCTGCAGTCATGTATACTTTACACCCTGGTTAGGGTTTGTAGGGTGGAAGAGAGAGAGAACAAGATAAGAGGCCGGGGCCCTGTGAGACGGCTGGGGCTCAGCCAGGAGGGTGGCTAGTGAGATGGCAGGGAGGGGGAAGAAGGGAGAGATACTCAGGTTGGTCCTCCCTGGATCCACATGGTTATGGTGCGGACCGGATGTGACTCCCATTCGTATATAAAGGCACTAGAAGGGCTGTGGTGCCAGTTGAAAGTTTGGGGATTGCAGAAGGATAATCTAATTGGCAGAAGAAGATCCTGACAAATTGATATGCACAAATAGAATTTTAGGTTCCAGTAGGGCAGCCCTCTATAACTGTCTTGTACCCAAGAGAAGCTGCCAGCCGGTGTCCTTGGAGAAAGATCAGGTTAAGGGATGGAATTTATTTGGGAGTCTGTTTGGTGCCATTAAAGGAGTTGAACACAAGAGGATCAGAGAGCTCACACAAGGTGGGGGGTGTGGTACTGGAACCGAACTCAGCTGGGGATGGAGTCTCAGAGGGGCTGCCTGTACTTAGAGGGGAGGACAGAGGGAGCAGGGGTGGAGGGGAAGGAGAAGAATCTGCCAAAGACATAGGAGGAGAAATGAGTGAGTTCAGTGCAAAGTGGAGGGAGGGGAGTTTCAGGAAGGAAGGAGACTGAAGCAAACTGCCGATGTTGGCCAAAGGGGGGAAAAAAACCCTGCCCACAGAAAGCAGGACCTACCCACAGCCTCACCTTCTGAAATACAGACATGCCTAATCCATCAAACTTATTTACCTGCACGCTGCAAACTGAGCAATGGCAGCTTCCCAAGCACGGAAAACAGCTTGAGTCTTTAAAAATAAAGTCCATTTTAAAATTATTTTGTGCAGCTTAAATTATCTTTTTCAATGTAGCTAGTCATACAGTCTCACCTCTTTGACAGACATGTTTCTAAATTAACTTCATATTATTTCTCACCCCGACGAAAGCTTCTCTGTGACAAGCGTTCCTTGACAAGGTGGGCACAGGACAGCACATTTGCAAGTCAGGAGTGCAAATCCAAGTATGCGCACACACACACAATGTGCACACATGGACATCCACATGCTAAGGGACAGGGCCGCCTGGGGACCGATTTGGACAATCACAGCCCACTGTGTGACAGTGTGTGTCTTGTTATAGGTCATTGCTTAACTCACTGTGTTCCAACCAGGCTTTGGGCTCCTAGTGGCCACAGCAGGGCTTCCGCCGCCTCTCCTTATACCCCTCATCACTCGGGGGTACCCCGGGAGCAAATCCAACAACGGAGCACTCCCAGCCTCGCAGCATATGGTGGCACTCAAGGGCTCGCCCAGATTTCCCCTGGCTTGATCCCACAACACCCCCTTCTGAGAGAATAGGAGCCAGTCCTCCAGTGCTCCTGATGAACTCACCTGCCACTTTCCCTGGGCTCCCCAAGCTGCTAGGGGAGACCTGGAGAGGCATGCACCTGAAGAGCCGGATTGAACACCGGGGCGCCACTGCCCTGCTGTAAGGCTACAGTGCACACTGTGATTGTTCCTTAGACCCAGTCGCAGCCCTGAAGGTGACTCACTCGAATCGGGAGTGAGTCACTCTGATAAGCAAATCATACCAACCTCTCCTGCCCTGAACCCCAGGACCTGCCTGACAAATCCCTTCGCCAGCACCTGGAGACCCTCATGCCCTGGCTCTGTCTTTGCTTCTCCTCTAGAGCCTATGGACTTAGGCAAGATGTTCACCTCCCAAACTTCTCTATAATAATAACCAATATCTATGGAGTGCAAATGTGTCCAAAGACCTGAGCAGGCATGATCCTTCAGCAGTCCTGTGAGGATGTGCTCTTGTTATCTGCCAGTCTCACTTTACAGAGGGAATGATACAGTCTCTGGGATTGGTTTTAAAGTATTCAAACAAGTTCAAGGATGAAGGGTAGCATAGATGAAAAACCACATAAGAAAACTATTGATAACTTGTAGAAACTGAGTGTTGAGGACATAGAACTTCATTATTACAATTCCTCCCTTGAGTATGTTTGAACATTCCCATAACTAAAAGCAAGATTATAAAGACAAAGAAGCAGTATTGGTACACAGTATGTGCTCATTAAATGTTTATTATTGTCGGGTAAGGACCAAATGAGATGATGTGTGTAGAGGACCTAGTACAATTCCTGCACTGCACAAGGGGTCAGGGTGGTTGCTGTTTTGGTGTTGCTGCTATTACTATTACTTGGACTGGCCCCTCCTTTGGCCCTTCCACCCAGTCCTGTCCCCTTACCAATGGCCTCCTACTCCTGGACAAGCCTCTGGTCCTGGTCCCCACCACCCTTGATATAACTGCATGGCTGTAAACAGTGAGCAAGTACATGTGCCCTGTCTCCCCATGTCCCTGTGGGCCCCTTGAAGTGGGCACACAGTGAGCAGAAATAGCATCCCTTCTCCATCCACTCGGCAAACATTCTGGAAGCCAGACACTTGGAAAGGTTGCTGTTTGCTAGCTCTGTGCCTGCGGGTGCCTGGGGTGCTCCTGAGGCCAGTACTACTGCGAGCCGGGGCAGCATCTGGGGGACCTTGACTGCTCAGGGTCCAGGGAGGCTGAGGGACCTGGGGAACCACACGCGCCTAGGGTGTGCCTGCCCCCCCATTCCCCTGCCCCCTGCACCACACCACCAGAGGCCGGGCCAGGGGCTGGGGTGGGGACTCCACCGCTGGCCCCTCCCAACCATCACAGTCACCCATGGCAGAGGGTGGCCCCCTTGGGCTCTAATTTTAACCCCGAGGAAGGTGCCAATCGTTCATTTTCAAAGCTGTTTCAAAGTGACTCTGATAAGCAAATTGCTGGCAGCCCTGGCGGGTGATTATTCCTGCATTAATCAGAGGGAAATTATGCCAGTTACTGATTAACTAATTACAGCAATCAGATCGGCTTGGAGAACAGGGCAGGAGGAGGCCAAGGTAAACACAACCTGGGGAAGGTGAAGGAGGCAGTTTGGGTGGGAGGCAGAGGGCAGAGACAGGAGGTCTCTTCCTGCCACCCCACCCCAGCTGAACGCCCCTGAGGCCAGAGCCGGGTGCCCAGTCTGGGGGAAGGCAGGGCCCATCCTCCTGGAATTAGTGCCGAGCATAACAGGGGTTGTCCTCTCCCAACCTCTGCCGAGTTCCCCACCTGCTGGAGGACACAATCTCTGGCCTTCAGGAGCCCCTACCTGGTAAAGGAGGCTGAGTTTTCTACACCCCACCCCGACCCATCTGAGGGAGGAGACTAGAGGAATAGTCCAGACTTGGCCATTGAGACAAGTCTCAGCAGCAGGGAAACAAGTGTCAAAAGAGGGAGAGGTATGGCAGTCAGGGCTTCAGAACCCAGAACCCAGAGGTCACCTGATCAGCCTGGTGAAAGGTCACCTGCCTCTGCCCGCTGGGTCTCCTGCCCAACCCAGAAAAGAGAGTGAACCCAGACTGCCCTCCCAGCATTCAGCTGCAGAGCCCACCATCCACCTGGGGAGACCCACGGTGGGTCCTCCCAGAATCCTTCAGAATCCTCTGTGCTAGTTCCCTGACCTCCTGCCTCTGCGGTGCTTCTATTTGTGTGTGCGTGTGTGTGCGTGTGCGTGTGTGTGTGTGTGACCAAAGTTAGAGCCTAATTCAACAGTCTTTTGACTTTTACTTGATTCAGTACAGAAAGTACCACTGAATAAGGTTCTGAGTCTGGACATAGCAGAAGTCAGCACATGAGGAGAGGCAGCCATTCTCCTCTCTGTGGCCTCTAATTATGGGGACTGGGTGGGAGGCTCGATGCCTTCAGACCCCATGGGACTCTGCAGGGTCCCCAGGGAAGCCACTGCTGGCCTGTGTATGTGAGTGTGTGTGTGTGTGTGTGTGTGTGTGTGTGTGTGCACACGCGCGCACGTGTGTATGGAGTTCAGTTAGGGTCATCTATAGGCTGTGTTTTCAGGGTTCCCACACACAGGCTGGAATTGTGCTTCTTTGCATGGATAGCCTCTGTGCATCTCCTCCCCAGAGATCAGGATGATTTCTCCTCTTAGAGTGCCAGACCCAAGGAATGGGTGCCCAAGGATCAGGATGAGAGCAGCCCAGCCAGAGGCTTCAGGGTATACTGCCAATCTGGGTATCTACTGGTAGGGGTCATGGGGTAAAGGTCCCTCCCCCAATCTGGCACCTGTTCTCTTCAGGGTCCTAGAGAGTCTTCCCGGTGCCCCACCTCACCCCCAGAAGGGTGACTAAAGCCCTGAGTGCAGAATAAGTTCCTTCTGATCAATGAGAAGGGAACCAGAGCCAGTGGCAAAGACACTGCCTAGACCAGTGAGCGCTGGAGGAATGCAGTGGAACGCGCCAGGGAAAGTGTGGCTGCTTGAGGACACCAGCCTTCTGTCCCCCCCTTCTCCCTTTGTTCCTCCAGCTTCCTCATCAAGGTTGGTGGGAGGATGGGCTGGGGCTGACCTGGCCGGTGCTGGCCCTGGCTGTAAGGCTGAGCAGTAGGCAGCATGACTCCACCTGACCAGAGGAGGCTAAGGAGAGAAAGGAAGGGAGAAAGATCCCAGCCCTAGCCATCTGATAGTCAGTAATGGCTACCTTGACTGAGTTCTTACTGTATTCTGACCTGTATTGTGAGCTCTAATATGCAGATGGGGAAAATGAGGCTTTAGAAAGTTAAGTAATTTACCCAACTAATATTAATTGACCCAGGCCTGCCTGGTTCCTCATCTATAACCACTCCACAATACTGCCACCCACTCCCATACAATGGGCAGTGATGGTACTGACCTCACAGGATGATGTGCTGATTAAATGAGACAATGCTTGTGGGAAGCATCTGGTACATCCACGGAACACCTACTATGCAACAGGTGCTGTCATAGGTGCCAGAGGATTTGAACAAAGGAGTGACAGTCCCTGCCCTTGAGGAACTCCTGGTCTAATGGGGAAAGTGGGTGCTGAAGAGATAAACCGCCAGGTGGCCCAGAGCATCCTCTAAAAGAGGACTACAGAAAGCAGAGGCACAGGGGGAGGGGTGACACCTAGAGCAAGGAGAGATTTCTCCTAGAAAGTGACTTGACTGGCATCTGTAAAGATGAAATGAGGAGCAGGAAGAGCATTTCAAGAAGAGGAACCAGAATCAGTCAGAGCGGGGGAGTTCATGGGGGAAATTGGGTGGCTCATTGTGGCCACAGCAAGGAAGGAGGAAGCTCTGAAGTGTGGTCAGACAGATTTGAGAGGGCTTGGAATGCTCTCCTGAGAGATTTAGGGTTTACACTAGTATAACAAGAGCCATCAGGGAGGTTTTTAAGAAATATGTTTTGGGGGTTTTTATTTCAAAAGTAACAAAGTAATACATTTTTAATAATAATTCAAATAGGCCAAGCAAAAAGAGTAAAATTTTTTAAAAATTAATATTCCAACCATTTGACCCAGTAAGTCACTCCTAGGAATTTACCCAAAGAAAACAAGATCCCTGATTCAAAAAGACATATGCACCCCTATGTTTATTGCAAAACTATTTACAATAGCCAAGACATGGAAGCAGCCTAAATGTCCATCAGTAGATGAATGGATAAAGAAGAGGTGGTACATATACACAATGGAATATTATTCAGCCATAAGAAGAAAACAAGTCCTACCATTTGCAACAACATGGATGGAGCTGGAGGGTATTATGCTCAGTGAAATAAGACAGGCAGAGAAAGACAAGTACCAAATGACTTCACTCATTTGAGGAGTATAAAAACAAAACAAAACTGAAGGAACAAAATAGCAGCAGACTCACAGACACTGAGGAGGGACTAGCGGTTACCAAAGGGGAGGGTCTGGGGAGGTTGGGGGTGGGAGAAGGGGATGAAGGGACACTATTTGCAATCACAGTATAGGTAGGTCATGGGAGAGGCAGTATAGCATGGTGAATACAATTAATGACTCCATAGCATCTTACTATGCTGATAGACAGTGACTGCAATAGAGGGGGTGACGACTTGATAATATGGGTCAGTGTTGAAACCACAGTGTTGTTTATGTGAAACATCATAAGATTACATATCAATGATACTTTAAAAAAAACAATTAATATTCCACTATTCTCATGCCCCTTCCCTAAAGTGATCAATATGTAAAGTTTGTCCTTTCTCTGGACAGAGAAAATTAGTTGTTCCCCATATCCCTACTCTTTTTCCTAAAAGACTTTTAGCTGAGCACATGGCCGCTGGGAATAAGACATTTACAGACCTCCCTTGCAGCTAGGAATGGCTATGGGACTAGGTTCTGGCAAATGCTATGTAACAAAAATTAATATATGAGACTTTGAAGAAGTGAGCTTTTAAGGGAAGTGGGCATGTTATTGTTGGTGCTTTCCTCCTTCCTGTTGTTTAGGATATTGAAGTGATGGCTAAAGCTAAAGCAGCCATCGTGGGCCATGAGGTGACCTTGGGAATGGAGACCCCTCATGGTGCATAGAAGGACTAAATGAAGTAGAACTACCATACCAGCCCTGAACCACTTACTTCCAGAACTTCAAGTGAAGAAAAGTAAACTTTATCCTGTTTAAAACACTATTGTTTTGTGGTTTTTTTTCTTGTTCTTCAGAACTGAACCTAATCCTAATCTGACCCCTCCATATGCCTTTCTTTATCTATCTCCCAAATACAAGCATACACAGATTTTTAAAAATGGAATCCAAATATACATATTACTCTGCAACATGATTTTCTCATGTGCAACTTTCCTGGTCAACCAGTAGGTCTACCTCCTTTTTTTGGCATGGTATTCCAAAATTAGATCATAATTCATTCTCCTATTAATGGACATTCAATCAGTTTTTGCTATCACCAGCAATGTGGCAATAGATATCAAGGACAAGATTCTATGAGCCAGTGGTTTTGGCCTTTTTTTTTTTTTTCTGTTGGATAAATTCGGCAAAACTATGTTTAGGTCAAAGGGAATGTGCATTGAGGCCAGATCTACTCCTGAGTCCTGAGCCATAAAGGCAGAATAGAGGCCTTATGTGTGTGACTCCACAGTCTAGAAAGGATCTCTTCTTTTCTTCCTCCTTCTCCTCCTCCTCCTCTCCCCAAGACATTCTCCCTTCATCAGGATATAAGTATTTTTACCCCACAGGTGGAGAGAGGGCTTGGTGCCCTCTAGAAGAGCCACTTACACCCACTCAGAGGCAGAGCCCTTGGAAATAGGTCCTTTCCCTGGAGCAAATCCGGAGAGTAAAGGGGCACTGGTGCCCTGAAGAAGCCTTGAGACCTAGGAAAGGGAGTTCAGAAAAAGATACAAAGGGCTCCAAAGACAAAACCTTACGCAAAAACCCAGAGGACCAGAGCTCCAGATTTCCAGTCCCTCCATAATAACTTGTTGTGCAATCTCAGGCTAACCTCCCACTTCCCTCAGCCTCTGTGCCCTCAGCTATAAATGGGGCTGAAATTACTGTTCATTTTCTTCAGGGTGGACCTGACCCGGGTCTTCTGACTCAGGGCTCCATCTCCCATGCCCCCCTTGCCCCCCCACTACCTGTTCTCCTACTGTCTTCTCTTCCGCACAGCCAGAGATGAGGAGTGGTGCTTCCTGCCTCCGATTCAGATTGAGGACATCATCCCTGTTCCCTGGGCAAGTAGCAGTACAACTCAGGGAAGAAAGCCGTGAGTACAGAGGAAAAAGCCTAGGGTAGAACTTTCGCAGGCTGTCAGGGGGCGATTTCGGGCGATTGCTTTCTGCCAGGCACATTGTTTCACTGCAGCAAGTATTTCCTCGGTGTTGCTGTAAGGTGTCTATTCGGCAAACCTCAGCAGGCCTTCAGGCCCAACTCTCTGCCAGTGAGCAGGCAGGCGGGCCCTACTGGTGACTGGAATAAATCTGAACTCACAATTAAAATCTCTTCAGAGACTGGAGCCAAGTGACTGATGGATAGGACTGCAGGTTCCATTCGCCCCCCTCCTCGCTCCTCCGCCAAGACGGATACCGACAGGCCATTATAAATAGCCTCACATACTCATGGCTTCAGAGGCTGGCAGGAGGCGTGGTGAAGAAATTCAAGGAAAGGGCTGAACTGAGCTTTGCTCTGCTGGGTCCAGGTTGGAGGGAGGGTCTGTGCAAATCATCTTGGTTGGGTAGAGAAGTTGTTTCTATCTCCTCCCTATAAATGAGGAAGCTGAGGCCTAGGTAATGCAAAGCCAGACTTCCTGGACTTGAAATCTGGAACCATGCAAAGCTGTATATGGGCTCCTCCGGTGACCCACCCTTTGCCATTGCTCACACTTTCCACCTGACTAGCATGTCCTTCCCCGCCCCCAATACGTACCATAGCAAATGATGTCGGTGCCCTGCTGCACCCCTCTGTCCTTACCACTTCAGTGCAGACCAGCCTGACTCCCAATGTCAGAACCTTCAACCTTTGCTTGAAGGCTCTCTCTGACCACCAGAGCCCACTTTGCCATCTGTGCAGTAGGCCAGGCGTATTGGGAATTAGTGCCTCCCAGGGCAGCTCTCACCAATGACTGATGGGAGTTCATGGGAGTATAAATTTTCCAACTCCCTCACCACTCAGTTGGGAATAATCCTGAGACATGTTCTACACATGTTTAAACCCCAGAGGTTTCCAGAGGGAGGGAGCCCCAGTTGCCCACAGTCATAACCTGCTCATTGACAAACCCTATTTTCAACTCCCTTTCTTCCAGGTCTCTCTTCCCCTCTCCCCTATTAGCATATCCTGAGATCCTCCTGAATTAACTACTTGCACACTTTTCCTTGTCGTAGGGTCTGCTTCTGAGTGAGCACAAATCAGAACATCTACTCGTCTTTGTATTTTCAGCCTGGCTTGATCTCCACCCAGTGAGCCTTTCTCACTGCCTCGCCGTGCCACACTGAGCCTTGACACAGCACTCTAACACTGTCTGGTATGTTTCACTGCCCAAACGAGTTGCCCCAGCTAGATAGGAGCTCCTTGTGGGCAAAAACACTGCCCGCTTTGTATAAAAATAATACAAAAATTGAATTATCTTTATATCCCCTGATTCCTATACAGTGCCTGGCACACAACTGGAACTCAATAGTCTTTTGCCGAATGATTAACTGAATGGATGAGCCAGTGAGTAAATTAAGAGTTCTTGTCAATTAAGGGAATGGGGCTGAAGCACCTTTTCTTCCTGTGAAAAAAGAAATAAGCAAGGAAGAGCACATGAACAAAGAACAACTTAACTGAGCTATGTTTTGTTTTAAGCAAGGAATATAAAGCATTTTATTGATCTGCCTTTTAAATTAAGAACAGGAAACATACAACCATTCAATAAATAAAACATAATAAAAACACTTCAGTTCCAGAGTATAGCTAATTAAGGGAGACAAACAGAGAGAACAAAGAGGGGGTGAGCAGGGGAAATGAGAGACAGATGGGAGACTGGGACAGGGTCAGAGACAGCAAGAAGGAGCAAGACAAAGCAAGACTACCCTGGTGGTGAGTCTGAGATGCAGGAAGAAACCTGAAGCTGGAGGTCCCTCCAGAGGCTGGGCTGAAAGGGAGATGCTGGAGCAGAGGAAAAACAATTATTTGCTGACATCTGGGGACCAGGAGTGAAGGTGTGGAGCAAAGAAGATGCCCACTTCAGATCTGCAAGGACAGTGCCCTTTCATTGGAGCCCTGGGAAGGAGAATTCTTAGGGCTGGTCAGGACCAACGGGGATATGAGATTCTTTGTGGTTAGGGATGAGACCAAACTAGAACCCAGAAAGTGAGTCACAGGTGGCTGGACAGCTACATTAGTCATTCTAATAACTAAGGCAGATCAAGCACTTCCTGCCTGCCAGGCTACATGGGCTGAGTACTTTATGTACATAGCATATTTAAACATGTTAGCAACTCGATGCAACAGGTACCGTATTATCCCCATTTCACAGATGAGAAAGCTGAGGCTCAGAGATGTTAGGTAAGTTGCCCAACACATTACATGTCAAGGAAATGGTAGAGCCATCTAGGACCTTACCCCATGTCACTGGCCTCCTTAAAGACTCCCTATTGCCACTTTGGAGGGGGAAAGGCCACACAGGGAAGGGGAGCAGCAGCTGTGGAGGGCTCATGAAGAGAGAAGAGATCTCTTACATACTAGAGCCTCGGAGACATCCAGCCCGGCCCCCACTTCTTTCTCTGCTTTCTCTATGCTCATTTGGTATTTTTCCTAACTTGTATGAAGTGTGATGTACCACTTGGCCATGGAGGATCTGAAAAGCAAAGTATGGTGGGGATGGGAAGGTTTACACTTTGGCCTAAGGCTTGAAACCACTGCTTTGAGGGTGGTGGGAGCACGTAGGTTGGAAATCTAGGAAGATGAGGGCGGTGTCTCCTAGGGATGCCATGGTCCTGTGTCTTTCCATGCTGTCTGTCTGTGGGACAAGGATCCTTACACCTGCCTGGCCCAAAGCCATCAAGACCCCTCCAAGCTCAGATTTGCCTTTTATGAGCTCGGACTCTCTCCCGGTGCTTCCGCACAACTCCTTTTAGCCTTTCAGGTCCTGCCCTGGGTCCTTACGGGTCTACAGGCTAGGGTAGGCCCCTTTCCTCTCCTTTTCCATCTATTATCCAGCCAGGAATTAGCTTCTCTCTCTGCTTAGAAAATCAGGGCTCAGGGCAGAAGTCCAAGAGCTCAGGATACTGCTGTTCTCTTGGAAAAGAAGTCAGGAGAGGGAAGGAACTCCTATACCCATGACTCCCATGGGCCTCATATATTCCAGTCTAAACAGGATACTTCCTAGTCGGGAAGGGGAGTAAAAGAGGAAGTCAAGAAGTTGGAAAGGATTTTGTGATCAAGTGTTCTTAATCCCCAACCCAATCGACGTTAACCAAACACACCCAAAACCCCTCACCAGTGCCTGCTTTGGCCCACCCCCCTTCCTTGTGAGTTCTGACCTCAGTCTTCAGCCAGCCTTTCTCCCACTGCTCATTCTTGACCCAGGCTAGGCCAAGCTTCCATAACCTCTGGGGATCTCAGTGACTTCCCAGTGGATTTTAATTGCCTGACAAAAGTAATACCAATATTTATACGGAAACAAACACAGATACCATAAATAAATACATTACTGACTCATTGAATTAATTAGTGTTTAATTACTTGAAATTACCATCAGCTACTCCCAATTACTTGAACACAAATGCATTCTTTCTCCATTAGAGATGGCAATTCCCAAGGTGAAATCCAGGGATCCAGGCCCCATGCATTCTCATCAGGCCCTTCCCACACCACTTCCCTCTTTTTCCGCATTCATTCACTCCTTCATCACATATTAATTGAGCACTTATGACATGCCAGGCACTGTTCTAGGTATTGGGGAATACATCAGTGGACAAAAGCAGACAAAATCCCTGTCCTCCTGGAGCTTACAATCCAAAGGGTGAAGATAAACAATCAAAAATTAAATGGTGTTTAGAAGGTGATAAGTGGCATACAGAAAAATAAGCAGGGAAGACGGAAAGAGTGCTGAGAGTGGTATTTAAATAGTGCAGTCATGGGTGGTGACCTGTCCATCTTCCATTTGCCTCTCTAGATCCACTTTCCACCCTTCTCTACCCTTCTTCACATGAGGCTGACCTGCATGGACTGCACTGCCGGGACCCCCTGCTCTCTGACTTCCGTTAAGTCCGGCTATGGGGAGCCCTGCAGGAGATAGAGGGTAGGGGGAGAGGACCTAGGCTGGGTGCATCCCTTCACCAAAGATCTCAGCCCCCATCAGGTTACCCTTTCCACTCAGTCCTTTTTGCCTTCTGGGTTTTGTAATAGCTGCCTCCCTCCAACCCAACCTCTCTATCCCCTTGTCTGACCTTGGGATGGCCACAGCCCCTCACCAAGCCTACAGGTCGCTGCATTACCGTGGTTTCCAGACACGCTGCCTGCATCTTTGTAAATTCTCCTCCAAGGATCTGAATTTGAGCATGCCATCTGTTTACTGCAGGGACCTGACAGAGAGAGATGGCTTCGCTGATAAGGTGACATTTGAGCAGCGCTCTGAAGGAAATGAAGGAACAAGCCATGTGCATACCTGGGAGGAAGGTTTCCCAGTTTCCCTGGGCAAATGTGCAAAAGCCAGATAGGACTGTGCTTGGCATCTCTGTGGCTGGAGCAGAGTGGGTGAGGGGAGTAATAGAGATAATCAGAGAGAAGGCAGGAGGCCAAGTAAGGTAGGGCCTGGTAGGATTATAAGGACTTGGGCTTTTCCTCTGAGCGAAATGGGGACTTTGAAATATTTGAACAGTACAGTGACTTGGCCAGACAAAAGTGTCACTCTGGTGGCTGTGTTGAGAATAGAGTAGAGCAGAAGGGACGCCACTTACAGAGACTATGACGTCAGCAGTCAAGAAACCAAGGTGGCTTGGACCTGGTGGGAGTAGAGGAGATGGTGAGAAAGTCACATTCTAGACACATTTTGAATTTGTGCCAACAGGATTTGCTAATGGATTAGTGTGCAAGAAAGAAATGAATTATAGACCACTCCAAGCTTTTGGCCCAAACAATTGGTAGGATTTACCGAGATGGGGAAGACATCAGGAGAAGCCACTTGTGGGGGACAATCCACAGGTCAAGTTGGAACATGTTACATAGAGGCACAGCCCAGAGTGTGAGAGCATAGTGTCCCAAGTATTGGAAGGTCAGCTGGCCCCCCGACCCCAAATACAGGCAGCTCCTCTCAGCCCCCAGGCTGGGCAAACACACCCCAACTTCCCCTACCATTCTCTCTAGCCCACCCACTTCCCTGTTGGAGGTTCTCTTTTCCTTCTGGCTGAAATTCCAAAGGTGTCTGAGTTCCCTCTCCTCCCGGGCCAGCTCCTCCTGCCCTCCATCTAATGGCAGAGCGCCCAGGTGTGGTTGCATTCTGGAGCAGCGAAAAGGAATTAGGGAACCGTGGAGAAGACTCCTGCCTGGGTACAGGGGAGGAGGAGGGAGGTTGTGTTCCTCTCCCTGCACCTTAGGAAGCTTGTGCTAAAAAATAAGTGTGGATTGAGAGTAACCCCAATCTCACTTGGGTCAGAGCAATCAAAATGTAATTGGGTTTGTGAATAACTAATGTTTACACTGATGTTGTCCTAATAAGACAATGAGACCTGGAGATGTGACTCTGCTGGGTCTGCTCAGTGAGAAACTTGGGTTTCCACAGAACCTGGGTCAGGCAGCAGGAGATGGGGAGTGTAGCCACTGTCCTGGGCAAGGTGACCAGGACAGGAGTCCAGGGATTCTCTGGGCGGGCACAAGGAGGCTGCTTTTTTGGGAACAGGGCATCAAGAAGAGCAGTTTTACCCTGGAATAATGACAATTTTGATAATCATTCTGTGAGCCACACATTAAGCACTTACTATATGCCAGGCACTTTGTCATCCCTACAGTAGCCTAATGAGGTGAGTTTTACTACCCCCTCCTTACAGATAAGTTTAATGAGGCAAGGAACTCAAGTGACTGGCTCTGCCCCTCGTATGGCCAGAGGCACAGATGAGTCCGAGGTCAAGTCCATCTGGAGCCAAGCTCCTGTCATGACCCGACTCTATCCCCACAGAACCAGGGAAGGCAGACAAGAAGGACACTCTTCTTCTAGGCGCTGTGGGGTCCCTTATGGTGACAGAAGTCAGGAGTAGAGGTAGAAACAGCCATAACATTTTTGATCACCTTGTTTATCTGAGTCAAGCTAAAGTGGGTAATGAAGCCAGGTCGGTAATCACCTTCCTGTTGGTGATAACGGTGGTGATGGTGGCGGTGGTTACGCGGGCTGCGGCAGGATGGGGTGATGTCGCCAGTGACGACATTAGTCTTATGGGTGGCTGCAGTGCCTGCTGGTGGGAGGGGTGATATCCTGAGTGGGTGCCGAGATGCTGCTAGTGACCCTGTCGGGGCTGGTTTAGCTGAGGCAGGGAGAGTGGTATCCACCTTGGCAATCTGCTCGACCTCTCCTCACTCTCAAAGTGGAAAAAATAACACATACCCTGGCCATGCACGCAGGCTGGCATTGCTGGCCTTTGTCCTGCCCCCGCCGGGAGCCCCTCTGCCCGCTCCCAGACTCAGTGAAGGGGACAGGACTTTGGGCCTCCCGTAGAACTGGCTTTATTGCGTTCCCTGTTCTGGACAGTGTAAGTAATGTCCCTGCCTCTCCAGAGGGACAAATGTGATAAATAACCAGGGAGGACAAGTGGGAGGAGGTGGCTCAGCCACCAGAAGTCATAAGTCTCTGTCCAGCCATGTGGCAGGCTCACTATAGAAAGCTGCGGGGCCTGGGGCTCAGGAGAGCCTCGGATGTGGAGCTCCTAGCCCGACGGCTCTGCGGTTCAGTGCTCCTAGACTCACCAGCCTCACTGCACCCCCCCTTACTCCTTGCACACCAGGCCTGGCACACCCAGCCCACCCTGCAGTCTTGTCCCCTTCCCTTCCTCCTGAAAAATCCAGGGAGGCATTTGATGATGGTTTTATGAATATCCTTGGATATAGGGTGGACAAATATAAGCTGGAAGGCAGTCCAGTTAGACGCTTTGGACTGTAGCACACCCCCAAAGGCCTGAGTTCAAATGGTACTTCCAGGTCACATGACCTTGGCGATCTGCTCGACCTCTCCTCACCCACAAAATGGAGACAATAACACATACCCTGCTTCATTAGGATAAAAATGAGGTGACATATATAAGTTCCTGTTTATAATAGTAATAGTTAATATTTGTGTGTCCATGAGCCTGGTATTGGTCTTTGCATAAACTATCTCACTTAATTCACACATCAATGCTGTGTGGTTAGGTACTGTCTTAGCCCTGTTTTACAGATAAGTAACCTGAAGCACAAAGCTGCTAATTAACTTGCCTAATGGCACATTGTTGGTAAATGGTGGACTTGGCATTTGAGCGCAAATAATCTGACAACAAAGCCTCTTTACCTCTGGGTTGCCAATCTAGTATGCACTCAATAATGCACATTTATTGAGCAGGTATTATATTAAGCCAGACTCATGGGGTCTTCCCAACTCTAAAGATACATGACACTTACATGGAATATTACATTTTATAAACTATATTCTTATTTAACTTCAAAAAACCCTGTGAAATTACCTTTGTTTCCCTGAGGAGATAGATGCCTAGAAAGGCCGAGTATCAGACCACACACATGTTCAGAAGTGGTGAGACCCGTGCCCGAGCTCAGGGTTTCTGACAAGGAATCTCAAAGTCCCTCACCAAAGCTATTGAGGTTGCCCCTTTGGCCCTGGTCCCTTCACCACGTGGTCTGTGGGCCCCTTCATCTTCTACACATCCTCACTGCTTTGTAAGAGCAACATGGCAGCCTGATTACCAGCACAACTGGAATCACCAGCCCCTCCATGATGTGGCTTCTCAATAAAGCGACACTCATTCCCTCCCCATTGTCTCTGGGGATCAAATACACTCATTTTCAAAAGTAATTGGCTGAGGTTAAGAGCAGAGTCAGTGCACATTCAGAATATAAAAAAGAAACTACTAAGAATCAATAAGAAAAAGGCAGACAACCCAAAAGAAAAATGAGCAAAAGATTTAAACAGACACTTCACAAAAGGGGCCATCCAAATGGCCAATAAGCCCATAAAAAGGTGCTCCACATCATTAGTTATCAGGGAAATGCAAATTTAGTGAGATACCACTTCATGCCCACAGAAGGGATAAAATTTAAAAGATCAACAATACCAAATATTGGCGGGGATGTTTATATATTTCTGATGGGAGTATAAAATGGCACAACTACTTTCCAAAACTGGCAAAATCTACAAAATGTATACATCATGACCCAGAGATTCCACTCCTATGGCAGGCTCAAATATGAGTACGTCTATGCACCCTATAAATTACAGCATGCTTATAGCCACACTGCTCATAATCACTCCAACTTGGAAGCAACTCTAGTCATCAAAAATGGGATGGACAAATAAATTGTGCTATGGTCATATAGTGGAATATTATGCATCCAAGAGAATGAACATCTTCAACTATGTATAATATGTACAAATCTCACAGACAATGTTGGGCAAAAGAAATTGGATACAGAAGAATACCTCCTCTGTGATCCCATTTTATTTTATAAAGTTCAAAAATAGGAGAAGCCAATCTATGATGTTAGAAGTCACACGAGGGTTATTCTTGGGCAGGGGAGGTAACTGGGAGGAAAAATGGGGGCTTCAAGGGACCAGTATTGTTCTGTTTCTTGATCTGGGTGCAGATTACATGGTGTGTCACTTGTGAGAAGTGATCGGGCTACCCATTTATGATTTGAAGCTTTTCTGAATGCATGCTTCAGTAAAAAGTGTTTTTAAAAAGATGTGGTGTCAGTGGCTGGAGAATAGAATCCACTTGTCTTTTCTTGACATGGTTGCTAGACTGACAGAAAGGAAACTGTCAGACATGGTGTGTCTGGACTTCACTGAGGAATGTGACAAGGCTTCCTATGATGTTCTTGTGAACAAGATGGACAAATACGGCCAGGTGACCATGTAATTAGGTGGATTGAACCACTGTCCCTAAAGGGTGCTGATTAAGGAATGTGTGTCCACATGCAGGGAAACTAATGCCTCAGGCTCTGCCCTTGTCCTGGGCAGTCGAACACTGTTATCCTAGACTGTGATGAAGACATAACAGGCAGGCTTGTCACATTCACGGATGACACGAAGCCGGGAGGCAGAAGGAGGACAGGGCATGACAGAAGCAAGATCCAAAATGATTTTGGCAGAATGGCCAACTGGAGCAAACCTAATAAGATGAAATTGAGTCAAGGATCTGTGGAAGGCCCTGCATTTGGGGCTAAAAGCTAATGTCGTGGGGATAGGGTGGGGTGGGGCATGACTGTACAAGCGCAGCTCTGTAAGTGGAGGGTGTCGGCTCCCCTAGGGCAGGGACCCTCCTGTTTTGTCTCTGGGTGGCCAGGACCTACCTCAAGGCCAGGTACAGATGAAGCACCCAGAAATAGTTGCCAAAGTAAGCCCTGAATGAAGGATGGGCAGTGCTTGGCCATGACACCCTGGCCCCGAGACTGTGTGAGGACATTGACGAATGTGCAGACCTGGGTCCCACTCCTGCAGGTGGCATCAGCACCTTGCCACTCAGTTTGGGACCCTTTTAAAGGATGTAGACAAACTGCCACCAGGTCAGGCAGGAATCAGGGACCCATCTCTGAGGAACCACAGAAAGCTCTGGCCATGTTTAACCAGCAAGAGGGACACCTGGCACTGGGGGCAAGGCTGAAGGTGGTCAGGATCCTCAAAAACCTGCAGGGCTGCCCTGCCCTCTGGGGACTCACGGCCCACAGACAGAGATGGAACACCTCAAAGCTAAATTTGGAGGGTGTTATTTTTTGATGTTTTTTAAAAATTGTGATAAATACACAGTATACAATGTAAAATATAGCATAACCAGTAAGTGTACGATAGTGTTAATTGCATTCACATTACTGGGCAAACAATTCACAGAACTTTCTCATTTTGCAAAACTGAAACTCTGCACCCATTAGCCAACGATTCCTCTTTTCTCTCCCCCAGTCCCTGGCAGCCACCATTCTGTTTCTGTGCGTTTGACTGCTCCTGACACCTCATATAAGTCGAATCACTAGTACTTTGTCTTTTTGTGACTGTTCAGGGATTTTATTTTTGCATTATTTAAAATGAGGCACAATTGGCATACAGTATAACGCGAATCAGGATACAGCCCTTCCAGGGCCACAGAAGATCCCTGTGTACCCCATGCCACCACTACCCCCACCCCAGGACAACCACTATTCTGACTTCTTCCAAGTTGCTTACAGCAGAACACACTGAGCTTGGAACTGCAAGGATGAGTTCTCATCCCCTTATTAACGTTGTCACTTTAGGCACATAATTCTGGGCCATGGTTTCCTGAACTCTTAAATGGTGATGCTAATATCTGCAACACAGCGTGCTGTAGGGAGGGAGCAAATAAAATCGCTTATGAGAGCCTGGAAGAGACTCAGTACCGACTGACTGACTATGACTGCCCTCCCCGTATAGTGGTTCTATGGTGGGGTGATGGGGTGATGAGGGGGCCCTAAGCTCTGGAGGACTGGGAGGACAAAGGGATGCGAGGGAGTATCACTTCTGCTGGGAAACTGGTCAACCCGGCTGAGCTACCATCTGCGGACCTGGATCTGCACACCACAGACAGACCCAGGTGCTGGTCTGGCCACACTGGACTCCAGGTCCCATGACCAGGTCCCCAGGGCCAATGACTGCATTGCTCATCACGTATCCTATAGTTAGAGCTTCTCCAAAGTAAGCAGGCATCAGAGTGACTGGGAGGGCAGCTGAAACAGAGTTGGCTGGGCCCCCACTCCCAGAGTTTCTGGTTTAGGATCTCTGGGACCAAGATTGACAATCTTCATTTCCCAGATGGTGCTGATAGTGCTGGTCCAGAGACCACACTTTAAGAACCACCGGTGTAGTATGACCCGCTGATTCCTTGCCCAGGTTCCCTGCACCCAGGCAAGTCTATCATCTCTACGTGCTGTTGAGATTGACTGCTAATGGCTCCCAGCTGTATTGGCTCTTTGCTGTATTATCACCCTGTGCTGATGGGAAGCACCTTGTCCTGGAGGTTACCCCACCACCACAACACAGTCCACAGCCAGTGCCTGACTGATGAGGGGGTGAAAGGGCTGGCCCTCCTTTAACTAAAGGGGAGACAGCTTTGAGGTGCAAGTTACACCCCAGAGCCCCCTGCAGATAAGGCCATGGTTGACATTAGCAGAGACCACATCCTAGCTCAACTCCTGTTGTGGCCTCAGTATTTGTGGTGAATTCATATGGTGAAGCCCTAATCCTCAACGTAATGGTCTTCGGATGTGGGGCTTTGGGAGGTGATTAGGTTCAGATTCGGTCATAAGGGCAGGGCCTTCGTAATGGGACAGGTGCCCTTATAAGAAGAGTAAGAGAAAAAGGAAGAGGACCTCCCTCTCTCTCCATGAGCATTCGCTGAAGAAAGGCCATGTAAGCCTGCAGCGAGAAGGTGGGTGTCTACAAGCAAGAAGAGAGTTCTCACCAGAAACCAAATCAGTTGGCACCTTGATCTTGGACTTCTCAGCCTCCGGAACTGTGAGAAAAAAATGTCTGGTGTTCAAGCCACCCAGTTGCACGGTATTCTGTCACAGCAGCTCAAACAGACTAAGCTCCCTCTTCTACAAGGGGTTCCTGAAAAGCAAGCACCCCCTAGTGAACTATGTGTGTCTGAATCCCTATCTCAGGCTCTGTTTTCAGGGAATCTGCCCAAGACATACAGCAGGTTCTCAAAAGTGTTTGTTGAATGAGTGAAAAAGTATGAGACACAAAGGGCTTGGGAAGATTTCCTCCCCCCTCCAGCCCCCTTTCAGACCGCAGGACCCAAGGTCTGCGTGCCTGAGGCTGCAGAGCCTCCCAGGCCCTAACCCAGCTGGAGCTGCTGCAGTCTCTGTCCACCGTGCTGTGTCCAGGAGACGCTGCCTACAGCTGCTGTAGACCTCTGGACCGAATGATTAATTAATTATCACCAGTGTGGGCAAGAGAAGTCAGCCAGACTGACAGCTCTGAGCTGCCGGCTGGGCCGTGGTGCCCCTCCCAGCAACTCTTGGCAGGTGAGGTCTTCATTTTCCAAGCACTTGGCAGAGTCAGGCTGGGAAGGGGTGGAACTGAATGGGGAGGCGGGGGCATAGTCAGGGGAGAGAAGACACGGGGGAACAAAGGCCTGGAGAATTGCCGTATCTCAGGCACCCACTCCATCCAGGGCCTCTCATGGAGAATGAAATCCACTGTCCAGATAGAGAAGCTCAGGCCTAGAGAGGCACAGAGATTCGCCAAGAGTCACAGGTTGAATGGGGAGATGGGGGTGACACCCGAGGCCCTCTGACTCCCAACTTGGCTTTTGGCCTACTTTGGGCTGTGGGTGGTAAGGTAGGGAGGGCAGGATTTCTGGTAACTTCTTTCCCTTTTCTCCTCCCTTCCATAAACCTTCCCCATCAGCAGGTGCCTTCCCAGCCTGAGACAGACCAAGAAAAAGAGAGAGACACACCCTGAGAAGTGTCCACGTGTCCATGCCAGGGAGGAGCCAGGAAGGGGGTGGCGCTCCATTTCCAGCTCTCGGAGTTTCACTGTTGCTACCTTTCCTCCTCGAGGCCCTTCCCTGCACCAGCACTGAGCTCATAGCTGCCGGGTGGGTAGGAACAATAGCAGCTTCCGTGATTAATTACTGTACACCACACGCAGAAGAGAGGGGAGAGGGGAAGGGGGAGTAGGCAGCAGGGAGAACGAAGCCTCTTCAGCTAAAGGGGAGGCCCTGGGGGCCCCACAGCTGGCTCTGGGTGGGACGTCTCCATGGTGGGCACCCTCCTCTGGGGTTTTCTTTGCCCTGCACACAGCTCTGCTGTGGTTACAAACCTGGCATTGGCTGCCATAGGGGCTGCCCACTCCTTAAAGGGGAAATGAGAATTCACCTCTCTGTGCCTCGGCTTTCCCATCTCTAAAGTGGGAACAGTAAGCCTGCATCCAGGGTGGTTGGGAAGATCTAACGTGTTAATACATGTAGAGCAGTTAGAACAATGCCTGGCCAGTGGGAAGTACTGTAAGTGTAGCTATAGCCCAATTGCATCAAATCTAAGCTGTCCTGGTTTGGATGCACCATGACTTTACGTGCCTTTACAAAAATAAAACACTGCAGAGAATAACTGCAACAGGTACTGTTTGGAAGACACATTCCAATTTCAGAAATGTTAAACTTGTGGGGTAATGTGCTTCCTAGAAAGACGAAATCCAGCATTTTTTCTCATTCTTATTGCTCCCTAACTGAAGCACTTAGCCCCCTACCAGCTGCACAGAGGGTGCTGAATAAACATTTGTTAAATGAGTGAGTGAGTGACAGGTCAGCACCTGCACAAGTGTGAGGAAGGTGAGGGGAGCCCAGCACCTCTCTCACAGACCCGCCCGCATGCGCCTCCCCCACTGGCTCCCAGGTACCTCACCGTGGGGCCTGCCAGGCCTCTTCAGTCTCTGCCTGTCCCCTTTGTCCAAATCCAGATAAGCAAACCCCTCAGCTTGACATGGCTCCCAACAGGTCATCTGGGTGGACTGGTTATGGTCCCACCCCCTCCCCCACTGATCTGTGGGTACCATATTCCTCTGGTGTCCCAACCCAAATAAAGCCCACCTTCTCTGTGGGACCCTCAGGAGTGACTGGTTACGGAAAGTACACTTAGAAGTACTTCCTGGCAGAGAAATGCTCTGGGGGGGCCAGGGGTGGAGAGAAGGGGAGAATGTATGTCCCTCTCCCTTTTCTCTTGCATGATTCTCTAAAAGGAGCTCCAAGTCCCAGCTAACATTAGCACCATGACTGTGGCCATGTTACTTCAGTGCCCAAAACCTCAGTTTTCCCTATCTGTAAAACAGGGGGTAATAATAGTAGTTCCCTCCTATTGAGGGAGGTTAAATAAAACCTCCCTGGTGAGAGGGTTAAATAAAACAAGGTGGTGTCTGCCAGGGGCTCCCGTCCCTTCCTATGCTCCTCCCTTTACCGCTCAACTCCCTCACCTGCTTCTCCTCTCTCCTACCCGACTCTAGCCCTGCCCTGTAACATTATTAATGCCAAGACTGATTAACTGTCCTTCGACCACTAAGATGCACTTTAATCCTGGGAGGAGGAAGGTGGGGCCCAAGGCCCAGTGGAAGCCTGGGGCTGGGGGCAGCCAGTCTGTGAGGGGTCTTTCTCACACAGGGAATCTGCTCTATGGCTAGTCCCACAAAGATTTAATTTGTGTCTTAATGGGCCTCAGCTTCCTCCATAAAAGCCCTAAAGTACCTTTTTATTTTGAAGAAAATGAAAGTTGCTGATTGTGCCTGCTGCTTCCTAGGGGATGGCAAGGGGAGGGGGCAGGAGAGGGGCAAGGAGGGGAGAGGAGGCGAGAGGAGGAAGAGGTGGCAGGGCCTCGGGGCCCGCAGATCCTGCTTTCCTCTCTACGTTCTTTGCCCAGGACCAACACCTGGGGTACAACCCTGGTGGGTAGTAAGGAGACTGCTGCTTCTGGCTGATCTGGAGAGAACAATTAGGGCCTGAAACACTAGACCTCAGCCTGGGTCCCAGCCTCCTGGGCGGACAGAGGTTGTTGGGCTGCAGCCATTCAACTTAATCCAACTAAGTTTCCACTGATCAGAACTCCTACACTGAGTGAAGGTCTGGCTGGGGCCCCTGGGGCTTTAGGAGAGGGTTGAGAGGAGGAGCAGAGACTGAATATTTCCCCAGTGCTTAGTTGGCCATCACTGGAGACCTGTAGCCAGTTCCAGCTCCCCTCCCCCCCACATAGCACCCGCTCAGCATCCCCTTCAAAGCCCTGTCCCAGAGCCATCAACTAATACCTTGGCCTCAACCTTCTCTGCATCTCTAGCTCCTCCCAGAGTCCCTCTTACTGCTTTTTGTCTCTCCCATTGCTGAAAGATCCCTACACCCTATAATATTGGAGGCGATGGACCACTGAGGAACCCAGAGTGTAATGTTTTGGTCTCCCAGCTGTGAAGTGCCTATTCTAAAAACAGGACCCCAAACCATTGACTCTTAGTATTAAGATCTCTCATTCCAGGCCAAAAGGGCCAGACAGTTAGTTTCAGTGGGGAAGAGCAGATGTATCTGAGCAACATAATTCAATGCCAATCAAGATAACTTGTTATACTACAGGTTAAAGTGGAAATAGCAAAGCTACCATCTTTCTTTTTGTTGAGGCTTTTATATCTTATCTCACCATGCCAGCCTCACTCCACTGGGCACAGATTATTGGGCCTATTAACCAGACAGGAACACTGAGGCAGAGTGGTGAAAAACAGAAGCCAGTGGATTACACAACAAAGGAATCAGAAATTCAACCAAGCCAAGGTGAGCCATCCTTAAGTCCCTCCTCTCCTGCCCCAATATTCTAACTCTGATTTTTCCTACTTTTCTAGCCCAGCTCCCGGATTTTTTAATGGGTAAAATTTGGCAAAAATCTTGCCAAATACCCACTTCTTCACTATGGTTCTCTGGAGATTTGACCTCTGGAGGGTACCCAAACCAGTGATTACAGATGTAGCTGCCTAAAGGAGGAAGCCATGTGGAAACACAAATGTGTAAATCAGACCAGGTGAAGCACTGCAGAGAGTGGTGAGGCCTGAGGCAAAGTACAGAGTGGATTACCTACATTATAGCAATCAAACTCAAATAATTAAAATCAAGAATATGAATCTTCTGATTAAACAAAGTAATTGAAAGTACACATTTATCTTTGGTCCTTTCTAAAACACCACTAAATGACAAAGATATTTTTAGAAGTAAAAACCCACAAAAGGAAAGAATGGAAAAAGATAGCTCATGAGAGATGTCATTAAAATTTTGGAAGTTGGAAAGATGATGGATGGGTGGTTGTAGATTTTTACTGTAAAAAACAGCATTTTAAGCCCACAAGTTGGAGGGGTATGCCAACAAGAAGCCAGACAATTCATACCATAGTACCTTAGCAAGTCTCAAGCACTGAAGATGCCAAGTACCACTGAAAATGGGAGTGAGGGATGAGGATGAAACTGGAAGATTGGTTGAAAAGTCTCTAGTAGGAATGATTAGACCTTCCAGGGTTTATTAACATCCTTTCAGATGTTAATTTTGTCTGTTCTTGCACTGGCAGAAGACTGGAAGTTTATTTCCGGGAGAGGTTGAACAGAGGGCCTATAGTCTTAGGGATAACTAGATAGCTAGAAGCAAGGTGCTATATAAGATTCCAAAGGCTGCTGTAACGAATAACCACAGTGGCTTAAAACAAAAGAAATTTGTTCTTTCACAGTTCTGGAGGCCTGAAGCATGAAATCATGGTGTCAGCAGGGCTTTGCTCCCTCCAGAAGCTAGAGGGGAGAATCGTCCTTGCTTCTCCTAGTTTCTAACCAGGTGTTTCTTGGCTGGTGGCTACATAACTCAAATCTCTGATTCCATTTCACATGGGCTTATTTTCCTTGTGTGTGCCTCCTCTGCATGTCACTTACAGGACACTTGTCATTGGATTTAGATCCTACCTTGATAATCCAAGATAACCTCATCTCAAGATCCTTAATTAGATCTACAAAGATCATCTTTCCAAATATGTTCACATTGATAGGTACTAAGAATTGCAATATGAACAGCTTTTGGGAGCTCATCAAACAACCCACTGCAGGCATTTTGCTGGAAAAGAGGATAAGTGGAAGTCTGTACTGTGACTAGCCAAACTCTGGTTCTCTTCCCCTACTCAATCCTCAGAATGCTGACATCAGGTTTATGTCCCCAGTGAGGAAATTGGAGAATTTCCCTAGAGGAACTATCAAGAGAAAAATCTATATTTACCGACACTGAGCATCTACCAACGCAGCAGCTAAGTCCCCACCTGATCACATTTCCATGAGGCCCCTATACATGACAGTTTTCCCATGGAGCTGTCAAATTATCTCCTAGTAATCCACTTTTAAATATAAACAGATAGCAGGGATCACCACATGTATTCAGAATGTCTCTAATCTGAAATACAGAGACCAAAGAGAGAAAAAAATTAAGGAACAGAAATCATACAAGAAACAGATGAAATTTTATAAAATGAAAAGCAATATAAAAATTATTTCCAGAGAGATAAGAATGCATTATGTCCATGTAATAAAAATAAAATCCTATAGAAGGAAACATTCAGAAAACAAGTACTCTAAAAAATGAAAAATATTTAAAAGATAATTACTTAAATGCAATATAAAAGTTGAAAAATAAAGCTCTGGAAATCAACCACAAAGAATAAAAAGACAAGGAGTGGTAAAATCAGAGAGAAAAAAAATTTTAATTCAAAGATCAGTTGAGAAGATCCAACATCTGACTAACAGAGGTATCAGGAAAAAAAGGAGAGATTATGGAGGGAGGAAATAAGCAAAGAAATAATACAAGAAAACTTCCCACTACTAAAAGACATGCTTGAGCTCATCCAGAACAATGAACAAAAAAAGACCTCTACAAAGCCACATCATTTCAAAATTTCAAAACACTAGTGATAAAAAAAAAATTCCTAAAAGCTTACAGAGGTTTTTTTAAAAGTAGGTAATTTTCAAAGAAAAGGGAATAAGAATGGACTCAGATTTTTCCAACCATAACATAGAAGCTAAAAAACAATGAATTAGTGCATTCTAAATTCTGAGTGGCATGGTTTTCTAGCTACAGTTGCATACCCAGCAAAACTATCAACCAAAGAGAGGACAGAATGAAGACATTTTCAGACAAGCCAGATCTCAACATATATATCTATATATCCTCTGGCAGGAGCCTAGCATTTCATGATCCTGTCTTTATTCATAATACTGATATCTGGCTCATCATTATTTTAGTTTCCTGTTGCTGCTGTATCAAATTAGCACAACTTAGTGGCTTAAAACAAAATAAATGTATTATTTTACATTTCTGTCAGACAGTCTGACACACCAGTCTCACTGAGTTGAAACCAAGGTGTCAGCAGGACTTCATTTCTGGAGGCTTAAGGGAAGAGTCTGTTTTCTTGCCTTTTCTAGCTTTTGGATGTTGCCTGCATGCCATAGCTCACAGCCCCGTTCCATCTTCAAAGCCGGCAGAATCTTCTTCACCTCACATCTCATCACATCACTCTGACTCTGTATTTGTCATTACATTTCCTTCCCTGATTCTGCCTCTACTGCCTCTCTCTTCCACTTTTAAGGACACTTGTGATTACAGTGGGCCCACCTGGACAACCCAGGATAATCTCCTTAAAGTTGATTGAAATCTCATCATCTGCAACCTTAATTCCCCTTTGCCTACAACTTAACATATTCACAAGTTCTGGGGACTAGGACACAGACCTCTGGGGGTGGGGGATGGGTGGCATTATTCTGCCCATGACAATAATGGATTTTGTTTTGCACTAATTTTGATTTTTTAAAATATTGAATAAAAATATTATTTATCCTGACAATGAATATTTTGATGCCCCTTAAATATTATGCCTGAGCTGAGTGAGGCATCCTAACCCAGAACCTATCTATTTTTCCTTTTCCCACCCCTTTTAGCAAAGCATCCTGGGCTTCAGGCTGCTCAGAATCCAGACAAATTCTGTAGGTCCTTTCCCAACTATGCATTTCTCTGCTCCAGTGTTTGAGAAATGGGGGTTCAGGTTGCCAGGTTGGAGAAGGGAAGAGAAGTTGTTTGATTCTTCCCAGGCCCCAGAGAGGAGCCAGACCCCAGCCCTTACACACCTGATCCCCCCTCAGGGCTGCAGAGATGTCCAGCCTTTCAGCCTGGCAGCAAGCAGGGAGGATTAGGGCTGGAGGTGGGGGGTGAACCAGAGAAATGAAAGAGGATCCTGGTGCTGCCTGAAGGTCAGGGGCAGCCAGTGGTGTCTGGAACACCACAGCAGGAGATACTGGAAAGCTGGTGAGCTCCCATCCCGGAGAGGCCCCTTTGGAGGTGGGGGTCTGATTCTCAGCCATTCTAGCAATGTCACAAAAGACACTGCTGGTGGGAAAAGTCAATGGGGAGGGAAGAAAAAACTGGGAAATAGGGTCTTCATTGCAGAGTTTGGGGGTGGAGAGTAGCCACAGTGGAGGCAGTGTGTAACAGAGTTCTCAGAATGTGGAGTGCAGGGTGTAGAAGCAGGGCAGGTTTAACAAGTGTGCTGTAACTTATACATCTACATGAGCCTGCAAAGCAATCCTCGTGGGAGGCTATGCACTCAAGATCTTACCCTTGCATAGCTTTTTTAAGTCCCCAGAGCCCTTCAACATTCTTATCTGGTTCTCACCACAACCCTAGGAGGCAGAATAACCCCTGTTTTACAGATGAGGAAACCCCATGCAGGGAATCCCAACTACCCTCAGCACAGAGCCCCAGATATCTCAGTTCCCCTCCTCACCTCCTGGCCTCTCTTCCAAGAAAGGACAGGAGAATGAGGAAAGAAACTGGGGACAGGTGAGGGTTCCTGGGCCAGACAAAGGACAAACACCACCACTGCCACACCCAAACATGTCCAGCTCCAGGCATTAAACATGTAGGATGGTGCCGATTTCAGCTCATCCTCTTGGTCAGCCCTTGATGGAGGCGGCACAAGAGCCTAGAGGAGACCATGGGGATGTTAGGGAGTCCACCCCTGCTCTCCTCCACTCAGAACTGCCTGGTCCCCTTGCTGCCCATGTCCACCACTACAGAGGGTCAGACCATGAGGCCCAGGATCACTGGTCCTAGGCCCCTGCAGCCCCCTCACCTGGGGCGAAGGTTGGGCCAGCTGCCTCCTCTCCCTGGTCTCTGGGTTTCGCTGCCCGCCCTGCCTCAGGGCCTCTCACCTTCCCAGAGAATGACCCAGAGGAGGAGCCCCCTACTCAGGCCTGGCCTGCAGGACTCCCTTTCCCCGCAGGGCACACTGAGGAAAGGCTTTTAGAAGGTGGTCTCTCTGAAGACCTGCCCCTGCCCCACTTCACTGTACAGTGCCTAGACCCAGCCACACAGCAGGGACTTGGCAAATAGTGATTAATTCTCTTCTCTCCCCATGCCAGGGCAGACTATGGGAAGAATTTGCCCCCTCAAACAGGTGCTGGGGCAGGCCTGGGTGTTCAGAAAGTTGCACAACCCTCTGGGGTCATACCAGCATGGAAAGGCCTCTCTGCGTGTCCAGCAGGCCTGGTGGGAGGCAGGGGATGGACAAGCTGCCCTCTCAGGGTTCCCTCCCCTCTGCCCTCAGAGGCAGGTGTGACTGGCAGTTGCACGTTTTCTCGATGAAGTAAGATGATGGGACAGGTCCTCACCACAACACTGCCCAGGGCTGGCTGGACCCCCTGGACTCATCAACTGAGAACTGTTGCAAATTAAGTACTGAGGCACAAGGGCATTGAAGTTGGCAAATTTCCCACCAAGCACACTGAGGGATGGCCACTGGGAATAACAGGTGGGGAGACGGAAACAGGAGGAAGAGATGTCCGGAGAGCAGGCACAGAGTGGGGACCAAGTCTTCAAGGCCAGAGGGGAAAGGGCACGGTGAAGGGGCAGGAGGAGGGAAGGAAGAAAGGAAATTCACACACCATGAAAGGGGAAAGGAGAGGATGGCACTTAGAGTCCCCGAGTTTGGAATGGCCACCTCAGGGCTAAGGACTGCCCTAGCCTCTGGAGAGGCTGGGCCAGTTTATAGTTTAAGCAGCGGTTTCACTGAGTGTCTGGCTGCCTGAACCCCTCACTGCTGGGGGAGGTGGCCTGGGAGGGCTCCCAGGAGGGTAAGCAAGCTGAGGGGTCAGAAGTCCTGGTCTGGGCCCACCAAGACCACACTGCCTGACACTCCCTTGGGCCCAACCAGTGGCTTAGAGCACAGAGCTGTGAACTCATTACTCAAATGACCAAGCTGCTGACCCACAACTAATCACTAATTATTTGCATATTTTGCATTTCATTTGCATCCTCCTGGGGGGTCTGTCAAAGCCTCTGCATTCACTCCCTAGAGGCCCCTGCCCCTGTTTCTCAGGCCTCCATCTCCCATTCCTCTCTCCCCATGTCCCCCAGGCCTTGCCCCCAGACTCTCACCTCCCAGTCCTGCTTTGTCATCTTAGATCAGATGGGGCAGGTCATGAATGGGAGCATCTCTAAACTCCAATGGCACAGCGGAGCAGCTGGGAGTAGCTGGGAGCATCTTGGAAGGGGGGCGCCGAGATCTAACTTGTGATTAATCCTGCTGCTAATGGAGGCTTCACTGACACCAGGGCTTTTAAGGAAACTCAGGGAAGCCCTTTAGTGCCATCAGAGCTGTCTCCCAGGTCATCAGTAGGCTCATTAGCAGCCCTCCACCTTGCAATTAGTGGTCCCCCCTCCGGACAAAAGGCTATGGGAGGGGAAGAATGCTTCGTGGGGCCTCCAAGGCCCAAGGCCCTGATAGGAAATGTGGCAGCCTCCACCATTCCCCCACCCACACCCACTCACCCAGTTCTCTGAAATGGAGTGAAACTGCCCCTCCCTCTCTTCTGAAGTATACACTGCAGCTGGAAAGGATTTGATTCATCCAGACTTGTCTGAGACAAGGAGAGCAAGATCCAGAGAGGACACAAGGCTGGCCTGAGGCCACCAGGCTGTGGGGAAGCCAGTCTAGAGTCAGGTGTGCCAGCACTGGTCCCCAGCCTCAGGTCTCCTCTGCTTCCTCTCCCAGCACCAGGAAAGACAGACCCTTCCCTAGGGGCTTTGGAGGGCAGGCAGGCCACTGACCTGGTTAGGACCAACCCCGAGGTCAGAAGCCAATGTGATGACCGCTAGGGGTTTGTTATCAGCCCAGGATGCTGGAGTTCTCCCCTGTGCTGGGCAAGAGCAAATGAGGTGACCCAGTTCACTTTCAAACATGGTTACAAAGCTCCCTGTTGCTTGTTGCACAGTTTAAGGCAAAGGAGGCCTCTGTAGGGGAGAAAGCATGTGCGGAGATGGTAGTCTAACTCCCTGATCAAGGCTGCCTGGCAGGAAGGAGTGGGCACAGGAGGGACTTCATTTTCTGGGTATTCCACAAACAGAAGCACCCACCCTAAGTCACACCCTCTGTGGGTGCAAGGAGGCACAAAAATGGGAGACACAACTTTACTCTCAGGCCAAAGGAATGAGTGATTCGGATCAAACCTTTTAAATTACTATGGACTCAGTTTTTTCCAACTGTGAAATGGGAATCATACCTGATGCTCTAGGAATCCTGAAAGGACACAAAGAATTGGGTGTGAGAGAACAGCCATGAATGATGGTAGAAATGACAGTAACAGTCCACAGCACAGTATCTGTTGTGTGAGTGCTCAATAACCAGTCATCAATGCCATGTGCCATTATTATTCTGTAGTGGTGGTGGTTATTGAGATACCTTTCTGACCTCAGGGTCCCAGGCTGTAAATTATGTACTGTAACCTCCTTTCCCAGTTCCCAACAGATTGCAAGATAAAGGAAATGGCACTTATTAAGCACCTACTGTGTGTCAGGCACTGTTGGACACTTTTCATATGTTATCTCGTTTAATCCTCATGACCACCTAACAGGATAGTTAACATCTTCCCTCCCTCTCACTTTAGTGATGTGGAAACTGGGGCTCAAAAACATTGGGTACCTTGCTTAAAGATTCTACACCCACCATTCCAATGTGTGGGTGTAGCAGTAAGGGGGTGGAAGGGAGTGGTTTCCCCATACCACTAAGTAATTCTCCATGATACCAGCTGTGTCCCACAATTCAACTCAATTCTGACACCATCTACCAGAGATAGTGTCAGATCCCACAGGTTAAGGGCTCAGTCCCCCTAGACTGAGTCCAGCCCCCACTCCAAATGTCAACCAGAAGCCCAGGTTCTAACCTGCTACAGATTGGAGGTTCCCATAATCCCTTCCTTGGGCTTGATTAATTTGCTAGAGCGGATCACAGAACTCAGGAAACCCGTTTGCTCACTAGATTACTGGTTAATTACAAATGATATTAAAGGATACAAAACAACAGCAGGTGAAGAGAAACATAGGGCAGGTCCTAGACAAAGGAACTTGCCTTCCTGGAGTTTGGGTTTCAGCACGGTGGTAGGTGAAAGCATTCTGGTTTCCTAGCCTGGAAGTTCTGCAAGCCCCCTTCTTTTTGTTTTTTTTAATGGGGATTTCATTAAATAGGCATGATTGATTAGATCACTGTCCATTGGTGATTGATTCAGCCAATTCCCAGAGGCCAGGCTGTGGAACTGAAAGCTCTAACCCTCCATCCCAACCTCCAATCCAGGCTGGTCCTCCTGGCGACCAGCCCCCATCCTTAGGTGCTTTCCAAAAGTCACCTCATTAGAATAAACTCAGATGTGGCAGAAAGGAGCTTGTTATGAATGCAAGACACCCATTTTGCCTCTGTGGCTCTGGAGCAAATTTAGGAACTGAGGACAAGAGACCAAATATTATGACAAAAGATGCTTCCAGTGCCCTTATCGCTCAGGAAATTCCAAGGGTTTGGGAAGTGTGAGGCAGAATTTCAGTATGTACAGAATTTCACATATACAGTATTTCATATAAATCACAATATCACCCTTGTCCAAAATTACACTGCTATTAATGTGCAGAGCATAACAGGTAGAGGAATGTTCATGGAGCTTTATTCATAACAGCAAAAAACTAAAACAACACAGATACCTATGAAGAGAAGAATGGTTGAATGAACTTCAGGATAGCCATACAATGGAGTACTCCATCTCAGTGAAAGATAATCCATCACAATGAAAGATAATGAGTTACTGCTACAAACAGCACCTCGGATGAATCTCATGAATGAAATGTTGAACAAAACAAGCCAGATACAAAAGGGTATATATTGCACGATTCTATTTATATAAGGTTCATTAACAAGCAAAACTAGTCTGTGGTGGTAGAGGTCATAATAATAGTTACCTCGAGGTGGTAGGAGATGGGGTAGGCATAAACTGGGATTTGGCACAAGAGGAGCTTCTGGGTGCTGGGAAAGTTTTCTGTCTTGATCTAAGTGTCTGGTGGTTACAGGGGTATGTGTATACTTATGTGAGAACTCATCAAGCTGAACCCTTAAGATTTTCCTCCAAAAAAAAAGGAAAGTGAAGAAATAGGTAAATAAATAGATGAGTAACATATATCATTCAAAAAGATACAGGGCCTAGACTGGGGTAGCCAGGTAAACTTGGTCTTTGCATCCTGGCAAGAAGTGAGGGGAGAGGTAGCCCCTGACCCTCTGTCCCTTACTCTGGAGGGAGTCTTTGAGTCTGAGTCTTTGCATGGTGGCAAGGGTACCTTCACTGTGCCCCCCACCACCTCCCTCAGGGAAGATGCTCGCCAGGCCTTGTCCCCTCCATCCCAGAAGGGGAAAGGGAAGTGAGGGAGGAATACAGGGAAAAGAAGAAGGAAGAACAGGGAGGAGAGGGGGGTGCAGGCAAGGAAGGGGTGGGTAGGGGCCTGTTTCTTCTAAGCCCCTGTGGTTCTGATGTGGGTGGGATAAGTTCCATGAACCCTCCCTAGTCTCCAGGGAGAAGGCACAGGGCTGGCAGGAGCCTGGGAGCTTGAGGGAGATGGAAACACTTCCATGCATTTTAATGGGTCATGAAGAACGTTTGCCCTGAGTTCTAGGTGAGATGCCAGCGCATGTCCAGATGTGAGGACAGTGGGAGGCCCACTGGCGGATTCCTGGAGGTTCGGATTCCTGCCAGCCAGGTGCCCAGACCCCAGCTGCCCTCACAGGCACAGGGAGCAAAGCCAGCACACCCCAGGCTCAGGCCAGCCCTCGCAAGCCCACCTTCCCTCTGGCTTCTTTCCAGCCAGCCACCCGGCTGTCTCTTCTTCTACTGTGCTTCTGATGCCCTCTACCTCTGCCTTTCTCCCTGTGCCCTTCTCCCCCCATTTCCCTCTCCCTGTCTCCCAACCCCATTTCCCACCTCTTCTCCCAGCACCCCTCTGCCCCCCAATTCCCCAGGCATGTGGCTCCTCTCTCGCCCAATAGAAATAATAGAAATTAATTTGCCAGCCAGCACACATGGCCCAGCAGCAGCAAGCTGAGGAGGAAAGCTGGTTGAAATAATTATTCTTGACTTAAGAAATCATCTTTTTATTTCTGAAGGCTAATGGAGTGAGAGCGGCACCTGGCCAGGCTGTGCTAATGGCGGACAGCGTGGGCCTGGGGAGGCGAGCAGCCTCTTCTGGTCCTGCTGTAATGAGCAGATCCCCACCACACACATCCCACTCCACTTTTTATGTAAAAGGCAAACAAAGCACTGAGAGGGTCTCTCTAGGTTAATGGAGTCACACATATGATTTGGGTACAGGAATTTTCATCAGAAACATTCCCTCAGCCCCTAGCTCCCCCTCTCTTCTGTGCCCAGACCCCCGGTGCTGGGGAGGTGGGAGGCGTGCTCTCCCCAAGGCCAGGTGGGAGGCAGGTGTGGAGAGGAAGCCACTGCCCAGAGGGGAAGGACACTAACATTTACCAAGGTTCCACAATACACCAGGCACTGTGCTAGACACAGGTCTCAGGAGGACACGTTGAATCCTTCCATCCACCTTAGGAATAAAGTCTGATGATTGTTCCCATCTGCACACTAGAAAACTGAGAACAGAGCAACTTGTCCAATATCAAAGGGAACAATTAACAGTGTCCAAGGGGTGATATACAAACCCTCTCCCCAGCACGAGGGTAGAGGGAGAGTTTGGGTAGGGGATCCAAGGAATTTCTAGTCCTAGCAGGAAGCACAGGGCACACTCAAAGGTTTAACTGAAAGGTTTAAATGAGGGACTACTTACAGGAAAAAGGTGATGAAGCACCCAGAGCTAGATACTATCCCAGGCATGAAGCAGGAAAGGGAGGGAGCTGGCAAGAGCTACAGCTATGGGAGCTGGCAGCCCACCCAACAAGAACTGCAGCCTGTGGCCTTGGTGGGAAAATGCAGCCATGGCCCAAACCACAGAGGGCAGAGTGTGTTAAATGCCCTGACTTTCTTTCCTGCTACTCTCAGACCTATTGCTAGTGCCTCCCATCAGCCAAGTCCAACTAGAAGCCAGACAGCAAAGAGACCAAAAGGTTCAGTTGTAGAGGTCAGCCTACTGGTGCACACAGCTAAGTGGAGAAGGGCAGAAAGCAGATCCAAAGGGGGGCAAATGACCACTATGGGGTGGGAAGTTCATGCAGGGGCCTTCTGAGAAAAGACCAGCTGGATCCAAGAGAGACTGGAGAGTCTAGAGGGGAGAGGAAGAGAGCACCCCTAGACTCAAAACCCAATTCCTCTAGTAGGAGAGGCACCAATTCTTGTCTAATATTAAGTTTGGGCATCCTGGGGCCCGGATGTCAGTTAGGGAACCAAAGAAACCCTGACAGATCCAGGACACCCCAAAATGCCTGATAACCAATCAGGAGACAGTGAGCTGTTCCCTGGAGAATAGGAGTTTTCCTGCAAGTTGGGAGGAGGGAGGAGAAGGGGTTAACTGAGTGATTAACAGGCTCCATGCAGGGACATACTTGGAAAGGGGTGAAGGTCGGCGGAGTTTGGTGACAGGGAGGGCACACAGTCACAGAGCATCCAGGCGAGAGGAGTGTGGGAGAATGTGGGGAGAAGAGGATGGGGAAGCGGGGAAAGCCCGAAGTCGGTTTCCTCAGCAGAAGGCTGAAGTCATGGGAAGGGCTAGGGGCTCATCTAAGCCACTCCCATTTTCGGAGTGGCCAGAAGAGGCTGTGCTTTCACCAAGTCCACATGTGCGGGGTGGCGGGCGCTGCTGAGCCAGTGGGTGGGCGAGGCCTCAGGCCTGATGGATGGAGTACCCAGCCGGCCTCCCCGCTGCTCGTGTGGTCCCTCATCCCATCCATCTTCCTTCCACCCAGCAGCCTCCAGGATCTTTCTAGAACACAAGCCCGATCAAGTCAGCCAGGCTTGAGCCCCTTCAATGCTTCCCACTGCACGGATCAAATCTAAAGCTCTTCGCTCCTCCATGGCTGACAAGGTGAGCCAGTTGGGGCCCCTCTGACCTCACCAGGCTTGTTCCCCACCCCACCCCCATACTGATCACCAAAGTGCCAGAAACATCTTGTCTGCCCCTTACACATGTTGCTCCCACAGCTTAAAACTCTCCTCCCTTCCCACAGGTAATGCCCATTTAGTCTCACTATACAGGTCACTTCCTTCCCTAGCCTCTCCTGGCCTTCCCTATTTTAAAAGTTTTCTTATTAAAAAACTTATTACAGGACAAAGGTACTCACCTATGTTCTTATCTTCATCTCCCTCCACACCCCTCACTGTAAAATCCCACAAGGGCAGGAACTTGGACCCCTTCACTGTTATGAGCCCACTGTTTAGCACCAGGCCTGGCACTTAGTAGGTTCTATTTATATACATTGTAATCCATACAAGGGAATGTGATGCAGCTGCATAAAAATGAGGAAAACTTGCTATGTGCTCATGTGGAACTGCCTCCAGATACCCTGTGAAAAGTTTAAGAAACTCTATGTGTAAAACAAGAAAACAAAATATATGTGTATTTATAGGTCTATACATAATATTTTTAGAAGGAGACTCAAGAAACTGATGAAGATGGTTATCTCTGAGAAGAACAGGGTGGGTGGGGATAGAAATGGAGGGAGTTTGTGGCTTTAGGCTTTTTGGACCTATTCAGTAAAATAATAATAATTAAAATGAAGTGGGAAATAGTTGATAATTAAATGGTTGGCCCAGAAACTCTGGAGTGTGGAATGCGTGGGTCTGGTTGGAGCGACTTGCCACTGCCACCTGCTCTTTTGGTGTGTCCAGACCTTGGCCCTGGGGCTGGTGCAGAGCAGAAGCAGGTGGGTCTGCCCTAATGAGGAGGGTCTAGGAGGGACTTCTCAGGAGCTCAGGGCGAGCAAGGAGGTGGGGCTCGGAATATGGATCTTTGTGCCTCCTGCTCCACTGACCTTTGGCATCTCCATTTCCACTGAAGACAGAGGAAAAGGATGGGGAAAGAACTCTAGTAGGAGAGATGGACATTAGAGGGCAGAGAACTTCCCAGGAGAACAGGGCTGAGCTGTCCCTCTGTTATCCATCCACAGTATCTCAGGGCTGACTGGAGGGCAGGTTTGGTGTGTCTATTCATCTCTCTCCCACACAGTAGATAAGCTGTAGGTGTTTTTTCCCTTGAACAGGGATCAACAAGCTTGGTTCTCGAAGGTCTGCATCAAAGCCTGAGCAGCCTGCCCCTCCCTCCCTCACCCCTGCCCAAACAGCGCTGTCCCTCACCCCATCTCCTGCCCTTAACCACTCTCAGCTCCCCCAACCAGCCAAGAGACATGGGAAATCCTCTTAACACCAAAACCATATTAAGAACTGTCTTGAAAGGGTTCAGCACCGCCCAGGGTGGCAGATGGAGGCAGAGGAGGAGAGGGGGTGTCTTGGACACAGAAAGGCAGGAAAACTTTCAGTTCTCTTTGTCCTTGGGGTGGGGCATGGGGTGGAGGGAAAGTCAGAGCTCTCAAAATACCCACTACACACCCATAACCAGCCCCGTCCACATCCTCCTTCCTATGTGCAGGTGCCCGTGCTAAGGGGTTAAGTTTTCTTACCAGTTAATGGAGAAGCCTGCCACTCTCTGAAAGACCCCCAGGAGCAAGTCCCTCACACTCCTGCACCCTACTGCAGTCAGAGAGGGCACTCGGCTGGGAGAGAGAGCTGGGCTCCAGTGTAGCTCCCCACTGGCTCACCAGGAAATCTTCCACAGGCTCCTCAGTTCTCAGGGTGTCTTACCTCTGCAGGAAAATCCAGTACACCCTGCAGGCCTAAACAAGGCAAAGCACCTGCAAGAGCTTTGAACACTGTCTCTTCCTAAGAGAAATAGGGCAGATCTTTATTTGTATCTGTGGATTGTGAGTGCCCTTTGCTTAGCATGTCAGGAGAGAACCCCAGGGTACAACCCCACAAGCCAAGGTAATTTAGGGGATGGCTAAGGGAAGGAGGCACCCACCTGCTCCTAGGGCCATGGGCAGAGCCTGAGAACAGTGGGTGCCAATCCCACCCTCTCCGCTGAGAGAACCCCTGATTCTCTCCACCTGCCCTGACACACCCATCCCTCCCTTAGGCAAAGCTTTCATTTATGCATTGTGTTCCAGGTGGCCATCCGGGAGGATGTGCTTACTGAATTTAGAGGAGTGGTGGGCGATACCATGGGAGACATTAAAATTATTTTTAAACCTTAGATATAACATATGTGCAGCAAAGTGCACAAATCTTAAGCACACAGCTCAATTAATTTTTACATATGAATACACTCACATAATACCATCTAGATCAAGATATAGAACATTCCCACATTTCTAGCATCTCAAGAATTATATCCCCCTCCCAGCCAATACCCCTCCAAAGACAGCCACTATTTTGATTTCTATTGCCATAAATTGATTTTGTCTCTTGTATAGTTGACCTTGAAAAACATGGGTTTGAACTGCACAGGTTCACTTATACATGGAGTTTTTTTCAATAAATCTATTGGAAGAAAGTTTGGGGATTGGCAGCAATTTGAAAAAAACATTTTCTTTTCTCTAGCTTACTTTATGATAAGAATACAGTATATAATACATATAACACACAAAATGAGTGTTACTTGGCTGTTTATATTATCAGTAAGGCTTCTGGTCAACAGTACGTTATTAGCAGTTAAGTTTTTGGGGAGTCAAAAGTTATACTTGGATTTTCTACTGCCTGGGGTCATTGGTGCCCCTAAGCCCCACATTGCTCAAAGGTCAACTGTAAATGGAATCAGACAGTAAGTGATTTCTGTGCCTGGCTTCTTTCACTCTACATCATATCTGTGAGATTCATCTGTATTGTTCCATGTGGTAATAGGAATTATTTTTCATTACTGACTTGTATTTCATTACATACATGTAAATCTATATAATATGTAAAGGAGAGAAATTTAGTTTTTCAACTTTTTGGTGGTGGATTTATGTATTGTTTCTGGTTTTCAGCTACTATGAATGAAACTGTTCTGAACACTCTCATACCTGCCTTTTGATTAATCCATTAACATTATTTTGAGACACACACTTGACTTTTAAAATAAACAGCAACATACCACTTTTCACTTCCTCCCACTGAGCTGTGCCAGGCTGGGATGAGATTATCACAGCTCTGCAGTGGGGATGTGTCTGTGGGAGAGGAAGGCAGCCTCAGGACCCCTTGGACAAACCCCACAGGCCTCCAACCACAGCCCTGGGTCTTCATATCACTCCTGGCACAGCTGGGGCCCTGGACAATGCCTGTGCCTGGAACCCAGGGGCAAGAAAAACAGAAAACATTAAAACCTGCCTGGATGTATCTAGCGGGTTTTATGGCACAGATACTATTTCACAGATGAGGAAACAGAAGTTTGGGGAATCTGAGCAACCTGGATTCCAATCATGGCTCTGTCAGCAGCTAGCTGTGTGGTCTTGGACAAGTTTATTTAAGTTCTCTGAGTCTCCATTTCCTCACCTAGAAAAATATGAGTGGTAATTACATCATAGGATTGTCACACGATTTAAACAACAGATGTAAATCACCTAGCATATTACTTGACATTTATAATAACGATTTTTTTCTTGTTTATTTTCTGCTCAAGGTCACACAGCTAGTAAGCAGAAAAGTATTAGAAACCAGAGCTCTTAAAGGGAAGGAGAAAGAGTGGAAAGGAACATTTTTGAGTGCCAAATTAGAGAGTGTGACCATGCTTTCTGTCTCTGTATACCTGAGATGCAGCATAATATCTAGCATACTGTTGGCACCCAATAAATGCTTACTGAACAACCAAATGGAGAAGTAAACAAATAGACCCAAGCATTCATACCAAAACTGCTTTTAAGCCTTGTTTTAGACTGGCTACTAATTGGGCTTTATTGGGATGGAGGAACTGGCTGGGTGGGACCACAGGGTTGATTAGTGTCCCTGGCAGGCTCTCACCTCAGCCAGAAGGGTTTCTTGGCCCAGCAGATAATGAGGTTGAGTCAGAGAGCACATGTCAGGGAGCAGGAAGAAGGGGGCTGTAAGGAAGAGAAGGAGGCATTAGTAGCAGGTGAACCACATGGGAACTATATGGACAGTGAATGGAACTGTCACCAGGACACATTAAATATGCGGGCTCTGGAGGCTTAGCACGTAGCTGACTGGGTCAAAAAGTCGGCCAGCGCACCTGGGAGATAACATTGCCATTTCTGTCCCTTCCTAAACCCAGGGGCCAGGGAAGCAAGTTTGCAAAAAATGTGCAGTGGGGCCAGGAAGCTGTTCTGGGATTCCTGTCCCCACTGCAATGAAATGGAGTTTGTTCCCCGACTCATTCATCCTCTGGGATGATTCAGGGCTGAGTTGTCATGAGTGCAGAGAGTTGCAGAAAGGAGGGGCAGCTGCAGTCTCATCCATCTGTGCACAGACAGTCCTGGCAGACTTGCAACACAAGTGTTCCCAGGCCAGCCACAGGGAGGTGAGGGGAAGCCAGGCTTGGCATTCAGGCCATTTGTGCAATTTCTGCACAGGAAAGGAGCACTGGACTGGGAGTCAGGGGTCCTGGATGCCAGTCCTTCCTGGGCCTCCAACATAGTGGCCATCCTGGGCAAGTCACTTTCTCCCTCTGTGTCTCAGCTAATTTCAAAATGAGCACAATGATACCTCTCCTGCCTAAAACCAGGATACCATTTGTTACTCAGGTTTATGCCTTACCTTTCATAAGTTAGAGGTGTTCCCGGTTGATTTATGTAGTTAATCATACTCCCAGTTTTTTCCCCAGAAGGACTTAGGGAAACTACTTTCCTTGAGATTATGCCTTATAAAACTATCAGGGTACAAATAAGGAATGAGAGGATATAATAGTACCAAGAAGACCAGGCTAAACACTTTGCTTTCACCCTCTGTAAATCTTTGCAGCTACCGTTTAGGCTAGACTTGAGAATGACAGGCATCTTTTCTGATTCTTTACTTTTGTATCGAGCTGTGACTTACATGTAGTAAAGCACCCTAACCTTAAGTGCACATGCAGCTTGATGAATCTTTATCCAAGTGTGTGCCTGTGTGACCACCACCCAGATCAAGATAAGAGAGCATTTCTAGTGCCGGAAGTCTCTCTCATGCTGCATACCGATCAATGCTCCTCATAGATCATCTCTATTCTGGCTTCAAAATACTATTTCTGCCTATTACATACATACTTAAGGATACTGAGGCTCAGCGATGTGAAATGACTTGCCCAAAGTCACATACCTAGATACAGCACTATGTACACTTTTAGAGGGAGAGGGTGTTTGGAGAGCTTGAAAATGGGTGTAAGTGCACTGGGGCCCAACCTTGTCATTCTGCACAGTAGCCAGAGTCAGGCAGGGAACATCTCTGCTTCCACATGCTGAGGCTGCTTCCTCCATCCCGTCTTCCTGCCCCACTGGTGCTGCTGTGCCTCACCCTGAATGGAGGATCCCTCTGGGAGAACAGAACCGTGTCTAATCCCAAAGGGTTTAAACCTGCAAGCCTTTAGTAGAGAAGTGATTGATGCTTCATACCAGGAGGGAAATCCAGCGATGTCCTATTCATAGCTGGTAATCCCTCCCCACAGCCCAGCACTAGGCCACCTTGGGGTGCTGCAGACTATAAAGAGGAAACTTGTGCCCTCTCAGGTCCTACCTGAAGCTCTATCTAGGCTTGGGCTACAAGACCTGCCCTCTGAGATTATCATTCAGGAAGTGGCCCCAGTTCTTCAGGGATCCTTGGGCCATCTTCTTTCTCTGAGAGGATGCTCTGGCCAGTCACATGATAACTATTTGCCAGACTCGGAGGCTGTCAGTCCCTGTGGAGATGACTTCAACCTTGTGTTTCAATGCGCATAAATTGGTGTTGATCTTGACCTCAGAACTCCTTATTTCCAACCCCTAGCATGCTCTACTCCCTCCTTGAAATTTTGTAAACACCTTGCCCTGTCCTCCTGATTGGAGGAAGCCCCGTGATTTACTGAAAGGAACACTGACTCTGGAGTTTCACAGAGATTGCCTGGAGTTTCAGCTCCAGCAACCTCATCACCATGTGACATTAGATAAACTTAACCTTTTTGTTGCAAAGACTGCTACTGTTGCCTCTCTTCTTCCATAGCGACAGGACCTCTAAATTTTAGCTTAGCACATGGCCATCCAGAAGCACATGGCCTGCAGCCCACCTAGAACTTAGGTGGCCATATGACTAAGTTCTGGCCAATGGGATGTGAACAGAAATGTCATGGAGCACCTTTGGGGAACCTTCCTTACAAGCCAAGCATCCTTTGCTCTCTTCTTCAATCCCCCTCATCTACCTTCTGCCTGGAACAGAGATGTGATGGCCAGAGCTCTAGCCACCATCTTGGACCATGACAAAAGCCACATTCTAGGAAGCCCTGAGGACTTGATGCAGCAGAGCTGCCATATCAGTCTGGACAGCTCACCTCTGGACTTGCAGATACACAAGAAATAAACTTCTCTTGGGGTTTTTTGTTACCTGCAACAGAATCTATTCTTAACTAATATACCCTCTCAGCCTCAGTTTCCTGACCTGTAAAATGGAAAAAATATCTACCTTGAAGGCTACTATGAGGAGGATCAAGGGGGATAACATACAAAAAAAGTCTAGCCTACGTAGGAAATACTAAACAGCATCTGTCGGAGCCCCAGCCCCAATGTCTGTGCGCATTCAATATGGTGCTGAGCATCCCCTGTGCATATGATATGCTGGGCCCTGGAGATTCAGAAACAGAAGGTGTGGCCACTGCCCTCAGGGAGCTCCCACTGCACGGGAAGTCAGATGGGTAAACAGACACAGTGTGGCCAGTGCTCTGGTGGAATCGTCACCCAGGTGCAGAGGAATGCCTGATAGGGAAGGAGGAAGAGCGCAGAGCGGGTAGGAGGGGTGGGGCTGGGAGAGGCTCTCTGGTGGAGGTGATACGGGAGCTGGACCTCAGAACTGGAGTGAGAGTCAGCCCAGAGGGAAGGCATTCTGGTAGAGGATGCCAAACGTGCAAAGGCGCGGAGGCGTGGCTGCATGAGCCATCTTTATGGAACTTCAGGAAGCCATTAGGACTGGAGCCAGAGGGGGAAGAAGCAGCTGTAGGAGATGAAGAGATTCCCACCCGAAGTGGGAAATGTGTAAGTGTGTGTGGGGGGGGTATTTGTTTTGGAGTAGGGATATGCATATAAACAGACACACACATATATATCCATACATGGAGAGTAAGCTCATGCATATGTATAAGACTGTGTTTGTTAGTACTCTGGCTGCAAGCAGCAGAAATAATTTAAGGAAGAAAGGAAATTTATTATTATAAAGACAGAGGAGTGTCTTATGGAATCCACAGGTACCATCATAGCTGGGCCCCAACATATGAGGTCTGTGCCCCAGATGAGCTTAGAGTACAGGACCAGCCTCAAGCTGGGTCTGGCTCAGGATCCCTAGACCTCTTTTTCTCTTCCAATTTCAAATGCCAAGGAAGAGCCTCCAACTGTCAAAGTTCAGGGCAGATACCATCCCTGATCCCATCCTAAGGGCCAGGGGCAGGGCCATAGTAAACTAACTTGACCCCTGGACACCATCTCTCTGAAGGGAATGAGGAGGGGACACACTAGGGAATAAGAGAGGACTGGGTAACCGGTCCCACAGGAGTGTGGGAGATAAGAAGGAGGACTCGCAGAGGCCAAGATGAGATCAAGGTGTCCTCATTCTCAATTCAGTGTCTTACGACTAATAACACTGGTATAATAATAATAATAATAATATGTGACATAATAATACTTATAATGACAGAAAAATAATGGTAATAATAGGAACCATGACATACTGAACCATGACTTATTCTATTGCTGGGTGCTGTTCTAAGCATTTTAAGTGTCTTAACTCTTTTATTCTTCAAAACAGCTCTAGGGTGGGTACTATCATCACACCCACTTTACATCTGAGAATGTTGAGACTCAGAGGGCTTATTCACTTAGTCAAGGTTTAGAAGCCAGGATTTGAATCCAGGCAGTATGGTGTCAGATTGTTTTGTAGCCATGGCACTCTATCTCCTCACCTTGCCCAATGCCATGAAGATTCTACTGTGCATCCCAGCGTGTGGATTTCACCCTTGGCCCCCAACCCATATGTACATGCACAGACAGCATGACTTGGGTGTGTACCATTCTCTATTTGGCTCTCGCTCCAAGCTCAATTACAGAAACGTACCCAGGATAAAATGCCTGGCCCTGGCTTCTTGGACTCTAAAATCAACCCCCACAACATCCCTAGGACAAATTGTCCCAAACTTTTATGGCTTCTCTCTTATTCTACACTATCAAACCTGATCCCATGGAAAAATCTGAATCTCATTCTCACAAACATGTAAATGACTGAAAAAAGCTAACCACTACTGTGTATTTAATAATCATAAAAGCCAATCCGGGAGGTGGAGCCAAGATGGTGGCGTGAGTAGAGCAGCGGAAATCTCCTCCCAAAACCACATATATCTATGAAAATATAACAAAGACGACTCTTCCTAGAATAAAGACCAGAGGACACAAGACAACATCCAGACGATATCCACACCTGAGAGAACCCAGCGCCTCGCGAAGGGGGTAAGATACAAGCCCCAGCCCAGCGGGACCCGAGCGCCCCTCCCCCCAGTGCCCGGCAGGAGAAGAGCAGGCAGAGCGGGAGGGAGACGGAGCCCAGGTCTGCCGAACACCCAGCCCCAGCCATCTGGGCCAGAGCGCAGACACAGTGCGTGCGCGGGGCCCTGGATACTAGGGAAACAGGGCAGCAAGAACGGTGAGCGGGTACCGAAAGCCTGGCGCCGGAGGACATAATAAAAGCGAGCAGCCAATTTTTCTTTTTTTTTTTCTGTTTTGTTTTGGCGAGTGCTTTTTGGAAGTCTTAAAGGGATAGGGACCCCAATACTAGGGAAACAGGGCAGCAAGACCGGTGAGCAGATGCCTGAGGCTGGCACCAGAGAATAAAGAAAAACGAGTGGCCATTTTTTATTTATTTATGAATTTTTTTTAATTAAAAAAAATTTTTTTTTTTTTTGTGGTCATTGTTTTGTTTTGGCGGATGCTTTCTGGAAGTCTTAAAGGGGCAGGGCGGGACACTTAATCCAGAGGTAGGGAATCCGGGATCTCTGGGTACCCTAATCCCCGGGGCTACAGGGAGCAGGGAGGCCCCTTACGGAGATAAATAGCTGCCCGCCGCTCCCCCTCCAACGCGACTCCACCACTTTGGAGCAGCTGCCCGAGCCAGGCCACACCCACAGCAACAGCAGAGATAAACACCATCGCAGCCGGGCAGGAAGCAGAAGCCCTGTCAGCGCCAGCTACCCAGCACAAGCCACTAGAGGTCCCTGTTCTCCCAGGAGAGGAGGGCCACAAACCAACAAGAAGGGAAGTTCTTCCAGCCGTCACTCGTCCCAGCTCTGCAAAACTATTCCTACCACCATGAAAAGGCAAAACTACAGGCAGACAAAGATGACAGAGACAACACCAGAGAAGGAGACAGACCTAACCAGTCTTCCTGACAAAGAATTCAAAATAAAAATCATAAACATGCTGACAGAGATGCAGAGAAATATGCAAGAGATATGGGATGAAGTCCAGAGGGAGATCACAGATGCCAGAAAGGAGATCACAGAAATGAAACAAACTCTGGAATGGTTTATAAGCAGAATGGATAGAATGCAAGACGCCATTGATGGAATTGAAACCAGAGAACAGGAACGCATAGAAGCTGACATAGAGAGAGAGATAAAAGGATCTACAGGAATGAAACAATATTAAGAGAACTGTGTGACCAATCCAAAAGGAACAATATCCATATTATAGGGGTACCAGAAGAAGAAGAGAGAGGAAAAGGGATGGAAAGTATCTTGGAAGAAATAATTGCTGAAAACTTCCCCAAACTGGGGGAGGAAATAATCGAACAGACCACGGAAATACACAGAACCCCCAACAGAAAGGATCCAAGAAGGACAACACCAAGACACATAATAATTAAAATGGCAAAGATCAAGGACAAGGAAAGTTTTAAAGGCAGCTAGAGAGAAAAAGGTCACCTATAAAGGAAAACCCATCAGGCTAGCATCAGACTTCTCGACAGAAACCCTACAGGCCAGAAGAGAATGACATGATATATTTAATGCAATGAAACACAAGGGCCTTGAACCAAGGATACTGTATCCAGCACAACTACAATTTAAATATGATGGTGGGATTAAACAATTCCCAGACAAACAAAAGCTGAGGGAATTTTCTTCCCACAAACCACCTCTACAGAACATCTTACAGGGACTGCTCTAGATGGGAGCACTCCTAGAAAGAGCACAGAACAAAACACCCAACATATGAAGAATGGAGGACGAGGAATAAGAAGGGAGAGAAGAAAAGAATCTCCAGACAGTGTATATAACAGCTCAATAAGCGAGCTAAGTTAGGCAGTAAGATACTAAAGAGGCTAACCTTGAACCTTTGGTAACCACGAATTTAAAGCCTGCAATGGCAATAAGTACATATCTTTCAATAGTCACCCTAAATGTAAATGGACTGAATGCACCAATCAAAAGACACAGAGTAATAGAATGGATAAAAAAGCAAGACCCATCTATATGCTGCTTACAAGAAACTCACATCAAACCCAAAGACATGTACAGACTAAAAGTCAAGGGATGGAAAAACATATTTCAGGCAAAAAACAGCAAGAAGAAAGCAGGGGTTGAAGTACTAATATCAGACAAAATTGACTTCAAAACAAAGAAAGTAATAAGAGATAAAGAAGGACACTAAATAATGATAAAGGGCTCAGTCTAACAAGAGGATATAACCATTCTAAATATATATGCACCCAACACAGGAGCACCAGCATATGTGAAACAAATACTAACAGAACTAAAGGGGAAAATAGACTGCAATGCATTCATTCTAGGAGACTTCAACACACCACTCACCCCAAAGGATAGATCCACCGGGCAGAAAATAAATAAGGACACGGAAGCACTGAACAACACAGTAGAGCAGATGGACCTAATAGACATCTATAGAACTCTACATCCAAAAGCAACAGGATACACATTCTTCTCAAGTGCACATGGAACATTCTCCAGAATAGACCACATACTAGGCCACAAAAAGAGCCTCAGAAAATTCCAAAAGATTGAAATGCTACCAACCAACTTTTCAGACCACAAAGGCATAAAACTAGAAATAAACTGTACAAAGAAAGCAAAGATGCTCACAAACACATGGAGGCTTAACAACACGCTCCTAAATAATCAATGGATCAATGACCAAATCAAAATGGAGATCCAGCAATATATGGAAACAAACGACAACAACAACACTAAGCCCCAACTTCTGTGGGACGCAGCAAAAGCAGTCTTAAGAGGAAAGTATATAGCAATCCAAGCATATTTTAAAAAGGAAGAACAATCCCAAACGAATGGTCTAATGTCACAATTATCGAAATTGGAAAAAGAAGAACAGATGAGGCCTAAGGTCAGCAGAAGGAGGGACATAATAAAGATCAGAGAAGAAATAAATAAAATTGAGAAGAATAAAACAATAGCAAAAATCAATGAAACCAAGAGCTGGTTCTTCGAGAAAATAAACAAAATAGATAAGCCTCTAGGCAGACTTATTAAGAGGAAAAGAGAGTCAACACAAATCAACAGTATCAGAAACGAGAAAGGAAAAATCATGACGGACCCCACAGAAATACAAAGAATTATTAGAGAATACTATGAAAACCTATATGCTAACAAGCTGGGAAACCTAGGAGAAATGGGCAACTTCCTAGAAAAATACAACCTTCCAAGACTGACCCAGAAAGAAACAGAAAATCTAAACAGACCAATTACCAGCAACGAAATTGAAGCGGTAATCAAAAAACTACCAAAGAACAAAACCCCCAGGCCAGATGGATTTACCTCGGAATTTTATCAGACATACAGGGAAGACATAATACCCATTCTCCTTAAAGTTTTCCAAAAAATAGAGGAGGAGGGGATACTCCCAAACTCATTCTATGAAGCTAACATCACCCTAATACCAAAACCAGGCAAAGACCCCACCAAAAAAGAAAACTACAGACCAATATCCCTGATGAACGTAGATGCAAAAATACTCAACAAAATATTAGCAAACCGAATTCAAAATTACATCAAAAGGATCGTACACCATGACCAAGTGGGATTCATCCCAGGGATGCAAGGATGGTACAACATTCGAAAGTCCATCAACATCATCCACCACATCAACAAAAAGAAAGACAAAAACCACATGATCATCTCCATAGATGCTGAAAACGCATTTGACAAAGTTCAACATCCATTCATGATAAAAACTCTCAGCAAAATGGGAATAGAGGGCAAGTACCTCAACATAATAAAGGCCATATATGATAAACCCACAGCCAACATTATACTGAACAGCGAGAAGCTGAAAGCATTTCCTCTGAGATCGGGAACTAGACAGGGATGCCCACTCTCCCCACTGTTGTTTAACTTAGTACTGGAGGTCCTAGCAACAGTAATCAGACAAAACAAAGAAATACCAGGAATCCAGATTGGTAAAGAAGAAGTTAAACTGTCACTATTTGCAGATGACATGATACTGTACATAAAAAACCCTAAAGACTCCACACCAAAACTACTAGAACTGATATCGGAATACAGCAAAGTTGCAGGATACAAAATCAACACACAGAAATCTGTGGCTTTCCTATACACTAACAATGAACCAACAGAAAGAGAAATCAGGAAAACAACTCCATTCACAATTGCATCAAAAAAAATAAAATACCTAGGAATAAACCTAACCAAAGACGTGAAAGACTTATACTCTGAAAAGTACAAGTCACTCTTTGAGGGAAATTAAAGGGGACACTAACAGATGGAAACTCATCCCATGCTCGTGGCTAGGAAGAATTAATATCGTCAAAATGGCCATCCTGCCCAAAGCAATATACAGATTTGATGCAATCCCTATGAAACTACCAGCAACATTCTTCAATGAACTGGAACAAATAATTCAAAAATTCATATGGAAACACCAAAGACCCCGAATAGCCAAAGCAATCCTGAGAAAGAAGAATAAAGTAGGGGGGATCTCACTCCCCAACTTCAAGCTCTACTATAAAGCCATAGTAATCAAGACAATTTGGTACTGGCACAAGAGCAGAGCCACAGACCAATGGAACAGACTAGAGAATCCAGACATTAACCCAGACATATATGGTCAATTAATATTTGATAAAGGAGCCATGGACATACAATGGTGAAATGACAGTCTCTTCAACAGATGGTGCTGGCAAAACTGGACAGCTACATGTAGGAGAATGAAACTGGACCATTGTCTAACCCCATATACAAAAGTAAACTCAATATGGATCAAAGACCTGAATGTAAGTCATGAAACCATTAAACTCTTGGAAGAAAACATAGGCAAAAACCTCTTAGACATAAACATGAGTGACCTCTTCTTGAACATATCTCCCCGGGCAAGGAAAACAACAGCAAAAATGAACAAGTGGGACTATATTAAGCTGAAAACCTTCTGTACAGCAAAAGACACCATCAATAGAACAAAAAGGATCCCTACAGTATGGGAGAATATATTTGAAGATGACACATCCGATAAAGGCTTGACGTCCAGAATATATAAAGAGCTCACATGCCTCAACAAACAAAAAACAAATAACCCAATTAAAAAATGGGCAGAGGAACTGAACAGACAGTTCTCCAAAAAAGAAATACAGATGGCCAACAGACACATGAAAAGATGCTCCACATCGCTAATTATCAGAGAAATGCAAATTAAAACTACAATGAGGTATCACCTCATACCAGTAAGGATGGCTGCCATCCAAAAGACAAACAACAACAAATTTTGGCGAGGCTGTGGAGAAAGGGGAACCCTCCTACACTGCTGGTGGGAATGTAAGTTAGTTCAACCTTTGTGGAAAGCAGTATGGAGGTACATCAAAATGCTCAAAACAGACCTACCATTTGACCCAGGAATTGCACTCCTAGGAATTTACCCTAAGAATGCAGCAATCAAGTTTGAGAAAGACCAATACACCCCTATGTTTATCGCAGCACTATTTACAATAGCCAAGAATTGGAAGCAACCTGAATGTCCATCGATAGATGAATGGATAAAAAAGAAGTGGTACATATACACAATGGAATACTACTCAGCCATAAGAAAAGGGCAAATCCAACCATTTGCAGCAACATGGATGGAGCTGGAGGATATTATGCTCAGTGAAACAAGCCAAGTGGAGAAAGAGAAATACCAAATGATTTCACTCATCTGTGGAATATAAGAACAAAGGAAAAACTGAAGGAACAAAACAGCAGCAGAATCACAGAACCCAAGAATGGACTAACAGGTACCAAAGGGAAAGGGACTGGGGAGGATGGGTGGGTAGGGAGCGATAAGGGGGAGGAAGAAGAAGGGGGATATTAAGATTAGCATGCATGGGGGGGTGGGAGAAAGGGGAAGGCTGTACAACACAGAGAATGCAAGTAGTGATTCTACAACATTTTGCTATGCTGATCAATAAATGAGAGATGCCCTCAAAAAAAAAAAGTACACACTTCCAATTGTAAAATAAATAAGTAACCGGGATGTAGTGTATAGCATAAGGAATATAGTCAAAATATTGTAACAACTTGGTATGGTGATAGCTGGTACCTAGAATTATCATGTATATAAATGTTGAATCACTGTGTTGTACACCTGAAACTAATGTAATACTGTGTGTCAACTACCCTTCAATAAAAAATAATTATCTACAAAAAAAAAAAAAAGCCAATCCTATGGATTCTTAGCTCAGACCATGCCATGCTCTTTTCTAACATCATCCATTGTTCCCATTTATTTCAGGAAAAAACCCAGACTCCAGCCTAGGATTCAAGGCCCTCTAGCATTGAATCTAAACCATCTGTTCAGTCTTATCTCTTGCTTCAAACAACTATGTGTCCATTTTTTAAACAAACAGTTCAGGTTAATAGAACTACATATTCAGTTGAGTAAAGAAGTGCAGGAGAGAAAGAACTTTGGGAGTTTTCAGGGAAACAAGTGTCTGCAAAGATCAAGAGTGGTTCTGAGGAGTGTTAGCAGAAGGACACAGGCAGTGAGAAGGATGGGCCAGAGGGGCCAGAGGAGGCCTGTCTTTCTCCCCACATGTCCTTTGCCCCGGGGATAGAACCTAGAGGTGATGATGGTAATACAGCTGATATTTATACTCAATAAAATAAAGCATAAACTGTCCCATTTTACAGATGACATGATATTGTACATAGAAAACCCATAAAGAATCCACTCCAAAACCAGTAGATGTAATATCTGAATTCAGCAAAGTTGCAGGATACAAAATTAATACACAGAAATCTGTTGCATTCCTATACACTAATAATGAACTAGCAGAAAGAGAAATCAGGAAAACAATTCCATTCACAAGTGCATCAAAAAGAATAAAATACCTAGGAATAAACCTAACCAAAGAAGTGAAAGACCTCTACTCTGAAAACTACAAGACACTCATGAGAGAAATTGAAGAAGATACCAATAAATGGAAACACATCCCATGCTCATGGATAGGAAGAATTAATATTGTCAAAATAGCCATCCTGCCTAAAGCAATCTATAGATTCAATGCAATTCCTATCAAAATACCAACAGCATTCTTCAACGAACTAGAGCAAATAGTTCTAAAATTCATATGGAACCACAAAAGACCCTGAATAGCCAAAGCAATCCTGAGAAGAAAAAAATAAAGCAGGGGGGATTGTGCTCCCAGACTTCAAGCTCTACTACAAAGCCACAGTAATCAAGACAATTTGGTACTGGCACAAGAACAGGCCCATAGACTAATGGAACAGACTAGAGAGCCCAGATATAAGCCCACACATATATATGGTCAATTAATATATGATAAAGGAGTCATGGATATACAATGGGGAAATGACAGCCTCTTCAACAGCTGGTGTTGGCAAAACTGGACAGCTAATGTAAGAGAATGAAACTGGATTACTGTCTAACTTGATACACAAAAGTAAACTTAAAATGGATCAAAGGCTTGAATGTAAGTTATGAAACCATAAAACTCATAGAAGAAAACATAGGGAAAAATCTCTTGAATATAAATATGATCAAATTTTTCCTGAATGCATCCCCTGGAGCAAGGGAAACAAAATAAGAAATGAACAAATGGGACTACATCATGCTAAAAAGTTTCTGTACACCAAAGGACACCTATCAGCAAAACAAAAAGGCATCTTACAATATGGGAGAATATATTTGTAAATGACATATTTGACAAGGGGTTAACATCCAAAATATATAAAGAACTCATACACCTCAACACCCAAAAAGCAAATAACCCGATTAAAAAATGGGCAGAGGATATGAACAGATACTTCTCCAAAGAAGAAATTCACATGGCCAACAGACACCTGAGAAGATGCTCCACATCACTAATTATCAGGGAAATGCAAATTAAAAACCACAATGAGATATCACCTCACACCAGTTAGGATGGCCAACTTAGAAAAGACTAGGAACAACAAATGCTGGTGAGGATGTGGAGAAAGGGGAACCCTTCTACACTGCTGGTGGAAATGTAAACTAGTTTAACCATTTTGGAAAGCAGTATGGAGGTTCCTCAAAAAACTCAAAATAGAAATACCATTTGACCCAGCAATTCCACTCCTAGGAATTTACCCTAAGAATGCAGGATCCCGGTTTCAAAAAGACATATGCACCTCTATGTTTATTGCAGGACTATTTACAATAGCCAAGAAATGGAAGCAACCTAAGTGTCCATCCATAGATGAATGGTAAAGATGTGGTGCATATACACAATGGAATATTATTCAGTCATAAGAAGAAAACAAATCCTACCATTTGCAACATCATGAATGGAGCTAGGGGGTATTATGCTCTGTGAAATAAGCCAGGCAGAGAAACACAAGTATCAAATGATTTCACTCATCTGTGAAGTATAAGATCAAAGCAAAAACTGAAGGAACAAAACAGCAGCAGACCCACAGAACCCAAGAATGGACCAACAGTTACTAAAGGGAAAGGGACTGTGGAGGGTGGTTGGGAAGGGAGGGATAAGGGGAATAAGGGGTATTACAATTAGCACACATAAAATAGAGGGGGGCATGGGGAGGGCAGTATAGCACAGAGAAGGCAAGTAATGACTCTATAGCATCTTACTATGCTGATGGACAGTGACTGTAGTGGGGTATGTGGTGGGGACTTGATAATGGGGGAATCTAGCAATCTAGCAACCACAATGTTGCTCCTGTGATTGTATATTAATGATACCAAAATTTTTTAAAGTAATAAAAAAATAATAAAGCAGCCAGGCACTGTTCTAAACAGTCAATAACTCAGTTAATCCTCACAGTAATAATGTAAGGTAGCTGCTACCAGTGTCCCCATTTTATGGATTAGGTAACTGAGGCACAAGCAGGCAATCAGCTCAATTCCTCTGGATCCACTTGGGTCTCTTCAGGGCTCCTTTTTCATTATCTTCCCCTCCCAACTCATCTGTCTCTCTTCCTCAGTGAGCTTTTGTATCTGAGCTTCTCATTCTGCCTCCTGCTCTGTCTCATCTTTCTGTTTCTGTCTGCCTCCCCTTCCCTCATCTGTTTAGCATGTACATGCATGTGCATGCACACACACACAATTTCCACTCTAGTCACTCATCATCCATCACAGTCAAAAAGGGGAACTGGCACTGCAGCCAAGCACAGGGCCATCAATAACGTACTAATAGCTCACCCTGGAGGAGGTTGCTGGAGAGAGGGCTGGAGGATGTGGACATGTGGGGCTGTGGAGACAGGGTTGGAGGAAGGTAGCTGGTGGGCAGAGAGAGTCTCCCTTAATCCTATTTGTCCTGAATGGGCTTTGGAGTAAAGAGGCATAGGTTTAGCCTCAGCTCTACAGGAAGGATCTGGAAATGAAGTGGATTCCTACAGCCCACCTCTATTTCCGACCACCTCCTGGACATGATAAGGAGACACAGGGCCCATGAAGTTCCCTTTGTATGGCAGGCCCAGCCCCTGGACCCTAATGATGAAGCTCCATCCAGAGCTGGGGAGGCAGGCACAACCCTGGTTGGGGGTGAAGCTGCAGGGGACAGGTAGGCACAGGCCTGGGAGAGCTGTGGGTCTGGCACAAAGCAGGGTTGTAGAGGAGCTGGAGGAGTCCCTGAGCTTCAGTCCTTCCCACTGCACTTGAAACCCACTCCTTTCATCTGTCCTCAAGAGGGCCGTGCACAGCGTCTACAAGTGTGGAGTGATCACGGCAGCTCTTCCGCACACTTGGAAGGGGCAGAGCCTGTACTCAGAAGTCACTGCCATGCTGACCTACTGACCAGTGGGAAGAGGTGTGAAGTGCTCACCCTCCTGTCTTCTCAGTGGATTCTTTATCATCTGCCTTGGGGGCTCCTAGCATGACAACACTACCAGAAAAAGAAACAAATTAGTCCAAAGACCTAGCACACGTGAAACTGGGTCCAGACCAGCACATTTTGATAAGTTAATGAACTTAGCAGTCGTGAGTCAAATAAATACCTTATGCATGTGAAGCCGGTTGATGGACATTGTCCAGATTTTGGATGTACTTTTGGGCCACATAATTCAGAAATTCGTCCAGGAACAGACTTTGGCAAGAGGTAGAAATACAGCAAATATGTACATACAAATCACATTATGATGAAACCTAAGGTGGGATTTTGATTCTTTTTGTGATAATGAATCCAGTAGGAGGTGGAGAACCTCTCAGGCTCCTGGACTTCTGGGCTTAGGCTTTGTCCTATGATTATAATTCATTTTCTCAGATTTCCTCTGTGAAAGCTGGGATGCTCCTTGGGACCACAGGAAAGCTTTAAGAGATTTATAAATAGTTAAAATCTTGGGTTGTTTTCCAACAATTTGGTTCTGTATGTTGAAATGGCTAAAGTGGGAGGTCAGAGATCATGATGGGGTGGTGACTTGGCCCTGTCCCTTCTCTCCCAAGTCAAATTCATTCTTTTTGCTTTGCTATAAGGACCTCAAACCCTGGAAAAGAATGCTACTCTCCCTCCCCAGCTTTGTTCTGACTCAGTACAGGGAACAGCAATCTGAGGAGCTTTCTGCTGTATTCAGCTTACCTACCAGGGGTCTCTGGCAGTTGCATGTAGGAAGATACTGAGGAATTTTGAGATCCTGGTCAGCAAAAAAGTTTTGGGGGCCTACCTCTGTTGAAAAATCACCTCTTATTTGGAATGTCCTTCTTTGGGGAAATTTCTTCCTCCGTGGAGAATCTCAGTCTATTGAGAACTCCTTCACTGGGAACATCTTTATCAGTGGAGAAATCCTAAAGGAAAACCTCCTTCTTGATTTCCAGGTGGGCAGTCCTTGAGCCTGGGCTGGGTAAACTTGGGGAGTAGAATGGGAGAGGGTGGAGGAAGGCTCCTGGATGGAAGGGGTCATAGTCCTCGTGTTTGGTCCAAAAGTTGGATGCTCGTTCATTACTTATGTTAGAACAATGTTAATATGTTTTAAGAAACTACATTGGGAAGTGGGATAGACAAGAGTGAGGAGTGAGGCAAGTGAGCATTGTAGCACTTTGCAGCCCAGCCTCCCAACCCTTCCTCCTTTCTCTGCTCCCCCCATTCCCCTCCCCTAGGACAGAGGTTCCCAACTAGAGGTGGGGATTTTGTGCTACTGGGACATTGGCAATGTGTGGTGACATTTTTGACTAATACAGCTGGCGGAGGGTGTTTCTAGCAAGTGGTGGTACAGCTCACAGACAGCTCCCCCCAGCAAAACGCTATCCAGCCCAGAATGTCTGGAGTGTTGAGGTTGAGAAACCGTATTCTAGGGCAATGGGGCCCATTCTTTGGAGGAGGTGAGTGAACCCAGACATCAAGTTCTGGTGAGGGAGCCTTTTGTGGCTCTTGGCTTGGCTTATTGAGCAAAGAAAAAGACATTCTGCCCTGTTCTAAAGCTCCAAAACATTGACAGGGTGATGGGGAACAGAGGGAATGGGGCTATCTGTGGAGAGCAATTAGATGGTCCAGGTTGGCTTGCTCTGAGGTGGAAGGAGAAAGCGTAGAAGTGATGTGAACTCACCTCACCCCTCCAAGTGAACGAATCTGGACAGTGTAGCCTATCCTTCCAGAGCAGGTAGGATGGTGTGTGTGTGTGTGTGTGTGTGTGTGATTGTGAAGGGACCTGGCCACACTGCTACGGTGTGGGCTTTTCTCTCCACAGCTGATCTCAGAGGCAGCATTACAACAGTCCATTATAGTCCTAACCAGAGATAAATACAGTAGCATTCATTTAATTTTATTTACCTTTCAGAGTCATTTAGAGAGAATAAATTGAACCAAAGTTGACTGAAAGCATCCTACAGCATAGACCCCACCCCCATCCCCAAAGACAGAGAAGAGCAAATACAGTAACAAGGAACTTCAGGTGGTTTTCTGCCCTGTGCAATTGACTCCAAATCTTCGGTAAAAATCAGCACTCATGATGTGTTAGTGGCTCTTTGGGGGCGATGAAGAAAGAGGGGTGGTGTCCAGTTTGGGGCAGGATGTTACAGTAAGAAGACAGGAGCCAAGGAGCTCAGAGCAAACATTAAGCGCTGTGGGGGGGTAGAAAAGGGGAGAGGGGTAGAACCCAATGAGTGCTCTGGGGCAGTATTGTTCTAAGAATAGGCAACACCTCCTCTATGGTGACAGAAGTCAGATGATAGTGACTTTTGTGGAGGACTGGCTAGGAGCGGCCTTCTGGAGTGCCAGAGGTGTTCACTGTCTTGATCCAGGTGGTGGTTATGCATGTGTGTGAGCGTGTAAAGCAAACGGTTCATTTAAGGTTTGTGTGCTTTTTTGTATGTATATTTCAATAAAAATAAACAAAAAATTAAGGAACTAAAGTTACAGAGCTGTACAACCCTCACCACAATCTTTGTGCTCATTTGCTTTTGTTCCCAACCAGTCCCTGGCAGCCACAAATTTACTTTCTGCCTCCTTGGATTTCCTTTTCTGGGCATTTCATATTAATGGAGTCATACAATGTGTAGGCTTTTGTGTCTTTCACTGAGCATAATGTTTCTGAGGCTCATTTATGTTGTAGCATGTATCAGTGCTTCTTTCCTTCTATTGCTGAATAGTATTCTAATGTGTATGTATACCATTTATTGGTTAATGTATATTTGGGTTATTTCCAATTTGGGGCTTTTATGAATAATGTTACCATAAACATTTGTCTACAAGTCTTTGTGCAAGATACATATTCTCATTTTTCTTTGTTGGTAGATACATAGGAATGGAATTTTTGGGTTGTATAGTAAATTTATGTTAACCTACTAAGAAACTGCCAAACCATTTTCCAAAGTGCTATACCATTTTACACTCCTACCATCAACACATAAGGGTTGCAGCTTTCCCACATCTCTCACCAAGACTTGTTATTGTCTGTCTTTTTGGTTACAGTCATTTTAGTGGATGTAAAGTAGTATCTCATTGTGGTTTTTGATTTGCATTTCCCTAATGACTAATCATGTTGAACATTTTTTCATTTTCTTATTAGCTATTCATGTATCTTCTTTGGTGAAAATTTAAACCTTTTGTCCATTTTAAAAATTGGACTGTCTTTTTATTATTGAACTTCAAGAATTCTATATATATTTTGGATACCAGTCCTGTACCAAATATATGATTTGCAAGTATTTTCTCCCAGCCTAAGGTTTCTCTTTTCTTTTTCCTGTTGATGGTAACTTTGAAGCACAGGATTTTTTATTGATTTCTCTTAAATGAAACTGAAATAAGCTGCTGTTGTGTTAAAGCCACTGTTATTTGGGTTTTATGTTATAAGCAGAAAAGTAACTGATGCAAGACTCTTTCCCTTCTATAGACAGAATGTTCTATAGACAGATGATAGTGACTTTTGTGGAGGACTTCAATGTGTAAAATTAGCTACAGGAGCATGAAAAACAAAGTGCAAAATTCTCAGTAGGACATTGGGGAATGCAGCTTCTTGGGGTAGCAGGCATTTGAGTTAGGAGATGAGTCAGAAAGTTCCTTCTTAGGTATCTCATCTGTCAGCTGTGTCTTTAGAGGGCTGACAATCTCTTAGTCTTGCCAAACTTGGTCCCTTCACCAGTTTTTCAAACAAATTCTATCAGTTTTTGTATCTTGTGGAAAAAATTTGAGAGGCAGATTGCAAACACTTTTCTAGAATAAGAACTCCCACCTCACAGCACATGGCCTCATAAGCCTCCCGCAAATCAGACTATTCCCCTCCAAAGCTCATCGCTGACTGGACTGCCAACCTGGGACTCTGCTTGCTGCCCTCACCCTGGCCCCTTCTCTGGGGCCCCCTTCTGGGTGCTTTCCCAGAAGGACTTCCACTGCAGAGCAGATCAGTCAGTCCCAGTTGCCACACTAACTTCACTCCTTCCTGCCCATTAGGTCCAGGTCCTAATGCATGGGTAATAAATCACTTTGCTCTGGCCACAGCTACCCAGAATGAGTGTGAAGCATCTTCCACCTGTTAGCCCTTCTGAAATTTGAGGTAGCTCTGATTCCAGAGTCTTTTCTTTCATTTTCCATATTGAATGCCAACTATGTACCATTCTTGGGCAGAGTGTTTTAACTATGATGTCACTTAATTCTCATAATAGTCTTTGGTGTCAGTGATCCATTGCACAGGGAGGTAACCAAGGATCTGAGAGGATAAATCTAGCTCCCATAGACAATAGAGGATAGAGCCAGGAGGTCAGCCCAGATGTGTCTGGCTTCAAAGGCCTTGATTTCCTCTTGACCACTATACACTGACAGTGTTTAGAGGCTTCTCTTGTGTCTTGGACTTTGGATTCAGTACCACTGGTAGCTCCCCTAGGCCCTTATCACTCATCTTCGCCAGCCCTCCAGAGCCCTCAGCTTGTCACCACCTCCCATCCCCACCCACCCTCGCCAGCTTCCTGCCAGAGGGCAAGCTTCCTTTCTCTGATTTCCTCATAGCCCCTGGAAATACTTTTTAAAATGTTGAACTTCTTCTTTGAGGTGAAACATTCATATGAAACATCTACGAATTATATACACACAGTTAACAAAGTCTCACAAACTGAATGCATCTACCTAACCAGCACATAGGTCAAGAAATAAAATATTACCTCTAATCAGCCCCCAAGACGTCCCTCCAGAATCCCTATCCCAGTCATTCCTTGTCCCCTGCAAGGGTAACCATTCCCCTCTCAACAGCAGAGATTTAATTATATTTGTTTCTGAACTTGACTTAATTGGAATCATGCATTTTATGTCTTACTTATTGTCCTGTGTAGCATTAGTTTGTTCATTCTCATTCTGAGATTTGGAAATTAAAAAGAATTCGAAAGATGGAAATTAAATATCAACTCCTTTGGAATCAGAGATATGGTCTCAAATCCTAGATGTATCACTTAAAAATGAAGTTCTTGGGCAGCTCATTTAGCCTTCAGAAATTTTGTTTCCAAATCTGCAGGATGAAGGTAGTTGTTTGTATTAACTACAATACAAAGTGTGTGGATTAAAGATGGTGGTGTGAGAGGTGAGACAGAATCCTCCTCCCAAAACCACATATAATATGAAAATATAGCAAATACAACTAATCCTGAAAGAGCAACAGGAAAGAAGTCTGTGGCAGACTGCCTACACCTGGGAAAAAGAGTAGACCTCACAGAAAAGGGTAAAGTACCAAAGCAGCAATCCAGTGGGACCCAAACCTTTTCCCATCCCAGCTCACTGGCAGGAGGAAGAGAAACAGAGCAGGGAGGGGATGGAGGCCTAGGAATGCTGAACACTCAGCCCTGGAGAACTGCTCTGGGAGCACAAACCTACATTACATGGTGCTCTGGAGATTAGTGGGGTTGGAAAGCTAAGACAGGCAGAGTACTTGGAGAGACTGAGATTCCAGATGCTTGTGGAAAACACACATTCACAACCAGCCACTATGGGACAAAACAAAGGTAGGCAACTGAGAGACTTCCCAACAGTGAGGGGGCTGTTAAAGGGGCAAGGATTACACAGAGCTTGCTACTCAAGAGAAAGGACAGCTGCACAAAATTGTCCAAGCTCCCTCAGCCCAGCAAGTTGGGAACTTTCAGGAGCTTCAGGCACTCCATTCCCTTGGCTGGCAATGCAGCTCTGAGGCCCCCCCATTGTGATATGCAGCCTGCTGCTCCTTCCTCCTGGCTGGCACTGGATCGCAAACCAGCTGCCCCCTGCCATTGCGCCAGGCCAGGCAGAGGGTAGCCCCACCTATGGCAGCTACAATTGCATAGACAAGAGGCTCCTCCCTGCTTGGCCCACTGGCCCTGGCAGTGGAGGCAGGCACTGCAGCAGGGCAGCAGGAAAGAGCTCTTTCCTCCCTGGCAGGCACCAGCACTTCTCACCTAAGACCTCTGCCATCACTCCAGGGGCTGTGCAGCTCCAGAGAGTAGAGCTTCTGGGCACTAGAGGGCACTGCCTACACCAAGTTATTTTTACAAATATGAAACGTCAAAAGAACCTGGTACTAACCAAAATCCCACAAACACAAGAAAGAGGGCCCAGTGAAACTGAACTCACCAATCTTCCTGGAAAAGATTGCAAAATAAAAATCATAAACATGCTCATGGAGCTACAGAAAAAATATTCAAGAACTCAGGGAGGAATTCAACAAAGAGATAGAAACTGAAAAATAAAATACCCGACATGAAACATAAAATGGAGGGATTTAAAAGCAGATTAGATGAAGTAGAGGAGGCAGTAAATGAAATAGAAATTAGAGAAGAGGAATACAAAGAAGCTGAGGTGCAGGGAGAAAAAAGGATCTCTAGGAATGAAAGAATATTGAGAGAACTGTGTGACCAATCTAAACGGAACAACATTCGCATTATAGGGGTACCAGAAGAAGAAGAGAAAGAAAAAGAGATAGATAGTGTGTTTGAGGAGGTAATTGCTGAAAAATTCCCTGATCTGGGGAAGGAGATAGTCTCTCAAGTCATGGAGGTGCACAGATCTCCCAACAAAAGGGACCCAAGGAAGACAACACCAAGACATATAATAATTAGAATGGCAAAGATCAAGGATAAGGACAGACTATTAAAAGCAGCCAGAGAGAGAAAAAAGATCATGAACAAGGGAAAACATCAGGCTGTCATCAGACTTCTGCACAGAAACCTTACAGGCCAAAAGGGAGTGGCATGATATATTTAATGCAAGGAAACAGAAGGGCCTTGAACCAAGAATACTCTGCCAGGCAAGATTATCATTTAAATTTGAAGAAGGGATTAAATAATTTCCAGATAAGAAAAAGCTGAGAGAATTTATCTTCCAAAAACCATCTCTACAGTATATTTTGGAGGAACTGCTATAGATGAAAGTGTTCCTAAGGCTAAATAGCTGTCGCCAGAGAAAATTAAAACACAGTAAAGGAAGTAGACCAATTAATTACTAAGCAAATGCAAAATTATATCAACTACTCCAAAAGTCAGTCAAGGCATACTCAAAGAATACAGAATATGACACCTAATATATAAAGAATGGAAGAGGAAGAAAAAGGAGGGAAAAAAAACCCTTTAGATTGTATTTGTGATAGTGTACTAAGTGAGTTAAGTTAGACTTAGGTAGTAAAGAAGTTACCTTTGAATCTTTGGTAACTATGAATCTAAAACCTGCAATGGCAGTAAGTACATATCTTTCAATAATCACCCTAAATGTAAATGGTCTGAATCTACCAATGAAAAGACACAGAGTCACTGAATGGTAAAAAAACAAAACCCATCTATATGCTGCCTACAAGAGATTCACTTCAAACCCAAGGACATACATAGACTGAAAGTGAAGGGATGGAAAAAGATATTTCATGCAACTAATAGGGAGAAAAAAGCAGGAGATGCAGTACTTGTATCAGACAAAATAGACTTCAAAACAAAGAAAATCACAAGAGACAAAGAAGGACATTACATAACGATAAAGGGGTCAATCCAACAAGAAGATATAACTATCATAAATATCTATGCACCCAACAAGAAGATATAACCATTATAAATATCTATGCATCCAACACAGGAGCACCTACATATGTGAAACAAATACTAACAGAATTAAAAGGGGAAATAGAATGTTATGTATTTATTCTAGAAGACTTCAACACTCCACTCACTCCAAAGGACAGATCAACGAGACAGAAAATAAGTAAGGAGACAGAGGCACTGAACAACACATTAGAACAGATGGACCAAACAGACATATGTAGAACACTCCACCCAAAAGCAGCAAGATAAACATTCTTCTCAAGTGCACATGGAATATTTTCAAGAACAGATCATATACCAGGAAACAAAAAGAGCCTCACTAAGTTCAAAAAGATTGAAATTGCACCAACCAGATTCTCAGACCACAAAGATATGAAACTAGAAATAAATTATGCAAAGAAAACAAAAAAGCTCACAAACACATGGAGGGTTAACAACATGCTCCTAAATAATCAATGGATCAAGGACAAAATAAAAACAGAGATCAAGCAATATATGGAGACAAATGAAAACAATAACTCAACACCACAAAAATCTGTGGGATGCAGTGAAGGCTGTGCTCAGAGGGAAGTATATTGCAATACAGGCTTACCTAAGGAAAGAAGAACAATCCCATATGAACATTCTAAACTCACAATTAATGAAACTAGAAAAAGAAGAACAAATGAGGCTCAAAGTCAGTGGAGGGACATAATAAAGATTAGAGCAGAAATAAATAATATTGAGAAGAATAAAACAATAGAAAGAATCAATGAAAGCAGGAGATGGTTCTTTGAGAAATAAACAAAATAGATAAAACTCTAGCCAGACTTGCCAAGAAAAGAGCCTACACACATGAATGGAATCAGAAATGAGAAAGGAAAAATCACTACAGACACCACAGAAATACAAAGAAGTATTTGAGAATACTATGAAAAATTATATGCCAACAAATTGGATAACCTAGAAGAAATGAACAACTTTCTAGAAAAATACAACCTTTCAAGACTGACCCAGGAAGAAACAGAAAATTCGAACAGACCAATTACCAGCAATGAAATTGAATTGGTACTTTAAAAGCTACATAAGAACAAAATCCCTGGAGCAGACGGCTTCACCACTGTGTTTTGTCAAACCTTTAGTGAAGACCTAATACCCATCCTCCTTAAAGTTTTCCAAAAAGTAGAAGAGGAGGGAATACTTCCAAACTCATTCTATGAGGCCAGAACACTCTAATACCAAAACCAGGCAAAGACACCACAAAAAAAGAAAAATACAGACCACTATCCCTGATGAACACAGATGCAAAAATCCTCAACAAAATATTAGCAAACTGAATTCAAAAATACATCAAAAAGATCATTCATCATAATCAAGTAGGATTTATTCCAGGGATGCAAGAATAGTACAATATTTGAAAATCCATCAACATTATCCACCATATCAACAAAAGGAGGACAAAAATCACATGATCATCCCATAGATGCTGAAAAAGCATTCAACAAAATTCAACATGCATTCATGATAAAAACTCTCAACAAAATAGGTATAGAGGGCAAGTACCTCAACATAACCCACAGCCAACATCATACTTAACAGTGAAAAGCTAAAAGCTTTTCCTTTAAGATTGAGAACAAGACAAGGATGCCCACTCTCCCCATTTTTATTCAACATAGTACTGGAGGTCCTAGCCATGGCAATCAGACAAAACAAAAACATACAAGGAATCCAGATTGGTAAGGAAGAAGTTAAACTGTCACTGTTTGCAGATGACATGATATTGCACATAAAAAAACCCTAAAGAATCCACGAACAAACTACTAGGACTAAAAACTAAATTCAGCAAAGTTGCAGGATAACAAATCAATACATAGAAATCTGTTGCATTCCAATATACTAATGATGAATTAGCAGAGAGAGAAATCAGGAAAACAATTCAATTTACAATTGCATCAAAAAGAATAAAATACCTAGGAATAAACCTAACCAAGGAATTGAAAGACCTACACCCCAAAAACTACAAGACACTCATGAGAGAAATTAAAGAAGATACCAATAAATGGAAATACATCCCATTCTCATGGATAGGAAGAATTAATATTGTCAAAATGGCCATGCTGCCTAAATCAATCTACAGATTCAATGCAATCCTTACCAAAATACCAACAGCATTCTTCAATGAACTAGAACAAATAGTTCTAAAATTCATATGGAACCACAACAGACCCTGAATGGCCAAAGCAATCCTGAGAAGGAAGAATAAAGCTGGGGGGATTACACTCCCTGACCTCAAGCTCTACTACAAAGTCACAGTAATCAAGATAATTTGGTATGGGCACAAGAACAGACCCATAGATGAATGGAGCAGAATAGAGAGCCCAGATATAAACCCAAGCATATACGGTCAATTAATATACCATAAAGGAACCATGGATATACAATGGGGAAATGGCAGCCTCTTTAACAGCTGGTGTTGGCAAAACTGGACAGCTACATGTAAGAGAATGAAACTGGATTATTGTCTAAGTCCACACCCAAAAGTGTGGGTCTGAATGTAGGTCTTTCCTGATGAAACCATAAAATTCATAGAAGACAGCATAGGCAAAAATCTCTTCAATATAAACATGAGCAACTTTTTCCTGAACTCATCTCCTTGGGCAAGGGAAACAAAAGCAAAATGAACAAATGGGACTACATCAAACTAGAAATCTTTCGTACAGCAAAGGACACCTATCAGCAGAACAAAAAGTCATCTTACAATATGGGAGAATATATTTGTAAATGATATATCTGACAAGGGGTTAACATCCAAAATATATAAAGAACTTATACGCCTCAACACCCAAAAGCAAATAACCCAAATAAAAAATGGATGGAGGATATGAACAGATAGTTCTCCAAAGAAGAAATTCAGATGGCCAACAGGCACTTGAAAAGATGCTCCACATTACTATTTATCAGGGAAATGCAAATTGAAACCACAATGAAATATCAACTCACACCAGTTAGGATGGCCAACATCAAAAAGACAATGAACAACAAATGCTGGTGAGGATGCAGAGAAAAGGGAACCCTCCTACACTGCTGGTGGGAATCCAATTTAGTTCAACCATTGTGGAAAGCAATATGGAGGTTCCTCAGAAAAACTAAAAATAGAAATACCATTTGACCCTGGAATCCCACTCCTTGGAATTTACCCAGAGAATACAACTTCTCAGATTCAAAAAGACATATGCACCCCTATGTTTATTGCAGCACTATTTACAACAGCCATGATATGGAAGCAACCTAAGTGTCCATCAGTAGATGAATGGATAAAGAAGAGGTGGTACATACACACAATGGAATACTATTCAGCCATAAGAAAGAAACAAATCCTACCATCTGCAACAACATGGATGGAGCTGGAGGGTATTATGCTTAGTGAAATAAGCCAGGCAGAGAAAGACAAATGCCAAATGATTTCCCTCATTTGTGGAGTATAACAATGAAGCAGGGAGGGGCGGAAGATGGCGGCGTGAGTAGAGCAGCGGAAATCTCCTCCCAAAACAACATATAGCTATGAAAATATAACAAAGACAACACTTCCTAGAATAAAGACCAGAGGACACAGGACAATATCCACACCACATCCACACCTGAGAGAACCCAGCGCCTCGCGAAGGGGGTAAGATACAAGCCCCAGCCCCGCGGGAGCCGAGCGCCCCTCCCCACAGCTCCCGGCAGGAGAAGAGCAGGCAGAGCGGGAGGGAGACGGAGCCCAGGACTGCCGAACACCCAGCCCCAGCACTCCAGGCCAGAGTGCAGGGTGCTCGATACTAGGAAAACAGGGCAGCAAAAAGAGTGAGCAGGCACTGGAGGCTGGGCGACAGAGGACATAAGAAAAGCGCGCGATCATTTTTTTTTTGCTTTTTTGCTGTTTTGTTTTGGCGAGCGCTTTTTGGAAGTCTTAAAGGGATAGGGACCCCAATACTAGGGAAACAGGGCAGAAAGACCAGTGAGCAGAGGCCTGAGGCTGGCACCGGAGAATAAAGAAAAACGAACGACCACCTTTTTTTTTTTTTTTTTCTTTAATTAAAAACTTTTTTTTTTTTAATTAAAAAAATTTTTTTTCTTTTTTTTTTTGGTGGGCGTTGTTTTGTTTTGGCGGGTGCTTTTTGGAAGTCTTAAAGGGGCAGGGCGGGTCACTTAATCCAGAGGTAGGGAATCCGGGATCTCTGGGCACCCTAACCCCTGGGCTGCAGGGAGCAGGGAGGCCCCTTACGGAGATAAATAGCCTCCCAGCAGCTCCTGCTCCAACGCGACTCCACCATTTTGGAGCAGCTGCCCGAGCCAGGCCACGCCCACAGCAACAGCGGAGATTAACTCCTTAGCAGCCGGGCAGGAAGCAGAAACCCTGTCGGCACGCAGCTGCGCAGCACAAGCCACTAGAGGTCGCTGTTCCCCCAGGAGAGGAGGGCCACAAACCAACAAGAAAGGAAGTCCTTCCAGCCGTCACTCGTCCCAGTTCTGCAGACTATTCCTATCACCATGAAAAGGCAAAGCTACAGGCAGACAAAGATCACAGAGACAACACCAGAGAAGGAGACAGACCTAACCAGTCTCCCTGAAAAAGAATTCAAAATAAGAATCATAAACATGCTGACAGAGATGCAGAGAAATACCCAAGAGAAATGGGATGTAGTCCTGAGGCAGATCACAGATGCCAGAAAGGAGATCGCAGAAATGAAACAAACTCTGGAAGGGTTTATAAGCAGAATGGATAGGATGCAAGAGGCCATTGATGGAATTGAAACCAGAGAAAAGGAACGCATAGAAGCTGACATAGAGAGAGACAAAAGGATCTCCAGGAATGAAACAATATTAAGAGAACTGTGTGACCAATCCAAAAGGAACAATATCCGTATTATAGGGGTCCCAGAAGAAGAAGAGAGAGGAAAAGAGATGGAAAGTATCTTAGAAGAAATAATTGCTGAAAACTTCCCCACACTGGGGGAGGAAGTAATCGAACAGACCATGGAAATACACAGAACCCCCAACAGAAAGGATCCAAGAAGGGCAACACCAAGACACATAATAATTACAATGGCAAAGATCAAGGACAAGGAAAGAGTGTTAAAGGCAGCTAGAGAGACAAAGGTCACCTATAAAGGGAAACCCATCAGGCTAACATCAGATTTCTCAACAGAAACCCTACAGGCCAGAAGAGAATGGCATGATATATTTAATACAATGAAACAGAAGGGTCTTGAACCAAGGATACTGTATCCAGCACGACTATCATTCAAATATGACGGTGGGATTAAACAATTCCCAGACAAACAAAAGCTGAGGGAATTTGCTTTCCACAAACCACCTCTACAGAACATCTTACAGGGACTGCTCTAGATGGGAGCACTCCTTGAAAGAGCACAGCACAAAACACCCAACATATGAAGAATCGAGGAGGAGGAACAAGAAGGGAGAGAAGAAAAGAATCTCCAGACAGTGTATATAACAGCTCAATAAGCGAGCTAAGTTAGGCAGTAAGATACTAAAGAGGCTAACCTTGAACCTTTGGTAACCACGAATTTAAAGCCTGCAATGGCAATAAGTACATATCTTTCAATAGTCACCCTAAATGTTAATGGGTTGAATGCACCAATCAAAAGACACAGAGTAACAGAATGGATAAAAAAGCAAGACCCATCTATATGCTGCTTACAAGAAACTCACCTCAAACCCAAAGACATGTACAGACTAAAAGTCAAGGGATGGAAAAACATATTTCAAGCAAACAACAGTGAGAAGAAAGCAGGGGTTGCAGTACTAATATCAGACAAAATAGACTTCAAAACAAAGAAAGTAAAAGAGATAAAGAAGGACACTACATAATGATAAAGGGCTCAGTCAAACAAGAGGATATAACCATTCTAAATATATATGCACCCAACACAGGAGCACCAGCATATGTGAAACAAATACTAACAGAACTAAAGGGGGATATAGACTGCAATACATTCATTCTAGGAGACTTCAACACACCACTCACCCCAAAGGATAGATCCACCGGGCAGAAAATAAATAAGGACACGGAAGCACTGAACAACACAGTAGAGCAGATGGACCTGATACACATCTATAGAGCTCTACATCCAAAAGCAGCGGGATATACATTCTTCTCAAGTGCACATGGAACATTCTCCAGAATAGACCACATACTAGGCCACAAAAAGAGCCTCAGAAAATTCCAAAAGATTGAAATCCTACCAACCAACTTTTCAGACCACAAAGGCATAAAACTAGAAATAAACTGTACAAAGAAAGCAAAGAGGCTCACAAACACATGGAGGCTTAACAACACGCTCCTAAATAATCAATGGATCAATGACCAAATCAAAATGGAGATCCAGCAATATATGGAAACAAATGACAACAACAACACTAAGCCCCAACTTCTGTGGGACACAGCAAAAGCAGTCTTAAGAGGAAAGTATATAGCAATCCAAGCATATTTAAAAAAGGAAGAGCAATCCCAAATGAATGGTCTAATGTCACAATTATCGAAATTGGAAAAAGAAGAACAGATGAGGCCTAAGGTCAGCAGAAGGAGGGACATAATAAAGATCAGAGAAGAAATAAATAAAATTGAGAAAAATAAAACAAAAGCAAAAATCAATGAAACCAAGAGCTGGTTCTTCGAGAAAATAAACAAAATAGATAAGCCTCTAGCCAGACTTATTAAGAAGAAAAGAGAGTCAACACAAATCAACAGTATCAGAAACGAGAAAGGAAAAATCACGACGGACCCCACGGAAATGCAAAGAATTATTGGAGAATACTATGAAAACCTATATGCTAACAAGCTGGGAAACCTAGGAGAAATGGACAACTTCCTAGAAAAATATAACCTTCCAAGATTGACCCAGGAAGAAACAGAAAATCTAAACAGACCAATTACCAGCAACGAAATTGAAGCGGTAATCAAAAAACTACCAAAGAACAAAACCCCCGGGCCAGATGGATTTACCTCGGAATTTTATCAGACATACAGGGAAGACATAATACCCATTCTCCTTAAAGTTTTCCAAAAAATAGAGGAGGAGGGGATACTCCCAAACTCATTCTATGAAGCTAACATCACCCTAATATCAAAACCAGGCAAAGACCCCACCAAAAAAGAAAACTACAGACCAATATCCCTGATGAACGTAGATGCAAAAATACTCAACAAAACATTAGCAAACCGAATTCAAAAATACATCCAAAGGATCATACACCATGACCAAGTGGGATTCATCCCAGGGATGCAAGGATGGTACAACATTCGAAAGTCCATCAACATCATCCACCACATCAACAAAAAGAAAGACAAAAACCACATGATCATCTCCATAGATGCTGAAAAAGCATTTGACAAAGTTCAACATCCATTCATGTTAAAAACTCTCAGCAAAATGGGAATAGAGGGCAAGTACCTCAACATAATAAAGGCCATCTATGATAAACCCACAGCCAACATTATATTGAACAGCGAGAAGCTGAAAGCATTTCCTCTGAGATCGGGAACTAGACAGGGATGCCCACGCTCCCCACTGTTGTTTAACTTAGTACTGGAGGTCCTAGCAACAGTAATCAGACAAAACAAAGAAATACCAGGAATCCAGATTGGTAAAGAAGAAGTTAAACTGTCACTATTTGCAGATGACATGATACTGTACATAAAAAACCCTAAAGACTCCACACCAAAACTACTAGAACTGATATCGGAATACAGCAAAGTTGCAGGATACAAAATCAACACACAGAAATCTGTGGCTTTCCTATACACTAACAATGAACCAACAGAAAGAGAAATCAGGAAAACAACTCCATTCACAATTGCATCAAAAAAAATAAAATACCTAGGAATAAACCTAACCAAAGAAGTGAAAGACTTATACTCTGAAAAGTACAAGTCACTCTTTGAGGGAAATTAAAGGGGACACTAACAGATGGAAACTCATCCCATGCTCGTGGCTAGGAAGAATTAATATCGTCAAAATGGCCATCCTGCCCAAAGCAATATACAGATTTGATGCAATCCCTATGAAACTACCAGCAACATTCTTCAATGAACTGGAACAAATAATTCAAAATTTCATATGGAAACACCAAAGACCCCGAATAGCCAAAGCAATCCTGAGAAAGAAGAATAAAGTAGGGGGGATCTCACTCCCCAACTTCAAGCTCTACTATAAAGCCATAGTAATCAAGACAATTTGGTACTGGCACAAGAGCAGAGCCACAGACCAATGGAACAGACTAGAGAATCCAGACATTAACCCAGACATATATGGTCAATTAATATTTGATAAAGGAGCCATGGACATACAATGGTGAAATGACAGTCTCTTCAACAGGTGGTGCTGGCAAAACTGGACAGCTACATGTAGGAGAATGAAACTGGACCACTGTCTAAGCCCATATACAAAAGTAAACTCAATATGGATCAAAGACCTGAATGTAAGCCATGAAACCATTAAACTCTTCGAAGAAAACATAGGCAAAAACCTCTTAGACATAAACATGAGTGACCTCTTCTTGAACATATCTCCCTGGGCAAGGAAAACAACAGCAAAAATGAGTAAGTGGGACTATATTAAGCTGAAAAGCTTCTGTACAGCAAAAGACACCATCAATAGAACAAGAAGGATCCCTACAGTATGGGAGAATATATTTGAAAATGACACATCCGATAAAGGCTTGACGTCCAGAATATATAAGGAGCTCACACGCCTCAACAAACAAAAAACAAATAACCCAATTAAAAAATGGGCAGAGGAACTGAACAGACAGTTCTCCAAAAAAGAAATACAGATGGCCAACAGACACATGAAAAAATGCTCCACATCGCTAATTATCAGAGAAATGCAAATTAAAACTACAATGAGGTATCACCTCACACCAGTAAGGATGGCTGCCATCCAAAAGACAAACAACAACAAATTTTGGCGAGGCTGTGGAGAAAGGGGAACCCTCCTACACTGCTGGTGGGAATGTAAGTTAGTTCAACCATTGTGGAAAGCAGTATGGAGGTACATCAAAATGCTCAAAACAGACTTACCATTTGACCCAGGAATTGCACTCCTAGGAATTTACCCTAAGAATGCAGCAATCAAGTTTGAGAAAGACAGATGCACCCCTATGTTTATTGCAGCACTATTTACAATAGCCAAGAATTGGAAGCAACCTAAATGTCCATCAATAGATGAATGGATAAAGAAGATGTGGTACATATACACAATGGAATACTACTCAGCCATAAGAAAAGGGCAAATCCAATCATTTGCAGCAACATGGATGGAGCTGGAGGGTATTATGCTCAGTGAAACAAGCCAAGCAGAGAAAGAGAAATACCAAATGATTTCACTTATCTGTGGAATATAAGAACAAAGGAAAAACTGAAGGAACAAAACAGCAGCAGAATCACAGAACTCAAGAATGGACTAACAGGTACCAAAGGGAAAGGGACTGGGGAGGATGGGTGGGTAGGAAGGGGTAAGGGGGGAAGAAGTAGGGGAGTATTAAGATTAACAGGCATGGGGGGGTAGGAGAAAAGAGAGGGCTGTACAACACAGAGAAGGCAAGTAGTGATTCTACAACATTTTGCTATGCTGATGGACAGTGACTGTAAAGGGGTTTATAGGGGAGACCTGGTATAGGGGAGAGCCTAGTAAACATAATATTCGTCATGTAAGTGTAGATTAGTGATAGCAAAAAAAAAAAAAAAAAAAAAAAAAAAAGGGCAGTTCCTGTGTGGTAACCTCCAACGAGTTCTACACAAGGGTATAAAGGGCATATAAAAGTGTAGGCAAAGGGTCTGTTTGTGTTTATACAGAGGATCAAAGCCTAATTGGGCTACCCCGAAAATGAACTAAGATACGATATGAAAAAGAACTTCCAACATCTGCACCCTCTGGAAGACTCATGCCAGAAGATGATCATCAAAAAACCCCAACAAAGATCCACGCACTGCTACAGCTGTAGATGCACTCATCCCACCAGTTCCTGGACCTGCCATGGGAATGAGGAAGGAGATATCTAAGCTGGCCTGTGCATACAGTAAAACAACAAAATTGGACTGGATCTATACTGTTGGAACTCAACCAAGAATTTGGAGAAGTGCAAATTGTAGCGCTCCAAAGTCTTACAACTACAAACTATTTATTGTTAAAACAACATATGGCATGTGAACAGTCCCCAGGAATGGGTTGTTTTAATTTGTCTGATTTCTCTCAGACTGTTCAAGTTCATTTGGACAATATCCACCATATCATAGATAAGTCTTCACAAATGCCTAAGGTGCCTAACTGGTTTTCTTGGTTTCACTGCAGATGGCTGGTAATTACAGATATGCTTTGGTTATGTAACTATACTCCTATTATGTTAATGTGTGTGTGCAATTTAAGTAGTAGCTTAAAACCTATACATGCTGAAGTTACTCTACAAGAAGATATATCAAAGAAATAATCAATCTTCCCATGTTTTCTTCCGCCTGCTACTTCTATAGCTTTTCTTCTTCCTTCCTAATTACAACCCTTAAATAGAATTTGTGCCTCATATCAAATTTACCGAGTATCATAATTCTTCCAAGTGGTAAAGATACCTCAAGACAAATGCTGGGCATAGAAGCCACAGGGCATAAATATGCAAAGAAGTAAAAAGCTAACTTTTTCAAACAATAAGGCTTCTCTCTCACTTACCAACTTCACATTTCCCTGTATGGCCCCGGAAGATGACTGGTTAGCCAGAGACGGGTAAGATTCCTCAAGGGAGGAACAACCTAAGACAGGCACAGTCGCAGGGGGCCATCAGGTGAGAAATTGGGGATCAACAGAGGTGAGGCTTAGAACCTCACCCCCCCGTTCTGAGAGAAATCTTCTGCATACGTGGATGTTTTATTGCCCTGGTCTAGCTTGGATTAACACATAGTCTACAGGCACACACCTGATCATCTACATGTGCTCTCATACAACACTAAACTATGTTTTCTACCTTTATCTTGTATCTACCTACCACTTCAACATTTTATTAAAAATAATAATAATAAAGAGAGAAATGTGGTATCCACATATAAATCAAGTATAAAAACCAAATCAGTATTCATATTTGAACTGACTGTTTATAGTTCATAATGCATGAGCAAAACCGAAAGTTTCTGTGATGACTGCCCTTGTACTGTTCACTATGTAACTTATTCATTATGTAAGAATTTGTTCTACATGTAAGAACTTGTTTGTTATGCCTCAGAAGATTGGAGACTGACAAAAATTAGGCTTGGGGTGGAATAATGATTGTGCATTGAGCATTGACTCCCCTATACAGAATTTTATTGTCGTTAACAACCATTTGATCAATAAATATGAGAGATGCCCTCACAAAAAAAAAAAAAAAAAAAAAAAAAAAAGGACAGACTTCCAATGGTAAAATAAATTAGTAACCGGGATGTAATGTATAGCATAAGGAATATAGTCAAGATATTGTAACAGCCTGGTAGGGTGATAGCTGGAACCTAGAATTATGTATATAAATGTTCTACCACTGTGTTGTACACTTGAAACTCATGTAATGTAATACTGTGTGTCAACTACCCTTCAATAAAAAATAATTATTAAAAAAAAAAAAAAAAAAAAAGAAAAGGGCAAATCCAATCATTTGCAGCAACATGGATGGAGCTGGAGGGTATTATGCTCAGTGAAACAAGCCAAGCGGAGAAAGAGAAATACCAAATGATTTCACTTATCTGTGGAATATAAGAACAAAGGAAAAACTGAAGGAACAAAACAGCAGCAGAATCACAGAACTCAAGAATGGACTAACAGGTACCAAAGGGAAAGGGACTGGGGAGGATGGGTGGGTAGGAAGGGATAAGGGGGGGAGTAGTAGGGGGGTATTAAGATTAACAGGCATGGGGGGGTAGGAGAAAAGAGAGGGCTGTACAACACAGAGAAGGCAAGTAGTGATTCTACAACATTTTGCTATGCTGATGGACAGTGACTGTAAAGGGGTTTATAGGGGAGACCTGGTATAGGGGAGAGCCTAGTAAACATAATATTTGTCATGTAAGTGTAGATTAGTGATACCAAAAACAAAGCAAAAAAAAAAAAAAAAAAAGGCAGTTCCTGTGTGGTGACCTCCAATGAGTTCTACACAAGGGTATAAAGGGCATATAAAAGTGTAGGCAAAGGGTCTGTTTGTGTTTATACAGAGGATCAAAGCCTAATTGGGCTACCCCGAAAATGAACTAAGATACGATATGAAAAAGAACTTCCAACATCTGCACTCTCTGGTAGACTCATGCCAGAAGATGATCATCAAAAAACCCCAACAAAGATCCACGCACTGCTACAGCTGTAGATGCACTCATCCCACCAGTTCCTGGACTTGCCATGGGAATGAGGAAGGAGATATCTAAGCTGGCCTGTGCATACAGTAAAACAACAAATTTGACTGGATCTATACTGTTGGAACTCAACCAAGAATTTGGAGAAGTGCAAATTGTAGCGGTCCAAAGTCTTACAACTACAGACTATTTACTGTTAAAAGAACATATGGCATGTGAACATTCCCCAGGAATGGGTTGCTTTAATTTGTCTGATTTCTCTCAGACTGTTCAAGTTCAGTTGTACAATATCCACCATATCATAGATAAGTTTTCACAAATGCCTAAGGTGCCTAACTGGTTTTCTTGGTTTCACTGGAGATGGCTGGTAATTACAGATATGCTTTGGTTATGTAACTATACTCCTATTATGTTAATGTGTGTGCACAATTTAAGTAGTAGCTTAAAACCTATATATGCTGAAGTTACTCTACAAGAAGATATGTCAAAGAAATAATCAATCTTCCCATGTTTTCTTCCGCCTGCTACTTCTATAGCTTTTCTTCTTCCTTCCTAATTACAACCCTTAAATAGAATTCGTGCCTCATATCAAATTTACCGAGTATCATAATTCTTCCAAGTGGTAAAGATACCTCAAGACAAATGCTGGGCATAGAAGCCACAGGGCATAAATATGCAAAGAAGTAAAAAGCTAACCTTTTCAAACAATAAGGCTTCCCTCTCACTTACCAACTTCACATTTCCCTGTATGGCCCCGGAAGATGACTGGTTAGCCAGAGACGGGTAAGATTCCTCAAGGGAGGAACAACCTAAGACAGGCACAGTCGCAGGGGGACCATCAGGTGAGAAATTGGGGATCAACAGAGGTGAGGCTTAGAACCTCACCCCCCCATTCTGAGAGAAATCTTCTGCATACATGGAGTTTTATTGCCCTGGTCTAGCTTGGATTAACACATAGTCTACAGGCACACACCTGATCATCTACATTTGCTCTCTTACAACACTAAACTATGTTTTCTACCTTTATCTTGTATCTACCTACCACTTCAGCATTTTATTAAAAATAATAATAATAAAGAGAGAAATGTGGTATCCACATATAAATCAAGTATAAAAACCAAATCAGTATTCATATTTGAACTATTTAGAGTTCATAATGCATGAGCAAAACCGAAAGTTTCTGTGATGACTGCCCTTGTACTGTTCACTATGTAACTTATTCATTATGTAAGAATTTGTTCTCCATGTAAGAACTTGTTTGTTATGCCTCAGAAGATTGGAGACTGACGAAAATTAGGCTTGGGTTGGATTAATGATTGTGCATTGAGCATTGACTCCCCTATACAGAATTTTATTGTCGTTAACAACCATTTGATCAATAAATATGAGAGATGCCCTCACAAAAAAAAAAAAAAAAAAAAAAAAGGACAGACTTCCAATGGTAAAATAAATAAGTAACCGGGATGTAATGTATAGCATAAGGAATATAGTCAAGATATTTTAACAGCTTGGTAGGGTGATAGCTGGAACCTAGAATTATGTATATAAATGTTCTACCACTGTGTTGTACACTTGAAACTAATGTAATGTAATACTGTGCGTCAACTACCCTTCAATAAAAATTTATTATTTAAAAAAAAAACAATGAAGCAAAACTTGTTAGGAACAAAATAG